>NC_134096.1:135056253-137456253 GCF_000715075.1 Nicotiana tabacum | reverse complement strand
CGAGTCACTTTCCTCAAAACCAAGTCTTCCACTTTAAAATAGTAGAGATTGGCCCTCTGGTTATAATATCTCTCCATCCTTTATTTTTGAGCCACCATTCTTATATGTGCAAGTCCCTGCGTTCGTCAAGCAACTCCAGTTTGACCAATAATGCCTCATTATTTGCTTCTTCGTCCTCCCGGAAGTACCGCAAGGTCGGTTCTCTCACTTCCACTGGGATTAGAGCTTGTGCGCCGTATAGGAGAGAGAAAGGTTTCTCCCCCGTGCTCGACTTGGCTACCGTTCGGTATGCCTATAGCACTCCCGATAACTATTTGGGTCATTTACCCTTGGCTGCTTCTAACCTCTTTTTGAGGTTTTGAATAATTACCTTATTTGTTGATTCTGCCTGCCCATTTGCGCTCGTATGGTACGGTGAAGATGTAATTCTTTTAATTTTCAGGTCTTTAAGAAATTTTGTGACTTTGAACCCTATTAACTGTGGTCCGTTGTCGCAGGAAATCTCCTTTGGTATTCCGAACCGGCAAATTATGTTTTCCCATAGGAAATTGACCACTTCGCGCTCATCGATCTTCTGGTAAGGACGTGCTTTAACCCATTTAGTGAAGTAATCAATTAAAATTAAAAGAAATCGTACCTTCCTGGGACCCGGTGGCAGCAGCCCGACTATATCCATCCCCCACTTCATGAATGACCACGAGGACAGTACCAAATGCACGAGTTCTACCGGTTGGTGCACCAACTGTGCATGGCGTTGACACTTGTCGCATTTCTCAACAAATGCCTTTGCGTCTTGTTCCATCCGGGGCTAGTAGTATCATATCCTTACTAATTTTAGCACCAACAAATCTGCACCGGAATCATTTCCGCAAAATTCCTTTGTGAACCTCTCTCATGACGTAGTCTGCCTCCGAGGCTCCTAAACATCGAGAAAACGGGCCTTGGAACAATATTCTATATAACTATCCCCCCAAAGGCTGTAACGAGCAGCTTTGGTGTGGAGTGCCCAGGATGTCTTCGGGTATTTGGGGCAACTTATCGTGCTGAAGGTAATCAATGAATTTATTCCTCCAGTCCCAGACTAAGTTGGTTGTATTTACATCATAATAACTGTCCACATCCAGTACCGAATGCATAAGTTGAACGACGGTATCGAAATCTGATCCCTTCATCTCCGTGGACGATCCCAAATTGGACAATGCATCTCTTTCTGCTTTTTCTTCTCTAGGGATGTGGGTGATCGACCACTCTCTGAACCGTGCGAGCACAGTTTGAACGTTAAGCATATACTGTTGCATGCGGTCCTCCTTTTGTGTCGAAGATTCAATATACTTGATTTACTACTAGTTAGGAATCATATTTGATTTCAATGACCTCAGAGTCAACCCCGCGAGCCAGTTTAAATCCTACAATCAAAGCCTCATACTCGACTTCGTTGTTAGTTAAATGAACAGTTTTTATGGCCTGCCTCAGGGTTTCTTCCAAAGACAACTGCTACTAAGTGGCTTCTGCATTTTTAAGCCCGAAGGGCATCACATTGTAGCAATATGTGCCAAAGTTCGTTATGAATGAATTTTTTTCCTAATCCTCTGGGTTTATCTTAATTTGATTGTACCTGTAATAGGCATCTAGGAAACTTATCAACTTGTGTCAGGCCGTCGCATCAATTATTTGATCAATGTTTGGCAGTGGGAACGAGTCTTTCGGACATGCTTTATTCAAGTCCTTATAATCTTCGCACATTCGAAATTTATTATTCTTTTTCGGAACTACAACTACATTAGCTAGCTAGTTGAGAAACTTTACCTCCCGAATTGAACCGATGTCAAGTAACCGAGTTACCTTTTCTTTAACAAATTTGTTTCTGACCTCGGCTATTGGGCGCTTCTTTTGCCTTACCGGTGGGACGCTTGGGTCCAGGCTTAGATTGGGCGCTTCTTCTGCCTTACCGGTGGGCAGTTGTGTAAGCCTCACGGTGGGCGCCAAACTATTTGCTCGTTAAATGGTACAATTAGATTTGTTGTGTGGTTTATATACAAGCAAACTGATTTGATCCCAAAATGATAAATAAATTAAATAAAAATGTAAGACTTAGCATTGAAATCGAAAGACATAACATGTAGCCTGGTTCCGGGAGCAAGGTTTCCGAAGACAGCGATAAGAACAATATTAGACAAAAATAAAGTATTATTCAGTTTGAGAATAATATGTAGCATAAGCTTTGCCAGAGATTTCGTGTGTTACAATGGTTGTTCAAGTCACCTTTTATAACTATACATAGGGAACGATGTTTACCCGTAAAACGGTACAATTAAATTTATACGTGGTTTCTAGACAAGTGAACTAATTTGATCCTGAAATAATGCAGTAATTGAAGAAATATACAATAATTAGGCTTAAAATATAGATTAAACAACAGAGATGGCAGTTCCAGGAACAAGGTTTTCGGACACAGCAATGATGAGATCAAAAAGTAAGAAAGTAAGATTGTATTAAGCTTTGTATAAAATGTAGTGTAAGTTTAGCTAGAAAATTCGTGTCCCATACAATGATAACTGGGCGCACTATTTATAGTTGTGTCTAAGGAAGGAGTTCCTAGGATCATGTCCTCCTTTAATGTCAATTATGAAGGTCATTGATGAAGATGAAACAGTGAATATAAATACCAAATTCTCTGTAACAGGCCGTAACTCTTAATGCTACAGAATATTCCTTATTAAATGATATCGGGCGCAGAACATTTAATACACATTTATAAACGTTATCCCTTTCGGTGACAGGCAGAATGACTGCGTTTGATCTTCGGCTATCCCCGTCTATGATTCCACGTGTCTTTCCTTTAGATGACCACGTGTCATATCATATTTTACCCTATACAGATAGTCCTCATGCTTTCCGGTGAGATAATTTTGTGTTACCTGGAAGTTGGTAGAAACACTACTTTGGCGGAAATTACTATAATTTCCTTTGAAGGCTTCTGACGGTTGATTAGACACACGTTTCTCCGTATTTAATACCCCGAACACGCACTATCCCACGATTCAGCGCAACTTTTGCCGATTATCGAGGTAATCATGGCCATGAATTTAGCCTCCTAAATTTTACTTATATGCATCATTATTTTCCTTTGCACTTCATAATTTTCATCTTTGTTCTCCATTCTTTCTCCAATTCTCTTCAAACAAAAACCTTTTCCTTCTTCTTATTCAATGGCTTCTTCCTCCAAGCGTGTCGGTTCTTTAAAGAACAAGAACAAAGCCGAGGACTCTGCTCCTCCAACTGTGGGTTCCATCATACCAAGGAGACTCAGTACCAATAAAGGACTTAGAAGAGAAATTTCCTACTGCTAACTCTCGTACATGGGCTGTTAGTAGGTACCCTTCTTCCATGTCCTTCCAGTATTCCTGCTGTGAAGGAAGACTATCGCTGCCATGAGTTGGATATCATTACTCCTGATCTATCGGAGCGAGTGACCCTTCCCATGGAAGGCTTTACATACTTTTACACATATCCCCTTTACTTTGGGTGCGTTTTTTTGAGTGGAGACCTTGATTCCGTGATTGCGAAATTTTGCCTTCGCTACCAAGTGTGTTTGGCACAACCTTCAGTATGGAGGACGACCGCATGCCTTCGACACTTGTGCCAGGAGACTGGAGAGGAGCTAACTTTAGCTCATATGATGAATCTCTATTCTCCCAAAATCTTTCACGGGGGAATGATAAACCTCTGCAAGCATGACTACTATGCTTTGCTGTCTAGCATGGATTATGACAACGACAGTTGATGGATGGAATAGTTCATTTAAGTCGCCACCAACGACATCATTCCGGCAACGGCTTCATCTTTTTTGGTCGCTTGGAACTGCACTCGTAATCTCTTTGTTTAGTTTTTCCTTTTACTAAGTATTTTTCTATAGCCGTATTGATCCTTCAACCTTCGTTTGTTTCAACAACTCGATGGATCCCATCAGTGATGGAAGGCTTAGACCGGTGGGTTCAAAAGATTTTGGACGTCACGATGTCCGAAACTTATTTGTGGAAAGAACTGTCCCTTAAATATGAGTGAAAGGCCAAAATTCATGGTAATTTTAACTTACCTTGCTTCCATTTATTTTTTTGGATATGAAGAACTTGGTTGAACTCTTCTGACTTGTTCACGAAATTAGGTCTACCTGCGGGCTCTGTTGCTGTCCCTGAGGAGGATGTCTTAGATGATCTTGCTGATTCAGCGAGGCTGCTTCAGGAGGCGCTTACTCGAACAGGTATCTCCGGGCCTGTTTCGGGTGCAAATATTTTTTTACGGAGTCCCCGGCCATAAGATAAACAACCGAAGAGAAGGCATTCCTCTGTGGCCGGGGAAAATAATAAGAGGGCAAGGATTGCTGCTCTCGAGTCAACTCCGGTGGTGATGGTGACTGGTCTTACTTCTGGGTCGGTCATAGACACCGTGATGATTGATGATGATGAAGAAGTTAGTGATGAGGGAGCTTCTCTACATAGAAGACAATGATCTTCATCATCTCAACATGATGCTCGACCTGTTGAGAGAGTTACACCAACTGAGGATGATGCCTCGACACTTTGCAGAGAGTTTATTTGGTATATAATGTCAACTCCTGTTTTCGGGCCCCAATTGTTGTGCCCGGTACTGCGGCGCTAAATACCAGGTCCTTGCCATCTTTGGTTGGCGAGCATCCAACAACCAACACTACATTTGATGCAATTGCTTCTCACTCTTCAACTCCATCAGCTTCATCTCCATGTTCACCAATACCAGCAACTGCTACTTCACTTCCATCTTCATCCACTCTTCCACCAGCAGTTGCTACATCACCTCCACTGGTCGCACCTGACCATGAAGAAGGTGTTCCTCTTCCACAGTCCCTAGTTCATGGGAATTTGGGGCAAAATTATGCTGCCCCTTCTGAAGATCCACAAAGGAGGAGGAACGTTACTTTTTCGTTCTCTACCAGATGCAACTTGCTATCCCGGTTGATGGAGCTTGCTAATTATCTGAAGCATTTGGCTTCAGAGAAAGACTGGGAAAAGATTCAAGCACTCTTGGGAGAGTATTTGTTGAACAACGCCATGAATAACGCCGCAGTGGTACGTTCTTTCTTCCTTTATTACTTCTTCTATTTTTGGGTGTAAGCATATCCTGAATTTCACCCTTCTTACTTTGTAGGCCAACTTTCTTGCTTCCGAGGGCCTTCAGAGGCTGATTCATGAAAAGGAAGAGACTACCTCCACACGGGATCAACTTTCGACAGAGCAGAAGCAACATATTGCTCGCCTTACGGAGTTGGAAACCAAAGTTATTGATGTTGTTGTTTTGGAAGCTCATTTGCGGCAAAGTAAGCAAGAAGTGGTAACCCTTAGCCAAGAAATTGGTCTGTTGAGGGTTAGATTTGACGAAGCCAGGGCCAAATAGGTTGAAGTCCAAAACGCTGTTCTTGCCGCAACCGATCGTGAGGCTGCCTCCGCTGAAAGAGTGATTAACTTAGAGGCAACCTTTAACTCCAAAATTGAAAAGCTTATTGTTGTAGGGGCGAAACACACCCAGCTAGAAGAGAAGTACAAGAAAACTATCGAGCATAATAGGCTCTTTAGTTCAACTATCCGCGACCTTGATGTTAGTCTCAAATCTACTAGGTTCTCCCGGAAAAACCTTTCTGCCGATGTAACCCAACTCAAAGAATAACTCAAGCGCCGAGAGGCTTCCCTTGTTGTTGATAAAACTTACGCCATGTACAACATGAGTAGAAAAACCTTGGAAGAGGCAACAGTTGGTGTCATTGACTTTGATGCCGAATTTTCTAAAGCCCGAGTGCTTGAGTTGGCTGCTAAAAATGGACTCGCGACGCAGTCTGATACTCCTGGTTCTTCTGGTTCCGGTTCTGAGTTTTCAGGAACTGAAGAAGAATCGGAAGATGACGATGCCGAAGGCCAAACTGATGAAAATATTGAGCCATCGGTGGACCCACTTACTTCTTCCGGGGATGCAGACATTTCTCTTCCTCCTGGTTCCGGAGACACTGTAGTTTAACTTTTCTTTTCTTTTTCCCATTTTGTACTTTTACCGTTTTGGCATATTCTTGTAAATAAAGATATTTTTTTGCTCAAGTATTGTTTGAGTCTTACTTTCATTTGAATAGCCATGCAAGTCTTTAACCTTTGCATTTGTTTAAGAATTCTGCGCACGTTTTTCTATTCGCGTTTTACTATGTATAGTCTCGGATGCATATTCCTCGAAGCACTTTGGTTCCGAGCATTATCCCTTTTACGTGAGGGTTTTTATAAGTATTTGCGCAAGTTTACTTTTTGCATCCTTTCGTGTATGTCTTCGGGTGCATTTTTCCTCGAAGGCATTTTGATTTCGGGCATAAATTCTTCGGAAACCAACCCTTTAACGTGAGGGTTTTCATAAGAGAGGGCCCTCTTATGTTTACGGTGCTCTTGAAGAAGACATCTCCTGTTCATTACGACACTAACATTTGAAGTACTTGTTTAACTTTCAAATGAAAAAGTTAGTTCATCGTTCAAACAAGAAACAAGATAAAAGGATTTCATTTCATATAATTCCTTCTATTTTCAAAATTACACAAGCATTTATTATGCTTAAAACGAAATTGGCATTACTTGTGGCTATCTTGTACAACTTATTTCTATGGGGCTGGCTGCACAGTCCCCGGTCTCGATGATGTATTTGGTTTCCAGATTTTCGTTTCCCGATTGACGTGGCAGTCAATGTTGCCATATCCTCATATCATTCCCAGTGTTCGAATGCGAAGAATGCGAATTGGAACACCGGAAGTCTTGTGTCTTCAAAGATTCCTTCAATGAATTACTAGATAATCCTTAACTCGGTAACATACCTTACTTCCCATTAGGAATCCATGCTATCGAGCGAAAGAATATCTAACAATACTCTAGTGGTTTGTTCTCGTGAACGGTCGGGTAACCTCCGTTCGGTAGCAAACTTAACTTTCCGGTGGAAATTTTCTATCGAACCAAAGATTATCTAACCGTCCCCGAGTGGAAGCTTGTTTGTTTGCCTTGCTATCAAAGGTCTTATTGCTGTTGTATTCGTAGTATGCTTTCTATCGCTGCCTCATTAAAAACCTTGCTAGAAAAACCCAATTGGGACAAAAACTGAACGAAGGAAAAAAGAGTACATCACACACTTTCCGCTTGAATAATGTTCATCAACAATTCATTTTAAACGAAGTCTTTTCCTGATCTTCTGGGTTTATCTTGATTTTGTTGTACCCGAAATAAGCATCGAGGAAACTCATTAACTCGTGCCCGACCGTGACATCAATTATTTGATCGATATTTGACAGTGGGAACGAGTATTTCGGGCACACCTTATTAAGGTCTTTATAGTCTATACATATGCGAAATTTATTGTTCTTCTTAGGAACTACTACTACATTGGCTAGCCAGTCCGGATATCTTACCTCTCGGATCAAACCGATATTAAACAAGCGGGTTACATATTCTTTGACAAATTTATTCCTGCCTCGACAATAGGGCATTTCTTTTATTTTATCGGAGGTACGCTGGGATCCAAACTCAACTTGTGCACGGTTACTTTCGTCGGCATGCCTGCCATATCCTCATGCGACCATGCAAAGAATCAGCATTAAATTTAAGGAATTCAATAAAACCAGACCTGAGTTCCGTGTGCAGTCCTGTCCCAAAATGGAATTTTCTTTCTAGGAATTCTTCGAACAATGCAACTTGCTCCAGTTCCTCCGTCGTAGACTTTGTTGCGTCCATCTCTTCTGGAACTTGGAAACATCTCGGCACCTGATAATGTTCTGACGACTCTGCTCCCGGGCTAACTTCTTCTAGCTCGAGAGTAAGTGTCGGTTCCTGTAATTGCTATGACGTGTGCTCCTTCCCTTTCCTACTGGAAACCGAGATTGCATCCATCTCCCTTACTGGCGGAAGTTTCTACCACGGCCTTCGATCCGCTCGTAAGGCAAAAATCGGCCCCTCGAAGTCTGTTTTCTCGTGTCGTAGTCATCCTTTGATTTTTCTCTGTTCTTCCCTCGTCCCTTGGCCGACGATGTAGAACCGACCTGGTCATCTTCGATCCTTATCTTTGACTCGTACCGGTTGTGGACATCTGCCCAAGTTGTTGCTTGAAACTCAAGTAGGCTCTCCTTCAGCTTTCGAGAAGCGTCTGAGCTTATCGGATTCAATCCTTTGGTGAATGCTTCAGCTGCCCATTTACCCGGGACATCCGGGAGCAACATTCTTTCTTTCTGGAATCAGGTAGCGAACTCTCGTAATAATTCGGATTCTCCTTGTGCGATCCTGAATATGTCGGCATTCCGGGCTTGTACTTTTCTGGACCCGGCATGAGCCTTGATGAAAGAATCCGCGAGCATCTCAATGGGATCTATGGAATTCTCGGGTAATAATGAATACCACGTTAGAGCTCCCCCACGTTAAAGCAACACAGATTCGATTTCCTGAGGAGCTAAATCATTTCCTTTTATTGCCATTATGTAGGTGGTAATATGCTCATGTGGGTATGAAGTACCGTCATACTTTGGCACTTCAGACATTTTGAACCGCTTCGGGATTAGTTCTGGTGCTGCACTCGGCTTGTACGACAATTGTGCATACTTCTTCGAGTCCGGGCCTTTCGATACTGGTGGTGCGCCCGGGATTCGGTCCATGCGGGCATTTACTTCCCTCATAAACCGTAAAAGTATATTTTTGAACCGGTCATTCCCGTTGTTGAGACCGGATCTGCTCCCCCCCAGCCCCGTCGGAGCCGACTTCACCCATGGGAGTGTTGTTGTCGACTCTCTTCGTTGTTTGGTTTGCGGGAACACTGGGAGGAATTGGATATCGTCTGTTTACATTATTCGAAGCCCCCAATAGCGTCTACTTCAGCTCCGTCATAACCTTATCCTACCGCGTGAGATGGCTTAAAATGATTGCCTGCTGCTCTTGCAGGGCCCTCACCGCATCCACCACATGCTCCTCATTAGCATCATCATGAGTTGTCTGCCGAACCTGTCAAGGGTACTGCATGTCATGCACCGACATGGCGTCATTCCCCTCATTGCAGGTGTCACTGATTGAATCCTCGAAATGAGGCTGATCCCTTCGAATTTCAGGATTGTGCATGTTCTTAATAGTGTTATCTGCCATTTTTTGTGATTTTTTCTAAGATAAAAATAAGCAAATCACGTTAGTAAAAAAAAAGCAAGGATCAATTTAATTGCACGGCTATCTAGGCCCCACGCCCGGGCGCCTAACTGTTTACCCGTAAAACGATACAGTTGAATTTATACGTGGTTTCTAGACAAGTAAACTAATTTGATCATGAAATAATGCAATAATTAAAAAAATATACAATACTTAGGCTTAAAATGTAGATGAAATAGCAGAGATGGCAGTTCCGGGAATAAGGTTTCCGAACACAGCAATGATGAGATCAAAAAGCAAGAAAGTAAGATTGTATTAAGCTTTGTATAGAATGTAGTGTACGTTTAGCCAGAAAATTTGTGTTCCTTTACAATGATAACTAAGCTCACTATTTATAGTTGTGTCCAGGGAAGGAGGTCCTAGGATCATACCCTCCTTTAATGTCAATTACGAGGGTCATTGATGAATATTTAACAGTGAATATAAATGCCAAATTCTCTGTAACGGGCCGCCGCTCTTAATGCTACAGAGTATTTCTTATTAAATGGTACCGGGCGCAGAGCATTAATATACCTTTATGAACGTTATCCCTTCCGGTGACAAGCGGAATGACTGCGTTCGATCTTCGGCCATCCCCGTCTAGGGTTCCACGTGTCTTTCCTTTAGATGATCACGTGTTATATCATATTTCACCATATACAAACAAGATCCTAGGATCAAACTCCTCTTAAATGACAATAATGAGGGCCATTAATGAATGTGTAACGACATGTCATGAATAACAAAATTCTCTGCAAAGGCTGCATATTTAATATTGAGGAATATTTTTCGTTAAATGCTATCCGAAGACAAACATTCGTTTGCCTCCGTTGACTGCATTCCCTTCGGGATCTACCCGATATTGACCGAAACTGTTCTCCTGGGGTCTTGGTTCCCACTCGCTTCATCTTCCGTTTGTCTCCGGTTCCACGTGTCATGTAATCATTTGAGTGTTTAATATAAACCAATTTTACCCTATACACCCCAACAACTCAAATAATTAGTTTAAGTTTATGAATACTGAAAATATATTTATAAGGCTAACAAACGTAACATGACGTTATAATTTCAAATTTATTCAAATATACAAACTTTAACGTTGATTTGTTATTTTTTCTGTTAAGGTACTCTTTTTTTGATTTATTATTTTGATTTATTACTTTTATGTTATTTATCCAATATAAAGTCAAATTCATATTTCAAATTTCGCTCAATATCTTTTTTTAAACTCATGTAAAGTAAATGAAACGGAATTATGCAACAAGAGCTAGTGTAATTTGCAAAGTTATTACGAAAAAGAGTAAGAGACAATAAGACATAATTATGTTAACTTTTGCGCACCAACCATATGGCATTTGCCTTAATGCCGGTGGAATCCCACCATTCCTTGATGTTGTTGTTCTCCGGTTTCTCCGAGGATCAAGGCACCTTCGATTCTTATTGGATCATTTTATTGTATTACACACTTTCCTAATTTCCCCCTTTTTTTTACAACCAAGCACACGCAAGTGACAACTTCAATACTTTCACTTATTTTATTCAAAAAATAAACCTTATTATAAAATAATACTCTCTCCTTCACTTTTAATTATTCATTAAAATGAATTGAAATGAATAATTAATATTGTACATGTAAAGAATTTTTTTTTTAATTACTAAAAGTAACAATATATGCTAAAAGTAACAATTAAAAGAAAAAAGATAAGGTATATATATATATATATATTCTTGTGTCTTGTGTCTATAGTATATCTTTATTTATTATCTCGGCTCCCCTTTGAAAGTCGTGAAATCATCTGATTTAGGGCTTTCCATTTGCGATCAATCGGCGATTTTGAACTGATCTCTCTTCGACTCAGGTCACGATTCTCCAGTGATTTGTTCGATTAACCTCCCGAATTGTACATATATGGGCGGCGGTGATACTAGTGCTGCGGCGAAAGAGGATAACGCTAATAATGCCACCGGCGGCGATCAAAAAGTTGTTACGATTAACGTCCGATGTTCCAACGGCTCAAAATTCTCCGTTCAGGTGACTCTAGAATCCAGTGTTGGAACCTTCAAGTCCACCCTTGCTCAGCACTCCGACATTCCTGCCGAGCAGCAGAGATTGATCTATAAAGGCCGGATCTTAAAGGACGAACAAACCCTAGAAAGCTACGGTAATATTATTAATTATCCCTCATTTATTTGATTTTGATACACGGAGGTCATTGATTGCTGCTGCTTAGTTGAGATATCACATAGTTAAAAAAATCCCTTTTAATTAGGCAATTTTATCCGTCATGGGGATTGGTGACATGCTATATTGATTTTGGTTATTGGTTTTCTGTTAAGATTTAATTGCAACATGAATAAAGTTCTCCTGGTTAAAAAGATTGATATTTGGGGGTTTATCTACCAATGGTAAGAAAGATGAAGTCCTTTGCTAACGAGTTCAGTTAGAAAGCTGTGTTTCTCTCCTTTTGCTTATCAAAAATAAAAAAAAGGAAAAAAAGGAGAGAAAGAGCTGTGCTTGGTCACTATTAATTGTCCAGTCTTGAATAGAGTGCAAAAACACACCAGCTGTTAGCCAAAGTGGAGAATGGATTGTTGTTTCGAATTGGAAATAACGGGGGATGTGTGGATGCATTGACAAGTGAATAATGGATATGGAGACACTTTTTAGAATGAGTAATGGATTAAGTACGAATCTGTATGCTACTATTACCTTGTTGGCTATCTGAGAAATTGAGGGGATAAATTAGGTTGATGAACTAAATGTGACTTTTGGGAAGTTTCATAGATAAATGGGCCTAAATGTTGACAGTAAATCAGTGAAAAGTATATTAGCTGATCAATAATCTTATTATTGAAATGAAGCTTTCAGTAAATCTCCTCTCTTTTCTTGCTTTTCAAAAATTAAAGATACGATGGATGATTTTGATTGTAAATTTGTATGTAAACGTTTTCACAAAGTAGGACCTCTACTTAATGCTTTCTCCATTTAAATGATGCAGACTTCAGATCATATGATTGAGCATTATTTCTCCTAAACAGGTGTAAGAAGGGATAATATTATAGATTGGCAAGCTATTGTCTAAATAAGAGAAAGGTCTCATGTGTTAACTTGGCATGCAGACCCTAGATCATGGTTGAGAGTCGTGTTGAAGGCCACATGTTGAGATAATTGTACTTTACAGAAACAAGTGGTGCCCATGGCTAAGTAGTGACTTCTAAAAGATCAGAACAGACAAGAAAGAGGGTATTGAAAATGTATAACACGGGGGCTTGTGGATAAATATGGTTCCACTTCTCAACGAGTGGGAACAAATGGAGTATCTTCTCCCCTGCCCTAGCATTAGTTAACCTCTAATGTTGCATTGTATTTTACATGATTATATTCTCTCTCTGTTAAATATGTTTTTGGCGTGTTATCAGGCTGTTAAAGTGATAATCTTTGATGTCTTGCTGATCTTATTTATGTTATTGATAGGTCTTGAGGCAGATCACACTGTTCATTTAGTTCGAGGTTTTGCTCCAGCTGCTTCTGCTAATACTGCAAGTGCAACCAATACTGGAAATCCAAATACTAATCAGAATGCACCCCCTGATGCCGCCCCAAATGTAGGCGGACCATTTGCTGGATCAGGCCTTGGGGCTTCACTGTTTCCTGGTCTTGGAAGTGGCGGCGGCGGCGGTGGTTTATTTGGAGCTGGCCTTCCTGATTTTGAGCAGGTCCAGCAGCAGTTGACTCAAAACCCCAACATGATGAGAGATATCCTGAACATGCCTCTCGTTCAGAATATGATGAATAACCCAGAAATCATCCGTAACATGATCATGAACAATCCTCAAATGCGAGAGATCATGGATCGTAATCCAGAGCTTGCTCACGTACTCAATGATCCTGCTACTCTTCGCCAGACAATGGAGGCTGCACGGAACCCTGAGCTTATGCGTGAGATGATGCGCAATACTGACAGGGCAATGAGCAATATTGAATCTTCTCCCGAGGGATTTAACATGCTGAGGCGCATGTATGAAAATGTCCAAGAGCCTTTCCTAAATGCAACAACTATGGCTGGAGATGCAAGAAATGATGTGGGCTCGAACCCGTTTGCAGCTCTTTTGGGAGCCCAGGGTGCGGGGCAAGGCAGAGACCAGTCTACAAATCCTCCAACTACTGGTTCTGAGACCACTGCTAACACACCTGCTCCAAATACCAATCCACTTCCTAATCCTTGGGCTTCTGCTGGCAGTAAGCTACTATCATTTCTTATCCTTTGATTGTACAAGCTTTACGTGCTTTAGACATGCTTAATTACTTCATGTATTCTTTTTTTTTTTGGGATAACGATGGTCTCCGGGTTAGCTTGCGTGTACCTCGAATGTTCCTCCAAATACCTGCTAACTCCCACTGGTACATGTACTGGGTAACTCTGCCCCCCCAAGGCTAAGGCTTAGACTTAGACAGATCGGAAAAACTCACCTCGTGTTTTTTTGTCTCCGCTGGGCTCACCTCTTCTTTGATTGAATTCAGATTCTCTTACTATAGGCAGTGACTTCTCTTCTCTTCTTTTTGTTCTGCTGCAAGAAGTTTCTACTTGGCTGCTATGATTGGCTGTGAACGACTTGTGAAATGTGTGTTTTGAATTTATACTCACCAGGGGAAGCATTGCACACTACAAATAAAATGTTCAAGTCTCATAAGCTTCTCATGTTTGAGTGCAAGAATTTTCATCCTCCATATTGTATGCATAATTCTATGTTACAGTTAGGAACCTTGAGCAGGCGGTATTTAGGCATCAGAGTATTTCATAATGTCTTCTTCTTGGATAGATACACTAGATGATTGTGCTTTTGTTATTATGTTTTGTTTTTATTGTTCTTTTTCTTGCTTTGACTTTTTGCAGCTGGAGCTGGCCAAACTAATACCACTGCTAGGTCAAATGCTGCTGGGGAAACTAGGGCACCACCACCGCCTGCTGGCTTAGGTGGGCTTGCTCTCCCAGATCTTGAGCGAATGCTGGGTGGCATGCAAGGTGGTATGCCAGATGCTGCTTCACTAAATCAGATGATGCAGAACCCAGCCGTCTCGCAGATGATGCAGTCTCTGCTCTCAAATCCTCAATACATGAACCAGGTATAATTTGTCTTGACTTGAAGCTTGTTTGCAGTCATCAAATTTATGTCTTTATTTCTCTTCTATTTGTCATGAAAAGCTTCATGTCAAATTCTCATTCATTAGTATCTTGGTGTTCAGATTCTTGGGCTCAACCCACAGCTAAGGAACATGCTTGATTCCAACTCCCAGCTACGAGAAATGATGCAAAACCCTGAATTTATTCGGCAGTTGACTTCGCCTGAAACAATGCAGGTAAACCATTTCTGGTTGTTGCCTGGGTCTTGCTTTACTGAATGTGGTGCATTGGATGTATTGAATATAATGTATGGGTGACTTGATTACTAACAGATGTGCTTTTCACTAATTTATCCTCATTACCTATTGTGGATGAGACGAGCGTGTACATCGACATGTCTAATTGAAACGATGCTAACAGACTGTTGGTGGAAGGAAGTCATAAGCTAACTATGCGGATCAAAGGAAAAGTGGAAAAAAATCGATATAATGCGTTTCGTATTTTTTTCTTTTAATTGGGAAATTCTTGATCCACTATTTTATCTCTCAAAATCACTGAATTTTTCCCATTTCCCATAACAACAAAACTAAGCTGTGACAAAATTCAGTTTCCTTAAAGGGAAGTTTACATATTGGACAGAACTTGCAGTGCGTTAGTCGTTCCATTTCCTATAAAGTAAAATTTAAGCTGTGACAATGACTTCAGATATTAGACAAAATTCTTATGTGTTATCTGTAGAACTATATTTTAACTCATAAAATTTCGTTTTCTCATTTTAATTAATTCACCAATTAATTAAAGCATATATTTTTTAATCGTAACAACAGTTCTCTTTTAGATACAATGCATGTTCTCTTCTCATGTTCCAGAGTTTGTATATAATGGACACAAGAGTCATGCTTTCATCCAAATATAGAAATTTACGCATTTGTTCATTATACTAAGTTACCAACTACACTTTGAGATATCAAATCACTCAAGGCAATGAACACAGGGAGGCCTAGTTTCATCCAAATATTGAAATTTACGTGTTTGTTAATAAATCTAAGTTTTAATATCAACACAGTTAATGGACGTCACCCCGTGTTTGTTTGTGGAGGTGGCTTATAATATTTACCAAAACTTTAAGGTGGTAAAGTCTTAGTTAAATTAAAAAATGCTAAATATAGGGCAAAGTCCTAAACGTTAAGTTCTATCCAAGTCCAACATGGAATTATCTAGATGAGGGAACACTTTAGCTTTTAAAAGGTAAAAGGCCTGTTAACATGATGATGATATTTTTGTTGATTAACATTTGACTGTGGAGCTTTGTGCTTCTATAATAACATAGATACAGATTTTTGCATTGAGGTGGGTTTGGAGAGCAACTGTGAAACTAGGCTTTTTGATGCGTCTCAACAAAGAGCTGGACAAGTTATTTTCTCATGATATATTGATCCTTTGGTTAGTGATCTTAATGTGTATTTTGACTTCTGATGTTTGCTTCTTTCTAGCAACTTATGACTTTCCAGCAAGGGCTTTTGTCTCAACTTGGTCGACAACCAACGAACCAGTAAGTTGATACCTACCTTTTTATGCTCACTTGGCTGGAGTTCTGCATGCTTCATGATTTATGTAGAAGTTCTGCATATCTTTCTGAATTCCCATTAGCTAGTTAGCGATTCATGCATGCTCTTGGAATGAAAACTGGAAGATAACTGGACATATTCTCATATTTCAATTTCCCATGAGTGGAGAATCTTCTAAATTAGGAAGGAAGGAGGAGATGCTTTATTTGTTAATGTTTCAGATTTTCTTTATGGTGGTTGGATCATTTGGATAACTTTATGGTATTTCTGGCTCAGTCCTGATAATGATGTCTTTTTCCCCCTTGCAGACCGGGTCAGAATGCTGGAGGTGCAGGTAAAATTTTATGCCCTCGAATAATTCAAACCCGAACCCCTTATCTGCAATCTTAACTGTGGTTTAGGTTACTTCGATAAATAGTCAGCCTTTTAATCTTATCTAGGAGCCAATATATTTTGCTTACCTTTCTTTGTTTTGAAAGTTTGTATCAAAACTACAACTTTTTGTGCAAAAAGGGTCTACTAGGGGTTGGAACTTATGGAGTGGTTTAGTTTCTCACCACACCCCCGTCATATGATTTAATAATTGCCTTTCAAGGGAGTTTTAGTCCATCCCAACTAATATTTCTAGCCGGTTAGTTCGGTCTATTGGCTCAATATGGAATCTGAATATTTGATGTATTTGATCAGGTGCTGCTACTTTTTAGATTGAAACCGCATGTATATAATAGTCCTACTTTTGACCGATCCTCCTTTATCCCCTTGCAATAAACCAAATGATTTGGATTTTTGGACTTGGAGAAAAGTCACAATTTTTTCATCTTTGAGACACTGACATTTGAAATCTAGCCATACTGAGATATACTCAGCTTCAGTGACATCCTCTCTTATACACTTCATATAGGGAAATCAATGGTAAGTTCTGAACCTTGTTCTGGCTTCTTGGGATATCGTGTATAGTATGTTGGTAAAGGACAAGTACTATGCCATTTCTTTGCATTCATTGCTGTTTAGTCTGACTTACATCACTACTGTCCTTTTAATAATTGCAGCCCTCGACAACATGGGAATGGAAATGCTGATGAACATGTTTGGAGGGCTTGGGTCGGGAGGTTTGGGTGGTGTCCCCAACAGATCCAATGGTTAACTTTTTGTCTCTCTATTTGATCAAACTGTCTCCCAAATTTTTAACCTGCTCTCATCTTTCATGTTGATGTCTTGCTGTAGTGCCTCCGGAGGAATTATATGCCACTCAACTCGCGCAGTTACAAGATATGGGTTTCTTTGACACTCAAGAAAATATCAGGGCATTGGTTGCCACTGCGGGCAATGTTCATGCTGCAGTAGAGAGACTTCTTGGAAATCTTGGACAGTAATGGTTTATTATTCTGTCATATGACTAGCTTCTGATGGGGATAAGAAAGTTGGTTGACTTGGACTTGAGGAGCATCAAATCTTAGTTGGAAGGAGCATTGGGTTTTAGTTGGAAATATTTATTTGGAGTTGATTTTTTGGAAAGGACTCTCAACTGTTGTCTCCCATTCTCTTTTCCATCGGACTAAAAAAAAAGGAAATTGATGGAAAAACAAGAAGTTAGTTCCCTTGTACATACGATGCTAAAATTGGTCCTATAAATTGTTTGGTACGTTATAATTTGTATTTCACTTCTGTCTAGCATATCTTTTTCGAAATGCTAGGTCAAAGGAATTTGCTTGATGCTAAGTGGGCGTTTGGACATAAGAATTGTAAAATTCCAAAGTATGAGGAAATTTTTTTTAAGTGAAAATGGTATTTGAAATTTAGGACCCGTTTGACCATAGATTTTGCCAAAATAAACTTGGGTTTTATTTGGCAAAGACATGTTTGGCCAAATCCCAAAATCAACTCAATAGCTGGTTTTGGGCTAAAATATTACTATTATATTTTTTAAAATTTTTTCCAAATTTTTGTATTTTATAAAAGAGCCCACCATTTATTATTTTGTAATGATGTTGATTCGTCTTTTCGGTCATCTGCTAGTGTATTATGTAATTCATTATAAAAATGATAATTTTATATCAAATTTATTTATGTTCAGGACTATGGTTTGCGATAATATAATGAATGTTATTGATATATATCTTGGTTGGTTCCACCGTCATTTTGATTTTGCGTGTGCTTTTAAGTTGAATAAATTACCGGGCGTTTGTACATAAGAATTGTAAAATTTTAAAATAGGGGGAAAAAAAATTTCAAGTGAAAATGGTATTTGAAATTTAGAGTTGTGTTTGGACATGAATATAATTTTGGGTTGTTTTTGAAGTTTTGTGAGTGATTTGAGTGAAAATTTTGAAAAACAGCTTTTTGGAGTTTTTCAAATTTTTGAAAATTTCCAAAATGCATCTTCAAGTGAAAATTGGAAATTTTATGAACAAACACTGATTTTGAAAAAAAGTGAATTTTTTTTTAAAAAAGGAAAAAATTTCTTAGGTCCAAACGGGCTCTTAATATGAATTGCTTAAGCAATTGTGCATCAAGATTTTTTTGTATGCTATTTTTTAGTGTGTTGCTGGTCTTTCTGCTTTTAATTTTAATTAGTTACATTAGTTATTTTGCTCGGATTATGAAATTCCTTATATAGAAGAACTAGGGAATTTGCCGCGGTTATGATAAAACATCATTAAATTTAGATAAATTGTGAAAAAAGATAAATGGCTTTTAAAGTCAAAGAGATTGCCACATGAGCTTTTCCATTCCCTAGCGTACATATTGATAAAATCACTATATGGATACTCTTAGTAGAATTAGATCTGGGGGGGGGGGGGATTTTATATAATTCTAATATATGTATCTAAGGACTTTTTTTTTGGTTGCTATCATTAGATAGTAAATTTTTTATTTGTTGAACTTTCTTCTATTCAATTAAAAGAAAAAGAAACAAAGTAAAATAAACCAAAATAGGGGGGAAACATAAGTTTTTGTATTCGCTTTCCTTTTTTACATTATTTTTCTTTCATTATTCTTTTTTTTTCTAACTTTTTCTATTCATTAATTTCACTATATCATCTAAATGCCCTATTGCCGACTTCCTCTTTATCCTCTTTTATCCCTCTTTCCTATTCTACTTTGGTACTGCCTTTATTTTAACCTTTTCCTCTTCCTTTTTTCTTTCCTCTCCCTCTGTACGGTTAATCAAAAGATAACAAAGATAATGGAGTAAACTCGAGTAAAGTGACACAACCAATTTATAGAAAGAAAGAAGATATATAATTATTGACTTCTATACTACAACTCTGCATTATCTTCATCTACTACAATATATTTTGAACTGTACAAATAACAGGATAAAAATCATATTAAAAAAAAATCATTTAATTCATTTTTACTCAAAAATATGTAAATTATCTGATAAAGCTTATCATAAAATAAATCTAGACTTACTATTATTGATATAGTCCTTAACATTACCTATTAATTAGCAAATATGCTTA
This sequence comes from Nicotiana tabacum, assembly GCF_000715075.1. Lineage (NCBI taxonomy): Eukaryota > Viridiplantae > Streptophyta > Magnoliopsida > Solanales > Solanaceae > Nicotiana > Nicotiana tabacum. Next base: position 137,436,886 of record NC_134096.1, on the reverse strand, counting down.
CACAACAATTGATAGAGAAATTATAATACCTTGACAAACCTGCTTTCACTTTAAGAAAACTCATACTATTTAGATCAAAATAAGAAGTTACACTACTAGGTCCCCAAAGCAGAATGAAACAAAAAAGAAGAGAGCAATACTAGTTAAAAACCATAATAATCAGCCAAAATTAATACATCAATGAATGACCAAAAAATGAAATTGGGTAAATAAAATGACATCCACTAAATCAGAGAAATATACAGGAGAGAACAACAATAAATTTCTACCGATTTAAAAGAAAAAAAGCAATAGGGAGATTGGATGATAACTGTTGTGTCTTTCTATATCTCTCTCTCTCGAGAAATGATAGTTGGAGAATCGGAAAATAAGACATCTTTAAGGTAAGAAAGAGAAAATATAGGATCAAAACATGCAAAAAGAGGTAAACTTAACGGCTTCTCAATTATCAAAATGGAAGAAGAAGGCCTAACACATATTGGCCCCACTTGACACCAAAATCCATTTGAACACATTAAGTCATGTTTCATTAAACACTTTAACTACGTGATGGTTTGGATATAAAAATTATAAAATTCTAAAATAAGAGAAAAATATTTTTCAAGTGAAAATGGTATTTGAAATTTTATATTTCATTTCAACAGTACCATTTAAGCACAAAAAGCTTAAATGGCAAAATGATTGCAGTTCACGGCTCTTAGGCGCGTGACAGGATCTGATATCATATTTCCCCTTTTTTTTTATAACCCTTTTCTTCTAAAGTTCATCACCACCGTCCCTATTGCTACCACTCCTCTGCCACCATTCTCCTTCATCCCTTTCTCTCCTCCGCCGGCCTTTCCCTTCCTCCTCCACTATCTAGAAGCAAAATAGGTCGAAAACCTTTCAAATTTTGTAGGAATTTTGCTGGATTTAATAATAAAATAATCTATGTGTTGAAGCCTTTCCCAAAATAAAATGCTCAGAAAGAGAAGATTGTTGACCCCTCCATTTATATTGCTCTCTTTGGCGAACTTCAATGATGATTTTGGTTGACATCAGTTTAAAATTATTGTTCGGTTCTTCAAATATTTGAAGCATTAAGCAAAATTAGAAATTGCATATTATTACTGACAATATCAGTTAAAGATTAAAGCTGAAAATAAAAAGCTCTATGAACACCCGCTCGAATTTGAAGCTTTAAGTTTTGCATTGAAGAATTTGGAAGTTATCTTATTCTGTTTTCATTCCCACTTGATTTTTTTCTTCAATTTCATAGATGTGGGTTGGTTGATTTTGACCTATAGATGATTGATGTGGTTATTGGAGTTCCCAGTGCAATAAATGTGAGAAATGAGTTTGGCAATCAATGATGGAATTTTACAGCAAGGCCATAAAAATTTCTGATAATGTGATCGATAACTTAAGCAAAAAAAAAAAAGGTAAAAGAGAAAGAAAACGAAAAAAAGTCTTCTTCCATTTTTTATTTTTTTTCCCTTGCTGACTTGTCTTTTTTTTTTTTAGTAGTGGTGATTGTCAATAGCAAATAGAATTCACGCACTTAAGCTTGTTTAGAGTAGTCAAAAATGTGTTTAAGTGAAACAATTGAAATGTGATTGGAGTGTTTAAACACGTTTCGTTTAATGTAAACAAAATCCATGCCTTTTCAATGTAAACGTTTCGTTTTTTCTTAGTTAATTATTGAGATAATGGTTAAAATAGGAGAGAAATCTCAAAAAAATGTGAAAAAGGATAAATGACTATTCAAGCCAAAGAGATGTGCCACATCAACTTTTCCATTCCCTGCTTTATATATATATATATATATATATATATATATATATATATATATATATATATATATATATAGATGAGCTCGACTTGGTTTTAGGCATTTGATGTGTGCTCTGCATTGGTGTTTGGTTTAGTCTATCTGTATACCGAGAGAGAACACCTAGCTCTTGGTTTGTACCAGTGTAACTAAGTTCTACAGAAGGTGAGTCGGGTGAGCTGCCTAATTAATGAATAATCTATATATATATATATATATATATATATATATATATATATATATATATATATATAAAAAGAGAGAGATTATATTTGTCTAAGATATATTTAGATTATGTATAAGATTCATTAAACTACTTTTTTTTGACTTTCTTCTTTTTTTAAGATGTCAAAAAGCCTCCATTTAATATGGTTCGTTTCCTGCATCCCTTATTTAAGGTGTTTTTACACAAAATAACTCTCATATAAATTCATTGTGTATAAGTTACCATAATAATTACTATCATTTATTGTGTATACTAATTGGAGAATTGGAAAAACCATTCATCAGTTTTCAAAGTTCTTCATGTATTCTCCTCTCTATCATAAAATGTGAGGTTAATTGTTTCACTATATAAGACTGCCACTTAGATATCCACACATTAACCACCTAGCATATGCTGATGATATAGTTATCTTTTCTGGTGGTAATAACAACTCTATTAATCTCATCATGATTATTCTTCATAGTCATAAAAAAAGCTTTGGTCAAAAGGTTAACAAGGATAAAAGTTTTTTCTTAACTGCTTCTAAAACTACTGTTGTTAGAATTAATAGATACATGGAGTGTACTGATTTTATGGACAAAGAATTTCCTTTCACCTATTTGGGTTGCCCCATTTATATTGGAAGAAAAAAGACTCCCTATTTTGATGGCATGGTTAACAGCATTGTCAAGAAGCTTAATGGCTGGCATGGAAAATTGCTTTCATATGGGGGAAAAGTCATTCTCATCAAGAATGTGCTTCAAGCCCTCCCTACTTATTAACATCTTACCAATTTCTTTTGGGGATACTATCGGGATCAAAAGAAGTATCACTGGAGATCTTGAAAAAATCTTTGTTATCCTCTTGAAGAAGGTGGGATGGGGATTAGAAGAATGCAAGATATTGCCAATACTTTAGCCACCAAAAGATGGTGGAGGTTTAGAACTATCCCTTCTCTGTGGGCTACTTTCATGAATCAAAAATACTGTGCTAGAGTCCATCCATTGATTAAACACAATGTATCTAGTAATTCTCACTCATGGCAGAAGATGATTCAAGTCAGAGACAAGGCTGAACCTCACATTATTTGGCATATCAACTCTGGAAACTCAAGTATATGGTGGGATAATTGGACCGAAAAAGGACCTTTAGCTTCCTTATTTCCAAATGCCAACAAAAGCTCCAAAATCCTTATTAAAGATTTTATTCAAGATGGCAACTGGAATATCCAAAGACTTAAAGATTTGTTTCCAAATGAGCTCATTCACCATAAAAAAAAATATCAACATTGGTAGACATGATCTGCCTGACCAAGCTTTTTGGGATCTTACTGATAATGGTAAATATTCTAACAAGACAGCTTTATATATGTTCAGAGATGCAAAGGAGAAAGATCAATTCCTTACATAGGTATGACACTCTAGCATTCCTTTTAAAATTTCTTTCCTAACATGGAGATTGTACTTATCTAAACTTCTTTTTAATGATGTTATCCTTAATTTTGGTAAGAATATTATCTCTAATTGTAACTGCTGCACTAATCCAAAAAAAGAGACTATGCAACATATTTTTGTTGAGAGTGATGCAGCTAGTTATATCTGAAAAGCTATAGGATCCCCTATGGGAATCATTCCTATGCAACTGCCAATTAGAGGATTAATAAATTATTTGTGGCTACAAAAATCTAAGAATGCTCTTCACAAACTTGCTCTCCAAATCATCCCTATTATAATATGTTGGAAGATGTAGAAGAGTAGATGTTCTTGCAAATTTGGTAATAAAAAGAGGTTTAACTACTACAAGATGAAGCAACAGATCTACTGGAATACTCAAGCTGCAATCAATAGAGCTTTTCCAAAATGCAAGCTAATATTGTCTTGGATCAACTTTTGTGACAACATGATAAAATTTCAACCTATTCCTAAGGCTATCTCAGTATGCTGGAATAAACCTAAACAGGGAGTCATTAAAGTAAACACCGATGGAAGCTTTATTCATTGTAATGGAAAAGCGGGGTTGGGAGGAGTAGTGAGAAACGACCAAGGAGATCTCATTATGGCCTTCTCAATTCCTTCAAGATGCAACAACAATAACATGGTAGAGGCTCAAGCTGCTATGTTTGGCGTTAATTGGTGTGTACAAAATGGGTTCTCAGACTTCACAATTGAATTAGACTCAATGCTGGTGATGAATATGCTGAAGGAGCTGATACGAACAACTATAGGTTGAAGAAGATTATAAAAGATACTTCACATATAATGAACCAGGCCAATATTATCCCTGTGCATTGCTTCAGGGAGGCAAATGAAGTAGTAGACTCTCTAGCAAAATTGGCGACTACTAACTCTGAAGCCAAAGTATACCTTTCTTTCCAACAACTCCCAAAGGGAACTAAAGGTTTTTTTGTGCTTGACAAACATCAGATGCCTACTGTTAGGCTTAAAGTATGACAAAATAATTTTTTTTGTTAGCTAAGTAGTAAATGTCTTGTACTTTAATAGAGGCGCAAACTAATATAACAACCTCTGTTGGATGTATAACCGTGTGTTGTCTTGATCACTGGATCTGCTCCAATCACTCCATGTGAGTTAAATACAACACCCCAGGAAGCCTGGGAAATTCTTAAAAAAAAAAATAAAATAAGACTGGACGGCCTTTTGTGCAGCAGCCTGTTAATTATCTATCCTCTTTGGAATGCTTTTGTAATGAATTGAAATCGCCACCGATGAGAGGGCATTTGGTTTGGTCTTCTTGATGGCATGAATGGAAGAGTGCTGTTGAAAATGAGATCACTTTTTGTCTTCCTTTCTCTTTATAACTTTAAGTAATTAGATTAAATTTGTTGACAATATCATTGGTATTTTTCCTCTTCAATTCATTATTATAGCTTCATCATGCAAAGTTTTTATTTGGTTCGTTCTCTTCGAATTCTTTTTCTTTGTTGATGAGATTAACATCTTGTGTTTCCACTCTCCACGCCAGGGTGTTTCCAAAAGTGTAAGCAGAGGAACCAAGAAGTATGCCGGCATGCTATTTAAGGAAATATGTATGTAAAATTTTTATGCATAGGATTAGTTTTTCAACTTATTTTTGTTGATAAATTTCCTCACGTTTTTTCTTATTAATCTATTTGTTTTCCTTGCTTATTGTGATTTCTTTTTGTAGTATATATATATATATATATATATATATATATATATATATATATATATATATATATATGATTGTGATGCATTATCCAAGGATTAGTGGTACGAAGGATTTTTGTAATGCAAGTATTATTGATTCAGAGAATATAATTGAGGGTTAACAATACAAGAGATTATAATATATGAATTGAAATGTAGAGATTATTTGCTATTGAATACAAGATTGCCAAATCGAAATCTTTTACAGTGCGTGTGATAGTAGAAATATATAGATACAAGGATGAATGAAGCAAGGGAATCAACGCACTAATAATCCAAGGCCATTTAATTTGTAATTCCAAAGAATCATCAAAACTCTTACTATCTTGACCTCAAATTGAATATCATGGAGTGAAGGAAAAAGAAGAAAGGAAACAACAGTTAGAAGTTTTGTAGAAGTTTTGCTCATAAACTATAGTTAATTTGATATATTTGTGCGTGTGTAATTTGTTTTATCTTGATATCTCTTTTTTTTCCCCGTTGAAGCACTTTGAATTTATAGGAAATTATGATGAGAGTATTTTAAGAAAAAACTGAATTTTGAAAATTTTGCATAAGACTTGGAAGAGATTAAGGGGAGGAAAAGAAAATAAGAACAAACAAATGGAAAAGGAAAGAGAAATAGAAAAATTACTAGAAAAGGGAAGGAAATTGAATATTCGGCCGAAATTGGAGCTTAATTTGAGAAGGATATTTCATTTAGTTTGTTTCATGTATGGTAGGTTTCAATTACTTTATTTATTCCTTTTCTTTTACTACTTCATGCTTTATTAAAAAAAATAAGAAAAATTTATAAAAAGTACTAATAACTATGTATAAAAAATTAGATGTACAAACAAAACATTACTCCCTTTGATCCAATTTATGTGAACTATTTCGGAGTATGAGGGATAAATTGACTAATTTTTAATGTGAATTCGGACATAGAATTTTCAAAAAATTAAAAAAAAAAATTTAGATATGCAGAAACTAAAGTACTATTAATCACAAAGTTAAGAACTCAGAATATTTTAAAAATATGCTCAAAAATAAATTTATTGGATATTCAAATAGTAATAGATCCACAAAAAATAGAACAAAGGGAGTATATATTAATATACACGAAGATGGAAACACATTCATGCAAACACACCTATCTATATATGAAAACACATTCATGGAAAGTGAAAGTACTTTTTGTTTGAAGTAGGAAGATGATTGGTATGACAAAAATAATTTCAATAAGAATTATCACTATATTTTAATTAAAATATTTGCACTTGAAAAATAATTTAATAATCGCGCGAAGTGCGGCCAAATAAACTAGCCTATTTGTATAAAACTGGTTAATCGGTTTGATAGTAAAGCAGTGACTTGGTGCCAGCGCTATCTGCAAAAAGCTTTATTTCAGGTTGCAAGATTTTTCTTGTCTCAGATATTGACAAACAATTTCCTGCTGAATATATATGGAGGATTCAAATAGCTGGCCTTAACAATTTGGGATGAAGGCATGGTTATATTGATTGAAACAATAGTATTTCTGCTTTTATTGGGGTTAATTTCACTGATGATCATCTAATTTATCATTTATTTCACAAAAGTCATTTAACTATTTTTCATCACTTAAAAGTCACTCAACTTTACATTTGTAACTTAAAAGTCATTCTAGTTCAAAACCTATAAAATATCCTATAAAAATATGACATGACATTAAATTTAATTAAAAAATCTAATTATATTGCTACATAAGCTTAGATGGACCATACCCAATTTAGACCCATTTCATCCACAATTCGATTTGACCCATAATCCAAATGGGTTTTAATATTTTGATCATTAGAAGGAAAAGAAGAGAACAATTATTTTGTGCTAAAAATATCTTACTTTATTTGTTACGTAATAACCTTAATACCATCACCTATAACTTCATTAAAAATATGAACAGAACTAGCACAGAACCAGTTTTTACATCCTTCATATCATTTTATAATTTTCCATGAAGTTAAAATACTACCATATCAATCTCACAAAATAATTAAATGTACCACTAACAGACAAGAACAACAAGCTAATAAGAACCTATTTTCACAAATTACTATTCCATTAAAGTCAAAATATTGCTTATTAAGCAATACTAACAGACAAAAATATTGCTCAGTAAGAAACACCCAAAATGAAATTGCATAGTAGAAATTGTCAATACACACCGCAATCGTAGACAACCTATAGCGATAATTTGGACAAAAGAAAGAGACAACGTATTGTGTCATTGACTATAAATGTACAACTAAAACCTAAAGATAAATTCAAAAGACCTAATTTTTCTTAAATTTCTTAACTTCTTTTTCTACAAATTAACCACAAAATCAAAGTGCCAGTCCACTTAATTGTTCAAATATTAATAATCCATTTTGGTTATAGGTCAAATCGGGCTGAGGAAGAAATGAGTCTAACTTAGATATGGTCCATTTAAGCTTATGTGACATTATTGTTAGATTTTTTAATTAAATATAATGTCATGTCATATTTTTATTGGATATTTTGTAGATTTTGAACCAGAATGATTTTTAAGTTACAAAGATAAAGTTGAGTGACTTTTAAGTGATGAAAAATAGTTAAGTAACTTTTGTGAAATAAATGATAAGTTGGATGATATTCGGCGAAATTAACCTGCTTTTATTGATTAAAAAATGCTGCATGTTGGCTTTAATTTATTAACAGTGTCAAACTGGAGCAAGGCACTGTTACGTCTCTGCTTGAAGAAAACGGGACCATTAGAGGTGTTCAATATAATACAAAAACAAATCTGGCGAAGAGTTGAAAGCCTATGCACCATTGACCATAGTATGTGATGGTTGTTTCTCGAATCTACGGCGTACCCTTTGCGACCCAAAGGTAAGGACACCTATCAATATTTCTCTTGGATTGTTTTTGAAAAAGAAGATGGCGTTGGGTTATTAATTGTTTAAAAAGCTAATTTGTAAAATCTTTTGCTTTTACTTATTGTATGAATAAGAATTACTGTACCCAAGATTGCTTTTACTTCTATGAACATCAGCGTTGTTGTCCCCTCCTATTGTTTCTCTTGATACTTACGATGACATGTCACATTGTATACAGGTAGAAGTGCCTTCCTGTTTTGTTGGTCTGGTCCTGGAGAACTGCCAGCTTCCACATGCAAACCACGGACATGTCATTTTGGCTGATCCATCACCTATCTTGTTCTATCCCATAAACAGTACCGAGGTCCGCTGTCTGGTTGATGTACCTAGTCAAAAAGTGCCTTCTATTTCAAATGGTGAAATGGCCAAATATTTGAAAAGCATTCTTGCCCCCTACTCTTCAACACCTAATTTTGTTGAAGCACATGTCTTCAACACCCATTGATGCTATTATACCCCAAGTTTTTTTTTATTGCTACTTTATTTATTCTACGCGTGACATGGAAAGTACGATTTAAAAGGATTTGACGTGTTTAAAAATTTATTTTACATGCTATATATACTGTACTTCAATTATACGTTATGTATATAAGCCCAAACATGTCGTATTAGAAAAGTCGGCTTGAGTTGCAGCAATTTCGATTAAGATACGGCATGTAACTAGGTCACTTTGCGACCAGCTTTTCTCCTAGTATATGGAGCCTTTTGGGGATAAAAAATCGAAGGCCTATGTATGTAGTTTCCATTGCTTCAGACCGTACATCAATACGACATAGGAGTAAAAAGTTATGAGCGTCCGAAGTAGGGCTGCCACAACCTCACTGGAGTATTACGGCAAAAGCAGGCAGGTTACTAGGCCAACTTACATGCTAAGTTTTCTCCCAATCCATAAGGAATTTGAGGATGATTAAAACACAAAAGTTGGAGTTTGTTGAATTTAGTTTCCAGAACATTAAACCGTTTGTTGATACGACACTAGAGTAGGGAAAAACGAGGGTTCAACACAGGGTCACTCAAGTTGCCGAAAAGCAGCTTAGTCACCTACTAGCTTAGTGAGGCGGTGGCTTTTTATATTCAGTTTGTTCTACATTTTTTCAGAACATATCCAGCACCTCTTGAGGTAAAACAAGTACCAAATGTTCTCTCATGTTTTCTTTGTAGATTGTCCTAATATTTCAGTAACTTTGGGTAGAATAATTCATGCAAGACTTGAGAGGCGTGGGGGTGTTCATGTTGTATCTCCTACTTGAGTTTTAAGGCATTTTTCTTGTTGAAGTCAACCTCAATTTGAAGGAAACCTTGCTGTAATATTTCAAGAATTACTTTTGATAAGGATTTGAAGCAAAGAAAGGCTAAGGTATGTGAGTTTTAACTTCTTTCTTCATAGGCATTGTTAGCTCCAATGTTTCACATATTGATTTTGATGATACCAAACCAGCATAACTTTTAGTAAAATAATATTTACTTATGGTAATTTATTTTTGTACAGGTTTGCTAAAAGAAGAATGATCAAAGATGATATATAGAAGATTTGCAGAAGAGTGAAGGAGATATGGAAGATGTTATAAAGAAGGAAAGTCCAAAGCTAATGGATATGGTATAGAAGCAGCTTGGAAAAATTATATTCAAAGGATGAGAAGGAAATATTTTATTAGAAGGAGATAGCATGAAATAATTTAAGAAGTAAATATGCTTCGTTGATCAAAGAATTAGTTATGGAAAAGATTTGTGTTAGCCCCAAGGTTCAATCAATTGGAAAAAGAATCAAGAGAGTTGCAACAACATATTCGAGAAAGGAAAGAGATCTATTAATGATCACTTCTACAAATTATGCTAGAATAGTGAAAAGTGAGAATGAATTCCACTACTAGACTTTGCATGTTTGAAGACCCACTTTCACTAATTATCTGGATTAGTGAAGAGTGATAATGAATTTCATCAATAGACTTTATATGTTTGAAGACCCTATTAATTATGTCTTTTCCATCAAATATGCTTCGTTAATCAAGGAATTAGTTATGGAAAAGATCTGTATTAGCCCCAAGGTTCAATCAATTGGAAAAAGAATCAAGAGAGATACAATAAGATATTCGAGAAAGGAAAGAGATCTATTAATCATCACTTCCACAAATTATGCTGGAATAGTGAAGAGTGAGAATGAATTTCACCGAATGAATTTCACTACTAGACTTTGCATATTTGAAGACCCACTTTCACTAATTATGCTGGATTAGTGAAGAGTGAGAATGAATTCCACCACAAGACTTTACATGTTTGAATACCCCATTAATTATGTCTTTTCCAATCAAAGGAAGGCAAGGTACGAAGGAAGATATCATAAGCTGCTAGGATGTTTTGAAAGAATCAAAAAGAGTCCAGATTCTTTATTAGATGGAAGAAGCTATTTATGGAATGAAAAACTAAATCATTCCATAAAAGATGCAACGACAAAAATATAAAAGGAAGGAGCAGCTTATAAGGGCAAGAATATTTATGACTGAATATTTTATGGAATTGGCTATGAAGAAATATGATATTCGGAATGAAAGTTGTAGACAAAAATCAATCACCGAGGCTATTTGAGGAAGGAAATAAAAAAAAGACTCTATGATTGGAGTTTGAAATTTAAATGGGACCTTTTAAAAGAAAAGAATTTGTTTGACACAAGATGTAATGGTGCAAGTCCACTTTTGGGACACATGGTAGCAACAATCAAAAATTCTAAAAGAAGACATGCGATGATTCAAGGCAATCATGCAACGGTACAAAAGCAATTCTCTTGGTTATGCATTAAGTGAGGAGATTCAAAATGGAAGGGAAACACAACATAATGAAAGACAATTTGAGTCCTGTCCTTTTTTCTTAAAGCCATAAAAAAAGGGAAACAAATCAAGTGCAATAACCACAAATCACTCCCTGGGTTTCGGGTATGGAAAGCAAGCACTTAAATGAATCCAGCTCATCTCTCATGAAGGAATCAGAGGCACCTCTTGATTCAAATATCATTAGAATATTGTAGGCCTCAATCAAAGATCAATCTACAAACAGCTCTCAAAACTCTCATATAAGAATATTGACAAACTCAAGGATTAATCATGCAACCTTCTAAACAATTGTCTATCCAACTACCAGTTCTTTATTTTACTCTTAACAAGCATTGAAATTTACTTTTTGTAGATTTACTGTGTACACAAAAGAGTAAAGAGAGATAGAAAAATATTGGAGAGGCAGTGTATCCTTATAGGTTGTGTCATTATTCGTTACTTTGGTTAGCGAGTGAAAACCAAAGAGTCGTTGTTGGTGAGCGTGTTAAAACTAACCCTTGTTCGTTATTGGTGAGCGAGTAAAAACCAACCCTGTAAATATTGGTGGTGAACGTTGAAAATCACACAAGCTGTACACATCTCATATTTCAAGAGATTAAGAGATAATATCCTTGCAACCTAAGGAGACTGGAGTAGGATACCACATTGGTTTCGAACCAGTATAAAATTTCTGGTGTCATTTATCTTACTGCTTTCATATTGTATTATAAGCAATTACTGTTTGTTGAGATTAGTATTTGATTGAATCGAAGTACTAACAGTATTGTGCAGGCTGTCTCCGCATCAGTCGACTAAGTGTATATCGTAGTCGACTAGAAATTTTAACAGGCTTACAATTCACTCCCTCTTGTACTTTCACAATCCACCCGTAGATGGATGTCCCAAGATTTATTTTTTTGCTTAACAACAAGTGAGAAAAGATCCACGGCATATCATCAAATTACTGGAACCATACTTCAAGAGGGATACTCAACAAGAAGGCCACCGTATTTCAATAGTCAATACTATAGCCATTGGAAAGAAAAATGAAGGTTTATGTTCAATCAATAGATTATCTAGCCTGGCTAGTTATTCAGAAAATTCCTAGACCTATTCCGAGCAACAATGATGGAAGGAAGCTTGAAAAAGGGGCATTCATATTTGACTACACAAAAGAACATTTGAATATTATGCAAACAAACGTTAGAGCAATCGACATGCTCTATTGTGCGATTAGTGAAGAAGAATATAAGAATATATCCACTTGTGAGACTGCTAAGATATATGGGACAGATTGAAAAATATCCATGGGGACACCAACAAAGTTAAGGAAATTGAATCTAAGTCAACTCTTGAAGAATCTGAATCTGGTGAAAATCGAGAAGACTTGGCCGTGATACCTAGGACGAAAAAAAAGAAGAGTAGAAAGAAGCAACATAGAAATTTTTAATCCATCCATAATCATCAAAAGAACCGCAAGAATGAGGTTCAACAACAAGAGAACGTATGTTGCTACGAATGTGGTAAACCTGGACATATGAAATTAAAATGTCCTAAATTCAAGAAGAAGAATCATAGAATCTCAACTTGAAGCGACGAGAATGAATCTGAAGAAGAAAACGATCACAAAAGAATGAAGAACCTATGTTTCATGGCAATGGGAGAAATTGACAAGGTATGTCCTACTCCTATTACGTATTGCGATAAATGTGATGAATTGCAGGAAAATATTGAATTGGTTCTCAATGATCTTGAGAAAGTTCATAAGGAATATAATAAGTTGAGGAAAGAGAAGAAGAATTGGGAGATCCAACTTGAAGAATATAACAAGTTGATACATGAGAAGAAAAATTGGGAGATCCAACTTGAAGAATATAACAAGTTAATACATGAGAAGAAAGATTGAAAGATCCAACTTGAAGAATATAATAAGTTGAGAAATAAAAATAAAGACTGGGATATTCAGCTTGAAGAATATCAGTTGGAGAACAACTTACTACAAGAAGAAAATTTTGAGTTTCGCAAACAAATAAGTAACTTGCACAAATCCCACAGCCACTATTTTGATCGATCAAAGTCGTCTCCTTGGCTTAACAGCTATCAGTCGACTGAAAGGGGATCTACTGGTAAACGTCTTAACTTAAACAAGTTGACTAAGGGAAGTTCCAAGTCAACTAATAAGGCAGCTGCAGGTAAACACTCTTTTTCTTCTTCTTCTTCTTCTCATATTACATGTCACTATTGTAGTAATTTCGTACATAAAGTATTTGCATGTAATTATGCCAAAAATCATGTTAGATCAAAATTTATTTGTAGACCTAAATAGTTACATGTATGTCCAATGATACAAGCTACTAACCATGAAGGACCCAAAAAGATTTGGGTACCAAAAACAAACTAATTTGTTTTGCAGGAATTTTTGGGTCCAGCCATAAAAATAGGTCAATGATATTTGCATAATGGCTGGTCAAGGAACATACTTAAAGATGCTTCAAAGATTTATTCTATAGAAGATGAAGTAACTATTACACGTGATGGTAAAGCTTAAATGATTGGTATCACTAAAGGATATTCAAGTTTCTTCGAAGGCTTTATAAGGTGATATGTATCTAGTAACATTTTTTGGTTAAGCATTATATGGTATATTGATCGGGTCCAAACCTACACCACTATAGAGTAGCGAGGATAATAGATGCAGTTTTACCCAACGAGATCGGTATCGATTTCCACAGGGAGTTAATTTGGTTTGGAGTTGGGTATCTAACTAATCTAGATGTGCTTGTTGTTCCTAATTGTACTTCCAAACATTGTTGCGATTGATTCTATTATAATTTTATACTATAGTATGCTGAGTATAAGCTAAGTACAATATTTGTGGTGAAAGTTTTCAAGTATTAAAAGGCACTAGGGAAGTGACTTCCGCCTAGGTGAGTATCTAATGGGTATCAAGAATCTAGGATAAACTTGTTATGATTGGAGTCGTGATATAACCATCACACATAAATGCTCACTCTATACCTCTCGGTAGTTTGAGTGACTTCGCCCGATTTGACTTTCTCAAGCCCAAATGGGTGTTCATATAATACAAGTGAAATTTGCTCAAGTCAGGTATTACTATCTCTAGGTTTAACCCTTTTATTGGGGCTATCAATCTTTTGAGTTCGCCCCAATTCCTTGTTAGCCTAATTTTTCTAGACTTAGTCCCTCTTTCTCAAGAAGAGCCTAAGTCATAAAGGCATGAATCAATATTTGCAATTACTAATTCTATAATTTTAGCATAAATTAGGCTAAATATCACTAACCCATAAATAATTAAGCCCTAAAATTCAAGACCCATTAAATACCCACACTAAGGTTGGGTCACAACCCTAGCTATGGTGTCTAGCTACTCATAATAGCAGCAGAAATCAAAGATAAAGATGAAATATAAGCCATAATATTAAAGTACAAGATGAAAATCTAAGCTTTGAAAGTAAATGTACTCTAAAATTACCCAAAAAGGGAAAAGCCAGCTGTTCACGTGCTCTACTCAACAAAACTTAACGTAAAATTGATAAAAGGATCTATTTATACTAGGTGGAAATTTTCGGACAAAAATACCCATGCGGAGGATTTGCGGACGCGTAATTCTGACCGCGTCCGCGTTTGAGCTTTCACGGCCGCGTAATAATGAGTGCGGTCCGCGTTTCTTTAATACTGGGCTTGGATTGGGCTTAGTTTCACGGACCACATAATTTCAGTCACGTCCGCGTGAGCTTCCAACGCGGCCGTGTAATTTGGACTTGTCCGCGTTCTTCTGTTAAGCCTGACTTGCAGGGTCTCTGCACCTCAAGATGCGCTCTCAACGGAATTCCCTTTGCGTCTGCGTAAGATCAATTCACGGCCTCGTAGTTTGGACGCGGGCCGCGTTCTTCATTTGATCCCAACCTGTAGAGTCTCTGAACCTCGAACCACGCTCTCAGCGAAAATCTCCTCGCGACCACGCTAAAGATTTCGCGGCCGCACTTTTCCAATGCGGTCAACGTTTATTTTAGTACTCAAAGCAACTTCTTTGAATCTGCTTTCACGGACCGCGTACTAGTGGCCGCCTCAGCGGTGGTCCTTACGCGGCCGTGCTTTTCTGCCGCTCTCAGCACTCCAGTCTCAGCCTTGGATTAGTGCAAGTTTGACTCCTTCATGAGTTGATTATGGCTTCTTTGCCTCATTTTGACCAAACCCTGCAAGCAAGCACGTTAATTTAGTTTTCTGGAATACCTTTACGCATTTTTGACTCAAAACCTAAGCAAAAGAGAGCAAATAATAGGCTAAACCCCCTAGTTATCATATATACAACTACATATTGCTTGAGTCGACTAGCTGCATTATACTACAATTCTGTTTGATTTTATTTTTATCCTTGATTTAGGTATTTTTAATAGCTCGAATGCATGTCTTGCATGAACCATGTCATTTGTATTAACATTAGGATAAGCAAGCATACATGCACTTTTTATGTCATCATGTGATTAAGATTTCTTTTTTGAGAATTACTTCTGATATTCATTCTCTTGGTGAGAGTATCAATATTTCTTTCAAATTCAAGAAGGTTGTTTAACCTTAAGGCCAATAACTTATGCACATGTAGAGATACTTGACCATTCCTATGACTCAAAAGTTTAGAAGGTACATGTGTATGTTTCTATTGATGTTTTTGCCTAGGTTATATTCCTTAATAAGAAAATGATGCATTTGATCATAGATGTGAGTTATAGTATTTGTTTGACATTTTTTTTGTGTCATACATGATTTCTCACATATTTAGTTTGGCGTCTGAATTGAATGCATAATTGAAAAGAAAGCATCATTTTTGCATAAATTGTTATCATTGGCTAGAGTGGATTGCTCTAGTGGTTAGCACCCTCCACTTCCAATCAAGAGGTTGTGAGTTCGAGTCACCCCAAGAGAAAGGTGGGGGAGTTCTTGGAGGGAGGGAGCCGAGGGTCTATCGGAAACAGCCTCTCTACCCCAGGGGGTAAGGTCTGCGTATACACTATCCTCTCCAGACCCCACTAGTGGGATTATACTGGGTTGTTGTTGTTGTTGTTGTTATCATTGGCTTATATGTGATTTAATATTTTTTTCATTGGATTTTATCTTGAATGAAATTCTGTCCGAGCTATGGGAAGGAAGTAATTTTTGGTTATCTTATTCCCTTTGGTTGCAACTGTCTTGGTAGGACTCTTGGTATATTCCTTATTCATGACTACTTTCGATCTTATGAAATTCAGAATATTAATTGTAGAGAAATCTCAACATGCATGCTTTCTTTACAATAATACTTTTCGAAGAAATTTGTGAATAAGGATGGAAAACTTTCAGTGGATGGCTAACAATAAATGGATAATGACACATACATGCTAGTTGAACTAGACAGACATGAAGAAGCATTAAGCGATGAATGATGGATTCTAGCTATGCAAGATCTGCTGAACAAAGCTGAAAGAATAAAAAGTGTGAAAATCTATTATCAAGCAAAGGAGCTGCAATCATGGATGACCAACAAGAAGCTTGATGAGATTTGTAAGATTATGAAAGTTAAGGGTAAACTTGAAGCCCATGGTTTTACAACAAGAAGGTTTGTTTCTTCATGAATAGTTTTGTTAGAATGTTATTTTCCATGTGCATATTATAAAGTTTGTAAATTATCTCTGTATGGATATTGAAATACTTTTTAAATGGTTTGAAAATAGCAAAACTTTATTCTCTCGGCTTTTTCTGGAGTTAAAAGTTTTTGAACCATATTTTTGTGACCAAGACTCGTTATCATTTAAAAGAATTTCATGATTATCGTTTAACGATTATTTTTTCCAACTATGCATTTAAGAGCATATTTTTGATAATACTAACTAAACGCATGTCAAGCTTTGAGCCTTTGAAAGATGATCGGTTTGGAAGAGCATGATGGAAAATTAACCTTTATCTTTGGAATGTGAATCAAGGAGAAAATTAGTAAGTTTACTGATCGAATAAAGTATCAAGATATGACTGATTCTCTATTGCATTTTTATAACAAATATTTTGGTATACCCGATTTCATAAAATATCATTATAGTGCCACAAAAGATTTTTGGTTGACTTCTAAATTGTGGCTTATTGTATGCAAGAACTAATTGATTTGTCTAGTAGGATATTCTCAGATGTAAACCTTGCAGGCAACAAAGTGGACTGAAATAGAAATATTGGCTTGGATATTTTTATTATTCTCATGTCATGAAAAAGATAAGTGTAAGGTTCAACAGGCTCATCTAGCCAAGAGTGAATATTTCTCCATGTGAAGCTATTGCAGCATGCAAATATTTTCTTACATTGAGATAAGAAAAGTTGACAAAGTCAGAGATGAATCACTTGTTACTAATGACTTATTTTATTCTTGAAAATGGTTCTAAGACCGGATAAGCAAGATTATATGACTTTTTGCTGGGTGATGAATCCTTTAGAATATGGTTCCCGTAATCATGTGTGAAGGATAGTTGATTAAAGGAGGTATTCAAATAGTCGTTTCATGAAGATCTATTCTACACTAGTAAAAAGAAAATGACTTCCTTGAGAATGATCCCATATCTTTTTTTTGCTTGGTAATATGAATACATGACTATTTCATGACTCCTATATGCATTAATACATTGTAGTCTTTCTAAGGGTCTTAAGCTTTTGTTCAAAATTTTTGAAAGTTTAACATTTGAGGATATTAAAAGTTTCTTAATCTTTTTAAATCATCTAGTGATTTTCAAGTGACTATGTGATGACCCAAAATGTCATCTTTAAATTTAATAATTAATTATATATTCTTAGACCTCGAAAAATACTATTTATTATTTCTCGACTTGCGTGCGTAGTCCGTAAAATTTTTCGAATATTGTTTAGGTAAAAAATGGATTAAGATGTGAATTAGAGCTTTAAAACTCAACTGAGTAGACTTTGGTCAATATTTTGAGAAAATAGACTCGGATCAGTGTTTTGACAGTTCCGGTAGGTCCGTATCGTGATTTGTGACTTGGACATATGCCCGGAATCAAATTCCGAGGTCCTAGCCCGAGATATGGAATTTTGATAAAAAAATAAAAGTTTAAGTTCAAATAAGTTTGTATGATGTTTTCGGACTTGTTGGTGTATTTGGTTGAGGTCCCGAGGGCCTCGTGTGAGTTTCGGATGGTTAACGGATAAAAAATAGAAATTAAACAGCTGCTGCAATTTTTCTTCTGCTGAGCAATCGAGCCCAAAAATCGAGCCGAGGATCGAAGGCAGGCTCGAGAGCCATGATCAAAGACAGGCTCGAGAGCCATGATCGAAGGCCCAGACTCGATGCCATGATCGATGCCATGACCGAAGGCCCCGACTCGAGCTTGTGATCGAGGCCATGATCGAAGGCCCAGGATTGATGCCATGATCGATGCTATGACCGAAGGCCCCAGCTCGATCCTTTGATCAAAGCCACGATCGAGGCCTAGACTCGAGGGCCCAGTTCCGAAGACTGCCTGGGCAGGTTTATAAAAGAGGAAATTTCTTTTCATTTGCCATTTTTGACGAAATTGAGCTTGAGCAGAAGCGATTTTTGACAGATTTGCAAGAAAAAATATTTGGGTAAGTGATTCTAACTCGGATTTGGTCTATTTACACGAATATATTATTGTTTTCACCATTTAATTAGTGTATTGAGATGAAAATTTGGGAAAATTTTAGAAATGTCATAAAAATGAATTTTTGATATTTATGTATCGATTCAGAGTCGGATTTGAGTAAAACTGGTATGGTTGGACTCATAATTAGATGGGTTATTGAATTTTATAAGTTTTGCTGGATTCCGATACGTAGGCCCCACGGGCGATTTTTGAGCTAATTTTGGATTTTATTGAAAATGTAGTATATTCTTATGAAATTGGTTTCTATAATTTTTGTTGACTGTATTAAATTAATTATGACTAGATACGAGTCGATCGGAGTCAGAAAATTGAGGAAAAGGCATACTACTTGGTTAAATTGGAGCAAGTCGAGGTAAGTGAGTTGTCTAACCTTGTGTTGGAAAAATTTCTCCTAGGATTGATATTAATTGTAATGTGATGAAAGTCGTGTACACGAGGTGACGAGTGTGTACACAGACTAAATGTGAAGGATTATATTTTTAAATTGCGTAGATCACTGTTGCATATTAATTAAATTATTAAATTTTGTTATATTCTCCATCATTGATTTGATTTATATACTTTAAATTTGCTTGTCCTTTTTTCTGCTAATTGTTTTACTTGTTTAGTTAGAACTTGGTTTCTTTTATTCTGTGCATTATTTGCAGGTTGATTTTCTTTAAATTAAATATTATTAATAGGAAGTATTTGACATTTTTAAAATTGGTATAAAATTAACGTATTAAAGATTTTGAAATATTATTTTGCTGAATTAATTATTCCTGAATATTATTGATGATTTATTTTGGCACGAGCCGTGAGCTATTTATTGTGAAAAAATATTATTGATGATTTAATTTGGCATGATCCATGAGCTCTTTATTGTGGAAAAATATTATTGTTGAATTATTTTGGCAAGTTAAATTATTTGAGTACTTGAGGTGCAAATTGTGATATATTGTGATATTAATACGCATGTGGTGGTATAATATCGCATGCGGTAAGATAAGGGTGGCTTGATACGCGTGGCTAGTAGGGGGAACTACTAGAAGTCATGTGGTGTGATAAGGATGGCTAAAACATGGGATGTCATTTCGAAAAAATAATTTTCTTTAAAATAAATTGTGAAGGCTCCTGCGGTGAGATAAGAAAATGAGATATTGTGAATTTATTTATGATTTGGGACTATGAGGCGGTACCTCGGGATTGCCCTTGTTGATATTGATTTGTGGCCGTAGTTGCCTCTGATTATTGTTGTGATTTCCTTAAAAGTTGAGAAGAATTCTGTTTTGTTTCCACGAGGAATTTATTGCCATTTTCTTTTGTGTAATTAAATATGACATACTACCTGATTCATTTTCATTGACATTTTATCTATTATATTATTTAAAATATTTTTTCATGCTACTATTTATTCTCCAGTAGGGCCTGACCTGACCTCGTCACTACTCTACCGAGATTAGACTTGGTACTTACTGGGTACCGCTGTGGTGTACTCATACTACGCTTCTGCAAATCTTTTTGTGCAGATCCAGGTACTCCTTACCAGCCCCGACATCAGTGAGTTACCTGTACACGGAGACTTCGAGGTATATCTGCCAGCGTCCGCAGACTCCGGAGTTCCCTTCTATCATTATTGTGTTGCTTCCTTTTTTCCTTTAGACATTGATATATATAGAGACATTGAGAATAAATTCTTAGAAGCTTGTGACTTATTTCTACCAGGTTTTGGAAATTGTAATTATGTAAAGTTTTAAATTTCTATTTTTATTCCGCATTGATAGGCTTACCTAGTCTTAGAGACTAGGTACTATCACGACATCCTACAGAGGGAATTTGGGGGCCTGACAGACTATGTGCGATTACACCTTCTTATATGCTAAATGATGTTTTGAAAAAACCAAGTGTCCCGTGAGTTTCTTTTTAATTTTTGCTACACTTCATTCAAAATGATTATACTAAGTTTTCGACTAAATTATGTGATTGTGAATACTTGCTTACATAATTTTTGCACGATGTTTCCACACTTTTGATCTTGACAAAATGGGGAGAAAGATATATTGGTACAAAACTTTACTTGCAAATATTATAGACAATATGCATAAAGGCAGGGGGAGCATGACTATGGAACCCTTAGAGTAAGGGGGAGTCTTTGCCTGCCATATAAGCGGGACATTTCAGGGAAGTAAGTAGTCTATCTAGCTTATTAGTTAGATGTACTTTAATTAAATCTTTGATGCAATCTTTTATGTTTTGTACTCAATGATTTTTCATCATCAAAAAGGGGGAGATTGTTAGCCACAATATTTTACATATTGAGTTTGATGATACCTAACCAGCATAACTTTTAATAAAATAATATTTACTTATAGTAATTTATTTTTGTACAGGTTTGCTAAAAGAAGAATGATCAAAGACGATATATAGAAGATTTGCAGAAGAGTGAAGGAGATATGGAAGATGTTATAAAGAAAGAAAGTCTAAAGCTAATGGATATGGTATAGAAGCAGCTTGAAAAAATTATATTCAAAAGATGAGAAGGAAATATTTTATTAGAAGGATATAGCATGGAATATTTTAAAGAGCAAATATGCTTCATTGATCAAGGAATTAGTTAAGGAAAAGATTTGTGTTAGCCCCAAGGTTCAATCAATTGGAAAAAGAATCAAGAGAGCTGCAACAAGATATTCGAGAAAGGAAAGAGATCTATTAATGATCACTTCCACAAATTATGCTAGAATGGTGAAGAGTGAGAATCAATTCCATTACTAGACTTTACATGTTTGAAGACCCACTTTTTCAATTCCATTACTAGACTTTACATGTTTGAAGACCCACTTTCACTAATTATGCTGGATTAGTGAAGAGTGAGAATGAATTCCACCAATAAACTTTGCATGTTTGAAGACCCTATTAATTATGTCTTTTCCATCAAATGAAGGCAAGGTACGAAGGAAGATATCATAAGCTGCTAGGATGTTTTGAAAGAATAAAAAAGAGTCCAGATTCTCTATTAAATGGAAGAAGCTATTTATGGAATGAAAAACTAAATCATTTCATAAAAGATGCAACGACAAAAATATAAAAGGAAGGAGCAGCTCATAAGGGCAAGAATATTTGTGACTGAATATTTTATGGAATTGACTATGAAGAAATATGATATCCGGAATAAAAGCTATAGAGAAAAATTAATCACCGAGGCTATTTGAGGATGGAAATAAAAAAAGACTCTATGATTGGAGTTTGAATTTTTAATGGGCCTTTAAAAAGAAAAGCATTTATTTGACACAAGATGTAATAATGCTAGTATACTTTTGGGACACATGGTAGCAACAATCAAGGATTCTAAAGAAGGCATGCCATGATTCAAGGCAATTATGCAACGGCACAGAAGAAATTCTCTTGGGTTATGCAGTAAGTCAGGAGATTCAAAATGGAAGGGAAACACAACATAATGAAAGATAATTTGAGTGCTGTCCTTTTTCCTTAATGCCATCAAAAAAATAAAGGGAAACAAATCAAGTGCAATAACCACAAATCACTCCCTGGATTTCGGGTATGGAAAGCAAGCTCTTAAATGAATCCAGCTCATCTCTCGTAAAGGAATCAGAGGCACCTATTGGGTCAAATATCATTAGAATATTATGGGCCTCAATCAAAAATCAATATACAAACAAATCTCAAAACTCTCATTTAAGAAGATTGGCAATTTCAAGGACTAATCACGCAGCCTTCTAAACAATTATCTATCCAACTACAAGTTCTTTATTCTACTCTTAACAAGCATTGAAATTTATTTTTAGTAGATTTACTGTGTACATAAAAGAGTGAAGAGAGATAGAAAAATATTGGAGATGTACTGTGTCCTTAGAGGTTATGTCATTATTTGTTACTTTGGTAAGCGAGTGAAAATCAAAGAGTCATTATTGGTGAGCGTGTCAAAACCAACCCCTGTTCGTTGTTGGTGAGCGAGTAAAAACCAACCTTGTAAACGTTGGTGGTGAACGTTGAAAATCACACAAGTTGTACACATCTCATAATTCAAGAGATCAAGAGATAACATCCTTGCAACCCAAGGAGACTGGAGTAGGATACCACATTGGTTCCGAACCAGTATAAAATTTCTGGTGTCATTTATCTTGCTGCTTTCATATTATTTTTTAAGCAATTACTGTTTGTTGAGATTAGCATTTGATTGAATCGAAGTACTAAGAGTATTGTTGTCACGACCCAATTTTACCTATAGGTCGTGATGGCGCCCAACACTACAGCTAGGCAAGCCAACTAGTAATTTAAACACATATTCAATTCTTTAAAATTAACCGAGTAATTAAACTCTTCTTACTTGTAAAAATTAAAACAATATGAAAAGATTCTAGTAAATTAAAATAATCAAATCCAAAAATTCTACTAGTGTGTGTACCAAGAACTGATGTCACAAGTGTATGAGCATCTAGTAGATTATACAAAAAAATTATAAATACTGTCTGAAATGAAATAGACAGAATAAAATACCCAGAAGAGGCACTAGTTGCTGCAGAACGGCTCAGAAAGCATCTCACCACTAAGCCGCTGGATAACGCGGGTGTGCGTCGATAGGTCCAACTATAGCACCTGACTCAGGTCCTGCACAAAAAGCGCAGCAAGTGTAGCATGGGTACGTAAACAACGTGTACCCAGTAAGTATCAAGCCTAATCTCGAAGAGGTACAGATAAGAGGTCGACTTTGACACTCACTAAAGGTCAATAATAATAAATAAAATAAAAATAAAAATATTTAGATCAACATGATTCATAGAGCTAACAATAATCTTATTTAACCAACAAAAATAATTAAATTCCTTCAAATACAACAATTTCCAATCTGTTAATTAAATTCACAAGCTGCAATTAAAATATCAAGGTATCGTGTAATTATTATTATTATTAGGCACGATTCTGCCGAGGTCGTACGGTCCGATCTAGAGTGTCGTGTACATTACCGAGGGACGTGCGGCGCGATCCATAGATGCATCTCTACTATCGAGGCATTCGACCCGCTCCACAAGAAAGGAGGACATTTTCTTATGTACCTCCGGAATGAGAGTATATTTATTATAAGATTAATTCGAGAGGATGAATAATTTCTTTTAACAATAAATTAATTTAAACAGAAAATTAAGTATATGAGATTTTCATCTTTTACTATCTTTCCTTAATAATTCACAATATAGTTCAAATACTTTAATTAAATAAAGGATACAATTTATCACACGTAATTCATGATTTGAGTCCTAAACTACCCGAAATTTAGCATAAATAGTAGCTACGTACGGACTCTCGTCACCTCGTGCGTACGTAGCCCCCACAATTAGCAATAATTATTAATTTAAATCATCTATGCGGTAGATTTCCCCCCACAAAGTTAGACAAGAGACTTACCTCAACTTCCTCTAATTTAATCCACTAGTAGGCCTTTTCCTCGATTATCCAACTCTGAATGGCTCGAATCTTGCCAAAATAATTCGATACAATCACTAAAAATTATAGAAATAAATTTCATAAGAAAATAATATATTTTTCAATACAAAATCCGAAATTAACTCAAAAATCGACCGTGGGGCCCACGTCTCGAAATCCTGTGAAAGATACGAAATATGAACTCCCATTCAACCACGAGTCTATCCATGCCAAAATTACTAAATTCCGATAAGAATTCGGTCCTCAAATCCTCAAATCTATCCAAGAGGGTTTTTCAAACTTTTCCAACTTAATTCACCAATTAAATGATTAAAACACTGATGGATTCGGGTAATTTAACCAATATTGAGTTAAGAACACTTACCCCGTTATTTTTTCTGAAAATCTCCCAAATATCGCCTTAATCCGAGCTCCAAATCGGTAAAAATGGAAAATGGTTCCATTTTCAAAACTTAAACTCTCTACCTAGTGATTTCTTCTACGCGATCGCGAACTTCCTCACGCGATCGTGTAACACAAATTTTTAGTGCCCAAAAATAACCCTACGCGATCACGGACTTGTCCGCGCGATCGCGAAGTTCAAACTTACAGGCCTGCGCGATCGCAAACCAATTCACACGATCGCGAAGCACAAACGCATGGCCTTCCCTTCTGCTCCACTTACTCTACGCGAACGCGACCTTCTTCACGCATTCGCGAATACCAAAATCCCACACATACGCGATCGCGGCCCTATTCACACGATCGTGAAGAACAAAAATTATCACTGCCTCAAACAAACCTACGCGATCACAAACTATCTCATGCGATCGCGTAGAACAAAGTAACATCTGCCCAAATTACACTACGCTATAGCAGACGAACTTACGTGATCGCGTATAAGGAAATCAGAAGAAAAATACCAGCAACTATCAGAAATCTCCCAAAGGCCAAAAATGGCACGTTAGCTGTCCGAAACTCACCCGAGCCTCTCGGGACCTCAACCAAATATATCAACAAGTCCTAAAACATCATACGAACTTAGTCAAAACCTTAAATCTCATCAAACAACGCTAAAACGATGAATCATACTCCAATTCAAGCTTAATGAAACTTAAAATTTCCAACATCTACATTCGGTGCCAAAACCTATCAAATCAAGTCCGATTGACCTCAAATTTTGCACACAAGTCATAAATGACATAACAGAGCTATGAAAATTTTCAAAACTGAGTTCCGACTCTGGTATCAAAAGGTCAACTCCCCGGTCAAATTTCCAACCTTAAATTCCTATTTTAGCTATTTCAAGCTTAATTTAACTACGAACTTCTAAATTAAATTCCGAACATGCTCCTAAGACCAAAATCACCATACGGAGCTATTGGAACCGTCAAATCCCGATTCCGGGGTTGTTTTCTCAAAATATTGACCGAAGTCAAACTTAGCATTTTAAGGACAACTTAAGGAACCAAGTGTTCCGATTTCAACCCGAACACTTCCAAATCCCGAACCAACAATCCCCGTAAGTCATAAATTAATAAAAGCACATACGGGGAGTTTTATTTAGGAGAACCGGGGTTCTAAAAGTCAAAATGACCGTTTGGGTCATTACATTCTCCACCTCTTAAACAAACGTTCGTCATCGAACGGGTTTTAGAATTATACCTGAAGTGCTGAATAAGTGTGGATATCTGCTCCGCATGTCTTCCTCGGCCTTCCAAGTCACTTCCTCGACTGGTTGTCCCCTCTACTGGACTTTTACTGCAGATATCTTCTTGGACCTCAACTGGCGAACCCGTTTATAAACAATGACAACTGGTTCTTCTTCGTAACCCAAACTATTATTTAGCTGAACTGTGCTGAAATCTAACAAATGTAATATGTCGGCATGATACTTCCGGAGCATAGATACATGGAAAACCGGATGTACTCTAGATAGACTGGGAGGCAAAGAAAGCTCGTACGCAACCTCCCCAACTCATCTCAACACCTCAAATGGGCCTATATACCTTGGGCTCAACTTGCCATTCTTCCCGAATCTTATGATTCCCTTCATCGGCG
Source organism: Nicotiana tabacum (assembly GCF_000715075.1). Classification (NCBI taxonomy): domain Eukaryota; kingdom Viridiplantae; phylum Streptophyta; class Magnoliopsida; order Solanales; family Solanaceae; genus Nicotiana; species Nicotiana tabacum. The sequence continues at coordinate 137,410,800 of NC_134096.1, read as the reverse complement.
AAATCTTCAAGAGAACTTTCTCACCCACCATAAACGTTAAATCACGTGCTTTCTGATCCGCATAACTCTTCTGTCTGGACTATGCTGTACGAAGTCGCTCCTGAATTAACTTTACCTTTTCCAAGGCATCTTTCACCAAATCAGTACCATATAACTTAGCCTCACCGGGCTCAAACCATCCGATGGGCGAACGACATCGCCGACCATATAAAGCCTTAAATGGATCCATCTCGATCCTGGATTGGTAACTGGTATTATAAGCAAACTCGGTAAAAGTCAAGAAACGATCCCACTAACTTCCAAAGTCAATCACACATGCCCTGAGAATATCCTCCAAAATCTGAATTGTCCGCTCTGACTGCCCGTTGGTCTGCAGATGAAAGGCTGTGCTGAGCTCTACACGGATCCCCAATTCACTCTGTACTGCTCTCCATAAATGTGAAGTAAATTGAGGGCCTCTATCTGATATGATGGAAATTGACATACCGTGCAACCGAACTATCTCCTGAATATAAATCTGGGCCAACCTCTCTGAAGTATACGTAGTCACAACCGGAATGAAGTGTGCCGATTTGGTCAACCTGTCGACAATGACCCAAACAACATCAAAATTCCGCAAGGTCCGCGACAACCCAACTACAAAGTCCCTAGTAATGCGTTCCCATTTCCACTCCGGTATAGTCATCTGCCGAAGTAGGCCACCTGGCCTCTGGTGCTCATATTTAACTTGCTGGCAATTTAGACACCTAGCTACATACTCAACTATGTCCTTTTTCATTCGCCGCCACCAATAATGCTGCCTCAGGTCACGATACATCTTCGTAGCACCTAAATGAATAGAATACCGAGAACTGTGTGCCTCTTCTAGGATCGTTTTCCTCAGTCCATCCACATTAGGAACACATAGACGATCCTGGAGTCACAGAACACCATCCGCGCCGATAGTAACTTCCTTGGCACCACTCTGTAATACTGTTTCTCGAAGAACCATTAAGTGTGGATCATCATACTGGTGAGCTTTGATCTGTTCAAATAGTGAAGACTGAGTTACAACACATGCAAGAACTCGACTAGGCTATGAAATGTCCAATTTCACAAGTCGGTTAGCCAAGGATTGAATATCTAAAGCTAATGGCCTCTCCTATGATGCAATAAAAGCCAAACTACCCATACTCTCCGCCTTTCTAATTAAGGCATCTGCAACTACATTTGCTTTGCCCGGATGATACATTATAGTGATATCATAATCTTTTAGTAACTCCATCCATCTGTGCTGCCTCAAATTTAGGTCCCTCTGCTTGAACAAATGCTGCAAACTGCGATGATCAGTGTAAACCTCACAAGACACCCCATAAAGGTAATGCCTCCAAATCTTAAGAGCGTGAACAATCGCAGCTAACTCCAAATCATGCACCGTATAATTCTTCTCATGGGGCTTCAGCTGGCGTGAAGCATATATAATAACTCTCCCTTCCTGCATCAATACACAACCCAAGACAACACGTGAAATGTCACAATACACTGTATACATCCCCAAACTGGAAGGAAATACTAACACTGGTGCTGTGGTCAATGCTGTATTGAGCTTCTGAAAGCTCACGTCACAATCATCGGACCATCGGAACGGAGCACCCTTTTAGGTTAATTTGGTCAAAGGTGCTGCAATAGATGAAAAGCCCTCCACGAATCGACGATAATAACCTGCTAAACCTAGGAAACTCCTGTTCTTAGTCACCTAAGTGGGACGATGCCAATTCTGAACTGCCTTAATCTTTTTAGGATCAACCTTAATACCCTCACCCGATAAAATATGCCCCCAAAATGCTACAGAATTTTGCCAAAACTTACATTTAGAGAACTTAGCATATAGCTTTTGTTCCCGCAGCGTCTGAAGTACCACCCTCATATGCTGCTCGTGCTCCTCCTTACTGCGCGAGTAGATCAAAATGTCATCAATGAAGACAATGACAAACGAATCGATATAATTGCCGGAATACCATGTTCATCAAATCCATGAACGCTGATAGGGTGTTAGTAAAACCGAAGGACCTCACTAGAAACTCATAATGACCATATCTTGTCCAGAAAGCAGTCTTCGGAACATCCGACTCCCGAATCTTCAACTGATTGTACCCCAACCTCAAGTCGATCTTAGAGAACACCCTAACACCCTGCAACTGGTCGAATAGATCATCAATACGCGGCAACGAGTAATTGTTCTTAATAGTGACTTTGTTCAATTGTCGATAATCGATACACATCTGCATAGTATCATCCTTCTTCTTCACAAATAATACCGGTGCACCCCAAGGCGATACACTCGGTCTGATGAACCCTTTGGCTAGTAATTCCTCAAGCTGTTCTTTCAATTCTTTCGAAGCCATGCGATACAGTGGGATAAATATAGGCTGGGTATCCGGAGCCAAGTTAATACAGACATCAATATCACGATCTGGTGGCATGCCTAGAAGATATGAAGGAAATACATTGGGAAACTCTCGAACTACAGGCACTGAATCAGTAGTCGGAGTCTCTGCAGTAGTATCCCGAACATAGGCTAGATAAGCTAAACAACCCTTCTCAACCATGTGTTGAGCCTTCATAAGAGAAATAACCTGATTAAATGCACTAACAAACGAACCCTTCCACTCCAGCCTAGGCAATGCTGGAATAGCCAAGGTTACAGTCTTGGCATGACAATCTAGGATGGCATGATATGGAGATAACTAGTCCATGCCCAGGATGATTTCAAAGTCGGCCATTTCAAGTAGTAGAAGATTTGCTCTAGTTTCATAACCACAGAATGTAATAATACATGACCGGTATATCCGATCCACAACAACAGAATCGCCCACAGGAGTGGACACATAAACATGAGTACTCAAGGACGCATGAGAAACACCCAGGAAATGAGCAAATAGAGATGACACATAGGGATATGTAGAACCTGGATGAAATAATACGGAGGCATCTTTTCCGCAAACAGAAATAATACCTATAATCACAACATTTGAGGCCTTTGCATCTGGTCTGGCCGAAAAAGCATAGAACCGAGCTGGAGCGCCAACTGGATGGCCTCCGCTTGGCTGACCTCCACCTCTTGGACGGCCCCTAACCACCTATCCTCCACCTCTTGGTCTTCGGATTACTGGTGGAGCAACTGGTGCGGTAATCATAGGCTCCTGACCCTGCTGCACTGGTCTACCCCGAAGCCTGGGGCAGAATCTCCACATGTGACTGGGATCCCCGCACTCGTAACAACTCTTCGGTGCGATAGGATGCTGACTAAGAGTCTAGCCTTGGTGATCAGAATACCCACTGTAAGAACCCTGAATAGCCGGTGGGCGATAAGAACTCTCTGGCATAACACTGAAATAAGGTCACACTGGAAAACCCCGAAGAGGCGGTGGTGCCGGATGTGGGGGCCTGCTGGACTGTCCTCTCATGAACTGACCTCTGCTCCCAGATGGAGTACCACTGAACTCTCCAAAATACCTAAACCGCTTATCTCTCATAACCCGTTCTCGATTATGCTGACGCACACCCTCAATCCTCTGGGCTATCTCCACGACTAGCTCATAGGAAGTACCCATCTCAACCTCTTGAGCCATAGTGGCCTAAATGCCAGTATGTAAACCCTCAACAAACCTCCGCACTCTCTCCACCTCAATAGGGAGTATCGTAAGTGCATGGCGAGATAACTTAGAGAACCTCGCCTCATAATCGGTCACTGACATCTAACCCTACTGGAGCTGCTCATACCGAAACCACAACTCTTCCCTCTAGGAGGGTGGAATATTCCTGTCTAGGAAAATAAGGGTGAACCTGTCCCAAGTCATGGGAGGAGAATCTGCTGGTCTGCCAAGAAGATAAGATTTCCACCATCTACGGGCTCTGCCTTCCAGCTGAAAGGTTGCAAAGTCTACCCCATGAGACTCCAATATCCTCATGTTGTGAAGTCTGTCCCTGCACCGATCAATGAAGTCCTAGGTATCCTCATGTCGCTCACCCCAAAGACATGAGGATGTAGTCTAGTCCATCTGTTCAATAATTTTTGCGGATCAGCGGTTGCAGCTGACCTGGGCTTAGGTGCAGCTGCTGCCACTGGCTGGGCTCCACCTACAGGTAGTGCACCCTGGGTTTGATATACAGTAGTTGCTTGCCCATGAGCCTGTGCGGTAGGGGTTTGTGCTCCCCCGCCCGCCTGAGATGTGGCTGGGTCTGCCGGAAATAAACCGGCCTGGGTCATAGTGTCCATGAACCGCAACATACGACCCATGACATCCTGGAATCCCAGTGCAGATGTGAAATCCACCGGAGCTGGGTCTGCCACAGGCACCTCTCCCTGTTCCTCAATATCGGGATCCTCTGCTGGACCCACTGGCGGCATAACTGAAATAATCCAGGGACGTCCTCGTCCCCTACCACGGGCTGGAGCCCTCCCTCTGCCTCGGCCTATAGCAACTAGAGGAGTAGCTCTACCCTGGTTTTGAACCTTGTTAGAGCGCGTTCTCCCCATCTGTGAGAGAATAAGAGAAAGATATTTAGTTTTACATAAATTGCACCATGGAAGATGAAGAAAGGTAGTTTCCTAACACCCTATAGCCTCTCGAAAATAAGTACAGACGTCTCCGTATCAATCCACAAGACTCTATTAGGCCTGCTCATAACTTGTGAGACCTACGTGAACCTAGTGCTCTGATACCATGTTGGCACGACCCAATTTCACCTATAGGTCATGATGGCGCCCAACACTACAGCTAGGCAAGCCAACTAGTAATTTAAACACATATTCAATTCTTTAAAATTAACCGAGTAATTAAACTCTTCTTACTTGCAAAAATTAAAACATTATGAAAAGATTCTAGTAAATTAAAATAATCAAATCCAAAAATTCTACTAGTGTGTGCGCTAAGACCTGGTGTCACAAGTGTATGAGCATCTAGTAGATTATGCAAAAAAATTATAAATACTGTCTGAAATGAAATAGACAGAATAAAATTCCCAGAAGAGGCACTAGTTGCTGCAGAACGGCTCAGAAAGCATCTCACCACTAAGCCTCTAGATAACGCGGGTGCGTGCCGATAGGTCTAACTATAGCACCTGACTCAGGTCCTGCACAAATATTTCAACAAGTATAGCATGAGTACGTAAACAACGTGTACCCAGTAAGTATCAAGCCTAATCTCGAAGAGGTAGAGACGAGATGTCGACTTTGACACTCACTAAAGGTCAATAATAATAAATAAAATAAAAATAGAAATATTTAGATCAACATGATTCATAGAGCTAACAATAATCTTATTTAACCAACAAAAACTAAATTCCTTCAAATACAACAATTTTCAATCTATTAATTAAATTTACAAGCTGCAATTAAAATATCAAGGTATCGTGTAATTATTATTATAATTAGGCACGATTTCTGCCGAGGTCATACGGCCCGATCCATAGTGTCGTGTATTGTCGAGGGACGTGCGGCGCCATCCATAGATGCATCTCTACTGTCGAGGCATTCGGCCCGCTCCACAAGAAAGGAGGACATTTTCTTATGTACCTCCGGAATGAGAGTATATTTATTATAAGATTAATTCAAGAGGATGAACAATTTCTTTTAATAATAAATTAATTTAAACAGAAAATTAAGTATATGAGATTTTCATCTTTTACTATCTTTCCTTAATAATTCACAATACAGTTCAAATACTTTAATTAAATAAAGGATACAATTTATCACATGTAATTCATGATTTGAGTCCTAAACTACCCGAATTTTAGCATAAATAGTAGCTACGCATGGACTCTCGTCACCTCGTGCGTACGTAGCCCCCGTAATTAGCAACAATTATTAATTTAAATCACCTATGGGGTAGATTTTTCCCTCACAAGGTTAGACAAGAGGCTTACCCCAACTTGCTCCAATTTAATCCACTAGTAGGCCTTTTCCTCGATTATCCAACTCTGAATGACTCGAATCTAGCCAAAATAATTCGATACAATCACTAAAAATTATAGGAATTAATTTCATAAGAAAATACTACAATTGTCAATAAAAATCCGAAATTAACTCAAAAATTGACCGTGGGGCCCACGTCTCGGAATCCGGCAAAAGTTACGAAATATGAACGCCTATTCAACCAAGAGTCTACCCATACCAAAATTACTAAATTCCGATAACAATTCGGCCCTCAAATCTATCCAAGTGGGGTTTTCAAACTTTTCCAACTTAATTCACCAATTAAATGATAAAAACAGTGATAGATTCGGGTAATTTAACCAATATTGAGTTAAGAACACTTACCCCGTTGTTTTCTCTGAAAATCTCGCAAAAATAGCCTCAATCCGAGCTCCAAATCGGTAAAAATAGACCCATTTTCAGAACTTAAACTCCCTGCCCAGTGATTTCTTCTACGCGATCGCGAACTTCCTCACGCGATCGCGTAACACAAAATTATACTGCCCAAAAATAACCCTACGCGATCGCGGACTTGTCCACGCGATCGCGAAGTTCAAACTTACAGGCCTATGCGATCGCAAACTAATTCACGCGATCGCGAAGCACAAACGCGTGGCCTCCCCATCTGCTCCACTTACTCTACGCGAACGCGACTTTCTTCACGCGTTCGCGAATACCAAACTCCCACACCTACGCGATCGCGGCCCTATTCACGCGATCGCAAAGAACAAAAAATATCACTACCTCAAAAAAGCCTACGCGATCATAAACTATCTCATTCGATCGCGTAGAACAAAGTCACCTCTGCCCAAATTACACTACACGATCGCATATAAGGAAAGTAGAAGAAAAATACCAGCAGCTATCAAAAATCTCCCAAAGGCCAAAAATGGTCTGTTAGATAGTCCGAAACTCACCCGAGCCCCTCGGGACCTCAACCAAATATACAAACAAGTCCTAAAATATCATACGAACTTAGTCGAAACCTCAAATCGCATCAAACAATGCTAAAACCATGAATCATACTCCAATTCAAGCTTAATGAAACTTAAAATTTCCAACTTCTACATTCGGTACCGAAACCTATCAAATCATGTCCGATTGACCTCAAATTTTGCACACAAGTCATAAATGATATAACAGAGCTATGAAAATTTTCAGAACTGAGTTCCGACTCTGGTATCAAAAGGTCAACTCCTCGGTCAAACATCCAACCTTAAATTCCTATTTTAGCCATTTCAAACCTAATTTAACTATGGACTTCCAAATAAAATTTCGAACACGCTCCTAAGCCCAAAATCACCATACGGAGCTATTGGAATCGTTAAATTCCAATTTCGGGGTTATTTTCTCAAAATGTTGACCGAAGTCAAACTTAGCATTTTAAAGCCAACTTAAGGAACCAAGTGTTTCGATTTCAAACCGAACACTTCCAGATCCTGAGACAACTATCCCCGCAAGTCATAAATTAACAAAAGCATATACGGGGAGTTTTATTTAGGGAAACGAGGTTCTAAAAGTTAAAATAACCGGTTGGGTCATTATAATTGTGCATGTTGTCTCCGCATCGGTCGACTAAGTGTATATCGTAGTCGACTAAAAATTTTAACAGTCTTACAATTCACCTCCCCTCTTGTACTATCAGTATGAGTTTTGGTCAAGTTACAATTCATTTGCTTCATATGATTCTTGAGAAAATACTGTTCAAGTATGAATCTTTCCTTGTTATTATTAAGATATGAGCCTTGAAATTATGCTACAATCCATTTAGAAAGCTCAACTGCAAGTCTTTGTTGTATGTAAGGTTCAACTATCTTCTTTGGAGGCATGAACTTGCCAAATACGGTAAAATTGATCCATATGAGACTATGAATCTGATTGTGAGTTTTCCTTGTTTCTTATCGAGTTGTGAGATTTGATACTCAGTTATAATCTATTTGAGAAGCTCAATTTAATGTCTTGGTTGTGTTAGAATGGCCTATACTTTGTTGTAAGCTTATACCCAGTTCACTAGAAATTCCCCGTACTTGAGCTATGAGGTTCGCAATTGAGTGGGTGTTGGCCATTGCTTGAGGTATGCAACCTATTGTGGTATGTAATGGACCCTTTGAGGTCCGCAATTATCTCTGGCCAGGAGTTAGTTTGAGGTTCGAAAAGGTCCGTTTATGTACTATGATCAGCCCGCAAGTCCACGACAGTGTGTGTGTGTGTGTGTGTGTGTGTGTGTATATATATATATATATATATATATATATATATATATATATATATATATATATATATATATATATGTGTGTGTGTGTGTGTGTGTGTGTGTGTGTGTGTGTGTGTGTGTGTGTATATATTTTTATGGGTCCTTACAGTAGATGATGAATGTAGCATGTTCCGTATATTGGTTTAGCACTCTATAGTTATACATGAGATAGACATTTAGAATTTTAGATGCATATAAATATATATAGTAATCATTCAGACAGTAGCGTTCAGATGCATAGCGTTCAGACGCAGAGTGTTCAGACACATAGCGTTCGGATAGATGAGTGTTCAGACACATAGCGTTCAGACACATTGAGACCGTTTAGATGGATATACATGTTTGGGCGTGCATACGCCATTAAGTAAGATAACGTTCAGACACTTATATCGATTATGATAGTATGTATACACATATGAGAGACACCACATATATAGATCTAGCATTACTAGTATGATAACAGATTCAAAAGTAAGCGATGCACTTCAGTTATATTTCGAGTTTCTTTATGTTACTCTTTATTTTAGTAAGGATGGCAGTTCCAAATATGCCATATGTTTCATATGCATTCTCAGCCCTTCTGATATATTTCAATTACCTTCTTGTTTCTTGTACTGTCTTTCTAAGCTAACATATAGATAGTTCAGATAAGTGCTTGTAATTGAGTTACATTATTACTGTCCATGATATTAATTAGTTTCTTTATGATTGTGTTTCTACCTTACATACTCAGTACATCAGTCATCTTGACGTCCCTTTTTCTTGGGGGGACGCTGTGTTTTTATGCCCGCAAGTATAGCTAGTTCGAGAAAAGACAGACATCAGTAGAACAACAAGTAGCAAACTGATATCGCCCAAACTCACACCACTAATTTAGGTTGCGAGCCAGTCGATGCAATAATAAGAACCCAACGCGAGTCGAGGTCGATTCCACAAGGATCTTGATGTGGGATTAGGTATATACCTAGTGTGAATGTATGACGTGCCTAAGATTACACTTCCATATTTTCAATTGTTGTTTCTACTTCTACTTTTACGCTAATGCTTGTAATTGTAAAGCTAAGAGACAATGTTTTTGATTTTGGTTGTTTTTCAAGTTATAAAAGATCTAGGGTTGCGACTTCCACCTAGTTGATTACCTAATGGATTTAGAGCTTTAGGGCATGTTTGGTTGATCGGGATACAATATAGCAATCACACGTAATTACTCACTCTATACCTCTCGGTAGCTTGAGTGATTTTGCCCAATTTGGCTTTCTCAAGTCCAAATGGGTATCTCACAAAATAAGTGATAAATTCTCAAGTTGGGTCTTACTATATCTAGATTTGACCCTTTAATTGGGGCTATCAATTTCTTGAGTTTAACCCAATTTCTTGTTATCCAAGTTTTCCAAGACTTAGTCGCACTTTGTCAAGTATAGACTAAGTCAATTAAGCATGAATTAATGTTTGCAACCATCAATTCGCAGATTCAAGCAAGAACTAGGCTAAACATCATATACCCAATCATAAATAAGCCCTAAATTAATCACCCATTAAGTACCCATACTAGGGTTGGGCCACAACCCTAGCTAAGGGTTTAGCTACTCATGGAAAATAAAGAAATTAAAGAAGAAACTAAGATAAAATGCATAATAATTTATTAACGAAAATCTAATGTTTAAATGCTAAACTAGTACAAAGTTACCCAATACAATAAATAAAAATGGCTCTAAGTGTTCAGGTGCACCCAACTTAACCTAAAATTGACAAAAAAATCTATTTATACCCAGCTAAAAATATCTGACAAAATTTCCCTTGCGAAGGTTGTGCGGCCGCACAATTCTGTGTGCGGTCCATACTTTGAGATTGACTGGTCAGGTTGGCTTTCTGCGGTCGCATAAAAGTGAGATGCGGCCGCACTTTCTCTAATTGTGTGGACCGCACATTTCTGAGTGCTGCCGCATTTTGGCATCCTGCATCCGAACAATAATAGTGCGATCCACACATCTTCAAGCTCCCAAACTACAAGTCTCTGAATCTAGTCTTCTGCGGCCGCACAATAATTGTGCGGTTCGCACTCTATGAAGAAATTTTATCAGTGCATCTTCAGAGTTTGATTTTCACTTCTTTGGCTCATTTCCCAATATTCATATAAGAAAGCAAATTTCATTAGTTCTCGGAAATACCTTTAAGCAATGTTGAGCTAAAACGTAAGTAAAAGAGGGCAAATAAGCGGTCAAAATCCCTACTTATCAACTCCCCAAACTTAAGCTTTTGCTTGTCCTCATGCAATTAAGGCAATTTCCCACCTCCACTAGAAAAAGGCTATTTCAGCTGGCCTAAGTTGAATCAAACTCAAATCAATTGGGACCAACAATTACCCACACACTCATGAATCATTAACAAGCCTATGATTTGAATGTTAAAGCACAAATGGCTCTAATGTGACGCTTGAGCATTAAGGGTTGACTTTGTTCATCAAGGAAGCTCGCACTTTCATGCAGGTCACTGTGGACCCCAAACTCCTCCTCCTATACTCTCCGGAAGTCATCTCACTCACGAATGAAGAACTCAATTCAATGACTCGAGAAAGATTCACTCATCACTCTCAAAAGAATGTCACAAGCCCGACTCTAAGTACCATATGCTTACCCCTCATGTACATCACCACTAATGTAAGCTTGCTCGACTTGAAATCACGTAGGGATTTTTTGGCATGTAATGAAGGCTATTGGACTAAGGAGGGAAATATCAGAATGGAAGTGGTTCATCTTTCCTTTAGCACTTCATATTCTCTTTTTGGCTTTTACTTTGCCAGACTCTTTGAGTCATTTTCTTTTCATTTAAGGGGATTAGAGAGACTTGACATCACTCTTTTTTGTCATGCTATTCATACTTTCCTTCTTTGTTTTCTCCATGCTTTGAACTTTTTCTTTCTTTTGCATCTTTTCAACCCTTTCACATTATTCACTTTCTTTTTGTGTTTTTCTTTTGTTCTTCCTTTCTTTTTCTTTGCATTTCCTCTTCTTCATTTTTTTCTATTTTTTTTGTGCCTTGAAACCATCTTTAAACTCCTCTTCTCTCCCCCAAACTTATGTTTTTGCCATTTGAATCACATGAGTGCTAAAGAAAGTTCGGGTGCCAAGAGAGAGTCAATATAAAATGGGTAAAAGCTTGTAATGTGGTTATCGAATAAAAGGCTTTATGCTCAAAAGGGTTTGCTAAGGATGATATCATTGGTGGGCCATGGAAGGTTTCAAAACGGGTCAAGGAAAGCCTTCAATCACTTCTCAAACCAGGCTAACTTAGAATTTTTCCTAGAAACACATTTAGGGCAAGTTCTAGACAACTCGCACGGGTACTTGGACTTGTAACAAAATACCTCACCTCTCACACAACCGGATTGTCAAAGAGAATAGAGTCGAGGGCCCACAACAACCGCATTCAAGATTGAAAATCGCTAATGGTTCAACTAAACCACCCGATGATTGCCTAAGTCAACACAAGAGTCACAAGGTCACTAACTAGGGCTATTTCTTTACAAAAACTTATTTTTAACCATAAGCGCGTAGTTAAGTGTGTTGGTACCAAGTGAAGCATGCTTGACCCTTATTTATTCTTTAATACTACTTGTTTCTACCTAATCATCAAAAACTGACTCGATCCCTTAAGAAGGTTGTCACGCCATCCATAGTTGGAAAGAGCCACCCGGTTCACACAAGACCCTGCTTTGGAAAGAACCGTAACATTAAGAAAACCAAAGGCTTATTGTTCATTAAAACATAAAAAGAAGCTAACAAATAAAAAAGAAGCTAATAAAGTAACTAAGAAGCAATACTATCAAGAAAACAAAATGAAGAAGCTATGAAATAAACTTCTGAAAGTAAGGCAAATGAATATACAAACCGAGGGGAATAGAATATATACAAGAGGGATGAATATATACATAATGAGGAAGAAAATAAAAATAAAACAAAAAGAGTATTAAAGTTATTACAGGCCCAAAAGTAATCAAATGTCATCAAAATGTCATCACAGTCATCCAAAATGAACCAAAATAGACTACCCCCCAGAATAAGAACACGCATTATCCTCAATGCCTAGCAAAATCAAAACAAAAGCGGCTAGAGAATAAAGAAAAGTCCCTATATTGTCTCAGGGTGATTGGCAGCATCAGCACCCTCAATTCCTCCAACTGTATCTCATCATCACCGGGCTGAGGGACAACATGGTTGGTGAGCATTTGAAGCATCTCCTCAGCAGTGGGGGCAATGAGATCTAGCTCATCAGACTAGCCAACTGGTGCCTCTGCTGATGGTGCTGCTGGGTCAGCTGGTACCGATGGATATGTATCCATCAGTAGGTCAAAAGGCAAATCACCTGCTGCTACTATCTTCGTCACCTCATTTCTCAAACTCTCCATTGATGTCTTTGATGCCTCGGATTGCTTCATCTTCTTCACCTGCTTGGTCAACTCCTCAATAGCACCCTTGTGAGCCACCAATGTATCCATAACAGTCTTCTGGTTGTCCAGAATCTTCTTCAATATTTCCTCCACTGACGGAGGGACTTGTGGTGCTGCTGGGGTAGAGAACTGTGCTGCAACAGTACTGGATATGTCAGTCAACTTAGAAGTGGCTGCCTGCATCTAGTTGTTGAGGCTCGCCAAAGTCTGGGAGATGAGAGGATAAGTAGATGAGGCTGGCACTGGTACTGCAACTGTTGGTCTAGAAGGTGAAGGTGGTGGCATGTCGGCTATCCCGGTGAAAGGCCCGGCTGTTGTGGAAGGCATGAGAGCTATAGATGGCACAACAACATCCTCGGAACCCACCACCAATGGATCGTCAGACTGATCAACGGTGGTAGTGACCTTACCCTTGAACTTTGGGTTACCAACACCCTGTAGGTGGTACCAAGAGAAAGGCTTATTGGCCTTTACTTTTGTGTCATACGGCCTCAGCTCCACCTTGGCATCATTGAAATACTCTGTGAGGGTGTTTGGATAAGGGTAGGACTTTTCACTTTTTCGGACCGCCAATGTGATGTTGGTTGATATGATGTCACCCACATTGATCGGGTACCCCGCCATAATAGAAGCCACCAGAACTGCCCGGGGAAGTGGGAGGTTGTTCTCAATCAAACTCGGATCAATACGGCTACACACAGGTTTGCCACCCTTTAGCTTCAAAATTGAGGGTGGCCCGGAGGATAGGAACTCCTGCTGTAATCCATAGTGGTGGTGGTCTTCGGGCGGCCAAAATCGTAGATAGCCAAAGGCGAGCTATATCACCCAGAGCCAACTTTTCTAGGTACCGGACTGCCTCCACTTCTTCAAATCCCGCATAAGTGTTCAAAGAGCAGGCGTCGAAGCGGACTTTCAAATTTCTCACCTTTGTCACTTTTGTCCTTTTCTTGATGTGAGCCACATTGGCGTAGAACTCCCTGACCAAATGCTCATTTTCATCGACGACACTGTGGGTGAACCACTTCTACCCCTTGCGTTCCTGAAAATGTCTACGGACATTTGGATTATGAATATCCAAATACTTCATTAAGAACTGTTGGTCAAGTGTGAGCGACCTCTGGGGCCACAATTCCCGGAACCTGTTGAAGGCTGTCAAGCTCACGAACCGATCCTCCCATATTTCCTTTTTCTTTGACCTCTCAAGGCTGCCCACTTGAGTGTCCCCCCCTCCTCTACCATCATCTGGGACATCATCATCATCGACATCAATAGCTACTGGTGCTGGAGGAATAGGTGTGAGGAGGGTTCGGAACCCTGACTTCCCGCATCAGAACCCCTAGAAGAACTAGATGTAGGTTCATTACACAATTGATAAGGCCCAGTGGGTTGGGATGGTTGGGACTGGGCCTCAGGTTGGACCTCCATTGAATGACCCTCGGAGTCTTCCCTGGATGGGTCATAGGAACTGGATTCTGAGGGATTTGTGGCCCTTCCTCTCCCTGTGGTTAGCTTTTTACCAACATGCTTCGATTGTACTCCCCGAGGGTGAGTGCCTTTTCCTCTGCCTCGGGAGGATTCAACTCTCCCTTTTGATGTATCGCCTCCACCACGTGATCTAACCATTGTCTGCAATACAAGGTACATAGGTCAGTTGAGTTCAAAATAATTCAAACATTTTCAGAACAATTGCAACAGTCATCAAAGGAGACATTGCGGACCGCACAATTCTGAATGCGTCCGCAGACTGTCTAGTGCGGACCGCACAATTTTGAAGTGCATTCGTACACCCTGAATTGCGGACCGCATAATTATGAGTTCAACCGCATATCCTGAAGTGCAAACCGCATAATTGTGAATGCGGCCGCACATCCTGAAGTGCGGGCTGCACAATTTTGAGTGACGCCTCACAAGTCCAATGTTGAGATACTGATTCTCTGAAGTTCAAAAGTGCGATCGCACACAATTTTATGCGGCTGCAAAATTTTCTGCGGACCGCACAATTTTGAGTGCAGCCCGCACTTTTCAAGCACAATATTTACCCTAATCAAGTGGTATGCGGACTACACAAAATTGTGTGCGGCCGCACAATTTGAACATTTACGACAGTAAGGTTAGGGTTCATGCAATATTTTACAATTTAGACATGGCATGCACAAATTAACATGATTAATGGTCTACCCAGTCCCTAATGAACATATATGAAACTACCCACATGAGTTTTAAGCACATATTAAGCACATTTGATATTTTTAGGCCGAAAAATAACTAAACTAATCAAATAAAACAAAAATAAAAATGAAGAAAAATGGAAAAAAATCTATCATGGATTGAACTTACCAGTAATGAATTACACAGGTGAGAAACTAACTTGATGAACTGAGTTTGATTTGTGAACTATTTTGTGATGCACAATATTTTCTTAGGGCTTGGGAATTCAGAGAGTGTAAATGGTGAATAGTGTTGAAAAGCCCTATTTATAATTTGACCAAGTCGGTCAAAAAGTTAGCTGAGTGTGGCCGCACAATTTTTGAGTGTGTTATGTACTCTTTACATGCTCTTTGAACTGAACTTCTACGGTCCACACAAAAGTAAGTGTGGCCGCATAAATTTGTGCGGTCCGCACAATTTTGTGTGCGGCCGCATTTTGGCCAATTTTCTGCAAATCCAAAATTCAGAGAGTTCATGTTTTTGGGTCTCTAGTTATGCGGCCACACAGAGAATTGTGCGGCCGCAGAGCCTTTTTTGTGGTTGCAATAAATTTTGTGCGGTCCACACAATTTTGGTGCGGTCTACATAATTTCAACACTTGGCCAATTTTTTCAATTATAGTCCCTGCAATGCACACTCATTCCTGCAATTCACTTCAAAACTAGTTAGCTCAATATAAAATCTATCTAAAAAGGAAGAAAATGAAAAGAAACATGGGTTGCCTCCCAAGAAGCGCCTGATTTAACATTGCGGCACGATGCAGGTTACCATCAATCACTTGAAATGAATCAACGCCATAACGTGGCCATTATCAACCTTGCCAAGATAATGTTTCACCCAATGACCATTGACTCTAAACACTTCATCATTCCTGTTCTTCAAGTCTAATGCACCAAAGGGTGTCACATGCATAACCTCAAATGGACCACTCCACTTGGACTTCAACTTTCTCGGAAACATCCGCAACCGAGAATTGAACAATAGCACAAGATCGCGTTCTTTGAACTCTTTGTTCCGAATGTTATTGTCATGGAGGTACTTCATCTTGTCCTTATACAAGGACGAACTTGAATATATATGGAATCGGAATTCATCAAGCTCATTCAATTGTGCCACCCTTAAGTTGGCGGCGACATCCCATTCAAGATTAAGCTTTTTCAATTCCCACATAGCCTTGTGCTCAAGTTCCACCGGTAAGTGACAAGCTTTCCCGAACACTAACCGATAAGGAGACATACCAATCGGTGTTTTGTAAGCCGTCCTATAAGCCTAAAGAGCATAATCAAGTTTCTTTGACCAATCCATCCGGTTGGCATTCACGGTCTTTGACAAAATACTCTTGATCTCCCAGTTGGAAACTTCAACTTGCCCGCTTACTTGAGGATGATAGGGGGTCGATACTTTGTGAGTAACACCATACTTTGTAAGTAAGGTATCAAAAGCTTTATTGCAAAAGTACAATCCCCCATCACTAATAGTGGCCCTTGGAGTACCAAATCTTGTGAAGATGTTCTTTTTCAAAAATGCCACCACACTCCGAGCTTTATTGTTGGGCAAAGCCACGACTTCAATCCACTTTGATACATAATCCACAGCTACCAATGTGTAAGTGTTCCCACAAGATCTCACGAACGGACCCATGAAATCAATGCCCCACACATTAAAAATGTTAATCTCCAAGATGGTGGTGATGGGAATCTCATTTTTCTTATAAATCCCACCGTCCCTTTGACATTTATCATAACGCTTGACGAGATCACTAGCGTCCATGTAATGAGTAGGCCAATAATATCCACAACTCAAAACTTTTGTTACCGTGCTAGCTCCACCAAGGTGACCACCATATGGCAAAGAGTGGCAAGCCTCAAGAATTTCCATTTGTTCCTCCTCCGGTACACATCATCGAATAACACCATCAGTACAAATCCGGAAGAGATAAGACTCATCCTAATAATAGTCAAGGCAATCCCGTTTGAGCTTCTTCCTTTATTTTGAAGAGAACTCATTCGGTACAATGCCACTCACAAGATAATTGGCTAAGTCGGCGAACCATGGCATCTCAGTCATAAAAATGGCTATGAGTTGCTCATCAGGAAATGAATCATTTATCTCAAGGCCATGATGTGGCCTCCCCTCCTCCTCCAAACGAGATAAGTGGCCCGCCACTTGGTTTTCACTATCTTTGCGGTCTTGAATTCCTAGATCAAACTCTTGCAAAAGAAGCACCCACCGCATTAGTCTTGCTTTAGAATCTTTCTTGCTCATCAAATATCGAAGAGCCTCATGGTCGGTGTGTACAATCACCTTTGTACCCATCAAGTACGGGCAGAACTTCTCCATAGCAAAGACAATATCAAGGAACTCTTTTTCGGTCACTGTGTAGTTGACTTGGGCATTATTCATGGTATTACTAGCATAATAGACCAGATGAAAGATTTTGTTGATACGTTGCCCCAAAACTACTCCAACCGCCACATCACTTGCGTCACACATGAGCTCAAAAGGCAAGCTCCAATCCAGTGCGGTGATAATAGGAGTAGTAGTCAACTTGAACTTGAGCAATTCGAATGCCTTCATACAATCCTCGTTGAAATAGAACTTGGCATCCTTCTCCAAATGTTTACACAAGGGGTTCACCACCTTAGAAAAGCCCTTGATGAAGCGGCGATAGAACCCCGCATGACCCAAGAAGCTCCTCACTCCCTTAACGGATGTAGGGGGAGGTAGTTTGGAGATCGCCTCAATTTTGGCCTTGTCGACGTCAATACCATGCTTTGAAATTTTGTGGCCGAGGACTATGCCTTCTTCGACCATGAAGTGACATTTCTCCTAATTCAAAACCAAGTTTGTCTCCTCACATCTTATCTAAGATGTTCAATCAATCATTAAAGGAATTCCCAACTACAGAGAAATTATCCATAAAGACCTCAAGAAAATCCTCCACCATGTCGGTGAAGATGGCCATCACACACCGTTGAAAAGTCGCCGGTGCATTGCATAACCCACATGGCATCGAGAAAGCGAAAGTACCATAGAGACAAGTGAAAGTAGTCTTCTATTGGTCCTCAAGAGCAATGAGATAGCAGGAATATCTATCTAGGAAACAATAAAAATCTCGTCCGGCCAACCTATTAAGCATTTGATCAAGAAATGGAAGCGGAAAATGATCTTTCCGAGTGACTTTGTTGAGCTTCCGATAGTCCATGCACACTCTCCACCCGGTCACCGTTCTTGTAGGAATCAATTCATTCTTGTCATTGGTGACCATAGTCATGCCCCCTTTCATTGGGACACGTTGCACCGGAGAGGTCCTCGAGCTATCGAAAATGGGGTAAACTACCCCGGCATCCAACCTCTTTATGATCTCATTCTTTACCACCTCTTGCAATTCTTCATTTAATCTTCTTTGATGTTCAATGGAGGGTTTGGCGTCCTCCTCCAAAATAATCTTGTGCATGCAAAAGGCGGGGCTTATACCCCGAATTTCCGCCAATGTCCATCCTATAGATTTCTTCCTCTTTTGGAGCACCGCCAAAGTAGAATCTATCTGCACGTTAGTCAAGCAAGAGGAAAGAATAACAGGTAAAATAGCACATGGTCCAAGAAACTCATACTTGATATGTAAAGGCAAAGGCTTTAGCTCGAAATTGGGAGGATCCTCAATTGAGGGCTTTGTTGGATGAGTCTTCCGGTTCTCAAGATCTAAGGACAATTTTTGGGGTTCATAAGTATACGACCCCATTCCTTGTAATGCATTTACATATTCCACATAGCCATCCTTCTCATCATCATTATGATTAAGCAATACGACCTACAAAGTATCATCAACATTCATCATGGCACTAGCATCATCAACAATCACCTCGGTCACTAAGTCCACAAACGAACAAACTTCGTTGCTATTCGGCTGCCTCATAGATTTGCACACATGGAAAACCACCTTTTCATCTTCCATCCGAAAGATGAGCTCACCAGCTTCCATATCAACATGATCCTTCCCCGTAGCAAGGAAAGGCTTACCCAAGATAATAGGCACCTCATAGTCCACTTTGCAATCATGAATCACAAAGTCCGCCGGGAGGATGAACTATCAACACGAACCAACACATCATCAATAATACCCAATAGTCTCTTCATAGTACGATCCGCCATTTGTAAACTCATAGATGTGGGTCTTGGTTGCCCAATTCTCAAAAGTTTTAAACACCAAGTAGGGCATCAAGTTGATACTTGCCCCTAGATCACATAGAGCTTTGGCAAAGTCGGCGCTTCCAATAGTGCAAGGAATTGTGAAAGCGTAAGGATCTTCCAATTTTGGAGCCATCGAGTGCACAATAACACTCACTTGATGTGTCATCTTTATAGTCTCACAATTCATTGATCTTTTCTTTGTCACCAAATCTTTCATGAACTTAGCATAACCGGGCATTTGTTCCAATGCCTCAACCAATGGCACATTAATGGATAAGCTCTTCATCATGTAAATAAACTTCTTGAATTGGTTCTCACTATTTTTCTTGGCGCTCCTTTGAGGGTATGGAGGAGGAGGCCTTGATATTGGTGCCTTGGCTTTTGGCACTACCGGTTCTGGTATGTCAATCACGTGTTCCCTAGACGGGTTCACTTCTTCTTGGGTCTCCTATACCTTCTCATCAATATAAATTCTCACTTCTTAATTAGCTTGAACCATATTGGAATCTCATCTTCTTGGACCACTACATCATCATCCACAATTCGTCTTTGATTTGAGGTGGTTGCATATCCACCTCTTCCACTCCTTGTTGTTATGGCCATGGCATGTCCCGTGTTGTTCCTACCCTTCGGGTTCACCACTGTATCACTAGGTAGTGCCCCCTTAGGACGAATGTTTAAAGCTTGCGAGATTTGTCCCAATTTAACTTCCAAATTGCGGATTGAAGTGTTGTGAGAGGCTAATTGAGCATCGAAGTCGGCATTTTTCTCCATCATTTATTTGAACATATTTTCAATCCGTCCCATCTTATTGTCGGAAGAAATAGAACCTTGAGACGGATAAGGAGGCGGGTTGTTTGGTTGTTGATACATCGGTGGCCTTTGAGAGACCGGCCCCCGATTCCCTTGGTTATTATTATTCCAACCCCCTTGGTTGTTGCTACCCCAATTGCCTATATTATTGCCTCCCCAATTGCCTTGGTTACCTTGATTATTCCAATTGCCTTGATTATTGTTATTCCCTCCAATTACCTTAATTGTTGTTACTACCACTCCAATCGCCTTGGTGGCCTTGATTGTTCCAATTTCCTTGATTTCCTTGTGATCGCCTTTGTTGTTGATGTTGGCCTTGAGCATTATTTATTTAGCCTTGATAATTGTTAACATATTGCACTTCTTCTTCTTGCTCATTATACGAATCACCTTGGTCATACCCACTATCATCTTGCACAAATTGCTCAGGACGGTTTTGCACTTATTGACCTTTTTGCCGTCTCTTGTTCATCATCATATTCACAATTCCATCGCATTCACTTGCTTCGGCCCTTGAACTTTTTGAAGCTGAGCTTTGGCCAATTGATTCATTGTTGTCGCTAACTCGGCAATAACTTGCCCATGATCATGTAGTTCTTTGTGTAGGTGAATGAAATTTGGGTCACCTTGAGGAACATTGGCTCTACTTTGCTATGCCGATGAGGTATCCGCCATTGCATCTAAGATTTCACACGCTTCGTCATATGGCGTGGTCATGAAATTTCCACCGGCGAGTTGATTTACCACACATTGATTTGTCTGTAGAAGGTTTGTTGAATCATAGCCTCGGTCATGTTATTATTCAGGCACTCTTTCATCATAGTGCGGTACCTTTCCCATATCTCGTGCAAAGGCTCATTAGATTCTTATTTGAATGCTAGAATCTCGTCTCTAAGAGTAGCCATATGCCCGGGAGAAAAGAGCTTGGCAATAATTTTTTCCGCCAATTCATCCGATGTATGGATAGAATGGTTTGGAAATCTTTCTAACCAGTCCAAGGCTTTCTCCCGTAGAGAAAAAGGAAATAGTCTCAACCTTAAAGCATCCTCGGAAACTTTGTGTCCACAAATCCTTTCAAGTGCTTGTACGCATTTTGATTCGGAGCCCCGGTGAAGAATCCCCGTTGCTCAAGCAATGTAAGAAACATTTGTGATTTGAAAGTTTCCCGCCCTAATGCGGGGCGGGACTATGGCACTTACGTACCCCTAGTTCGGCAACACCCGATATGGAGCCGCTCTTGGTGGATTTGGGGGAGGAATGGGAATGTTGTCTTGAGGCGGTTGGCCTCGTCTATTTGCTTGAGGTTCAAGAGGAACCTCTTCAACTAGGTCATTTTCCACGTCCACATCCCCCAAAGGCATATTTTCGAGAGGTTCACTGTTGAGAGCCATTTTTGTACCTGCAATCGATTCACAAAAAGGTTAGTAACCCGGAAGGAAAAGAAGATAAGTCACACAAAAAACCAAATATATAGCTAAATCCATTTTTAGCTCCCCGGCAATGACGCCAAAAATTTATACCGCCCAAACTCACACCACTAATTTAGGTTGCGAGGCGGTCGATGTAATAATAAAAACTCAACGCAAGTCGGGGTCGATTCCACATGGAGCTTGATGTGGGATTAGGTATATACCTAGTGTGAATATATGACATGCCTAAGATTACACTTCCACATTTTCAATTGTTATTTCTACTTCTACTTTTATGCTAATGCTTGTAATTGTAAAGCCAAGAGACAATGTTTTTGGTTTTGGTTGTTTTTCAAGTTATAAAAGATCTAGGGTTACGACTTCCGCCTAGTTGATTACCTAACGAATTTATAGCTTTAGGGTATATTTGATTGATCGGGATACAATATAGCAATCACACGCAATTACTCACTCTATACCTCTCGATAGTTTGAGTAATTTTGCCCAATTTGGCTTTCTCAAATCCAAATGGGTATCTCACGAAATAAGTGATAAATGCTCAAGCCGGGTCTTACTATATCTAGATTCGACCCTTTAATTGGGGCTATCAATTTCTTGAGTTCACTCCAATTTCTTGTTAGCCAAGTTTTCCTAGACTAAGTCTCACTTCCTCAAGTATAGACTAAGTCAATTAGGCATGAATCAATATTTGCAACCATAATTCGCAGATTCAAGCAAGAACTAGGCTAAATATCATATACCTAATCATAAATAAGGCCTAAATCAATCACCCATTAAGTACCCATACTAGGGTTGGGTTACAACCCTAGCTAAGGGTTTAGCTACTCATGAAAAATGAAGAAATTAAAGAAGAAACTAAAATAAAATGTATAATAATTGATTAAGGACAGAAAATCTAATGTCTAAGTGTTCAGGTGCCACTGTGGTAGGATATCATATGGGATAAGTTGGATTGAAGGAGGAATCCACATACTTTAGCAGGGCAGTTAAGTTACATCCTAAGAGAAGCCTTCACCATTTGAGAGTACTGAATGCTTTCGTTTGCACTTCCGTTAGTAGTTTTTTAAAATTATAATTCTTTAGGAAACAAGCACCTTTTGTGCAACTATATTTCTTCCTATGTTTTTTAGATTCACCACCCTAAACTTTTGTCCGTAGCTTCTTTTAGTTACAGTTCGTGAAGAGACTGAAGCACCTTATGCAAATGTATACCATCATAGATATTTTAAATTCATCACTCATACATTTTCATTGAAATAATATTTCTAGAAATAGTATTTGAAGTAATGCTCCTTATATGATTGCAGGGTGTTGGTTAGGTTCCTCGAATCTTATTATATGTCATGGTGCTCATTTTGATGGGTACTAACATTTTTTGAAGTTAGAAGTTTCAAGTCAAATAAATAATTTTGATACTCCTGGTTATAATGCTTATATACAGGTTCTATGAATTTGAAGGTTATCTATAACCATATGTTTTGAAACCTTATTTAGACGTGAACTAAATTTTGATGAAATTCAAAAATAGCTAGATTTGCAAGTGGTAATTGAAAAATAGCCACAGTTTCAAAGTAATCGAAATTTAGTCACTTTTCATGTAAAGATAAATCTGAACGAAAATACTGTTCAAAATCCGAAAAATATTACAGCATAATATACAATTCGAATTTTTTACATGTGAACTTCCAGCAAAGTATGCAGCGAGGCAAAGCCGATTGAGAATATGACGGTTAGCCCCTCGGCGCTTGTGAGGCATCCTATTTAATAAAGATTCTTCCTCTACTCGAATAGAGTATTAGTCCGCTCCATTATATTCCCCATTATTTTACTTTCTCGTTATTCGAAATATCATAAGAGAAGAAAGCTGGCAGGTTGGATCCTAGGGTAGATTCCTGGTGTTTCTTTAGTTTTTTGATATTGGGTTCATGTTCAGTGTACCGCTCTTTTTATATATGAAATTTTTTCGTCCTTTTTTTTAGCCCTTTTTCGTTTGTGCATCTTGGAATTTCAGCATAATATACTGAGTTTCCATCATAATATATTGGATTTCCAATATAATATACTGAGGTTCCAACATAATATACTGGAGTTCCGATATAATATACCGATCTAACATAATATGCTGGAAGTTTATACACATGTACTCCAATCTCCAGTATATTATGCTGGAACTTTTCGTGTTGCAGCAAAATAGTGATTATTTTAAATGATTTTGTAAACATTGATTATTTTTTAATTTCTAGTCCAAAAGTTGGCAAGCCCGTGCTATTTTCACACTAAATTATTTAATCAAATGTTGGGATGCACGGGCTTTCATTTCTAGTCAGTAGTACAAAAGTACAAATGATGAAAAAAACAAATCAAAAGAATCCTCTCCTCCAAAAGGGTTTCTCAAACAGCGATAGTGAAGTATTTCAATCGCGATATTGTTTTCTCAGAGAAGCCACAGCTTTTTCAAGTTTAGACACTGATTCCTTGGGAAAATGTCCACCTTCAAAATCAGGAACTGCTCCTTGTAATTTTTCATGACTAAATAATCTAGTGGCATTACACGTGTAATTATGTATTACACCCTAGATATTAATATAGGCTTGTAATTTCTGCAAATATGCAATTAATGTTTCCGCTGCCGTGTCATGTTTGCCTATATCGTCCTAAGTATTTTGAACGTGCTGGCAAGTGGCAACTATGTGTAGGGGTGTACATAACGCGAGTTGGTTCGAATTTTTTAATTATCAAATCAAATTAATTGTCTCGAATTTTTAAATTTATAAATCAAACTAACAAAAGTCGAATTTTTCAATCGCGGTATTTCTTGGATTTTTCGAATTTTTCGAGTTTTTCAGATTTTTTTCCGACAAAATCTTCATAGCATAAAAATTATAATTTGTGTTCTAATATTTCTTTGGTCCTAGTAGGATAAAATTATATATATATATATATATATATATATAAGATGGAACCCAATTAAATAATACAAAATAATGTGAGATGAGTTATGATTATACTAAAATATTCAACAAGTCGCATAAGATAAATATTGCTAATTAATAAGCCATAATAAAAATAAACATAATCTAAAAGTACTAAGTCATGTTAAAATAAGTACGACTAATAAGTACTAAGTATTAATTATATGACTAAATAATATTAAAAGTAAGTTATGCATTTTCACTATCTAAATCAATGCAAAACTAAAATAATAAATATTCAATACTATTGTCATTCCTAGTATTGAATTGAATTTGTTTTGTTAGCATTGATATTGATTTGATTTTGCTTTGGGTTTTATTTGAGTCACTAACTTTTATGGGCTATAAAATATACTTGACCATTCAAAAATTCTAAGTCCAAACTTGAAATAATACATTAAAAGAGAGAACTATTAAAAAGTTTAAATAATATTTATAAATTATATTACAATAATTATTTTTATGTATAAAATAGTTTGAAAACTTGTATACATGTAATGTCGGGTTGATTTGATTTCGGTTTGACTTTTTTTTTAGTTAAAATCAAATCAAACCAATTCTGGTCGGTTTGTTTTTTCTAATATCAAATCAAACCAAACCATAGTCGGATTTTTTCCCTTGGTTTGACTCGAATTATCGGTTTGGTGCGGTGTCGGTTTTCTTTGTACACCCCTAACTATAAGTATCATTGCATTAGCTTAGGATAACGGTGTAAAATTAATTTTACATTATCATATTATTTAAAAGCTAACTATTCATAAAAAGTCAAATTAGTAACATGAATATAAGATAAGTTACCAGGTACAACATATTAAATATATTAATAATATAAAATCTCTTTACACTATGATTATATTTAACTTAAACTCCTATTATTAGTCTTAGGGAAGGACTTGCTACTCTAACCGCATCAAAATATCTTTTCCGTCTAAATTATGGAATTTGTAACTTGTTCTCCTTATTACTTTCACGAATGTGATTTTCATTTTTTGATGTATACTCGAAAACCAAGTCCAGAATTTTCATTGTTAGTTGGACTGCCGAGCAAATTATTATTGGGACAATTATTATTCCAAGCATATAAACACAGTACAAAAAGTCTATTAGAAAAGATCATCATGTGCATGTACTCAGCAGTCACAATTCAAAGTTACCAAGTTCCTTAGTTAGACTACTTAGAGCAAAAAAATTTTTTCTGTATTTTTATTTTGCTTTAAAAGTTAATTTGTTCATTTAATTTCTTGAACAATGAGACACTGGGGACGTGGACAGAATGAAACGACTCAAGGAAAGTATAAAAGGAGTTCTTCGTGCTAGGTTTATTGCATCTCCAATATTACGATATATTTTATTTTCCATCTAGTAACTTCGATTAATTAATCGTTTCAGAGATCCACGGTTCACTTCAATCTTGTGGCAGAACCAACTGAAGCAGAGGCGGATCCAGGATTTAAACTCTATGGGTTCAACTTTTAAATTTTTTAGCATTGAACCCATTATATTTTTAAAGTTATGGGTTCATCTCTATTATTTTTGTAATTTTAATAATTTTTTACATATAAATTTTCACTCCGTGTCGAAAGTTATGGGTTCAATTGAACCAATCGAGTATATACTACATCCGCCTCTGTATATAGACATTGCACCAATCACTGGTGAGGATTGATAAAAAGAATTAAAAAATATTATTTTGAAAATATTTCCACTTAGAAATGTCAATATCGTTTCATATGCATCATCTCAAATGCGAACTATTGAGTGTAATTTCCATCATATAGGTTTCAAGCTTTCGTTCTTATATTCTTTTGATAATTGTAATTTTTTGTCAAAAGAATTAAGCGTTCTCTCTTTCAAGCGTAGAAGCAGTGACGTAGTGTACTGTTCGGTGTATATAACTTAAATTCATTGTGATAATTAATTTCAACATTTAAAATTAATTGTCTAATAACTTTTGAGTCAGTCAAAAATTACTTATCATTGAAGTCTAAAACACAATAATTTATATCTAGAACACAAAAATTCTGATCAACCACAAACGTTTGGTACATAGACCTAAAATCTCTTTTTCAGTTCTTTCATTACATCTGATTATTTTTTAAAGATTAGCGGTGAATATTTTTGTTACGGTACATACTAGCACGACAATAAAAATTTGGCCAAGTTTAAGTGCATAATCAATGAAAATAACATCTATATATGTTGGGATTGAAATAAAATATATTAAGGCATGATGCTATACGGAAGTGAATGTTGGGTATCTAAGGATCAACACATCCACAAGATTAGTATATTAAGATGAATATGCGATTATATAAGATTAAACAAGTTTAGAGATAACAAACGACAGAAGGTGCAAGTAGCACATATTAAAAGAAAAAAAAGAGAGAATGTTATCTAAGATGGTTAGGTGATCCTGTCATAGGTGTGACAATATGATCATTGAAAGTGTTAGAACTATATAGACCTAAAATCAGGGAATCAAACTGGTTTTAAAGATTTGCGATTTCTTGGAAACCTTGTCGATTCAGCAAAGTAAAGAAGACAATATAGTGGAGACAAAGTATAGCTAGGTGAGATATTGGGAATAAGGTTACTTATTAGTTGGTACAGTCACATTATGTACATTGTTTGAGTGAAGTCTTCTAAGTTTAGTTTGATACATTTAGTATATGTATGATATTTGGAGCATTCCTATTTTCAGAAAATCCTAATTTTCTTCTAAAGACACATTATTAAATGTGGGGAAATGAAAAAGCCCAGATGGAGCAGAGATGATACAAAGGATTCATATAAAGTTAGCCCTAATAATATTTTTTAATTGAGGCGTAATAATTGTCGTTAAATCATTCTCAATTATAACATATATTAGTAATATTACTGGCTAAAGCATTTTAACTCACAAATTTAGAATCTACACATTTTGTGTGCAAATACATGTCTGAGTTGTAATTCAATTCGTCAAGCTATATTCCTTACTCATGGTAAGCAGTTTCAACAAATTATAAACTGACTAAATTTCTATACCAATTCAGATTACATTGATACAGTTGTATGGTTACATATTTATTTGATATCTAAATCTTATTATGCATATTTGGTAACACATTAAATCTTTTAATAGATAATACAATTCTTTAAATTACATTTGAGAGCTATTAATATTGCCTAATTTCCCCATCACATTTGCACATGGTTCCTTAAAGAATATTGATCTTGCTTCTTGTTTCAAATCACCCATGGCATCATCAACAGGTTCAAACAACACGGTTCCAATTAAGAAAAGGTCCCTTAAGAATCAAAACAATGTAAGTTTTCCTATTTTGGTTATCTGATATGATACTATATAGAAAATATTTATCAAAATGTCATTTTAATTTTAGGTTAGGATAATTAATTTTATTTTCAATTCAAATATGTGCAAATCAACTACGGCTTTGTAACACGTACATAGATCTGGTTCATTTATGAGTACTCAATTAATATTTTGTTAGTTTATAAATGTATAACAAATAATTTTAGTAATTACTGAAAAAATAAAATAATGTATATATGTGAGACGAAGTATACAGTAGAAAGCTTATGTAAAGTACACGACAAAATAGTACGTAGAAGGCTATATAATATTTGATGGGATGACAATTAAGAATTCGTTAAAAAAACCAAATCTAAACAACGCTTCGAGCCATAACTAAAGGTGTTACTAGCCAAATTTAAATGGTTTTTCTTATATCAATAAAGTTAATTTGTTCCGAATGCTTGAACTATTTCTATTTTGCCTATGATAATATATTTTTTTCCTCTTTGAATATGAAGAACAAAAGTGGCATTGATGAAAAACAACATGAAAAACCTTCGCCTATTCTCAGCCCCACTGAGAGTGCTATTACTCCACTTGCTTCCCTAAGTCCCACTCCTCCTACTAGTGGAGTAGTGGTAGGTGCCACAAGTGACACTCACATTAGTAGCAAGGCAAGTGTCACTTTAGGTGGCATTCCTCGAAATGTTAATGTCGCTCCTAGCCTCTTGCAGAAGCGGTCATACGATGTGTTCAGTGGAGGAAGCCGTATTCTACAACCATGCAATGTTCAACTGCTAAATGTGCCGCATCCTCTTAACTTTCCTTGGAATGGAGAGTATTTAGTGCGTAGTGGAAAAGATATTCATTCACCCAAATCCTTGGTTGGGTATATGAGCTCCCAGCCAAGCCACAAAAAGGAAGGCGCATATAATGAATCTGCTAATGTTCAGCCACTAAAAGAGGTTGCCAAGGAAAAAGGAAAAAAACAAGTTGCATCGCAAGGAAAAGAGGAGGCTGCCCCAGAACCAAGTCCTACTAGACGTAATGGCGAGAATGTTCCTGGTTTGAAATTAGTAGACAATAGGAAGAAGTACCGTGTGCCAGATCTCAACTTTCCTCCACCAGAGGATGATTGATAAAAACATGGTAGAACAAGCGTTTTGTATTTCTCTAAACAATAAATATTAAGTATTTAGTATTTTTTTCACCATACGTGGTAATGGTGTTGAATTACTAAACTTAGTTTTATTTATATTTCTTGTTTCCCATGATCAGGGAAAGGGGACAAACATTAATAGTGATTGCAATAAGTCCTCTTGATTTCTTTAATTAAGCAATATGTTGCGAGAGTTTCGAATTTTTGTACTTTTTTATTTTATGCATATTTTGCGTGTTTGTCTCTCTTCTTATTTTTTCCGTTATAGTAGTCCTTTTTATTTATATCTTTTTGTTTCAATTCTTTTATAATTTATATAACAATAGTACAAAAAAAAAAAGCAATACTTATTATACAAAGTTTACAGAACAAAGCTTGTGTAAAGCATGTGCAAAGCACGTGGCAAAAGTACAAAATGGTTAAGTTTGACTTGAATCAATGTTTTGAGTAAACGACCTTGGAAACGGGATTTGACGATCCTAATAGATTCGTATGATGATTTCAGACTTGGGAGTGTGTTCATATCGGGTTTCGGATGACCCGAGAGCGTTTCGACGCTTAATGTTGATAGTTGGAGCATTGAAGGTTTTCAAGTTCTTTAAGTTTGGTTGGAGTAGGTTTTGGTGTTATCGAGGTCCGTTTGGGATTTCGAGCTTGGGAATAGTTTCGTATGGTGATTTATGACTTACACGCAAAATTTAGTGTCGTTCCGGGTAGTTTAGGCATGATTCGGCGCGTTCGGAGTAAGTTGGAAGAACTTGAAGTCCATACGTTGATTTGATTTGGTTTGGGCTGTAATCCTTAGTTTTGATGTTGTTTTACGTGTTTCGAGGGTTTGAGCGAGTCCGTTTTATGATTACGAACTTGTTGGTATGTTTGGAAGAGGTCTCGGGGGCCTCGGGTTCTATTCAGACGATGTGCGGAACATGTTTGGACTTGGAAGAATTTGCTGAAGTAGCAAGGGTTCTGGTGCATTCGTACCTATGAAGAATTGGCCGCAGGTGCGGCACCGCAGAAGTGACTGGCTGACCGCAGGTGCGGACGTGGGGGGCGCAGGTGCGCGACAGCAAAAGCGGGTAGTGGCCTGCAGAAGCGGCCTGGAGTTGAAGGGGGCAGTGGCACAGGTGCGAGGGCTTGACCGCATTTGCGAGCCCACAGATGCGCAGAAGGCGTCGCAGAAGCGGAAAGAGGACAGCCAGGCGTGGGTCGCTGGTGCGACAGGCTTTCCGCAGAAGCGGGTTCGCAGAAGCGAAAACTTGTCCGCAGAAGCGAAGGGAGGCAACCTGGGCTAGGACTGCACCTGTGATGGATTTTTCGCATGTGAGGTGTCGCAGATACGACCCAAGGTCCGCAGAAGCAGAAATCGCTGGAGGCAGTGAGGTCCATTTAATGTCGGGACTCAGGCTTTTTGGTTCATTTCTTTCACTTGTTGGGCGATTTTAAAGCTCTTGGAAGAGGGCTTTTCACCTAGCACTTTGAGGTAAGTAATTTCTACGCAATAGGAGTTTAATACATGCATTTTGGGTAGATTCTTAACACATAAACTGTAGAAATTGTGGGTTTAGTTGAAAAATCTAGATTTTGATAAAAATGGGATTTAACCACGAAAATGATTATGGAATTGGATAAAAATTATATATATGAGTTCGTGAGGTTATGGGTAATATTTATCTTAAAAAAATTCAAGAATCCGGGCATAGTGGGCCCGGGGGTGAATTTTAGGAATCTTCCAATTTGAGTTGGGTAATTTCTCTAATAGCTAAATTATGAACTTGTGAGTGTATATTGATTAATTTATATAATATTTGGCTAGTTTCAGATATTTTAGCACCAAGTTGAGGCTTTAGAGGCGATTTGTGGACCGGAAGTGAGCTTGAGAACGAGGAAAGTCTCTTGCCTAACCTTATAAGAGGGAACTCATCCCCTTAGGTGTATCTTATTGTGTATTACTTGTGTGGGGAACTACGTACGCAGTAGGTGACGAGAGTCCATGCGTAGCTATATTTCATGAGGTGTCTGGGTAGACTTAGATCCACATCATGCCTTTAGTTGTACTATTGTGTTTATTATGCATATTAATCATCTTGAATAGAGCTGAGACTGGGGATTTTAAAGTTGCAATTTTCGACTTAGATTTCTTATTTTTTGAAGAATTGAGGAATACTTAATAACTTTGAGAAATCCATGGCCTCTCACGTCGCAAGTACTTCCGCGAGCGAGGTAAACTTCTCTACTCTTATGGGATCGGCATGTTCGCCTCGATAGTACGATAACACTACTCTTATGGAAGCGGGCCGTTCGCCTCCGCAGTCTAATAGATGCATCTATGGTTCGTGTCGTTCGATCCTCAGCAATGTACACATTATTCTTGATCGGGCCGTACGACCTCGGCATAAATCGTGCGTGATAAATGCTTGGAGCCCGAATACACTTGATATTATTTTTATCACTTGAGAGGTTATGATTTATTTAATGGCCTGAAATTGTTGAAGTTAGCATGTATCAATTAGAGATTTTAAATTGACTATCAGTTAAAGAACCATTTATTCAATGCTGATTATTGTGTTATTATTATTATTCATGTGTTCCATGCCTATTTAGAATTTCTGCATTTTTATTATTGGCCCGTAATAAGTTTTCGATGTCGATTCCTTGTCACTACTTCTTCGAGGTTAGACTGGATACTTACTGGGTAAATGTTATTTATGTACTCACGCTACACTTCTCATCTGGCATTCATTCAGGCGCGCACTCCCGATACCTTGAGTCATAGTGGTGAGCTGCTCTCTGAGTCCGTTCTGCAGCACCCGCAGTCTCTCTTTTGTATTTACTTTCTGTCTATCTTATTTCAGACAGTAGCATAGGTGTTTTGTATATTCTACTAGTAGTTCATACACTTGTGACACTGGTTCTTGGGAACATGCTAGTAAATACTTTATAGTTTTGAGTATTTATTTTACCGTATTTGCTCTTTCATTAGTTTACACTTTACTTTATTAAATCTTCCACTTCTTATTTACTTAATAAATAAAAATCAACCACTTTGAAAGTATTAAAAGGAATAAATACATGGCTAGTTCACCATTGGCTTGCCTAGCGACGACGTTGGGCGCCATCACGGACTATAGGAGAAATTGGGTCGTGACAACATGGTATCAGAGCACTAAGTTCACATAGGTCCCACAAGTCATGAGCATGCCTAATGGAGTCTTGCAGATCGATGCAGAGATATACGTATTTATCTTCGAGAGGTTATAGAGTGTTAGGAAACTACTCTTTCTTCATCTCCTATCGTCCAGTTGATCTTGTGCTAAGTATCTTTCTCTTATTCTCTCACAGATGGTGAGAATGCGCACGGAAGATGTACCTAACCATGGAGGAGCTGCTCCCCCTATTGCTAGAGGCCTAGAGAGAGTCCGAGGGAGGTCTCCAGCTCGTGGTAGAGGACGAGGGTGTCCTAGAGTTTCTCCAGTTGTGCCACCAGTGGATCCAGTGGAGGATCCGGTTATTTAGGAGTAGGGCGAGGTGCCTGTAGAGGAGACGGCCACAGTGGATTTCATGTCCGCACCAGGATTCCAGGAGGTCATGGGCCATATGCTGGAGTTCATGGATTCTATGACGCAGGCTGGTTTATTTCCAGCAGACCCAACCACATCTCAGGCGGGAGGGGGAGCACATATCCCTACCGCTCAGGCTCCAGGGCATGCAACTGCCGTATATCAGACCTCAGGCGCACTATCCGTGGGCAGAGCTCAGCCAATTGCAGCGGCTATACCTTAGCCCAGACCAACTGCGGCCGGCGAGCCGCAGAAGCTGTTGGATAGATGGATCAGGCTACATCCTCCTGTCTTTGGAGATGGCGACATGAAGACCCCCAGGAATTTATTGATCGTTGCAGGGACAGACTGCACAACATGAGGATATTGGAGTCCCACGGTGTGGACTTTACCACCTTTCAGCTGGAGGCCAGGGCTCGTAGATGGTGTAAGTCCTATATGCTCGGCAGGACAACATGTTCTCCTCCCTTGACTTGGGAACAATTCACACGCCTCTTTCTAGATAGATATATTCCACCTTCTCAGAGAGAAAAGTTGCGATTTCAGTTCGAGCAGCTTTAGCAGGGCTAGATATCAGTGAACGACTATGAGGCGAGATTCTCTGAGTTGTCTTGCCATGCGCTTATGATACTCCCCACTGATGCAGAGAGTGCGGAGGTTTGTTGTGGGGTTGCACTTTAGTATCCAGGCCACTATGGCTCGAGAGGTTGAGATAGGGACTTGTTACGAGCTAGTTGTGGAGATAGCTCGGAGGATCGAGGATGTTCGTCAGCGGAGCCAAGAGCAGACGCCGAGGGACAAGCGATTTTGATATTCTGGAGGGTTCAGTAGTGCTCTGTCTGGGGGAAGAGGTCAGTTTGTGAGGGGTCAGTCTAGCAAGCCCACATATCCAACACCGCCTCCTCCTCGGGGTGCTCCAGTGCGGCTCTATTATAACGCCATTTCAGAGAGCTCCTACCGTCCACCAGCTATTCAGGGTTCCTCGAGTGGGTATTCAGGCCATCAGGGTCAGACTTCAGATCAGCATTCCACCATTCCGAGGGTTTGTTTCAAATGCGAGGATCTTGGCCAAGTGAAGAGGTTTTGTCCCAAACTTCGGGGCAAGGAAGTACATCAGGGTCATCAGCCTATGATAACCGCACCAGCTGCCGCACCAGCCGTCCGGCCGCCCAGAGGTAGAGGGTAGGTGGGTAGGGGCTGTCCTAGAGGTAGAGGTCAGTCAGGTGGCGCTCCAGCTAGGTTCTATGCCTTTCCAGCCAGACCAGATGTAGTAACCTTAGATGCCGTGATCACAAGTATTATTTCTGTCTGCGTTAGGGATGCTTCGGTACTATTTGATCCAGGGTCAACATATTCATATGTTTCATCTCTGTTTGCTCATTTTCTCGGTGTTCCCTGTGAGTCCTTGGGTACTCCTGTATATGTGTCCACGCCAGTGGGCGATTCTATTGTTGTGGATCGGATCTATCAGTCCTGTATCATGTCTTTTTATTGGTCCAATTCAAATTACATTAATACAGTTGTATGGTTACATATTTATTTGATATCTAAATCTTATTATGAATATTTGGTAACACATTAAATCTTTTAATAGATAATACGATTCTTTAGATTACATTTGAGAGCTATTAATATTGCCTAATTTCCCCATCACATTCCCACCTGGTTCCTTAAAGAATATTGATCTTGCTTCTTGTTTCAAATCACCCATGGCATCATCAACTCGTTCAGACAACATTGTTCCAATTAAGAAAAGGTCCCTAAAGAATCAAAACAATGTAAGTTTTCCTATTTTGGTTATCTGATATGATACAAAATAGAAAATATTTATCAAAATGTCATTTTAATTTTAGGTTAGGATAATTAATTTTATTTTCAATTCAAATATGTGCAAATCAACTACGGCTTTGTAACACGTACATAGATCTGGTTCATTTATGAGTATTCAATTAATATTTTGTTAGTTTATAAATGTATAACAAATAATTTTAGTAATTACTGAAAAAATAAAATAGTGTATATATGTGAGACCAAGTATTCAGTAGAAAGCTTATGTAAAGCACACGACAAAATATTACACAGAAGGCTATATAATATTTGATGGGATGTCAATTAAGAATTCGTTAAAAGAACCAAATTCTCAACAACGCTTCGAGCCATAACTAAAGGTGTTAATAGCCAAATTTAAATGGTTTTCCTAATATCAATAAAGTTAATTTCTTCCGAATGCTTGAACTATTTCTATTTTGCCTATGATAATATATTTTTTTCTCTTTGAATATGAAGAACAAAAGTGGTTGTGATGAAAAACAAGAAAAACCTTCACCTATTCTCAGCCCCACTGAGAGTGCTCCACTTGCTTCCCTAAGTCCCACTCCTCCTACTAGTGGAGTAGTGGTAGGTGCCACAAGTGGCACTCACATTACTAGAAATGCAAGTTCCACTTTAGGTGGCATTCCTCGAAATGTTAATGTCGCTTTAACATGAGTACACCAACTCAGTAAGTAACAATAATAAATAAAGACTGAGTGGTAGTGACGAGCAATAAAGCATAATAAGTTCATATCATGAAATCTCAATAAAATACCTCATGCTTTTAAAATCAGGATTTGAATCAAAATATCTCGTTTAAACCCAGTTCCGGTAAAATCATTTAAAGATATTTTTCAACAACTTTCAAACAGAGGCTAAATGCAAATGTGAGAAACAAATGATGAAATCATAAATAGCCCCTCGGGCAAAACATCACTCATATACACCCCCTCGGGCAATCCTTATAGTCACTCATGCCTCTCGGGCATACCTCACAGTCACTCGTACCACTCGGAGATACCTCACAATCACTCATGCCACTCGGGCATACCTCACCATCACTCATGCCTTCTAGTCATTCAGCACTCGGCACTCGAAACTCGCACTCAGTAGGTACCTGCGCTCACTGGGGGTGTGTACAGACTTCGGAGGGGCTCCTTCAGCCCAAGCGCTATATCAAACCAAATCATGGCAAAAATAACTCAGGCCCTCGGCCTATATAGAACATGCTTCAGCGTGCAGCCCGATCCCATAAATATCCTCACAAATCAGGCCCTCGGCCTCACTTAGTCATAAACCTGTCAAGCCACTCGGGCATTTCAATAAAAACAGGGCATTCAGCCCAAAACAACATTTATATGCATCAAAATAGAGTCATAAAACTGAGTTATGCAGTAAACAAGTATAACCATGACTGAGTATAGATTTTCAATCGAAAACAGTGAAAGGATAGTAAGAAAATGCCCCTAAGGGCACAAACAGCACTGGCACAAGGCCTAAAATATAGTATTCAGCCCCATTTACAGAAACTCTTTCTAAAACATATAAGTATCATATAGTTTCAATAAAATATGCAACTTTACAGTTGCTATGGGGCGGACCAAGTCACAATCCCCAACAATGCATGCCCACACGCCCGTCACCTAGCATGTGCATCACTTCAAAAATAGTAGAATGATACAAAATCCGGAGTTTTATACCCTCAGGACTAGATTTACAATCGTTACTTACCTCAACCCGGTCAAATCTCTACCCCGCAATGCTCTTGCCTCTGGACTCGGCCTCCAAATACTCCAAATCTATTCACAATCAGTACAATACCATCAATATATGCTAATGGAATGGATTCCACAAGAAAAACTATCAAATTGGCCCAAAAGCCCGAAATTAGCTCAAACCCGGCCCCCGAGCTCACGTCTCGAAATCGGACAAAATTTATAAAACTAGAAAGTCCATTCACTCACGAATCCATACATACAAAATTCATCAAAATCCGACATCGTTTGGTCCCTCAAATCCTTAATTTAAATTCTCCAAAATCCCAAGCCCTAACCCCTCATTTTCACTCCAAACTCCTACTAATTAATGATGAACAAAGCCATAGATTCACGAAATTTATACCATTATGGATTAGGATCACTTACCCCAACGTTGCTCCTTGAAAACCTTTGAAAAATCACCTCTCTCCCGAGTTTCTCAAATCCAAAAATTGAAAAATGAAGACAAAATCACGAGCTGGGGCTTTTTCTGCCCAGCACATTCGCACATGCGGCCAAATGTCGAATCCTCGCACCTGCAAGAACCACTTAAGTCCTCAAATTCCGGACCTGCACCCCAGGTTCCGCACCTGCGGGCACGCTCCTACGCGCTCCTCAAGGCCTCGCACCTGCGGGCTCGCAGATGCGGCAAATCCTTCGCACCTGCGTTCGCAGCCTAGGATTCAAATCCGAGGTCAAATGCTAAAAAGTCAGACTTGGTCAACTCTCCCAATTTAAAGCTTCAACAATGAAATTCTTTCTTCCAATTCGATTCCGAAATACCTGCAAAATCAAAAATGGCGATTCACATAAGTCAAGTACCTCATACGGATCTACTCATGCCCTCAAACAACCGAGCGATGTGCAAATATTCAAAACGACCGGTCGGGTCATTACATCCTCCCCAACTTAAACATACGTTCGTCCTCGAACGTGCCAGGAGTTGTTCCAAAAGCCATCAAATCACTGTGTAACTTTCCCATGCACATACCCGGGGGTGATCCCACGTCACCCTATCCCATACAGGTCTGATAGCACAGCATAACTGAAATTTCTCACTTCAACCTAGCCCACAAGCCTTCGAATCAAATTTCCGACATCTGAAATTTCCTATAAGATCAAAAGTTCGCATCTACATACCGTATAAGTCTGAACAAGCAGTACCAAAAGCCGTAACCATAACTCAAATACTGAAATTCAAATACCGCATAGCTCGAATGCTCGAAGCAATGATTTCTAATCACGGTATCAACTCAAATCAACCCAGTGCCGGTAATAAACCTCATATCAGACAAAACCTCATTCTAAAACCTTCGTACACTGCCGATGATGAAATAAACATACCGAATTCATAACCATTCATTAGACCAATAGGTCATGGAGCTCCCGTTCCTTCTACAAGAACTATAGCCAATTTAAAAGTCGACTTCCGATATTATCCTCCCAATTATACCACAATCAAATCTGATAGCATCCATTCTAGCCCCAATGACCTCGTCTCATCCAACACGACCTCTCTAGTGACATGACACATCAATACAATCTAAAGCCACAACCCATGCAATCCGTGCACCAGATAGCAACATTCCAAATGTACCCAATCGTAACAATGACCCAAACAGGAGAACCGTTCCGCAAGCTCGACGGGTACCACCCCGACGCAATGCTAAGAACCCATCACACACCGCAGAACCATAACACATGAATCTTACACAAAGGATCATATTTCCACATAACTCTGCTGTAATACGCGACCCTGTCCAAATACTGGTCCATATGAAACACCTCAAGCTACCCTGCTAAAATCAATAACTATGCGCAATTCGACATCAAGTACCCAAAGTGCATTACCATAACCACGGAGAAGCAAACGATACCATGCCACACAAAACCCGAAAGAACATGACCAATATGCCATCAACCAAGCAATATCCAATACTATTCTCGCTCAAATTCCGCTATAAGGCCACAATAGAACCGCACCATATGTGCATATAACCAACGAATCACAACTCCTCGTAGCATAGAGGAGTAACTCACAGATCATTTCAGAACATGAATAAGCTTCACATCAACCGAATGGCACATCCTTCAACAATAGTAGTATGGAGCCAATCAATCCGGCTTGGTGTAGAATACACATCCTAATTGGGCCTACCAATGGGCCCCAAATCTACTATAGTCAGCCACCAATAGATAAATAACCAAAGTCCACAATGACTGAATCATAACACATTCTATCATCTGGCTAGCTCCGGCCCCAACTTCACAGTCCACAGCCATGAAACAATCTGCTCCTGAGAATTCCCAATCTCCAATTCCATAGAGCACATGAATCACCATTTTTGATTCCACCTCCACCGCCCGAATGCCTAACACCTCTCTCACACACAATCATCCTACGAGAAATACTTTAAAAATTCTTCCGTGCCACCTGGAAAAAATTTGAATATCAACAGTCGATCAACCAGGAGAGTGCCGCAATACCAGCGAAGTACCCATAAATCAAAATAC
This sequence comes from Nicotiana tabacum, assembly GCF_000715075.1. Classification (NCBI taxonomy): domain Eukaryota; kingdom Viridiplantae; phylum Streptophyta; class Magnoliopsida; order Solanales; family Solanaceae; genus Nicotiana; species Nicotiana tabacum. The sequence continues at coordinate 137,372,435 of NC_134096.1, read as the reverse complement.
ATTGCCCCTTCTGAAATGTACACTCTCATCAAGCCATACCAAATAGTAATATCATTTACATAGTCATCGAAAACCGTCCATGCCGCCTAAAAATTTATGTCCTTCCCTTCAAAACTGAACTGTGACCTTGTACATGTAAATCCTATTCCCCCACAACATACCACATCTATTATGCCATCATGTGACAAGCATAAGAATTCCATTATCAACTCTGAGTCAGCAAATTGCATACCTTATTAGTCAGAAACCTCTTTCTTGCTTCTTTCTTGGAGGAAATCATAACACACAACACGTTCCGTACACCGGTAGCAAATATCCGGTTCAAACCATGGTAGAAACCATAATGAACACTTTGAAATCGATTTGCACATAACCAAGCTATCTGAACTGAATTCCTCTAACTCCACCAAGCCACACAGGTTGCCAAATCTGATAGCATTGCCATGAAACACCTGTAGATACTAGCCACATCATAAGTACCCAAAGAACCGATCATACCCATTACTGTGCTACCCGAACCTACTACCAAGCTGTCCTATTTCTCCAAGTCCTTTCCAAATTGCCTTCAAATTGATACTTTTTCCTTGTTAGAACACTACTATCCTTAACTAAAACTTGCCCCACGAACTCTAGCATAGAATCACACCGCCCTAAGGCTTATAAGCCGTTGAATCCACTTTTTATGTATCCCATAGGTACCACAACCAAAAATGCTTACTCCGAAGAGACTTTATGTGAACCTGAAAATGTTTCCTTCACCTTCTTGATAATGAAATGCATAATTCACAATGATATAAAATGTCATGAGTCTCGACACCGTTCAATGCAACTCCCAGTTTTCTAGCCATATATATAAATCTTGAAAATTCCAAATCGCTACATATAAATCTTGAATCCATTAGAACCATTCTTGAGAGTCATCCACTCTATTCAAATCTCGAATTAACCGACCAAACGGACCGAAACGACCTGTGCCCCATTAGCACACCAACACCTAAGGGAAATAAAGAGTAACCCACACTCCTACACAATAGAGAAAATTCCCGCTCCATGTACACTACATTCTTCGTGAATAACTACTCAATTATTTTATGGTCCTCCTATAACCATAGAGTGTAATACAACTTGTGTCCAGAAATTTTTTTACCCGAGTCATCCTCGATCTCGACCTCTGCAAGTCATAACTGATTCACCAGTATACCCCAAACCAAAACTAATACGACACATAACTGTGCAATCAACTCGTCGATAGCAGACTCCCCCACTTAGCCTCAAGCTGTAATTATATAAAACTAGAACCCGCAAGAATTTTTCCTTCTCAATTACCAAGATCTCGCACCGTTAACCCGCCAGACTTCTCGAAGTCTTTTGTTAATCTTCTCATAAACATTTTGAATTGCCAACCACAGTCACACACTTGACCTCTTACCAGGTAGCAACTAATATTTCTCGCAGAAGTTTCATCAACATCACACCACCGCTAACTACTCACCAGAGATAACCCACATGTGGAATTCATTACTGACATCTTCCAACGATGTTGCGCTGGGTGCAACAACTACGTAATCATCAAATATTTCCTGAGCTAATGCTCGCCTACCATTTGTATAAGTTTGTACTTTCCCTATTGACATTAACTGAAAGTTCAACAATACCTTCCGAACTCAAGTCATATTGCGCCTGAAACAATAATCAGATCTTCACATCCCTCTTTGTTTCAAACATACTCCTTTCTGCCATATTTAATCTTTCTTTGTACAGTAACCATCACTCCAAATAAAGTCTGCAGGCCAAATCACATTCTATCACGATTCCAAACCGTTCTACACTTTCTCAAGGTGCACGACTACCCTACCATTGAATTCATATGCCAATCTGCCACTTTTACTTCGGTTAAATCATCTCCTTTAAGAAAATTCTCAACCTCTACTTCTCCTACTTGACCTGCTAGTACTTCAACCATCGCGAAACACTTCCCGTCATGTCTTCCCTTATACTTTTCTACCCAACTTCTGCATCAAATCGAAATGCATCTTTGTCGCACCTGAACCAATAAAATATTACCGACTCTAAGTCTCTTCGAAGATCATCTTTCTCGAGCCATCAACATCAGAAATACCCACCATAATTACTACACAATCACTTACTCTTCTTGATTCCAAACTCATTGACAAGACATGAGAATTTAATTTGTCCAAAAATTTAACAACGTAGAGATCCTTCAAAACATTCACACTCGAGACCGTACGTCACATCAAAACGAAAATCAGGCGCCCAATGGCCTTCCTTTACATTTCAAGGAAATACTTCTCGTCACATTTAAATCATCTTAACACATTCCGCAGTTACATCATACTCATCACAAAGCCATTCCACCGCTCATCGAGCCACAAATTCCACTCGTAGGGGCATTACCGGATATATGAGTCCAAATGTACAGGTTACAACTGAAGCCATCAAGCCAAAGCTGTGGTCTAAATCAGGCCTCAAATCCTCCAGACTGGCCCATTACCAAAACACATAACACATCTCAAACATCGTTCGTAGAATCACAAGATGGCGATGAACAACTGATACCGAGTGCTCATGTGCGCATACGAACACGTGGAAGAAATTCAAGGAGTTATGTTCCAAGCTGAATCAATTTCACATGATAGAATACAAGAAAGAGAAATTTTCCTAAGGGTTTTGCAGCCTCTCGAAGATAAGTACGGACGTCTCTGTACCGATCCGCAAGACTCTACTAACCCGTTCATGACTCGTGAGACCTATGTAACCTAGGCTCTGATACTAATCTGTCATGACCCAAAAACCTAACCTGTCGTAATGGTGCCTATCGCGGAACTAGGTAAGCCGACTCATTCCAAAACAAATCGATATTTTCATTTCAAGGATAATTTCAAGGCTATATAGCGTAAAAACCTTCTTAAAGGAGTTCAAATCAAAACAAAAATACGGAAAAGAAAAGTCCGACATCGGGGTGTCACTAGTCATGAGCATCTACTACAAACTGTCTAACAATATCAAGACTAACTCAGCCTGGATAATAGCTAAATACAACTAAAGGAAGATAAGAGGGAGAAGAGTAGGGGCTGCGATCGCCAAGCAGCCACCTTGCTATCCCCGCGAGAATCTGCAACCAGAATAATCAACAACCGCTACCGTGTCCAGCTATACTGGATCTGCACACAAGGTGCAGGGAGTAACGTAAGTACACCAATTCAGTAAGTAACAACAATAAATAAAGACTAAGCGGTAGTGACGAGCAATAAAGCATAAAAAGTTCATATCATGAAATCTCAATAAAATACCTCATGCTTTTAAAATCAGGATTTGAATCAAAACATCTCGTTTAAACCCAGTTCCAGTAAAATCATTTAAAGATATTTTTCAACAGTTTTCAACATCCGGTCAACCTTTCAATTTAAGTCTCCAACCTTGAGACTAAGTGTCTCAACTCATTCTAAAACCTCTCCGAAACCAAACCAACTACCCCGGCAAGTCACATAACAATGATTAAGCAGGCAATGAGCAGTAAATAGGAGAACGGGGCTACAAGTCGCAAAACGACCAGCGAGGTCGTTACATCAATAATGTGTCGGATCCTTTTACGAAAGGCCTAACTAGAGAGGTGGTTGAGAAATCATTGAGGGGAATGGGATTATGGCCGAGGACAAGTCTTTGTGGAGGTAACTCTACCTAGAAGACTGGAGATCCCAAGATCTAGGTTCAAGGAGATCAAACAAAGTCATTAATGACAGTTCAACATTGTCAACTAAAATTTTGGTCCATTCTCGTGTTGAGACAATGTTCAGTACCAAGGATAAAACATGAAGGCTTTTTAATGGTTTCTAAATTTGATATGGGGTATATCAAATAGTGTATCTACGGGATGACATGTTTAGGAATCACCTATGTAAGTATGAAGTGTAGCTCGCCTCAAAGAGAATTTTGTAAGGCAAGTTCTCTACGCACTTATGAAATCAGGCGGTGTTCATGGCTGAAATGAACACAACAATGAGAACCAAAGACGGTTAAGGGTTGATTGTGTGACTTATGGTTGTCTAGGTATACACCAAAGTTAGACGGTTCAAAAATATCAAATCTACCGATTGACCGAGTATATCCGATATAAGTTCACTGCGGAAAGTTCAAAGGAAAACCTACTTAGCCATTCCCCATTCATGTGGTGGATTGTTGGGTTTTAAGCTTAGTTTAGCTTAAAAAAGGGTGAATGGGAAATGGATGGAAAAATGAAATTTTGATTTTCCCTCCTTGACAAAGGGACAATGTCCCATATTGGAGGAGGAAAAAACTTTTGATGGGTATATATACAATTGATCTTCTTCTAGCTCTTAAGGATTTAAATAGAAGGCAAGCATTGCGCTGTTGTCGCCGTCGCTTGCTCGGCTCGACTTAGGCTTCGGCTTTGAATTCGGATTCAGTCAAAATGATAGATTGATTGATTAATTTTTTGGACCAAATTTATTTGTTAATTTTAGAATTAACGTAATATTATTTTAATCCAAATTAGCCGTTACAGTTTTTGTAACGGTAAAATTAATTTTCGCGTTTTGATTTCCACCAGCAACAACATGCATTCCGAATGCATCATAGTTTTCTGTAAAATGGCAAGTCTTAGCGCTTAAATAAAGCAGTTAGTTTTCCCACGCCTTTTACACATAATTCAAAAACATGAATTACTTCTAAGCAGTAACCAAAACATGCTGCACACGATAAGTGGAGCAAAATTGTCCACCCAACTTTTGTGTTTTATGATTATTAGAGAAATAATTCTACACCCTAAGATAGGTGATATATAACAGATTGAACAAAGATCATCTTTCATCCCACCATCACCATCCGTCTAAAACAATAGTTTGTAACATTAATCCATAACTTATTAAGGATTTATACATGAATGTTCATTTATACATGAAGTGCATCATAGATTTTAGTAACTCATAAATCATTTATACGTTTTGTAATGACCTGACTGGTCGTTTTGAGTTATAGCGCGTCGTTCGGCAGTTTGAGGCCTTGGGTAGATTCACTTCATGTATTATGACTTGTACGGATAGTCGAAATTGAATTTCGGGCGGTTCAGAGTTGATTCAGATGGAAAATTCTCATTTCGGAAGCTTTAAGTTGGAAGAGTTGACTAAGGTTTGACTCTAAAGTAAAGGATCTCGAAAGTAGGATTTGACGGTTCCAGTAGGTTTGTATGATAGTTCTGGACTTGGGCTTATATTCGGGTTGAGTATCGGGTCGCCCGGGAGCATTTCAGCTCTTATTGTGGAAAGTGGTATTTTGAAGGTTTTAGAATTTCCTAAGTTTGGTTTGAGGTGGAGTTTAGTGTTATCGATGTCCGTTTGGGGTTCCGAGCCTTGGAATAGGTTCGTATCGTAATTTTTGATTTGTGCATAAATTTTGGCGCCATTCCGGAATATTTAAGTATGATTTGGCCGCGTTCGTCGAAGTTTGAATGTTTAAAAATTTAAAGAAAGGTTTTGATCGCCGATTCGTAGTTTTGATGTTGTTTGGTGTAATTTGAGACCTCGAGCAGGTTTGTATCATATTTTGGGACTTGTTGGTATAATTGGACGGGGTCTCAGGGGCCTCGGGTGTGTTTCGGGTCATTTCTCCATGTTTTGCTGCTATTGCTGTTGGTTCTGGAGTTGTTCATCGCGAACGCGTAGTGGTTATCGCATTCGTGAAGAAGGATCATGGGTGCTGGATTTTTGTGCTTTGCATTCGCGACTGTGGTAACGTGTTCGCGAAGGTTTGGGGAGCAACGCTCCGCGTTCGCGATTTGATGTTTGCGCTCGTGACGAAGAAGCTGGCGTGGTGGCTGACTTGGTCTTCGCATTCGCGGAAAGGCAGATGCGTTCGCGATAGGTAGGCTGGTAAAGCTTCGTGTTCGCGTGCCCTTTCTCGTATTCGCGCAGAGGAGTTTTGGAGTTGAAGGTGGATGTGCTTCGCGAATGCGAGGTGATTTTCGCGTTCGCGATGAAGGTCGTCTAGGCAGTGTATAAAATTGTAAAAATGTGTTTTGGCTCATTTTATCTCAAATGTTCCATGGCAGCCAAGCTTGGGGCGACTTTGAAAGAGCCTTTTCATCATCCATCAATAGGTAAGTGACTTCTACATATTGTGAGTTAAATACATGAACTATACATGAAATTTACATGGATTTGAACATGAAAATTGGTGGAAATTGTGAGATTTTGAAGAAAACCTAGAATTTACATTTTTGAATTTTTACCACGAAATTGGACATGGGATTAGGGATAAATTACATATTTGAGTTCGTGTTGTCATGGGTAATATTCATCTTCAAATATTTTTGGAATTCGGGCCCGAGGGCCCGGGGTTGACTTTATTAACTTTTCGAGCGGAGTTGGAAATCATTATAAATTTAAATTGTAAGCATTGGAGTATATTTTGATTGATTTGCACGTTGTTTGACTAGTTTCAGAATGTTTGGCTTTGAGTTGAAGTGTTAGAGAGGCGTTGGAGCCGGTTATGAAATTTTGGAGCGAGGTAAGTCTCATATCTAACCTTGTGAGGGGGGAACTACCCCTCTAGGCGATGTAATTGTTATGGGCTACTAGTTATGGGTGCTACGTACGTACGAGGTGACGAGAGTCCGTACGTAGCTAAAGCATGTTTATGTCCGGGTAGACTTAGGACTTTATCATGTAATATTTAAATTTTTTTTGGTAACTAATTAACTTTATTACCAATTGAAACATATGTACAATACACAAAATAACTGCTTGTTGGACATCATGTCCCAACAGTCAGTCATAGCTCAAAAGAAGCAACAATCCAAACAAACAAAAGCTACTCAAAAGCCAAACTACTGTAGGTAACTATTGAACCCCTTAAGCCACTTTGCAATGTATATCTTCATGGCACCATTGTAATGGATCTCTTGGATAATCTGCCTAATAAGAATCTCAGTATTTTGCTTTGTGCCCCGAAAAACTCTATAGTTCCTTTCCCTCCACACATGTAATATTTGAATTATGTGAACTCATGCTGCTAGCTTAATTAATTTAATTTATAATTGAAATTGATTTAGAAATATATTGATATATTAGGCAGAGCCTTATTACCTTGAGTTGTTAGCAAGTTATTTGAGAAATGGTAAAGGTTATATTCACTTTGAGCTCATGTACTATATTGTAGGCATGTGTCTCGTAATTCGATGATTTTCTTCCTTTCTTATGGAGTGGGCCGAACATCTCCGTAGTGTAATAGATGCATCTATGATTCGTGCCGTTCGACCCTCGGTAGTGTACACATTATTCTGGATTGGGTCGTACGACCTCGTCATAATCGTACGTTATATCGCTAGCAGCCCGAATATTCACGAGATATTCCTCCCGCTGATGCCTGGCATTTATTATGGTGTTCATTATCTGTTGGTTTCTGGAACGTAATCTATCTGAGTTGTTGAGATAAAACACGAGACTGAGAAATTTATATCTTTAAAAGAAATTTTTGGAAGATTATGTAACTTACAGTTTTACCCTATTATTGTTGTTGTGCTTCATATATGCGTATGATTTATCATATTGCTTTATTGAACATCTTGTAAGTGTCGATGTCGATCCCTCGTCACTACTTCTCCGGGGTTAGGCTCGATACTTACTGGGTACGCGTTGATTTACGTACTCATGCTACACTTATACACTAAATGTGCAGGATCTGGCACGTTCCATTGGTGGTCATCTTGGCGCGTAGGCGCATCTGCTGAGGAGACTTTATTGTGAGCTGCATTCCAGGTTATGTATCGCAGCCCACAGAGTCTCCATCGTACTATTTACTTTATCTTGTCTTATTTACATTCTGTACATATATTGTATTATTTTTGTACTCTTTAGTAAATGCTCACGTACTTGTGACACTAGGTTTTGGGATATTCTAGAATTCATTTTTGGTTTGCTTAACCTCGATACACTTTTACTTGTATAATATTTAAATTGCATTTATCTACGACTTTAATGCATTTACGTCTCCACCTAACAAGATTCATGATTTCAAAAATAATAAAATGAATAATTAAGTTGTTAGTTCACTGTTGGCTTGCCTAACGGCGACGTTGGGCGCCATCATGATCTATAGTGGATTTTGGATCGTGACACTTTTCTTTTCTTTATGACCGTTGCTACCTAATTAGGGCTTCATTGAGTACTAATTTATTTTGACTCATTTATTACCTTTCTTGTTATCAATTAGAAATTCAAAGTAAAAGCAGAAATAGAATTGGTCAATCATTTTCCCCATCCAATAAATTATTTAACATGTGAAAACATAGTGATATTGGGATAAATTACTTAACATGTGAAAACATAGTTAATCAATGGACATTGTCTTCTTAAATTGAAGGGGGGAGGTATTTGGAAGCAAATCACAGCAGGCAACATTTATTTGATGCACATGGAATAATAGAAGAAATTACAACTTTCAGAACTAGAAAGTAGCTAAGATAAAATTCTCTCTCTCAAGATCTCGGCGCATGTTACGCTAACGTACGCCGACCGTGGACAACCATGGGAGGGAGGAAGGAAAGGAAGACCACGAAAACAACCACGCGTGACTGTCGGAAGCACTGTCAGTGCGCGAGTGATTGCAGAAACCATAGAACAGGGGAACACACAACAAGTAGTGACTCCGATTGGAAATCAATTCCAATTTAGGTCACTAGAACTGGGCTCACATGGAATACATGTTGTGGCATCGAAGAAGCTGAATCTGAGTGGGGTTCAGTCACCTGCCCAAGCGAGTTCTTCAAGCCCAAAATAGAATTTTAATCTGAGTGAGTCCCAATCATCGGTTCCTGGGAAATCCCTAGCTCGAGGAGAGTAAGTGAATCAAATTCAGTCAATTTCCCATGAGATAGCTCTGAACATAGAAGGACAATCTAATTCAAATCAAGACCAACTGATGTCAACAAAATATCAGTTGATCGAAGTAAAGCAGTGAAACATAATGAAGGTATGCACAAGATCCAACCTAAACCGCAAAATTTGGGGAAAGAAACAAGTGAAGCAGCTACGTGGACAAATCTATTTCCAGGGAACAGACTGGCGGAAAATGGTATGGCTCTTTCTTACATTCCACCAAAAGTGATTAATGGTCAATTTGTGGCTAAACTAGATAAATCAAAAATAGAACTAGAAACAAAAAAATGGAGAAGAGCACTGATTATATATGTAATTGGGGAGACACCTGGATACAACTATATAAAGAGATACATGTCGCAGACTTGGAGCAATATTGCTCAGCCAGAATTATACCTTCATGAAGATGGCTATTACATTGTTATATTTCATATCATTGATGATATAAGGGAAATATTATATGGGGGGCCATATAGTATTAACAGCAGAGCAATTGTCATGAAGCAATGGATACCTGACTTTGATTTCAATGCTGAATTCCTAACTGAAGTGCCTCTATGGGTCAAGTTTTCAAAACTCCCTATGAATTGTTGGGGCTGTAAAGCACTAAGCAGAATGGCCAGTACCATTGGCACTCCACTGTTTGTTGATGCTTGTACAACAAATCAATAGAGGATATCATATGCTAGAATCTTGATTGAGGTAAATGTGACTAAAAACTTGTCTACATAAGTGACTGTGATGGATCCATCTGGAAGGCAATTTCAGCAGGCAGTGGAATTTGAGTGGAAGCCAGAGTTTTGTACTGAATGCTTAAAAATTAGGCATGACTGTGCGAAGAGGAAAAATGAGCAGGAAGGTCAACCAATGAGGAGAAGGAAGCCAACAAAAATAGTGCAAACTTGAGTAGCAAAAAGGGTAATGCAACAGCAAGGTGCAGGATGCCTAGGAATGCCTGAGCAACAAGAAGATGCAGGGATACATTTGATAGATAAAGGTAAGGCAACTGCAAGGGGAGCATAAGGAGAGTGGTCACAACCAAAGAGCAAAGGCAGCAGTCCAAAGAAGAGAACAGAATACCAAAGGTTTGAGGCAGAGGAAAATGAAAGGAATAAGGGGCAGAAAGATTCAGTGGCCAACTCAGAAGGAATGTAAGCAGTGTCAACAAAGAATGGCTTCCAAGATATTATGCCTTACAAGAAATTGGGTAATACAATGCTTCCTGATACAAGAGGAGGAATAAATACCATTCAATGACTTGGTTGTTTTGGAACATGAGGGGAATAAACAAGAGGTACAAACAGAAGGAAATCAAGCAGTACCTCATAGAAAATCACATAAAAATAGCAGGTCTTGTGGAAACAAAAGTCAAGGAGAATAATGCACGACATGTTGCTGGGAAAATTGTATGTACATGGAGTTTTCTCAACAACTATGGTGATCCTAGTAATGGGAGAATTTGAATTATGTGGGATAGTAGAAGATGCAGTATAAAAATTGGCAAGTCAAGCACAATATATTCATTGCCATATCATAGGGAAGCACAATGGAGTGGATTACTTAGTAACAGTTGTTTATAGCTTTAATACAATGGAGCAGAGAAAGATGGTATGGTATCAATTAAACTACCTGGGTTTAGGGATTAATAAGCCTTGGTTAATATGTGGGGATTTCAATGCTATATTATATCCTCAACATAGAATATATGGTGTACCAGTGACAATGGCTGAAATTAAAGATTTTGCAGGTTTCTGTTACAATCTCTCACTGAATGAACTTCCATGGAAGGGAGATTATAACACTTGTTCAAATAAGCAGCATGTGTGTGATAGAATATATAGCAGACTGGATAGAGTAATGGCAAATGATGAATGGATGCTACATTATGGGCACTTGAGTACAGAGTATGGGGAGCCATATGTTTCTAATCATGCACATATGCTTATTCAAATGAGAAGCACTATGAGAAACATAAAAGTCCCATTTAGGTTTTTTAACATTTGGGTAGACCACACACAATTCAAATAGCTGGTGGAGAATGGATGGGCAAGGAACCAAACAACTAAGAAAATGAAAAATGTTTGGCTCAAAATGAAGGCTCTTAAAGTAGATCTTAAAAGATTGAATTATGAGGAGTTTAAAGGGATAGCAGAGAAGATTAGTCAGACTAGAGAAGCACTAAAGGATATACAAGGGAGGATGTAAAGTCATTATTCAGATAGCTTAGGTGATCAGGAGAAGGACTGTTTACAACAACTTGAAAAGTGGTCTATGATTGAGGAAAGTGCACTGCAACAAAAAGCTAGAACCTGCTGGATAAAGCTTGGAGACTCAAACAATAAATATTTCTCAGCTGTGATGAAGGAAAAGCAACTTACCAAACAAATCGTGGAGATCAATACTCTATTAGGGATGAAGCTAGTGAATATGGGAGATATAAAGAATGAAATTCTGGATTTCTACAAGTCTCTAATGGGGCCAGCTAGTGCTCAACTGCCAGCAGTAAACAGAATAGTTATAAAGTCTGGACCCTGCTAAACACACACACAGCAAGTTGCATTATGTGCTAATGTAACAGATAAGAAGGTCTATGAAGGGTTATGTTCGATAGGAGATGACAAAGCACCAGGAATAGATGGATTCAATGTTGTGTTCTTTAAGAAGTCGTGGAATATAGTGAAACAAGAAGTGTGTGAAGCAGTCAAAGATTTCTTCATCACAGGGAAACTCTATAAGGCAATCAACTGCACTACTCTCACCTTAATTCCAAAGATACCTAATCCAACTACAGTGAAAGACTACAGGCCCATAGCATGTTGCACTGTACTATACAAACTAATATCAAAAGTGTTGGCTGCTAGATTACAGAAGGTGATGAGTTATATTATATCTGAGGCTCAGGCAGGGTTCGTCCCAGGAAGGGGGATAGCAGATAATATAGTTTTAGCTCATGAGCTAGTTAAATCATATAATAGAAAACATATTTCTCCTAGGTGCATGATAAAGGTTGATATACAAAAAGCGTATGATTCTGTGGAGTAAGTGTATTTGCAACAAGTCATGGAAGGATTGGGATTCCCTAAGAAGTTTATTGGATGGATAATGACTTGTGTACAAACAGTTAACTACTCTATTATGCTTAATGGTGAATCTGTGGAACCGTTTAATGCAGCTATAGGGCGAAGACAAGGGGATCTAATATCACCTTTTCTCTTTGCTATTGCTATGGAATATTTGAGCAGGTTGCTTAATGGACTGAAGAAATAGAAAGGGTACAAATTTCATCCGAGATATGGAAAGCTGGGCATTACTCACCTGAGTTTTGCTGATGAACTGTTGTTATTTTCCAGAGGGGGCAAAGAATCCATTCAAAAATTACAAGCATGCTTTACTACATTCTCAGCAGCATCAGGAATGAATGCTAATATGGCTAAGAGTGCAATATATTGTGGACGCATCAACACTAAGGAGAAAGATGAGATACTACAATTGCTAGGCTACAGTCAAGGAGAATTGCCATTTAAATACTTAGGAGTTCCACTTGACACAAAGAAGCTGACTGTAGTACAATGGCAGCCACTCATTGGGAGAATAGTTTCTAAGATTACATCTTGGACTACAAAAAAATTATCATATGCAGGAAGAATTCGACTGGTGCAATCAGTTATCTTTGGCATGCAATCATACTGGTCCCAAATCTTCACATTGCCAGTTAAAGTTACAAAGTTAATTGAAGCCTATTGCAGAAGCTATATGTGGTCTGGGAGTAATGAGATTACTAGAAAAGCACTAACTACCTAGGAGAAGATATGCCAACCTAAAGCAGCAGCAGGACTCAATTTACACATTCTACAGGTGTGGAATAAAGCATCAATTGCAAATACATATTGGGATCTAAGCCAAAAGCAAGATAAGCTATGGATAAGATGGATACATGCATACTACATCAAAGGGCAAAATGTGGACAACATGACCATCCCACAAAATGCAAGCTGGATGGTGCGGAAAATTCTAGGAGCCAGGGAGATCATTACACAGCTGAGTAGACCATTGAGTGAGCAGAAAAGTTTTATCAAATAGATCTACTTACAAATAAGTCCATCTTATCCAAGGTTACAATGGAGGAGGATTGTCACGACCCAAAATCTCACCACAGGCGTCGTGATGATACTTAGTCTCTAAGACTAGGTGAGTCGATTTTAATAACAATTCAAGCCATTTTTTTATTCAATACAAGTGTCAACACTAACATCGAAAATATTCAACAAACAACCTCCCAAGACTGGTAATATTGAGTCACGAACTCTAACAGAATACATGAAATGATCTCAAGGATCGAATACTCAATATTGTTTGATTAATAATTAACAGTACAATAAAATGGGAAGACTCCAAGGGACTGCGACAACCAAGCAATCCTACCTTGAATCCTTGCGATCATACTCTAATCTCTGTCCGAATCCAATATCTCCAATACCTGGCTCTGCACAAAAATGTGTAGAAGTGTAGTATGAGTACACTACAGTCGGTACCCAGTAAGTATCAAGACTAACCTCATTGGAGTAGTGACGGGGTACAGTCAAGACACTCACTAGTCTAATAACATGTGCAATATAGTACACAAAAATTAATAGAAAACAAATAATAATGATGGCAACACTAATCAACCAGTGATATACATAGCAGGGCAACAAGAACACCATTAATATTGCTCAACAAATAACGAATACAAGTACAACCAATTAATCAAGTCCTTCAAATATAAATCTTTCGCTTATATGCTTTTCAAATAATAATCTTCAAGATATAATACTTTCCAATAAATCTCTTTCAAATATAATCCCTTCAAATAAATATCTTTCAAATATAATTCTTTCAAATAAATCTCTTTCAAATATAGTTCTTTCAAATAAATCTCTTTCAAATATAACTCTTTCAAATAAATATCATCATGTGACACCTCATTTAACATTCCTGGTGTGAGAAATATATTCAATATATCACTTCAAATGGCACGGCAATACCTTCGTACACTTGTTTCTTTCTCACCCAATGTATATATGTAGATCAAATCAATTGGCACGGCAACACCCTTCGTGCATTTATCTCTTTCTCACCGTGCATACATATAACAATACCAACTAGGTGGGAGAAAAGTCAATAACAATAAAAGAAATAAAGTGGGAGGCACACAGTAAGCAACAATGACTACAAGTCACATAGAAAACCTAGGTGCACAATAACATCTAAAGATAAAGGCCTAAATAAATACACAATGAAATGATATCACAATATAATGTATGTCTCTTATCCTCGCCTGCACGGAAATACCCTTCGTGCCATGGACATATAATAATATAAAAATAATGGCACGGCATCACCCTCCGTGCATTTAGACTCTCAATGGCACGGCATCACCCTTCGTGCTTTACACTCTCAATGGCACGGCATCACCCTTCGTGCTTTACACTCACTCACATGATAATATAAATCAAATGGCACGACATCACCCTTCGTGCTTTACACTCTTCCTTATCAAGCACATGTATATCATTAACAAGCAAGGTAGGAAGCATAAATAACATCAAGGAGAGTGTTTAAGCGACAACACAATACAACAATTCATATCACAATTTGCCCAATGACCACAACCAATTCCAAAGATATAGCAAAATCAATGAATTTCTCAACAAATAGCCCAAGGATCCGCACAACGTATATAAAACTTCAAAACAACAACAGAGATGGAAAAGTAACTCAACATAGGACAACACCTTCTTTAATTCAAAATTTTGATAAATATATTAATGCCTCTTTTTAAGCTTATTTAATAATTATTTGCAGATAAGAATTCCATAATAAATTTAATTCCAAGAAAATTATCAAATCAACCACACACAGAATTCACATAAAAATGCAAGTGACAATAACACCAAATTATCATATAAAATACAAATTTGACAAATAAGTAATGGGGCATGACAAATCAAGGATTTACTAAGTTCCAACAATTTTTCAATTTAATACATAAGGGCGTCTACAAATTTCAACCAATAATAATTGCACATATAAACCATGTATGTACTCGTCACTTCGCGTACACGGCTTTCACATTACACAAATGGCACATACAGCTCAATGCCTAAGGGGTAATTCTCCTATTCAAGGTTAGGCAAGATACTCACCTTTTTTAAGTTATGCCAATATTTCAAAATCTCCTTCTTGCTTGAATTGACCTCCGAACAGCTCAAATCTATTAAAATTAATTGTATAACTTCATTAAAATTTATCGAAAATAATTTTGGATAATAAAATGTCGACTTAAAATTTTACATTAACAAGTCAACGCGGGGCACGCCTCTCGGAACCCAATATAATTTTTATGAAATTAGATCACCCATTCCGATACGAGTTCAACCATACAAATTTTATCGAATTCCAATAACAAATCGTCCTCCAAATCTTGAATTCCCGTTTTTGAAAAGTTTTACAAAAATCTTGATTTCTTCCATTTAAATCCGAAATAAATGATTAATATAACCATAGATTCATGAAATATAATCACTTTAGGATATAGAACACTTACCCCAACCAAGTTTTTGACAAATCCCTCCAGAATCGCCCAAATTCGAGCTCCAAAAATCCAAAACAAAAATGAAAAAATAACCAAGTTCAATCCTTATATTTCTGCCTAGTTTCGCACCTGCGGACGAGTTACCGCATCCTCGGAGCCGCTTTTGCGAACCAAAATCCGCTTATGCGGAAGTCATCTGATGAGAGGCCCTCGCACTTGTGGAGTTCTCTTGGCTTCTGCGCAATCGCAGAAGCGATGACCAATTGCGCATCTGCGAAGCTTCTCGCTTCTGCGCTCCATGGCGACCTCAGCCTCACTTCTGCGATGGCGCCACAAAAATTTTCAAACAATCCGCTAACCTTCCGAAATCTACCCGATGACCTTAACCAAATATACCAACATGCCCCAAATTACAATACGAAGTTAGTCGAGGCTTCAAACCACGTTAAACAATGCCGAAATTACGTATCGCACCTCGAATCGAATTATGAGTTTTCAAATCTTCCAATTTCTATAATTTGCGCCGAAACATATCAAATCAATCAAGAATGACTTCAAATTTTGCACGCGAGTCATAAATGACGTAATGGAGGTGTTTCGATTTACGAAAACAAAATCCGACCTCGTTATAAAAAATTCAACTTTCGGTCGAACTTTTCAAAATCTTCTATTTTCCAACATTCGCCAAAATTCGTCTAATTGTCCTACAGACTTCCAAATCTAAATCCGAACACACGCCTAAGTCTGAAATCACCATACGAAACTATTGACATCAACGAAAGTCCATTCCGGAGTCGTTTGCTCAAAAGTCAAACTCCGATCAACCATTTTCATTTAAGCTTCAAAAATGAGAATTGTTCTTTTAATTTAATTCTGAATCTTTCGAAAATCAAAGTCGACCACACACGCGGGTCATAATACATATTACGAAGCTGCTCGAGACCTTAAGTCGCTGAACGGGGTGTAAATTCTTAAAACGATAAGTCGGGTCGTTACATTCTCCACCTCTTAAACTTACGTTCGTCCTCGAACGTGCCAATAATCTTTCTGAGGACATTAAATTACTGAGTGTATTCTTACACACATACTAGCGGGTGATTCTACATTCCTGCAATTTAACACGAGTCTGACAACACCATCTCAGTTGTGATTATTCCTTTTTTCCCTTCTTTATAAACATTAAAGCCAATTCCTTACACTCCAATTAATTTCAAAAGGCCAGATTTTCCATATTAGCACACTGTGTTAGTCTCAACCGGCAGTAGCAATTTCGTGCCGACACACACATTATACGTATATCCATAATCACATCTCTGGTCATAAGAACTGTTCATAATTAATTCCAGCATCCTCAATTAATCTTATATTAACCAAAATCTCGTTCCAAAATTTTCACAACACTGACAGCAACACGCGAGGCATGAAGACCTCATAATTATTTATCCGAATTAACGAGTCGCACTTAACGCCACCTGGACACTCACCTTTTAGGCTAAAACTTAATATTTACAGCACGGATATGGCTAAATATGCACAGAAACACATCAAAGAATTATCAAATAAGCCTAACAGGCATGACTCCTTATCAATACAATAGTACAAATTTTTAATTTCATAAAGGGAGAATTTAAACGCATAAACTTTCATCACCTGGATCTTTTCCTTATATAACTTCCACCGCGGCTTGTAGCCAATTTAAATATTTCACATCATATAAAAATGCAAGGATCTCGTCCTCAACTCCGAATCACAAGTATTTTGCACATTGTGCCAACTGCAATTTTCAATTTCTTTTCTTTCTTATTTTCAATAAATTTCGTAAATAATTTTTCTCAGCACATAATGAACTCTCATACCGGTAGGGCATATAATTTATAAAATTGAATTCAATTATTCCGAAATCACATCGAAACCCATTGTAGAGAGTAATAGAAAGTCACATTTGGACTCATAGCTCACAATAATTTATAAAACAAAAATAATACACACGGGCTAACACCATAAAATATCCCAACAAGGATAAACACGGGAGCGGAGTACAAATTCACTAATCCACCATATATAAGGAGCATGAAAGGAGTTCTCACCTCGATAATCGGAATCGAATCAAAATAAGAATGGTGCTCCTTTTACTATTAATTAAATCATACCTGTAACTACACCATCTGGTGCATCGGCCTCAGCCAATTCATAGCAATTATATCAACGGGTCAGGCCTCCACCTCTTAGGCGCCCTCTACCCGCCTATCCTCCACCCTTAACTGGCTATGCACGTGAAGTATTAACTGGAATAAAGCTTGTAGCCTGGATGTTCTGATGAAATCCACCCCTCCCAAGTCTAGGACAATTTCTCTTGATGTGTCTAGTATCACCACTTTCATAACAACCCCTCTGCGTGCACGGCTGCTCATACTGAGTCTCTGCCGGATAACTAGAATAACCATTGTAAGAACCCCGTACCGGTGGTGCACTAAAAGTATTAACTGAAGCACTACGAGTATTCTGAATTGCGAACTGGGCTGACCGACTGCCTGAGCCTCCGCCATGATGAGTCATAGCTGCAGAGTAGAATCCACTAAATCTTCCAGAGTTCTGAGACCTTTTGGCCTCCTTAGACTCCTTCTCCTCACTTCGAACACGTTAAAATATCTTGGCAATCTCTACTACTTGCTGAAATGGAATGTCAGTCTGCAACTCTTGATCCATACATATTTTAAAATCATATCGAGCCATTCATTGAATCCGCGGACTCGCTCTATAACCGTAGGAACCAAGATAGGTATATAGTGGCTAACTCACTGAACCTGATAGCATATTCTGACACTGTCATGGTGCCCTAGCTCAACCGTTCAAACTCTGAGTGCCACGTATCCGAGAGAGTCTGGGGAATAAATCTTTTCAAAAACATCTCCGAAAATTGAGCCCATGTTGGTGGCATTGCACCGGCTAGTCTACCTTCTTCATAAACTTGCCACCACCGATACGCTGCTCCTGACAACTGAAATATAGTAAAGGAAACTCCGCCAACTTATACAATACCCATGGTACGGAGAATACGGTGACATTTTTCGAGAAATTCCTGGGCATCCTCGATAGTTGTGCCACCAAAAGTAGGTGGAGTATACCTCTTTAATCTCTCAATTCTCTTTTGTTCTTCTTCTAATGTCCCTGGCCTGAACTTAGGTTGAACTGGAATAACAGGTTGTACCGGCACCACACCCAGAACCTGACCAATGTAGATCTGCTGCTCTAGAGTATGGGCGGTAGGAGTCTCGGCTCCTCCCCCAATCTGTGAAATATTTAGTGTAACGGAGATCAACCCTACTTGAGTTAATGTACCAAACATGTTCAGGAACTGTGCTAAAGTATCCCGAAGTCCGGGGGTAATAACAGGTGCTTCCGGTACCTGTCCCCCAACCGGAGCTACTGGCGGCTCCTCAATTATTACTCTGATAGGTGTTCTAGCTGCGACACATGCCCTTCCTCGGCTTCTACCTCAGCTTTTACCTCGGCCCCAGCCTCTTGCGGCTCTAGCAGTATGCGCAGGTGTTTTCTCAGCTAACTTGGTAGCACGTGTGCTCACCGTTTGTGAGAGAATAGAGATACAAATGCTCAAATTTCAAAATCAACAAATTCCGCACGACAAGAATGAAAGAAGTGAAAATTTCCTAACAGTTTTGTAGCCTCTAGAAGATAAGTACAGACGTCTCCATACCAATCCGCAAGACTCTACTAGACTCGTTCGTGACTCGTAGAACCTATGAACCTAGAGCTCTGATACCAACTTGCCACGACCCAAAATCTCACCATATGCGTCGTGATGGCACGGCATCACCCTTCGTGCTTTTACTCTCATCCTCACTTGATAATATAAATGAAATGGCACGGCATCACCCTTCGTGCATTTACACTCTTAATGGCACGGCATCACCCATCGTGCTTTACACTCTTCCTTACCAAGCACATGTATATCATTAACAAGCAAGGTAGGAAGCATAAATAACATCAAGGAGAGTGTTTAAGCGATAACACAATACAATAATTCATATCACAATTTGCCCAATGACCACAACCAATTCCAAAGATATAGAAAAATCAATAAATTTCTCAACAAATAGACCAAGGATTCGCACTACGTATATAAAACCTCAAAACAACAACAGAGATGGAAAAGTAACTCAACATAGGACAACGCCTTCTTTAATCCAAAATTTTGATAAATATATTTATGCCTCTTTTAAGCTTATTTAATAATTATTTGCAGATAAAGAATTCCATAATGAATTTCATTCCAAGAAAATTATCAAATCAACCACACACGAAATTTACATAAAAATGCAAGTGACAATAACACCAAATTATCATATAAAATACAAATTTGACAAACAAGGAATGGGGCATGATAATTCAAGGATTTACTAAGTTCCAACAATTTTTCAATTTAATACATAAGGGCATCTACAAATTTCAACTAATAATAATTGCACATATAAACCATGTACGTACTAGTCACCTCGTGTACACTACTTTCACATTACACAAATGGCACATACAACTCAATGCCTAAGGGGTAATTCCCACACTCAAGGTTAGGTAAGATACTTACCTTTTTAAAGTTATGCCGATATTTCAAAATCGGCTTCTTGCTTGAATTGACCTCTGGACAGCTCAAATATATTAAAATTAGTTGTATAACTTCATTAAAATTCATCGGAAATAATTTCGGATAATAAAATATCGACTTAAAATTTTATATTAAAAAGTACACCCAAAAGTCAACGCGGGGGCCGCCTCTCGGAACCCGACATAATTTTTACGAAATCATATCACCCATTCCGATACGAGTTCAACCATACCAATTTTATCGAATTCCAATAAAAATCGTCCTCCAAATCTTGAATTCCCGTTTTTTAAAAGGTTTACAAAAATCTTGATTTCTTACATTTAAATCTGAAATAAATAATTAATATAATCATAAATTCATGAAATATAATCACTTTAGGATATAGAACACTTACCCCAACCAAGTTTGTGAAAAATCCCTCCAGAATCGCCCAAATCCGAGCTCCAAAAATAGAAAACGAAAAAGGAAAAATGACCAAGTTCAATTCTTATGTTTCTGCCCAGTTTCGCACCTGCGGACGAGTTGCCGCATCCGCGGAGCCTCTTTTGCAACAAAAATCCTCTTCTGCGGAAGTCATCTGACCAGAGGCCCTCGCACCTGCAGAGTTCTCTTCGCTTCTGCGCAATCGCAAAAGCGATGACCAATTGCGCATCTGCGAAGCTTCTCGCTTCTGCGCTCCATGTACCGCATCTGCGATCATGCAGGTGCGGGAAATTTTTCGCACGTGCGACCACTGCCCAGACCTGTCCATTTCGCTTCTGCGACCTCAGCCTTGCTTCTGCGATGGCGCATCTGCGGTCAATTTCATCGCAGATGCGATAACACCAGTGGCTGCCAAAAACCAGCATTCACAAAACTTTCCAAACAATCCGCTAACCTTCCGAAATCCACCCTCGGGACCTTAACCAAATATACCAACATGCCCCAAAATACAATACGAACTTAGTCGAGGCTTCAAACCACGTCAAACAACCTCGAAATTACGAATCGCGCCTCGAATCGAATTATGAGTTTTCAAATCTTCCAACTTCTATAATTTGCGCCGAAACGTATCAAATCAATCCTGAATGACTTCAAATTTTGCACGCGAGTCATAAATGACGTAATGGAGGTGTTTCGATTTACGAAAACGAAATCCGACCTCGTTATAAAAAATTCAACTTTCGGTCGAACTTTCCAAAATCTTCTATTTTCCAACATTCGCCAAAATTCGTCGAATTGTCCTACAGACTTTCAAATCTAAATCCGAACACACGCCTAAGTCTGAAATCACCATACGAAGCTATTGACATCAACGAAAGTCTATTCCGGAGTCGTTTGCTCAAAAGTCAAACTCCGATCAACCATTTTCATTTAAGCTTCAAAAATGAGAATTGTTCTTTTAATTTAATTCTGAATCTTCCTAAAACCAAACTCGACCACACACGCGGGTCATAATACATATTACGAAACTGTTCAAGACCTTAAGTCGCTGAACGGGGCGTAAATTCTTAAAACGACAAGTCGTGTCGTTACAAGGATGATGCACCAAAACACTGCACGACCAAAAGCCATTTTTACAATGTGGCTCCACAATCATGGAAGGATGCTAACTGTAGACAGATTGATAAAATGGGGACTCAATATTAATCCCACCTGTGTTTTCTGTCGAGCTGAGAATGAGACCAGGTATCATCTCTTTGTAGAATGTGGAAATGCCAACCAACTGTGGTGGAGATTGTTTCTATGGCTACAGATGCAACCTGTGGCAATTAATACTTGGGGACAATTCTTTCAGTGGTTTATAGAGCAAACAAAAGGAAAATCAAAGCATGCACAAGTGCTAAAAATGATATATGCTGAAACTATATATGCATTTTGGAGGGAGAGAAACAAAAGGATATTTGAAGGCACTTCGCGAGACTATGAAAGTGTAGCACGTGAGTTTGTATGTGTCTGCAACCTTAGACCTGGAAGGAAGGTGAAAGGATGGGTACAACAACTATATTACTAGACCTGTAAATAAGAGTAGTAGCTTAGAAGTAAAGCTGTATAGGAATTAGGGAGTATTTTCTTGTATACTGTCTCTAGATGATATAGCTAAGCTGAGTTTAAGCTTAGCTAATGCGCTGTACTGTTTTCACTGATGATTAATGAAACTTTTAATTACCAAAAAAAAAAAGTAGCCAAGATAACAGTGAAATGAATCGAAAATATGAGGTAACATACTGAGTTTCCTTTTTTATGAGTAACAATTATAGAATCTCATATTCAAATGCACAAATGATGTAGCTTTGAAGTAAAGAAATGAGAAGTCGCACAAGTCTAGCCCCTTCACATGTTCGTTACGCCAATGAACTAATTTCCTTATTAGTTACTAGTATTAAACTCGCGCGATGCATGGATGGTACTTTTGAATATTAGTATGACAATATTGTTCTAACCATATAATCATAAAAGAAAAATAAATTATAAAAATCATACTATAGATGCGAAGCAGAATGTATTAGATATTAAAGTCACCATGTAACATGGAAATGTAAGTTATACTCTATATAAAATACTCATGTCAGCAGCAAAATGTAGTAAGAAGGTTTGAGAACAAAATCAAATAGCAGAACACCATCAAGAAAGAACTTTTCCAAGCAAGTATCAAAATGAGGGGCTTGTACAATAGCACATTGAGAATCCCGACATAATGTTCCTGTAATGACCCAACCGGTCATTTTAACTTTTAGAACCCCGTTTTCTAAAATAAAACTTCTCGTAGGTGCTTGTAATGATTTATGACTTGCGGGAATGGTTGGTTCGGGATTTGAAAGTGTTTGGGGGTGAAACCGGAACACTTGGTTCCTTAAGTTGGCCTTAAAGTGCTAAGTTTGACTTCGGTCAATATTTTGAGAAAACGACCCCGGAATAGAATTTTGATGATTCCAACAACTCCGTATGGTGATTTTATACTTAGGAGCGTGTTCAAAATTTTATTTGGAAACCCGTAGTTAAATTAGGCTTGAAATGGCTAAAAACAACAATTTAAGTTTGGAAGTTTGACCGATGAGTTGACTTTTTGATACCGGAGTCAGAATTCAGTTTCGAAAATTTTTATAGCTCCGTTATATAATTTATGACTTGTGTGTAAAATTTGAGGTCAATCGGAGTTGATTTGATAGGTTCCGACATCGAATGTAGAAGTTGAAAACTCTTAGTTTCATTAAGCTTGAATTGGGGTATGATTCATGGTTTTAGCGTTGTTTGATGTGATTTAGAGGTTCGACTAAGTTCATATGATGTTTTAGGACTTGTTAGTATATTTGGTTGTGATTCCGTGGGTCGCGGGTGAGTTTCAGATGGTTAACGGATCAAAAGTTGGACTTAAAAAGCTGCTGCAATTTTTCCTTCTGCTGTATATTCTGGGCTGTGATCGAGCCCCAGATCGAACCCAGATATCGAGCCCACGATCGAGGCCTGAGTCGAAGCCAGGGACGAGGCTCAGTATCGAAGCCACGATCGAAGGTCTAGCTCGAGGGCCATGATCGAAGGCAAGGCTCGAGGGCCAGGATCAAGACCCAAGATCGAACTTTATCGAGGCCATAACCATATCCAAGGCTCGAGGCCTGATCGAGGCCATGACCAGCTCCCAAGATCAAGCTCCCATGATCGAGCTCCCAAAATCGAGCTCCCAAGATCGAGCTCCCAAGATCGAGCTCCCTGAGATCGGGCTCCCGAGATCGAGCTCCCCTGATCGAGCTCCTTGGTCGAACTGGACAGAGCTGTAAGTTATAAAAACAGAGGACATTCATCCCATTTGCCATTTTTGACGAACTTGAGCTTGAGCAGAGGCGACTTTTGACAGATTTTCAAGGGAAAAAAATATTGGGGTAAGTGATTCTAACTCGGATTTGGTCTATATATACAAGTATATCATTGTTTTCATCATAAATTAGTGTTTTGAGATTTAAATTTGGGAAATTTTTTAGAAATCTCATAAAAATGATTTTTTGAGATTTCGGTATCGATTCGGAGTTGGATTTGAGTGAAACTGGTATGGTTGGACTCGTAATTGAATGGGTTGTCGGATTTCGTAACTTTTGCTGGATTCCGAGACGTTGGCCCCACGGACGAATCTTTAATTAATTTTGAAATTGTTTTTATTAAAAATATAGTATTTTCTTATAGAATTGATTCCTATAATTTTTAGTGATTGTGTCGAATTATTTTGGCTAGATTCGAGCCAGACAGAGTTGGATAATCGTGGAAAAGGCCTTATAGTGGATTAAATTAGAGCAAGACGTGGTAAGTCTCTTGTCTAATCTTGTGAGGGGAAAATTACCCCCATAGGGATTAAATTGAATAATTGTTGCTAATTGCGGGGGCTACGTATACACGAGGTGACGAGAGTCCGTGCATAGGTACTATTAATGCTAAAGTCCGGGTAGTTTAAGACTCAAAGCATGAATTACTTGTGTGAATTGTATTCTTTATTAATTAAAATAATTGATGTATATATTGTGAATTGTTATGTAAAGTAGAAAAATATGAAATTTTCATATGCTTAATTTTTGTTTAAATCAATTAATTGTTAAAAGAAATTGTTCTCCTCCCGAATTTACCTTATAATAAATATACTCTCCTTTCGGAGGCACATAAGAAAATGTCCTTTCTTGTGGAGCAGGCCGAACGCCTCGGCGGGATAGATGCATCTATGGATCGTGCCGCACGTCCCTCGGCAGTGTACACAATATTCTGGATCGGGCCAAACTACCTTGGTAGAAATCGTGCTTAATAATAATAATAATTACACGATACTTTGACGATTTATTGCAGCTTGTAAATCTATTTAATAAATTTAAAATTCATTGAAATTGAATTGCAGCTTGTAAAGCTACTTGATATATTGAAATTATATTGAAATTTAAGGATATATATATATATATATATATATACGGAGAATTGTTGCATTTTGAAGAAATTTAATTATTTCTGCTGGTTAAATAAATTATTGTTATATTCTGCGAATCATGCTGATTTAAATATTCTAGTCTTATTTCAATTATTATTATTAACCCATAGTGAGTGTCAAAGTTGGCCATCTCGTCTCTACCACTTCGAGATTAGGCCTGATACTTACTGGGTACACGCTGTTTGAATACTCATACTACACTTGCTGCAATTTTTGTGCAGGATCTGAGACAGGTACTAGCGGAGGACCTATCATCACATATCCACGTCATCCCGAGGCATAGTGGTGAGTTGCCTTTCTGAGCCGTTCTACAGCTACCAGTATCTCTTATATTTACATTCTGTCTATTTCATTTCAGACAGTATTCAGAGTTTTGTATAATCTATTAGATGCTCATGCACTTGTGACACCGGGTCTTGGCACACATTGGTAGAAGTTGGTATTTTATTATTTTCTTGGAATAAAAGTTTAACCAATGTACGTTTGATTTATTAGTTGGCTTGCCTAGTTGTAGTGTTGGGCGCCATCATGACCTATAGGTGAAATTGGGTCGTGACAACATGGTAATCAGAGCACTTGGTTCACGTAGGTCTCACAAGTTATGAGCAGACCTAATAGAGTCTTGCGGATCGGTACGGAGACGTCTGTACTTATCTTCGAGAGGCTATATGGTGTTAGGAAACTACCTTTCTTCATATTCCATCGTGCAATTGATGTAGTACTAAATATCCTTCTCTTATTCTCTCACAGATGGTGAGAACACGCTCTAATGAGATTCCAGACCAAGGAAGAGCTACTCCCCTAGTTGCTAGAGGACGAGGCAGAGGCCGAGGGAGGGCTCCAGGCCGTGGTAGAGGGCGAGGACGTCCCAGGTTTGTTCCAGTTATGCCGCCAGTGGGTCTAGCAGAGAATCCCATTATTGAGGAGCAGGGTGAGGTGCCTGTGGCAGAGCCAGCTCCGATGGATTTCACATCTGCACCAGGGTTTGAGGACGTCATGGGTCGTATGCTGCGGTTCATGAACAATATGACTCAGGCCGGTTTATTTCCGGCAGACCCAGCCACATCTCAAGCGGGCGGGGGAGCACAGACCCCAACCGTACAGGCTCATGGACAGGCAGCTGTTGTATATCATACCCAGGGTGCACTACCCGTGGGTGGAGCCCAGCCAGTGGCAACAGCTACACCTGAGCTCAGACCAGCTGTAGCCTCCGATCCTCAGAAATTATTGGATCGATGGACTAGACTACATCCTCCTGTCTTTGGGGGTGAGCGACATGAAGATCCACAGGACTTCATTGATCATTGCAGGGACAGACTGCACACCATGAGGATATTGGAGTCTTATGGGGTAGACTTTGCTACTTTTCAGCTAGAGGGCAGAGCCCGTAGATGGTGGCAGTCTTATGTTCTTGGCAGACCAGCATATTCTCCTCCCATAACTTGGGACAGGTTCACTCGTATCTTCCTGGACAGGTATATTCCACCCTCCCAGAGGGAAGAGTTGAGGTTTCAGTTTGAGCAGCTCCAGCAGGGTCAGATGTCAGTGACCGATTATGAGGCGAGGTTTTCTGAGTTATCTCGCCATGCACTTATGATACTCCCTACTGAGGCGGAGGGAGTGCGGAGGTTTGTTGTGGGTTTACATACTGGCATTCAGGCTACTATGCCTCGAGAGGTTGAGATGGGTACTTCTTATGAGCTAGTCGTGGATATAGCTCAGAGGATTGAGGGTGTACGTCAGCGTAGCGGAGAGCAGGTTACTAGAGATAAGCGGTTTAGGTATTCTGGAGAGTTCAGAGGTGCTCCGTCTGAGGGCAGAGGTCAGTTCGTGAGAGGTCAGTCCAGGAGGCCCCCATATCTAGCACCCCCGCCTCCTCGGGGTGCTCCAGTACGACCTTATTGCAGTGCTATACCAGAGAGTTCTTATCGCCCACAAGCTATTCAGGGTTCTTTCCGTGGGTATTCAAGTCCCCAGGGCCAGACACTTAGTCAGCAGCCCATCGCACCGAAGTATTGTCACGAGTGTGGGGATCCCAGTCACATGCGGAGGTTTTACCCCAGGCTTCGAGGTAGACCAGTACAACAGGGTCAACAGCCTATGCTTATCGGACCACTTGCTCCACCAGTAATCCGACCACCGAGAGGCGGAGGACATGTGGGTAGGGGCCATCCTAGAGGTGGAGGTCAGCCAGGCGGAGGCCAGACAATTGGCGCTGCAGCTCGGTTCTATGCTTTTCTGGCTAGACCAGATGCAGAGGCCTCAGATGCCGTGATTACAGGTATTATTTCTGTTTGTGGCAAAAATGCCTCAGTATTATTTGATCCAGGATCTACGTATTCATATATGTCATCTCTATTTGCTCCATTCCTGGGTGTTTCTCGTGAGTCCTTGAGTACTCCTGTTTATGTGTCAACTCCTATGGGCGATTCTGTTGTTGTGAACCGGATCTACCGGTTCTGTATTATTATATTCTGTGGTTATGAAACTAGAGCAGATCTCCTATTACTTGAGATGACCGGTTTTGAAATTATTCTGGGCATGGACTGGTTATCTCCATATCGTGCTATTCTAGATTGTCATTCCAAGACTGTTACCTTGTCTATTCCAGTATTTCCTAAGTTGGAGTGGAAGGGTTCGCCTGTTAGTTCATTTAATCGAGTTATTTCTTTTATAAAGGCTCAACACATGGTTGAGAAGGGTTGTTTGGCTTATCTAGCCTATGTTCGGGATACTACTACAGAGACTCTGACTATTGATTCAGTGCCTGTAGTTCGAGAGTTCCCCGATGTATTTCCGTCAGATCTTCCAAGTATGCCACCTGATCGTGATATTGATTTCTGTATTGACTTGGCTTCAGATACCCAGCCTATATCTACCCCACCGTATCGAAAGAATTGAAAGAATTGAAAGAACAGCTTGAAGAGTTACTAGCCAAAGGGTTTGTCAGACCGAGTGTATCGCCTTGGGGTGCACCAATATTATTTGTGAAAAAGAAGGATGGAACAATGCGGATGTGTATTGATTATCGCCAATTGAACAAAGTCACTATTAAGAACAAGTACCCGTTGCCGCGTATTGATGATCTATTTGACCAGTTGCAAGGTGCTAGGGTATTCTCTAAGATCGACTTGAGGTCGGGGTACCATCAGTTGAAGATTCGGGATTCGGATGTTCCGAAGACTGCTTTTCGGACTAGATATGGTCATTTATGAGTTTTTGGTGATGTCCTTCGGTTTAACTAATTCCCCGGCAACGTTTATGGATCTGATGAACAGGGTATTCATGCTATATATTGATTAGTTTGTCATTGTCTTCATTGATGACATATTAATCTATTCGCGCAGTAAGGAGGAACATGAGCAGCATATGAGAGTAGTGCTTCAGACATTGCGAAAACAAAAGCTATATGCTAAATTCTCTAAATGTGAGTTTTGGCTAGAGTCTGTAGCATTTTTGGGACATACTATATCAGGCGAAGGTATTAAAGTTGATCCCAAAAAGATTGAGGCAGTTCAGAATTGGCATCGTCCCACTTCGGCGACTGAGATCAGGAGTTTTCTGGGTTTAGCAGGTTTTTATCGTCGGTTCGTGGAAGGTTTTTCATCTATTGCAGCACCTTTGACCAAATTAACCCAGAAGGGTGTTCAGTTCCGATGGTCCGATAATTGTGAGTCAAGCTTTCAGAAGCTCAAGACAGCACTGACTACAGCACCCGTGTTAGTGTTACCATCTGGTTCGGGAATATATATACAGTGTATTGCGACACGTCACGCGTTGGCTTGGGTTGTGTATTGATGCAGGAAAGGTGAGTTATTGCATATGCTTCACGTTAGCTGAAGCCCCACGAGAAGAATTATCCAGTACATGATTTGGAGTTAGCTGCGATTGTTCACGCTCTAAAGATTTGGAGGCATTATCTTTATGGGGTGTCTTGTGAAATTTACACTGATCATCGCAGTTTGCAGCATTTGTTCAAGCAGAGTGATCTAAATTTGAGGCAGCGCAGATGGCTGGAGTTACTAAAAGATTATGATATTACTATCTTGTATCATCCGGGCAAAGCAAATGTGGTTGCAGATGCCTTGAGCAGGAAGGCGGAGAGTATGTGTAGTTTGGCTTTCATTTCAGCAGAGGAAAGGCCATTAGCCTCAGATATTCAGTCCTTGGCTAACAAACTTGTGAGGCTGGATATTTCAGAGCCCAGCTGAGTTCTTGCATTTGTAGTGGCCCAATCTTCACTATTTGAACAGATCAAGGCTCGCTAGTATGATGACCCATACTTGATGGCTCTTCGTGAAACGGTACTATGAGGTGGTGCCAAGGAAGTTACTATAAGAGCGGATGGTGTTCTGCGACTCCAGGATCGTCTATGTGTTCCTAATGTGGATGGACTGAGGAAAAAGATCCTGGAGGAGGCACACAGTTCTCGGTATTCTATTCATCCAGGTGCTACTAAGATGTATCGTGACTTGAGGCAGCATTATTAGTGGCGACAAATGAAAAAGGACATAGTTGAGTATGTATCTAAGTGTCTAAATTGCCAGCAAGTGAAATATGAGCACCAGAGGCCAGGTGGCCTACTTCAGCAGATGACTATACCAGAGTGGAAATGGGAACGAATTACTATGGACTTTGTAGTTGGGTTGCCGCGGACCTTGAGGAAGTTTGATGCAGTTTGGGTGATTGTTGACAGGTTGACCAAGTCGGCACATTTTATTCCTGTTGTGACTACGTATACTTCAGAGAGGTTGGCCCAGATTTATATTCAGGAGATAGTTCGGTTGCACGGTGTGCCAATTTCCATCATATCAGATAGAGGCCCTCAGTTTACTTCACATTTCTGGAGAGCAGTACATAGTGAATTAGGGACCCGTGTAGAGCTCAGCACAGCCTTTCATCCGCAGACCGATGGACAGTCAGAGAGGACAACTCAGATTTTGGAGGATATGCTCAGGGCATGTGTGATCGACTTTGGAGGTCAGTGGGATCGTTTCCTGCCTTTGGCCAAGTTTGCTTATAATAACAGTTACCAATCCAGCATCGAGATGGCTCCATTTGAGGCTTTATATGGTCGGCGATGTCGTTCACCTATCGGATGGTTTGAGCCAGGTGAGGCTAAGTTATATGGTACTGATTTGGTAAGGGATGCCTTGGAAAAGGTTAAGTTGATCCAGGAGCGACTTCGTACAGCACAGTCCAGACAAAAGAGTTACGCGGATCAGAAAGCGCGTGATATATCATTTATGGTAGGTGAAAAAGTTCTCTTGAAGGTTTCGCAGATGAAGGGAATAATGAGATTCGGGAAGAAGGGCAAGTTGAGCCCAAGGTTTATAGGCCCATTTGAGGTATTGAAACGAGTTGGGGAGGTTGCTTATGAGCTTGCATTGCCTCCCAACCTATCGGGAGTTCATCCGGTTTTCCACATATCTATGCTCCGGAAGTATCATGCCGACCTATCACATGTGTTAGACTTCAACACAGTTCAGCTAGATAATAGCTTGGGTTATGAAGAGGAGTCAATTGCCATTGTTGATAAACAGGTTCGCCAGTTGAGGTCCAAGAGGATTTCTGCAGTAAAAGTCCACTGGAGGGGCAAACCAGTCGAGGAAGCGAATTGGGAGGCCGAGGAAGACATGCGGAGCAGATATCCACACTTATTCAGTACTCCGGGTACAATTCTAAACCCGTTCGAGGACGAACATTTGTTTAAGAGGTGGAGAATATAATGACCCAACCGGTCATTTTAACTTTTAGAACCCCGTTCCCAAAAATAAAACTTTCCGTAGGTGCTTGTAATGATTTATGACTTGCGGGGATGGTTGGTTCGGGATTTGGAAGTGTTTGGGGTGAAACCGGAACACCTGGTTCCTTAAGTTGGCCTTAAAGTGCTAAGTTTGACTTCGGTCAACATTCTGAGTAAACGACCCCGGAATAGAATTTTGATGATTCCAACAACTCTGTATGGTGATTTTGGACTTAGGAGCGTGTTCGGAATTTTATTTGGAAGTCCGTAGTTAAATTAGGCTTGAAATGGCTAAAAACAAGAATTTAAGTTTGGAAGTTTGACCGATGAGTTGACTTTTTGATACCGGAGTCGGAATCCAGTTCCGAAAATTTTCATAGCTCCGTTATGTAATTTATGACTTGTGTGTAAAATTTGAGGTTAATCGGAGTTGATTTGATAGGTTCTGACATTGAATGTAGAAGTTGAAAACTCTTAGTTTCATTAAGCTTGAATTGGGGTATGATTCATGGTTTTAGCGTTGTTTGATGTGATTTAGAGGTTCGACTAAGTTCGTATGATATTTTAGGACTTGTTGGTATATTTGGTTGAGGTCCCGAGGGTCTCGGGTGAGTTTCAGATGGTTAACGGATCAAAAGTTGGACTTAAAAAGCTGCTGCAATTTTCCCTTATGCTGTATATTCTGGGCTGTGATAGAGCCCCAGATCGAACCCAGATATGGAGCCCACGATCGAGGCCTGAGTCGAAGCCAGGGACGAGGCTCAGTATCGAAGCCACGATCGAAGGTCCAGCTCGAGGGCCATGATCGAAAGCAAGGCTCGAGGGCCATGATCGAAGGCAAGGCTCGAGGGCCAAGATCAAGACCCAAGATCGAACTTGATCGAGGCCATGACCATGTCCCAGGCTCGAGGCCTGATCGAGACCATGACCAGCTCCCAAGATCGAGCTCCCATGATCGAGCTCCCAAGATCGAGCTCCCCAGATCGAGCTCCTAGATCGAGCTCCCAAGATCGAGCTCCCAAGATCGAGCTCCCTGAGATCGGGCTCCTGAGATCGAGCTCCCCTGATCGAACTAGACAGAGCTGTAAGTTGTAAAATCAGAAGACATTCGTCCCATTTGCCATTTTTGACGAACTTGAGCTTGAGCAGAGGCGACTTTTGACAGATTTTCAAGGGAAAAAAATATTGGGGTAAGTGATTCTAACTCGGATTTGGTCTACATATACAAGTATATCATTGTTTTCACCATAAATTAGTGTTTTGAGATTTAAATTTGGGAATTTTTTTAGAAATCTCATAGAAACGAATTTTCGAGATTTCGATATCGATTCAGAGTCGGATTTGAGTGAAACTGGTATGGTTGGACTCGTAATTGAATGGATTGTCAAATTTTGTAACTTTTGCTGGATTCCGAGACGTGGGCCTCACAGACGAATCTTTAATTAATTTTGGGATTTTTTAAATTAAAAATGTAGTATTTTCTTATAGAATTGATTCCTATAATTTTTAGTGATTGTATCGAATTATTTTGGCTAGATTCGAGCCAGACAGAATTGGATAATCGTGGAAAAGGCCTTATAGTGGATTAAATTGGAGCAAGACCAGGTAAGTCTCTTGTCTAATCTTGTGAGGGGAAAATTACCCCATAGGGATTAAATTGAATAATTATTGCTAATTGCGGGGGCTACGTACGCATGAGGTGATGAGAGTCCGTGTGTAGCTACTATTAATGCTAAAGTCCGGGTAGTTTAAGACTCAAAGTATGAATTACTTGTGTGAATTATATTATTTATTAATTAAAATAATTGATGTATATATTGTGAATTGTTATGAAAAGTAGAAAAATATGAAATTTTCATATGCTTAATTTTTGTTTAAATCAATTAATTGTTAAAAAAAATTGTTCTCCTCCAGAATTTACCTTATAATAAATATACTCTCCTTCCGGAGGCACATAAGAAAATGCCCTCCTTTCTTGTGGAACGGGCCGAACGCCTCGGCAGGATAGATGCATCTATGGATCGTGCCGCATATCCCTCGGCAGTGTACACAATATTCTGGATCGGGCCGAACGACCTAGGCAGAAATCGTGCTTAATAATAATAATAATTACACGATATTTTGACGGTTTATTGCAGCTTGTAAAGCTATTTAATAAATTAGAAATTCATTGAAATTGAATTGCAGCTTATAAAGCTAATTGATATATTGGAATTTTAGAAAAACTTTTTGGACAAAGATCGGGCTCCCTGATCGAACTCCCGAAATTTAGTTAATATACTGAGAATTGTTGCATTTGAAGGAATTTAATTATTTCTACTGGTTAAATAAATTATTGTTATATTCAGTGAATCATGTTGAATTATATATTCTAGTTTTATTTCAGTTATTATTATTGACCCATAGTGAGTGTCAAAGTCGGCCATCTCGTCTCTACCACTTCGAGATTATGCTTGATACTTACTGGGTACACGTTGTTTACGTACTCATACTACACTTACTGCACTTTTTGTGCAGGATCTGAGACAGGTACTAGTGGAGGACCTATCATCACATATCCACGTCATCCCGAGGCATAGTGGTGAGCTTCCTTTCTGAGCCGTTCTGCAGCTACCAGTATCTCTTCTTATATTTACATTCTGTCTATTTCATTTCAGACAGTATTCAGAGTTTTGTATAATCTATTAGATGCTCATGCACTTGTGACACCGGGTCTTGGCACACACATTGATAGAAGTTGGTATTTTATTATTTTCTTTGAATAAAAGTTTAACCAATGTATGTTTGATTTATTAGTTGGTTTGCCTAGCTGTAGTGTTGGGCGTCATCACGACCTATATGTGAAATTGGGTCGTGACAGTTCCACTAAGAAGATAATAAGGGAAGTATTTGGGGCATCTTTATATAACGGGGAAAGTATATCAATACAACCATTTTCCCCTGAGTCCTGATAATCTAACCGAGAGTATTAGACACAATTTTGCATTAGCGCCACAACTATTGTGTATCGGCACTTCATGTAAAAACAAATAATCATTACTTACAAAGCCTAAATATGCCCAATAGTAATTGTGGAACTGATATAAGCATCAAGGAGTACACAGAAAACCAAAGAAATACAAAACAAGCATCTTCAGTGGGTATTGAGACCATCAATTGATGCGGCCAGCAATTTGATTGGGCCATGAGTAACAAAAGCTAGGGGCTAAAGGTCTTTTCGCCATATTTGGGCTGCTGTTTTCTGAGGTCTGGTGCGTCTTTCTTCGCGTTCGCGAAGGTCTGTGGGGGATTTTTTGGCCATTTGTTCATCGCGTTCGCAATTAGAGGTGCGCGGTCGCTAAGCCTTGGAGGAGAAAGTGCTTCGCGATCACGAGTGGGATTACGCGATTGCGTAAAAGGGTAGGCAGGAGGTGGGCACCATGAAATTGTTCTACCCGTTCACGTGTCTGGCATCGCGTTCGCGAAAGGACGGAGGAGTTGATCAATGCGTTCGCGACCGGTGCATCACATTCGTAAAGGGGAGTTTTGGAGCTGGAGCAGTGTTGTTTTAAAATGGGAGGTTGGCTCATTTTCTCTTCACTTCGTTCATGGGAACCGACTTTGGAGCGATTTTGGAGCGCCATTTTCATCCTCAATCATGAGATAAGTGAAAATTGTGAGATTTTGAAGAAAATCTAGAATTTGATATTTTTGGATTTTGACCATGAAATTGGAGCATGCCGAATGCCTCGGTAGTATAATAGATGCATCTATGGTTCGTGCCGCTTGACCCTCGACAGTGTACACATTATTCGCGATAGGGCCGTACGACCTCGGCATAATCGTGTGTTATATCGCTAGCAGTCCGAATATTCACGAGATTATATTTTCACGGATACCTGGCATTTTATATGGTATTCCTCATTCCTTTGATATTGGCACTTGATATTTTCCGAGTTGTTGAGATAAGATATGAGATTGAGAAGTTTATATCGTTAAAAGAATTTTGAAAGAATATGTTGGTTACCGTTTTATCCCATTATTATGTGGTGCTTCATATCTGCTTACGATTTATCATATTACTTTATTGGATCTCTAGTAAGTGTCGATGTCGACCCCTCGTCGCTACTTCTATGGGGTTAGGCTAGATACTTACTGTGTACGCGTTGATTTACGTACTCATGCTGCACTTCTGCACTAAATGTGCAGGATTTGACAGGTTGATTTGATGGTCATCTGGGCGCGTAGGCGCAACTGCTGAGGAGACTTTATGGTGAGCTGCATTCCAGGCTACGTATCGCAGCCCATAGAGTCTCCGTCGTACTATTTACATTGTCCTGTCTTATTTACAATCCAGACAGATGTTGTATTATTATTGTATTCCTTAGTAAATTTTCTTGCACTTGTGGCACTGGGTTTTGAGATATTCTAGTTGATGCTTACAGATTCGCATATTATTATCACCTTTTATTTTTATGCAATACTAATTATTTATGTACCCGTGATTTTAAAGGCATAAATTTTCTTAATAAAATTTATGATTCGAAAGTAATAAAATGAACAATTAACGTGATAGTTCACTGTTGACTTGCCTAACGGCGACGTTGGGCGCCATCACGACCTATGGTGAGTTTTGGGTCGTGACATAAACCATGTATTCTTGGTTGGGATAGAATTATTTTTCTCTATCAGCAATTTCTACGTCCCCCCCCCCCCCCCCAATTATTGTTAACCTGAAGCTGAACTTGGCTCTCAAACCTTATTGAAGTTCATTTGTTGATATTTTATCCTCCAGTAGCTTGGTTTTAAGCACTAATTGTTTTATTCTTATCTTTGTTTTCACCCTTCTTTTTCCAATAAATTCAACTTAAAGAAAAGTCCGATTAAAGGTTCTTTTTAATATGAATAAAGGTAAAACTATTTGAATCTTTATTTGTGGTAGTCTAAAATGTCAGTTCTTATGTGAGTTAACACAAATGGAGATAAATTTAAGAAAACAGTATTTGTAGTTCGCATAAAGATACTACAGTGAAGGTGCGGAAAAGAAAGCATGTAGATACAAGATAAAATATGTTACGATAAAGTTGTCCATGGTAATCTCTATCAAGGTATACAAGGTTACTCCTACCACATTTAGCTTGGGATACCGTCCAATCATACCAACAAGTCTCAATACATGACACAAATCTTCTCGAGGCCTCAAATCACACCAAACAACAACAAAACTACGAATCGACGATCGAAACCTTCTTTCAACTTTCAAACATTCAAACTTCGATAAACGCGTCCGATTCATTTTTAAACATTCTGGAATGACGCTAAACTTTACGTATAAGTCATAAATCACAATACTAACCTATCCCAAGGCTCGGAACCTCTAATGGACATCGATAACATCAAAATTCACTTCAAATCAAACTTAAGAAATTCTTAAACTTTCAAAATGCCAATTTTCCATAATAAGCTCTGAAATGCTCCCGGACCACTCGATACTCAACCCGAATATACGCCCAAGTCTGAAATCATCATACGAAACTATTGAAACCTTCAAATCCTAATTCCGAGGTCGTTTACTCAAAAAGTCAAACCTTAGTCAACTCTTCCAACTCAAATCTTCCAAATTTAGAATTTTCCTTCCAAAACAACTCCGAACTTCCCGAAATTCAATTCCGACCACACGTAGAAGTCATAAAATATGAAGTGAAGCTACTCACGGCCTCAAACCGCTGAACGACGCACTAGAGCTCAAAATGACCAGTTGGGTCGTTACATTCTCCCCCACTTAAACATACGTTCGTCCTCGAACGTGCCAAGAACTGTTCCGGAGTTGTCCAAAATTACTATTTAATACCTCGTGCACCTACCCGTGCCACTATAACCCATGTGAGCGCATTAGCTCGAGCCA
The DNA here is from genome assembly GCF_000715075.1 of Nicotiana tabacum. Lineage (NCBI taxonomy): Eukaryota > Viridiplantae > Streptophyta > Magnoliopsida > Solanales > Solanaceae > Nicotiana > Nicotiana tabacum. The sequence continues at coordinate 137,335,756 of NC_134096.1, read as the reverse complement.
GACTGAAGATCCTTTCTGCTACCTTAGCCCACAAGCCTTAGAACCAAATTCCAACATCCAAAATTCTCTACGAGACCTAATTCTAGCCTGCGAACACCATATCAATCAATACACACTGTACCAAAATATGATGATGCACCTATGCTGAAATCACACCATGCATCACATAAGTCGTTTGCCCATAATAATATTTTCCGACCACAATAGCTACAATTTCACAAATCCGATGCCTGCATTGCACCTCATAACACATATAAGCCCTGCTCCAACTCTCGCAATACTGTCACGACGAAAGGGATGCGTAGAAACTCATCACCACCTGCCAAATCAAAAAATCATGGGGTCTCTCCACCTGACAAGAACCATTACCTCATTAAGAACTGAGTAACGATATTTTCTCTTTAATAAACCCTGCATAAATCCGATCGCACTGATCTCAAGTCCAATAACCTCATCTCAACTAGTACAAGTTACTCGGGCAATAAGCCACCTTAAACACCGTCTAAAATCTCATATAGTGCCGTCAAAGCGCCAACAAGCTACAACTCAAATATGACCCATAGGTAGAACGAACTAAGGAAGAACGAACTCAGCTAGCGTAACGAATAAAATGGCCAAACCGAATGTTATGGCTCTATCTCAGAGATGAGAAACAAGGCACACAAAATAAGTATAAGGAACCGTACTTAGCACCTCATTGTTGCGACATCAACCCGATCCAAACATGATACTATTGCGGCGTGCAATCCGATCCGAATGTGACATCATTGCGGTGTGCAACCCGATCATAACATACCCGTGGCAGCGTGCCACTCGATCCACTCATGACAATCAATAAGGAAACACTCATCAAGCCGTAATGCGTATACTTACGAAATGCCCGAATATCGACCACAAGCACGCCAAGTGCATAATACAATCCCTGGGGAGACGGATAGTGTCGTACGCTACAAAACCCAAGCACGACTAAGGTGCAATAAATGACATGCATCTCGAGATCCATCTTGCTCATATAACACCACAAGCTACACGGGAGCACAACACATGTGTGAATAATCAAGTCGTCTCATAACCCACATGGCACAATAGAGTATTACATGGAATAGCTAACAGCGGGAATAACATCCAAAGCCCGAAGACTCCTCCATAAGCAATGCTATGCCAAATGAACACATCCGACCTGACGTAGAGCACACATTCACATTAGACCCACCATCGGACCCCAAGCTGATGACGATCATCCCATACTAGGCCAACAACCTTTCAAGGATCCACAATGGCCCTATTAATGACACACACAAGTAGCCGTCCAATCCGGAATAAACTCCCACAGTCCACAACCAAAGGAATAGAGCGCCTTTCAAGCGTAAACTCTCACATTAGCAATAGTACCATAATCTCCATACTTGGTTTCAATCTTTAACAATCAAGTGACTAACATGTCACACTTATACAATTTTCCCGTGGAGTATGCTCCCATGATCTTCCTCACTAGGTAGCAAAGTCTGCACCTCCATACCACCAACCGTACTAATTCTGTAAAGCAAATCACGAATCTGCAATTCAATACACAAAACCTCTTACACAAGACACCGTTCTCAGGTGACACTAAGATAATGCCAGCTTACTCTGAACTTTTGAATCCTCCCCCCCCCTTCCTGCGAGCTCGTGACATCCCTAACAAAACTGAACAGTAACCTTGATCCTCAACTTCCAATTTCCATATCGCTCACTGCACCTGTCATGCCGCTACGCGACAGTACAATAACTTCATCATGACCCCTGAACCCTCAGTAGAACAAATACTTCATTCTCTAGAAACCTTTCACTTAACTCATTTCAGAAGAACCATTGCAACACGCACCTGAATTCCCATAACCGCAGAAAATACAAACCTCAAGTCGTGGTCTAAACCGCTATAACTCTTCCGGGATCCATTTACACATAACAAGGCCATTAGAATCATATACCTCCCAAATCAATCCAATTATGGTGGTTGTCAAGCCCGCACGTACAACCACCAGCCACCTATATAACTTAACACACTGAAGGAGTTGATCATTGCCACAATCATGTTGATTCAAACCATTACTAATCGACCCAACTACCTCCAATTTACTCTTGACTTGCCTTAGAAATAATAATAATAATAATAGATCCATTCAAAAATATAACTAAACTCAACAACACTCATCGTGAGTGACCCAATTTACGAGACCACATCGTCTCAATACCCATGAACCAACTCATACCCTCCTCACTTGCACAATAGCATCTCCAACTGGTACACCCATTCTGAAAGACCTTCCATGAATCCAAAACTATTTCTCCCATTCCTCCAATACTACCCCCCAGACCCGGTGATAACATAGAAATTCCCCAAGTATTCTTCACACTCTACTGCAAAATTCTGGTCTCCAGCCACACAACGAACCCAAAATCCTTAGACACCGCGCTTACATCCTTAAACCCATTGGAACAACTATTGAGAGTCACCCACTCTGACCTGTTCCCGAATATAATCAAACTCCAACGCTCTGTTAGCCTATGAACACTCCCAAAGAAGCAACCAGATGAATTCTTTTCTTTGTACATCACATCCACAAGAAACATAAACTCGGAGTCTTCCAAAAACCTGCACATGAATTGATAAGGCAAAATATAACACATAATCATCAAGTTCTTTACTCGAATTACCCCTGATGTTTTCTTTTCTTAGTCATATATAATCCACCAATGCACTGATAACCAGAAACCGCACAAACAGACAATCACACGATCCAGTCATAGACGATGGGCTCCCCCACTTAGCTTTAAGCTACCATCACATAAATGTATAACCCACAAAGATTCCTCTTTCTCAATTACTATGATCTCGCACCACCAACCCGCCAAATTTCTCGTAGTCTCTTGTTAAGCTTTTCATGAACATTCCGAATTATCATCCACCATCACATATTCGACCTCATGTCGGGTAGTAAGTAGAACTATTCGTAGAAACTTTATCAAAACCGTGCAACCGCTAACCTACTCACAGGAGATAACCCCACATGTGGAATTCCTTACCGACATCTTCCAACGACGCTGCACTGGGTACCACTACTACGAAATCAGTAAACCCTCCTGAGCCGATGCTCGTCCACTGGTTGTACAAGTCTGTTCATTCCCTATTGACATCAACTGAAAGTCCGACAATACATTCCAACTCAAAGTCATGTCATATCCCATAACGATAATCAAGCTCTTACACCCTCAAACACTCCAAGCCAACTTCTTTCCGTCATATTCAACCTTTCTCAGCACAGTAGCCACCATTGCAAATAAGATCTGTAGACCTAGTCACTGTCCACCATGATCCCCAAATCGCTCTAAACGTTTCTCAAGGTATGTGGCTATCCTACCACATAATCCATACGCTACCATGCCACTCCCACTATGGTTAAACCATCTCCTTTAAGCAACTTCTCGACCTCTGCCTTTCATACTTGACCTGCTAGCAATTCAACCACCGCGAGACACCTCCCACCATATCCTTCCTCATCCTCCGCTGCCCAAATGCTGCCTCAAATAAAAAACCCATCTCTGTAGCACCTAGACTAATAAATTGCTACCAACTCTAAGCCTCCTCGAAGAACATCTTTCTCAAGCCATCGGTATTAGAAATACCGATTCGATTCTGAAACTGCTACGCACCTCCATCTCTAACAACCGCTTCTCAGGCACTATTTCACAACACCCTGCCCCGAAGGCAAATCAAAGAAGACCAAAACACCGGCGAACCTTAATGCGTTCAAACAAGGACAATGACACCATATCGTACATGAGAATTCCACCACGTTCAAAAATATCAAGTCTCATTACTCCATCAACCAAAGCCTGAACGTCCATAGTCTGATTGCCTTTCCTCCGCTGGAATTAAATGTTGAACTCTAAACTATGCACTAAGAAATCCTCCTTTTGAGTCATTCACTACCTCGACCCATAAACAAGCACCCAACCATTACACCAACACTATGCGATAATAACGCATGAACATCATAATAATCTGTGCATAGCCTCGAAACCATAGGAAATACAGATATTGGGCTGAAATGACAGAACACCCTTCCGCAAGGTGACGATAATAGTCTGCCCGAATACGCAGGGAGAAATATCCTGCACCATGACTGCAGTATCACTACAACTCCTCGGTGCCCAATTGATAACAAGTGCTCTAATGGAATCAAACTGCATGAAGAGGAATCAAGAAGGGAAGTGCTCCTGACAACCCTGTGGCCTCTCGAAGATAAGTACACACGTCTTTGTACCGATTCGCAAGACTCTACTAGACTTACTCATGACTCGTGAGACCAAAGTGAACCTAGAGCTCTGATACCAAGCTGTCATGACCCAAAACTAACTATAGACTGTGATGGTGCCCAATGTCGCCGTTAGGCAAGCCAATAGTGAACTATCATGTTAATTGTTCATTTTATTACTTTCGAAATCATACATTTTATTAAGTAAGGAAATTTATTCCCTTAAAATCATGGGTACATACATAATTAGTATTGCATAAAAATAAAAGATGATAATAATATGCGAATCCGTAAGCATCAACTAGAATACCCCCAAAATTCGGTGCCACAAGTGCACGAGCATTTACCAAGGAGTACAACAATAATACAACATCTATTTAGAATGTCAACAAGACAGGACAAAGTAAATAGTAGGATGGAGACTTTTTGGCTGTGATACGTAGAGTGAAATGCAACTCACCATAAAGTCTCTTCAGCAGTTGCGCCTACGCGCCCAGATGACCATCAAATGAACTTGTCAAATCTTGCACATTTACTGTAGAAGTGCAGTATGAGTATGTAAATCAATGCGTACCCAGTAAGTATCTAGCCTAACCCCAGAGAAGTAATGATGAGGGGTCCAAATCGACACTTACTACAGGTCCAATAAAGCAATATGATAAATCCTAAGCAGATATGAAGCACTACATAATAATGGGATAAAACAGTAACTAACATATTCTTTCAAAATTCTTTTAACGATATAAACTTCTCAATCTCGTATCTTATCTCAACAGTTCGGAAAATATCAAGTGCCAATATCAAAGGAATGAGGAATACCATATAAAATGCCAGGCATCAGTGGAAGTATAATCTCGTGAATATTCGGACTGCTAGCGATATAATGCACGATTATGCCGAGGTCGTACGGTCCGATCCCGAATAATGTATACACTATCGAGGGTCGAGTGGCACGAACCATAGATGCATCTATTATACTGTCGAGGCGTTCGGTCAGCTCCACAAGAAAGAAAGAAAATTATCGAATTACGAGACGTGTGCTTACAATATAGTACATGAGCACAAAGTGAATATAACCTTTACCGTTCAAGGTGATAAGGCTCGGCCTAATATATATATATATATATATATATATATATATATATATATATATATATATATATATATATATATATATATATATAAAATTCAATTTCAAATACAAAATTCAATTAAGTAAGCCAACAGAATGAGTTCAAATAATTCAAATATTACATGATAAAGTGCTAAGTCTACCCAAACATAAACATGCTTTATCAACGTATGGACTCTCGTCACCTCGTGCGTACGTAGCACTCACAACTAGTAGCACATAACAATTACATAACCTAGGGATAGTTTCCCCCTCACAAGGTTAGACAGGAGACTTACCTCACTCCGAAGTTCCATAATCGGCTCCCACGCCTCTCTAACACCTCATACCAATGCCCATCGATCTAAAACTAGTCAAACAATGTGTAAATCAATCAAAATATACTCCAATGCGAAAAATTTAACAATTTATAATGATTCTCAACTCCGCTCGAAAAGTCAACAAAGTCAACCTTCGGGCCCACATGCCCAGATTCCAAAAATTCTTGAAGGTTATCGTTACCCATAACACCATGAACTCAATTATATAATTTATTCCTAATTCCATGTCCAATTTCGTGGTCAAAATTCAAAAATAACAAATTCTAGGTTTTCTTCAAAATCTCACAATTTCCACCAATTTCCTTGTTCAAATCCATGTATAATTCCAGTATTTAACTCACAATGTGTAGAAATCATTTACCTCATGATTGAGGATGAAAATGGCGCTCCAAAATCGCTCCAAAGTCGACTCCCATTGAATAAGTGAAGTGAAAATGATCCAACCTCCTATTTTACAACAACACTGCCCAGCCCGACCTTCTTCGCGAACGCAGCCTTATCCTCGCGTTCGCGAAGAGCATCCCGCTCCATCTCCAAAACTCCCCTTTCACGAACGCATAGATCAACTCCTCCGTCCTTTCACGAACGCGATGCTAGACACGCAAATGCGTAGAATAATGTCCTAGTGCCCACCTCCTGGCAGCCCTTCAACGCGATCGCGTAATCCCACTCGCGATCGCGAAGCACTGCCTCCTCCAAGTCATTGAGAAAGCGTACCCCTAATCGTGAACGCGATGAACAAATGTCCAAACACCTCATAGATCTTCGCGAACGCGACCCTTTCTTCGCGAATGCGAAGAAGAATGCACTAGACCTCATAAAAAGGCAGCCCAAACATGGCGAAAAGACCTGTAGCCCCTCCGAAACACAATTGAGGCCCCCGGGACCCCGTCCAATGATACAAACAAATATCAATACATGATGCAAACCTGCTCGAGGCCTCAACCACACCAAACAATATCAAAATTATGAATCGACGATCGAAACCTTCTTTTAACTTTCAAACATTCAAACTTCGACGAACGAGTCCGATTCATACTGAAATATTCCGGAATGATGCACCACTTTACGTACAAGTCATAAATCACAATACGAACCTATCCCAAGGATCGAAACCTCTAACAAACATCAATAACACTAAAGTCCACTACAAATCAAACATAAGAAATTTTTAAACTTTTAAAATGTTAATTTTCCATAATAAGCGCTGAAGTGCTCCCGGACCACCCGATACTCAACCCGAACATACGCACAAGTCCGAAATCATCATACAAACTTATTGAAACCTTCAAATCTTGATTCCGGGGTCATTTACTCAAAAATATAAACCTTAGTCAACACTTCCAACTCAAAGCTTCCGAATTTAGAATTTTCCTTCCGAAACAACTCCGCACTTCCCGAAATTCAATTCCGACCACATGTACAAGTCATAAAACATGAAGTGAAGATACTCACGGCCTCAAACCGCTGAATGACGTACTAGATCTCAAAGCGACCGGTTGGATCATTACAGTTTAGTTATTACGCTTCCCAAACCAGCCATTTGTTTTGACTCCTCTAATAGACCTTGTTTATTTCCTCTACAGATGCTAAAGAACTAACACCACGAAAACTATAATTCAGTTTCTCCATCGCTTTCTTTTACTGCAATTCACATATTTGGAATCTAAAAATAGGGTCTTTATTATTAATAACATATTGACATCTTCAATTTAGAACGTACTTCATAATTATAAGACCACTAAAGATAAAATAACAGTTACGTGACAAAAACAAAAAACACCATAAGAAAAAGCAGATAGAGCTAAAGAAGATGAAGAAAACAGAGATGACAGTCTACACAATCAATTGAAAGATGAACAAACCTTTTTTTGGTAACAACTGTGAAATTACCATTTGATAACAAATAAGATACAAATTAGCAACACCTAAGGAGCACCCACTTCCGCTACCAATCCAACTTATTTCAGTGAGAGTTAGTCTCATGATATCATCTAATTACAACTAATTACAAAGTAAAGAATGCAGAAAAGTTCTATTTTGTCTTTTTTTTTAGACATCCAAAGTATACCTATTCTCTCCTTAATCTTATGTTTAATATGTTTTAGCTCTATATTTATTTGTACATTTACTCCGTTAAACAACTTCCAATTTCTGGCTTTCCAGGTATGATATACTACAGCCCCCCAGATTGCCACTACCACTTCCTTCTTTAGTCTGGTCTAACGTTGCCTTTTTATTCTCTCCAAAGTTTGTTGAACCTCGCCAAACTGTATATATGAATGCCGGCACATTGCATGAGTGGTTCTCTTACTACCTTCATCCAATTACAATCTACAAATAAGTGTTGGGATATCTCTGGTGTTTGATAAGCACATAGGCAACATAGCATATCTTCTACCTAAATGTTTAGCTTGAACAGTCGATCTTTTATAAACAATCTCTGTTAGTTAGCTAGCCATAGTATAAATCTATGCCTTGGCATTACCATTCTACTTCAAATCAGTTCAATTGTATCCAATAAATATTGTAGACCAATTAGTGCATTGTAACTACTACTGATTGAGTAGTCCCCTCCCTCTGTAAGAGTATAGTTTCCCCGATGATATCATGTCTGCATCTCCTCCTTCAAACCATTTAGTTTTCTCCAATACCAACTACTATTTTGAGGGGATTGATATGTCCATACATTGGTATCCCCTTTTGTATAAATTCTATCCACCCATTTTATCCAAAGAAAGTCTTTATTTTCCACAAGTTGCCATAGCAATTTTCCCACTGAAAGCAGTATTCTAGTTCCTGAAACCTTTGACATTTAAGCCTCTTATTTTTTTAGGAAGACAGATCTTTTCCCACGCAACTAATGAAATCTTCCTCTTTCCTTCTGTGGATCCCCATAAGTACTCTCTGCATATCTTGTCCACTTCTTTCATGACACTCTGTGGTAAGATGAAAACTGCCCCCAGAAGCAATGTATTGTGAACAGTACTGCATTCACAATTTGCAATCTCCCAGCATATGAAAGTTGCTTTGAGTATGAAAATTTTACTCTGTATGTTATCTTCTCAATCAACTGCTTACAATCATATTTGTTCCACTTCTTAGGAGACAAAGGCATGCCTAAGTATCTAATAGGGAAAGTTCCCACAAAGAACACTATCATAGCTAGTAGTTGCTCCTTGACACGGTCTTCTATACCAGCCATGAATATACTAGATTTCTCATTATTTGCCACCAGGCCTGAAGCTTTGCTGAAATGAGTTAAAGCTTCTATTACTCTAGATATTGAACGTTGATCAGCTTTACAGAAGATCATAAGCAAAGATTAAATGAGTTAGATTCAGTTGTTTGCACATTTGATGAAATATGAAATCCGGCAGTGAGATCACACACTTGAGAAGCCTGGATAGATACTCTATTACCAGAATAAACAATAGTGGGGAAACATGGTCACCCTGCCTCGTTTTATTTTTCCTTCAAAGTAGTCATAACTTTCACCATTTTACATTCACTGAGAAATGGCACATATGAGATATGGTTTAAGTGTTCAAATGTAACGTACTTAAGATAAAGTGTGTAAGTGAAAAATGAGAATAACTTTAAGGGGATGCCGATGTATTTGGCCTTAAATAATTTAGATGCTAATTGATCAAACTTTTTGTCACGGCCCCAAATCCCCTCCGTAGGATGTCATGACGGCACCTAGTCTCTAAGATTAGGTAAGCCTAACAATATGCGTGAACATCAAATAAACACTTAAAATTTCAAAACTTCAACAAATTCATTAATAGACTATAAGCTCAATACATACAATTTTCCAAAACCCGGTGAGATATAAGTCACAAGATCTAGTTACAATACTGAATAATCATATACATCATTGTCTATCAAAATATAAAGAAATAAGAGAAGAACGGAGTAGAAGGGGACTCTGAGGCCTGCGGTCGCGGGTTGGTGTACCTTGAAGTCTCCAAGCCGCGACACATCGTACTAATATCAGGGCTGGTAAGATGCACCTGGATCTGCACGGCATAAACCTCGCGCAAACAATAACAACTGCACGGTAGAAACCTCGTGTAACAAAAACAACTGTACGGCAGAAACCTCGTGCAACAACCAAAAAATCACCTCAACAATAATACGATAACTAAATAAATGATATTTCACAACTTACACCTTGCCTCAACAGAGCCACGGTTTTGCAATTCAACAACAAACTCAATAGCAAAATATTTCAAGGATAGCAAATTTCAAGTAAGGAATTCCACAATTAAGTAATGAATACGGAAATCAAGAAAAGCAAGTAATTCAACTAAACATGTGATACAAGTTGCAAATAGGAGATAAGACACGTAGACACGAAATTAAGCTAAACATGATGACTATGACATGCTAAAGTGGCTCAATTAAGGAATGAAAAGGAAACTAGGTAGCAAAAATCGGAATTTTAAAATTTAGCCCGTGTACGCACTCGTCATCTGGCGTACACGGCCTTCACATAATACAAATTATCACCACAATACCAAATCCTAAGGGGAATTTCCCCCACACAAGGTTAGACACGTCACTTACCTTAAACCACGCTCAATCAATTAATTAGAAGTCTTTCCCTCGATTTTCCAACTCTGAACGGCTCGAATCTAGCCAAATAATTTCATATTATAAATATAACTATAGAAAACTAATCTAAATAATGAAATTATGACTTTTGCAAAGAATTGAAAAATTGCTCCAAAAAGTCGACCCGGGCCCAACCTTGGAACCTGACCAAAATTATAAAATCCGAACTCCCATTCGATATCGAGTCCAACCATACTAGAATTATCCAAATACGACCTCATTTAGCCTTTCAAAACCCAAAACTTTGTCTAAGAACTTCTATACTTTTTTTCTAATTTTTGCCACCCCAAATCTCTAATTACATGATGAAATAAATGATAGATTGGTGGAATTTAATCAAAACGAGTTAAGAATCCTTACCTCAACACTTCTTCTGAAAATCCCTCAAAATCTCGCCTTAATCCGAGCTCTCAAAGTCCAAATGTGAAATAAAAGAATGAACCCTCGTTTTGAAATTTAAGTTCTACTGCCTAGTTATTTACACATCGCGATCGCGGAAATTCCTCTGCGATCGCGAAGAACAAAATTACCACCAGCTCAAAAATGCTAATACGCGAACGCGGAACACTGGTCACGAACGGGGAGAGGACTTTCCCAAAGCCACACGATCGCGTGCACCAATTCGCGTCTACATAGAGTAAAACATCTTCTGCCTAGGTCCTCCCTTCTTTACTGCAAATGCGGAAACTACCACGCGTTCGCGATTCACTAGCGCGTATGTCTTCACGCGATCTCATAGAACAAAACCATGATTTCCAATCACAAAGCTTCGCGATCACGGCCCTTTATTCGCGATCGCGTAAGAGGAAACCAGAACTGAAGAGCGCCAGAATTTCTGCAACACCAAAATGATTCGAAATGCGCCGAACATGGTCCAAAAATATGATACGAACTTAGTCGAGGCCTCAAATCACATCAAACAACATCAGAAACATGAATCGCACCCCAATTTAAGCCTAATGAATTTGTAAACTTTTAACTTCTACATTCGATGCCGAACCCTATCAAATCAAGTCCGATTGACCTCAAAATTTGCACACAAATCAAAAATGGCATTACGTACCTACACAAACTTTCGGAATCAGAATCTGACCACGATATCAAAAAGTTCACTCCCGGTCAAACTTTCAAAATCTTCCAACTTTCGCCAATTAACGCCGAAATGACCTACGGACCTCCAAATCAACATCCGGACATGCTCCTAAGACTCAAATCCCCATACGAAGCTATCTAAACTGCCAAAACTTCATTTTGGAGTCGTCTTCGCATAAGTCAAACTACGATCAACTCCTATGACTTAAACTTCAAATATAAGGCCTATGTGTTCCATTCCACTCCGAAACTCTCCCGAACCCGACACCAAGCGCCCCAGCAAGTCACATAATCAAGAAAATGAAATATTGGGAGCCATAATTAGGGGATCAGGGCTAATACCCCCAAAACGACCGGCCGGGTCTTTACACATTTCCTTTCTCACTTTATTTTCAAGCAAACCTATCAAGCCTACTCCTTTATTATTTCAGAGGAGTTGAAACTCCTTCTGCTTATTGGGGCCATTCAGCCCTCTCACATTTCAAACAATGAAGTTAACCATCCCCAAGTGGAGGGTAGGTCGACCTCCCACATTTACATCCACTTCCAACCCTTTATACTTTTACCGGGTGCATTCAACACCTGAAATGAGTTCTTATTCATTATTTTTTGGTTTGCTTCTGGCCTGCCTTTCCTATTTTCATTGGTGTAATCCACCCTGAATTACCTATTGCTTGTGCTTTCATTTTATCAATTTATTTGTCCTTCTGCATCTGTACATTTTGTACTGGCATTTCAATAGTAGGGGAGTTTTGTTTTCCCATCTATTCTTGTGCCTCGTCTATTTTTTTGAGATTTCTCTTGCTCCTTTTGGACAGGCTTAGTGGGGTTCTTATTTCTACTAATGCCCTCTGCATGACCATATTTCTTACAGTAGCCACACAATGTTGGTTTCCAATCATACATCACTTACTGCTCTATCACAGTTCCTCTTTCATTCATGAAGAATACCACTCCTGGCAAGGTTGCTCCCATGTCAACTTCCACCAAAAGTCTAGCAAAATTAAGTCCAATTTTCTTCTCACTATTGTGATCAGCGATTAGAGGTGTCCCTACATAGCTACCAATTTTGCTTAACCCCTTTGGACTCCAATATTGAAGTCTAGGCCGGGGAATTTCACCCAAATTGGAACTGAGAGGAGTTCTTCTCTGGTAAATTCCATCTCTGGGGACCAAGCTATAACAATAAATGGCTTATTATCAAAGTGATATATGCCCCTTTGAATCACCTCATTCTTCCCCATTTCATTGTCAAATCGTACCAGAATTATGACATATTTCAGCATTAAAACCATAATTAGCCCGTGTTTAGCCCATAACCTGTGTATATATCCTTTAACTACAGTGAATGGAGGATGAGCTCCTAGAACGTAGCAGACCACGGCAGATCTCCAGTACTTAATTTCATTGGCGAAATCATCCAATTCAATAGTCTCACCTTGCTTCATTGGTGGAACATATTCCAGTTTGAATCACATATGGTAGGTTTTTCTCTCGATCTCTCCTCGTCCTCAACTTTATCAGCCCATGACTTTCTCCAGCTGCTTCCTTCATCAAATTGAGCTGATGTTGTCACAACTTCACTCCATTGCTTATGTGCTAAGAGCTTTTGAGGTTGAACTTCATCAATTTTGCGAGTTACTATTTTATTGGATTGAAAACTAGGTTGAGCCTCATCTGTTTCAATTTGGGACCCTAACGTTGCCTTCTGACCTCGCGGAGCTTGTGAGGATGTTGCCTATGCCATTAATGCCTTCTGTGAAGGAACGCGTGCTCTCTTCCCCGTGGTCGGCGCACGCTTGCTAACTTGCACCTAGAGAGAGACGAGTCATCGCACAGAAGGAGACCTCCCCACAATAATTAAGAGGAGTAAACCTGAAATTGTAAAATCGAGCGAAGGAGATGAAGAGAGCCGAAAAGTTCTTCGGAAGCATTTTTTGGAAGTATGAAGAAAAAAGAGAAAGAAATGAAAGACTTACTAAATGTTTCAAGATTGATGTTGCGTTTATTGGAGAAGGCCAAATGGAGCATAGTGAGCGTGGATTGAACACGTAAGACAAAGTTAGAACATTTAAGAGCTAGTAAGGAGACTAAAATGACCCTAATCAAAATTTTAATGACAAAAAACTAACATGTCGAAACTTTAGCTCTTATATATAATAATATAAATAAAATTGATGAGAAATTAAGATTAAAAAAATAGAAATAAAATTAAAATAACTACTAGTATAACGGAAAAAATAAAAGAGAGAAATGATACGTAAAATATGCATTAAAGAAAAAATATGAAAACATAAATATGTTAATTGCTTGATTAGAGGAACCAAGAGGACTTATTGTCACAACCCAAATCTCAGCATGTCGTGATGACGCCTATCACAGTAATAGGAAAGCTGACAATAACAAAATAACTACGCATTTTAAATTAAAAATATGATGTAATAAGTTTAACAGTAGAAACATCTCATAAATAATCGATAATAACAATTGCGGCTCAACTACAAAATCTCCCAAAATTCGGGTGTCACTAAGTACATGAGCTATTAAATATCAACACAGTCAAACTCCTAATACATTTGTCTGGAAAGATAGAACAATGCTAAATAAACTGAAAAGAAAGAGAGTCGAGGTTTGCGGACGCCATAGCAGCTACCTCAGTAGTCTCCAAGCAGGTACTCCTCCAAGTCTAGCAACCACCAATTCCAGATGTGCTTGGATCTGCACACAAAGTGCAGAGTGTAGTATGAGTACAACCAACCCAATGTACTCAATAAGTAATAGGACTAACCTTGGGTTGAAAGCACCGACGAGCTCAGAAAGGTACAGTCCTAATCCAGATAATAACAGTACAGATAAAACAGGAAAATGATAGTAATAACTCAGAGAATTTCATAATCGGTTCGTACACAGTACATGAATGTAGGCATGCCTTCAAATTCAACAATTAAGCTCAATACTAGTAAAATATGCCAAGTATAGCTAGCATGGGGAATGTTACATCTCTATGTCTATATATCAAATATGCACGTCAACTGCAATGCATCACAGTGATACTCCCAGGTAATCACACGCTTAGAATATTCAATCTGACTATCTCAACTCTCGCTCAACACACTCAATCACTAAGCACGGTACGGTACATGCTCTCACTGCTGTTATGTCAGACTCCAGAGGGACAAATCATGCCAAGCACTAATATAAGTCATCATGGCCTGCTGCGGCGTGCATCCCGATCCCATAAATATCTCTCACAATACGGCCCTCAGGCCCCGACTTAGTCATCAATATCTTTAGTCTCATAGGCTCACAAATCTCATACCACTCGGCCCGAACAATGATAACATGATGCAACGGTAAATGATAACAAAGATTGAGACATGATATGCAAATGAATGTATAAGGCAGAGTACATAAATGCAGCTTAAGCAAATAACTCAACAGCAAAAATGGCCTCAGTGGGTCCCAATAGATTAAGTATATAACTTAACATGATTTCTAACATGTATCACAACTCAACTATGCTAACATGTAGGAATTTCGTGGATAGAAACAAGGTTAGATAACTATACCGTACCACCAAATCAACCGAGTTACAATTACCGCGGTGCACGCCCATACGCCCGTCACCTCAACACCAACCACATAACATATATTTCAGGAATTCCTACCCTCAGTACCAAGTTTAGAAGTGTTACTTACCTCAAACCGTACAAATCACAACTCCAACATGCCCTTAGCTCGCGAATTGGCCTCCGAACGACTTAAAGCAAGCCACAAACAACTTAATACAATCAATACAAGATATAGGAATCGATTCCATATGATAAGGCTAAGTTCTTTAACCAAAGTCAAAAAGTCAACCTAAAAGGCCAACCCCGGGCCCTCATCTCGGAATCCGACATAATTCATGAAATCCAAATACCCATTCAATAATAAGTCCAATCATACCAAAATTATCCAATTCCGACCACAAATCAACCTTCAAACCTCTAAATCTCATTCCCCAATCCCTAGTCCAAAGTTTCCAAAATTTCACCTCAAAATACCTAATTTAGGTGGGAAATGGGTATTGAATATTAATGAATAAAAATGATCAAAAGTTGCTTACCTATTGAAATAAAGTGAAACCCCTCTCAAAAATCGCTACTAGTCGAACTTGCAAAGTCCAAAAATAAAGAAATTACTCTAACTGTCGTCTTTATGTATTTTGCCACGCCTCTCGCACATGCGGTTCATTTAATTGCTTCTGCGGTCCCAGAGGTGCGGTCCAACGCCCGCTTCTGCGGTTTCCCTTAAGCCCCCCATGACTTCGCATCTGCAGACAGGCCTCCGCTCCTGCGGAGGCGCACCTGCATCCAAGACCCTGCATCTACGGAAGGCTCCAGTCCCAGCATAGTCCGCTTCTGCGACCTTCCTCCCGTATCTACGATTTCGTAGGTGCGGAACCTTCCTTACACCTGCGCACATGCCCAACCTCACTCAGAGGCACACCTGTGACCCTATGGACACTTCTGCGGTGCCGCACCTGCGACCCATTTCTTGCAGGTGCGGTTGCACCAGATCATATCACACTAGCACTTACACAAGTTTGAAAATCAATCTGTTTTCAATCTGAATCACACCCGAGGCCCCGTCGAAACCGATCCAAACATACAAACCCGTCCTACAACATCATATGAACTTGGTCGAGGCCTCAAATAACATCTAAAATACAAATCGCACCCCAAATCAAACCCAATGAACTAAGGAACTTCCAACTTCTAAAATTAATGCCGAAGCACACCAAATCAACTCTGATTGACCTTAAATTTTGCACTCAAGTCATAAATGACAAAACGGGCCTATTCTAACTTCTAGAATCATAATATGAGCCCGGTAAGAAAAAGTCAATTCTCGGTCAAACTTCTCAACTTTTCAAACCTTCAACCTTCCAACCTTGGCCAATTCAAACCAAAACGACCTACGGACTCCAAATCAAAATCCAGACTTACTCCTAAGTCCAAAATCACCATACTAAGCTATCAGAACCATCAAAACTCCATTCAGGTGTCATTTGCTCATAAGCCAACATCCAGTCAACTCTTTCAACTTAGGCTTCCAATCTTGGGACTAAGTGTCCCAATTCATTCCGAAACATCCCTCGAACCAAACCAAGCACCCCGAAAAGTCACATAACAAAAAACGAACATAGAATAAGCAATAAATGGGGGAACGAGGCTACAATACTCAAAACAACCTGCTGGGTCATTACATTTTCCCCATCTTAAACATACGTTCATCCTCGAATAGGTCTAGAATCATACTTGGAGTCTCAAATAGGTATGGGTAGCTGCTCCGCATCTCCTTCTCAGTCTTTCAAGTAGCCTCCTCGACTAGCCGACCTCTCCACTGTAGTTTCACTAAAGCTATATTCTTTGACCTCAACTTTCGAACCTGCCGATCCAAAATGGCCACCGGCTGCATATCATAAGTCAAACCCCCATCTAACTAAACTGTGTTGAAGTACAAAACATGAGATGGATCACCGAAATACTTTCGGAGCATGGAAACATGAAACACTGGATGAACACTCGATAGAATAGGTGGTAATGCAAGCTTGTAAGCCACCTCTCCAATCCTCTCAAGCACCTCAAAAGGGAAATATACTGAGGGCTCAACTTGACCTTCTTCCCGAACCTCATAACACCCTTCATGGGTGAAACTCTGAGTAATAATACCTTCTGTCCCACCATGTAGGAAACATCACGAATCTTCCGATCGTCGTAACTCTTCTGTCTAGACTGTGCCGTGCGAAGCCAATACCGAATCAACTTGACCTTTTCCAAAGCATCCAGAACCAAGTCCGTACCCAATAGCCTGGCCTCACCCGGCTCAAATCAACTAACCGGAGATCGACACTGCCTCCCATACAAGGCCTCATATGGAACCATCTGAATGCTAGATTGGTAGTTGTTGTTGTAGTCAAACTCTGCAAGAGGTAGAAACTGATCCCAAGAACCCCTGAAATCCATGACACAAGCGCGTAGCATATCCTCTAATATCTTAATGGTGCGCTCGGACTGACCGTCCGTCTAAGGGTAGAATGTTGTACTCAACTCAACTCGTGTGCCTAACCCTCGTTGCACTGCTCTCCAAAACTGTAATGTGAATTGTGTGCCCCGATCTAAAATAATAGACACTGGCACACCATGAAGATGAACAATCTCGCGGATATAGATCTCAGCAAACCACTCCGCAGAATAGGTAGTCCCAACTAGAATAAAATGCACGGACTTAGTCAGCCAATCCACAATCACCCAAATAGCATCAAATTTCTTCAATGTCCGTGGGAGCCCAACTATGAAGTCCTTGGTGATACGCTCCCATTTCCACTCGGGAATCTCAAGTCTCTGAAGCAAACCACCCGGCCTCTGATGTTCGTACTTCACATGATGACAGTTCAAGCACTGAGCTACAAACTCCACTATATCCTTCTTCATTCTCCTCTACCAATAATGCTGCCTCAAGTCCTGATACATATTTACGGCACCTGTATGAATGGAATACCGCGAACTGTGGGCCTTCTTAAGAATTAACTCGCGTAACCCATCCATATTTGGCACACAAATCTGACCGTGCATCCGCAACACCCACCATCTCTAATAGAAATGTGGTCAACTGGCGTGAAGCATAAGCAATCATTCTGACCTCCTACATCAAGACACACCCAATACCAATCCAAGAAGCATCATAATACACCGTATAAGAACCCGGTGTTAAGGCAAAACTCGAACTAGAAATGTGGTCAAAGCAGTCTTGAGCCTTTTAAAGCTCTCCTCACACTTATCAGACCACCTGAATGGGTCACCCTTCTGGGTCAGCCTAGTCAAAGGCGCTGCAATGGACGAGAAACCCTCTACGAAGTGGCGATAATATCCGGCCAGTCCAAAAAAACTCTGAATCTCAATAGTTGAGGACGGTCTGGGCCAACTCTGAACCGCCTCAATCTTCTTTGGATCCACCTTAATCCCCTCTCTAGACACCACGTTCCCCAAGAATGCAACCGAACTGAGCCAAAACTCACACTTGGAGAAATTAGCATAAAGCTTATTATCCCTCACTATCTGTAGTACAATCCTCAGATATTGTGCATGTTCGTCCTGGCTACGTGAGTACACCAGGATATTATCAATAAATACTATGACAAACGAATCAAAATATGTCTAGAATACACTATTCATCAGATGCATGAATATAGTTGGGGCATTAGCCAGCCCAAAAAAAATTACAAGGAACCCATAGTGACCATAGCAGGTCCTGAATGTCGTATTCAGAATATCAGAGTCCCGAATCATCAACTGGTGATACCCAGACCTCAAATTAGTATTGCAGAATACCCTAGCTCTCTCAAACTGGTCAAATAAGTCATCAATGTGCGGCAAAGGAAACTTGTTATTAATAGTAACTTTGTTCAGCTGTCTATAGTCAATGAACACCCGCATATTACCATCCATCTTCTTCACAAATAGAACCGGTGCACCCCCAAGGTGACACACTAAACCTAATGAACCCTTTATCAAGAAGCTCCTAAAGTTGCTCTTTCAATTCCTTCAACTTCACTGGTGTCATACGATACTGAGGAATAGAAATGGGCTGAGTGACCGGCTCTGGGTCAATACCAAAATCAATGTCCCTGTCGGGTGGCATGCCTGGCAGGTCTGCAGGAAATACATCTAGAAAGTCTCGCACTACCGAAAGAAAATCAATGGTAGGAGTATTAGCACCAACATCCCTCACAAAAGCCAAATATACCAAACACCCCTTCCCAACCATCCATTAGGCTTCAGATATGAAATCACCCTGTTGGAAACATAGTCCAGAGAAACTCTCCACTCTATCCTAGGTGACCCAGGCATTGCCAACGTCACGGTCTTGGAGTAACAATCTAGAACAACATGACATGGGGACAACCAATCCATGCCAGAATTATGTCAAAATAAATCATACTAAGAAATAAGAGATTAACTCTCGTCTCCAATCCCTCAATGGTCACCACACACAGCCGATTCACACAGTCCACAACAATAGAATCGCCCACCGGAATAGATACATGAACAAGAGAAACTAAGGACTCGTGGGGCATATCCAAATAACAAGCAAAATATGATGATACATATGAGTAAGTGGAACCAGGATCAAATAATATCGAAGCATCCTCGTGGCACACTGAGACAATACATGTGATCACTTCGTTTGAAAAAATGGCTTCAGGCCTAGTAGGGAAAGCATAGCATCGAGCCTGACTGCCACCTAATCGGCCTCCCCCTCTAGGGTGACCTCTAGCTGCCTCAGGCCCACCCCGAGCTGACTGGGTAGGTGGTGAAGTAACTGGTGCGGAAGTCATAGCCTGACCCCTCTGCTGAACTAGACCTCCCAAAAGACCGGGACAATGCCTCTTCATATGACCAAACTCTCCACACTCAAAGCAACCCGGATTTGTCAATGGCGGCTGGTACTGAATCGGAACCCAAGAACCAGAATAACAACTAGAAGGGCCTGGTACAGATGTACCCTGAACTGATTGGGCGCGAGATAAACTCTGAGCTGGGAGGGCACTGAGAGATGACAGACCCGGACGAGCACTGTATGAACCATGGGTAGCGGATGCACCACGATGAACTAGACAAGCTATCTGAGTGGGCTCGTAAGGGCGACCCCTGCTGTGGTGGGACTATCCTCCAGAAGAAATATCGTTGAAACCACTCCAACCCGGGCCCCCATCTCGGAACCCGACCAAAATTATAAAATCCGAACATGCATTCGATATTGAGTCCAACCATACAAAGATTACACAAATCTGATACCAAAAACTCGCTCAAATCCCCGAAACTCGGCCTAAGAAGTTTCCTCTATTTCCCCCCCAATTTTAACTCCAAAACACTAATTAAAAGATGTAATTAACAGTAGATTCATGGGAATTAATCAAAAACGAGTCAAGAAACCCTACCCCAACAATTCCTCTGAAAATACATCAAAATATCTCCTCAAACCGAGCTCTCAAAATCCCAAAATGAAAATAAAGCAAAACCCTCAAAAAATCCCCTTTTATGCCCAGTTACGTCGCACCTGCGACCACACTACCGCATCTACGGCTCTGCACCTACGGAAAAAGCATCGCAGGTACGGACTTCACTTAATCCCAAAGAATCCGCTTCTGCGAAAAAAGGTACGCACCCGCGTATGCGCACATGCAGCTCACGCATCGTACCCGTGATCCTCTCCATCGCAGAAGTGAAGCCGCTTCTGCGGAACCTTTTTTGAACCTGCGAGCCCAGACCTGGGCTGCCTTCTCCGCTTTTGCGCTCCCTCACATGCACACGCGAGCCCGCACCTGCGGAGTAAAGCTGGAAATTTTCAAAAATTGCACAAGTCCAAAAATGATCCAATATCGATATGAATCACACCCGGGGGTCTCGGGACCCCTTCCGAATATACCAACCAGTTCCAAAACACCTAAAGGACCTACTTAAGGCCAACAAACCACATCAAACAACTAGAATTCAATGAATCGCAACCCAAATTCAAGCCTATGAACTTCCCAATTCCGAAACCAACGTTGATTCATACCAAAACAACTCCGACTGACACCAAATTTTGCACACAAGTCATAATTGACATTACAGACCTATTCCAAATTTCGGAATCAGAATCCCACCCCGATATCAAAAAGTCCACTCCCGGTCAAACTTCCAAAAATCCTCCAACTTTCGCCAATTTACGCCGAAACGACCTACGGACCACCAAATCAATATCCAGACACACTCCTAAGACCAAAATCATCATACGGAGCTATTGGAGCCATCAAAACTCCATTCCAGAGTTGTCTTCACACAAGTCAATCTACGGCCAACTCCTACGACTTAAACTTCCTAGTTAGGGACTATGTGTCTCATATCACTTTGAAACCAAAACCAAATACCCTGGCGAGTCATGTAACTACAACATAACACAGAGGAAGCATAATTTAGGGGATTGGGGCTCAAATACTCAAAACGCCAGGCCAGGTCGTTACATGCTCCCCTTCTTAAAACAAACGTTCGTCCTCAAATGAGTATAAAAACATACCTGAATTGGTGAAAAGATAAGGATAACCGCTACGCATATCGTGCTTGGTGTCCCAAGTCGCCTCCTTGACTAGATGACCCCTCCACTGAACCTTCACTGAAGCAATGTTTTTCAACCTCAACTTTCAAACCTGCCTGTCTAAAATGCCCCCCGCCTCCTTAACATAAGATAAATCCTTGTGCAACTGGACTGAGATCAAGTCTAACACATGAGACAGATCGTCGTGATACTTCCGGAGAATAGAAACATGGAATACTGTATTAACTGCAACTAGACTGGGTGGTAGTGCAAGCCTGTAAGCCACCTCTCTAACCCTTTCAAGAATCTCAGAAGGTCTTATATACCTACGGCTCATCTTGCCCTTCTTCCTGAATCTCATAACACCCTTCATGGTCGAAACCTAGAGCAATACCCGCTCCCCAACCATGAATGCAAAGTCGTGAACCTTCTAACCCACATAACTCTTCTGTCTGGATTGGTCTGTATAAAGTCGATCCTGAATCAATTTAACCTTTTCCAAAGCATTCTGAACCAAGTCTGTACACAATAGCCTAGCCTCACCTGACTCAAACCAACCACGGAGATCGGCGCAGTCTACCATACAAAGCCTCATATAGGGCCATCTGAATGCTCGACTGATAACTGTTATTGTAGGCAAACTCCACACGCGACAAGAACTGATCCCAAGAACCCCCCAAACTCTATCACACGCACGAAGCATATCTTTAAATATCCGAATAGTGCACTCGGATTGTCCGTCCATCTGAGGGTGAAATGTTGTAATCAACTCCACTCGCGTGCCCAACACATGTTGTACAGCCCTCCAGAACCGTGATGTAAATTGCGTACCCCGGTAATAGATGATAGATATCGGCATGTCATGAAGCCTGACAATCTCGTGAATATAAACCTGAGCCAGCTGCTCTGAAGAGTAAGTAGTCACCACTGGAATGAAATTAGCTGACTTGGTCAATATATCCACAATCACCCAAACTGCATCGAACTTCCTCAGAGTCTGTGGGAGCCCAACAACTAAATCTATAGTTCTCCGCTCCCATTACAACTCTGGGATCTCTAATCTCTGAAGTAATCCACCAGGCTGTTGATGCTCATACTTCACCTACGGATAGTTTAGGCACCGAGCTACATATTCCACTATGTCCTTCTTTATTATCCTCCACTAGTAATGTTGCCTTAAGTCCTGATATATCTTCGCGGCACCTGGATGAATGGAGTATTGTGAACTGTGAGCCTCCTGGTGAATCAACTCACACAAGCCATATACATTGGGCACACAAGGCCTTCCCTACATATGTAATACACCGTCATCTCCAATAGTGACCTCCTTGGCATCACCGTATTGAATTATGTCCTTAAGGACAAATAGATGGGGGTCATCATACTGACCCTCTCTGATATGATCATAAAGAGAAGACCGAGAAACCACACAAGCCAAAAATTGGCTCGGCTCAGAAACATCCAATCTAACAAATTGTTTGGCCAAGGCCTGAACATCTAAGGCTAATGGCCTCTCTGCTACCAGTAGATATGTTAAGCTGTTCAAACTCTCCGCCTTGCGACTCAAGGCATCGGCCACCACATTGGCCTTCCCGAAAAGATATAGAATAGTTATATCATAGTCCTTAAGCAACTCTAACCACCTCGACTTCCGCAAGTTAAGATCCTTCTATTTGAATAGATGTTGTAAACTCCGGTGGTCGGTGTAGACCTCACAAGGGACACCGTACAAATAGTACCTCCAGATCTTTAAGGCATGAACAATAGCTGCTAACTCAAGGCCGTGGATAGGATAGTTATTCTTATGTACCTTCAGTTGTCTAGACGCGTAGGCAATCACCCTACCGTCCTGCATCAACACCTCGCCGATACGAATACGCAACGCATCACAGTACACAGTATAAGACCCTGAACTCGAAGGCAACACCAACACTTGGGTTGTGGTCAAAGTTGTCCTGAGCTTTTGAAAGCTCTCCTCATACTCCCCGGTCCACCTGAACGGAGCACCCTTCTAGGTCAGTCTGGTCATAGGTGCTGCAATAGATGAGAAACCCTCTATACCCCCACCCCCCAAACCAAGAAAACTCCGGATCTCCATAGCTGAGGAGACAGTCTAGGCCAATTCTGTACTGCTTCAATCTTCTTCGGATCTACCTTGATCGTCTCACTCGATACTACATGACCCAAAACTGCCACCGAATCTAACCAGAATTCACACTTCCAAAATTTTGCATATAACTTCTTTTCTCTCAAGGTCTGAAGCACAGTCCTCAAGTGTTGCTCATGATCCTCCAGGCTCCGGGAGTACACCAGAATGTCGTCAATAAACAAAATAAGGAATGAGTCAAGATAGGGCCGATATATATTGTTCATCAAGTGCATGAATGATGTTGGGGCATTGGTCAGCCCAAAAGATATCACAAGGAATGCGTAATGTTCATACCGAGTCCTAAAGGCAGTCTTCGGGATATCTAGATCCCGAATCTTCAACTGATGATAGCCTGAGCGCAAGTCAATCTTAGAGAACACTCTGGCACCCTGTAGCTGATCAAATAGGTCCTCAATATGTGGCAATGGGTACATATTCTTCACTGTAACCTTGTTCAACTAGCGATAATCAATACACAAACGCATAGAACCATCCTTTTTCTTTACAAATAAGACTGGAGCGTCCCAAGGCGAAACACTGGGCTGAATGAAGTCCTTATTAAGCAACTCTTGTAACTGCTCCTTTAACTCCTTTAACTCTACTAGGGCCATACGATAGGGTGGAATGGAAATGGGCCGAGTGCCCTGTACCAAATCAATGCCAAAATCAACATCCATGTCAGTCGGCATGCCCAGAAGATCCGCCTGAAATACATCTGGATAATCCCTCAGTAATGGAACTAATTCCACGATAGCAATATCAACACTGACATCCCTCGCGAAAGCTAGATAAGCATTACACCCCTTCTCAACCATACGTTGAGCCTTTAGAAATGAGATAACCCTGCCAGAACATAGTCTAAAGCACCTCTCCACTCTATCCATGGTAATCCTGGCATATCCAGCGTCATAGTCTTGGTGTGACAATCGAGAATAGCATGATAGGGTGACAACAAGCTCATGCCGAAATAATATCAAAATCTACCATACTGAGTAACAATAGATCGGCTATGGTCTCAAAACCACCAAAAATAACTAAACATGACTGATACACATGGTCGACAATAATAGAATCTCACATAGGTGTGGACACAAAGACTGGAGAACTCAAAAAATCACGGGATACACCCAAATATGGAGCAAATTAAGACGACATATAGGAATAAGGGGATCCTGGATCAAATGCGACTAATGCATCTCTATGACAGACCGGAACAATACCTGTGATGACTGAGTCAGATGCAACTGCCTACATCCTAGCAGGAAGAGCATAATATCTTGCCTAGCCTCCCCCGCTAGGGCGGCTTCTAACTACTCGACCTCCACATCTAGTTGGTTATGCAGGTGGAGTGGAAACTGGTGCGACGACCATCGACTGAGAAGCTTAAGGGCCCGGTGGAATATGCGGAGACTGAGTAGTCGGTGGACGTGTACCCCTCCTGAGTCTGGGACAATCTCTCACCATATGACGAGTGTCACCACACTCAAAACAAGCTCTAGGAGGATGCGGCTGTTATGGCTAGCTCGGGCCTGATCGGTTGGACTGACCGCTATAAGCACCTCGTGCAGGAGGTGTACTAGACAATGGCAGTGCATAATAGGGAGACCGGGCCTAGGAATGGCCAGAATACCGCTGGAAGCTGGGGGTGCTGAATGAATAGAGAGACTCACATAGCCCCTACAATGACGAGCTGCAACTGGGGCACAAGTACCACTATATGTGCTAGAATCTCGATGCATATTGGCCTCCCTCTCCTCTCTCTCTCTCTCTCTCTCTCTCCTGAGTCAACATACCCTCCAATCACTTAGTGATCCCCACTACCTGCTGGTATGCGATGTCCATCTCCAACTCTTGGGCTATGTTAAATCTTATACCGGGTTGAGCCTCTCAATAAATCGATGGACTCACTCTCTAACAGTCGCAAGCAAGGCTAGTGCATTCCTAGCTAAATCACTGAACATGACCGCATACTCCGACATGGTCATAGAACCCTGGCGCAACTGCTCAAACTCTACACGCCATGCATCTTTGAGACTCTAGGGAACAAAATCTCTCAAGAACATATTCGAGAACTGAGTCCAAGTGAGTGAATCTTCCTCGGCCGGACTACCCAACTCAAATGCTCGCCACTACTGATACGTCACTCCCTTAAGCTAGAATGTAGTGAAAGAAATCCCACTAGACTTCACAATACACATCATACGGAGGATACGGTGGCACTCCTCAAGAAATCCCTTGGCATCCTCTGACGCCATACCGCTGAAAGTAGGAGGGTGGTACTTCTTGTACCTATCAAGCCTGAGCTGCTCCCGCTTAGAAATGGATGCCCTAACCTCGGGCTGGACTGGGGAAACCGGCTGTACTTGTATGATCTCTAGGACTTGGTCAACCTGGACCCGCTGCTCTGGGGTACAGGTGACGGGAGTTTGCGCTACTTCCCAGCCCTGAGATGTGGCAGGAGCAAGTGGGATCAACCCTGCTTGAGCTAAAGTGTCGAACATGCTCAAAAACTGGGCAAAGGTCTCCTGGAGTGATGGTGCAGTAACAGGCGTCTCAGGTGCTTACTCTCCAACTGGAGCTACTGGTGGCTCTTTTGTAGCAGCTGTGCAGGTTCTCTGGCTGCACCATGTGGACGTCCTCAGCCTCTACCCCAGCCTTGCCCTCTCGCAGCTCTAGCAGGGGGCACGAGTGTCTGGTCATCTGATCTGGCTGTATGTGCCCTCACCATCTGTGAGATAATAGAAAAGCAAAAATTTAGAATTTCGAAGTCAACAATTTCGCACGATAAAGAATCAAAGAAGTGAAGCTTTTCCTAACAGTTCCATAGCTTATCGAAGATAAGTACAGACGTTCGTACCAATCTGCGAGACTCTACTAAACCTGCTTGTGACCCATAACACCTATGAACCTAGAGCTCTGATACCAACTTGTCACGACCCCAATTTTTCTCTATAGGATGTTGTGACGGAACCTAGTCTTTAAGACTAGGTAAGCCTAAACATCATGCAGAAATTGTAATTAAGAGCTTAGAATTTAAAAAATTCAGCAATATCATAAATAAAACTGTAAATCCAATACGTACAATTCCCAAAACCTAGTGAGATATAAGCCACAAGCTCTAGACACAATACCGAACAATCCTATACATCACTGTCTAAAAACAAAATGTAAAGAAACAAGGAAGAAAATGGTAGAATGGGACTCCGAGGCCTGCGGACGCGGGAAGGTGTACCTTGAAGTCTCCAAACGAAGCAACTCAGCGCGCTAATACCGGGATCTGCGTAAAATATGTGCAGAAGCGTAGTATGAGTACACCACAACGGTACCTAGTAAGTTTCAAGCCTAACCTCGATAGAGTAGTGATGAGGTCAGGTTAAGGCCCTACTAGAGATAATAAGAAACAAGACAGAAGATATAATGATATGATGATAATTACAAGGAAATAAAACAATAAAGAATTTACAAAAAGATAACAACACGGAATCAAGGCAGCTAATACAACAGGAAAGGAAAGCAAGGATTTTACATGTTAAGGAAAACAACAACCAAACAAAAATACAGCAAATAGAGAAAGATCACAGGGGTACTCCCAAGGTACCGCCTCGTAGTCCCAAATCTAAAAATAAATCACAATCTTTCCTTATATCACCGCAGGGGCATTTACATTTAGTTTTAAAATTATTTTTCCCGAAATAGCACCCCGTGTTTTAGCCCACCTTATCACACTGCATGGCTTCTAGTAGTTCTCCTACTAACCACGCGTATCAAGACCACCTTATCTCACCGCATGTGTTTCAACACCCATGCCTTATACCACCACATGCGTATCAATAGTAACAACGGCACGAAAGAAACCTCGTGAAAATAATAATAACGGCATGACAGAAACCTCATGAAAATAGTAACAACATCACGACAGAAACCTCATGCAAAAAACCAAACAATCCTATCAACAACAACACAAATGCCAGAAATATAACAACTCAATAAAATGATGTTTCACAACTTACACTTTGCCTCAAATAAGACCGCGGCCCTTGTAACTCAGCACCAAACCCAACAGCAAGATATTTCAAGGATAGCAAATTTCAAGTAAAGAATCTCACAGTTAAATAATGAATACGAAATTAAGAAAGCAAGTAATTCAACTAAACATGTAGTACAAGATGCAAATAAGAGATAAGACAGGTAGACATGTGAAATTAGACTAAACATGGAGACTATAACATGCTAAGTAACTCAATTAAGGAATGAAAAAGAAACTACGTAGCTAAAACCGGAATTTCAATATTTTATCTCGTGCACGCACTCGTCACCTTGCGTACACAGCCTTCATATAGCACAAACTATCACAACAGTACCAAATCCTAAGGGAAATTTTCCTCACACAAGGTTAGACCAGTCACTTACCTCAAACCAAGCCAATTCAATCAATTAGAAGGCCTTTCCCTTGATTTTACGACTCCGAACGGCTCGAATCTAGCCAAAACAATTTCATACTATAAATATAACTATAAGAAACTAATTTAAATAATGAAATAATGATCTTAGCAAAGAATTAAAAAATCACCCCAAAAAGTCAACCCAGGACCGCGTCTCGGAATTTGAACAAAATTATAAAATCCGAACACCCATTCGACATCGAGTCCAACCATACAAGGATTACACAAATCCGATACCAAAATCTCGCTCAAATCCCCGAAATTTGGCTTATGAAGTTTTCTCCATTTTTCCTCAATTTTAACTCCAAAACACTAATTAAAATATGTAATTAACATTAGATTCAGGGAAATTAATCAAAAATGAGTCAAGAATCCTTACCCCAACAATTCCTCTAAAAATACTTCAAAATTTTGCCTCAAACCGAGCTCTCAAAATACCAAAATGAAAATAAAGCAAAACCCTCGAAAAATCCCCTTTTCTGCCCAGTTACGTCGCACCTGCAACCACACTGCCGCATATGTGGCTCCGTACCTACGGAAAAACCATCATAGGTGCGGACTTCGCTTAAGCCCAAAGAATCCGCTTCTGCAAAAAAAAAAGACACGCACCCGCGCATGCGCACCTGCAGCTCACGCATCGCACCTGTGCTTATGGACGCACCCGCAATCCTTTCCATCACAGAAATGAAGCCGCTTCTGCGAAACCCTTTTCGCGCCTGCAAGCCCAGACCTGGGTTTCCTTCTCCGCTTCAGCAATCCCCCACATGCACACGCACACGCGAGTCCGCACCTGCGGAGGAAAGCTTGAAATTTTCAGAAATTGCACAAGTCCAAAAATGATCTGATATCAATCTGAATCACACCCGGGGGCCTCGGAACCTTATCCAAATATACCAACCAGTTCCAAAACACATAACGGACCTACTTGAGGCCAACAAACCACATCAAACAACAAGAATTCAATGAATGCGGGCGTAGTCAGACTTAACATTGATTGAATCGCAACCCAAATTCAAGCATGCGAACTATGAACTTCCCAATTCCGAAACTAACGCCGATTCATACCAAAACAACTCCGATTGACACCAAATTTTACATATAAGTCATAATTGACATTACAAACCTATTCCAACTTCCGAAATCAGAATCCCACCCTGATATCTAAGAGTCCACTCCCGATCAAACTTCCAAAAATCTTCCAACTTTCGCCAATTTATGCTGAAACGGTCTACAGACCTCCAAATCAACATCTAGACACGCTCCTAAGACCAAAATCACCCTACGGAGCTATTGGAACCATCAAAACATCATTCTAGAGTTGTCTTCATGCAAGTCAACCTACGGTCAACTCCTACGACTTAAACTTCCAACTTAGGGACTATGTGTCCCATATCACTCCAAAAGTATCCCGAAACCAAAACCAAACACCCTAGCGAGTCATGTAACTACAATATAACACATAGGAAGCATAAATTAACGGATCTGGGATAAAATACTCAAAACGACCGGCCGAGTAGTTACAGAATACAAGAAAGTGGAGCTTCCTAATGGTTCGACAGCCTCTCGAAGATAAGTATAGACATCTCTGTACCGATCTGCAAGACTCTACTAAACCTGCTCATGAATCGTGAGACCTATGTAACCTAGGCTCTGCTACCAACTTGTCACGACTCAAATCTTAACATGTCATGATAGCGCCTATCACATTACAAGACAAGCCGACAATCACAAAATAACTACGCATTTTAAATTAAAAGCATGGTGTAATAAGTTTAACAGTGAACAAATCTCATAAATAACCGATAGAAACAATTGGGGCTCAACTACAAAATCTTCCAAAATTCGGGTGTAATTGAGTACATAAGATACCAAATGTCAACACAATCAAAACTTCTAATACATCTGTCTGGAAAGATAGAACAATGCTAAATAAACTGAAAAGAAGGAGAGTCCAGGTTTGCGGACACCATAGCAACTACCTCAATAGTCTCCAAGCAGGTACTGCTCCAAGTCTAGCAACCACCGGTTCGAGATGTACCTGGATTTGCATGCGAAGTGCATAGTGTAATATGAGTAAGAACCCAATGTACTCAATAAGTAACAGGACTGACCTGGGGCTGAAACCAGTGACGGGATCAGAAAGGTACAGTCCAAATCCAAATAATAATAGTACAGATAAAATAGGAAAATAAAAGTAATAACTCAGAGAATTCCATAATTGGTTCGTACACAGTATAGGAATGTAGGCATGCCTTCAAATTCAACAATTAAGCTTAATATTGGTAAAATATGCCAAGTATAGCTAGCATGGGGAATGTTACATCTCTATGTCTACATATCAAATATGCATGTCAAATGCAATGCATCATAGTGATACTCCCAGGTGCTCACGCTCTCAAAGTACTCAATCTGACTGTCTCAACTCTCACTTATCACATTCAATCACTCAGCATTGTATTGTACCTACGCACACTGTTGGTATATCAGATTCCAGAGGGGTGGATCCTGTCCAGACGCTAATATAAGCCAACATGGGCTGCTACGACGTGAATCTTGATCCCATAATTAATCAATAAAAGTTATTGCGGCATACAGCCCGATCCCATAGTGAATTAATAAAACTTGTTGTAGCATACAACCCGATCCCATAAATATCACTCACAATCCTGCCCTCAGGCCCCAACTCAGTCATCAATCTCTCGAGTCTCACGGGCTCACAAATCTCATACCACTCGGCCCGAACAATGATAACATGATGCAACGGTAAATGATAACAGAGACTGAGACATGATATGCAAATGAATGTATATGACTGAGCACATAAGTGCAGCTTAAGCAAATAACTTTACAGTAGAAATAACCTCAGTGGGTCCCACCAGAATAAATATATAGCCTAACATGATTTTTAACATGGATCACAGCTCAATTACTCTAACACGTAGGAATTTCATGGATAGAAACAAGGTTAGATAACTACATCGTACTACCAAATCAACCGAGTTACAATTACCGCGGTGCACGCGTACACACTCATCACCTAGAATGTGCATCACCTCAACACCAACCATATAACACGTATTTCAGGGATTTATACCATCAGTACCAAGTTTAAAAGTGTTACTTACCTCAAACCACATAAATCACAACTCCAACACGCCCTTAACTCGCGAATCGACCTCCGAATGACTCAAATCTAGCCACAAACAACTTAATGCAATCAATACAAGCTATAGGAATCGATTCCATACCATAAAGCTAAGTTCTTTAACCAAAGTCAAAAAGTCAACCCAAAACATCAACCCTGGGCTCACATCTCGGAACCCGACAAAATTTATAAAATTTGAATACTCATTCAATAACGAGCCCAATCATACCAAAATTATTGAATTCCGACCACAAATCGACCTTTAAACCTCTAAATCTCACTCTCCAATCACTAGTCCAAAGTTCCCCAAATTTCACCTCAAAAACACCTAATCTAGGTGGGAAATTCAATTGGTATTCAATATTAAGGAATAAAAATGATCAAAAGTTGCTTACTTGAAATCTAGTGAAACCCCTCTCAAAAATCGCCACTAGCCGAGCTTGCAAAGTCCAAAAATGAAGACATTACTCTAACCCTCGTCTTTATGTATTCTGCCAGGTCTCTCGCACATATGGTTCATTTAACCGCTTTTATGGTCCCGCAGGTGCGGTCCAACGCCTGCTTCTGCAGTTTCCTTTAAGCCCCCCCTGCCTTCGTATCTGCGGACAGACTTCCGCTCATGCGGAGGCGCACCTGCGTCCAAGACCCCGCATCTGCGGAAGGCTCCAGCCCCAGCATAGTCCGCTTTTCCGACCTTCCTCCCGCATCTATGATTTCATAGGTGCGGAACCTTCCTCGCACCTGCGCACCTGCCCAACCTCACTCAGAGCCACACCTGTGACCCCATGGATGCTTCTGCGGTGCCGCACCTGTGGCATGTTTCTCGCAGGTTCGGTTACACCAGATCTGATCACACCAGCACTTACAAGTCCAAAATTCAATCCGTTTTCAATCTGAATCACACCCGAGGCCCCCCGGGACCCCTTCCAAACATACCAATCCATCTTAAAGCATCATACCAACTTAGTTGAGGTCTCAAATCACATCAAATAACATCAAAAACATAAATCGCACCCCAATTCAAGCCTAATGAATTATTTAACTTTCAACTTCTAAAACCAATGCCGAAACACACCAAATCAATTCCTATTGATCTTAAATTTTGCACACAAGTCATAAATAAAACAACGGACCTATTCTAATTTCCGGAATCAAAATCTGATCCCGGTATCAATAAAGTCAACTCTCGATCAAACTTCTCAACTTTCTAAACCTTCAACTTTTCAACTTTCGTCAATACAAGCCAAAATGACCTACGGACCTCTAAATCAAAATCTGAACATACTCCTAAGTTCAAAATCACCATACGAAGCTATCGGTATCATCAAAACTCCATTCCGGTGTTATTTACTCATAAGTCAACATCCGGTCAACTCTTTCAACTTAGGCTTCCAACCTTAAGATTAAGTTTCCCAATTCATTCCAAAACATTCCCGGAACTGAACCAAGTACCGCGGCAAGTCACATAACAACAAACGAATATAGAATAAGCAATAAATGGGGGAACAGGGCTGTAATATTCAAAACGACCGGCTGGATCGTTACACTTATATATTCACTAATATTTGTCCCCTCGCCCAAATCATGGAAAAGAGAATTAAAAATAAAATTAAGTTCCGATTGTCTAACACAATCAATAGTATGATTTTAAAAAGGGAAATACTTATGGCTAGCTAGGAGCACTTGCGTTGTTACCAACGGATGCATTTGGAGGAAAGTCACTTAAAGTGGCACCCGCATTGCTACTAATGCGAATGACACTTGTGTCACTTGCCACTACTCCACTAACAAGAGGAGTGGAACTTGGGGAAGCAAGTGGAGCAATAGCGTTCTGAGGGTGGCTGAGAATAGGTGAAAGTTTTTCTTGTTGTTCTTGATCACTAACGTTTTTGTTCTTCATATTCAAAGAAAGAGAAGATCGTATATATAGGGAAATATATTTAAATTTAGAATGAGTATCTCTCTGGCTTGAATCGTACTTTAGAGTTTAGTGGTATTAACGAATTCTAAACTTTAATCTTATCAAAACTATTATGTAATCTTTTATTCTTTTGTCACATGCTTTACACAAGCTTTGCACTAAAAACGTTTTCTAATAAACTCTGCTTTATTTTTTGGTACCTATCGTAAATATTGTCATATATTTATAAACTAACAAAGAATTAAAGCAAAAATATATTTAAAAAAATGACTAATATAACGGAGAAAAACAAAAAGAGAGACATGGAACATGCAAAATATGCATAAAACAACGAACACAAAAATTTAAAACTATGGCAATTACTTTATTAGAGAAACCAAAAGGACTTATTGCAATCTCCAATATATTTATCCCCTTGTCTTGATAATGAGAAACAAGAATTGTAAATAAAACTAAGTTCGATAATTCAACACCATTAGTCATAGGCGTCGCAATAGACGAAAAACTGTTCACGAAGCGACGATAATAATCGGTCAAGCCGGGAAAACTCCGAATCTCAGTAACTGAAGATAGCCCGGGCTAACTATGAATTGGCCTCTATTTTCTTCGGATCCACCTTAATTCTTTCACTGGACACTATGTATCCCAAGAATGCCACCGAACTAAGCCAGAATTCACACTTAGAGAATTTGGCATATAATTTCTCCTTTCTCAACCTCAGCAATACAATACCCAAGTGTTGTGCATGCTCTTCCTGACTACGTGAGTACACCAGGATATCATCAATAAATACCACGAAAAATGAGTCAAGATACGGCTGGAATACGCTATTCATCAAGTGCATAAATGTTGCTAGGGCATTGGTTAGCCCAAATAACATCACAAAAAAAATCATAGTGACCATAACGAGTCCTGAATGTCGTCTTTAGAATATTTGAATCCCGAATTTTCAACTGGTGATACCCGGATCTCAAATCAATTTTGGAGAATACCCTCGCTCCCTGAAGCTGGTCAAATAAGTCATCAATACGCAGCAAAGGATACTTATTCTTGATTGTAACTTTGTTCAACTGCATGTAATCGATACACATTCACATAGTACCATTCTTCTTTTTCACAAACAGAACTGGTACACCCCAAGGTGACACACTAGGCCTAATAAACCCCTTATCAAGAAGTTCTTAAAGTTGCTCTTTCAATTCTTTTAATTCAGCTGGTGCCATACGATATGGAGGAATAGAAATGGGTTGAGTGCCCGGCACCAAGTCAATACCGAAATCAATATCCCGGTCGGGTGGCATACCCGGCAGGTCTGCAGGAAATACATCGGAAACGTCTTGCATGACCGGTACTGAATCAATAGTAGGAGTATTTGCATTAACATCTCTCACAAAGGCCAAATATGACAAACACCTCTTCCCAACCATATGTTGGGCTTTTCAAATAAGAAATTACCCTACTGGGAACATAATCTAGAGAACCTCTCCATTCGACCTTCGGCAACCCCTGCATCACCAACGTCACAATTTTTACGTGACAGTCCAGAAAAGTATGACATGGAGACAACCAATTCATATCCAGGATTACATCGAAAAGTACGATGATACATACGAATAAGTAGAACCAGGGTCAAATAATATAGAAGCTTCCCTGTGGCATACTAAGACAATACTTGTGATCACTGCATCTGAAGCAACGACATCTGGCCTGGCAGGAAAAGCATAGAATCGGTCCTGACCGCCAGATGATCGGCCTCCCCCTCTTGGGCGACCCATAGTTGACTGACCCCTACCCCGAGCTGACTGGGTGGGTGGCGAAGTAATTGGTGTTAAAGTCAGTCTGATTCCTCTGCTGCACTGGACCTCTCGGGAGACAAAGACATTGCCTCCGCATATGCCCAAATTCCCTACACTCAAAGAAACTCCTTGGTACTGGTGGTGGTGAGGACTGAATTGGGCCCCGAGAACCAGAATAACTGCTAGAAGCACCCGGTGCAAATGAACCCTGAACTGAAGGAGCATGGGACGAACTCTAGGCTGGAAGGGCACTGAGATATGACTGACCGTGATTAGAACTGTATGAACCATGGCTCGATGATGCACCCTGGTGAACTAGACGATCCGTCTGAGCATGTCTGTAAGAACCACCCCTGCCGTGGTAATACTGACCCCCTGAAGGAACACTGCTAAAATCACTCGATCCAGGAAGCCTCTTGGACTCCCTCTTTCCTCGCTCCTAGCTATGGACCACCTCTATCTGCCGAGCAATGTCAACCACCTCGTTAAAAGTAGCACCAGATACCCATTCCCGAATCATAAGTAATCTCAACTAGTATATGAGGCCATTAATGAACCTCCTAATCCTCTCCCTATCAGTGGGAACCAACCAAACAGCGTAGCGAGCCAACTCATAAAACCTTATCTCGTACTGGGTCACAGACATGCCGTCCTGTCGAAGGTGCTCAAACTGTCTACGCAGCTCCTCCCTGCGAGACTGCGGCACGAACTTCTCCAAAGAGAGAACAGATAATTCCTGCCATATAAGTGGTACTGCATCAACCGTCCTGCGTCTCTCATAAGCCTCCCACCATTTGAAGGCAGCCCCAGAAAATTGAAAATTAGTAAACGAGACCCCACTGGTCTCCAGAATACCCGTTGTCCGCAGCATCCGCTGGAACTTATCCAGAAATCCCTGAGCATCCTATGACTCAGCACCGCTAAATGATGGAGGTCGAAGCCTTCCAAATCTCTCAAGTCTCTTCTGCTATTCATCTGCCATAACGGGGACTACCGGGGCCTGAACAGCTGCAGTCGACTAGGCTGGTAGTGCTCCTGATATTTGAAGTCCCTGCACTACCTGCTCTAGAGTACGGGCAACAGGTATATGAGTACCTCCCCCGGCCTGAGAAGTGGGTGGTGCGGTCTGATCCGAAACCACCTGAGCAAGGCCAGTGCAAACTATCAATATCTTGGCCAAAGTCTACTGGAGGCCTGGAATCACAATAAGCACAGTTGGTGTTTGAGTTGGTCCCACCGGCTCAACTATATCTGGAATCTGCTCCCGAGCTGGAGTAACTGGTGGTGCTACAGGTGCTGCTCCAACTGTTGTACGAGCTACACCTCGACCTCGGCCCCGGCCTCTACCATGGCTCCGGCCTCTCGCGGCCCTAACTGGTGGCATTGGTGGCTGACCGTCTGATCTGGTAGTACGTGTTCTCACTATCTGTGGGAGAATAGAATAACATAAATTTAGTTTCCGAAATCAACAAATTCGCACGACAGAGTACAAGAAAGTAAAATTTTCCTAAGATTTCGGCAGCCTCTCGAAGATAAGTACAGACGTCTCCGTACTGATCCGCAAGACTCTACTAAACCTGCTCATGACTCGTGAGACCTATGTAACCTAGGCTCTGATACCAACTTATCACGGCCCGAAATCTCACCCGTCGTGATGGCACTTATCTCAATACTAGGCAAGCCGACTACATCAATAACCCACAAATACTGGATATAAATACACTACCAAAACCCGCTGCCACTGAGTACATGAGCATCTATACATTACAAGTCTGGAAAGCACGGTCTATAATAGTCTGAGACCAAATATAGTAAACAAGAAGATAGGGAAGGAGAGACAAGGTCTGCAAAATACGGCAGCTACCTCTGAATCTTCGAAAAATCAACTGTGCAAAAGAATCAACACACACTGTGTCCGGGATCACCTGGATCTGCACACGAAGTGTAGGGTATAGTATGAGTACAACCAACTAAGAAAGTAACAATAACAAATAAGAACTGAAAGTAGTGACGAGCTTCACAGCTAAGTCCAAATAAAGTAATTTTCAACACAAAAGGGTAGGCATGTTCTCAAGTTCAACATTTAAAATTCCACAGTAATTTCATATCAACTTCGACTGAAACAGAAAACAATGTCTTTCAGAAATTTCCAAAACAGCGATATATGACAGCTGGAATGCAACAATAATGAAATCAAAGCATCCTCTTAGAGTAACAGTCACTCATTCCTCCCATTCAATC
Organism: Nicotiana tabacum; assembly: GCF_000715075.1. NCBI lineage: Eukaryota > Viridiplantae > Streptophyta > Magnoliopsida > Solanales > Solanaceae > Nicotiana > Nicotiana tabacum. Next base: position 137,298,478 of record NC_134096.1, on the reverse strand, counting down.
CAACCTCACAGTCACTCCTTCCTTGCAGTCACTCAGCACTCGACACTCGGCACTCGCACTCAATAGGTACCTGCGCTCACTGAGGTGTGTACAGACTCCGGAGGGGCTCCTTCAGTGCAAGCTCTATAACAAGCCAATCATGGCATATAACAATGAAACATGTTGTGACGTACAGCCCGATCCCATAAATATCCTCACCATCAGGCCATCGGCCTCACTCAGTCATCAACCTCTCCAATCTCTCGGACTCTCAGAAATCATGATAAGCAGCCCAAATAGAAATAATATGATGCATCAATAATGAACAATAGAGACTAAGATGTAATGTGTAGTAAAATCATGACCGAGTATGAAACAACAATTTAGCTGCACCTTGTGTGCAGATCCAGGTATAGCTGGACACGGTAGCGGTTGTTGATTATTCTGGTTGCAGATTCTCGTGGGGATAGCAAGGTGGCTGCTTGGCAATTGCAGCCCCCTGCTTTTCTCCCTCTTATCTTCCTTTAGTTGTATTTAGCTATTTTCCAGGCTGAGTTAGTCTTGATATTGTTAGACATATTGTAGTAGATGCTCATGACTAGTGACATCCCGATGTCGGGCTTTTATTTTCCGCATTTTTGTTTTGATTTGAACTCTTTTACGTAGGTTTTTACGCTATATAGCCTTGAAATTATCCTTGAAATGAAAATATCGGTTTGTTTTGGAATGAGTCGGCTTGCCTAGTTCCACGATAGGCGCCATCACGACAGGTTAGGTTTTTGGGTCATGACAGAAAGCTACAGAGTGCTAATAAGTAGTCAAAATCATCGCTTATCAGTACACCACAATGGAAGCCTCGCATACTCACACTCTCAGAGTACTCAATACAGTATGGGAAGGTCTAGTCTAAGGAAGATCCATCCCTCAATATAAATGTATAGGGCAACTCCATGCCCAGGGAACTCCATCCCAAATGTGAATATATGGGGCAGCTCCATGCCCAGGGAACTCCATCCAAAATATAATATCCACTGCACTCACTATGGGGGTGTAGACTCCGGAGGGGCTCCTTAAGCCCAAGCGCTATGATAAGCCAGGTTCAGGCATAAATAAATAAAGACATGTTGCGGCGTACAGACCGATCTCTTAATATCCTCACAATCAGGCTCTCGGCCTCACTCAGTCACCAATCTTTCCAGTCTCTCGAGCTCTCAATAATCATGATAAACATCCAAACAACGATGATATAATGCATCAATAAAGAACAACAGAGACTGAGATACAATAGGTGAGTAAAGTTGTGACCGAGTACAGAGTGGCAATTTAATAGATAATTCAACATGTAACACGACCTCTGGGGGTCCCTACAGTATCAACACATAGCCTAAGCATTATTTCTAACATGATTTGCAGTTCAACTACTATAACACATGGAGAATATATGGATAACAACATATTATTCAACTATACAGTTTCATCAAATTTATTGAGTCACAATTACTAAAGTGCATGCCCATACGCCCGTCACCTAGCACGAGCGTCACCTCAACACCAATCACATGACAAGAAATTCAGAGTTTCATACCCTCAGAACCAAGTTTAGAACTGTTACTTATCTCAAGCCATGCAAATCCCTACTCCAATACGCCCTTGCCTTGCGAAACAGCCTCTGAATGCCTCGAATCTAGCCACAAATAATTCGATACAATCAACACGAGCTAATTGAATCAATTCCATTAGAAAATACTAAGCCCTTAATCAAAAGTCAAAAAGTCAACTCAAAAGTCAACCACTGGGCTCACGTCTCTGAATCTGGTAAAAGTCACAAAATCCGAACACTCATTCAACCACGAGTCCAACCATACCAAAATTAGTCAAATCTTATCACAACTCGACCTTCAAATCCTCAAATTATAGTTTATGAAGTTTCTGCAATTTCCCCAAATTTTCATCTCAAAATATTAATTAAATGATGAAAATAATGATATATTCATGTATATTAACCAAATCCGAGTTCGAATCACTTACCCCGATGAATTTCTTGAAAAACTCAAAAAACATCGCCACAAACCGTGCTCTCAAAGTCCAAATAAGAAATAATACTCTAACCCTCGTTTATATAGTACAATATCCGACCTCACATTGTGCTGACCGCACATATTTTGTGCGGTACGCAATCCAAATTGTGCGGTCGCACTTCAGCAGTGACTGCACTACCACGCTTTAGTAAATTGACCATAACTTTCTGTACAAATGTCCAAATCATAAATAGTTTAGCTTTCTGAAAACTAGACTCAAAAGGATACAACTTTCAAATTTTGGATCATCTCCAAATTCCTTATAGATTTTAGATATAAGCTTCCGAAGTTAGACCATCAAACCTGTTGATTCTCTTTTTTGCGGCCGCAAGAGGATTTCTGCGGTCCGCACATTTCTTCTATGGTCCGCACATGAGGCTTTGCCTCAGCACTCCAAAATGTGTCTTCCACACTTCAATTGTTCCACAACATCATTAGAGTGCCGAAATGTCCAAACTCGTTCAAATCTCACATTGAAACACACCTAAGCCACTCGAGACCCCATCCGAATATACCAACAAGTCCTGTAATATAACACGGACCTACTCGAGGCCTCAAATCTTGTCCAACAACATAAATTCAACGAATCATAACCTAATTCAAGCCCAATGAAAACTAAGGAATTCCAACTTCTACAATCAATGCCGAAACCTATCAAATCAAGTCCGATTAACCTCAAATTTTGCACACAAGTGATAAAATGACATAACAGACCTATTCAAACTCCCATAACCCCAATACGAGACCGGTAACCACAAAGTCCATTTTTGGTCAAACTTTTAAATTTTCAACTTTCGGCATTTCAAGCCTAAATCAACCACGGGCCTCCAAATCAGTATCCGGATATGCTCCTAAGTCCAAATTCACCCAACAGAGCTAACAGAATCATCAAAACTCCATTACGGAGTCGTTTACACATAAGTCAACATCCGGTCAACCTTTTCAACTTAAGTTTCTAACCTTGAGACTAAGTGTCTCAACTCATTCTGAAACCTCTCCGGACTCGAACCAACTACCCCGGCAAGTCACATAATAACAACTAAGTAGAGAATGAGCAGTAAATGGGTGAAGATGCTACAACTTTCAAAATGACTGGTCGGGTCATTACATCATCCCCCTCTTAAACAAATGTTCGTCCTTGAACGGGTCTAGAAACATACCTAGAGTCTCAAATAGGCATGGATATCTACTCCGCATCTCCCACTCGGTCTCCTAAGTAGCCTCCTCAATTGACTGACCTCTTCACTGCACTTTCAGTGAAGCTATATCCTTGGACCTCAACTTTCGAACCTGCCGCCCCAAAATAGCCACCGGCTCCACATCGTACGTCAAATCACCATCCAACTGAACCGTGCTGAAATCCAAAACATAAGATGGATTGCCGACATACTTCAGGAGCATAGAAACATGAAATACTAGATGCAACAGACTAGGTGGTAGGTCAAGCTTGTAAGCCACATATCCAATCCTCTTAAGCACCTCAAACAGCCTAATATACCGAGGGCTCAACTTGCCCTTCTTCCCGAACCTCATAACACCCTTCATAGGTGAAAACTTGAGAAGTACCTTATCCTCAACCATGTAAGCAACATCACGAGCTTTCCTATTGGCGTAATGCTTCTATCTAGACTGAGTCGTGCAAAGCTGATCCTGAATCAATTTAACCTTGTCCAAAGCGTCCTGAACCAAGTCAGTACCCAACAACCTAGCCTCCCCTGGCTCAAACCAACCCACCGGAGATCAACACTGCCTCACATACTTCACCTGCTGACAGTTTAGGCATCGAGCTACAAACCCCACTATATCCTTCTTCATTCTCCTTCACCAATAATGTTGTCTCAAGTCTTGGTACTTCTTCGTGGCACCTGGATGAATGAAATACCGTGAGTTGTGGGCCTCCTCAAGAATCAACTCACGTAGCGTATCTATGTTAGGCACACAGATCCGACCCTGCATCCTCAACACCCCATCATCCCCAATAGTAACATACCTGGCATCACCGGGTTGAACCGTGTCCTTAATTACAAGCAAATGGGGATCATCATACTGGTGCTCTCTGATGCGATCAAATAAGGAAGAACAAGAAACTACACAAGCTAGAACCTTACTGGGCTCCGAAACATCTAATCTCATGAACTGGTTGGCCAAGGCCTGAACATCAACTGCTAGAGGTCTCTCACTAACAGGAATGAATGCAAGGCTACCCATACTCACCGCCTTTCTACTCAAGGCATCGGCCACCTCATTGGCCTTCCCGGGATGATACAGAATGGTAATATCATAGTCCTTTAGCAGCTCCAACCATCTCCGCTGCCTCAAATTTAGATCTTTTTGTTTGCACAAGTGTTGGAGACTCTGATGATCTGTAAATACCTCACAAGACATACCATAGAGATAGTGCTTCCAAATCTTCAATGTATGGATGATGGCAGCCAACTCCAAATCATGAACATGGTAGTTCTTCTCATGGGGCTTTAACTGATGCGAAGCATAAGCAATCACTCTACCTTCCTGCATCAAGATACACCCAATACCAATCTGAGAACCATCACAATACACTATATAAGAACCAGAAGTTGAAGGTAGAACTAGTACTGGAGCTGTGGTCAAGGCAGTCTTGAGCTTCGGAAAGCTCTCCTCACACACATCCGACCACATGAAAGGACCGCCCTTCTGAGTTAATTTGGTCAAAGACGATGCAATAGACGAGAAACCCTCCATGAAGCGACGATAATAACCGGCCAAGCTAAGAAAGCTCCGAATATCTGTGGATGAGGACAGTCTGTGCCAACTCTGAACTTCCTTTATCTTCTTCGGATCCACCTTAATCCCCTCACTGGATACCACGTGCCCCAAGAACGCCACAAACTAAGCCAGAACTCACACTTGGAGAACTTGGCATAAAGTTTCTCCTCCCTCAGCCGCTACAACACAATCCTCAAATATTGGGCATGCTCCTCCTAGATAAGAGAGTACACCAGGATATCATCAATGAATACTATGAAAAATGAGTCGAGATAAGGCTGAAATATATTGTTCATCAGATGCATGAATGCTACTAGGGCATTGGTCAGCCCAAAAGACATCACAAGGAACTCATAATGACCATAACGGGTCCTGAATGTTGTCTTTAGAATACCCGAGTCCCGAATCTTCAGCTGGTGATACCCAGACCTCAAATAAATCTTGGAGAACACCCTCGCTCCCTGAAGCTGGTCAAATAGATCATCAATGCGCGGAAAAGGATACTTGTTCTTGATTGTCACTTTGTTCAACTGCCTATAATCATTGCACATCTGCATAGTACCATCCTTCTTCTTCACAAACAGAACTGGTGCACCCCAAGGCGACACACTAGGCCTAATAAATCCCTTATCAAGAAATTCATGAAGTTGCTCTTTCAATTCCTCAAGTCAGCCGGTGCCATACGATATAGAGGAATAGAAATTGGATGAGTGTTCAGCACCAAGTCATTATCCATGTCGGGCAGCATGCCCGACAAGTTTGCATGAAACACATCCAAAAAATCTCGCACCAACGGAATAGAATCAATAGTAAGAGTATCAGCACCCACATCCCTTACAAAGGCCAAATAAGACAGACACCCCTTCCCATCCATCCATTGTGCCTTCAAATATGAAATCACTCTGTTGGGAGCATAGTCTAGGGAACCTCTCCACTCGATACTTTCCAACCCCAGCATCGCCAATGTCATGGTCATAGCGTGACAATCCAGAATAGCATGACATGGAGACAACCAATCCATACCCAAGATCACGTCAAAATCAACCATACTAAGAAATAAGATATCAAGTCTAGTCTCCAATCCCCCAATAGTCACTACACATGGCCAATATACACGGTCCACATCAATAGTATCGCCCACCGACGTAGATACATGAACAAATGAGACTATGGACTCACGGGGCATATCCATATAATGAGCAAACTACGATGATACATACGAATAAGTGGAGCCAGGCTCAAATAATGCTGAAGCATCTATGTGGCATACTGAGACAATACTTGTGATCATTGTGTCTGAAGCAACGATATTTTGTCTGGCAAGAAGAGCATAGAATTGGGCCTGGTCGCCACCTGATCAGCCTCCCCCTCTAGGGAGACCCCTAGCTGCCAGAGTCCCACCCCGAGATGGCTGGGCGGGTGGTGAAGTAACTGGTGCTGAAGTCATAGTTTGACACCTCTACCGAGTTGGACCTCCCGAAAGGCAGGGGAAATGTCTCTTTATGTGACCTAAATCTCCACACTCAAAACAACCCCTGTCGAATAATGGCGACAAGACTGAGGCGGACCCCGAGATTCTAGAGTAACTGTCAGAAGAACCCTGAACCGATGGTGCACGAGATAAACTCTGAGCTGGAAGAGCACTAAGAGATGACTGGCCTGGACGGGCACTGTATGAACCATGGCTAGATGATGCATCACGGTGAACTGGACGAGCCATCTAAGCGGGCCTATAAGGATGAAACCTGTTGTGGTAAGACTGTCCCCTAGAAGGAACACCATTGGGACCACCCGAACCTTGAGGCCTCTTGCCCTCCCTCAACTCACGCTCCTGACTACGGACCATCTTTATCTGCCGAGAAATATTGACCACCTAGTCGAAAGTAGCATCAGATATCCTCTCCTGAGTCATGAGCAATCGCAACTGATATGTGAGGCCATCAATGAACCTTATAATCCTCTCCCTATCCGTGGGAACCAACCAAACTGCATGATGAGCCAACTCGGAAAACCTCATCTCGTACTGGGTCACAGACATGCCATCCTGATGCAGCTGCTCAAACTGTCAGCGCAGCTCCTCCTTGCGAGACTATGGCACAAACTTTTCCAAGAATAGAACGGAGAACTCACTCCATGTAAGTGGTGCTGCATCGGCCATATTGTGCCTCTCATAAGCCTCCCACCATCTGCAGGAAGCCCAATAAACTAAAACGTAGTGAATGAGATCCCACTGGCCTCCAAAATACCTGTCGTGCAAAGAATTTGCTGGCACTTGTCCAAAATGTCCGGACATCCTCAGGCCCAGCCTCGCTGAATGATAGAGTCTATATTCTGCCAAATCTCTCTAGTCTCTTCTACTCATCGTCAGTAAAAATAGGACCCACCTGGGCTTGAGCAGCTGTAACCGGCTGGGCTGGTGATACCCCTGGGGTCTGAAGTCCCTACATCACTTGCTCTGGAGTACGGGCGGCGGGAGTCTGAGTACCTCCCACCGCTTGAGAAGTGGTTGATGCGGATGGAACAGAAACCGCCTGAGCAACGCTGGTGCACACAGTCAAAATCTGAGCCAAAGCCTTCTAAAGGTCTGGAATCACAATGGGCACAGCTGGTGCCTGAGCTAGCCCTACTAGCTCAACCATATATGGTACCTTCTCCTGAGGTGGAGCAACCGGCAAATCTATAGGTGCTGCTCTAGCTGCTGTAGGAGCTGCACCTCTGCCCCTACCGCGGACCCAACCGTGACCCCGGCCTCTCGTGGCCCTAACTGGTGGTACTGGTGGCTATTCTTCTTGACCGGTAGCACGTGTCCTCACCATCTGTGAGAGAATAAAACAATAAAAGTTTAGTGACCGGAATCAACAAGTCTACACGACAAGAATACAAGAATGTGAAATTTCCTAAGGGTTCGGCAGCCTCTCAAAGAAAAGTACAGACGTCTCTGTACCGATCCGCAAGACTCTACTAAACCTGCCTACGACTCGTGAGACCTATGTAACCTAGGCTTTGTTACCAACTTGACACGACCCAAAACTTAGCATGTCGTGATGGTGCCTAACGTGGTACTAGGCAAGCCGACACCTCAAAATATTTCCAACACTTTTAAGTGAAAAATGAAATAACACAGTTTTAAATAATTAAATCTTTCATAAACTGGATAGAAAGTCAACAGGGTGTCACTGAGTGCATGAGCATCTATACAACAAAAGTCTGAAAATGAAAAACTGAAACTAAATACATAAAGATGAAAGATAGGGATGGAGAGTCAAGGACTGCGAACTCCGAGTAGCTACCTCAAAATCTTCGAATGATCAAGCTGCTCAGATAATCAACACCCACCGTGACCAGTAACACCTGGATCTGCACACGAAGTGTAGGGTATAGTGTAAGTACAACCAACGTAGTAAGTAACAAGACTAACTATTGGACTGAAAGTAGTGACGAGCTCAGTAGGTACATTTCAATATAGAATTAACATCGTAGAAATGTAAGCATGTTTTCAAGTTCAACAGATAAAAACTCAATATAAGTAAAATAGATCAACTCGGAATGATATGAGGGATATGACATTTCTATATCTACATGCCAATGCACATGCTGTATGTGGTACACCACAATGGAAGCCTCACGTACTCACACTCCCAGAGTACTCAGTCACTCAGTAAAGTACGGTCAGGTCTTGTCCAAGGAAGATCCATCCCTCAATATAAATGTATAGGGCAACTCCATGCCCAGGGAACTCCATCCCAAATGTGAATATATAGGGCAACTCCATGCCGAGGGAACTCCATCCCAAATATAATATCCATTACGCTCACTGTGGGAGTGCAGACTCCGGAGGGGCTCCTTCACTCCAAGTGCTATAATAAGCCAGGTCTAGGCATATATAAATAAAAACATGGTGCGGCGTGCAGCCCAGTCCCTTGATATCTTCACAATTAGGCCCTCGATCTCACTCTGTCATCAATCTCTCCAGTCTATCGGGCTCTCAATAATCATGATAAATAGCCCAAATAGCGATGATATAATTCATCAATAAAGAACAATAGAGACTGAGATACAATATGCGAGTAAAAACTATGACTAAGTACAAAGTGGAAATTTTACAGATAATTCAACATGTAACACGACCTCTGCGGGTCCCTACAATATCAACACAAAGCCTAAGCATGATTTCTATCATGATTTGCAATTTAATTTCTATATCACATGGAGAATATACAAATAACAACAGATTATTTAACTATACAGTTCCATGGAATTTACCAAGTCGCAATTACTATGGTGCATGCCCACACGCCCATTACCTAGCATGAGCGTCACCTCAACACCAATCACATAACATACAATTCGGGGTTTCATACCCTCAGAACCAAGTTTAGAACTGTTACTTACTTCAAACCGTGCAAATCAATAGGGAAACACGCCCTTGCCTTGCGAAACGGCCTCTGATTGCCTCGAATCTAGCTACAAATAATTCGATACAATCAACACGACCTGAAGGAATCAATTCCATATGAAAATACTAAGCCCTTAATCAAAAGTCAAAAAGTCAACTCAAAAGTCAACCCCCAGGCCCACGTCTCGGAATCCGATAAAAGTCACAAAATCCGAACACCCATTCAACCACGAGTCCAACCATACCAAAATTAGTCAAATCGGATCACAACTCAGCCTTCAAATCTTCAAATTATAGTTTATGAAGTTTCTACAATTTTCCCCAAATTTCCATCCTAAAATATTAATTAAATGATGAAAACAATGATATATTCATGTATATTAACAAAATCCGAGTTAGAATCACTTACCCTGATGAATGTCATGAAAAAACCACGAAACATCACCACAAACTGAGCTCCCAAAGTCCAAATGTGAAATAATACTCTAACCCTCGTTTATATAGTACAAAATCTGACCTCCCATTGTACTGACCGCACATTCCAGGTTCCGCGGATGCACTACTAGGATTCAATAAATTGACCATAACATTCTGCACAAATGTCCAAATAATAAATAGTTTAACTTTCTTAAAACGAGACTCAAAGAGAGACAACTTTCATTTTTGGATCATCTCCAAATTCCTTATAAATTAAAAGATATAAGCTTTCGAAGTCAAACCATCAAACCTGCAGATTCTCTTTTCTGCGACCGTAAGAGGATTTCTTTTGTCCGCACATTTCCTCTGTGGTCCGCACCTTTCCTTTACGGTCCGCACATTAGGCTTTGCCTCAACACTACAAAATGTGCCCTCCGCACTTCAACTATTCCAGAACATTATCAGAGTGCCAAAATGTCCAAACTCGTTCAAAACTCACCCCGAAACACATCCGAGCCACTCAGGACCCCATCCGAATATACCAACAATTCCCGTAACATAACACGGACATATTCGAGGCATCAAATCTCATCCAACAACATAAATTCAATGAATCGCAACACAATTCAAGCCCAATGAAAACTAAGAAATTCTAACTTCTACATTCGATGCCGAAACCTATCAAATCAAGTCCGATTGATCTCAAATTTTTCACAAAAGTTATAAATTACATAACAGACCTATTCCAACTCTCGAAACACCAATCCAAGCCCGGTAACCACAAAGTCCACTCTCGATCAAACTTTAAAATTTTTAACTTTCGCCATTTCAAGCCTAAATTAACCACGGACCTGCAAATCACTATCTGGGCACGCTTCTAAGTCCAAAATCACCCCACGGAACCATCAAAACTTCATTACGGAGTCGTTTATTTAACTACAGACTTTCAAATAAAATTTCGAACACGCTCCTAAGTCCAAGATTACCATACGGAGCTATTGGAACCGTCAAATCCTGATTCCGAGGGCGTTTTCTCAAAATGTTGACCGAAATCAAACTTGGCCTTTTAAAGCCAACTTAAGGAACCAAGTATTACTATTTCAACCCGAACACTACCAAATCACGAACCAACCATCCCCGCAAGTCATAAATTAATAAAAGCACATACAGGGAGTTTTATTTAAGGGAACGAGGTTCTAAAATTTAAAATGACCGGTTGGGTCATTACAACATTCACATGCCCCCAAGGTACATATGCTTATCGAAGAATGCCATTTGGACTATGCAACGCTCCTGCTACATTTCAGCGTTGCATGTCGGCAATTTTCTCAGACATGATTGAAAAGTTTCTTGAAATCTTTATGGATGATTTCACACTTTTTGGTGAGACATTTGAAGACTGTCTCTATCATTTGACTTTGGTACTTAAAAGATGTGAAGAGAAAAATTTGGTTCTTAATTGTGAAGAATGTCACTTCATGGTAACAGAGGGAATTGTTTTAGGACATAAAATTTCTGCTAAATGGATAGAAGTTGATAAGGCTAAAATTGATCTTATAGCAGGATTACCCCCACCACTGTTAAAGGCATTAGAAGTTTCTTAGGGCATGCAGGTTTTTATAGAAGGTTTATAAAAGATTTTTCAAAAATTTTAAAACCTCTGACTAACCTACTAATGAAAGATGTGAAGTTTGAATTTTCAGATAATTGCAGGAAAGCATTTGAGATTCTCAAGAAACAATTGACTAATGCTCCAATTGTTGTTTCTCCTGATTGGAGCGAACCATTTGAAATAATGTGTGATGCAAATGATATAGCAGTTGGAGCGATACTGGGATAAAAGAGAGACAAGAGTTTTAGGCCTATTTACTACGCCAGTAGAACACTTAATGAAGCTCAAAAGAATTATGCTACAACTGAGAAGGAACTACTAGCAGTAGTATTTGCGTTTGACAAATTTCGTTCCTATTTGATAGGAACAAAGGTTACAATTTATACTGATCATGCAACTTTAAAGTACCTCTTAGCAAAGAAAGATGCTAGACCCAGATTACTAAGATGGAAACTTCTTCTGCAAGAGTTCAATTTTAAAATAAAAGATCAAAAAGGTTCTGAGAATCAGGTAGCTGATCATTTGTCTCATTTGGAAAATCCACCTGCTGAAATAAAATATATCAAAGAGGAATTTCCTGATGAACATATATTTTTAGTCACAACCGTTATAAATCGACCACATTGGTGTGATGATATTGCCAACTACTCGGCTGGAGGATGGATTCCAAAAGATATTTCTTATGAACAAAAGAAAAAAACTTTAAAAAGAAGCAAGACATTATTACTGGAAAGATCCTTACTTGTTTAAATTTTGTGAAGATGACATAATCAGGAGATGTGTACCGGATATAGAAATGAACAACATCTTAAGTCACTGCCATGATGGGGCTGTAGGATGACACTATGGAGGAAGAAAGATAGCAAGTAAAGTACTTGAAGTTGGATTTTTCTGGCCTACTCTATTCAAATATCCAAGGAATTATGTCGCCACTTGTGATAAATGCCAGAGAATCGGTAACATTTCAAAAAGGGGTGAAATGCCTCTTAACTCTATTTTTGTGTGTGAAATCTTTGATGTATGGGGCATTGATTTTATGGGTCTTTTTTCTCCTTCAAACTGCTATGAATATATTTTGGTAGCTGTTAACTATGTTTCAAAAAGGGTAGAAGCAATTGCTACTATAAACAATGATGCTCATATTGTTTGTACTTTTCTCAAAAAAAATATTTTTTCTAGATTTGAAACTCCACGAGTTATAATAAGTGATCAAGGAACTCATTTTATAAATAGACAATTTGCTAGTTTGTTGTTAAAATATGGAGTAACTCATAAAACAGAAACTCCATATCATGCTCAAACAAGCGGGCAAGTAGAAGTTTCCAACAAAGAATTAAAAAGAATTTTAGAAAAAATTGTTGGTTCTTCTCGAAAAGATTGGTCTTTAAAATTAAATAATATTTTATGGGCATACAGAACTGCTTATAAAACTCCCATAGGCACATCTCCTTATAGACTAGTTTTTGAGAAAGCTTGTCATTTACCTGTGGAATTAGAACATAAAGCATATTGGGCTAGGCTAAATGCAAATGTGAGAAACAAATGATGAAATCATAAACAGCCCCTCGGGCAAAACATCACTCGTATACAGCCCCTCGGGAAAACCTCACAGTCACTCATGCCTCTCGGGCATACCTCACAGTCACTCATGCCACTCGGGTATACCTCACAATCACTCATGCCACTCGGGCATACCTCACCATCACTCATGGCACTCGGCACTCGAACTCAGTAGGTACCTGCGCTCACTGGGGTGTGTACAGACTCCAGAGGGGCTCCTTCAGCTCAAACGCTATATCAAGCCAAATCATGGCATAAATCACTCAAGCCCTCGGCCTATATCGAACATGCTGCGACGTGCAGTCCGATCCCATAAATATCCTTACAAATCAGGCCCTCGACCTCATTCAGTCATAAACCTCTCAAGCCACTCGGGCATTTCAGTAAAAATAGGGCATTCAGCCCAAAACAGTATTTATATGCATCAAAATAGAGTCATAAAACTGAGTTATGCAGTAAACAAGTATAATAATGACTGAGTATAGATTTTCAATCGAAAACAGTGAGAGGATAGTAAGAAAAGGCCCCTAAGGGCCCAAACAGCACTGGCACAAGGCCCAAAACATGGCATTCAGCCCCATTTACAGAAACTCTTTCTAAAACATATAAGTATCATATAGTTTCAACAAAATATGCAACTTTACAGTTGCTATGGGACGGACCAAGTCACAATCCCCAATAGTGCACGCCCACATGCCCGTCACCTAGCATGTGCGTCACTTCAAAAATAGTAGAATAATACGAAATCCGGGGTTTCATACCCTCAGGACTAGATTTACAATCGTTACTTACCTCAAACCAGTCAAATCTCTACCCCGCAATGCTCTTGCCTCTGGACTCGGCCGCCAAATTCTCCAAATCTATTCACAATCAGTACAATACCATCAATATACGCTAATGGAATGAATTCCTCAAGAAAAATAATCAAATTGGCCCAAAAACATGAAATTGACTCAAACCCGTCCCCCGGGCCCACATCTCGAAATCCAAAATAATTTACAAAACTAGAAAGTCCATTCACTCACGATTCCATACATATAAAATTCATCAAAATACGACATCGTTTGGTCCCTCAAATCCTTAATTTAAATTCTCCAAAAACCCAAGCCCTAACCCCTCATTTTCACTCCAAAATCCTACTAATTAATGATGAACAAAGCCATAGATTCACGAAATTTATACCATTATGGGTTAGGATCACTTAACCCAATGTTTCTCCTTGAAAACCTTCGAAAAATCGCCTCTCTCCTGAGTTTCTCAAATCCAAAAATTAAAAAATGAAGACAAAACCACGAGCTGGGGCTTTTTCTGCCCAGCATATTCGCACCTGTGGCCAAATGTCCGCTCCTGCGGAACCGCACCTGCGGTCGAATCCTCGCACCTATGAGAACCACTTAAGTCCTCAAATTCCGCACTTGCTCCCCAGGTTCCTCACCTGCGGGCGCGCTCCTGCGCAATACTTCCGCTTCTGCGGAACCGGCTCAACCCTTCCTTTCCGCATCTGCGCTCAAGGCCTCGCACTTGTGGGCCCGTAGATGCGAAAAATCCTTCACACCTGCGTTCGCAGCCTTGGACTTCCATTTTCCGCATCTGCAGCTACCCCAAATGCACCTGCGACTCCTCCTTGCGCAGGTGCGAAAATATCAGTAGCAGCAACTTCAGCTGCATTTTCCAACTTCAACGAATCCGTTAACCACTCGGAATCGCCTCGAGGCCCTCGGGACCTCAACCAAAAATACAAACAAGTCATATATCAACATACAAACTTAGCCGAACCTTCGAATCACTCAAAACAACATCAAATCACCAAATTACCCTCGGATTCAAGCCTAAGAACTTCTAAACTTCCAAATTCGACAACCGATGCCGAAACTAATCAAACCACGTCCGAATGACCTCAAATTTTTCACACACGTCACAAATGACACTATGAACCTATTCTAACTTCTGGAATTCCATTCCGACCCCGATATTAAATTTTTCATTGCCGACCAAAATCGTCAAATTTTCAACTTTCGCCAATTCTAGCCTAATTCTACCACGGACCTCCAAATCACATTCCGGATGCACTCCTAAGTCAAAAAATACCTAACGGAGCTAACAGAACCATCATAATTCAAATCTGAGGTCAAATGCTAAAAGTTAAACTTGGTCAACTCTCCAAATTTAAAGCTTCAACAATGAAATTATTTCTTCCAATTCGATTCCGAAATACCTGCAAAACCAAAAACGACGATTCACACAAGTCAAAGTACCTCATACGGAGCTACTCATGCCCTCAAACAAGTGAGCGAATTGCAAATGTTCAAAACGACCGGTCAGGTCGTTACACTTTCGTTTTTAGTCCAAAAGCGTTTAATTGTGTTCCCGAAAACTGATAAATATGCTTAATTGCAGGAATATTGGAAGATGAGCTCCCAAGATGAAATACAACTCAAGAATGAGTAATCTGAACTCAAGGACAAAAATAGGCACAAAGACTCAGAAGTGTGGACTGCAGAATATCTGCTCCCGCAGGTCGTGAAAATATTCCCATTAGAGAAATGTGAGAAGTGAGGTCCGCGCATAAATTGTGCGGCCGCAGAAGCTGGGTCAGAGCAAAGGATCAGAGAACCTGCACCTTCAGTCCAACACAACTGTGGACAGTACAATTATTGTACGGTCGCAGAAGAAGAGCCACGCAGTCGCACTCACATTTGTGCTGACCGCAGAAGAGCAAGGTACGGCCGCACTCAAAATTTTACGGACCGCAGAAAGAAAGCAGTGCGGCCGCATATTAGAATTATTGGCCGCGGATTCCCACTCCTGTCAAGCTGAAGAAATGTGCGGACCGTACATGGAATTGTGCGGACGCAGAATCTCCGAAAGGGCATTTTTGTCCGATGATTCTAGCTTTGTATAAATAGAAGAGTTTCACTTTTTTTAGGTCAAGTTTTTGACATCAACTGCTATAGTAGACGGTTTATTTTACTATTTTTAGTAGTTTTTGCTATTTTGAGCTTTTTGAATATTGATTTCATCATTTTAATTATCAATATGGGTTTAATTATCATTTATGGTTGGTTGTTTATTATTTAGCCTTCTTTTTCCTTTTAATTGTAGAATTAATGGTTGCAAATATTAGTTCTTGCCTATTTGACTTAGTCTCTACTTGAGAAAGAGATACTTAGTCTATGAAAACTTGGCTAGCAAGAAATTGGGTCAATTGAGAGATTGATAAGCCCAATTAAATGGTTGAACCTAGAGATAGTAAAACCCGACTTGAGCTTCTTATCAGCTATTTTGTTCAATACCCATTTGGACTTGAGAAAGATAAATTGGGCAAAAGCACTCTCTGACCGAGAGGTATTGAGTGGGTATCGAGTGTTGATAGCTATAATACACCCCGACCAATTAAACAAGATTTAAAGTTTACAACTAGGTGAAGGTTATAGCCCTAGGCCTTTTACAACATTTGAAAAACAACAACAAAAACACTTTCCTAGTTTCAATTCTTAGTTTGTAATTTTAGTTTAAATTATATTTAGAAACAACCCAAGTTTGTGAAAGTGCAATTTGAGATATTTCAAGCTCATACACTATAATATATACCCCTAAGTCCCATTCATAGCTCTCTGTGGAAAATCGACCCCGACTCCTTGTTGGGTATAACTATTGCATCGACCATTTCATAACCTTAAATAGAGGTGTGACTTGGACGAGACCAATTTTGGGCGCCGTTGTCGGGGAGCTGAAAAACGGATTTAGCTATATATTTGGTTTTGTGTGTGAATTGTCTTCTTTTCCTTCTGTGTTACTAAGTTATGTGAATCAATTGTAGGTGCAACAATGGCCCTCAACAATGATCAACTCGGAAACATGCCTTTGGGGGATGTGGACGCTGAATATGACCAAGTTAAAGAAGTTCCTCTTGAAGCTCAAGCAAATAGACGAGGCCGACCGCCTCAAGAAAACGTCCCAGTTCCCACCCCGCCTCCACCAAGAGCGGCTCCACATCGGGTGTTGCCGACTGAAGGGTATGCAAGTGCCATAGTCCCACCCCGCATTAGGGCAGGCAACATTCAAATCACAAATGTAATGCTCACTGTAGACACTGAAATTTTAACAGATCAAGATAAATCCTAAATTCAAGACGACTCTTGAAATATTAGGAGTCTATTAGCGTTACTTAGTAGCTACTCCACCTAAACTCTAATTCATGCCTATAAATAAGGCTACATATATCCTTCAAAGATGATCTTATCAATCCCATAGTGCACAAAGAGATCACATATACGATCTCGAAATTCCATAAACATTCATGGAATATTCCTTAGAGTTCAAAGACATGTCAAATATGTCTTGCTCAAAGTTCTAACAACATTCAAGATCCAAATTGAGTGTTGCTATATGCTAATTGATCATCAATTACATCAAAGAGATGCATATCATCCTACGTTTGAGAAATATGCCGCTAAGGCCCTCGAATTACGGATAACAAATCGGAGGGAAGAATCAAGGGATAAACAGAGTTGTAACTTGTAATGTTTATCAATAAAATCTTTTTCTTTATAGTTGTTTGTGATTGCAGTTTTATTTTTCTACAAAAATATATTCCAAACAAATTGGCATGCCCAGTGGGACCAGTTCTGCCCTTCATCTCTTCCTCCTGTAAATCGAAAACTCCAAGTTTCAAAATCATTTGTTGCGATGGTCGAGTACTTCAAGTCTCATCTTCAAGTTTCGCCAAGCCTATATTTTTTCCTTCTCTTGATACGTGTAGACATCAAAATTTTAACGGATCAAGCCAAATCCTAAATTCAAGATACTACAAGACTCTTGAAATCCTAGGAGTCTATTAGGGTTTCTTGGAGGTTACTCTACCCTAAACCCTAACGCACACCTATATTAAGGGATACATATTCCCTTGAAGAGGGGTCTCAAAAATCCCATAAACTCTTGGGATATTCACAAAGAGATCAAAATATGACCGGATACTTCTTGACAGTCAAATAGTTCAAGAAGCTGGAGATCAAATACATCCCCAGGAGGTCTGCATTATCCTACATTTGAGAAATACGCTGCTTCAGCCCTCGAATCACGGAGATAATCAGGAGAGAAGAATCAGGAAAAAATAGAATTGTACTCAGAATTGATTAGTAAAAATATTTTTCTCCTATTTTGTGATTGTAGTTTATTTTTCATATCTTGAAAATTTATTGCAAACAAATTGCCTCTTCTAAGTCATATGAGATCCAAAGTTCAAAAGAAGAATGAAATTTCTTCTTGATTTTCAAGTGTTGTTTGAATGAATTACTTCCATCATACTTCACTTGGACAACGACTAGGGCAGTATGTATCTTTTGAACTTATGCGACTGAACTCAGAATGAAACTCTAAGCTGCCTACGTACCTCAGTGAAGAGGATCAAGTCATACCGTAGTTCAGAATGGGTGATTTTTATTTATTTATTTATTTTATGTCCTAACATTTGCCTAGGCCGCCTCTTTCGAGGTTTTCAACCTAGCAGACTCTTTTTTTGTTTTTTTGGTGGTGGGCCATACACAGTTTAGACTCATGCGGGGGAGGCAAGCCTTCATGATAAACCAATGTCTTCAATTGGGAGATTATAGTCTTTTAGGAGGCTACCAAGTATTTGCACTGAAGTTCAGGGATTTACTATGCCTTCATGTTCACCAAATCTTTAAGTCCTCCGGTCTTCAAGTTTACTGCTCTTCAAGTTGAAATGTTTAAACCCTACAAATTCCATATTTGGAAACTATAAATTTCAAAATCAAATTGATGTGATGGCCTTCAAAAATATCAACAATGTTTCAACTAAGGATGTTACCGCAACCACATCTTTCACCCCCTTGGAGATGACGAAAAAATCAAATTTCCAACAATTGGGGCAATCTCTGGGGATAAGTTCTTTGTCTTTTATCCCAGTGATTCCTCGCCAAAGCTGCAAGCTAAAGGAGGAGATACCCAAATAGTCTTGCCATGGACGTGATATTGCAAAGTGAAGGCACCAACTAATTCTTCACCAAAACTACTCTCGCTAAAGCTATAAAGCCGCAAGAAAGTTAGGGATGGTAATTTCAAGGAGGCCAAGTAACCTATCAAATGGGTTGCTATGCTTTATTATTTAAAAATAGACTATGCTTGCAACAAGTGACAATCATGGTCTCACTTTGCCTATTATGTTTTGGTGAATTAAATAAAGGATAGATGTTGCTCAATTTAAGATTTGATAATCTTTCTGAAATTGGGCCAATAAGCATGTTATTAGGCATAGTTAAGGGATGAAATTTCTACAAAAGCTTCTTTAAAGACTGGATCCATCTCAAGATACAATTCGAAGCATCTTTGCATGATCAAGCACTCTTTCGAGAAGATACAAAAAATGAGTTTCTCACATGAGTACTTCAAGTCTCGTCTTTATGTTCCATCAAGTCTACACGCTGACAAGCCTTGAAGTAGGGGGCATTTGTATACACTAAAATTTTAATATATCAAGCTAAATCCTAAATTCAAGATACTACAAGAGGACTCTTGCAATTCTAGGAGTCTATTAGGGTTGCTTGGAGGCTACTCTACAAAAACCCTAATATGGAGGCTACTCCATCTCAATCATAGGTTACTCCTATAAAAAGGGTTACATATTCCCTTTGAAAAGAGCTCTCAAATTGAGGTCATCCCAAAAAGTATCCAATAAATTCTTGGGATATTCACAAAGGGATCAAGGCATAAAATAATGTCGTGATCAATAGATATTCTTCTTGATAATCAAATACTTCAAGAAGAATATCCTTACAATGATCGACTTTCATGGAGATCAAATAATCCAGAGAGATCCGCATCATCCTATATTCGAGAAATACGCCACTTAGTCCCTCGAATTACGGATAACAAATCGGAGGGAAGAATCAAGGGATAAACAAAGTTGTAACCTGCAATGTTTATCAATAAAATCCTTTTTTCTTTATAGTTGTTTGTGATTGCAGATTTATTTTTCTGTACAAATTTATTGCAAACAAATTGGCACGCCCAGTGGGACCAGTTCTACACCCCGACAATTTGTTGCGATGGTCGAGTACTTCAATTCTCGTCTTCAAGTTTCGGCAAGCCTACACCCCGACAAACCTTGAAGTATTGGGCATTTGTAGACATCGAAATTTTAAAGGAAGAAGATAAATCCTAAATTCAAGACTACTTTTGAAATATTAGGAGTCTATTAGGGTTACTTGGTGGCTACTCCACCCAAACCCTAATTTATGCCTATAAATAAGGCTATATATGTCCTTCAAAGATGATCTCAGTAATCCCATAATGCACAAAGAGATCAAATATACTATCTCGAAATTCCATAAAAATACATGGAATATTCACAAAGAGATCAAAGACATCAAATATTATCTTTCTCAAAGTCGTCGAAGTGATCAACGAATGTTCTTCCTTTTCGTGGAGATCAAATACATCCTAAGGAAGTTCGCATCATCCTACGTTCGAGAAATACGCTGGTTAAGCCCTCGAATTACGGAGAATGATCTAGAGAGAAGAATCAAGAGAACAAATAAAATTGTACCCACATCATTTTATCAATAAAATTATATTTTTTCATATTTATATTGTGGTTGTAATTTATTTTGTATCACAAATAATTTATTGCAAACAAATTGGCACGCCCAGTGGGACAACTTCTGCCCTTCATCTCTTCCTCCTGCATATTAGAAACTTCAAGTTTTAAGATTATCTGTTGTGATGGTCGGGTACTTCAAGTCTCGTCTTCATGTTTCAGCAAGCCTACACCTCAACAAACTTTGAAGTAGGGGGCATTTGTAGACACTGAAATTTTAGCAGATCAAGATAAATTCTAAATTCAAGATGACTCTTGAAATATTAGGAGTCTATTAATATTACTTGGTGGCTACTCAACCCAAATCCTAATTCATGCCTATAAATAAGGCGACATATGTCCTTCAAAGAGGGTCTCAAAAATTTCATAAATTCTTGGGATATTCACAAAGGGATCAAGGCATAAAATAATATCGTGATCAATAGATATTCTTATTGATAATCAAATACTTCAAGAAGAATATCCATAGAATGATCGACTTTCATGGAGATCAAATAATCCAGAGAGGTCCGCATCTTCCTATGTTCGAGAAATACGCCGCTAAGGCTCTCGAATTACGGATAACAAATCGGAGGGAAGAATCAAGAGATAAACAGAGTTGTAACCTGCAATGTTTATCAATACAATCTTTTTCCTTATAGTTGTTTGTAATTGCAGTTTTATTTTTCTGCACAAATTTATTGCAAACAAATTGGCACGCTCAGTGAGACCAGTTCTACCCTTCCTCTCTTCCTCCTGCATATCAAAAACTTCAAGTTTCAAGATTATCTGTTGTGATGGTCGGGTACTTCAATTCTCGTCTTCATGTTTCAGCAAGCCTACACCTCAACAAATCTTGAAGTAGGGGCATTTGTAGACACTGAAAGTTTAATAGATCAAGATAAATCTTAAATTCAAGACGACTCTTGAAATCCTAGGAGTCTATTAGGGTTTCTTGGAGATTACTCTACCATAAATCTAACTCACACCTATATAAAAAGATACATATTCCCTCGAAGAGGCGTCTCAAAATTCCCATAAACTCTTGGAAATTTTACAAAGAGATCAAAATATGGCCGGATACTTCTTGACAATCAAATAGTTCAAGAAGCTGAAGATCAAATACATCTCCAGGAGGTCCGCATCATCCTATGTTTGAGAAATACGCCGCTAAGGCCCTCGAATTACGGATAACAAATCGGAGGGGAGAATCAAGGGATAAACAGAGTTGTAACCTGCAATGTTTATCAATAAAATCTTTTTCTTTATAGTTGTTTGTGATTGCAGTTTTATTTTTCAGCACAAATTTATTGCAAACAAATTAGGCATTTGTAGAAATGATCGTATATTTGATCTCTTTGTGCATATTCCGGGAGTTTATAAAATTTCTGAGATGATCTCCCTTTTCTAGATATTCTTTAAGGGAATATGTAACCTTTTTTATAGGAGCGACCTGGAAGCGACTTCATATTTATTTTTTATAGTCCCTTCAATGAACTCCTTTAGTTGATTGATTGGAATCATCCCTTCTGGAGAGACTGGAATTTCCTTAGTGGATGCAACTTGTCGTGGGGGGGGGGGGGGGTTCAATCTCTTGAACTTCTGGAAGTTTGCCAGGTGCATGGGTGGATTCTTCTTCCATCAAGATTCCCACCCTATCTGTTAGCTTGTCGATTCTAGCATTTTGATTTTACATGCACTTGGTCAAGCCAACGATTGCTTCCGTCAAGTTTGCCAACTGCTCATCCACAGATGAAGTGTTTGTCACCATGACTTGTATAATTGTCGTGGACGATGGAGAGTAGCATGGATTTTCACACAAATTGATCCTTGATTGGCTCAGGCTATGTGGTGTAAGTAGGGAGGATCCATCACTTGAAGCATCATCATCTTCCTTCACAGTAAAGTGCTTGGATCCGGAGAGGTCAAGCAGAGCAAGAGTTTTCTTGATCTTTTCAGCAAAATTGCTTCCTCCTTCGGGTGCGTTTGTGGAAGATCTTGCTCCTTTTGAGGATGAAGATCCGAAAATAGGGGTTGATACGGACGGCACTTGAAATGCTTGTTGTCCTAAAGAGTTTGCTTTGCTGCTCGTAATTGGTCCAAAGCTTCCAAAAGTAATATCGAGGATGCTTTCCACATTAGCATAGAACCTGAAATTAGCAGCCTTGGTGGAAGTGGAATTGGAGTGGATTTTTTTTGAAGCCATTTTAATGTTCTTGAACTTTGGTGATTGAAAAGTTGAGATGAGAGGTAGAGATCGTCCCACCGGGCGTGCCAATTTGTTTGCAACAAATTATTCGTGATACAAAATAAATTGCAACCACAATATAAATATGAAGAAATATAATTTTATTGATAAAATCATGCGGGTACAATTCTATTTGCTCCCTTAATTCTTCTTTCTAGATCGTTCTCAGTGATTCGAGGGCTTAACCAGCATATTTATCGAACGTGGGATGATGCGAACTTTCTTAGGATGTATTTGATCTCCATAAAAAGGAAGAACAACCGTTGATCACTGAAAGACAATTGTTTGCAACAAACGCAAGGCTAAACTTTCGCCCGCTTGCCATCTTAAAAGTCTCGGGACGAATTAAGTTTTCTGCCTTGGGAAACACAAAGGCACATAGCCAAATCGTTAAGAATGCTGCTATATATGTTTCATCTTTCTTGTCAGACCTCATCCTAAGCTTGTAGAATATAGCTTTTTGATCACTCGACCACCTAGTTGTCTCAGGAATAACTCCTCTAGGATTATGTGTCGACTTTAGGCACGCGAACTTCTTTTCCTTTCGCAGTGGGGAAGGTTTATAAATTAAAGTTTTTTATACCAAAATTTTGTCCATTTGCTCAAGGAGACCTTTTGGTTAACACCCGTACCTTCCTTCAGGTGATGGAAGGTATCAAATAAATACTCACAAGATCGAGGAATAAATCTTATCTGTTTTTCGTCCAAACTAATGAGTTATCTTGTCTCAGGTACCACTTCTTCATACGGAGAGCCTGCAATGGGCAGACCTCCAAGGATATGTAAGTCCCAAAGATAGATAGATAGTTCCCCGACTGATGTAAGAAGCGTGTTCGTCTTGGGGCACCAAGCATCACAAAATGCTTGCAAAATGTTCGAGTTCCGATCATAAGTGAAAAGTGAAGACAACATCGTAAATCTTTGTTGTACTTAGGGTTTGTTGGCTTCCACCAAGTACATCTTCAACTTATTCCCAATATCCTGAAATATGAAGATACTCGCCCTCGATTGTTGTTGTGTTTCCCCAACGTACTTCGCCTTGAATTATGCGACGTCCTAAGTTTGGAAGGGTGCTCGCAATGTTTACGTAGCAATGGATTGGCGCTTGGAGAGACCACATTTTGGACAATGGATTAGAAGTTGATTTATGCTCCAAGGTCCAGTTTTCTACATGAAGGGAGTTCCTCAAAGAAGGTCATGTGGCTGCATACCGGCCAGCTTGTGAGGTATGAACCAAAGCTTGATTTGTTCTATGCCATCTTCAGTCTCCATTATGAGATATCTAAGTTTGGAGGAAGGTGGGGTATAGTCTCTGAAATTTTCCATCTCTTCGTGTTGCAAAAAAAAAAAAAATAATAATAATAATAATAAATTAACAAGCAAAGAAAACGCAGGAGAATAGAAGTAAAAAATTTACCTTCTCGTTACTGCTTTTCTGAGCAGCTTACAAGAACCAAAGATTAATGCTCAAACTACATGAGAACAAGGGGTTTATATAGATTCAGTGGTACGGCTATTTGAAGATGAATGGCGATGTGGGACTAGTAAGAGTTTAATAGAATCCAACAAGAATTTAGCATTCTAATTCCACTAGGAGGACAAGCTACTGGTGGCTGGAAAATATGTTTCCAACTTGGACTCTGTGTCATTGTCTCCTAAAAAAAAACTTGAGTGCATCGTGCAATTCGGGTGATCAAAGAAAGCTAATTCAAGTAGATCTTAGTGGGCTCACGTGCATTTTCATGGAGATTCTCAAATCTTTATATTTTCCATTCTTATCAATTTGAACGTTTTTTATGTGAAGATCAATTAGATATTTCTATGAAAAGTGTAAAGCAAAATGAAGACATTTATTACATGAATACTTTAAGCCTGGTCTTCAAAAGGTGAAAAAGCTTGACAAGTCTTGAAGTAGGGGCATTTGTAGGTGTATAAAATTTACGTAATTAAATTCATAAATTAATTTGGACTATATTTTAAATTCAAGATATATTGGTCCAAATAAATATTATGGGCTAATATAATTGGATTAATTATATAAATTCAATATATATGAATTAAATAAATAAGCCTTAATCTATTGGGTTAGCCCATTTAATTGTGCTAAAGTAATGAGCCCACTTCCTTAGGCCTAATATGCCATTTTTCTAGAGGTCCAGTTTGGTGTCACGTGTCATATGATGTGGCACGCCAAGTCAAGCGGAAGAGCCAATAGGATCATGCCATGTGTCATTATGACAAGGCATGCCTAGTCAAATTAAAGAGCCAATGAAATCACGCCACATGTGCAAGTGGCATGTTTTGGCCAATCAAATGCGGCCTTGTCACACTTCAATTTGATTGGCCGGAAAGAGTTTATTCTTATCATAACTCTTCCCTCCCACAACTATAAATAGGGGTCTTCATAACCCAGAAAGGACACCAGAAGTTATAACAAGAAGCAAGAGAGAGCTTGTGGATCAAACGCCGCAAATTTTTCTACAAGTTTCAAACTTCAAGCAATCAAGTTCAAGTTCAAGAAATCAAGTTCAAGCTCAAGAACGAAGAACTTCAAGCTCAAGAAATCAAGTTCAAGCTCAAGAACGAAGAATAAGTCAAGATTCAAGGAGTACGAGTTCAAATCAAAGTTCGTGCTAGTTGAATTCAAGATCATCGTTCGTGGAAACAAATATAGATTCAAGATCAAGCTCAAAGGCCCTTGAATTTATTTACTATTGGAAAGAAGAATCAGAGAATTCATAGAGATTGTAACACTCAATTATTTAAAATAAAATACTACAATTGTTGCGATATTTTCGGTCTTGATGTTATTTTCTCGACGCAATTTATTATCTACAAATTCTGGCACGCCCAGTGGGACTAGTTCTGCCCTTCATCTCTTCCTCCTGCATATCAAATATTTCAAGTTTCAAGATTATCTGTTGTGATGGTCGGGTACTTCAAGTCTCGTTTTTATGTTTCAGCAAGCCTACACCTCGATAAACCTTGAAGTAGGGGGAATTTGTAGACACTGAAATTTTAAAAGATCAAGATAAATCCTAAATTTAAAACGACTCTTGAAATATTAGGAGTCTATTAGGGTTACTTAGTGGCTACTCCACCCAAACTCTAATTCATGCCTATAAATAAGGCTACATATGTCCTTCAAAGATGATCTCACCAATCCCATAGTGCACAAAGAGATCACATATACGATCTCGAAATTCCATAAAGTTTCATGGAATATTCATTAGAGATTAAAGACATGTCAAATATGTCTTGCTCAAAGTTCTAGCAACATTCAAGATCCAAATGGAGTGTTGTTATATGCTTATTGATCATCAAATACATCAAGGAGATGCATATCATCCTACGTTCGAGAAATACGCCGCTAAGGCCCTCGAATTACGGATAACAAATCGGAGGGAAGAATCAAGGAATAAATAGAGTTGTAACCTGCAATGTTTATCTATAAAATCTTTTTCTTTATAGTTGTTTGTGAATGTAGTTTTATTTTTCTGCACAAAATTTATTGCAAACACTCACATTGCTAGTGCAACGGAGATTCTTCACCAGGGGTCCGAGTCACAATGCATACAAACAAGAGCCCAATGAGCCGTTGCATGAAATATGGGTGAGGTACCAAACTATGGTCAAAGAGTGCCCCAACAATGACATGACGGAGACTATGATTCAACAAACTTTCTACCGGGGGATCAACACGACCAATCAGTGTGTGGTAAATCAACTTGCCGGTGGAAATTTTATGACAACGCTGTATGCGGAAGCTTGTGAGATTTTAGATGAAATGGCGGACACGTCATCGGCATGGCAAAGTAGGGCAAATGTTCCTCAAGGTGATCCGAACATGATTCACCTACATAAAGAATTGCATGATCATGGGCAAGCCATTGTTGAGTTGACCACCACCATGAACCAATTGGCAAAGGCTCAACTTCAACAAGTACAAAACCCGAGGCAAGTCAATGCTATGGAGGGAGTTAATATGATGGTAAATAAGAGAAGAACAAGAAGTCAACAAGTGCAACAAAGAGTGGACAAGTTTGTGCAAGATGATAGTGGAATTGATCAACGTGATGCTTACAATGATTAAGAAGAATAGGTCCAGTATGTGAACAACTTTCAAGGGCAAAGAAACAACTTCCAAGGCCCTAGTCAACAACAATGGAGACCTTCAAACAACCAAGGTAATTGGAATAGTGGAAACAATCAAAGCAATTGGAATAACAACAATCAAGGCAATTGGAGTGGAAGCAATAACCAAGGGAATTGGCAAAACAATAACAACCAAGGCAATTGGGGAGGCAATAACCAAGGCGGGTGGAACAACAACCAAGGAAATCGGAGTCGGGTTTTCAAAGGCCCCCAATGAATCAACAACCGAGAAACCCACCTCCTTACCCTTCTCATGGTCCTAGTTCGTCCAACAATGAAATGGGTCGTATTGAGAACATGTTCAAGAAAATGATGGAGAAGAATGCCGATTCCGATGGTCAACTTGCTTCACACAACACATCAATCCAAAACTTAGAAGTGCAAATGGGTAAAATCTCTCAAGCTTTAAATTCATGTCCTAAAGGGGCACTACCAAGTGATACGGTGGTGAACCCGAAGGGTGGGAACAATACGGGGCATGCCATGGACGTTACTACAAGAAGTGGAAGAGGTGGGAATGCACCCACCTCAAGTCAAAGGCAATTTGTGGATGATGAGCAACTGGTAGAGGCAGAGGAGAGCCCAAACATTGTTGTGCACACAAATGAGGAAGTGCGGATTGATAGTGATGACACGATGGAAGAGACTCAAGAGGTTGTAAACCCATCTAGGGATCATGTGATTGACATACCGGAACCGGTAGTGCAAAAAGCTAAGCCACCAGTGCCTAAGCCACCTCCTCCCTATCCTCAAAGGCTTGCCAAGAAAAGCGGCAAGAATCAATTCAAAAAGTTCATTGATATGTTGAAGAGTTTCTCGATAAATGTGCCATTAGTTGAAGCCTTGGAGCAAATGCTCGATTCTGCAAAGTTTATGAAGGATTTAGTGACAAATAAGTGATCGATGAATTTTGAAACTATAAAAATGACTCATCAAGTTAGTGCAATTGTGCATTCCATGGCTCCCAAGTTGGAGGATCCAGACGCTTTCACGATTCCCTGTGCAATTGGAAGTGTCGAGTTTGCAAAAGCTCTTTGTGATCTTGAGGCAAGTATCAATTTGATGCCCTGTTCAGTTTTTAAGACTTTGGGAATTGGGCAACCAAGACCCACATCTATGAGATTACAAATGGTCGATCGTACCATGAAGAGACCATTGGGAGTGATTGAAGATGTAGTAGTTCGTATTGATAAATTCATTCTTCTAGCGAATTTTGTCATTCTTGATTGTGAGGCGCCGATTATTCTTAGTAGACCTTTCCTTGCTATGGGGAAGGCTCTAGTTGATGTTGAAGCCGGAGAACTGACCTTCGGGGTTGGTGATGAAAAAGTGGTTTTTCCATGTGTGTAAGTCCATGAGGCAACCCAATAGCAAAGAGGTGTGTTCTTTCATGGACTTGGTGACCGATATGATTGTATATGAAACAAGTGCTATGATGAATGTGGATGATACATTGGAGGCCGTCTTGCTCAACTTTGATGATGACGAGATGTATGGCTTCATGGAATGTGTGAACTCTTTACAGGGAATGGGGTCGTACACTTAGGAACCCCGCAAATTGTCCTTGGATCATGAAAATAGGACAACTCCTCCTATAAAACCTTCAATTGAAAAGCCTCCTATCATGGAGTTGAAGCCATTGCCTCCACATCTTTGGTATGAATTTCTTGGACTTTCTTCTACTTTACCGGTTATTCTTTCCTCTTGTTTGACTAAAGTGCAGGTAGACTCTACACTGTCGATTCTAAAAAAGAGGAAGAAGGCTATTGGGTGGACTTTGGCAGATATTCGGAGGATAAGCCCCGCATTTTGCTTGGACACGATTAACTTGGAGGAAGGTGCCAAACCATCTATTGAATATCAAAGGAGACTCAATGAAGCCATGCAAGAGGTTGTCAAAAAGGAGATCATCAAGTGGTTGGATGCCGGGGTTGTCTACCCTATTTCCTATAGTTCGTGGACTTCTCCGGTTCAATGTGTCCCAAAGAAAGAGGGCATGATGGTGGTCACTAATGATAAGAATGAGTTGATTCCTACAAGAACGGTGATCGGGTGGAGAGTGTGTATGGACTATCGTAAGCTCAACAAAGTCACAAGGAAGGACCATTTTCCACTTCCCTTCCTAGACCAAATGCTTGATAGATTGGCCGGCCGTGCTTTTTATTGTTTCCTTGATGCGTATTCCAGCTACAACCAAATTCTTATTGCTCCGGAGGATCAAGAGAAAACTATCTTTACATGTCCTTATGGTACTTTCGCCTTCAAGCGGATGCCATTTGGGTTATGCAATGCACCGGCAACTTTTCAAAGGTGTATGATGGCGATCTTCACGGACATGGTGGAGGAATATCTTGAAGTCTTCATGGATGAACTTTCGGTGGTTGGGAATTCTTTCGATGATTGTCTTGCAAACTTGGATAAAGTGTTGGCAAGATGTGAAGAAACAAACTTGGTGCTCAATTGGGAGAAATGTCATTTCATGGTCAAGGAAGGCATTGTCCTTGGCCACAAGATCTCAAAGAATGGCATTGAAGTTGACAAGGAAAAGATTGAGGTGATTTCTAAACTTTTACCTCCAACTTCGGTGAAAGGCGTGCGGAGTTTCTTAGGCCACGCGGGATTTTACTGGCGTTTCATAAAGGATTTCTCTAAAGTGGTGAACCCATTGTGCATGTTTTTGGAGAAAGATGCTAAGTTCCACTTCAATGATGATTGCATGAGAGCCTTTGAATTGCTAAAGTTCAAGTAGACTACTACTCCCATTATCACCACTCCAAATTGGAGTGTCCCTTTTGAGCTCATGTGTGATGCAAGCGATGTAGCGGTAGGGGCTGTTTTGGGGCAACACATCAATAAGATTTTTCATCCGGTCTACTATGCTAGTAAAACCATGAATAGTGCCCAAGTCAACTATACCATTACGGAGAAAGAGCTCCTTGCCATTGTGTTTTCTATTGAGAAGTTATGCCCATACTTGATGGGTCCAAAAGTGATTGTCTACACGGATCATGCGACATTTTGTTATCTTATGAGCAAGAAAGATTCCAAAGTCCGGTTGATGAGGTGGGTGCTTTTGTTGCAAGAGTTTGATATAGACATCCAAGATCGAAAAGGAAGTGAAAACCAAGTGGCAGACCACTTGTCTCATTTGGAGGAGGAGGGGAGGCCGTATGATGGCCTTGAAATCAATGACTCCTTCCCCGATGAACAAGTCTTGGCTATTTCAATGAAATAGGTGCCATGGTTTGTGGATCTAACAAATTTCTTGTAAGTGGTATCATCCCGGATGAGTTCTCTTCAAACCAAAGGAAGAAGCTCAAATGGGATTGTCAAGACTATTATTGGGATGAACCGTACCTTTTCCGGATTTGTACAGATGGAGTGATTAGAAAATGTGTCCCGGAGGAGGAGCAATGTGAAATTCTTGGGGCTTGTCATTCTTCGCCATATGGTGGCCACCATGGTGGAGCAAGAACGACAGCAAAAGTGCTAAGTTGCAGTTTTTATTGGCTCACTCTTTACAAAAATGCAAGTGATCTCGTTAAGCGTTGTGATGAATGTTAAAGGGCCGGTGGAATCTCAAAGAAAAATGAGATGCCCCTCACCACCATTTTAGAGATTGATATTTTTTATGTGTGGGGTATTGACTTCATGGGTCCTTTTGTGAGTTCTTGTGGAAACACCTACATCTTGGTCACAGTTGATTATGTGTCCAAATGGGTTGATGTCATTGCTTTACCCAACAATTAAGCGAGAAGTGTGGTGACGTTTTTGAAGAAAACTATTTTCACATGGTATGGTACTCCATGAGCTATCATAAGTGATGGGGGGTCATATTTTTGTAATAAAGCTTTCGACACCTTACTCACCAAGTATGGTGTCACTCATAAAGTCACGACTCCCTATCATCCATAAGCAGGCGGTCAAGTGGAAGTCTCCAACCGGGAGATAAAGAGTATTTTGTCCAAAACAGTGAATGCTAACCGGACAGATTGGTCCAAGAAACTTGATGATGCTTTATGGGCTTATAGGACGACTTACAAAATACCTATCAAAATATCTCCATGTTGGTTAGTGTTTGGAAAAGTTTGTCATATTCCGGTGGAACTTGAGCACAAAGCCATGTGGGCTTTAAAGAAGTTAAATTTTGAGTGGGATGTCACCGCCAACTTAAGGGTGGCACATTTGAATGAGTTGGATGAGTTTCAGTACCATGCATACACAAGTTCGTCCTTACACAAAGAGAAGATGAAATATCTTCATGACAAGTACATATGGAACAAAGATTTTAAAGAGGGTGATCTTGTGTTGTTCAATTCATGGTTACGGATGTTTTTCGGAAAAATAAAGTATAAATAGAGTGGCCCGTTTGAAGTTGTGGGTGTGACACCCTTTGGTGCATTGAACTTGAAGAATATAAATGATGAGGTGTTTAGAGTCATGTCACCGAGTGAAGCATTATCTGGGAAACGTTGGTGATGGCCACGTCGTGGCGGTAATTCATTTCAAGTGATGGTAATCGCGTCATGCCGCGATGTTAAATCAAGCGCTTCTTGGGAGGCAACCCATGTTGCTTTTTCTTTTTCTTTTCTTCTTCTTTAGATAGGTCTTATTTTGTGCTAATTGGATTTGAAGTGTGTTGCAGGAATAAGTGTGCTTTATAGGAACTGTGCTCAGAAACATTGGTTAAGTATGGAAAAAGTGCGGATCACATATAATGTTACAGCAGAACGCAATTGTAGTCGCACAAGTTGAGATGGAAAAATGAAAACTCTCTGGTTTGTTTGTCAGAGAAACAACCAAAGTGCGGTCGCACAACGAATTATGCGGTTCGCACCAAAATCTGCGGCCGCACAGCTAAATTTGCGGACTGCAAAAATTATAGCAGGAAATTGAACCTCCAAGTAATAGAGTGCGGACCGCAGAAGGAATTCTGTGGCCGCACTCATCTCATTGTTCCTTAGCCAAATCCGTTGTGTATAAATAGTAATGCTAAGGCTACTGTACAAATTTTCATTCTCTGAAAAAAAGGGCTAAAACTTTGCACACATCTGTTCAATCATCTACTACCTAGATACACATTTGTGATCATTCCTTAGCACTGCTTCATCACTGGTATGTTCAAATCACTTCTAGGATTATTCAATTTTCTTAGTTTAATTTACAATTTGTTAGTTATTTTAGACCATTTGTCATTAGAAGTCAATTTTATATCCATGTGGGGTGTAAATTGTGTTGTGTCAACTCCTAATTGCAATTTGGGGAATGGGTATCTTGATTATCATGTTAATTGCTATTAACATGTCCAATTTGTGCAAAAATCGAAACCCTTAAGGAATCTGCCCGATCTAAGTTTGAAATTTGTGGCCCCATAAGAAATTGTGCGGTCCGAAGATGTGATGACCCAATATGTCATCTTTAAATTTTAAATATTTATTTATGTATTCTGAGACCTCAAAAAATACTATTCAATATTTCTCGACTTGCGTGCACAGTCCGTAAATTTTTCCGAAAAGTTTTTATGTGGAAAATTAATTAAAATGTGAAATTGAGCTTTAAAACTCAATTGAGTTGACTTCGGTCAACCTTTTGAGCCATCGGACCTGGATGAGTATTTGGACAGTTCTGGTAGGTCCATATCGTGATTTGGGACTTGGGCGTTTGCCCGGAATCGAATTCGAAGGTCCCTAGCTCAAATTATCGGCATTTAACGGAAACTAGAAATAATGTTTAAGAATTCCTAAATTTCGTCATAATTAGGTTTTTATTGATACCGGGTCCCGATTTAGATTCCAAGAGTTCGATCAGCTTCGTAACAATATTTATTACTTATGTACAAAATTTTAAGTTATTCCGAGGTACGTAGGCACATTTTCTGTTAGTTTTTGAAAAAAATAAAAGGTTTGATTTTATAAAGCTTGAATTTCTAAAGTTTGACCGGAGATTTGACTTTTGAGCAAACAACCCCGAATGGAATTTTGATGATTTAAATAGTTTCGTATGGTTATTTCGGACTTAGGCGCTTGTTCGGATTTGGATTTGGAAGTCCATAGGACAATTCGACGCATTTTGGCGAAAGTTAGAAAATAGAAAATTCTTGGAAAGTTTGATCGGGAGCTGGCTTTATTGTTATCTGGGTTGTAATTCGATTCTGAAAATTGAAACAACTCCATTATATCATTTATGACTTGCATGCAAAATTTGAGTTCATTCCGAATTGATTTGGCATGTTTCGACGCGAGTTATAGAATTGAAAATTTCATAAACTAATAAGTCTGAATCGACACGCGATTTGTAGTTTCGCCGTTGTTATGTGTGATTTGAGACCTCGAGTAGGTCCATAATATTTTTTGAGACTTGTTGGTGTGTTTGGATGGGGTTCCGGATGGGCTCGGGTGAGTTTCGGAGTGGTTTCAGACCATTTTAGGTCATTTTGAACTGTTGGTTTTTGACAGTAGTGTGCGAAATTTCTGGTGCTCAGAGGTGATTGTGGAAGCTTATATCTCACAATCTATAAGGAATCTGGAAATTATCAAAACATGAAAGTTGTAGCCTTTTGATTCTAGTTTCCGGAAAAAAAAATCATTCATCATATGGACATTTCTACAGAAAGTTATGATCGATTTACTCTAGGCTAGTAATGCAGTTTTTGTTTGCCTAGGAGTGTGCATCGCCAGAAATTTCTGATGCACATGGCTGATTTTGGAAGCTTATATCTCGCAATCTATAAGGAATCGGGAGATTGTCAAAACACGAAAGTTGTAGCCCTTTGATTCTAGTTTCCAGAAAGATAAACCATTTATCATTTGGACATTTTTACAGAAAGTTATGATCGATTGACCGAAGGCTAGTAATGCAGTTTTTGTTTGCCTGGCAGTGTGCCTCGCCGGAAATTTCTAATGCACAGGGCTGACTTTGGAAGTTTATATCTCGCAATCTATTAGGAATCTGGAAATTATCAAAACATGAATATTGTAGCCCTTTGATTCTAGTTTTCGGAAAGAAAACCATTCATCATTTGGACATTTGTACAGAAAGTTATGAACAATTGACTGAAGGCTAGTAATGCAGTTTTTGTTTGCCTAGCAGTGTGCATCGCCAGAAATTTCTGATGCACAAGGCTTATTTTGGAAGCTTATATCTAGCAATCTTTAATAAATCGGGAATGTATCAAAACATGAAAGTTGTAGCCCTTTGATTTTAATTTTCGGAAAGAAAAACATTAATCAAATGGACATTTGTACAAAAAGTTATGATCGATTTACTAAAGGCTGGTAATGCAGTTTTTGTTTGCCTAGCAGTGTGCATCGCTAGAAATTTCTGATGCACATGGCTGATTTTGGAAGCTTATATCTCGCAATTTATAAGGAATCAGGAATATATCAAAACATGAAAGTTGTAGCCCTTTGCTTTTAGTTTCCAGAAACATAAACCATTCATTATTTGGACATTTGTACAGAAAGTTATGATCGATTAACTGAAGGCTAGTAATGCAGTTTTTGTTTGCCTAGCAGTGTGCATTGCCAGAAATTTCTGATGCACAGGGCTGACTTTGGAAACTTTTATCTCGCAATCTATAAGGAATCTAGAAATTATCAAAACATGAAAGTTGTAGCACTTTGATTCTAGTTTCCAAAAAGATAAACCATTTTATCATTCAGAAATTT
This sequence comes from Nicotiana tabacum, assembly GCF_000715075.1. Taxonomy (NCBI): domain Eukaryota; kingdom Viridiplantae; phylum Streptophyta; class Magnoliopsida; order Solanales; family Solanaceae; genus Nicotiana; species Nicotiana tabacum. The sequence continues at coordinate 137,264,024 of NC_134096.1, read as the reverse complement.
GTAGAGAATGTTATGATCAATTTACTGAAGGCTGATACCGTAATTTTTGGCTTGAAAATTTTGAGACTTGCCTAGACAGAATATATATATGTTCGGAGTCCGACAGTTTTGTCCATTTTTAGAGTTTTAGACCTTGATTTTTGGCGATTTCATAGGCATTTTTCACGAGTTTGAGTTGGGTAAGTATTCTTTATCCAAAATTAGTTATATTTCACGATTTCATACTCATTTACATTATGAATCCGTGAATTTATGGAAGAAAAATCAGATTTTTATAAAATCTTCCAAAAACGAAAATTTAAGATTTGAAAGCCAATCTGATGTCGAAATTCGATAATTTTTGTATGGTTGAACTCGTATCGGAACGGGTGTTCGGATTTCGTGAATTTTTCCGAGATTCGTGACTTGGGTCCCACTGTCGGTTTTTGAAATGAATTTTGGATTTTAATCCGGAAAATTAGTAATTTCATATGGAATTAATTCCTACGATTCGTGTTGAGAATATTGAATTGTTTGTGACTAGATTTGAAGCTTTCGGACATCAAATCGCGGGGTAAATATTTATTGGAAGCTTTCGGACAATTCAAGGGTTCTCTTGAGTTGAGGGAATATAACCCTTGAATTATTGTTATGTGAATTTCATGTGTAACGACATATAGGCGAGGTGACAAGTGCCTATACGTCGTCAAATTAATTTTTTGCACATTTATCTGGAAATCATAAATTATTTTAAATCATAAACTAATTATTATACTAATTATTTCTTTCATATTCCTTGCTCAATATTATGCCTTGAATTCATGCTATATTTGCTACATGCTTATTTGATTATGTGACTTAATAGTTACTTGACATTTAGCATACTAAATATTAAATTGCCTATTTCTTCCTTAATTTCCACAATTAATTGCTACTTGTCATCACTTGTTTCTAAATAAATCATAATTATTATATGCTTGTTGTCTTACAATTTGTCACGACCCGAAATTCTTACCTTTGGGACCGTGATGGCGTCTACCATTTTATTTGCTAGGCAAGACAACGTTAGAATAATCTTAACTATTTTTAAACAATTTAAATTAAACGGAAGCCAATTACTGAAATAAAGTGCGGAAGACCATAACTACCGAATCATCAAAATACATCCCTGAATCTGGTGTCACAAGTGCACGAGCTACTAGAATGATACAAATAAAGGTCTGAAAAAAATTCAAGTTGTTTGAAAGATAATACACAACTAAGATAAGATAGAAGGGGACTTTAGAACTGCGAACGTTGTGCAGTTATACCTCAAGTTTCCTCTAGGTAGCTGAATCCGAGCAAGTCTATGGTACGCCGCTGGGACCAACTCCAAAATATGCACAAGAAGTGCAGAGTGTAGTATGAGTACAACCGATCCCATGTACTCCGTAAGTGTCGAGCCTAACCTCGACAAAGTAGTGACGAGGCTTTGACAAGACACATATGTAAATAACTTGTACAAGTATATACAAATACGAAACAACAATAACACAATAAATAACAATTTATAAATTTGGGAGGGAACATGCGAAGGGGGATGGTATAGTAATTTCAGCAGGAGAAGTGTCACGTAGCAGCCAATTAATACATCAACAATAAAATGAGCAGGTGATAATATAAAAATGGCATGGCACCACCCTTCGTGCTTTTACTCTCATTCTCCCATAAATTTATAAATAAATAATAAGATTGGCACGACATCACCCTTCGTCTTTAACTCTCTTTGAAAATGGCACGACATCACCCTACATGCTTTTACACTCTTTCTCATCATGGCAAGGATAATATAAATAATATAAATGGCACGGCATCACCTTTCGTGCTTTTACACTCTTCCTTACCATGAAAATAATAATATAAGTTTCGAAGAGTATTTAAATGTGGAGATATATATACTTATCAATCAATTCAATACCAGAATACCAACTTCACCTTCCAAAATATTCAACAATAATTAAACTAGCAATAATCTCATGAAAATGATCAAATAAACAATAATAACTTAAGCAGGAATATCTTAATTAAAATAGGCAATTATTCACAATAAACAAATTCCACCTGTATGCTTTGATTCAACCAAAACATATAAGTACTCGTCACCTCATATATACGTTGCACCCGCACATTTAATCACGTAGCAAGTAGACAAATAAGTCCTACTCCCTCAAGTCAAGGTTAACCACGACACTTATCTCGCTTTGCAACCAACTCAAGATTCCAATAAACCTTTGCCTTGCAAATTCTTGTTCGAAATCCTCAAATCTAGTCATAAACAATTCAATATACTCAATACAAATTGTAGGAATTGATTCCATATGAATTTACTAATTTACCGGATTAAAATCCGAAATTCATTTTAAAAATCGACAGTGGGACCCACATCTCGAATCCAGGAAAAACTCATGAAAACCAAACACCCCTTCCAATACGAGTTAAACCATACAAAAATTATCGAATTCTGACATCAGATTGGCTTTCAAGTCTTCATTTTATATTTTTGGAAGATTTTATAAAAATCCCAATTTCTTTCATCTAAATCCGAAATAAATGATTAATATTGACATGGATTTATGAAATGTAATCACTTTCGGATATAGAATACTTAACCAAGTCAAAAACGTGAAAAATCCCTTTGGAATCGCCTAAATTCGAGACTCAGAACTCAAAAATGAGTAAAAATGGCTAACTTCCGATTTTATGTGTTCTGTCCAGCATATTCGCACCTGCGGACTATATTTTCGCACCTGCAGACTCGCATTTGCGAGACAAAGCTCGCATTTGTGGAATAGGGCAGCCTGTCTAGTAGCCGCATCTGCTCCCAGAAATGTCTCACCTGCGACATCGCAGAAGCGCTCCAGTGACCGCAGAAGCGGCCTGCCTCGCAGAAGCGGCTCGACCATCGCGGCAGTGGTTGCGCATCTGCGCTAATTTCTCCGCTGAAGTGGAGCATGGCAGAGCTGTCCAATGTCACAGAAATGACTGGAATTCTGCAGGAGCGACCACGCTCCTTCGCACAGAATGTCGCAGGTGCGACGCACCAGAACCAGCACTGGGCAGCAGGTTCCAATTTCTCTGTGGCTCGTTCGAAACTCATCCGAGCCACTCGGGACCTTGTCTGAATTATTCATACCAACAAGTCCAGAAATATAGTACAAACTTACTCGAGGTTTCATTTCACTTCAAACAACACCAAAAATGCAATTTACACCTCGATTCGGACTTATGAGTTTCAAACTTTTCACTTTGCAAAATTCGTGCAAAAATATATTAAAAGAACCCGGAATGACTTAAAATTTGGCACACAAGTCATAAATGACATAATGGAGCTATTATAATTTTTGGAAACTCAATGCGAGTCCGATATCAATAAATTCAAATCTGTGGTCAAACATTGGAAACCTTTAACCTTTGGATTTCTAATTTTCGTTAAATGGTGATAATTTGAGCTAGGGACATCCGAATTAAATTTCGGGCATACGCTCAAGTTCCAAATCACGATACGGACCAATCGAGACTGTTAAAACACTAATCAGGGTTCGTTTTCTCAAAATGTTGACCGAAGTCAACTCAGTTGAGTTTTGAAGCTCTATTTCACATTTTATTCCATTTTTCACATAAAAACTTTCCAAAAAATTATACGGATTGCACACGCAAGTCGAGGAATGATGAATAGTGCTTTTCGAGGTCTTAGAATACATTAATGAATGTTTAAATTAAAGATGACATTTTTGGGTCATCACACAATTTCATATTAATTGTTGCATTTATTGGAATAATTTCTTTTATAAGAATTGGTAAATTATATTATTGAGTAGCAGGTTGCACGCCGTAATAGAAATGAAAGTGAATATATTGGAGGAGCAGGTTGCACGCCGTAATAGAATTGATTGAAAGTGAATATATTGGAGGAGCGGGTTGCACACTGCAACAGAATTGATTGAAAAGATATATTGAGGATCGGGTTGCACGCCACAACTGAATTAAATAAAAATAAATATATTGTGGGATCGGGTTGCATGCAGCAACGGAAAGTGATTTAAGTAATAATTGGGTATGACTGCCGAGTTGGCTTGATTGTTGATATGATTTACCGGTTTAATTTATATTCATGTTCTCCTATATTGTTGTTAATATTATTATTGTGTACAGGTTAATGTAAGTGACCTACCTTAGCCTCGTCACTACTTCGTCGATGTTAGGCTCGGCACTTACTGGGTACATGGGGTCAGTTGTACTCATACTACACTCTGCACTTCTTGTGCAGATACCAGAGTTGGTCCCAGCGGTGTACAGTAGATTTGTTCAGATTCAGCTATCCACAGGAGACTTGAGGTATTGGTGCACGACGTTCGCAACTCTGAAGTCCCCATCTAATTTATTTTAGCTGTGTATTTTAGTCAGACAACTTTATTTTTATTCAGACCCTTATTTGTATTATTCTAGTAGCTCGTGCACTTGTGACACCAGTTCTGGGATGGCATTTAGACGTCCCTATTATTATGGTTTACTCACTTTATTTCAGATTTTATCCCAGTTATTAGTTTCTTTATTATTAATTAAATTAAATTGTTAAAAAATGGTTAAAACTATTCTAACATTGGTTTGCCTAGCAAGTGAAATGTTAGGTGCCATCACGACCCCGAAGGTGGGAATTTCAAGTCGTGACAACAGAAGTGTTGACTGGGGCAGTTGGTGAGGCAAAATTGTGCGGACCGCAGAAATCCCATTGCGGCCGCAGATCTGGCCAGTCTCTGTCTTCAGAGAGTTGCTATTTTGAGGTACTCATAGTGCGGTCACACTGACAATTGTGCGGACTGCACTTCAGATGTGCGGTCGCACTCAAAATTGTGCAGACCGCAGTTTCATCTCTGCGGCCGCAAATCCAAATTATGCGGTCCGCACAACCCAGGCTGCGGTCGCACTTGCAATTGTGCGGACCGCACTTCCCCACCATGCATTCATGTTTTATTCTATGAATATCTGTTTATCTGCACTTGAACTAGAAATGACTCCTGCTGCTGTTTGTTATAGAAAATGGTTAGATCACGAGGTCGTGGTGATACATCAAAGGGGAGGGGTGAGCCTTCCAGAGGCATAGGTAAAAGTAATTTACCCCTCGCCCTCCAAAGGGTAATCAGTAAGAAAGCCACAGCAGGCCGAGAAAGACATCCCGAGCCCTCCGAATCTAGTTCATATGCCCCATCTCGGGAAGCATCGGAGGGCGACTTAGTACAAGAGCAGCTTGTGGTTCAATCACACCCACAACAGCCACAGGAAAGGTACCAACTTAGAGACGAACCTTCCTCCTCATGTAGCACTTCTGAGGGTTCGGAGAGTGCAAGTCAAGCTTTAGAGCCCTCTTCTACACCTGTCCCTGAAGCACCAGTAGCTGTTGTGGATGATATTCCGAATGATGGTAGAGGAGGTGATACCACAGTTGCCGGCCTTGAGAGGTCGAAGAAGAAAGAGGTCTGGGAGGACCAGTTTGTGAGTCTGGCTGCTTCACTAGTTTCCGTGAATGTTGGCCGGTGAGATCGCTCACTCTTGAGCGACAATTCCAAATCAGAGATCTTGACAAGTATAATCCAAAAGTGTTAAGACAGTTCCAAGAGAGAAGTGGGTGGATGTGTTTCACCCAGTCAGTTATGGATGCAAAGGAATACTTGGTCCGGGAGTTCTACGCCAATGTGGCACATATTAAGAAAGGGACCAAAGTTACAAAAGTGAGAAATTTGAAGGTGAGATTCGACCAGATCACACTGAACTCCTACTTGGGGTTTGAGGAAGTGGATCCAGTTCAGTACTTGGAGAAGCTGGCGATGGGTGATGCAGCTCGCCCATGGCTAGCTGATATTCTTGCGGCCTCGGGGCCACCACCACCATGGATCACTGCAGGGGTTCCTATTCAGCGAAATGCCCTAAATTACGAGTGAAGATATGGCAGACCTTCGTATGCAGCAAACTAGACTCTTGCCAGAATGAGACAATCTTACCTATTCCATGGGCAGTTCTAGTCGCCTATATTATGGCCGGGTACCCAATCAATGTGGGTGATGTGATGTCGGCCAATATGTCAGTGGTCGTCAAGTAGGGTAATACCTCCTACCCGTATCCCAACACCATCACTGAGTACATTACAGATGCATAGGTAGAGCCCAAAGACTATGACATGAAGGTTCGGGCAAAGAATCCCTTCTCTTGGTATTCTCTGATGGATGCACACAACCCCAATTGAAAGGACCAACCGACTACTACCGTAGGCCAGTCTGATGAGCCTTCAGTGGTATATACAGAGGCCGCAGATATGCCTTCCACTTCAGCAGTGCCATCTTCCAGTACATCTGCCATGCCTCCACCTTCAGCCTCAGCACCTCCCACCTCGGCTTTGAAGCAGGTACCGATGCCATCTGGTCCACTCTCTGCGTTGTGAGTCTCCTAGACACTGGCGAGACTCAATAACTGGATGCAGATAGCTACTGTAAAGCTGACTGACATATCTAGTCAGGTTGCAGCACAGTCATCCCCTCCAGCATCCTAGATTCCTCCTACAGGTGAAGAAACATTGAAGAAGATCCTGGACAACCAGAACACTATCATGGCTACTCTGGTACATCATGGGTCCGTGATTGAAGAATTGGGCAAAGAAGTAAAGAAGATGCGGAAGTCACAAGCTTTGAAGAAATCGGTGGATAAGCTCCGGCGATAGGTCACCAAGCTTGCAGCAGCCGGAGACATTTCATTCGACATGTTGATAGACCCGCACCACCCAAGCCCAATTCCCATAGAATCCACCATAGCAGCTGGCCAGTCTAAGGAGCCAGACCTTGCTGCTGACACTGCTGAGGCAGTCCGTCAGATGTTCACCAACCCAGCTACTCCCGGACTTGAGGATGATAAGATCCAATTGGAAACTGAGGTCGGTGCCACTGCTGGGGACACAGAAATGGCCACGGAGCCATAGGGAGTTTTCTTCACTCTCACCCTTCTTATACTCTTATTTTGTTAAGCATTGGGGATAATGCTTATTTCTATTCATGGGGTGGAGTTTCTTTGGCATTTTGATGATTCTAATGATGTATTTTGATAACTATGAGACAAATATGCCTGTAATTAACTTAGTACTATTTTCTCCTTACTTCTCGTTATGTATATATTCTCTCTCATCCCTCTTTATGTATATTCATTTAGCTTTCAATAGCCTTTTTCTTTATTAACTTATTTATCCTTATGTTTGTCTTCTTTTTGACTTGGTAGATTCCTTTTTATTTGCTTTTTGAAGTAGTAGCTTTAATATATATATTTTTTGGTTTTAGTGGATAATAAGTCTTTGGTTTTCTTAATGCCACGGTTCTTTCCAAAGGTGGGTTTTTATGTGAACCGAGTGACTCTTCCCAACGATGGATGGTGTGAAAACCTTCTTAAGGGATTGAGTCCGTTGTTGGTAGTTAGGAAATAATAGTAGTAATAATGAATAAAAAGACCTAATTGAGTTATGCTCGAAGAGTCAAACATGCTTCACTTGGTACCAACACCCTTAACTACGTGCTTATGGTTAAAAATAAGATTTTTGGAAAGAAATAGCTCTAGTTAGTGACCTTTTGACTCTTGTGTTGACTTAGGAAATCATCGAGTGATTTAGTCGAACCATAGTGATTTTCAATCTTGAATATGATCGTTGTGGGCCCTCGACTCTATCCTCTTTAACAATCCAGTTGCCTGAGAGGTGTGATGTTGTTGTTGCAAGTCCAAGTACCCGTGCGGATGGTCTAGAACTTGCCCCGAATGTGTTGCTAGGCGAAATTTTAAGTTTTTCTTGGGGTGAGAAGTGATTATAGGCTCTCCTTGACCTGCTTGAAATTTTCCATTGCCAACCAATGTTGTTCCCTAGTCAATCCATTTGAGCCTAAAACCTTTCTCATTTGAACCATGTTACAAGCCTTTACCCATTGTTTTGTGACCCTCTCTTAGCACCCGAGATTTTCTTAACACTCTTGTAAAATAATTGGCTAAAAATGTAAGTTTGGGGGAGAGAAGAGGAGTTTGAAAAAGATATTAAGGCACAAAAGAGAAAAGAAATAAATGCAAAAAGAAAGTGAATAAGTTGAAGAGTTGAAGGGACTCAAAGAAAAGTAATGATGCAAAGCATGAAAAAAGCAAAGAGGGAGAAAATAAATATCATGAAAGGAAAGAGTGATATTAAGTCTCTCTAGTTCTCTTAAGAAAAATAAAATGCCTCAAAGAGTTGGCAAAAGCATGAGCCGATAAAAGAAAATGGAGTGCTTAAGGAAAGATGAACCCGTTCTATGATAGTTTATCCAACCTTAGTCCAAAAGCCTTCATTGCATCCCGAAAATGCCCTACATGATTTCAAGCTGAGTAAGCTTACATTAGTGGTGATTTATATGAGGGGCAAGCCTATGGTACTTAAAAGGCGTACTTGCGACATTCTCTTGAGAGAGATGAATGAACCTTTCACAAATCTTTAAATTGAGTGCTGTATTCTTAAGTGAGATAGGAAATCAGAGAGTAGAGGAGGAGGAGTTTTGGATCCACAATGACCTACATGAAAGAGCGAGCTTCCTTGATGAATAAAGTCAACTCTTGATGTTCAAGTGTCACATTAGAACTATTTGTGCGTAAAGGTTTAACTTGTTGCCTTGTTGATAATTCATAAGTGGTGTGGGTAATTGTTGGTCCCAAGTGATATGTGATTGATTCACCCTTGATTAGCTGGAATGGCTCTTAACTTGTGGAGGTGGTAATTACTTTATTTGCTTCAGGACAAGCAAAAGCTTAAGTTTGGGGGAGTTGATAATCGGGGATTTTGACTACTTATTAGCACTCTGTAGCTTTCGTTTTTAGTCCAAAAGCGCTTAATTATATTCCCGAAAAATGATGAAATATGCTTAATCAAGGAATAGTGGAAGATGAGCTGCCAAGATGAAATCACACTCAAGAATGAGTAATATGAACACAAGGACAAAACCATGCACAAAGACTCAGAAGTGCGGACCGCAGAATATCATCTGCGGCCGCAGGTCGTGAGGAAATTCCCATCAGAGAAATGTGATAAGTGTGGTCCATGCATAAATTATGCAGCCACAGAAGCTGGGTCAGAGCAATAATTCAGAGAACCTGCACCTCTAGTCCAACACAAGTGCAGACCACACAATTATTGTGCGGCCGCACTCATATTTATGCTGACCGCAGAAGAGAATGGTGCGGCCGCACTCAGAATTTTGCGGTATTAGGCCGCAAATTCTCACTCCTGTCAAGCTGAAGAAAAGTGCGGACCGCACATGGAATTGTGCGGCCGCAGAACCTCCGAAAGCGTATTTTTATCTGAATATTCCAGCTTTGTATAAATAAAAAAGTTTCACTTTTTTTATGTCATGTTTTTTACATCAGCTGCTACATTAGACAGTTTCTTTTACTCTTTTTAGTAGTTTTTACTATTTTGAGCTTTTTTGAATTTTGATTTCATCATTTTATTTATCAATATGGGTTTAATTATCATTTCTTCTTCTATTTCTTCTATCTTAAGCATGAGTAGCTAGTTTTTCACTATGGTTGTGACCCAACCTTAGAGTGCAATCTTAATGGGTGTTTGATTTATTGTTTGTTTATGGTTGAGTGTTTATTATTTATCCTTTTTCTTGCTTTTAATTGTAGAATTAATGGTTGCAAATATTAGTTCACGTCTATTTGACTTAGTCTCTACTTGAGAAAGAGAGACTTAGTCTAGAAAAATATGGCTAGCAAGAAATTAGGTCAATTGAGAGATTGATAAGCCCAATTAAAGAGTTGAATCTAGAGATAGTAAAATCCGACTTAAGCTTATTATCAGCTATTTTGTTCAATACCCATCTAGACTTGAGAAAGCAAAATTGGGTAAAATCACTCTCTGACCAAGAGGTATTGAGTGGGTGTTCGAGTGTTGATAGCTATAATATACCCCGACCAATAAAATAAGGTTTAAAATTTACAACCCATTAGGCAAACACCTAGGTGAAGGTTATAGCCCTAGGCCTTTTACATCATTTGAAAAACAACAACAAAAACATTTTCCTAGTTTCAATTCTTAGTTTGTAATTTTAGTTTAAATTAGACTTAGAAACAACCCAAGTTTGTGGAAGTGAAATTTGAGATATTTCAAGCTCATACACTATAATATATACCCCTAAGTCCTATTCATAACTCCTTGTGGAAAATCGACCCCGACTCCTTGTTGGGTATTACTATTTCATCGACCGTTTCATAACCTTAAATAGAGGAGTGACTTGGACGAGACCATGTACCACATACAGCATGTACATTGGCATGTAGATATAGAAATGTCATATCCCTCATATAATTTAGAGTTGATATATTCTACTTGTATTGAGTTTTTATCTGTTGATCTTGAAAACATGCATACATTTTTGCACTGTTAATTCTATATTGAAATGTACTTGCTGAGCTCGTCACTACTTTCAGTCTAATAGTTAATCTTGTTACTTACTAAGTTGGTTGTACTCACACTACACCCTACACTTCATGTGCAGATCCAGGTATTACCGGTCACGGTGGGTGTTGATTATCTGAGCAACTTGATCATTCGGATATTTCGAGGTAACCGACCGGTGTTCGCAGTCCTTGACTCTCCCTCTCTATCTTTTAGCTTTATGTATTTAGTTTCAGTTTTTCATATACACTATTTTCAGACTCGTGTTGTATAGATGCTCATGCACTCAGTGACACCCTGGTTTTGGGAACTTTCATATTGAGTTTTGACTTTCTATCCAGTTTATGAAAGCTTTAATTATTTAAAACTGTGTTATTTCATTTTTCACTTAAAAGTGTTGGAAATATTTTGAGGTGTCGGCTTGCCTAGTACCAAGTTAGGCGCCATCACGACAGGCAAAGTTTTGGGTCGTGGCAGTCGCTTGACTTTACGTATTCAATCATGATAATTCCTCTAGAGAGTAATTTCCTAACGGTTAGTTGCCTAACGATTTTATGTCTTCATCGTGTATGACGACATTTACCGTTATACATGGCGCTCCTGGCCCTTCCAATTGCCACTTGACTATCACAATGTATACATATTGGTGACAACGGTTTGGGCCAAAATGGAATGTCTTCCAAGAAGTTTTGGAGCCATTCAGCTTCTTCACCGACTTTATCTAAGGCTATGAACTCAGCCTCCATTGTAGAGTGGACAATACAAGTTTGTTTGGACGACTTCCAAGATACCGCTCCTCCGCCAATAGTGAATACATACCCACTTGTGGACTTAGAATCAGTTGAATCGGTGATCCAATTTGCATCACAGTATCCCTCAATCACTGCATGATATTTACTGTAGTGCAAAGCAAAGTCATGGGTATGTTCTAAATATCCCAAAACTCATTTCATTGCCATCCAATGAGATTGACCCGGAGTGTATCAACTCAATTTACTTATAGCACAAGCTATATCTGGTCGTGTACAATTTATGATATACATTAAATATCCCAGCACATGAGCATAATCCAATTGTAATATGCTTTGGCCTTTGTTCTTTGCTAGTACAAGATTCACGTCAATTGGAGTCTTTGCAACTTTAAAATCTAAGTGCTGGAATTTTCCAAGTATTGTTTTAATATAATGAGCTTGTGAAAATGCCAGACCTTGAAGAGTCTTATGGATCTTAATACCCATAATTAAATCAGCAACTCCCAAGTCCTTCATATCAAACTTGCTAGTTAGCATACGCTTAGTCGCATTTATGTTGGCAATGTCATTACTCATTATCAACATATCATCCACTATAAGCAAACAATGACTATGTGATTTGGAACATTTTTAATGTACACACATTTATCAAATTCATTTATCTTAAAACCATTGGACAATATTGTTTGGTCAAATTTTGCATGCCATTGTTTGGGTGCTTGTTTTAGTCCATAAAGGGACTTAACAAGTCTATATACCTTCTTTTCTTTACTTGGAACCATAAACCCTTCAGGTTGTTTCATGTAGATTTTTTCCTCCAAATCTTCATTTAAGAAGGTCGTCGTAATGTCCATTTGATGAATCTCAAGACCATAAACCGCAACTAATGCTACTAATGTTCGTATAGACATAATTCTTGTAACTAGAGAGTAAGTATCAAAATAGTCAAGACCTTATCATTGTCTATACTTTTTGACCACAAGTCTTGCCTTATATTTATCAATAGTGCAATCATCTTTCATTTTCCTCTTAAAAATCTATTTAGAACCCAACGGTTTATTTCCAGGAGGAAGATCAACTAATTCCCATGTATGGTTGTTCAATATGGATTCTATTTCACTATTGACTGCCTCTTTTCAAAATAATGATTTCGAAGAAGACATAGCTTCTTTAAATATTCGAGGCTCATTTTCCAATCAGAAAGTCACAAAATCTAGTCTAAATAAAGTAGACATTTTTTGAGATTTACTACGTCTTGGATCCTCCTGATTAGATGTACTTTCTTTTGTTTCTTCCTGAGGTCGTTTATATCCTTCACCAATCGGCTCACATTCCTTTTTATACGAATATATATTTTCGAAGAACTCAGCATTATCTAATTCTAAAACTGTATTATTATGAATGTCGGGATTTTCTGATTTATGAACCAGAAATCGATATGCTTTAATATTGGTCTCATATCCTATGAAAACACAATCAACGGTTTTCAGTCATATCTTTACCCTTTTCGGTTTAGGAACTTGCACTTTTGCCAAACACCCCCACACTTTAAAATAATTTAAGTTGGGCTTCCTTCCTTTCCATTTTTCATTTGGAATGGATTGCTTTTTGCTATAGGGTACTCGATTTAGTATCCGGTTAGCCGTAAGAATGGGTTTCCTCCACAAGTTCTGTGGCAAACCAAAACTTATCAACAAGGCATTCATCATCTCCTTTAATGAAAGATTCTTTCTTTTTGCAATCTCATTGGATTGGGGCGTATAAGGGGTAATTGTTTGATGAATAATTCCATATTCTAAACATATTTATTCAAAGGAGATTCGTATTCACCACCCCTATCACTTCTTATCATTTTGATTTTCTTGTTAAGTTGCGTTTCAACTTCATTTTTGTATTGCTTTAATGCATCTGTTAGTTAATCTTTGCTATTAAGTAAGTAAACATAGCAATATCGAGTACTATTGTCAATAAAAGTTATGAAATACTTCTCTCCACCGCGAGATGGTATTGACTTCATGTCGCAAATATCTATGTGAATTAAGTCTAAAGGATTTGAATTCCTTTCAACTGACTTATAAGAATGTTTAACATACTTAGATTCCACACATATTTGTCATTTCAATTTGTCGCATTCAAACTTAGGCAATACTTTCAAATTAATCATTTTTCGCAAGGTTTTATAATTGACATGTCCCAAACGTATATGCCATACATTATTTGACTCAAGTAAGTAATTAAGAAGAAGCTGAAATTTTATTATTCTCAAAGACAATTACATTCAGTTTGAAAAGGCCCTCACCGAGGTAACCTTTTCCTACAAACATCTTATTCTTACTTATTACAATCTTATCAGATACAAAAATGCACTTAAACCCGTTCTTGACGAGAAGTGCAGTAGAGACTAAGTTCTTCCTAATTTCCGGAACATGAAAGACGCTGTTCAAAGTCACCACCTTGCCAAAAGTCATTTTCAAAAATATCTTTCCGCATCCTTCAATCTTGGCCGTTGCAGAATTTCCCATAGAAAGCGTCTCTTCGGGTCCAACGGGAGCATAAGTAGTAAACACTTCTCTAACAGCACAAACATGGTGAGTGGCTACATAATCAATCCACTATTCCTTAGGATTTACTACCAGGTTGCATTCAGAAAGCATAACATACAAGTCACCAATATCCTCGTGCTTTTCAACCATGTTTGCTTGACCCTTCTTCTTGTCTTTCCTTGGAGTACGACAATCTGCAGATTTGTGTCCAGCTTTCCCAAATTTGTAGCAATTTCCTTTGAACCGATTCTTGCTTGGGTTGCTTTTTGGTCCAGAAGGCTTCTTCCTATTTCTATTATTTTGTGGAGCATCCTAAACAATGTTTACTCTCATTATTGTTGAGTCTCCACGACCTTTCTTTTCAGCAGCTTTGTTGTCCTCTTCGATCCTCAACCGAACAATGAGATCTTCGAGCGACATCTCCTTGCTTTTTGTGTTTAAAGTAATTTTTGAAGTCCTTCCACAAATGAGGCAACTTCTCAATCATCGCTGCAACTTGGAATGCTTCATTGCTGACAAGACGTTCAATAAAAATTCTATTAGTAATAATAATATAATTAATACTTTCAACATAAGTATTAATTCGACTTATACCTTCAGTAAGGAGATCGTGAATAATCACTTACAACTCCTGAACTTGGGTAATAACAGACTTGGTATCTACCATTTTGTAGTCCAAAAATTTTGCGGCAACGAATTTCTTCAACCCGACATCCTCAGTTTTGTATTTCTTTTCAAGACCAATCCACAGTTCTTTTGACGTCTCCATATTACTATAGATGTTATACAGATCGTCCTCCAGCCCGCTAAGAATGTAATTCTTGCACAAACAATCAGAATGCTTCCACGCCTCAGTCACGAGAAAGCGTTCATTGTCTGGAGTTTCATTAGGCAGAAGAGGAACATCTTCCTTAATGAACTTCTGTAGACTTAAAGTCATCAAGTAGAAGAACATCTTCTGCTGCCACCGCTTGAAATCAATCCTGAAACTTTTTCGGGCTTTTCTGTCTGTGCCAATGCCGGTATTGTTCGGCTTGTCGATGCATTGGCAGTCACCATAGGAACAGTCTGTTTTCCGTTCTCAGTCGTCATTTCTGTAAAAGAATGACACAAACAAACGTTTAATATACGACGAAGTTTTTATATCTTCAAACCGAATAAAACTGGAGTAGAAAATCACGTAGATTTTAATCTCCAATAGAGTAGAAAATCACTAGAATTTTAATCTCCAAATAACAAATAGTAAACCAAAACAGAATATATGCTAAAGTAAATGAATGGAGTAGAAAACCACGAAGGCTTTAATCTCCAAAACGGGAGTAGAAAATCACACAAGTTTTAGTCTCCAGAACAATATGTATAACACAAATACAAAATATAAAATTAAGTTCTTTAAGCTTGTTAGTATATTGTATTTGTAAAATAATTCTGGAGAAGGAAATTAACATATAAACAGAAATGTAGAAGAAACAGAATTTAATTTGAGCCCACTGAATTCACAGTGTTTCCTTAAGGAACTTAATCCCCTCCTAGTACCCGAGGTTATGGATTATTTCCTCCCAGGATAGAACGGATTACACATTGGTGTAGCGATACTTCAAACCCCAGTGTTTCAACGAACACAAATGGCGGCAGCAAATCACACTTACGTTATTTGTTTTGTCAGAAAACAATGCAGAAAGAAAAAGGAGAATTCAGAAATTTCATAAGAAAAATTTGAGGGAATGGTCTGCTATTTATAGCCAACATGTTAAGTTTAAACGAAGAGGTGCAACTCTTCAGAATGTCTGTTATGATTGTTCATGTAAGCTGAAGCCGAGCGAGCGACGACGACGCCGCGAGGCTTGCCTTCTTCTTAACTCTTTAAGAGCTAGAAGAAGAGCAATTATATATATACCCAACAAAAGTCTTTTCCTCCTCCAATATGGGACAATGTTCCTTTGTCAAGGAGGGAAAATCAAATTTTTATTTTTCTCTCCATTTCCCATTCACCCTCTTTTAAGCAAAACTAAGCTTAAAACCCAACAAACACGACCTTGAATCTGACAACCCCAGTTTCCTCTGTTAAACATTGATGTCGTACGTGTTAGATAATTTGACATACTTTGCACTTTCTACAAAGAAAATTACTAAAAAGTTTAACTGTGAACGTATGATATTATTACTCTCTGGGCAAGAAAGATTAATTACTTTCTTTGAATCTATTCTACATGCGTGTTATGTCCTTTTAGTTCTAGATATTAAAAGTTTACAGAGTTTGTATTTAAGGGTAGACAAGTGCATGTAAAAATCGCAATGGAGAAAAAAAAATTAAAAAGTAGCTACTACATGCACTTTCCTCAATGCTAATTAAGTATTCGTTCCATCAAATATTTGTAATTAGATAAGTAGTTCTCTGCTCAGCATTGACGACTGAGCATTTGGAAAACTTTGATACACTTCAAAAGACAACAAAGAAGCCTATAACATGAAAAGAAGTTTAAGCTTCTGTATCTAAATTAAACAATATATTTCGTATCTATTACAACATGCATGTCCTCTTTACTTATATTAATATAAGACAACAAACAACAGAAATGACCAGAATACACAAGATTCTGGCTAGAATAAGAATGAAAAAATTATACTCAACTCAAATTGTTGGGCCCGTGTAGGACACAGTGTCATGATCCAAAATACATCTAGCCGTGATGGCACCTAACCCAACCCGTTAGGTAAGCCAATTTATAAATATCTGATTCAAATAATATTTAACTGACTCTATTAACTCCCCAAGGACTGGTAGTACAAATCATGAGCTTCTAAGATTAGAATTTACAAAACTGGTATGAAATAAATACATCATCTGTTCGAAATGTACATAAACAGATTCTTATAAATCG
Organism: Nicotiana tabacum; assembly: GCF_000715075.1. Taxonomy (NCBI): domain Eukaryota; kingdom Viridiplantae; phylum Streptophyta; class Magnoliopsida; order Solanales; family Solanaceae; genus Nicotiana; species Nicotiana tabacum. The sequence goes on along the minus strand of NC_134096.1, from coordinate 137,247,382 downwards.
AAGGCTACCATGAACAAGAGGCAGCTATGACCGGAACACAAGTACATCTTCAAATCCAGCTCATGTCGATCACAGCAACATCAACATCCAAGATATGCACACAAGGTACAGAAGTATAGTATGAGTACAACCGACCCCATGTACTCAATAAGTAACAAACCTAACCTTAGGTTAAAAATAGTGATGAGCTGGAACACAAGTCAGGGTCCAACACCAATAGCCAACAATATTTCATAACAATATAAAGCAGCACAAGTAATAATTCAACAATAACATGCTCAACTTAATCATGATTTCTGAAAATAGCTCTGCCTTTCAAGTGTATCAGTGAAAACTCAAGTCTTTTACCGAAGTTGCCAAAAATATGAGTAAGTTTGAAACAGTAATTGTTTCCAAAACTCCTTTCAACAATAAATAAGATGTTTCATTTTCTTTCCACATAGCCAGTGCAAAATCCATCAATATTCCCATATGCCAATATATGTGAGAAGTTATGAATGACGTGATACCGTACAACATGAGAAAAATGCATCTCTATGCATGTATGTCAAGTGTGCATGTCAATGCGATGCACCTCAGTGATAAAACCATATGCATACTCTCAGAGTATCATTTCACTCAGTCCTCCCAGTCACTCAATCCTCTCAGTCACTCAGTCCTCTCAATCACTCAATCCTCACAGTCACTCAGTCCTCACAGTCACTCAATCCTCACAGTCACTCATGCCTCACATTCACTCAATTCTCCCAAGTCACTCGGCACTCGCACTTAGTAGGTTCCTGCGCTCACTGGAGGTGTATAAAGACTCCTTAGGGGCTCCTTCAACCCAAGCGCTATAACAAGCCAATCATGGCATAAATCAGTCATTCATGCTGCGGCATACAACCTGATCCCATAAATAATAATATATATAAAGCCAATATAGCGTGTTGCGGCGTGCAGCCCGATCCCATAACCATTCTCACAATCAGGCCCTCGGCCTCACTCAGTCATCAATCTCTCCAGTCTCTCGGGCTCACAATGTCATGAAAATCAGCCCAAAAATGATGATATGATGAATCAATAAATAGAAACATAGACTGAGAGATGATATGAAATGAATGAACATGAATGAGTTTCAAATTTCAAATTTAAACAAATTCAACAATAATATGACATCTGTGGGTCTCAATAATACTAGCATATAGCCTCAACATGATTTTAACATGATTCTCAGCTCAATACCTCTAGTACGTAGAGATTTTTATGATTTCAGATAAGTTCAGGTAACTACACAGTACCACAGGAATAACGGAATCATAGTTCACACGGTGCACGCCCATCACCTAGCACGTGCGTCACCTCAACACCAAACACATAACAAGTATAATTCAGGGTTTATACCCTCAGCTCCAAGATTAGAAGAGTTACTTACCTCGAACAAGTCAAATCCAATACCAAGCAAGCTGTACAATACTCCGAAAATTTCATTCCGCACGTATCAACCTCCATATGCCTTCTTATCTCCTCAATTCAAGCCAAATGACTCGTATCTATTCAAACAACATGCAAATTAATCACAACTTACTCTAATGCTTACAATTTAACAATTTACAAATATTTCTAACGGAATCCGATGAAACTCACAAAATCTGAACACCCGTTCCGAAACGAGTCCAACCATACAAAAATTATCAAATTTCAATATCGGATTGACCTTCAAATCTTCATTTTACATTTTTGGAAGATTTTATAAAAAACTGATTTTTCTTCCATAAATTCATGGATTCATGATGTAAATGACTATGGAATCATGAAATATAATCAATATAGAATAAGGAACACTTACCCCAATGTTTTCCCGTGAAAATCGCCCAAATATCGCCTTCACCGAGCTCCCCTAACTCAAAAATAAATAAAAATAGAAAAACTCCCCGTTTTATGGGGTTTTTACGTCTGTGGCGCCACAAGTGGCATGGTGCGCTGCCTGTGGTGCCCTTTCCAGTACCTCCAGCAGTCCCAGCGCCAGGGATAGCGCCCCACGCAACTCTGGGCGCTGACAACGACATGAAATCATTCTCGACACAGAAATGGGCATAACTCTCTCATACGATGTCCGATTTCGACGATTCTTTTTGCTATGGCTCGTAATTTCAATACGGATATAATGCTTCAATCAAAATCGAATTTGGAGCTCAATTGCTTAATATGATACCACGTATTCTTGAAGAATCGACGTCGAAACATTCTAGGCTCGTTGTCGAAACATAGCAAATTAAGTCCGATTGACCTCACATTTTGCACACAAGTCCTAAATGCCATAACAGACCTATTCTAATTTCCAGAATCGGATTCCAATCCCGATATAAAAAAGGTCAACTCCCAGGTCAAACTTTCAAACTTAAATTTCTATTTTAGCCATTTCAAGCCTAATTTAACTACTGACTTCCAAGTAATTTTTCGGACATACTCTTAAGTCCAAAATAACCATACAGAGCTATTAAAACCATTAAAACTCCATTCCGAAGTCGTTTTCACAAAAATCAAACTCCGGTCAAACCTTTTTATTTAAGCTTCCAACATGAAATTTGTTCTTCCAAACTAATCTCAAAACACATGAAAATCAAAACCGGTGATTCACACACGTTATAATACATCATATGAAGCTACTCAAGACTTCAAATTGTAGAAAGGAGAGTAATTACTCAAAACGACAAGTCGGGTCGTTATATTCTCTCCCACTTAAACATACGTTCGTCCTCGAACGTGCCAAGAGTTGTTTTCCAAGCCATCAAATCACTATTCCACCTTACCACGCACATACCCGGGGGTTATCCCACATCACCCTATACCATATAGGCCTGACAACACTACATAACTGAAAATAACTAATTTAGACTTAGCCCATTAACCTTGGAATCCAATTTCCAACATCCAAACATTTCGCTTCAAGGCCCAAATCTCACATCTACACACTGTATGAGTCTTAATAAGCTGTATTAGTCCTTAGCCATAGCTCCATATGTAATCACATGATATACTACACAACTTGCATATTCGCAATAATTTATAATCACTGTAGCTGCTTAAAACAAACCCGATACCGGTATTAAACCACATATCAAACAACAGCTCATTCCAAAATCTTCGTACACAGACGATAATAAAAGAAACACATGGAATCTCATAAACCCTTATCAGATCAACAAGTCATGGAGCTCTCTCACCCCAACCAGGACCATAATCACTTTCTAAGCCGACTTTCAATATTATCATCCCGAATATACCGTAAACAAACCTGATACTACCTATTATAGGTCCAATGACCTTATATTATTAAACATAACAATCCCACAAACATGCCACACCAATATAACTCAAGCCACAAATGCGCAATCCGTGTACCCAAAAATGGGAAATATTTCAAAGAAGAGAACCGTATTGCAAGTTCAACAAGCACCACCACAACGCAATGCCATGAGCTCATCATATATAGTAGAACCAAGACACACAAATCTAATAACGGTAACCAGCTCTCCTAGAGCTCACATTAACATCAACTGCATGGACAACTTACGTGCTATAGTATCAATATATGGATCCGCACGGACAACTCACGTGCCAATAACATAATCCGCCTGGCATGGTCATAGGCCTCCAGTCGAAGAATATAATACATGAGCAATCAATTAAGTACACATGTATATGATACATGAAATAAGATTCTCTTGCTCCTGGACTGGTATAATTAACATGCCATAGCGTAGGCATGTGTAAAGTGTGCTATCACAACTCAAATCGGCAATTTAACGCAGAAATAGTAACTACCCGGTTTACTCATGGAATTAGCCTCTTTTTAACCTCAAATATAGCCCAGATTGCTCTCCACAACGGTACGAATATGAGAAACGTTATAAGTTTATGTTTAACAGTCAACTTTAGGCATATCATAGAATAAGCATTCTTCCGAGTATGAATACTTGTCCCGATTCTCGCACATTGGCTCAAACCTCACATATACGCACTTATAGGGCGTAGCTGTCCCAAATAATTAACGCAACTATTGCCTCTACTGGATTTAAATAAAATACTCACTTCAAACAAGTCACAACCTTGAAACAATATGCTTCTGAGAACTCCCAGTCTCCAAATTCATAGGACGCATGAATCATCATAACTGATCCCAACTTTAGCATTTGAATGACTAACACATCTCTCATGCACAATCATCCTACGAGGAATTCTTCCAAAAACTTTTCGTGCCACATAGCAATAACTAGAATATCAACAGTCTATCAACCAAGTGAGTACCGCAATACCGATGGACATTCGTAAGTTAAAACATTATGCGCCTTATGAAATGCACACCATTCTCAGGGATTACCGAGTAGTTACAACATTCATCAAAATATCTGAAACTGACCATTCTGTCCAAACTTCGTGACCTTCCCTTCATGAATGAACCGCCACCTTGTACATGTAAATCTAAATCCTGCATAACACACCACATCTATCATGCCATCATGTGACAAGCATAAGAATATTATTACCAACTCTAAATCACCAGCAGTTTACATATCCGGTTAGTTAGAAACCTTCCATTTGCTCTCATCCAGGAGGAAATCACAATACACAACACGTTTTCCACATCGGTAGAAAATATCTGATTATAACCATGGTAGAAACCATCAAGAACGCTTTGAAATCCATTTGCACATAACCAAGCCATTAGAGTTGAATCTCCCTAATTCTACCAAGCCACTCAGGTCACCAAACCCAAGAATATTGCCACCAAAATATTTGTAGAGCCCACATCATAGGTAACCAAAGAGCCGATCATACCATTACCATATTGGTCTAGCCTACTACCCTTCGTTCTATTTTCTCCAAGCTTCTTCTGAATTATCCTCAAGTTGACACTTCTCTTTGTTAGAACATTACTATCCTTACCCAAAGCTCACTACAAGACATCCTAACATAAAACAACACCGCCCTAAGGCCCATAAGCCGTTGTATTCTTCTTAAGCACCTCCATAAATACCACAACTGTAACACTCACTCTGAAAATACCTTATGTGAATTTAAAATTGTTCCTCTCCACTTTTCTTATACTAAAATGTAGAATCCGTAGGCTTATAGAATTACCGCAAGTCCCGACACCATCAAATGCAAATCTCGGATTTTATCCATACACAAGTCCGGAGGAAATTCTGAATTGCTATATATAAACCTCGGACCTATTGGGACTTTCTCGAGAGTCACCCACTTTGCTCAAATCTGAAAATTGCAGCGTCCAAACGGGCTAAAAGACACGTGCCCCATTAGCACAACAACACTTAAAGAGGTAACCCTCCTTAACACCGCTGATCAAATTCATACTCCATGCGCACTACATCATTCACAAATAATAACTCACTTATCCAATGATTTTCCTATACTCCTAAAGTGCCATAACTCGTGTCCAGAAATTTCCTTACTCGAGTCATTCTCGAACTCCACCTCCGCATGTCATCACTGATTCCCAAGTATACCTCGGACCAAAACAATAAAATTTGACACATGACTATGAATTGAATTGGCAATACCAGGCTCCCCCACTTGGCTCAAAGCCATAGATTTAAACACTCCATAACTCACAATACCCATAATTTATTACTGCCATAATACTGCAGTCGGTCCAACAAAAATTCTTTTCAAGCTCATGCAACACCAACCATAAAATACATCAATCGTCCGCTAAGTTCGCATTCATTCTCTTAACACTCAAGTCAACTTTCTTAACCAGATTCAAATTCATATCTAAACACACACGCCCCACTGGTAGCAAAGAAACTCTCCATTCATATTATAAGGAACACACCTACGTAGATTACTCCGCAGGAGATAACCCACCTGCTTAGCCTCAAATTGGTATCTTATTATACCTTTTCGCAATTACAATTACTATGGAATCACTTAATCTTTCTAAGTCCAAACTCATTAACCAGACATGAGAATTTAATTTGTCCCAAAATTTAACAACGTGAAAGATCCTTCAACACATTCATACTCGAGACTATACGTCAAATCAAGACAAACACCAAGCACCCTTTTTTTCCATCAAAAGGAAAACATTTCTCATCACATTCAAATCATCTGGACACATTCTATAGTCACATCATGCTCATCATATAGCTATTCAACCGCTCATCAAGCCACAAATTCCACTCATAGGGACACCACTGGACATATGAGTCCAATTGTATAAGTTCAAACAACTGAAGCTACCGAGCCTAAGCTGCGGTATAAATCTAGCCTCAAGTCCTCCAGACTGGCCCATCACCAGAACACAGAATACACATCTCAAACATCGTTCATGGAATCACAAGCCAGCGATGCACAGCTGATACCGAGCGCTCACATGCGCACACGAATGCATGGAAGGAATTTAAAGAGGTATGTTTCAAGCCGAATCAATTTCGCACGATAAGGAAAGAAAGATGGAAAATTATCCTAAATGCCCTGTAGCCTCTCGAAGATAAGTATGGACGTCATCATACCGATCCGCAAGACTCTACTAAACACTTGCTCATGACTTGTAGAACCTATGAACCTAGAGCTCTTATACCAACTTGTCACCACCCAAAATCCATCTAGCTATGATGGCACCTAACCCAACCCGTTAGGTAAGCCAATTTACAAATATCTGATTCAAATAATATTTCTATTAACTCCCCAAGGACTGGTAGTACAAATCATGATCTTCTAAGATAAGAATTTACAAAGCTGGTATGAAATAAATACATCATCTATTCGAAATATACATAAACAGATTCTTATAAATCTAAGGCTACCATGAACAAGAGGCAGCTATGACCGGAACACAAGTACATCTTCAAATCCAGCTCCCGTCGATCACAGCAACATCAACATCCAATATCTGCACGCAAGGTGCGGAAGTATAGTATGAGTACAACCGACCCCATGTACTCAATAAGTAACAAATCTAACCTTAGGTTGAAAGTAGTGACGAGCTGGAACATAAGTCGGGGTCCAACACCGATAGCCAACAATATTTCATAACAATATAATTTAAAGCAGCACAAGTAATAATTCAACAATAACATGCTCAACTTAATCATGATTTCGGAAAATAGCTCTGCCTTTCAAGTGTATCAGTGAAAACTCAAGTCTTTTACCGAAGTTGCCAAAAATATGAGTAAGTTTGAAACAGTAATTGTTTCCAAAACTCCTTTCACCAATAAATAAGATGTTTCATTTTCTTTCCACATAGCCAGTGCAAAATGCATCAATATGCCCATATGCCAATATATGTGAGAAGTCATGAATGACGTGATACCGTACAACATGAGGAAAATGCATCTCTATGCATGTATGTCAAGTGTGCATGTCAATGCGATGCACCTCAGTGATAAACCCATATGCATACTCTCAGAGTATCATTTCACTCAGTCCTCCCAGTCACTCAATCCTCTCAGTCACTCAGTCCTTCCAGTCACTCAATTCTTACAGTCACTCAGTCCTCCCAGTCACTCAATCCTCCCAAGTCACTCGGCACTCGCGCTCAGCACTCACACTTGGCACTTGCACTCAGTAGGTACCTGCCCTCACTGGGGGTGTGTACAGAATCCGGAGGGGCTCCTTCAACCCAAGCGCTATAACAAGCCAATCATGGCATAAAGCAGTCACTCATGCTGCGGCGTGCAGCCCGATCCCATAAACAATAATATATATAAAGCCAATATAGCCTGCTGCGGCGTGCAGCCCGAACCCATAATCATCATCACAACTCGGCCTCACTCAATCATCAATCTCTCCAGTCTCTCAGGCTCACAATGTCATAAAAATCAGCCCAAAAATGATGATATGATGAATCAATAAATAGCAACAGAGACTAAGAGATGATATGAAATAAATGAACATGAATGAGTTTCAAATTTCAAATTTAAACAAATTCAACAATAATATGACCTCTGTGGGTCTCAATAATACTGGCATATAGCCTCAACATGATTTTAACATGATTCACAACTCAATAGCTCTATTACGTAGAGATTTCCATGATTTCAGATTAGTTCAGGTAACTACACAGTACCACAGGAATAACGGAATCACAGTTCACACGGTGCACGCCCACACGCCCGTCACCTAGCATGTGCGTCACCTCAAAACCAAACACTTAACACGTATAATTCAGGGTTTATACCCTCGGCTCCAAGATTAGAAGAGTTACTTACTTCGAGCAAGCCAAATCCAATACTGAGCAAGCTGTACAATACTCCGGAAATTACATTCCGCGCGTATCAACCTCCACACGCGTTCCTAAAATACCAAGAGTCCGCACTCCGGAAATTTTTAGTGTTGTTGGTGTGGGGTGCTGCCTGTGGCGCCCTTTCCAGTACCTCCAGAAGTCCCAGGGATAGCGCCCTATGCTACCCTGGGCGCTGACGGCGACATGAAATCATTCTTGACATGAAAATGGGCATAACTCTCTCATACGATATCCGAATTCGACGATTCCTTTTTGCTATGGCTTTGTAATTTCAATACGGATCTACAGCTTCAATCAAAACTGAATTTAGAGCTCATTTTCTTAATGTGATACCACATATTCTTGAAGAATCGACGTCGAAACATTCTAGGCTTGATGCCGAAACATAGCAAATTAAGTCCGATTGACCTCAAATTTTACACACAAGTCATAAATGACATAACAGACCTATTCCAATTTCCAGAATCGGATTCCCACCCCGATATCAAAAAGGTCAATTCCCCGGTCAAACTTTCAAACTTAAATTTCTATTTTAGCCATTTCAAGCCTAATTTAACTACTGACTTCCAAGTAATTTTCTAGACATACTCCTAAGTCCAAAATCACCATACGTAGCTATTGGAACCATCAAAACTCCATTCCGGAGTCGTTTGCACAAAAGTCAAACTCCGGTCAACCCTTTTCATTTAAGCTTCCAACATGAAATTCATTCTTCCGAACTAATCTCGAAACACCTGAAAATCAAAACCGGCAATTCACATACGTCATAATACATCATATGAAGCTATTCAAGACTTCAAATTGTAGAAAGGAGAGTAATTACTCAAAACGACAAGTCGGATCGTTACACACAGATAATCCATATCTAGTATAAACATATGACAATAGTTATAATAGGTATTAGAAAAATAAAGCAACATTTAGGAGACAAAATTTACAGTGCAATTCTTGTGCAAAGTACATGACGGAACAACAGTATTTACGTGATAGTTTTGATCGGATATAGTTTAGAATTCGTTAATAGGACTGAACTCTAAATTGCGGTTCAAATTTATCATAAAGGTATTCATTTGCTAAGTTTAAATGTTTTCCTACACTACATATCACCAAAGTCATTTTCTTCATAATATTTTAACTATTTATACTCTCGTCCGATAATGTGGTTTTTTCTTTCTTTGAAAATGAAGAACAAAAGCGGTGGTGTTGACTGGTGATCAAGTAAGAGTTAAAAGCCTACACTAGTTTCCAGCATCTCCAATGCTTTTGCGATATCCTATTTTCTCAAGTCCCACTCCTCCTACTACTAGTAGGGATGTGATAGGTTCCAAAAGTGGCACTCGTATTGGAGGCAATGCAGGGGTCACTTTAGGTGCCAGAAGAAAAAAAAAATGGAGTTTTCTTATGGGGCGGGTTAAATGGGTATAAGAGACATGAGTTAGATGATAAGTATTAATAAAAAATAAATTTTTAATATGACATGATTGTTTAACCAAAAAATAGGATCTTTTGGTCAAAGCCTATATTTAGAAGAAATCGGACTACTGATAACCAAATAATACCTTACTTCCTCAACAATCCACTTGAAAAGAAATAAAAATAGCAATGTAAATTAGTAAAAAAGAGATAAGGAATGGAATGATAATTTATCCCTCAAATTACGTAGAAGGCTTTTTGAAGCAAGAAAATGTAAGTATATTTCAATAGTGCTCAGAACTTGTCCTTACAAGTGAGATTCTATATCCTTATATAGGAGTATCCAATTATAACGGTTTTCCCTATTTATGACGAATTCATTATGAGCATTAATGGTATTAGTTGCTCGTTATGGTTGATAATCATAACTGACACATTAGTAACTGTAAAAGCCTTGTAATGACTCTGATTCCCTTTCCTTATTTACTGCTGGTTCATGATTCTTCCTTCTTTTTTGTCTTGATTCATTCCGCTTGTGCCTCTTCAACATTTGTTTAGGCTCGGTCATTTGTTCTTTACTGTCTCGTGGGTGTTTACTCCGCATCTTCCTTGCTCCATTAATTTCATTAATAGAATACGCCAGTTGTCACTTCACCATTGTTCCACGTATCATGCTTTGTCAGCTCAATAAAGTTTCACATGTGACACCTTTTTTTCCACCAATACAGAGAGTCCCCCCCACTTTCTCAATATTCTTCAATTGAATATTCGGGAAGTGGTAAATATTTATGGTAGAAATTCTTTGCCGCCGCTTTTCGAGTATCATTGCGTTTTCTTCGTATGTCACGTCTATTCAATTCATATGCCACATGGCTCTTGACGATTGGTTGTGCGGGTTTTCAGCGCTTTTTAGAGTTTTATCGCGGCTGCGTCAGTCATGAAATGACAATTTCATTATGAAGCTTCATAATGACCTTCTTTTAATGATGATTGTGTCTTCTTATAAATACCTAATTCTTCTTTGATTTCTCGAAGTCCCTCTTCTACAGTACTCTCTATATTACTCTTCCTTCTTACTTCTGCATCTACTCTTTGTTAGTTCTCCATATAGTCATGTCTTCTTCTACACCAGAACCTCGCAAGGTTGTTATCGTCGACAAGCTCGCTCTTTCTACTATCCCTACTAGAAGTAGGAGAGGTGGTAGACTTCGTAGTTTAGGCTCGTTGTCTAACCACAGTTCCTCTTCTATTGGCAATGCTGCTAAATCTTCCTCTTCTAAACCTAGGGCTCATTTAATCCCTAGACCTTCCTCCAGGAATAGAGACTCGAGTGAACCAGTGCGTGAACCAACAGTTGCAGAGATTGGTCCCCAGGATTTTTCTTTTTCATCCGATCGTGAATCCATGAGAAATCAAGTTTCATCCATAGCTTCCCTTAATCTTGTCGACCTTTATCCTACCTTGATTACCACTGATCTTATTTCTCTGGTTTGAAGAGAATGTAATTGAAAATCAGATTTTCCAGTCTTAGTTCCCGATTCCAACTAGAGAATAATTTCATACCAAGCTGGTTATTCTTTAGTTTACACTTACCCCTGTACTTTAGGGTTTAAATCACCTATCGATCCAGTAATCATAAAATTCTACCGATACTTCAATGTGTGTTTTGGATAAATTGGCCCCATCGTTTGGAGGGTTGTTGCATGCCTTCATTATTTATCAGATCTGGCTTCTATGCCTTTTACTTTCTGGCACTTGATTCATCTTTACTCTCCTAAACTATTTTGTGAAGGAGTTTTTTCCCTTGTGGCTAGAAGTAAGCGGGTATTGGTTAGCCCTAAAGATGACAGAGACCGTGGCTGGTATGCTCATTTTGTTGCTGCTTCCACTAGTGCTCTGGTGGGTGAAGAAAACATGCCTTTTCCATAAAAATAGAATTTTGCACGTAAGTTTTTCCCCCTTGCTTTTTTTAAAAGAAACTCATGTGATCACGTGCCTATTTTTTCAACAACCATGGAAGTTTTCGAGGAAATTCCTAACTTTCGTGCTTGGGTAGATAAGTTGCTAACTGTTGCTCCTATGGAGAAAAGATCTTGGAAATACCTTTCACAGAGATTTGGTTGGAAAGTGAAGACACGCGGTACTTTTTCCGTTTACTATCTTTCCTTTCCTTTCCCTTATTGATTCAAGAGTTTCTTATCTTGCCTTTTTTCTTTGCCAGGATTTCCCATTCGTGGTATTAGTCCTGCATCTGTTTCATCCACAAGGATTTCCGTGACTCTTTCTCAGGAAAGAATTTTGAGCTCTTCTTTAAAAAGAAAGATTGATGGAGCTCATGGCTCTGATGGTGAAGAAGACATTGAAGAGAGATCTTTGGAGTGAAGGCCACGTGCCCGTGACATGTGGTTTCTGAAGATGAAAATACTCCTTCTCACGAACCTCTACCAAGTTCAATTCCCTTCAGTCTCACGGATGAGCCAGTGAGTGCCCCGTTGGTGATCTCTGATGAAGAAGTTAATGATCCCCCCCAAGATTTTGTTGAAAAATTATTTTCTCGTGGCTTCGAAGGTGATGAAGCTTTTGGCCATATTTCTGAGGAATTGCCCCACGCCTCCTTTCCAATATCAGTCCCTGTTATTCCTTGTGTGCCCTTACCTGAAGTTACTTCTGATGCTACTCCCGTGGCTGCTTCTACCTCATCTGCCATTCCCGTTGCTACTACTCCTCATGTAGAAGTTGAAACTTCCAGTAGCAAGAAGCCAATGAAGAAAGTTATTTTTTGAGGTTCCTAAAAGTGGGAACTTATTGAGGAAATCGGGTCAAGCCGATGTGTGGTTGAAACCTTTGTTAGGTCCTGCGGAGAAGTCGAAGTTGGAAAGTCATAGCTCGTTGACCTTGATGAATGATATTGTTCATTCTTCTTTGAAGATACGAGTTTAATTATATTTCCTTTTTCTTTTCTTTTTGTCTATCCATAACTCATTCTCTTTCTTTGCAGATCAACTTCGTCGGTACAAAATTCATGAAAAGGGTTGATCATGCGGATTAACAAGTTATTGATTATCTCACCGAGGCTGATAATTGGAAAGGACAATTTGAGGGTCTTCAATTGGAGAAAGAAGTTTTGGCAGAGGAAAAGAATGCTTTAGAGCAACAAATAAAAATGATTGCCGCTGAATTAGCGATTGAGAAAACTTCTTCTAGTCAAGTTGGTAAAGATAAGGATATCCTTGAGTCTCCTTTGCTGAACAACTTTCTAAGGCAACTGAAGAAATAAGGAGTTTGAAAGAACTTCTTAATTAAAAAGAGCTTTATGCGGGAGAGCTGGTTCAAACTCTTACTCAAACTCAGAAAAATCTTCGTGCCTCGACTGATAAGATTCAGTTCTTAGAAAGATAACTTGCCCCTTTGAAGACAGCCTATGATGCCTCTGAAGCAGAGAAAGAAGAATTGAGATTCGAGATTAACCAGTGGGAGAAGGATTATAAGATTCTCGAGGATAAGCTGACACTATATGTGAGCTGGGTTTTTTGAATACATGCCACGAGACTCTAGTTGAGGCCAACCAGGAGAGTTTTGACCTTAGTGCTGAAATTGCCAAAGCTAAAGAAACAATTGAGAAAACTCAGCAACGTCAAAGCTTTTCCTCACCTCAAGTTGAAGATCTCGAAGGTAATGGACTCGTTCTTGGTGAAGCTGATGTTCAAGCCTCCTCTTCTCAAATTAATCCATCTTCTCTTGTTGATTATGTTCCAGTGGATGATGCTTTGCCAAAGCTAAAGAAACAATTGAGAAAACTCAGCAACGTCAAAGCTTTTCCTCACCTGAAGTTGAAGATCTCGGAGGTAATGGACTCGTTCTTGGTGAAGCTGATGTTCAAGCCTCCTCTTTTCAAATTAATCCATCTTCTCTCATTGATGATGTTCCCGTGGATGATGCTCCTTAGTTTTTTTCTATTTTTTATTTAGTTGTTTTGTTCGCAACTTTTTGGTGGAAAGTTTCTGGGAAAGGTTGTTTTGTTTTTTGGTTACCCCTATCTTGTTTTGGGGTTTTAATGATAAACTAATACCTTTGTTTCCCCAAGGTTTAATATATGTTTATGTTTTTTTTACCGTTTATTTTGCTCTTTGATATTTGAGCTTTTTCTTTGCACTTAAAAATGCTTAAACAGTCTGTGAATTTAATAAATACGGATATTCATAAAAAGGGCCCTTTTATATTAACGACACTGCTGAAGACGACGTCTCATCTTCATATTGGTGTAAATATATGAAAGACGAAGTAAACATAAAAGGGAAATAATTTGAGGAAGTTTTATGCTTTGAACTTTCAAATTTCGTACATCATTTTTCATTTATGCATATAACACTTTGTACAACATTTATGCATACAACACTTTCATAACTGCTTTCTTTGTAACAGATTTTTTAAATTCAAAATCGGGTTTATTATCCCGTGATTAATTTTTGGCCTAAACCTCGTAACTCATGTCCCTTTTTGCAAGTTTATGCTTTTCCAAGTTTTCTTCAAAGTTTCAGGCTTCCATATGTGTAGTCCCCCCAGTGTTGGAGCTTTGAAGTATAAACTCTCGAACACTGAATTACTCTTTGCTTGTGGTCCATTTCTTGAAAAGGAAGATACAAACGGGACTCGGAGACATATGTTTAGATGATGACTGCATAACCCCTTTTTCCATCAGATAGGTTGTAACCTAGACCAGGAATATATTTAGTATTTTACGCGTCTTTCGGGTCTAATATCATCATTTGGTACGGGCTAGCTTTTTGCCTATCATCTAAAATTGTTAGTATAATTCAAAAGAACAAAATAAATTTGTAATTCAGTGATATCTGTTTGTGGGTACTTTCTTCATCTAAAAGTAATACTTCTTCAGATGAACAACATTCCAATTTGATGGTAGTATCTTGTCATCCATGGTTTCCAACTCATATGCTCCCTTTCCAGTGATGCCTCGAATCCTATAGGAGCCTTCCCAATTTGGTCTCAATTTTGCTGCATTAGCTGTTTTTGTTGATTGAAATACCTTTTTGAGGACGAAGTCCCCAATCTTGAAGTATTTCAGATTAGCTTTCCTGTTGTAGTATCGCTCAATCATTTGTTTCTGAGCCGCCATTCTTATTAGTGCCGCTTCTCTCTTTTCTTCCAGTAAATCAAAATTCATTCACATCTCTTCCTCATTTGATTCCTCGGTTGCTTGTGTATACCTTGTACTTGGTTCACCTATCTCAACTGAAATTAAGGCGTCAACACCATAGACAAGTGAAAACGGAGTCTCTCATGTGCCTATTTTTGTTGTCGTTCGATAAGCCCATAAAACACCTAGTAGCACTTCGGGCCATTTGCCTTTTGACTCTTCCAATATCTTATTTATATTATTAATAATAACTTTGTTTGTTGACTCAGCTTGCCCATTGGCCACAGGGTGGTAAGGTGAGGACGTTATCCGTTTAATCTCCCAACTCTGAAAATATTTTGTGATTTTCGTGCCTATGAATTGTGGGCCATTATCACAGACGATTTCTTTTTGAACTTCAAACCGACAGATAATATTTCGCCAAATAAAGTCCATCACTTCTTTTTCTCGCACCTATTTAAAAGCTCATGCCTCTACCCATTTTGAAAAATAATCTGTCAATACTAATAAAAACTGTACCTTTCCTTTAGCTTGAGGTAAAGGACCCACGATATCCATCCCCCACTTCATGAAAGGCCGTGGCGAAATAACCGGATGTAATAGCTCTGTTGGGCGATGCATATTGTTGCCATATCATTGGAATTTATCACATTTGGCCACAAAACGTTCCGCATCTTCTTCCATTTTTGGCCAATAAAATCGTGATCTTATTAGAGTTTTCACCAATGATCTTTCTCCAGCGTGATTGCCACAATGTCCCTCATGTACTTCTCTCATCACATATTCTATTTGAGGAGGTCTGAGACATCTTACTAAAGGTCCTCTAAACATCTTTCGGTATAGATTTCCACAACTCAGACAGTAGCAGGCAGCTTTTCGGCGAAGTAACTGAGACTTTTTCTTGTCTTCAGGTAAAATTCCGTATTGTAAAAAGTTAACAAATTCGTTTCTCCAATATTAAGTCAAATTGTTAGAATTTACCTCATTTTTATCTTGGTCGAGCGCCGAATGAAACAAATGTATTACTATAGCATTTTCTGCATTTGTTATTTCCGCAACAAACGTGAGGTTAGCTAATACATCTGCTTCTGCATTTTCCTTCCTGGGTATTTGCATTATTTTCCATGACTAAAACTGTCTGATCAATTCTCATGCCTTTTTCAAGTATTGTTGCATTCGTGCCTCTCTTGCTATGTAAGTCCCCTGCATCTGGTTAACTACTAGTTGCGAATCACTTTTGATTAAAATTTTCTCTATACCGAGTTCTCGTGCTAGTTCCAAACCTGTAATCACAGCCTCGTACTCCGCTACATTGTTAGTAATGGGATAACATTTTATTGCTTGTCTTTTGATTTACCCCCGAAGGTGGGATTAAAACAATACCTAAAACTGCTCCTTTAACATTCGAGGAGCCATCGGTAAATAAGATCCAAGTCCCCTGATTAGATCCGGTAAATACCTTTAGTTCTTTTTCTGCCTCAGGAACTATATTTGTGCTGAAATCTGCCATAAAATCTACTAAAACTTGTGATTTTATTACAGTTCTAGGCTGGTATATGATATCATATTCATTGAGTTCTATCGCCCATTTAGCTAACCTACAAGATAGTTCTTGTTTATGCAATATATTCCTTAGAGGAAAAGCAGTTACTACATAGATAGGATGACATTGAAAATAAGGTCTCAACTTTCTGGATGACATTGAAAATAAGGTCTCAACTTTCTAATTAATGCCATAATTAATGCTCTAGTAAGTTTTTCTAAGTGAGGATATCATGTTTCAGTATCCAGCAAAGATTTTCTAACATAATAAATTGGAGATTGTTTACCTCTATCTTCTCGCACCAATACTGCACTTACCGTCATTTCTGATACGGCAAGATAAATGAGTAGCCTTTCTCCATCCTTCGGTTTAACCAGTAGGGGTGGATTTGACAAATATGATTTTAGATTTTTGAGAGCTTGTTGGTATTCGTCAGACCACTCAAATTGGTTTTGCTTTGTCAATACTCAAAAGAATTTAAAACTTTTCTCTGAAGATTTGAAAATAAATCTTCCCAAAGATGCTATCCTCTATGTTAACCTCTGCACCTCTTTTTTGCTCGTGAGTATGTCAGGTATCTCCTCAATGGCTTTGATCTGTGCAGGATTTACTTCAATGCCCCTGTTAGAAATAAGAAAGCCTAAAAACTTACCTGAAGCCACACCAAAAGCACATTCTTTTGGATTTAGCTTCATATTGTATTTGCGGAGAATTTAGAATGTGCTTGAAAGGTGTAGAAAATGATCCCCTGCTTGTGTTGACTTGACTAACATATCGTCAATGTAGACTTCCATAGTCTTTCCCAGATGTTCTTGAAATATTTTAGTCACCAATCTTTGATACGTGGCCCCAGCGTTCTTTAAACCAAAGGTCATGACTTTGTAACAATAAGTCCCCCTGTCTGTAATAAATGAAGTTTTTTCTTCATCTAGGGGATCCATATTTATTTGATTATAACCTGAGATCTAAAAAACTTAACAGCTCATGACCTGCGGTAGAATCAATTAATTGATCTATATGCGGTAAAGGAAACGTATCTTTTGTACAAGCTTTATTTAGATCAGTATAATCTAGGTAAACCCGCCATTTTCCATTCTTTTTTGGAACTACCATAGTATTAGCTAACCAGTTTGGGTACTTTACCTCTCGTATTGATTCGATTTTTAAAAGTTTTTATACCTCATCCTCAATCACTTGATTTTTGAATGACCCTTTCTTAATTTTCTTTTGCTTGACTAGAGGGTACAATGTATCTTCATTGAGTTTGTGGGTCATCACCTCCGGTGGTATACCTGTCATATCTGAATGCGACCAAGCAAAGCAATCTGTGTTAGCTTCTAAGAATTTGACTAATTTACCTTTTATTTCCGGGCTCAGGTTTGCTCCGATGTAAACTTTTCTATCTGTCCAGTGCTTGAATAGTATGATAGCCTCGAGTTCTTCAATAGTTATTTTGATGATTTCATTCTCTTCTGGTTCTTGAATAACATCGGGTCTTGAATCTACATCCATCTGTCCTGAAACGCTTTCAGCTGAGGTTTTTATTATTATATCTTCCACTGAATTCTGTAGTTGATATTTCTCATTTGTAACATCATTTTCTATACTTGAATCTACCACTGAATTGATACTTTTAGAAGCCTATTGATCTCCACGGATTTGTCGAATCCCCAATTGCAAAGGAAACTTAATAACTTGATATAATGTAGACGGTACAACGTACATATCATGAATCCATGGCCTTCCAAGAATCATATTCTAAGCCATGTCAGTGTCTATCACCTGAAATTTTGTATCCTTGATAACTCCTTCTGCAAATGTGGTAAGCATTATTTTCCCTTTCGTGATAACACTAGAATTATCAAATCCAGACAAAGATCATGCTTTTGGTACCACCTTGTCATCAACTTGCATTTCATTCACCACGCTTAGAAGAATAATATTTACGGAGCTACCTGGATCAATCAAAACTCATTTTACATTAGTATCATGTACAAGTAAAGATATTAACAATGCATCATTGTGAGAAATTAACAAGCCATCCACATCTGCATCATCAAACGCTATACTGTCTTCATCTGAAACATGGCGAACTCTCTTTCCATGAGTAATCGTGACTTTCGGTGTCTTTTTTACAGTTGTATATGTCACACCATTGACCTATTCTCCCCCGCTTATCACATTGACAGTTCTCTTTGGAGACGGAGGTTTTGGAGGCTCTTGTCTATTTTTCATATAGGATTGCTTGCCTTTCTCACTGAACAAGTCAGTTAAATAACCCTGATTTAATAAATACTCAACTTCACATTGTAATAATCTACAATCTATTGTTTTATAGCCATGATCGCTGTGAAACTCACACCAGAAATCTGGATTTATTTTGCTCGGGTTTGATCTCATTTCTTCTTTAGGCCACCGTATCTTATCTCCCATACTTCTTAAAACAACTACCAACTCGGAAGTGCTAACATTGAAACTGTAATCTCCGATCCTTGCGTCTGTGTCAGAATCACTGCCTCGCGCATCTCGTCCTTTTTCTGAACCTGGATGATGAACCCGCATCTTTGTGCCTTGATCTAGGGTCAGACCGTAGGTTTTCCTGTTTAGACCATAAATCCTGTCCTACAGGTACCATGTAAAGTTCGTACCTATTTTCCCGAACCTTTTTTCAGATTCTGAATGTCTCGAACTTGTTCTTTCATCGACCCTTGACTGTGTCACCGTGTCTTCTTCTATCCGCAGCTTTGTGCTGTACCTGTTGTACATATCATTCCATGTTGTAGCAGGAAATTCTCACAAACTTTCCTTAAGTCCTCTCGTGGCTTCTGAACTTTTTTCATTTAAATTTCTTGTGAACGCCATAGCTGCCCAATTATTAGGTACTTGTGGTAGCATCATCCTTTCACGTTGAAATCTATCAACAAATTCCCTGAGTAACTCTGTATCTCCTTGTTTTACCTTAAAGATGTCTTCCATCCTTTTTTTCAACCGTATGAGCTACCGAATGTGCTTTTATGAATGAATCTGCAAGCTCAGCAAAAGAATTAATAAAGTTTTTCAGGTAAAAGAGAATACCATGTTAATACCCCTTTCGTGAGTGTTTCTCCAAAGTTTTTGACCAAAATTGATTCAATTTCCTGCTTGGTTAAACCATTGCCCTTTACGCCAGTTGTAAATACAGTTACATGATCTCGTGGGTCGATTGTCCCATCATATTTTGGAATATTAGGCATTTTGAACTTTTTAGGAATTGGCAGAGGAGTCGCACTCGGCTTCCAAGGTTGCTACGAATACGTATCACTATCCACACCTTTTATTACGGGAGGTACGCCTGGTATTTGCTCTATGCAATCATTCTGCTCTTTCAATTGTTTCTGCAAAGTTAGTACCAAACTTTGTAAATCTGAGTTATTAGGTATACCCGACCTCCCGTCACGGGCGGGATTCATTAGGAAATCCTCCACTTCCGGAATTATCGAGCCCCGAGCGTGGGTTTTCTAAAGTCATCGTATTGGCTGGTGGAGGGGTTTGCGACATGTTAGGCAACCCCCTAACAAAGGCCTGAAGAGCATTATTCACGTGTTCCGCAATCAACTGCTTTAGAACTCTTGTTCTACGAGTTTTTTAATCACCTTGTTGATCATTAGCGTGTGATGTGGATCTCTCAGGTGATCCTCCTCGGGACTGGCGAGGGGATTCTGTTGGAGAGTGATGTGGTGGTGTTCCCTTTTGAAGTTTCAGTTGGTTATTGTCGTTACCAGTTGACATAATTTAGTTGTGAGAAAGAAGGATTTGAAAAGTAAAACAAATTATCAGATTCCCGGTAACTGAACCAATTTGTTTAACCAAAAAATAGGATCTTTGGTCAAAGCCTATCTTTAGAAGAAATCGGGCTACTGATAACCAAATAATACCTTACTTCCTCAACAATCCGCTAGAAAAAAAATAAAAATAGCAATGTGAATTAGTAAAAAAGAGATAAGGAATGGAATGATAATTTATCCCTCCAATTACGTAGAAGGCTTTTTGAAGCAAAAAAATATAAGTATATTTCAATAGTGCTCCGAACTTGTTCTTACAAGTGAGATTCTATATCCTTATATCGGAGTATACAATTATAACGTTTCCACCTATTCGCTTTTCTTATTTACCGCTGGTTCATGAATCTTCCTTTTTTTGGTTTTGATCCATTCCGCTCGTGCCTCTTCAACAGCTGTTTAGGCTAGGTCATTTGTTCTTTACTGTCTCGTGGGTGTTTACTCCGCATCTTTCTTGCTCCATTAATTTCATTAATGGAATACGCCAGTTGTCACTTCAACATTGTTCCACGTATCATGCTTTGTCAGCTCAGTAAGGTTCCACGTGTGACACATTTTTTCCACCAATACAAGGACATGTCAGAGTGGAGAGAATAGGCTTTTGTGATATTTTTTATTTCCTGAGTCCAAAAAATAATAGTTGAATGACTTTATTGTTTTAAAAAAATAATAATAACTTTAATAGGTTATTTCCGTAGGTTGAACGATCATCCAAGGAACTAACTCTGAGATTGCCGTATAGTTTCACGTTTTATAAATTTTGGTTGCATATTTTGTGTGTTCCGATCCATTCTCTCCTTTTAATTTGCTTTTCTCTGTTGTTGTTGTTGTTTTCCTATCTATTAGTCCATTAAGATCCGTTTATGATTGTATTATATATAACTGTCAAATTTTAAATAAAGGATGAGCAAGAGAAATTTTATTACAAAGAAGATTATATATTCAATGCTCCATTGCTTTGATAGGAGAAAAGTTTAGAAATCTTTAATATGATTAAATTAGATTAAACTATAAATAATATTTCAAATTATAAACTACTACATTTAAATGTTTCCATCACCATTATATCACTGGAGTTATTTTTTTTTCTTCCAGAACGCTTTAGATATTCATATTTGTCACGACCAAATTTCACCTATAGGTCGTGATAGCGCCCAACACTACAGCTAACCAAGCCAACTAGTAATTTAAACCCATATTCAATTCTTTTAAAATTAACCGAGTAATTAAACTCTTCTTAATTTCAGGAATTTAAAACAATATGAAAAGATTCTAGCAAATTAAAAATAATCAAGTCCAAAAATTCTACTAGTGTGTGTGCCAAGACCCGGTGTCACAAGTGTATGGGCATTTACGAGAAATATAAAATAAAATACAGCAACTGTCCGGAATACCAATTAGACAGGAAATAAAATATAAATAACTCTAAAGGAGACTCTACTGGCTGCGGATCGTAATGTAGAATGCAACTCACCTAAGTCTCCGCATTAACCACACCTCTGCGCCCACAAGGCCGCTAGACATATACGTACATGCACAAAAATGTGCAGCAAGTGTAGCATGGGTACGTAAACAACGTGTACCCAATAAGTATCAAGCCTAATCTCGAAGATGTAGAGATGAGATGGTCGACTTTGACACTTACTAAGGGTCAATAATAATAATAGAAGTAAAACTAGAATATCTAAATCAACATGATTCACAAAGTTAATAATAATTTTATTTAACCAGCAGAAATAATTAAATTCCTTCAAATGCAACAATTTTCAATCTATTAATTAAATTCACAAATTGCAATTAAAATAAAAGGTATCGTAAAATTATTATTATTAGGCACGATTTCTGCCGAGGTCGTACGGCCCAATCCAGAGTGTCGTGTACACTGTCGAGGGACGTGCGGCGCGATCCATAGATGCATCTATACTGCCGAGGCGTTTGGCCCGCTCCACAAGAAAGGAGGATATTTTTTTATGTACCTCCGGAAGGAGAGTATATTTATTATAGATTAATTCGAGACGATGAACAATTTTTTTAACAAATAAATTAATTTAAGCAGAAAATTAAGTATATAAGATTTTCATCTTTTACTAACTTTCCCTAACAATTCACAATATATTTCAACTAATTTAATTAAATAAATGATACAATTTACATACATAATTCATGCTTTGAGTCCTAAACTACCCGGACTATAGCATAGATAGTAGCTACGTACGGACTCTCGTCACCTCGTGTGTACGTAGCCCCCACAATTAACAATAATTATCAATTTAATCGCCTATGAGGTAAATTCCCCCTCACAAGATTAGACAAGAGACTTACCTTGTCTCAAAGTTCACTTCTGATCAAAATATCGCGTAAAAAACTCAATTCGTTGCCAAAAAATCCGAAACTATCCAAAAGTTGTATAAAATAATTAATACATGTTCAATAATTTTAAATTTATCTATTAAATAAATTACCCTATCTAAAATGGTAAAATTCCTAAAATTCACCCCGAACCCACGTGCCCGGATTCCGAAAATATTTGGATAAAAATGTTACCCATAATCTCAAGAACTCAAATATATAATATCTATCCAATTCCATAACCATTTTCGTGGTTAAAATCTTATTTTTATACAAATCTAGGTTTTTCATCTAAACCCTTAATTTTTAAGATTTACCGGTTATAATCTACCCATAATCTATGTATTTAACTCAAAGTGTGTAGAATTAACTTACCTTCAAATTGCTAGTTGAAATCATCTCTTAAAAAGCTCTGAAATCGCCCAAGAATGGAAGAAAATGGGCTCAAAATGACTGAGCCCCGATTTTAACACATTCTGCCAAGCAGGGGTTTCACACCTGCGAAGGTGTACCGCACCTGCGGAAAAGCCTCGCGGGTGCGAGTTTCACTTGACTGCCCCCCTCTCGCATCTGTGCGTATTTCCTCGCACCTGCGCGTTCGCAAGTGCGCCAAAATTCTGCAACTGCGGCGATGGCTTCCCCTTCCCTTTTCCGCTTCTTCGCACAAAACTCGCATCTGCGAGGGTCGCACATGCGGCTGTCCAAGCGCAGGTGCGAACGTACCAGAAGCAGAAAGCTTCAGCTCTTCTTCAAAATTCTAAATATGGTCTGTTTACCATCCGGAATCCACCCGAGGCCCCCGGGACCCCAACCAAACATACCAACATGTCCTAAAATATATTACAAACTTAGTCGAGCCTTTAAATCACATTAAACAACGCTAAAAACACGAATCACCCTTCAATTCAAACTTAATCAACTTTGAAACTTCAACTTCTATAATCGATGCCGAAACATATCAAATCACGTCCGATTGATCTCAAATTTTGTACACAAGTCACATTTGACATTACAGACCCACTCCAATTCCTGGAATCGGAATCCGACTCCGATATCAAAAAGTCCACTCCCGGTCAAACTTCTCAAAAACCTTCAAATTCCCACTTTCACCAAATGACCTCTAAATGACCTACGGACCTCTAAATCCACTTCCGGACGCGCTCCTAAAACCAAAATCACCATACGGAGCTATTCCCAGAATCGGAATCCCAAACGGACATCGATAACATTGAAATTCACTTCAACCCAAATTTATGAAATTCTTCCAAAATGCCAACTTCCATAATAGGCGCTGGAATGCTTCCGGGTCATCCAAAACCCGCTCCGGGCATACTCCCAAGTCCAAAATTATTATACAAACCTGTTGGAACCTTCAAACCTCGATTCTGAGGTCATTTACAAAAAATCATCTTTAGTCAATTCCTCCAACTTAAGGCTTCCGAAATTAGAATTTTCTTTCCAAATCGACTCCGAACTTCCCGAAATTAAATTCTGACCACGCGTACAAGTCGTAATAGCCGAAGTGAAACTACTTATGGCCTCAAACCGCCGAATGACGTGCTAGAGCTCAAAATGACCGGTTCACCAGTTCAGGTACTTTTTCTAATTCTGTTCGAGGACGAACGTTTGTTTTAGAGGTAGAGAATGTGATGACCCAAAAGGTCATCTTTAAATTTAATAATTATTTATATGTTCTAAGACCTCAAAAAGAACTATTCATCATTTCTCAACTTGTGTGCATAGTCCGTATAATTTTCCGAAAAGTTTTTATATGAAACATTGATTAAAATGTGAAATAGAGCCTTAAAACTTAACTGGGTTGACTTTGGGCAACATTTTGAGCAAGCGGACTGGGATCAATATTTTGACAATTCCGATAGGTCCGTATCGTGATTGGGATTTGGCCGTATGCCTGAAATTCACTTTGGAGGTCCCTAGCTTGAATTATCGTTAGTTGGCGAAAACTAGAAGCCTAAAGGCTTAAAGATTTCAAAGTTTGACCACAAATTAAATTTTATTGATATCGGGGTCAGATTCAAGTTCTGAAAATTTTCATAGGTCTGTTATGTCATTTATGACTTATGTGCAAAATTTGAGGTCAATCGGACTTTATTTGATACGTTCCGGCGTCGCTTGTAGAAATTGGAAGTTTCAAAGTTCATTAGGCTTGAATCAATGTGTGATTTCGTGATTTTAGTGTTGTTTGATGTAATTTGATGTTTCGACTAAGTTCGTATGATGTTTTAGGGACTTGGTGGTGTATTTGGTTGAGGTCCCGGGGGCTTCGGGTGAAATTCAGATGTTAACGGGTTGAATTTTGGACTTGGAACTCTGCTAGAATTTTTCTGATGCACTATCTGGTTTCCTTCTTCGCGTTTACGATAGAGGTCTCACGTTCGCGATGAGGAACTGGAGGCATGCGAAATTTACGCTTCGCTTTCGCGAAGAGGGGACCGCATTCGCGAAGGGGTAGAGGGCAGTGTTCATCGCGAACGCGTGGGAGCGTTCGCATTCGCGTAGAAGGGCGAGGCCTGGCCGGGCACCAGGCGATAAGGCTTCGCGTTCGCATAGGGGAGACCGCGTTCGCGAAGGCCAAGTTTGGCAAGGCATCGCGTTCACGAGACTGACCTCGCGTTCGCGAAGAAGAAATATGGGGCAACACAAAAAAATGTGCTTCAGGAACGCGAGGGAGCTATCACGTTCGCGAAGAAGAAATTCCTGGACAGCAGAACTTAAGTTGTAGAAATGGGATTTCGTCCCATTTATTATTCAAGATTTTGAGCTCGGGTAAGGCGATTTTTGGGCGATTTTCACGGGAAAACATTGGGGTAAGTGTTCCTTATCCTATATTGATTATATTTCATGATTCCATACTCATTTACATTATAAATCCATGAATTTATAGAAAAAAAATCAGATTTTTATAAAATCTTCCAAAAATATAAAATGAAGATTTGAAAGCAAATCTGAAGTTGGAATTCGATAATTTTTGTATGGTTGAACTCGTATCGGAACGGGTGTTCGGATTTCGTGAGTTTTTTTGAGATTCGAGACGTGGGCCCAACTGTCAATTGTTTAGATGAATTTTAGATTTTAATCCGGCAAATTAAGAGATTTAATATGGAATTAATTTCTGCCATTTGTATTTAGTATATTGAATTGTTTATGATTAGATTGGAGGATTTCAGACATGAATTCGCGAGGCAAAGGTTTTTTGGTGTAACGACACGGCCGGTCGTTTTGAGTATTACAACCCCGTTTCCCCATTTACTTCTCAAATTGTACTTTATAGTTGTGGTGTGAATTGACGGGGGTAATTGGTTTGGGTCCAGTGAGGTTTTGGAATGAATTGGAACACTTAGTTCCAAGGTATAAAGCTTAAGTTAAAATAGTGACCGGATGCAGACTTATATGTAAACGACCTTGTATTTGAATTTTGATGATTCCAAAAGCTCTGTATGATAATTTTGGACTTAGGAGCGTGTCCGGAAAATTATTTGGAGGTTCGTAGTGGAATTTAGATTAAATTGCCGAAAGTTGAATTTTTGGAAAGTTTGACCGGTGGTTGACTTTTTGATATCGGGGTCGGAATCTGATTCTAGAAATTACAATAGGTCCATTATATGAAATGTGACTTGTGTGCAAAATTTGAAGTCAATCGGATAGGATTTGATGTGTTTCAGCGCAAGTTATAGAATTTGAAGTTTCAAAGTTCAATGATTTCGAATTGAGGTGTAATTCGTCATTTCGATATTGTTAGGTGTGATTTGAGGCCTTGAGTAGGTCCGTGTTATGTTATAGGACTTGTTGATACAATTGGTTGAGGTCCCGAGGGCCTCGGGCGAGTTTCGGACGGTTAATAAATCAAATTTGGACTTAAGGAAATGTTGGAACTGTTGCCTACTGGTGTGATCGCACCTGCAAAGATTTTGATCGTAGGTGCGAAGCCGCATGTGCCTGAAATAAGCCGCAGAAGCGGCCAAGAATGGAACCGGGCAGTGCTCGTAGGTGCGAGGAATTTGCCGCATCTGCGAGGCCGCAGGTGCGAAGGTGTTGCGCAGATGCGGACTGGGGCGAACGCAGGTGCGAAGGGTTTGCGCATCTACGAGCCCGCAGATGCTAGAAGGTTGCCGCATATGCAAGGTTTTGAAAGGTTGGCATTGTTCGTAGGTGCACAATTTGTTCCGCAAATGTGGATGCGCAGGTGCGAGCCTAGGCACCACAGGTGCGTAAATGCCTGGGCAGTGTTTAAAATGAGGGTTCCGAAGTTTCAAAGTTCATTAGGCTTGAATCAATGTGTGATTTCGTGATTTTAGTGTTGTTTGATGTAATTTGAGGTTTCGACTAAGTTCGTATGATGTTTTAGGGACTTGGTGGTGTATTTAGTTGAGGTCCCGGGGGGCCTCGGGTGAAATTCAGATGGTTAGCGGGTTGAATTTTGGACTTGGAACTCTGCTAGAATTTTTCTGATACACCTTCTGGTTTCCTTCTTCGCGTTCAGGATAGAGGTCTCACGTTCGCGACGAGGAACTGGAGGCATGCAAAATTTACGCTTCGCTTTCGTGAAGAGGGGACCGCATTCGCGAAGGGGTAGAGGGCAGTGTTCATCGCGAACGCGTGGGAGCGTTCGTATTCACGTAGAAGGGCGAGGCCTGGACGGGCACCAGGCGATAAGGCTTCGCGTTCGCGTAGGGGAGACCGCATTCGCGAAGGCCAAGTTTGGCAAGGCATCGCGTTCGCGAGACTGACCTCGCATTCGCGAAGAAGAAATATGGGGCAACACAAAAAAATGTGCTTCAGGAACGCGAGGGTGCTATCGCGTTCGCGAAGAAGAAATTCCTGGATAGCAGAACTTAAGTTGTAGAAATGGGATTTCGTCCCATTTTTCATTATTCAAGATTTTGAGCTCGGGTAAGGCGATTTTTGGACGATTTTCACGGGAAAATATTGAGGTAAGTGTTCCTTATCCTGTATTGATTATATTTCATGATTCCATACTCATTTACATCATAAATCCTTAAATTTATAGAAAGAAAAATCAGATTTTTATAAAATCTTCCAAAAATATAAAATGAAGATTTTGAAGCAAATCCGAAGTCGGAATTCGATAATTTTTGTATGGTTGAACTCGTATCGGAACGGGTGTTCGGATTTCGTGAGTTTTTTGAGATTCGAGACGTGGGCCCAACTGTCAATTTTTTAGATGAATTTCGGATTTTAATCTGGCAAATTAGGAGATTCATATGGAATTAATTTCTGCGATTTGTATTGAGTATATTGAATTATTTATGACTAGATTGGAGGATTTTGGACACGAATTTGCGAGGCAAAGGTTTTTTGGTGTAACGACCCGGTCGGTCATTTTGAGTATTACAACCCCGTTTCCCCATTTACTTCTCAAATTGTACTTTACAGTTGTGGTGTGAATTGTCGGGGGTAATTGTTTCGGGTCCAGTGAGGTTTTGGAATGAATTGAAACACTTAGTTCCAAGGTATAAAGCTTAAGTTAAAATAGTGACCGGATGTAGACTTATGTGTAAACGACCTCGTATTTGAATTTTGATGATTCCAAAAGCTCTGTATGGTTATTTTGGACTTAGAAGTGTGTCCGAAAAATTATTTGGAGGTTCGTAGTGGAATTTGGATTAAATTGCCGAAAGTTGAAGTTTTGGAAAGTTTGACCGGGGGTTGACTTTTTGATATCGGGGTCGGAATCTAATTCTGGAAATTGCAATAGGTCCATAATGTGAAATGTGATTTGTGTTGAAAATTTGAGGTCAATCGGACATGATTTGATGTGTTTCGGCGCAAGTTATAGAATTTGAAGTTTCAAAGTTCAATGATTTTGAATTGAGGTGTAATTCATCGTTTCGATGTTGTTAGGTGTAATTTGAGGCCTCGAGTAGGTCTGTGTTATGTTATAGGACTTGTTGATACAATTGGTTGAGGTCCCGGGGGCCTTGGGTGAGTTTCGGACAGTTAATAGATCAAATTTAGACTTAAGGAAATGTTGGAACTGCTGCCTACTGGTGTGATCGCACCTGCGAAGATTTTGATTGCAGGTGCGAAGCTGCATGTGCCTGAAATAAGCCGCAGAAGTGGCCAAGAATGGCACCGGGCAGTGCTCGCAGGTGCGAGGAATTTTCCGCATCTGCGAGGCCGCAGGTGCGAAGGTGTTGCGCAGATGCGGACTGGGGCTGGCCTGGGGCAAACGCAGGTGCGAAGGGTTTGCGCATCTGCGAGCCCGAAGATGCGAGAAGGGCACCGCATATGCGAGGTTTTGAAAGGTTGGCATTGTCCGCAGGCGTGCAATTTGTTCCGAAAATGTGGATGCACAGGTGCGAGCCCAGGCACCGCAGGTGCGAAAATGCCTGGGCAGTGTTTAAAACGAGGGTTCCGAGATATTTTCTCATTTTGGACATTTTTGAAGCTCGGTTTGGGCGACTTTGGAGAGGAAATTTTTCACACAACTTGGGGTAAGTTTTCTTAACTCCCTTGTGATTATATTCCATGAATTAATCTTCATTTTTGGTGTAAGATTATTGAATCTTCAAGAGAAATAGAAGGAAATTTCTATAATGTCACAAAATAAATTTTTCAAGTTTGAATACCGATTTGGAGTCGGATTTGAGTGAAATTAGTATGGTTGAACTTGTAATTGGATGGGTTGTCGTATTTTGTGAGTTTCGTCAGATTTCGAGACGTGGTCCCCATAGGTGATTTTTGGGGCGTAATTTCGGATTTTATGGAAAATATTAGCGTTTTGATATGGAATTAATTCTTATAAATTGTGTGGACTGAATCAAAGTAATTGTGGTAGATTCGAGCCGTTCGGAAGTTGATACGCGCATAATGGGATTTCTGAAGCATTGTGTAGCTTGCTCAATATTGGATTCGGCTTGTTCGAGGTAAGTAACTCTTCTAAACTTGGAGTTGAGGGTATGGACCCTGAATATATGTATTTCGTGAATTGTTGGGAGGTGACGCGCATGCTAGGTGACATGCGTGTGGGAGTGCACTATAGAAATTGTGACATAATTGTTTTAGTGGAATTTCGTAGTTAAATGATCTTGGCATTTTCCATGCGTTTTATGAGTTTGAGAAATTAAGCTGAAAAGCATATTAAAAATCATGATTGAGGCTATGTGCCAGTATTATTGGGACCCACAGAGGTCATAATTGCTGAGTTAATTGTTTTAAATTAAAAATTCATACTCAGTCATATTCATTTCATTTCATATCATAACTCAGTTTTATGACTCTATTTTAATGCATATAAATGTTTTGGGCCGAATGCCCTGTTTTTCTGAAATGTCCGAGTGGCTTGAGAAGTTTATGACTGAGTGAGGCCGAGGGCCTGATTTGTGAGGACATTTATGGGATCGGGCTACACGCCGCAGCATGTTTGATATCGGCCGAGGGCCTGATTGTGAGGATGAGTGTGGATCGGGGCTGCCCGCATGCAGCATACTTTATTATTATTGTACGTGAGTTGTCCATGAAGCACGTGAGTTATCCGTACAGATTATAGCTCTTGGGCTGAAGTACACACCCCCAGTGAGCGCAGGTACCTACTGAGTGCGAGTGTCGATTGCCGAGTGCCGAGTGCTGAGTGACTGGGAGGCATTAGTGATTGTGAGGTATGCCCGAGTGGCAAGAGTGATTGTAAGATATGCCCGAGTAGCACGAGTGACTGTGAGATTTGCCCGAGGGGCTGTATATGAGTGATGTTCTGCCCGAGAGGCTGTTTATGATTTTATCACTGAGTTTCATCGCATTGGCATGCACACATGACATACAAGCATATAGATGTATTGTTTTTCCTCATGTCGTACAACATCAATCATTCATGATTTCTCACATATTTTGATAGATGGGCATAGTGATGCATTTGTTTTACACGGGTTATCCGGAAGGAAAATAAAACATATTATTTATTATTTAAAAGATTTTTGGAGGAATTTATTGTTTTCAAACTAATCATATTATTGGCAATTTCGGCAAACGATTTGGGTTTTTACTGATGTATCTGAAAGAAAGAACTACAATTTTTGAAATCATTATTTGGCTCTAAGTATTTTATCCCTGAGTTACTTCGGGTATTATTTGATTTATGTTGTTATGGATTGTTGTGGACTATTGGTTTTGTACCCGACCTTAGTGGAAGCTCGTCACTACTTTCAACCTATGGCTAGGTTTGTTACTTACTCAGTACATAGGGTCGGTTGTATTGATACTACACTTCTGCACATTGCGTGCAGATGTTGGCTGTTGTTGTTGATGTGCTCGATGGTTATGGGATTTGAAAATGTACCTTCGTTCCTATTGTAGCTGTCTTATATTCAGGGTAGCCTTAGATTTTATAAAATCTCTGTTTATGTACTATTCAAACACACTTTGTATTTATTTTATTTCCTCTTTGTATACTTTATTCTTAGAAGCTCATGATTTGTACTACCAGTTCTTGGGGATTGTATAAGATCAGGATCTTTATTCACTTAAATTGCTTTAATAATTATTATTGAAATTGGTTAATTGGAAATTGGCTTACCTAACGAGATGGGTTAGGTGCCATCACGACTAGTTGGATGTTGGGTCTTGACAGGTGGTATCAGAGCTCTAGGTTCATAGGTTCTACAAGTCATGAGCAAGTGTCTAGTAAAGTCTTGCGGATAGGTATGATGACGTCCATACTTATCTTCGAGAGGCTACAAGGCATTTAGGATATATACTTCCCATCTTTCTTTCCTTATCGTGCGAGATTGATTCAGCTTGAGACATAAACTCTTTGAATTCCTTCAACGTATTCGTATGCGCACATGAGCGCTTAGTATCAGTTGTGCATCGCCGGCTTGTGATTCCATAAACGAAGTTCGAGATGAGTATTCTATGTTTTGGTGATGGGCCAGTCTGGAGGACTTGAGGCCAGGTTTAGACCGCAACTTAAGCTCGGTAGCTTCAGTTGTAACCTGTACAATTGGACTCATATGTCCGGTAATGACCCTGCAGTGAAATTTGTGGCTCGAGGAGCGGTAGAATGGCTTTGTGATGAGTATGATGTAACTACGAAATGTGTTAAGACGATTTGAATGTGACGAGAAGTGTTTCCTTGAAATGTAAAGGAAAGCCATTGGGTGCTTGATTTTTGTTTTGATGTGATGTACAATATCGAATGTTAATGTTTTGAAGGATCTTTCACGATTATTAAATTTTGGGACCAATTTAAATTCTCATGTCTTGTTAGTGAGTTTGGACTTAGATAGATTAAGTAATTGCATAGTAATTGTGGTTGCGAATAGATATAACAAGATGCCAATTTGAGGCTAGGGAGGTGGGTTATCTCTTGGAGAGTAATCTACGTAGGTATGTTCCTTGTAATATGAGTGGAGGGTTTATTTTCTGCCAGTGGGGCGTATGTGTGGAGATTTGAATTCGAATTTGGCTGAGAAAGTTGACCTGAGTATCAAGAGAATGATTGCGATCTTAGCGGATGATTTGGGGTATTTATATGGTTGGCATTGCATGAGTTTGAGAAGAATCTTGTGGCACTGACAACGGAATTATGACAGTAATAGGGTATGGGTATTGTGAATTATGGAGTGTTTTAATCTATGGCTTTGAGCCAAGTGGGGAAGCCTGCTATAGACAAATCAATTCATGGGTATGGTGAATACCTAATTTTTGACCACACCCAAATTCTATACTATTTAGTGTAAATATTTTTTTTTAATCTTAATATTTTAATCTTTTATATTACTCTTAATAAGTTTTATTAAAATAAAATAAATAAAAAAACTACAAACATATTTACATACTTATAGTACAAATTTTTATTTCTATTTGTAAAGAGAAAAAGAAAAATTACAAAAAAAAAAAAAATATTTGGTTTCTTTTAATTAGAATTTTAAGTAAATTATGGTATCTTTATTAGTATTATTTAAAGTACATATAAATATTTGGTTTTTCTACATTGTAAGAAATGTTAGTTAATCTTCTCATTTAATATTTTAATTTATCTCCTAAAAAATGAATTCAAAAATTTGATTTTTAATTAGATAACAATCCCAATCCCATAAGTCCCCATTTTTAGCCTAACTTCCCACCGTTTATGTCCCTCTTCCTCACGTCCTCTCTCACAATAGTTCCATCCCACACTCCCACTCCCTCACATCTTTCATCCATAACTCCTATACATGCCTATATAGTGATTTTTCTGGGGAAAAAACAAAAGGAGGAGAGGAGTGAAGAAGGCAATGAAATTGAGAGGAACAGAAAAGAAAAAATTGGGAAAATACTCAAGAGAGAAAAATATTGAGAGATTGCATTAGCTTTTAAGAGAAGCTCTCACTTCTTCATCTTTAAAAGAAGTAAACTAGAGGAAGAAAACATGGAACCTAGAAAGAGGCTAAAATACGAGTCAATATTCGGGTCACCGTTAAGATTCCGATTTCACACGAGGGTTTCAGTTCTTATTGCGGTTTCTAAATCTAATTGCTGCTATATTTAGTTTGGATTTTCATCATTGTAAATTTGTTCCGGAGGTTCTTTCTATCATATAATGAAGAAGATTTGCATCCCCAGGTTTCTTTCTATTCTTTTTTTTTATTCCTTTATTAAAAGTTGGTAAAAGATAATACAATAATTTACGAAAACAAATACTTATAGTTTTGGATGTTTGGACTTTTAATTATCGGTAGAATTGCGTCTCCATGTTATTTAAATTTCTTCACTTTAGTGTCAATCATGATACTGAAAGTTGTTATTTTTATTTTTTGTCTATGTTCTAACTAGTATCCAATAATATTTCCTTTAAATCCATTTCCATGTTAATCCACTGTTGGTTGGACGAGGGATCCTAACGAACCAATATTTAGTCAATGTTTTTTTGTCTAGTAGAATATAATGGCAATTGAGGTTGTAGATTTCAAATGTTTGGAAATTTCAGAGAACACAAAGAGAGTTCTCATTATGCTTTAATTTTCAGTACATTCTTTTATCATTTGGAGAATTATTTAATTTAATACGCTAATTTGGGGATTGAATCATAAAGTTATATTTTAAAATTACATTAGATGAAATATATTATTTAGGTCAATAATTAAGTTTAGTGTAGTCTAATTAGTAAAATTTAGAGTTGAAGTACTTTTATTAAAGATGAATATAGGGACACAATAATGTTTCTCATTTCATTTTTGACGAGCCAGTTTTAATTCTTCATATATATGTGTGTGTTATTTCATGAGATTAACAATGTATGTGTGGTAAAATTTCTTTATAGTTTAGTTCAAAGCTTTCTGTATGTAGCTTAGTTAGTAGGATGATTTCATTAGTTTATATTTTTTTTTATTCTCGTTCATATTCATATCTTAAGAGTTTAGATTATAATCTAATGTTTAGTGTCATTGTTGTTTAACATTTATTATGTGTTTAATAGTTAAATCTAATATTTGTTGGCGTTAAATTATTCGCTTGAATCAATATTTTCAGTTTGTTGAAGAACGACTGAAGAAAGTTTTAAATAATTAGACCACATAATAATTGGCATGTAATAGTTGATTCATTTAACTTCGCCTAATAGGATAAAGCTTGGGCCGAATAGAAGAATTTAGGCCTATCATTAAAGAAAAAGTATTTATAAGGTAGCGAAATAAGCCATGAACTAATTCAAGACTCGTTTCAATAAGAAATAAAATAATAATAATAAAATATGCAAATAAACAGAATACTTTGAATACTTTAGTATGCTTTAGGCGCGTGTTAACCAATCAATTATTGTAATTATATAAACGTTAGCGTGACATAATTATGATTTTCCAAATTAAAGGCAAAGTATGCTTTGACAAAACAATCCTTAAAAATAATAAAGTGTTATTGATTGTGTACACGTACACGTGACATGATCTTGACACACCAAACAAAACGAGTACACGTACGCGTGACTCGTTTCAAGATAATTTCATAATCACACCATAATCAAGCAATTAAAAGCGGTAAAAGTTAAAATACACATAGGTTCTAAAATACATAATAATCCGTTAATTAAGCCAGGTATATGATTGTAAAGCGACCGTACTAAAACCACGGAATTTGGGAGTGCCTAATACCTTCTCCCGGGTTAACAGAATTCCTTACCCGGTCTTCTGTGTTCGCGGACCAATAAATAGAGTCAATTTTCTTGATTTGGGATTCTAAAATAAGCCGGTGACTTGGGACACCATAAATATTCCAAGTGGCGACTCTGAAATAAATAAATAATCTCATTTCGAATAATGTCACTTAAATTGAAAAAATCCCCTATCCCTAGGGAAAGGGGAGGTGTGACAGGTATGTGTCAAATGTTTTTTTTGGGTCTAAAGTATACTTGGGAATCAGTGATGACTTGCAGAGGTGGAGTTTGAAAATAACTCGAATAAGGAAGATTCCTGGTTACAGATTATATTGCACAGATGAGTATATGAAAAATCATGGGATGAGTGAGTTATTGGTTAATGATGTAGTGCGCACGGAGTATGAACTTGGTATGTGGTATTTTTGAAGGTGCT
Source organism: Nicotiana tabacum (assembly GCF_000715075.1). Taxonomy (NCBI): domain Eukaryota; kingdom Viridiplantae; phylum Streptophyta; class Magnoliopsida; order Solanales; family Solanaceae; genus Nicotiana; species Nicotiana tabacum. The sequence goes on along the minus strand of NC_134096.1, from coordinate 137,212,311 downwards.
TAAGAAGAATACAGTTGCTTATGGGCCGTAGGGCGTTGTGGTTCTATGCTAAAAATTGTAGGGTGAGTTGTAGTTAAAGATCATGGTATTTTAGCAAGAAGTAGTATCAATCTGAAGACAAATTCGGAAGGGACTCGGAGGAAATAGGACAACTGGATAGTAGGTTGGATCAGTATGGTAATGGATATGATCGGTTCTTTGGGTGCTTATGATGTGGGGGTTTTCTACAGGTTCTTTGTGGCAATACACCTAGACTTGGCGACCTCCGTGGCTTGGTCAAGTTAGAGGAATTTAGTTTTAAGGGTTTGATTATGTGCAAATGGATTTCAAAGTATTCTTGATGGCTTCTACCGGTGTGGAGAACGTGTTGTGTATTGTGATTTCCTCCTGGAAAGAAGCAAGAGAAATGTTTCTAGCTAAAATGGTATGTAAATTATTGGTGACTCAAAGTTGATAATAAGATTCTTGTGCTTTTCACATGATGGAAAGATAGATGTTATGTGTTGTACGAAAGCTAGATTTTCATGTACAAGGTGGCAGTACAGTCCTGAAGAGAAGGTAACGAATGTTGGACAACAAGGACGGTTTCAAATAACTAGATGAATACTATTACTACTTGGTGTTGTATGAGAAAGGGGCGGACTTCAGAAGGCACATTGTATTTTGACTTACGGATGTACAAATTAGTATTGCGGTACTCACATGGTTGATAGACTGCTGATATTCAAATTTTGTCAAGCGGTACAGAAGAACTTTCAAAGTATTTCTCATGGGATGATCGTGTATGAGAGAGGTGTTAGGCATTCGGGCGGTGGAGATGGAATCAAATATGGTGATTCATGTGTTCTATGGATTTGGAGATTGGGAGTTCCCAGGAGCAGATTGTTTCATGGTTGTGGACTGTGAAGTTGTGGCCAGAGCTAGCCAGATGATAAAATATTTTATGATTCAGTCATTATGGATTTTCGGAGGGATTTTTATCTATTTGTGGGTAACCCGAGTTGATTTGGGGGTCCATAGGTAGGCCCAATTAAGATGTATATTCTACACCGAGCCGGAATAGTTGGCTCCATACTGCTATTATTGAGGGATGTGTCATTCAGTTGATGTTGAACTTATTTGTGTTCTCAATGATCTATGAGTTACTCCTTTATGCTACGAGGAGTTGTAATTTATTAGTTATGTGCACAGATGGTGCAGTTCTATTTGAGCTTTATAGCGGAATTTGAGTGTGATGAGTACTTGGTGTATTGCATGATCGATAGCGTAATGATTATGTCCTTTCAGGTTTTGTGTGGTATTTTTGTCATTTTCCTCTTCGTCGTTATTAATTCGGAGCAGGGTGGCTCAGAGTATATAATATGAACCTCGTGTTAGAATCGGGTGATGGTTCTACTGTGTATGGTGAATTTTCAGCGTTTCGTTGTGGAGGTACTTGTTAATCTGGCGGGGCAGTTCTCTCATTTGAGTCATTTTCCATGACTGGGTACATTTGAATTATTGCATATTAGTGCACGAAGGGAACGAGTTGTGGCTCTGAGTTATATTGGTGAGGCATGTCTAAGGAACAGTTGTGTTAAGTAATATAAGGTCATTGGACCTAGAATGGGTACTATCAGGTTTGATTTCGGTATATTTAGGAGTATAATATTAAAAGTCGACTCAGAAAGGGATTATGGTTCTGGTTGGGACGAGAGGGCTCCGTGACTTGTTGATCTGGTAAGTGGTCATGAAATTTCGCATGTTTCCTTTATTATCAATAGTGTACGAAGGTTTTGGGATGAGGTTTGGTTCGATATGGGTTTAATACTAGTATGTGGTTGGTTTTGGAGTAGTCACTATGATCAGGAATGGTACTACGAGCAGGCGAGTTGTGTAAAATATTGGTTGGTTATATCCGTGGTTATAGTTATAGCTCGATGCAACTTGTTCAGACTTATACGGTGTGTAAATGTAGGATTTGTGTCTTGAAAGAAATTCTAAAGGTTGGAAATTAAACTCCAAGGTTTATGGGCTAAGGTTAAATTAATGATTTTCAGTTGCATTGTGTAGTCAAGACTTATGTGGGATAGGGTGACGTGGGTTCACCCCCGGGTATGTGTATGGTAAGATGGAACAGTGATTTGATGGCTTGGAAACAACTCTTGGCACGTTCGAGGACGAACGTATGTTTAAATGGGGGAAGATGTAACGACCCGGTCGGTCATTTTGAGTATTACAACCCCGTTTTCCTATTTACTTCTCAAATTATACTTTACAGCTGTGGTGTGAATTGCCGGGGGAAATTGGTTCGGGTCCAGTGAGGTTTTGGAATGAATTAGAATACTTAGTTCCAAGGTTTAAAGCTTAAGTTAAAATAGTGACCGGATGCGGACTTATATGTAAATGACCTCGGATTCGAATTTTGATGATTCCAAAAGCTCCGTATGGTGATTTTGGACTTAGGAGCATGTCCGGAAAATTATTTGGAGGTCCGTAGTGGAATTTGGATTAAATTGCCGAAAGTTGAATTTTTGGGAAGTTTGACGAGGGTTGACTTTTTGATATTGGGGTCGGAATCTGATTCTGGAAATTGCAATAGGTCCATAATGTGAAATGTGAAATGTGACTTGTGTGCAAAATTTGAGGTCAATCGGACAGGATTTGATGTGTTTCAGCGCAAGTTATAGAATTTGAAGTTTCAAATTTCAATGATTTCAAATTGAGGTGTAAATCGTCGTTTCGATGTTGTTAGGTGTGATTTGAGGCCTCGAGTAGGTCCGTGTTATGTTATGGGACTTGTTTATATAATTGGTTGAGGTCCCGGGGGCCTCGGGTGAGTTTCGGACGGTTAACGGATCAAATTTGGACTAAAGGAAATGCTGGAACTGCTGCCTACTGGTGTGATCGCACCTGCGAAGATTTTGATCGCAGGTGCGAAGCCGCATGTGCGTGAAATAAGCTTCAGAATCGGCCAAGAATGGGACTGGGCAGTGCTCGCAGGTGCAAGAAATTTGCCGCATTTGCGAGGCCGCAGGTGCGAAGGTGTTGCGCAGATGCGGACTGGGGCTGGCATGGGGCGAACGCAGGTGCGAAGGGTTTGCGCATCTGCGAGCCCGCAGATGCGAGAAGGGCGCCGCATATGCGAGGTTTTGAAAGGTTGTCATTGTCTGCAGGCGCACAATTTTTTCCGCAAATGCGGATGCGCATGTGCGAGCCCAGGCACCGCAGGTGCGGAAATGCCTGGGCAGTGTTTAAAACGAGGGTTCCGAGATATTTTCTCATTTTGGATATTTTTGGAGCTCGGTTTGGGCGATTTTGGAGAGGAAATTTTCCATACAACTTGGGGTAAGTGTTCTTAACTCTCTTGTGATTATATTCCATGAATTAATCTTCATTTCTGGTGTAAGATTATTGAATTTTCAAGAGAAATAGAAGGAAATTTCTATAATGTCACAAAACGAATTTTTCAAGTTTGAATACCGATTTGGAGTCGGATTTGAGTGAAATTAGTATGGTTGAACTTGTAATTGGATGGGTTGTCGTATTTTGTGATTTCGTCAGATTTTGAGATGTGGGCCCCACAGGTAATTTTTAGGGCGTAATTTCGGATTTTATGGAAAATATTAGCGTTTTGATATGGAATTAATTCTTATAAATTGTGTGGACTGAATCAAATTAATTGTGGTAGATTCGAGCCGTTCGGGAGTTGATACGCGCATAATGGGATTTCTCGAGCATTGTTTAGCTTGCTCGACATTGGATTCGGCTTGTTCGAGGTAAGTAACTCTTCTAATCTTGGAGTTAAGGGTATGAACCCTGAATATATGTATTTCATGAATTGTTGGGAGGTGACGCACATGCTAGGTGATGGGCGTGTGGGCTTGCACTATAGAAATTGTGACATAATTATTTCTGTGAAATTTCGTAGTTAAATGATCTTGGCATTTTCCATGCGTTTTATGAGTTAGAGAAATTAAGCTGAAAAGCATATTAAAAATCATGATTGAGGCTATGTGCCAGTATTATTAGGACCCACAGAGGTCATAATTCCTGAGTTAATTGTTTTAAATTGAAAATTCATACTCAGTCATATTCATTTCATTACATATCATAACTCAGTTTTATGACTCTATTTTGATGCATATAAATGTTTAGGCCCGAATGCCCTGTTTTACTAAAATGCCCGAGTGGCTTGAGAGGTTTATGACTGAGTGAGGCCGAGGGCCTGATTTGTGAGGACATTTATGGGATCGGGCTGCACGCCGCAGCATGTTTGATATCGGCCGAGGGCCTGATTGTGAGGATGAGTGTGGATCGGGGCTTCCCGCCTGCAACATACTTTATTATTATTATAGCACGTGAGTTGTCCATACAGCACGTGAGTTGTCCGTACAGATTATAGCGCTTGGGCTGAAGGAGCTCCTCCGGAGTCTGTACACACCCCCAGTGAGCGCAGGTACCTACTGAGTGCAAGTGTCGAGTGCCGAGTGCTGAGTGACTGGGAGGCAAGAGTGATTGTGAGGTATGCCCGAGTGGCAAGAGTGATTGTGAGGTATGCCCGAGTGGCACGAGTGACTGTGAGGTTTGCCCGAGGGGCTATATATGAGTGATGTTCTGCCCGAGGGGCTGTTTATGATTTTATCACTGAGTTGCATCGAATTGGCATACACACATGACATACAGGCATAGCGATGTATTTTATTTCCTCATGCTGTATAACATCACATCATTCATGATTTCTCACACATTTTGATAGATGGGCATAGTGATGCATTTGTTTTACACGGGTTATCCGGAAGGAAAATGAAACATATTATTTATTATTTAAAAGATTTTTGGAGAAATTTATTGTTTTCAAACTAATCATATTATTGGCAACTTCGACAAACGATTTGGGTTTTCACTGATGTATTTGAAAGAAAGAACTACTATTTTTTAAATCATTATTTGGCTCTAAGTATTTTATCCCTGAGTTACTTCGGGTATTATTTGCTTTATGTTGTTATAGATTGTTGTGGACTATTGGTTTTGTACCCGACCTTGGTGGAAGCTCGTCACTACTTTCAACCTACGGCTAGGTTTGTTACTTACTCAGTACATGAGGTCGGTTGTACTGATATTACACTTCTGCATATTGCGTGCAGATGTTGGCTGTTGTTGTTGATGTGCTCGATGGTTGCGGGATTTGAAGATGCACCTGTGTTCCTATTGTAGCTGCCTCTTGTTCAGGGTAGCCTTAGATTTTATAAAAGCTCTGTTTATGTACTATTCAAATGGACTATGTATTTATTTCATTTCCGCTTTGTATACTCTATTCTTAGAAGCTCATGATTTGTACTACCAGTTCTTGGGGATTGTATAAGATCAGGATCTTTATTCACTTAAATTGCTTTAATAATTATTATTGAAATTGGTTAGTTGGAAATTGGCTTACCTAACGGGATGGGTTAGGTGCCATCACGACTAGTTGGATTTTGGGTCGTGACAATTGGATTCTTGAATTTGGATGCAAAGCGAGGTAAGTGTCGTGGTTAACCTTGAGTTGAGGGAATAGAACCCTTGAATTATTTGCTATGTGAATTTCATGTGTAACAATGTATAGGCAAATTGACTAGTGCCTATACTTTGTCAAATTAATTGTTTGCTTAATTATTTAAACATCTTATATTGTTTTAAGACACAAATTAAATTGTTATAATAATGGTTTCTCTCTTATTCCTTGTCAAATATTAATTCTTGAATTCCTGCAATAATTGTCACATGCTTATTTGATTTATGTGTCTTAATTGCTACTTGACATTTAGCATATTAAATATTAGACTGCCTATTTTCTCCCTGATTTCCACAATTAATTGCTACTTGTCATTGTTTGTTTCATAAATAAATTATAATTATTGTATGCCTTGATGCTTAATAGTTTCTCATTGAACGTGGTATTTATTGGAGTATTTTTATTACATTTAAGAGTTGTTAAAATATATGGGGGGATCGGATTGCACGCCGCAACGAAAATGAAAATAAATATATTGGGATATCAGGTTGCACGCCGCAACAGAGTTATTTAAAGTTTATATTATTGGAGTGGGTTGCACGCCGCAACAGAAATTTATTGAGGAATTATATTGTTGGGGCCGGTTGCACGCCGCAACGAAAAACTCCCCAAGGACTGGTAGTACAAATCATGAGCTTCTAAGATTAGAATTTACAAAACTGGTATGAAATGAATATATCATCTGTTCGAAACAGATTCTTATAAATCTAAGGCTACCATGAATAAGAGGCAGCTATGACCGGAATACAGGTACATCTTCAAATCCAGCTCCCGTCGATCACAGCAACATCAACATCCAATATCTGCACGCAAGGTGCAGAAGTGTAGTATGAGTACAACCGACCCCATGTACTCAATAAGTAACAAACCTAACCTTAGGTTGAAAGTAGTGACGAGCTGGAACACAAGTCGGGGTCCAACACCAATAGCCAACAACATTTCATAACAATATAATTTAAAGCAGCACAAGTAATAATTCAACAATAACATGCTTAACTTAATCATGATTTCTGAAAATAGCTCTGCCTTTCAAGTGTATCAGTGAAAACTCAAATCTTTTACCGAAGTTGCCAAAAATATGAGTAAGTTTGAAACAGTTATTTTTCAAAAATTCCTTTTAACAATAAATAAGATGTTTCATTTTCTTTCCACATAGCTAGTGGAAAATGCATCAATATGCCTATATGGCAATATGTGTGAGAAGTCATGAATGACGTGATACCGTACATCATGAGGAAAATGCATCTCTATGCATGTATGTTAAGTGTGCATGTCAATGTGATGCACCTCACTAATAAAACCATATGAATACTCTCAGAGTATCATTTCACTCAGTCCTCCCAGTCACTCAATCCTCTCAGTCACTCAGTCCTCCCAGTCACTCAATCCTCACAGTCACTCAGTCCTCCCACTCACTCAATCCTCATAGTCACTCATGCCTCACAAACACTCAATCCTCCTAAGTCACTCGGCACTCGCGCTCGGTACTTGGCACTCGCACTCAGTAGGTACATGCGCTCACGTACAGACTCTAGAGGGGCTCCTTCAGCCCAAGCGCTATAACAAGCTAATCATGGCATAAATCAATGAAACATGTTGCGGCGCGCAACCCGATCCCATAAATATCCTCACCATGAGGACCTCGGCCTCACTCAGTCATCAATCTCTCCAGCTTCTCGGGCTCACAATGTCATGAAAATCAGCCCAAAATGATGATATGATGAATCAATAAATAGCAACAGAGTCTGAGAGATGATATGAAATGAATGAACATGACTGATTTTTAAAATTTCAATTTAAACAAATTCAATAACAATATGACTGACCTCTGTGGGTCTCAATAATACTGGCATATAGCCTCAACATGATTTTAACATGATTCTCAGCTCAATAGCTCTAGTACGTAGAGATTTTCAGGCTTTCAGATAAGTTCAGGTAACTACACAGTACCACAGGAATAACAGAATCACAATTCACATGGTGCACGCCCACACGCTCGTCACCTAGCATGTGCGTCACCTCAATACCAAACACATAACACGTATAATTCAAAGTTTATACCCTCAGCTCCAAGATTAGAAGAGTTACTTACCTCGAACAAGCCAAATTCAAAATTGACCAAGCTGTACAATACTCCGAAAATTCCATTCCGCGCGTATCAACCTCCATACGCCTTCCTATCTCTAAAATTCAAGCCAAACGACTCGTATCTATTCAAACAACGTGCAAATTAATCACAACTTACTCTAATGCTTACAATTTAACAATTTACAAAAATTCCCAACTCCGCTCGAACAATTGATAGTGGGGCCCACGTCTTGGAATCCAACGAAACTCACAAAATCCGAACACCCGTTCCGATACGAGTCCAATTATACAAAAATTGTAAAATTCTAACATCGGATTGACCTTCAAAACTTCATTTTACATGTTTTATAAAAATCTGATTTTTCTTCCATAAATTCATGGATTCATGATGTAAATGAATATGAAATCATGAAATATAATCAATATAGGATAAGGAACACTTACCCCAATGTTTATCCGTAAAAATCGCCCAAATATCGCCTAAACCGAGCTCCCCAACTTTGTTTTTTGTCAAAAATGGCTGAAAGCCCCCGTTTTATGGGATTTTTATGTATGTGGCGCCACAGGTGGCATGAGGCACTGCTTGTGGCGCCCTTTCCAGTACCTCCATCAGTCCCAGCACCAGGGATAGCGCTCCCATGCTACCCTGGGCGCTGACGGCGATAGAAAATTATTCTCGACCCGGAAATAAGCATAACTCTCTCATACGATGTCCGAATTCGACGATCCTTTTTGCTATGGCTCCGTAATTTCAATACGGATCTAATGCTTCAATCAAAACTGAATTTGGAGCTCAGTTTCTTAATGTGATACCACGTATTCTTGAAGAATCGACATCGAACATTCTAGGAATATCCAACTTAAATTTCGTTAACCATCCGAAATCCACCCGAGGCCCTCGGGACCTCAACCAAATATACCAAAAAGTCCTAAAACATCATACGAACTTAGTCGATGCCTCAAATCACATCAAATAACATTAAATCACGAATCATACCCCAATTCAAACTTAATGAACTTTAAATCTTTCAACTTTCAAACCTCGCGCCGAAACATATCAAATCAATCCGGAATGAACTCAAATTTTGCGTACAAGTCACAAATGACATAACAAAGTTATTCCAATTTCCAGAATATGATTCCGACCTCGATATCAGAAAGTCAACTCCCCGGTCAAACTTCCAAAATTTAAATTTCCTATTTTCGCCATTTCAAACCAAATTTAACTACGGACTTCCAAATAATTATCCGGACACACTCCTAAGTCCAAATTCACCATACGGAGCTATTGAAACCATCAAATCTCCATTCCGGAGTCGTTTGCACAAAAGTCAAACTCCGATCAACCCTTTTCATTTAAGCTTCCAACATGAAATTCATTCTTCCGAACTAATCCCGAAACACCTGAAAAATAAAAACCTACAATTCACACACGTCATAATACATCATATGAAGTTATTTAAGACTTCAAATACTATAAAGGAGAGTAATTACTCAAAACGACTAGTCGGGTCGTTACATTCTCCCCCACTTAAACATACGCTCGTCCTCGAACATGCCAAGAGTTGTTTCCAAGCCATCAAATCACTATTAATATTCCCACGCCCATACCCGTGGGTGGTCCCAAGTCACCCTATTCCATATAGGCCTGACAACACAACACAATTGAAGGTCATTACTCTAACCTTAGTCCGTAAAACTTAGAGCCCAATTTCCAACATCCAAAATTTCTTACAAGACCCGAGTCTCACATCTACATATTGTATAAGTTTAAACAAGTTGTATAAAGCCATAACCATAACCCCAGATATAATCACATAGCATACCACACAACTCGCATACTCGCAGCACCATTCCCGATCACAGTAACTACTCAAAAATCAACCAAGTACTAGTATAAAACCCCATAACAAACAAAACCTCGTTCCAAAAGTTTTTGTATATTGCTGATAATGAAAGAAACACGCGGAATCTCATGACCCCTTATCAGATCAACAAGTCATGGAGCTCTCTCGCCCCAACCAGAACCATAATCACTTGCTAAGCCGACTTTCAATATTATCCTTCTGAATATACTGTAATCAAACCTGATAGTACCCATTCTATGTCCAATGACCTTATATTATTAAACACAACTATCCAATAGACAAGCCATATCAATATAACTCCAGCCACAACTGCACAATTCGTGTACCCAAATATGGGAGATGTCTCAAGGAAGAGAACCGTATTGCAAGTTCAACAGCACCACCATAACCACAATGTTACAACCAACTCCTCAAATTTCATGAAGAGGATAACCGTAGGCGCATGTGCAGAATTATAGAGGAAGGAAATTAATGAATCAGATAAATTATCATAGAAATAAAATTCCCACACACGGCACGGACAACTCACGGTCCAATAATATGAATTGCCTGGCATGGTCACAGGTCTCCAGTCCCAGCATATCATACAGGAGCCATTAAACAAGTACACTTGTATATGATAATGAAATAAGATTCTCATACTCCTTGACTGGTATAAATAACACGCCATAGTGTAAGCATGTGCAAAGTCTGCTATCACACTTCAAATCGACAATTTAACGCAGAAATAGTAACTACCCCATTTATTCAGGGAATTAGCCTCTTGTAACCTCAAGTGTAGCCCAGATAGTTCTCAACAAAGGTAAGAACACGAGAAACATTATAACTTTACGCTTAATAGTCAACTCTAGGCATATCATAGCATAAGAATTCTGTCGAGTATGAATACTTTCCCCGATACGCGCACATGGGCTCAAACCTCACATATATACGCACTCATAGTGCGTAGCTGTCCCAAATAATTAACGCAACTAGTGCCTCCATTGGATTTAAATAAAATACTCACTTCAAACAGGTTGTCACAACCTTGAAACAATATGCTTCTGAGAGCTCCCAGTCTCCAAATTTATAGGACGCATGAATCATCATAACTGATCCCAACTCTAGCATTTAAATGACTAACACATCTCTCATGCACAATCATCCCACGAGGAATTCTTCCAAAAAATTTCTGTGCCACATAGAAATAACTACAATATCAACAGTCTATCAACCAGGTGAGTACCGCAATACCGATGAACATATGTAAGTCAAAACACTATGCGCCTTCTGAAATGCGCACCCTCCTCAGGGATTACCGAGCAGTTATAACATTCATCTAAATATCTGAAACTGACCATGCTGTCCAAAATTCTTGACCTTCCCTTCAAGACTGAACTACCACATTGTACATGTAAATCTTAACCCCACACAACACACCACATCTACCATGCAATCATGTAACAAGCACAAGAATCTCATTATGAACTCTGAGTCACTAGCTAATTACATACCCGGTTAGTTAGAAACCTCTCTATTGATTCCTTCCAAGAGGAAATCACAATACATAACACGTTCTCCATATCGATAGAAAATATCCTGTTATAACCATGGTAGAAACCATCAAGAACACTTTGAAATCCATTTGTATATAACCAAGCTATTAGAGTTGAATCTCCCTAACTCGACCAAGCCACGCAGGTCACCAAACCTAAGAATATTGCCACAAAAACATCTGTAGAGCCTCACCACATCATAGGTAACCAAAAACAAATCGATCATACCATTACCGTACTGGTCTAGCCTACTACCCAGTCATTCTATTTTCTCCAAGTTTCTTCTGAAATATCCTCAAGTTGACACTTTTCCTTGTTAGAACTCCACAATCCTTATCCAAAACTCACTACAAGACATCATAACATAAAATCACACCGCCCTACGGCCCGTAAGTTACTGTATTCTTCTTAAGCACCCCAATAAGTACCACAACCGAAACGCCCACTCTGAAAATACCTTATGTGAATTTAAAATTGTTCTTTTACCTTTCTTATGCTGGACTATAGAATCCATAGTCATACAGAATTACTGTAAGTCCGACACCATTAAATGTAAATCTCAGATTCTATCCATACACAAATCCGAAAAAATTCTCGATTGCCATATATAAATCTTGAACCTATTAGAACCTTCTCGGGAGTCACCCACTTTGCTCAAATCTAAATTGCACCGCCCAAGCGGGGTGAAAGACACGTGCCCCATTAGCACAACAACACTCAAAGAAGTAACCCTGCTTTAATACCACCAATCAAATTCATACTCCGTGCGCACTACATCCTTCAAATAACAACTTAATCATTCCATGATTTTCATATTTTCATAAAGTGTAATATAATCTGTATCCATGAATTTCCTTATTCGAGTCGTCCTCGATCTCAACTTCTGCAAGTCATGACTAACCCATAAGTATATCTCAGACCAAAACTAAAATTTAACATATAACTATGAAATCAAACCATCAATAGTAGGCTCCCCCACTTGGCTCAAAGCCATAGATCATTTCATTTAATAACTCACAACACCCATACCGTATTACTGCCATGATACTGCAGTGAGATTCAACCAAATTCTTCACAGGCTCATGCAACATCAACCATAAAATACCTCAATCATCCACTAAGCTCGCATTTATTCTTTTGACAGCCAAGTCAACTTTCTCACCCAGATTCAAATTCATATCTCAACACATATACTCCGCTGGTAGAAAAGAACTCTACGCTCAACATTATAATGACCGCACATCTGTAGTTTACCTCGCATGTGATAACCCACCTGCTTAGCTTCAAATTGACATCTCTCCATAACCTTTCACAGCCACAACTACTACGCCATCACTTAATCTTCCTGGGTCTGAACTCACCACAAGACATGAAAAATCTACTTCATTCCACATTTAAACAACATGAAAAATCTTTCAACACACTCATAACTCGAGACTATACGTCACATCAATATAGAAATCAAGCACCCAATAGTCCTTTTCACATACTAAACAAACTCTTCCCGTCATATTTGAACCATCTGGACACATCCCACAGTCACATCATACTCCTCATGTAGCCATTCAACCGCTCATCGATCCACAAATTCCACTCATAGGGACATTACCGGATATATGAGTCCAAATGTATAAGTTCACACAACTGAAACTACCGAGCCTAAGCTGCGGTCTAAACCTGGCCTCAAGTCCTCAAGACTGGCCCATCACCAAAACACAGAATACACATCTCGAACATCGTTTACAAAATCACAAGTCGGCGATGAACAATTAATACCGAGCGCTCACATGCGCACACGAATACGTGAAAGGAATTCAAAGAGTTATATTTCAAGCTGAATCAATTCAGCACGATAAGGAAGGAAAGATGGAAAATTATCCTAAATGCCCTGTAGCCTCTCGAAGATAAGTATGGACGTCATCATACCGATCCGCAAGACTCTACTAGACATTTGCTCATGACTTGTAGAACCTATGAACCTAGAGTTCTCATACCACCTTGTCACGACCCAAAATCCAACTAGCTGTGATGGCACCTAACTCAACCTGTTAGGTAATCCAATTTACAAATATATGATTCAAATAATATTTAACTGACTCTATTAAACTCCCCCAAGGACTGGTAGCACAAATCATGAGCTTCTAAGATTAGAATTTATAAAACTAGTATGAAATAAATACATCATCTGTTCGAAATGTACATAAACAGATTCTTATAAATCTAAGGCTACCATGAACAAGAGGCAGTTATGACAGGAACACAGGTGCATCTTCAAATTCAGCTTCCGTCGATCACATCAACATCAACATCCAATATCTGCACGCAAGCTGCAGAAGTGTAGTATGAGTACAACTGACCCCATGTACTCAATAAGTAACAAACCTTACCTTAGGTTGAAAGTAGTGACGAGCTGGAACAAAAGTTGGGGTCCAACACCAATAGCCAACAACATTTCATAACAATATAATTTAAAGTAGCACAAGTAATAATTCAACAATAACATGCTTAACTTAATCACGATTTCTGAAAATAGCCCTGCCTTTCAAGTGTATCAGTGAAAACTCAAATCTTTTACCGAAGTTGACAAAAAATATAAGTAAGTTTGAAACAGTAATTTTTTCAAAATTCCTTTCAACAATAAATAAGATGTTTTATTTTTTTTCCACATAGCCAGTGGAAAATGCATCAATATGCCCATAGGTCAATATGTGCAAGAAGTCATGAATGACGTGATACCGTACAACATGAGGAAAATGTATCTCTAAGCATGTATGTCAAGTGTGCATGTCAATGTGATGCACCTCAGTGATAAAACCATATGAATACTCTCAGAGTATTATTTCACTCAGTCCTCACAGTCACTCAATCCTCTCAGTCACTCAGTCCTCCCTGTCACTCAATCCTCACAGTCACTCAGTCCTCCCAGTCACTCAATCCTAACAGCTACTCATGCCTCACAGTCACTCAATCCCCCCAAGTCACTCGGCACTCACACTCGGCACTCGCACTCATTAGGTACCTGCGCTCACTGGGGATGTGTACAGACTCCGGAGGGGCTCCTTCAGCCCAAGCGCTATAACAAGCCAATCATGGCATAAATTAATGAAACATGCTGCGGCGCGCAGCCTGATCCCATAAATATCCTCACCATCAGGCCCTCGGCCTCACTCAGTCATCAATCTCTCCAGCCTCTCGGGATCACAATGTCATAAAAATCAACCCAAAATGATGATATGATGAATCAATAAATAGCAACAGAGACTGAGAGATGATATAAAATTAATGAACATGACTGAGTTTTAAAAATTTCAATTTAAACAAATTCAACAACAATATGATTGACCTATATGGGTCTCAATAATACTGGTATATAGCCTCAACATGATTTTAACATGATTCTCAGCTCAATAGCTCTAGTACGTAGAGATTTCTATGATTTCAGATAAGTTCAGGTAACTACACAATACCACAGGAATAGTGGAATCATAATTCACACGGTGCACACCCACACGCCCGTCACCTAGCTTGTGCATTGCCTCAACACCAAACACATAACACGTATAATTCAGGGTTTATACCCTCATCTCCAATATTAGAAGAGTTACTTACTTCGAACAAGCCAAATCCAATACCGAGCAAATTGTACAATACTCCGAAAATTCCATTCCGTGCGTATCAACCTCCATACGCCTTCCTATCTCCTCAATTCAAGCCAAACGACTCTTATCTATTCAAACAACGTGCAAATTAATCACAACTTACTCTAATGCTTACAATTTAACAATTTACAAAAATTTCCAACTACGCTCGAAAAATCAACAGTGGGGCCCACGTCTCGGAATCCGACGAAAACTCACAAAATCTAAACTCCCGTTCCGATACGAGTCCAACCATACAAAAATAATCAAATTCCGACATCGGATTGACCTTCAAATCTTCATTTTACATTTTTGGAAGATTTTATAAAAATTTGATTTTTCTTCCATAAATTCAAGGATTCATGATGTAAATGAATATGGAATCATGAAATATAATCAATATAGGATAAGGAATACTTACCCCAATATTTATCCGTGAAAATCGCCCAAAAGTCGCCTAAACCGAGCTCCCCAACTTTGTTTTTTTTGTCAAAAATGGCTGAAAACCCCCGTTTTATGGGTTTTTTTTTACGTCTGTGGCGCTACAAGTGGCATGGGGTGCTGCCTGTGTTCCCCTTTCCAGTACCTCCAGCAGTCCCAGCACCAGGGATAGCGCCCCACGCTACCCTGGGCGCTTATGGCGATAGAAAATCATTCTCGACACGAAAATGAGCATAACTCTCTCATACGATGTCCGAATCTGACGATCCTTTTTGCTATGGCTTCGTAATTTCAATATGGATCTAATGCTTTAATCAAAACTGAATTCGGAGCTCATTTGCTTAATGTGATACCACGTATTCTTGAAGAATCGAGATCAAACATTCTAGGAATATCCAACTTAAATTCTGTTAACCATCCGAAATCCACCGAGGCCCTCGGGACCTCAACCAAATATACCAACATGTCCTAAAACATCATACGAACTTAGTCGATTCCTCAAATCACATCAAATAACACTAAAACAACGAATCATACCCCAATTCAAGCTTAATGAACTTTAAATCTTTCAACTTTCAAACCTCGCGCCGAAACATATCAAACCAATCCGGAATGAACTCAAATTTTGCGTACAAGTCATAAATGACATAACAAAGCTATTCCAATTTCCAGAATATGATTCTGACCTCGATATCAGAAAGTCAACTCTCCGGTCAAACTTCTAAATTTTAAATTTCCTATTTTCTCAATTTCAAGCCAAATTTAACTACGGACTTCCAAATAATTATCCGGACACACTCCTAAGTCCAAATTCACCATACAGAGCTATTGGAGCTATCAAAACTCTATTCCGGAGTCGTTTGTACAAAAGTCAAACCCCAGTCAACCCTTTTTATTTAAGCTTCCAACATGAAATTCATTCTTCCGAACTAATCTTGAAACACCTGAAAAATCAAAACCTACGATTCACACACGTCATAATACATCATATGAAGCTATTCAAGACTTTAAATAGTAGAAAGGAGAGTAATTACTCAAAACGACAAGTCACGTCGTTACAACACAATTCCTACTGCCACAGCACTTTTGGAGTTTGCGGCCGCACTTTTGCACTCTAAAATTTGCCCTCCGCACTTCAATTGTTCCATAACATTGTCAGAGTGCCGAAATGCCCAAACTCGCTTAAAACTCACTCTGAAACTCATTCGAGCCACTTGGGATCCCGTTCAAATATACCAACAAATCCTGTAACATAATACGGACTTACTCGATCAAAATTACAATTCACACCTCGATTCGGACTTATGAGTTTCAAACTTTACAATTTACAAAACTTGTGCCGAAACATGTTAATGTATCCGGAAAGACTTCAAATTTGGCACACAAGTCATAAATGACATAACAGAGCTATTCTAATTTTCGGAATCTCAATCTGAGTTCGATATTTATAAAGTCAATTCCGCGGTCAAACTTTGAAAATCTTTAGCCTTTAGATTTCTAATTTCTGTTAAATGGCGATAATTTGAGCTAGGGACCTCCGAATTCGATTCCGGGAATACGCCCAAGTCCCAAATCATAATACGGACCTACCAGAACTGTCAAAACACTGATCCAGGTCCATTTGCTCAAAATGTAGACTGAAGTCAACTCAGTTGAGTTTTAAAGCTCTATTTCACATTTTAATCAATTTTTCACATTAAAACTTTCCGAAAAAAATTACGGATTGTGCATGCAAGTCGAGGAATACTGAAAGGTTCTATTTGAAGTTTTAGAATAAATAAATAATTTTAAATTTAAAGTGACATATTGGGTCATCACATTCTCCACCTCTAAAAGAAACGTTCGTCCTCGAACGGAATTAGAATAGTACCTGAGCTGGTGAAAAGGTGTGGATATCTACTCTGCATGTCCGACTCGGATTCCCAAGTAGCTGCCTCGACGGGCTGACCTCTCCACTGCAATCAAACTGAAGGATAACTCTTAAACCTCAACTATCGAACCTGCCGAGCTAGAATAAACACCACCCCCCATAAGTCAAATCCTTATCCAATTGGACTGAGCTGAAGTCTAACACATTGGACGGATCATCGCGATACTTCCGGAGCATGGATACATGGAATACCAGATGAACTACTGATAAGCTTGGTGGTAGTGCAAGTTTGTAGACTACTTCACCCACCCTTTCAAGAATTTTAAAGGGTCCAATATACCTAGGGCTTAACTTGCCCTTCTTTCCGAATCTCATTACACCTTTCATAGGTGAAACCAGGAGCAATACTATTTCTCCAGTCATGAATGCAACATCAAAAATCTTACGGTCAGTATAACTCTTTTGCCTAGACTAAGCTGTGCGAAGTCGATCCTGAATAATCTTGACCTTATCCATGGCATCCTGTACCAAATCGATACCCAACAATCGAGCCTCTCCCGGTTCGAACCAGCCAACTAGCGAACGGCACCGTCTCCCATATAATGCTTTATATAGAGCCATTTGAATGCTCGACTAGTAGCTATTATTATAGGAAAACTCCACAAGTAGCAAGAACTGGTCCCAAGAACCTCCAAAGTCTATAACACAAGCGCGAAGCATATCTTCCAATATTTGAATAGTGCGCTCTGACTGTCTATCTGTCTGTCGATTAAATGTTATACTCAACTCAACTTGTGTGCCTAACTCGCGCTGTACAACCCTCCATAAGTGCGAAGTGAATTGCGTACCTCGATCAGAAATGATAGACATGGGAGCACCGTGAAGGCGGACAATCTCACGAATGTAAATTTCAGCTAACTGCTCTGAAGAATAGGTAACTACCATTGGAATGAAATGTGCTGACTTGGTCAACCTGTCCACAATGACCCAAACTGCGTCGAATTTCTTCTGAATCCGTGGGAGCACAACAACAAAATCCATAGTGATGCTCTCCCACTTCCATTCAGGAACTTCTAACTTCTGAAGCCACTAGGTCTCTAATGCTCGTACTTGACTTGTTGACAATTTAGACATCGAGCTATATATGCAACTATATCCTTCTTCATTCTCCTCCACTAATAATGTTGCCGCAAATTTTGATACATTTTGGCGGCACCTGGATAAATAGAATACCTGGAACTATGTGCCTCTTCAAGAATTAATTCACAAAACCCATCCACATTAGGCACTTAAATACGACCTTGCATCTGCATAACTCCATCTTCCCCCACAACAACCTGTTTGGCACTACCGTGCTGTGCTGTGTCCTTAAGGATAAGCAAATGGGGATCATCATATTGTCGTTCTCTGATGCGCTCATATAAGGAAGACCGAGCGACTGTGCAAGCTAGAACCCGACTGGGTTCTAAAACATCTAACCTCACGAACTAGTTAGCCAAAATGTGAACATCTGCAGCTAACGGTCTCTCACCAACTGGAATATACGCAAGACTACCCATACTCACAGCCTTTCTACTCAAAGTATCGGCCACCATATTAGCCTTTCCGGGATGATACAAATTGGTGATATCATAGTCTTTCAACAGCTCCAACCATCTTCTCTGCCTCAAATTGAGATCTTTTTATTTGAACAGATACTGTAGGCTACGATGATTAGTGAATACCTCACACGAGACACCGTAAAGGTAGTGCCTCCAAATCTTCAGTGCATGAATAATGGCTGCCAATTCTAAGTCATGAACAGGATAATTCTTCTCGTGAACTTTCAACTGCCGCGACGCATATGCAATCACCCTGCCATCTTGCATCAATACTTTACCAAGCCCAACGTGAGATGCATCACAATACACCGTATAAGATCCTGAACCTATGGGTAATACCAACGTTGTCGCCGTAGTCAAAGCAGACTTGAGCTTTTGAAAGCTCAACTCACATTCGTCTGACCATCTGAATAGGGCACCCTTCTGGGTCAATTTGGTCAATGAAGATGCTATAGATGAAAATCCCTCCACAAACCGATGATAATAACATGTCAGGCACAGGAAACTTCGGATCTATGTAGCTAAAGTAGGTCTAGGCCAATTCTGAACTGCCTCAATCTTCTTCGGATCCACTTTTATGCCTTCAACCGATACAATATGCCCCAAAAAGGCAACTGAGTCTAACCAAAATTCTCATTTTGAAAATTTGGCATATAACTGATTATTCTTCAAAGTCTGAAGCACAGTCCGAAGATGTTGCTCATGCTCCTCTCGACTGCTGGAGTAAATCAATATATCATCAATGAATGCAACTATAAAAGAATCCAAATAGGGTTTGAATACCCGGTTCATCAAATCCATAAATGTTGTTGGCGTATTTTTTAACCCAAATGACATCACTAGAAATTCGTAATGCCCATACCAAGTCTGAAAAGTTGTCTTAGGGACAACAAATGCCCTAATATTTAACTGATGGTAACCAGACCTTAAATCAATCTTTGTAAACACCTTGGCACCCTGAAGTTGATCAAATAAGTCATCAATTCTTGACAACGGATATTTGTTCTTGATAGTAGCATTGTTCAACTGCCGATAATCTATACACATTCGCATTGAACCATCTTTCTTCTTTACAAATAACACTGGTGCACCCCAGGACGATACGCTAGGTCTAATGAATCCCTGATCAAGTAAGTCTTGTAACTGCTCCTTCAATTCCTTTAGCTCTGGCGGAGCCATACGGTATGGTGGAATAGAAATGGGTTGGGTGCCTGGAGCCAAATCGATACAGAAGTCAATATCTCTATCGGGTGGCATCCCTGGCAAATCTGCAGGAAATACATCTAGAAACTCACGGACAACTGGAACTGAATCTTTAGAAGGAACTTCCACGCTGGGATCGCGAATATAGGCCAAATAATCGAGACACCCCTTCTCGACCATACGATGAGCTTTCACATAAGAGATAACCTTGCAGATAGAATGGCCAGGAGTCCCTTTTCACTCTATTCGAGGTAACCCCGGCATGGCTAAGGTCACCATTTTAGCATGACTATCCAATATAGCATGATAAGGTGACAGAGAATCCATACCCAAGATGACATCAAAATCTACCATGTCAAGAAGTATAAGATCCACATTAGTCTCAAGACTCCCAATAGTAACCACACACGAACGATAGACATGAACTACAGTGATAGCATCCCCCACTGGTGTGGACACGTGCACAGAAACACTCAAAGAATCACGAGGCACAACCAAATATGAAGCAAAGTAGGAGGACACATAGGAATAAGTAGATCTAGGATAAAATTAAACTGAAGCATCTCTATGGCAAACTGGAACAATACATGTGATCACGACATCGGATGACTCGGCCTCAGGCCTAGATGGAAAAGCATAAAATCGAGGCTGGGCCATACCACTCAAAGCTACGTCTCTAGGACGGCCTATAACTGGCTGGCCTCCACCTCTAACTGTCTAATATCTGCCCCTAGCTGGCCGGGGGGGCTGTGGAGAAACCGGTGCCAGTATGATAGCTCACGAATCCTGCTGAGATCTGTTGCTTGACAACCTAGGGCAATACCTCCTGATGTGACCAATGTTCCCACACTCATAACACCCATCATGTTGTTATGGATACTAAAGCTAAAGCTGACCCAAATGGGCCGGATAACCGCTGTAGTAACTCTGGAGCGGTGGTGCACTGATAGGAGCTGGATGTGCACTAAATGTCGGGTGCCCAGAGTAAGGTATAATAGGACCATGACTCCCTAAAGCACCATGAGATGCCTGAAGTGCTAAATAAAATGACTTGGGATGATGACCCCTACCATAAGTACCCCTGCCTCCAGATGAGGCGCCTCTGAAATTACCAGAATGATGGGGCCTCTTATCAGACCCATGCCCTCTCTCCTGTGTAAGAACCATCTCGATCCTCCTAGAAACATTAGCAGCCACCTGAAAGGTAATCTCACTTCCGGTCTCCTTGGCTATCTGAAGCCTGATAGGGTGATTGAGTCCATTAATAAAACTCATCACTCTCTCTCCCTCAGTAGGAAGTAAAAGGAGAGCATGACGGGTTAGATCTACAAAACATGTCTCGTACTGAGTAACAGGCATACTGCTCTGCTGGAGATACTCAAATTGCCTGCGGTAATCCTCACTCAATGTGATAGAGAGGAACTTCTCTAGAAATAGCCGTGAGAACTGCTCGCAAGTCAATACAGGTTACCCAACTGGTCTAGTCAACATATAATCTCTCCACCACCTCTTGGCAGAACCCGTCATCTGAAATATAGAAAAATCACCCCCATTGGTCTCAAATATACCCATGTTCCGTAACACATCATGGTAGCGGTCAAGATAATCTTATGGGTCCTCAGAAGGTGTACCACTGAAGTTAACTGGAAAGAGATTAGTGAACTTATCCAGTCTCACTAAGGCCTCAGAAGATATGGCAGGCCTATCACCGACCTGTGCTGCAATAACTGGCTAAACTACCCCAACTGGCGGGGCTGCTGGAGCCTGATACTGGGGAGCCATCTGCTGCGGAGCGGGAGTAGTGGGAGTCTGTGCTCCTCCCCCAGCCTGTGAGACGGCTGGTGCCAATAGAAATGTACCATTCTGGGCCACACCCTCCATAAGGTTCACCAAACGGACTAGAGTGTCCTCTAGAGTGTCCTACGGGACTTGAACTGGTCCAACGGGTACAGTATGAACTAAAACCTCCGCTCCCAAATCCACATGAGGTTCTACAACAAGTGCTGCTACTCAAGCTCTAGACTGGGCTATACCTCTACCTCTGCCTCGGCCTCTAGCGCGACCTCGGCCTCTACCCCTAGTCATAGTTGCCACCGGGGGTTCTGGTCCATATGCATCGGTATATGTAATACGTGTTCTCGCCATTTGCGAGAGAATAAGAATAGAATAGTTCGATCATCGATGATAGAATAAAATCGCACGACAGAATAAGAAAGAAGTGATATTGTTCCTAAACTTCATAGCCTCTGAAAGATAAGTACAGACATCTCCGTACCGATCCTTCAGACTCTACTAAGCTTGCTCGTGACTTGTGAGACTTAAGTAACCTAGTGCTTTGATACCAACTTGTCACGACCAGAAATTCCCACCTTCGAGACCATGATGGCGCCTAACATTTCACTTGCTAGGCAAGCCAACGTTAGATTAATACGAGCCATTTCTAAATAATTTTAAATTAAATAGAAGTCCATTACTGAAATAAAGTGAGGAAGACCATAACAAACGAATCATCCAATACATCCCAGAACTAGAGTCACAAGTGCACGAACTTCTACAATAATACAAACAAGGGTCTAAATAAAATAAGGTTGTCTGAAAGAAAGCGCACAACTAAAATAAAGTTGAAGGGGACTTTAGAACTGCAAACGCCAAGCAGTTATACCTCAAGTCTCCTACGAATAGCTGAATCCGAGCAAATCTACTATACGCCGATGAGACCAACTCCTATATCTGCACAAGAAGTGCAGAGTGTAGTATGAGTACAACCGACCCCATGTACCCAGTAAGTGTCGAGCCTAACCTCGACGAAGTAGTGACGAGGCAAAGGCATGTCACTTACATTAACCTGTACGCAATAATAATAATAATAATAATAATAATAATAATAATAATAATAATAATAATAATAATAATAATAATAATAATAATAATAATAATAATAGGAAAGGAAAACAAGAAATGACGGCAAAGCAGTAAACTAATGAAAAAAACTCAATCCTTAAAATCCAACTTCGGTATCTGCACAAGAAGTGCAGAGTGTAGTATGAGTACAACCGACCCCATGTACCCAGTAAGTGCCGAGCCTAACCTCGACGAAGTAGTGACGAGGCTAAGGCATGTCACATATATTAATAATAATAATAATAATAATAATAATAATAATAATAATAATAATAATAATAATAATAATAATAATAATAATAATAATAATAATAATAATAATAATAATAGGAATAGAAGTAAGACTGTTAAATCATATCAATAATTGAAGTCAATTCAGCAGTCATAATCCTTCAATAAATCCGTTGTGTCGTGCAACCCGCTCTAACAATATAAACTTAACATAAATTCCGTTGCGGCGTGCAACCCGATCCAACAATATAATCTTTCAATTAAATTCCGTTGCAGCGTGTAACCTGCTCCAACAATATAAACTTTTAATAAATCTGTTGCGGCGTGCAACTCGCTCCAACAATATAAACTTAAAATAAATCCGTTGCGGCGTGCAACCCGCTCCAATAATAGAATTAAACAACTCTTAAATGTAAAAATACTCCAATAAATACCACATTTAATAAGAAATTATTAGGCAACAACGCATACAATTATTATGATTTATTTAGGAAATAAGTAATGACAAGTAGCAATTAATTATAGAAATCAGGGAGAAAATAGGCAATTTAATAATTAGTATGCTAAATGTCAAGTAGCAATTATGTCACTTGAATCAAATAAGCATGTAGCAATTTGTCACGACCCAAATTCACCTATAGTTTGTGATGGCGCCCAACATCCTAGCTAGGCAAGCCAACTAATGATTTAAATATATATTCATTTCTTTAAAAATTATCCGAGTAATAAAACTCGCCGTACTTGCAAAAATTAAGACAATGTGAGAAATAAGATAAATTAAAACCCAAGTAAAATAATTAAATCCAAAAATTCTACTAGTGTGTGCGAAGACCTGGTGTCACAAGTATATGAGCAACTAGTAGATTATACAAAATTTTAAATACTGTCTGAAATAAAATAGACAGAATACAAATACAAGAAGAGGCACTAGTTGCTGTAGAACAGCTCAGAAAGGCAGCTCACCACTAAGCCTCTGGATAACGTGGGTGCGCGGCGATAGGTCCTCCGATAGTACCTATCTCAGGTCCTGCACAAAAGGTGCAGCAAGCGTAGCATAAGTACGTAAACAACGTGTACCCAGTAAGTATCAAGCCTAATCTCGAAGAAGTAGTGACGAGAGGTCGGCTTTGACACTCACCATGGGTCAATAATATTAAAATAGAATATAATTAATTAAACATGATTTTTAGGTGAACAACAATAATTTTCTTAACAAGCAGAAATAATTAATTCATTAAATTTTAATAATTTCTAATTTATCAATTAGCTTCACAAGCTGCAATTAAAATATCAAAATATCGTGTAATTATTATTATTAGGCACGATTTCTGCCGAGGTCGTACGACCCGATCCAGAGTATCGTGTACACTGCCGAGGGATATGCGGTACAATCCATAGATGCATCTACACTGCCGAGGCATTCGGCCCGCTCCACAAGAAAGGGGGACATTTTCTTATGAACCTCCAAAATGAGAAGTTATTATAAAATTAACACGGGATGTTCAATTTCTATTAATAATTAAATAATTTACACAAAATTCCAGTATATGAAGTTTCGATCTTTTACTAATTCCTCTAACAATTTACAATATAATTTTAGTAATATAATTAAATAAAGTATGCAATTATCACAAGTAATTCATGATTTGAGTCCTAAACTACCCGGACAGAGCATAATTAGTAGCTATGCACAGACTCTCATCACCTCGTGTGTACGTAGCCCCCACAATTAGCAACAATTATTAATGTAAGTCACCTATGGGGTAAATTCCCTCTTACAAGGTTAGACAAGAGACTTACCTTGTCTCAAAGCCCACTTTTAAATACAATGTCGTGTAAAAATCCTAATTCGGTGCCCAAAAATCCGAAACCATCCAAATGTTATATAAAATAACTAATACATACTCAATAATTCGAAATTAGACTATTAAATTAATTACTCAACCCAAAATGGTAAAATTCCCAAAATTCACCCCGGGCCCACGTGCTTGAATTCCGAAAATTTTCAGAGGAAATCGTTACCCATAATCTCAAGAACTCAAATATATAATTTCCATCCAATTCCATAACCATTTTCGTGGTTAAAATATCATTTTTATAAATATCTAGGTTTTTCATCTAAACCCTTGATTTCCTAAATTTACAGGTTATAATCTACCCATAATCTATGTATTTAACTCAAAGTGTGTAGAATTAACTTACCTTCAAGTTGCTAGTTGAAATTCCCTCTCAAAAAGCTCCAAAATCGCCCAAGAATGGAGAGAAATTGTCACGACCCAAAATCCCACCACAGGCGTCGTGATGGCACCTAGTCTCTCAGACTAGGTAAGTCGTTTTCAATTGCATTTTGAAGCCATTTTTTTTTGAAACTAAGTAATAAAAACTAACAGCGGAATAAATATGAATATACAACTTCCCAAGACTGGTAGTACTGAGTCACGAACTCTAACTGAATACATGGAATGATCACGAGGACCGAATATACAATACTGTTTGATTACAAATTAACAGTACAATGAAATGAAAAGACTCCAAGGGACTGCGACGACCAAGCAGTTCTACCTTGAATCCTTACGATCCCGCTTTAACTCTGTTCAAGTCCGATATCTCCAATACCTGGCTCTGCACAAAAATGTGCAGAAGTGTAGTATGAGTACACCACGGTCGGTACCCAGTAAGTATCAAAACTAACCTCAGTAGAGTAGAGACGAGGTACAGTCAAGACACTCACTAGTCTAATAACCTGTGCAATATATATTATACAATATAATAGGAAACAAATAACTATAAGGGCAGGATAAAACAACCAGTGATATGTACAGCAGACAACAAGAGTACCATTAATATCACTCAATAATTAATAAATACAACTACACCCAATTAAATCAAGTCCTTCAAATAACTGTCTTTCACATATAATTCTTCCAGATAACTCTCTTTCAAATATATTTTTTTTTTGTCAAATAATTATTTTTCAAATATAATTTTTTCAATAAATCTTTTCAAATATAATTTTCTCAAATAAATATCTTTCAAATATAATTCTTTCATATAATTCTTTTTGAATAAAATCCTTCCAAATAAATATTTTGGATATAATTATTTCAATTAAAAAGTCATCATATGACATCTCATTTCATAATCATAAAAATACGAGTCTCAGTCCATTTTTATATTTTCACGGCACCTCGTGCCCATAATTAAATTATCATATTTTTCCGGCACCTCGTGCCCTCATTTCATATCATAACTATACGGACAATTCACGTGCCAATTATCATTATCATTTCATCACAGCACCTCGTACCCACATTTCATATCACAACTGCACGGACAATTCACGTGCCAAATATCCTCATTATTTATTCACGTCACCTCGTGCCCACATTTTATTTTATAATCCGCCTGGCAATGGCCACGTGCTCTCAATTTCAACATAAATCAGATTGTTATCAATTTACCAACAACAAGACAAATTGCATAAGGTATAAAAATAAACACAAGCAAATCACAACATCACACGAAAATTATCAACACCACAACCCCACATCACCACATATCATCCCTGACAATAGCCACCCTTATCGCTCCTATTGCCACTCTTATTACTCCTATAGCCACCCTTATCGCTATGCCCAGACAATATCAATAGCCACCCTTATCGCTCCTATTGCCACCCTTATCGCTCCTATTTCCACCCTTATCGCTCCTATTGCTACCCTTATCGCTCCGCCCAGACAATATTCCAACAAACACAACCACAGTGAAATGTCACCCTTATATCTTCAAAATAATAATTAACATAACACAATAATTTACACGGAAAATTATCACGGCAACATAACAAAATTAATTCATATCACAATTTGCCCAATAGCTACAACCAAAATTACAAAGATACAACCAAGTCAATTAATTTCACAACAAATAGCTGAAGGCTCCTGATCACGCCCAACTATGCCTTGTAAAAAGGACTAAGCAGTCGCTGCAAATATAACCCGGTTCAAGTCCGGAGTCGAATCCCACAGAGAACTAACCTATTTACTACAACTTTAAACAATGCTAATGATAAGCTCAGACAACTTCTGGATATGAATAATCAGTGGAATTTATTTAGCTAAGGAAAAATGACAATAAAATTAGCAATAATCAAGACTAAAATTGAATTCAAGGGTAAAAGGATCTAGGGCTATTAATTTCCCCAATTGCCGGATTAATTCTCAACTCTTTAGCTATAATCTCGTCGTAATACTCTATGAGGATAATGAGTTCCGGGATACCGTAATTACCTCTCGATCAATTACGATAATTTACTAGAAACATTCTCTCGAACTACTCTAGTTAACAATTTATGCAACTCAGAATTATCTCACCAAAGCTTCGTTATTTCTAACCCCAGTTTTAAATTCAAGTAATTAATCTCTTAACTTCCCCAAAAGTGGTGTTGTTCAGCAACAATCTAACCAAGTGTTCTTTCTCAAGCAACACAAGGTAACTAGACACGATTAATCGAGGGCCCTTCCAATTAACCACAATACAATACATAGTTGAACAATCATAGAACAAACACGGCTCAATTATAACAAAATAGAGTCAAAACTTCATCCAACAATTGGTTCCATCAACCCTAGATAATAGATTTAGCTACTCATACTAATGGAAAACAAATCACTAAAATAATTCATAATCAACAAATAGAAGTACGAAGAAGAAGATGAAAACTCTTAGGAAATTATACGTCTTCTCTCCCTCGTTCTTGCCTCTAAAATCTTCTAAAAACAGTTATATCTCACTTCTGAGCAAATTTAGGTTTCATATAGGTTTCGACCGTGCACCTGGAAGGGTCGTTTCGCTTGCTTTTCTCGCTCCTTTTCGATCGGGCTAACCTTCGATTGGCCTTTCACACTCCATGTTGACTCCAAAACACTCGTTAGCTCCCTCCTAGCTCGGAGTAGCTCCTGCAAAGTATCAAATTCTTAATTAGAGAATTTTATTATCTTTTAGCATTCAAATAACAATAAAGTGCAGCTAAATTAGAGTGTAAGTAGTGTCTAAATTGCATAAATATAGCCTACTATCAACACCCCACACTTGAACTATTGCTCGTCTCCGAGCAATCAAACCACACTCTAAGAGGCCTAACTTCAGTGAGCGACTTCCTTACTCGTCATACCAAGAATATTTCACATACATTGAGTACATTAGTGCAACATCTACATCTCAAGAGTTGACTCCCTCTAGCCACGCAATGTTCCTAACCGGCTTACTTACTCTATATCAAAGGTCCAGACTTACCTCTCCTTCATGAATCAAGTGCCTGCTCACAACAAAAGAGACTCATTTCACAATCAGTAAAATTCACACACACTGAGGAACTTTAAAAAGGAAAAAAATTCACTCACCCTCAGAAATGATATTCTTGTGCCACAGAAAACGCACCATAGGCTTGCCCGTAGTGTACGACTCTACTAATTGAGCTCACTCAGTCTAAGATCAAGTAGGACTTTATTTGGATGTAATGTAGGCTGTAGGTTGGGTAGGATATATTTGGATATATAATAGTGACTACACCTCCCTAAGCACTTTAATACCTTTATTTTACAATCAAGTCCACACCTAAGTTAAACCAATATTTTCATTTTTAACACCACATATACCACCCCACACTTCTTCTTTGAGCACAATCACCTTAAAAGCCACCAAAGATTTATTACCCATCAACATTATACATTATTAACAATGTTCTTCTTCTCTTATTTTTTTTTTCACAAGTGGCCTTTTCCACCAAGATATACCTTTCTCCTTATTTCCCTAGTTCCACTCAAAAGCTCCATCAACTACCCCACACTTTATCCTTTGTAAATTCATAGTATTTCCCAGTGCTTACAAGAGGTAAAGGGTTCAAAAAGATGGTCAATTCAAACAAGGGATAGGGCTTGTAATGTGGTTGCCAAGGAAATATGATTACAGGCTCAACGGGATTAACTATAGTACATAGCAAATAGGTGGGTGGAGTATGTATATATATGGTTCAACAAAGAAATGCCTATATCACTTCCCAGACTAAACAAGACTACCATTTCGCTTTGCAGACACACAGGGCAAGTTCTAGGCGTTAAATGTCGTGCACAGAATATAACAAGCCTCACACACACATGGCACATGACTCATTCCAGATTAGATCATCAAACACTCAGATCAGGGTACTTCAGCCAAATTAAGAACATACATTTTAAGGCCTTCTTACAGGAGTCAACAAATGAGCCTAAGCATCACATTAAAGTAACCGCTATATTCAAGGCATTACGAAATCAAACAAGGCTTCCTATTTTAATTCTGCCCATAGCCCATAAGTTCCTAACTAAAAAATAAAAAGCTAACTACACCCGGTTCAAACAAAACCCTTGGAAAAGAACCGTGGTTTGAAGAAAAATCAAGGGGGAATAGATACACTACTACAAAAGAAAATCTTTTTGGTTTTTTTTTTCTTCTTTCGACTTTAGTCCCTCAAGAAACCCGTCGAATGATATCCATCATTGGGCCAAGTCGAAATTCATTTATACAAATAAACTACTAAACTATCTACATACAATAAAGTATCCCCCACCCCACACTTAAAAAGATGGCATGTCCCCATGTCATACAAAGTAAAGTAATGTGAGGTAAAGGAACTTCCCTGGTGGATTAGTCTTGATCGGAGACAGTGCCAGGGTCGAGATGACATGCTCTCCCCAGCGCACGCAGCCAGCCCATGATTTTCTTTTCTGACCTCGCATTTTGGGTGGCCAAAGCATCAACTCTGGTCCCCAATTCCATGATGGAAGTGCGCAGTCCTGCCATGTCTTGTTCTAGGGCTGTCATTCACGTGCTCCGTCTGCCTTGGGATGGTCCTTGAGCCACTGGAGCTTGTTCCTATGGGGGTGAGGCAGGTTCAACCACTTCCTGCCCTTCGTCACCCTCCTCCGACGCATTAGAATTTTCACTATGAGTTGCCCCTGGTGCCACCGGGTCTTTCCCGATAGTCACTTTGTCTGCCCGAAACTTTGCTTCTTTCTTTACCATGCCATCCGCATTTGGGTTCTCAGGCACCCTTGCTGCCCGGCATAATCTAGTGATCAGAGAGGGGAAAAAGAACCCATACCTCTTCTGTGTTGAACGGACGAACATCTCAAACTGAATAACCTTGGCCACATCAAAGTCGTGGCCATTCACGAAGCACCATATCAAGGCAGCTCTCGGACCATTTACCTTCGTGGTGTAGTGGGACGCTAGCAAGCGACTGTTGATGATGTACAACCAGCATTTTCCTTCAAAAGTGAGTGAGGAAGAGTGTAGCTTCGATCCCGGCACAACCCACACTACCTCTTTGTCTGGTGCACAGATAGTTCTGAAAAACATGTTCCATGTGATAGGTTCTCTCCTATAAGTATCATAGAAATCCTCCTCCCCATTGAATTCAGGCAATCGATACACTCTCCTGATGGCTTCTATCGAGGCATCCACCCCCGTGTGTTGCACAGTGCATATTCTATCCTCATGTTCGGGGTAGTTGGCATAGAACTCCCGAACAATCATCAAGTTACCCTCCTCCGGCTCTTCGAAAAAGTTGTCCAATGTGCGCCTGATCAACTCCCGATACATATTAGGGCACTCATCCTGGAGGGACGCCCTGTCAATACCCCTTTCCGGTACAGGTTTTTTAGTGGCCTTCAAACTAAAACGGTCTTAGGCAGCTCTGGAGACAAACCTGGTACGATCAAACTGAGTTGCACTGGCCGGTTCCCGTCACCGAGATGAGCTTCCATGACCACTTGATGAGGCCCCGGTAGCGCGTCTCTTCCTTGAAGGTTGCATGTTACCTACACAATAAATACTACTATCAGTGGAGAGAGGAATATATGTCCCAATGGCGGTTATTCAGACTTCACTCGCACAATTGGTCATAATTTATATTCAACACTCATTAAGGCAAATCAACAAACAGGTAGTGTGCATATGTTCCCCCAAGTCACCCAAAGACCCAATCAGGCTACCATTCCTCACAAACCTAACAATGGCTTCCTCCAAATCAACCAATTCAAATAGCCTCCATATACCACATATAAACCAATATCCAAATCCCAGACAAAAGTACCTATGATTTTACTACCCTATAGAGAAAAGAAAAAAAAAGAACAATACTAAGAAAGAGGAATAAAATCATGTACTTACTTGGATATCTTGAGAAGAACGGAGGTTGGATATCGGTTGAGTGGAGAAGAAAAGGAAGGAGAAGAGTCTTGTTTTGAAAGCAAAATATGGGGGAAGGGAAGGGTTTGGATTCTTGAAGTTAGGAAGGGAAGAAGAGAAGTGGGGTAAGTGAGGGTTTGGGTTATGGAAAAGAAGTGGGTTTAAGTGTGTGGTGGGGGACTAAAAATAAAAAAACTTACCTGGACACGCCCGCACATCCACGCCCCAATTCGCGGTCCAATCCGCGGCCGCGGATTCTGGGCAGAGGGGGTCTAAAAATCCGTGCCCCAATCCGCGGTCCAATCCACGGCCTTGGACGGGGGGCAGAACATAGGCCAAAATCTGCGGCAGCCAATTTTTGTGTTTGCCATATTTTTACCTATTCTGTGGTTAATTTCGACCCCCGAATCCTTCCGATGCGCATAATTTTTGCCCTGTACACTAGTAGATTGGTCAAAGTCGTTCAAAATCAATTACAACAACCAAAGTAAGAAAAATAATGGGTTGCCTCCCAAAAAGCGTCTAAGTTAACGTCACGGCACAGCGATTTACAACAAACCATGGGTTGCCTCCCAGGAAGCGCCTGATTTAACGTCGCGGCATGACGCAGGCTTTCATTATCACTCCTCATTCGCATACTGGGACTCTTCCAAAGTTATCACCACTTTATCCCCTTTCTCTTCGACCATTCTAAGGTAATGTTTCAACCTTTGCCCCATTTACCGTGAACTTGTTTGTCCCATCTTCGGATTCAATCTCTACAGCTCCACTTGAGAACACTTGCACCACTCTGAAGGGTCCTGACCATCGGGACTTCAAGTTACCCAGAAACAATCTCAATCTCGAGTTGTATAACAACACTAGATCTCCGGGCTTGAAGTTTCGATCTAAGATGTGCTTATCATGGATCATTTTCATCTTTTCTTTGTATAATCTAGCATTCTCAAATGCATGGAACCTGAATTCCTCGAGCTCATGTAACTCAGTGACTCTACTGGTGCCTGCGGTCTCTATATCCAGATTCAACTACTGCAGTGCCCAAAGTGCTTTATGTTCGAGCTCTACTGGAAGGTGGCATGCCTTTCCAAACACCAACTTGTACGGTGACATACCAATTAGAGTTTTGAATGATGTGCGGTACGCCTATAATGCATCATCCAGCTTCTTCGCCCAATCAGTCCTTGTTGCATTCACTGTCTTTGTCAGGACACTTTTAATTTCTCTATTGGACACTTCAACTTTCCCGCTCGTCTGTGGGTGGTACGGTGTGGCTACTTTGTGGCGAACTCCATACTTTTCCAACAGACGTGCGAACACTCTATTGCAAAAATGGGTTCCACCATCACTGATTATAACTCTCGGGGTGCCAAAACGTGTGAAGATGTTTTTCTTTAGGAAACTTGTTACCCCTTTTACATCATTGGTTGGGAGAGCCACCGCTTCGACCCACTTGGAGACATAGTCACCTGCTACCAATATATATTTGTTACCATACGAGCTGACGAACGGCCCCATAAAGTCGATCCCCCACATGTAAAAAACCTCCATCTCTTGAATTGTGGTCATTGGTATCTCGTGACGACGAGATATGTTGCATGTCCTTTGGCATTCATCGCAACTTTTGACCCAAGCATGGGCATCCTTGAACAGGGTAGGCCAAACAAACCTGATTCCAATACTTTTGCTGCTGTTTGGATTCCTCCAAAGTGTCCAGCATATGGTGAAGCATGGCAAGCCTGCAAAATAGAAGGTTGATCTTTTTCGGGGATATACCTCTGGATCATGTTATATAAATATATTTTAAACAATAGAGGTTCGTCCCAATAATAGGCTCGACAATCGGGAAGAAATTTTTCTTTTGAATTGAGGAGAGTTCATAAGGTACAATACCGCTTGCTAAATAGTTAGCAATATCAGCATACCATGGCGTCTCCTCCATTGTCACAGCAAGTAACTGTTCATCCGGGAATGTCTCTGTTATGTCTTCAACCTCCATTCTCTTTTCAGCTCCTTCCAATCTTGAGAGGTGGTCTGCCACTTGATTGTCCGTCCCCTTTCTGTCACGGATTTTTAGATCGAATTCTTGTAGCAACAGAACCCAGCGAATCAAACGTGGCTTTGACTCCTTCTTTGCAATCAAGTACCTAATTGTTGCATGGTCAGTATAAAATAATAACTTTTGAACCAATTAAGTACGACCTGAATTTGTCGAAGGCAAACACTACAACCAGCATTTCCTTTTCCGTTACAGTGTAATTGAGTTGTGCACCGCTGAGCTTCCTGCTTGCATAGTAAATCGGGTGCATCGTTTTGTCTTTGCGTTGCCCCAAGACTGCTCCTATATCATAATCACTGGCGTCACACATGAGCTCGAATGGTTGCTCCCAGTTGGGTGCCACTATGATGTGTGTAGTCACCAATCTCTTCTTTAGCTCCTCAAAAACCAACCTACAATCATTAGAAAACACAAAGGGCTGATCCTTTTCAAGCAAATTACATAAGGGGTTAGCAATTTTGGAAAAATCTTTAATGAATCACCTATAGAACCCGACGTGTCCAAGGAAACTTCTCACTGCCTTTACCGAAGTGGGCGGTGGCAGCTTCTCAATCACATCAACCTTAGCATGGTCGACTTCAATGCCCTTGCTGGACACTCGATGCCCTAACACTATTCCTTCTTGTACCATAAAATGGCATACCAATTCAGCACTAGATTTGTCTCTACACATCTTTTGAGCACTCTTCTTAAGTTGTGAAGACAATCTTCAAATGAATCCCCCACCATGGAGAAATCATCCATAAACACCTCCATAATATCCTCAACCATGTCAGTGAAAATGGCTAACATGCACCGCTGGAATGTAGCCGGTGCATTGCAAAGTCCAAAGGGCATTCTCTGAAAGGCAAAGATGTCATATGGACAAGTGAAGGATGTTTTCTCTCTGTCTTCCGAAGCTATTGAGATCTGGTTATACCTCGAGTATCCATCCAAGAAACAGAAGTGGGACCGCCCAGCTAACTTGTCCAACATTTGGTCAATGAAAGGCAATGGGAAATGGTCCTTTCGAGTGGATGTGTTCAGTTTCCGATAGTCCATGCAAATCCGCCACCCTGTGACTGTACGAGTCGAGATCAACTCGTTATTCTCATTTTGTACGACCGTCATTCCTCCTTTTTCTGCACACATTGGACAGGACTGACCTAGTTGCTGTCAGAGATGGGGAAGATGATACCCGCATCCAGCCACTTGATCACTTC
Source organism: Nicotiana tabacum (assembly GCF_000715075.1). Lineage (NCBI taxonomy): Eukaryota > Viridiplantae > Streptophyta > Magnoliopsida > Solanales > Solanaceae > Nicotiana > Nicotiana tabacum. Next base: position 137,177,915 of record NC_134096.1, on the reverse strand, counting down.
CTTATTTACTACTTTCTTCATATTCGGGTTCAGCGGTCGTTGATGCTCCCTGGAAGGTTTGTGCCCCTCTTCCAGAAGAATCTTGTGCATGCAAAAGGCTGGGCTGATACCCTTTATGTCTGCCATGATCCAACCAATGGCAATCTTACATTCTTGCAATACCTGCAATAGTTGCTCTACCTTCACATCTAGCAAACCAGATGATATAATAACATGCAAAGTAGAATTAGGCCCCAAGAAAGCGTACCTGAGGTGGGCTGGAAGCGGTTTCAAGTTCAGCTGTGGTGGCTCCTCTATTGATGGTTTTGCAGGTGGTGTTGCTCTCTCTTCTAAGCGCAGGGGCTCGAACTGAGGTTCCCTTTTCCAGAATCCTTGACCTTCGAGAGCCATGACCCACTCTGCCAACCCTTTACCGTCCATCTCTTCCAAATTCATCAAGCAGGCTTCTAGTGGATCCTTGACATTAAGGGTCTCATCCTCTTCTTGCAGTATCACATCCACGGCCTCCACTACTGAGTAGTTTGCAAATTCACTAGGTATCCTCATGGATTGTTGAACGTTGAATATTATTTCTTCATTGTTCAACCTCATTTTCAACTCTCCAGTCTCATAATCAATTAATGCTCTCCCAGTGGCTAAGAATGGCCTTCCCAGAATGATGGGTATCTCTTCATCCACCTGACAGTCAAGAATAACAAAGTCTGTAGGAAATACAAATTTTCCCACTTGCACAAGCACATCATCAAGAATTCATGTCGGTCTTTTGACTGTGCGATCGGCCAGTTGTAGCAACATTGAGATCGGTCTAGCTCTGCCAATGCCCAGTTTTATATCTATTTCCAGGGGCATCAAGTTTATGCTGGCTCCCAAGTCACACAATGCTTTAGTAAAAGCATAACTCCCAATAGTGCATGGGATAGTGAAGCTACCTGGATCAGACACCTTTTGGGCCATAGGTCTTGTCACTACCGCGCTGCAGTTCTGTGTCAGAGTTACAGTGGACAGGTCCTGGAAGTCAAATTTCCTCGACATCAGGTCCTTCATCATTTTTGCATACCCTAGAATTTCCCTCAAAGCATCGATCAGTGGAATATTCAATTGAATCTGTCGAAGCATTTCCATGAATTTCCTATATTGATCATCTTTCTTTTGTTTTTCCAATCTCTGAGGGAATGGTGCAAGAGTCAATCTCTGTCCACTACTTGATGTCCTTTCTTTGTTGGAAGCTTCTGGCACAAGAGGTGCCACCTGTTCTGAGACTTGTTCACTATTCTTCTCCTTACCCTTGTCAACTTATGCTTGTTCAATTACAACCTCGGTGAGCTCTGCTGACTCATATGCCTCTAATGTAACTGGCATAGTTGGCGTAGTCTCTCTCATAAATTGAGCAACTTCTTACTCTCTGTCTAAATCTCTTCCATTCTTGAGACTCACTGCCATTAGCTAATTTGGGTTCTGTTCCTTTGGGTTAATATTTGTATCTGCAGGCAATGTTCCTTGAGGGTGATTGTTCAAGGCCATAGACAGCTGTCCCAGTTGAGTTTCAATGCCTTTGATTGCTGAATCATGTGCTGCTAACTTTTCTTGCATCTTACCATTTGTTCCAATGAGTTGTTGCAGCATACCCCTAATTTCTACCATATTGTTGTCCTATTGTTGATGAGGTGGTTGGTAGGCCAACTGTTGCTGGTGTTGCTGATTATAGCCCTGCTGCCTTTGATAAGGCACAACTTGACCTTGTGGTCGTGCGCCTCCAGAATTGGGGTTGTGTTGTGGCAGGTTGGGTCTGTACTGCTGGTTTGGTGCTGGTCCCCATTGTTGCCCACCTTGCCTCTGACCTCCAAAATTATTGACATAATTCATGTCTTCTCTGAAGCCCTGATTGTCATTCTCTCCACTCCACGAGCACACATATGACTGGTTTATGCAAGGAGTGCACAATCCTCCATTCATCGTATCAACAATGTGCACTTGCTTTGTACCATCTCATCAATTTTCTTTGTCAATATGCTCATCTGAGTCATGAGAGTGGCTATGTTCTCTGCATGGGAATTGTTTGGGTCAAGAGCAACATAATGCACTATTGGTGTAAGTGTCGTACCATCTTGTCAAGAAGAATCTTGCACTCTGTGAATGTCTTGCTCAAAAATGCACCCCCAGCTGAAGCATCTACATTGGCCTTCAAACTATCTGCTAAACCCATGTAGAATCTCTGTCCCAGCATCTGATCTGGAATGCCATGGTGTGGACACTTCACTAGCATACCCTTGAACCTCTCATTGGTTTCTTGCAAGGACTCAGTTGGTTTCTGCCTGAACTGCAATATCTCGTCAATCTGCCTTGCAGTCTTGTTGGGAGGATAAAACTTTTTTAAGAACTGTTTGACTAATTCTTCCCAAGTGGCAATGGAGTTTATTGGGAGCGAATTCAGCCAAGTTTGAGCCTCTCCAGTCATAGAGAATGGAAACAGTAATAGCTTGATGGCTTCAGGAGTCACATTCGGCTGTCTTTGGGTCACACATATTGATAGGAAATTCTTCAAATGTTGTTGTGGGTCTTTAATATATGACCCGGAGAACAGTCCCTTATTTTGCAACAGATGCAGCATGTTGTTGGTGATCGGGAATGTCTCCGCTTGTATCTGAGGTACAGCAATGGCGGTGGCTAAGTTATCAGCAGTTGGTTGTGCCCAAACATAAAGAGCAGCTACTGGCACAAGAGGTGCCACCACTCCATTGTTTGGGTCAACCCGATTATTCCGATTTTATTCGTTCACATCGTCCACGTTGTCCATTTCAATTTCGAGTGTGTGTTTTTGTTGTAACTGTTTGTTCTTCTTGTTGGATCGATTTTATAACTTGAATGCTTTCTCGGGGTCTGAGAGTCCTTCAAAAAGTTCACCAATCCTCGAAGAGCTTCTAGGCATACACCTGAGTCACAGGAGAATTCAAACGTGAGAATTTCAATGGAAAATTCAAACACCGTAAGAAATTGATCTAAACTAAGGATCCTAGCAATTCTTCTAAGTTGTAATAAATAACACCGTTAGTTCCCCGGCAACGGTACCAAAATTTGATCACGCCCAACTATGCCTTGTAAAAAGGACTAAGCGGTCGCTGCAAATATAACCCGGTTCAAGTCCGAAGTCGAATCCTATAGAGAACTAACCTATTTACTACAACTTTAAAAATGCTAATGATAAGCTCAGACAACTTCCAGATGCAAGAGTTTTATGAATAATTAGTGGAATTTATTTAGCTAAGAAAAAATGACAATAAAATTAGCAATAATCAAGACTAAAATTGAATTCAAGGGTAAAAGGATCTAGGGCTACTGATTTCCCCAATTGCCGGATTAATTCTCAACTCTTTAGCTATAATCTCGTCGTAATACTCTATGAGGATTATGAGTTCCGGGATACCGTAATTACCTCTCGATCAATTACGATAATTTATTAGAAACATTCTCTCGAACTACTCTAGTTAACAATTTATGCAACTCAGAATTATCCCACCAAAGCTTCGTTATTTCTAACCTCAGTTTTAAATTCAAGTAATTAATCTCTTAACTTCCCCAAAAGTGGTGTTGTTCAACAACAATCTAACCAAGTGTTCTTTTTCAAGCAACACAAGGTAACTAGACACGATTAATCGAGGGCCCTTCCAATTAACCACAATACAATACGTAGTTGAATAATCATAGAACAAACACGGCTCAATTATAACAAAATAGAGTCAAGACTTCATCCAACAATTGGTTCCATTAACCCTATATAATAGATTTAGCTACTCATACTAATGGAAAATAAATCACTAAAATAATTCATAATCAACAAATAGAAGTATGAAGAAGAAGATGAAAACTCTTAGGAAATTATCCGTCTTCTCTCCCTCGTTCTTGCCTCTAAAATCTTCTAAAAACAGCTATATCTCACTTCTGGGCGAGTTTAGGTTTCATATAGGTTTAGGTTTAGTCGCCTAGGAAATTACATAATTAACCCTGCGTGTTTGGCTTTCGTCCGCCCGTCCGCGGCCGCGGATTCGACCGCGCACCTGGAGGGGTCGTTTCGCTTGCTTTTCTCACTCTTTTTCAACCGGGATAACCTTCGATTGGCCTTTCACACTCCATGTTGACTCCAAAACACTCGTTAGTTCCCTCCTAGCTCGGTAGCTCCTGCAAAGCATCAAATTCTTAATTAGAGCATTTTGTTATCTTTTAGCATTCAAATATCAATAAAGTGCGGCTAAATTAGAGTGTAAGTAATGTATAAATTGCATAAATATAGCCTACTATCAGCTCCACACAATGTGTACAACACCCAAAAATAATCAACAGAGATATAAATTACTCAACATAAAGCAAAGTCTTCATTAACTCCAAATTTTCAATAATTATATAAATACCTCTTCTTAAGCTCATTTAATTAATTATTTGGAGAGGAAAAAATCCAAAATGAAATTAAATTCCAATAATTATCAAACCAGTAAATTCACGGAATTTCATAAATAATCAAATAACAATCACATCAAATTGTCATATAACAATAGAGTCAACAACAAGGATTTAGGCAAGACAAATAGATGATTAAATATATGCTGACAATTATCCAATTTAGTTCACAATATGCTCAGGACTTTAACTCAATAAAATTTGCACATATAAACCAAGTACGTACTCTTCACCTCGCGTATATGGTTTTCAATTACACAAATTGCACATAAGACTCAATGCCTAAGGGGAAATTCCCCCACTAGAGGTTAAGCAAGATACTTACTTCATTGAAGTTATGCTGATATTCCAAAATAGCCTTCTTGCTTGAATTGACCTCCGGGCAGCTCAAATCTATCCAAATTAATTGTATAACTTCATTAAAATTCATTGAAAATAATTCCAGATAATAATACGTCGACTTAAAAATTTATTCCAAAAAGTCAACAAAAGTCAATGCGGGACCCGCCTCTCGGAACCTGACATAATTTTTATGAAATCCGAACACCCATTCCGATACAAGTTCAACCATACCAATTTTATTGAATTCCAATGACAACTCGACCTCCAAATCTTAAATTTTCGTTTTTGGAAGATTTTGTAAAAATCTTGATTTCTTCCATTTAAATCCGAACTAAATGATGAATATAATCATAGAGTCATGAAATATAATCATTTTAGGATATAGAACACTTACCCAAGTCAAAGTCTTGAAGAACTCCTCCAAAATTGCCCAAAAACCGAGCTCCATAATCTCAATTGAAAAATGGCGAAATGATCATTTTTGGTCCTTAACATTCTGCCCAGTTTCGCACCTGCGTGCTCGCTTTTGCGAGCGAAATCTCGCTTCTGCGAAGGCCACTGCCAACAAACACATCGCACATGCGAAATCCTTTCCACTTCTGCGCATTCGCAGGTGCGATGCAACATCTGCATCTGCGCAAACAGCCGCTCTTGCGCCTTCCTTTCCCGCTTATGCGCTTCCGCAGGTGCGGGATTTTCTTCGCACCTGCAACCACTGCCATGCCCTTCCATCTTCGCTTCTGCGATGGCTCCCTCGCTTCTGCGTGGTCGCACCTGCACCCAAAATTCTGCAGGTGCGATTCCAACAGTTGCTGCCATTTTCTAGTAGCTTCTTCCAAGTCCGAATTGCTCCGTTAACCTTCCGAAATCCACCCGAGGCCCCCGGGACCTCAACCAATTATACCAACATGTCCCAAAATATAATACGAACTTAGTCGTGGCTTCAAACTACATCAAACAACGCTGAAATTATGAATCGCGCATCGAATCAAATTATAAGTTTCAAATCTTTCAATTTCTATATTTTGCGCCGAAACGTAGCAAATCAATCCGGAATGACTTCAAATTTTGCACACAAGTCATAATTGACGTAATTGAGCTATTCCCATTTCATTAATCGAAATCCGACCTCGTTATCAAAAATTCATCCGTCGGTAGTATTTTCCAAAATCTTCTATTTTCTAACTTTCGCCAAAAATGCATCGAATTGCCCTACGGACTTCCAAATAATTTTTCGGACACGCTCCTAAGTCCAAAATTACCGTACGGAGCTATTGACATCATCAAAATTCCATTCACGAGTCATTTGCTCAAAAGTCAACTCTCCAGTCAACTCTTTCCATTTAAGCTTCAAAATGAGAATTTTTCTTTAAATTAAATTCCGAATCTTCCGAAAATCAAACTCGACCACGCACGCGGGTCATAATACATATTACGAAACTTTTCGAGACCTTAAGTCACTGAACGGGGCATAATTTCTTAAAACGACAAGTCGGGTCGTTACAGAAATGGGCAAAAATGGCTGAGCCTCGCCCATTTTAACGTTCTGCCCATACAACATTTTCTCATCTGCGATGACTGGGTCGCATTTGCGGCGTCGCTTCTGCGCCAAATCTGCCACTCCTGCGGCTCAAGCCGCTTCTGCGCACATTGCCCTCGCACCTGCACCTTCACAGGTGCGGAAAATTGTTCGCTCCTATGGTCCTGGGCAGCCTTGGCCTGCTCGCTTCTGCGACTCGTCTCTCGCACCTGCGAGGTCGCACCTGTGGCTGGCCAAGCGCAGCTGCGATTCTGACAGCAGCTGGGAGCTTCAGCTTTGGCTCCCAATTTCGAACTTGGTCTGAGCCTGGTCCGATTGACACTCGGGGCCCCCGGGGCCCTGCCCGAACATACCAACAAGTTTGAAATCATAAAACGGACTTGCTCGAACTCTCGGAACGCCCGAAACAACATTAAAACTAAAAATCACACCCCAAAACCAATTTAATCAAACTTATGAACTTCAAGTTCTTCAATTTACTCCCAATGCGCCGAAACGTATTTAAACTACTCAGAATGATACAAAATTTTGCGTGCAAGTCTTAAATAACATTACGAAACTATTCCTAGTCTAGGAATTCCATTTGGACCTCGAATCACCAAAACCCGCTCCAAACTAAAATTTAAAGAACTACTAAAACTTCCAGAGAACCAACTTTCACTATTAGGCGCCAAGACGCTCCTAGGTAATCAAAAACCCGATCCGAGCATACGCCCAAGTCTGAAATCATTATACGAACCTATTGGAACCCTCAAATCCCAATTCACAGGTCGTTTACTCAAAATATTGACTGAAGTCAAACTTAGCATTTTAAGGCCAACTTAAGGAACCAAGTGTTCTGATTTCAACTCGAACACTTCCAAATTCCGAACCAACCATCCCCGCAAGTCATAAATTAATAAAAGTACATACGAGGAGTTTTATTTAGGGGAACGGGGTTCTAAAAGTTAAAATGACCAGTTGCGTCATTACACAATTATAGCATGGATTCAAGACATAATATTGAGCAAGGAATATGAGAGAAATAATTAATATAATAATTAATTCATGATTTAAAATAATTTATAATTTTCAAATAGTTAGTCAAACAGTTAATTTGACGATGTATAGATACTCGTCACCTCGCCTATACGTCATTCACTTGAATTTCACATAATAAATAATTCAAGGGTTCTATTCCATTCCCTCTAGTCAAGGTTAACCACGACACTTACCTCGTTTCGCAACCAATTTCAAAATTCCAATAAACCTTTACCTCGCGAATTCGTATCCGAAAGCTTCAAATCTAGTCACAACAATTCAATATACTCAACACAAATCATAGAAATTAATTCCATATGAATTTACTAATTTTTCAGATTAAAATCCGAAATTCATTTTAAAAATTGACAGTGGGACCCACATCTCGAATCCGAAAAAACTCACGAAATCCGAACACTTGTTCCGATACGAGTTCAACCATAAAATAATTATTGAATTCCGACATCGGATTGACCTCCGGATCCTAAAATTATAGTTTATGAAATTTCTATAATTTTCCCCAAATTTCCATCTCAAAATAGTAATTGAATGATGAAAACAATGACATATTCATGTATATTAACCAAATCTGAGTTAGAATCACTTACCCCGATGAATTTCTTGAAAAACCCACGAAACATTGTCACAAACCGAGCTCCCAAAGTCCAAATGTGAAATAATACCCTAACCCTCGGTTATATAGTACACAATCTGACCTCTCATTGTGCTGACCGCACATTTTCTTGTGCGGTCGCACATCCCAGGTGCTGCGGTAGCACTCCAAATTGTGCGACCGCACTTCAGCAGCTCTGCACTACCAGGTTTCAGTAAATTGATCATAATATTTTCTACAAATGTCCAAATGATTAATGGTATACTTTTCTAAAACTAGATTTAAAAGGCTACAACTTTTATTTTTGAATCATCTCCAAATTCCTTGTATATTAAAAGATATAAGCTTCCGAAGTCGGACCAGCGAACCTGCGAAATCACCTTTCTGCAGACCACACAATTTCAATTGCGGTCCGCACATCTTCAAGTGCGGTCCACACAATTCCTACTGCCCTAGTACTTTGGGAGTTTTTGGCCGCACTTCTGCACTCTAAAATGTGCCCTCCGCACTTCAGCTGTTCCATAACATCGCCAGAGTACCGAAATGCCCGGACTCGCTCAAAACTCACCCTGGAACTCATTCGAGCAACTCGGGATCCCGTTTAAATATACCAACAATCCCTGTAATATAATACGGACTTATTCGGGGTTTCAAATCATGTCAAGCAATATCAAAAGTACAATTCATACCTCGATTCGGACTTATGAGTTTCAAACATTTCAATTTACAAAACTTGTGCCGAAACATGTTAAATGAATCTAGAATGACTTCAAATTTGGCACACAAGTCATAAATGATATAACGGAGCTATTCCAATTTTCGAAATCTCAATCCGAGTCCGATATCAATAAAGTCAACTCTGTGGTCAAATTTTGAAAATCTTTAGCCTTTAGATTTCTAGTTTCCGTTAAATGGCGATAATTTGAGTTAGGGACCTCCGAATTCGATTCCGAGAATACGCCCAAGTCCCAAATCACGATACGGACCTACCAGAACTGTCAAAATACTGATTCGGGTCCATTTGCTCAAAACATTAACCGAAGTCAACTCAGTTGAGTTTTAAAGCTCTATTTCACATTTCAATCAAATTTTCACATAAAAACTTTCCGAAAAAATTTACGGATTGCGCACGCAAGTTGAGGAATACTGAAAGGTGCTATTTGAGGCTTTAGAATAAAAAAATAATTTTAAATTTAAAAATGGCATACTGGGTCATCACAGTTACATTTTGTATGTGGCAATAAAAATCAGGTTCTACTTTCTTTACTTTACTTATTCTTTAATTATATGTGCTTTATGATTTACGAAGTTTAATATGTATAAATGTTAGTATAGATGATCATGAGATCATAAGTATAATGTGTGTTGCATGCATATTAAGATTAGGGGATAATTACGGTTATTATGGTGGTTATTCGTTTTACCAAATGAAATAGGTTTGTTGATATACAACCTGGTCGCATGTATGAAAATAATAGAGTAAATTTTATCGGCGGTCATTCAATCTTGTGTTCATTACACAAAAGTCATTAATTTTTTTTTTTGGTCACATAAAAGTCATTTTACTTTGCTCCAATTATCACAAAAATTATTTTTATAAAACTCTCACCTAAAAAGTGATGTGGCAACCTTAATTAGTGTTTTGTATTGATTAAGCAAGTTAAATATATTAACTCATGTCTTGACCCATAAATACCTGAACCAGTTGACCGAATGGAGCTCCTTCTTTTCCATACTCTGCGCCTGTTGTATGTCTTGACCCATTTATACTGCAACTTAAGCAAATTTACAGTTCATTTAATGAAACTAATTAAAATGCAAAAATAGTATACCATAAACTACAAATAAAAAGGGACCAAATAAAATGATACAATTTCATAACATTGCATTCTAATATATGTCAAAATGTTGGCTATTAAGCAAGACCAACCCAAACAAAATACTGCTTAATACGTCAACCCAAGCAGTTTTGGCTAGAAAGCAAGACCAACCCAAAAGAAATACTGCTTAATAAGCTAACACAAACACTTTGAATGAATCTCATAGTTGGAAATTACAGTTCCGTGCCATTCAAACTGTAAATTTAATACAAAAACACTCCTTCATAATTTTCAACTTCCTAGAGACCCTAGACTTCTTTCTAATCTCGGTAGTAACGTGCGACGATGATGGGAACAAAGAGCTCTCAGAGACTTGCTTAATTTATTCCTCGAAGAGGAGTCCTTGTTTTTCAAGGATTTGAACACATTGAGTCCTAAGTGAGGAAGTAACGAAGAGAGACAATTGGGAGAATCAAATTTTAAGGGGAATGGGTATCAAATTTTATTTTACAGTCAATATCCGGTCGGGTATAAATTATGTGGGTATAATGGGTCTAGTACATTAAACATATTTAATTAAGTAACTACACTAATTAAGGCTGCCACGTCACTTTTCAGGTGGGAGTTTTTAAAATCCGGACAAAATGATTTTTGTGATAACATGGGCAAAGTAAAATGATTTTTGTGCGACAAAACAAAGAATAATGACTTTTGTGTAATAAATTCAAAAGTTGAATGATCATCCATAAAATTTACTCAAAAAAATATTATAGGTTCAACGTGAATATTACATATAACATAAATAAAGATGAGCGATGGTATTTTTCTTTGCAAAAAATGCTATAAGAGAGCCAACGTCATAATAATAATGCAACTTGTGGCAACTGTAAGATGGAGAATGTTGATCACAAAGGGAGGTGAAACACATTGAGAAAATACTTTCCTATTTCAGGGGGGGAAAGGAGTTATTGATTTGCTTACTATAATGTTTAGATATTGTTTAAGGCTTGTATCAATATTTAGCAAAGCAAATATGTAAATAAACAAAACCAAATATCAATAGCCAAGTTGGTGAAAGCAAAACATTGTTAGTATTAGTTTGACTCCGTAGAAAATGATACACACGGAACATACACTTGAATGCTTTAGTACCAAATGATCTTCCGCAACATAATTAAGTACATTGTCAAATTCATTATATTATTTATGTTTCTCTTATTCTCTCATACACACACACACACACACACACACACACACACACACACACACACATATATATATATATATATATATATATATATATATATATATATATATATATATATACTTTTCGACTAAAAGTACTAATAATATTATATATATCTATGCTTCCTTGAACAGGTTAGTTTGAAAGAAATACACCTATCATGCTACTTTTTGTGTGTCTTTGGCTTGTCTTGCTTAAATTTTGAGTCCAAGGAACATATGGCAAACAAATTGTGTCGATCGATTTCTATTTACTCTTTTGTGAGTTAAATAATCATTTCTTGGACAATAGTTTTTCCAAATATTTTGATAGAATCATTTTTCTATTCTATTCACATCTTAGTTTATGTGTCTTTAGTCTTTCTTTCTTAAATGATATGAAATATATTTTTAGTATATATATATATATATATATATATATATATATATATATATATATATAGTCATTGAAACAAGTGATAACAAGAATAAAAAAATGTTAGTTTGAAGATATTTCCACTTGGAAATATCAATTTCATTTCATATGCATATCGAATACGAACTCCTTGAGTGTAATTTCTATCATATAGGTTTCAAACTTTCGTTCTTATTCTCTAATTGCGATTTTTTGCCAAAAGAATTGTAATCGTTCTTTCTCTTTCAAGTGTAGAATTACTTACACTATTAGTATATATAACTTAAATCCATTCTACAAATTATTTTCAAAACCTAATGTCTTATAATTAACTTATGAAACATTACTTATCGTTGAAGTCTAAAACACAATAACTTATTGTCACGACCCGGAATTCTCACCTTCAGAACCGTGATGACGCCTAACATTTCACTTACTAGGCAAGCCAACATTAAAAATAATCTTAACCATTTTAAAGTAATTTAAATTAAATAGAAGTCAATTACTGAAATAAAGTGCGAAAGACCATAAATGCCGAATTATCAAAATATATTCCCGAATCTTGTGTCACAAGTGCACGAGCTACTAGGATAATACAGATAAATGTCTGAATAAAATTCAAGCTGTTTGAAAGATAATACATAGCTAAGATAAGATAGAAGGGGACTTCAGAACTGCGGAAGTTGTGTAGTTGTACCTCAAGTCTCCTTTGGGTAGTTGAATCCAAGCAAGTCTATGGTACGCCGCTGGGACCAACTCCAAAATCTGCACAAGAAGTGCAAAGTGAAGTATGAGTACAATCGACCCCATGTACTCCGTAAGTATCGAACCTAACCTCGACGAAGTAGTGACGAGGCTATGACATGACACGTACGTAAACAACTTGTACAAGTATATACATATACCAAGCAATAATTAAACAATAAATAACACTTTATAAATTTAGAAGGGAACATGCGAAGGGGGTTGATATAATAGTTTCAGCAGGAGATTTATCACTTAGCAGCCAATTAATTCCTCAACAATAAAATAGAGCAACTGATAATATATAAATGGCACGGCACCACCCTTCGTGCTTTTACTCACGTTCCTCTCATAAATTGATAATTAAATAATAATAATAATTGGCACGACATCACCCTTCATTCTTTAACTCTCTTTTGGTACGGCATCAACCTTCGTGCTTTTACACTCTCTGAAAATTACACGACATCACCCTTCATGCTTTTACATTCAAAAATGACATGACAACACTCTTCGTGCTTTTACACTCTTTCTCACCATGACAATGATAGTATAAATAATAAAAATGGCACGACATCACCCTTCGTGCTTTTACACTCTTCCTTACCATGAAAATAGTAATATAAATTCGGAAGAGTATTTAAATTCGAGGATATATACTTATCATTCAATTCAATACCAGAATATCGACTTCACCTTCTATATTATTCAACAATAATTCAACTAACAATAATCCCATGAAAAATGATCAAATAAACAATAATAATTTAAGCAGGAATATATTAATTAAATATGTAATTATTCACAATAAACAAATTCCACCCGCATGATTTGACTCAACCACGACGCATAAGTACTCGTCATCGCATATACGTTATACCCGCACATTAAATCACGTAGCAAATAGACAAATAAGTCCTACTCTCTCAAGTCAAGGTTAACCACGACACTTACCTCGCTTTGCAACCAAATTCAAGAATCAAATAAACCTTTGCCTCGCGAATTCGTATCTGAAATCCTCAAATCTAATCATAAACAATTCAATATACTCAATACAAATAGTAGGAATTAATTCCATATGAATTTACTAATTTTTCGGATTAAAATCCGAAATTCATCTCAAAAATCAACAGTGGGGCCCACGTCTCGAATCTCGAAAAAACTTACGAAATCCGAACACCCATTCCGAGGCGAGTCCAACCATACAAAAATTATCAAATTCCGTTGTCAAATGGACCTTCAAATCTTAAAATTTTATTTTTTTGGAAAGTTTTACAAAAATTTCAATTTCTTCCATCGAAATCCGAAATAAATGATGACTATTGACATGAATTTATGAAATGCAATCACTTTCAGATATATAATACTAACCCAAGTCGCAATCGTGAAAACTCCCTTTGAAATCGCCTAAATCTGTGCTTGAAATGTCTAAAAATGAGAAAAATCTGGGACTCTTCGATTTATACACTGCCCAGGGATTTTCGCTTCTGCAATGGACTTGACCGCGCCTGTGATATCGCTTCTGCGGAACCAAATGCGTATCTGCGCTGCCTTCCGCTTCTGTGATCGAAGGGTCCGCTTCCGCGGACGCGCGAGTGCGTTCAAAGTTCCGCACCTGCGGCTCTTTGCCCATCTTGCCCAGGCCACTTCTGCGAGGGATTTCTTGCTTCTACGGAGCTACTTCTGCGGCCAAGGCTTCGCAGAAGCGAAGGCACCAGAAGCAGCAAAATTCCAGATTTTGCTTAAGTCGAATTTTTGTTTCGATTTCGATTTGAATCACACTCGGGGTATTCGGGACCCTGTCCGAATAAATCAACAAGTCCCATAACATAATTCGGACTTACTCGGGTCGCATATCACGTCAAACAATGCTGAAATTATAATTTTCACTTCGATTCAAATTTTTGAATTTCAAAGTTTTCAATTTGCAAAACTCGTGCCAAGACATATTAAACGAATCAGGAATGACTTCAAATTTGGCACACAAGTCATAAATGATATAACGGAGCTATTCTAATTCCCGAAATCTCAATCAAAGTCTGTTATCAAAAAGTCAAATCCGTGGTCAAACTTTGGAAATCTTTAGCATTTAAATTACTAGTTTTCATTAAATGGCCATAACTTAAGCTAGGGACCTCCAAATTAAATTTCGGGCATACGCCCAAGTCCCAAATCACGATACGAACCTACCGGAGCTGTCAAAACACTGATCCGAGTCTGTTTTCTCAAAAGTTTGTCCAAAATCAACTCAGTTGAGTTTTAAGGCTATATTTCACATTTTAATCAATTTTTCATATAAAAACGTTTTGGAAAAGTATTCGGACTGTGCACGCAATTCGAGGAATGATGAATAGTGCTGTTTGAGATCTCAGAACACAGAAATAATTATTAAATTTAAAGATGACCTTTTGGGTCATCACATTCTCCACCTCTAAAACAAACGTTCGTCCTCGAACGGAATTAGAAAAGTACCTGAGCTGGTAAAAAGGTGTGGATATTTGCTCTGCATGTCCGACTCGGATTCCCAGTTAGCTGTCTCAATCGATTAACCTCTCCATTGCACCCGAACTGAAGGATAACTCTTAGACCTCAACTGTCAGACCTGCCGGGCTAGAATAGCTACCGGCTCCTCTTCGTAAGTTAAATCCTTGTCCAATTGGACTGAGCAGAAATCTAACACATGGGAAGGATCACCATGATATTTTCGGAGCATAGACACATGGTGTACCAGATGAACCGCTGATAAACTAGGTGGTAATGCAAGCCTGTAGGCTACTTCGCCCACCCTTTCAAGAATTTCGAAGGGTTCTATATACCTAGGGCTCAACTTGCCTTTCTTTCCAAACCTCATTACACCTTTCATAAGTGAAACCCGGAGCAATACTCTTTCTCCAACCATGAATGAAATATCATGAACCTTACGGTCGGCATAACTCTTTTGCCCAGACTGAGCTGTGCGAAGTCGATCCTGAATAATTTTGATCGTATCCAAGGCATCCTGTACCAAATCGGTACCCAACAACCGAGCCTCTCCCGATTCAAACCAGCCAACTGGCGAACGACATCACCTCCCGTACAATGCTTCATATGAAGCCATCTGAATGCTCGAATGGTAGCTATTATTATAGGCAAACTCCACAAGTAGCAAGAATTGATCCCAAGAACCTCCAAAGTCTATAACACAAGCGCGAAGCATATCTTCCAATATCTAAATAGTGTGTTCTGACTGTCCGTCTGTCTGTGGATGAAATGCGGTACTCAACTCAACCTGCGTGCCTAAGTAACGTTGTACAGCCCTGTAGAAGTACGAAGTGAACTACATACCTCGATCAGAAATGATAGACACGGGCACACCGTGAAGGCGGACAATCTCACGAATGTAAATTTCAGCTAACCGCTCTGAAGAATAGGAAATTGTCACTGGAATGAAATGTGTTGACTTGGTCAGCCTGTCCACAATGACCCAAATTGCGTCGAATTTTCTCTGAGTCCATGGGAGCCCAACAACAAAATCTATGGTAATACGCTCCCACTTCCACTCAGGAATTTCTAACTTCTGAAGCAAACTATCAGGTCTCTGATGCTCGTACATAACTTGCTGACTATTCAGACACCGAGCTACATATGCAACTATATCCTTCTTCATTCTCCTCCACCAATAATGTTGCCGCAAATCTTGATACATTTTGGCGGCACCTGGATGGATAGAATACTTGGAACTATGGGCCTCTTCCAGGATTAATTCACGAATCCCATCCACATTAGGCACACAAATACGACCCTGCATTCGCAGAACTCCATCTTCCCCCACAACAACCTGTTTGACGTCACCGTACTGCACCGTGTCCTTATCATCATATTGCCGCTCTCTGATGCGCTCATATAAAGAAGACCGAGCGACTGTGCAAGCTAGAACCCGACTGGGTTCTGAAACATCTAACCTCATGAACTGATTAGCCAAAGTCTGAACTTTTATCGCTAATGGTCTCTCACCCAACGGAATATATGCAAGACTGCCCATGCTCATAACTTTCCTACTCAAAGCATCAGCCACCACATTGGCCTTTCCGGAGTGATACAAAATAGTGATATCAAAGTCATTCAACAACTCCAACCATCTTCTCTGTCTCAAATTGAGATCCTTTTGTTTGAATAGATATTGTAAGCTACGATGATTAGTAAATACCTCACATGAGACACCGTACAGGTAATGCCTCCAAATCTTCAGTACATGATCAATGGCTGCCAATTCTAAGTCATGAACAAGATAATTCTTCTCGTGAACTTTCAAATGCCGCAAGTCATATGCAATCAACCTGCCATCTTGCATCAATAGTACACCTGTGGGTAATACCAACACTGGCGCCGTAGTCAAAGCAGTCTTGAGCTTCTGAAAGCTCAACTCACACTCGTCTGACCATCTGAATGAAACACCTTTCTGGGTCAGTCTGGTCAATGGCCTTGCTATAAATGAAAACCCCTCCACGAACCAACGATAATAACCTGCCAAACCCAGGAAACTCCGGATCTCTATAACTGAAGTAGGTCTAGGCCAATTCTGAACAACCTAAATCTTCTTAGGATCCACTTTTATGTCTTCTACCGATACAACATGCCCTAAAAGGCAACTGAGTCTGACCAAAATTCACATTTTGAAAATTTGGCATATAACTGATTATTCTTCAAAGTCTGAAGCACACTCCGAAGATGCTGCTCATGCTCCTCTCGATTGCTAGAGTAAATCAAGATATCATCAATGAATACAACCACAAAAGAATCCAAATAGGGCTTGAACACCCGATTCATCAAATCCATAAATGCTGCTGGGGCATTTGTTAGCCCAAATGACATCACTAGGAATTGGTAACGCCCATACCAAGTCCGAAAAGTTGTCTTAGGGACATCAGATGCCCT
The DNA here is from genome assembly GCF_000715075.1 of Nicotiana tabacum. NCBI lineage: Eukaryota > Viridiplantae > Streptophyta > Magnoliopsida > Solanales > Solanaceae > Nicotiana > Nicotiana tabacum. The sequence goes on along the minus strand of NC_134096.1, from coordinate 137,160,834 downwards.
AATCTTCAACTGATGGTAACCAAACCTCAAGTCGATATTTGAAAACACTTTGGCACCCTGAAGCTGATTGAATAAGTCATCAATTCTTGGAAGTGGATACTTGTTCTTGATAGTAGCCTTGTTCAATTGCCGATAATCTATACACATTCGCATTGAACCATCTTTCTTCTTTTTACAAATAACACTGGTGCACCCCAGGGCGATACACTAGGTCTAATAAATCCCTGATCAAGCAAGTCTTGTAACTGCTCCTTCAGTTCTTTTAGTTCCGATGGGGCCATACGGTATAGTGGCATAGAAATGGGCTGAGTTCCCGGAGCCAAATCAATACAGAAGTCTATATCTCTGTCGGGTGGCATCCCCGACAAATCTGCAGGGAATACTTCTGGAAATTCACGAACAACTGGTACTAAGTCCATCGAAGGAACATCCGCACTAGGATCGCGAATATAAGCCAAATAGGCTAGACACCTCTTCTCGACCATACGTCGAGCCTTCATATGAGAAATAACCTTGCTGGTAGATTGACCAGGAGTTCCTTTCCACTCTAATCGAGGTAACCCCGGCATGGCTAGGGTCATTGTCTTGGCATGACAATCCAATATAGCATGATAAGGTGGCAGCCAATCCATACCCAATATGACATCAAAATCTACCATATCGAGAAGTAGAAGATCCATACTAGTCTCAAGACTCCCAATAGTAACTACACACGAACGATAGACATGATCTACCATGATAGAATCTCACACCGGAGTGGACACATACACAGGAGCACTCAGAGAATCATGAGGCATCACCAGATATGAAGCAAGATAAGAGGACACATAAGAATAAGTAGATCCTGGATTAAAAAGAACTGAAGCATCTCTATAGAAAACTGGAACAATTCATGTAATCACGGCATCGGATGACTCGGCCTCAGGCCTAGCTGGAAAAGTATAAAATCGGGGCTGGGCCCCACCACTCTGAACTGTGTCCCTGTAACGGCCTCTAACTGGATGGCCTTCACCTTTAACGACTAGACCTCCACCTCTAATGGTCTGACCTACACCTCTAGCTTCCTGACCCCTACCTCTAACTGCCTGAGCAGGCGGTGAAGCAACCGGTGCTGGAACCATAACACGAGAACCATGCTGCTGCATGCTGCCCTAAGACCTGGGGCAGAATCTAGCAATGTGCCTCGGATTACCACAAGTATAATAGGACCTCGGCTGTTGTGACGGCTAACCCTGAAATTGTCCCTGTCAACCTGAGTAACCACCCTGAAAACTCTAGATCGGAGGTGCACTGATAGGAGCTGGTGGTGCACTGTAGGATGCCTGGAGCGCTGAATGAAACGGCCTGGGAGGATGACCCCTACCAAAATTACCCCTGCCTCCAGACGAGGCACCACTGAACCCACCGAACTGACGAGGCCTCTTATCAGACCCCTACCCTCTCTCATGTGCAAGAACCATCTCGATCCTCCTAGCAATATTAGCAGCCGCCTGAAAAGAAATCTCACTTCTGGTCTCCTCGGCCATTTGAAGCCTAATAGGGTGAGTAAGTCCCTTAATAAACCTCCTCACTCTCTCTCCCTCGGTAGGAAGTAAAAGGAGAGCATGATGGGTTAGATCCACAGAACGGGTCTCGTACTGAGTAGCAATCATACTGCCCTGCTAGAGATGCTCAAACTGCCTGCGAAAATCCTCTCTCAATGTGATAGGGAGGAACTTCTCAAGAAATAGCCGTGAGAACTGCTCCCAAGTTAGTGTAGGCGACCCAGCTAGTTTGGTCAGCATAAAATCTCTCCACCACCTCTTGGCGGAACCTGTCATCTGAAATACAGCAAAATCGACCCCATTGGTCTCAACTATACCCATGTTCCGCAACACCTCATGGTAGCAGTCAAGATAATCCTGTGGGTCCTCAGAAGGTGTACCACTGAAGTGAACTAGAAAGAGCTTAGTAAACTTATCCAGTCTCAATAAGGCCTCAGAAAACATAGCCTATCACCGGCCTGTGCCGCAACAACTGGCTGAACTACCCCAATTGGCGGGATTGCTAGAGCCTGATATTGGGGAGTCGTATGCTCCGGAGCGGGAGTAGTGGGAGTTTGTGCTCCTCCCCCAGCCTATGAGATGGCTGGTGCCACTGGAAACGTACCATTCTAGGTCACGCCCTCCGTAAGACTCACCAAACGGACCAAAGCGTCCTGAAGCACTGGACTAGCTATGAATCCTTCCGGGGCCTGAGCTGGTCCAACTGGTACAGTCTAAACTGGAACCTCCTCCTAAAGATCCACCTCAGGTTCTACAACAGGTGTTGCTGCTTGAGCTCTAGACTAAGCTCTACCTCTGCCTCTGCCTCGTCCTCTAGCACGACCTCGGCCTCGACCTCTACCCCTGGTCATAGTTTCCATCGGGGGCTCTGGTCCCTGTGCATCGGTAGATGTATTACGTGTTCTCACCATCTGCGAGAGAATAAGAATAGAATGGTTCAATCATCGATGATAAAATAAGATCGCACAACAGATTAAGAAAGAAGTGATATTGTTCCTAAACTACATAGCCTCTGAAAGATAAGTACAGACGTCTCCGTACCGATCCTTCAGACTCTACTAAGCTTGCTCGTGATTTGTGAGACCTAAGTAATCTAGGGCTCTGATACCAACTGTCACGACCCGAAATTCCCACCTTCAGGACCATGATGGCGCCTAACATTTCACTTGCTAGGCAAGCCAACATTAAAAATAATCTTAATCATTTTTAAGCAATTTAAATTAAATAGAAGTCAATTACTGAAATAAAGTGCAAAATATAATAAATATCGAATTATCAAAATACATCTCCAAATCTGGTATCACAAGTGCACGAACTACTAGGATAATACATATAAAGGGCTAAAAAAACTTCAAGCTGTTTGAAAGATAATACAAAACTAAGATAAGATAGAAGGGGACTTCAGAACTACGGACGCTGTGCAGTTATACCTTAAGTCTCCTCTGGGTAGTTGAACCCGAGCAAGTCTATGGTACGCCGCTGGGACCAACTCCAAAATCTGCACAAGAAGTGCAGAGTGTAGTATGAGTACAACCGACCCCATGTACTCCATAAGTGTCGAGCCTAACCTCGACGAAATAGTGACGAGGTTATGACAGGACACGTACGTAAACAACCTGTACAAGTATATACATATACGAAGCAACAATAAAACAATAAATAACACTTTATAAATTTAGGAGGGAACATGCGAAGGGGATTGATATAATAGTTTCAGCATGAGAATTATCATTTAGCAGCCAATTAATTCCTCAACAATAAAATGAGCAACTAATAATATGAAAATGTCACAGCACCACCCTTCGTGCTTTTACTCTCATTTCTCTCATAAACTGATAATTAAATAATAATCATTGGTACGGCATCACCTTTCGTGCTTTTACACTCTCTGAAAATGACACGGCATCACCCTTCGTGCTTTTACACTCAAAAGTGGCACGGCAACACCCTTCGTGCTTTTACACTCTTTTTCACCAGGACAATGATAGTATAAATAATAAAAATGGCACGACATCACCCTTCGTGCTTTTACACTCTTCCTTACCATGAAAATAATAATATAAATTCGAAAGAGTATTTAAATGCGAGGATATATACTTATCATTCAATTTAATACCATAATATCGACTTCACCTTCCAGAATATTCAACAATAATTCAACAAACAATAATCCCATGAAAAATGATCAAATAAATAATAATAATTTAAGCAGGAATATATTAATTAAATATGCAATTATTCACAATAAACAAATTTCATTCGCATGCTTTGACTCAACCACAACGCATAAGTACTCGTCACCCCATATTTATATACGTTTTACCCGCACATTAAATCATGTAGCAAATAGACAAATAAGTCCAACTCCCTCAAGTCAAGGTTAACCACGACACTTACCTCGCTTTGCAACCAAATTTAAGAATCCAATAAACCTTTGCCTCGCGGATTCGTGTCCGAAATCCTCAAATCTAGTCATAAACAATTCAATATATTCAATACAAATCGTAGGAATTAATTCCATATGCATTTAATAATTTTCCGTATTAAACTCCGAAATTCATCTCAAAAATTAATAGTGGGGTCCACGTCTCGAATCTCGGAAAAACATAACACACTCGTTCTGAGACGAGTCCAACCATACAAAAATTATCAAATTCCGATGTCAAATGGACCTTCAAATCTTAAATTTTTGTTTTTTGGAAAGTTTTACAAAAATTATAATTTCCTCCATCTAAATTCAAAATAAATGATGAATATTGACATGAATTTATGAAATGTAATAACTTTTAGATATAGAATACTTATCCAAGTCGAAATCGTGAAAATCCCCTTTGAAATCGCCTAAATCCATGCTCGAAATGTCTAAAAATGAGAAAAATCTCGGACTCTTCGATTTATACACTACCCAAGGATTTTCTCTTCTGCGGTCTCGCTTCTGCGGAACCAAATGCGCATCTGCGTTGCCTTCCGCTTATGCGATCGAAGGGTGCGCTTCTGCGGACGCGCGGGTGTGTTCCAGGTTCCGCACCTGCGGCTCTTTGCCCAGCTTGCCTAGGCCGCTTCTGCGAGGGATTTCTTGCTTCTGCGGCCAAGGCTTCGCAGAAGCGAAAGCACCAGAAGCAGCAAAATTTCAGATTTTGCTTAAGTCCAATTTTTGTTCCGATTTCGATTTGAATCACACTCGGGGTACTCGGGACCCTGTTCGAATACACCAACAAGTCCCATAACATAATACGGACTTACTCGGGGTCTCATATCACGTCAAACAAAGCTGAAATTATAATTTTCACCTCGATTCGAACTTTTGAGTTTCAAACTTTTCAATTTGCAAAACTCATGCCAAGACATATTAAACGAACCCGGAATGACTTCAAATTTGGCACACAAGTCATAAATGATATAACGGAGCTATTTCAATTCTCGGAATCTCAATCCGAGTCCGATATCAGAAAGTCAAATCTGTGGTTAAACTTTGCAAATCTTTAGCAATTAAATTACTAGTTTCCATTAAATGGCCATAACTTGAGCTAGGAACCTCCAAATTAAATTTCGGGCATACGCCCAAGTCCCAAATCACGATACGGACCTACCGGAGCTGTCAAAACACTTATCTGAGTCTGTTTGCTTAAAATATTTATCAAAGTCAACTCAATTAAGTTTTAAGGCTCTATTTCACATTTTAATAATTTTTTCATACAAAACTTTCCGGAAAATTATTCGGACTGCGCACGCAAGTTGAGGAACGATGAATAGTATTGTTTGAGGTCTCGAAACACAAAAATAATTATTAAATTTAAAGATAATCTTTTGGGTCATCACACTTATATCCAGAACACAAAACTTCTAATCAACCACAAATGTTGAGTACATAAACCTATAATCTCTTTGTCAGTTCTTTCATCATGGTCTCTTACGTCTGGATTATTTTAAAAGCTTAGCGGTTTATAGTTTTGTTACGGTACATACTAGCTACTTCGCCGAAGTGAATGTCGGGCATCTAAGAATGAACACATCCACAAGATGAGTATATTAGAATGTTGTTAAGATGAATATGCGATTATACAGGAATAAACAAGATTAGAGACATAAGGTGCACATTAAAAGAAAAAAAAATAAGAGAAGGTTATCTTAGATGGTTTGGTCATGCTATAAGTGTGATAATATGATCATTGAAAGTGTTAGAACAATATAGATCTAAAATCACTTGAAGGAAATCAAACTGGTTTCAAATATTTGCAATTTCTTGGAAACCATGCCGACATAGCGAAGTAAAGAAGAGAATATAATGCAGACAATTAAGTATTTGGGTAGCTAGGTGACATATTGGGATTAAGGTTAGTTATTATTATTATTAATTGGTCAATTACATTCTGTACATTATTTGACTGAAGTCTTCTAAGTTTAGTTAGATATATTTGGCATATGTATGAGATTAGGAGCATTCCTATTTTCAGAAAATCCTAATTTTCTTCTAATAGACACAATATTAAGTAAGGAAATGAAAAAGGCCCAGATGGAGAGAAGATGATACAAATGGTTCATATAAAGTTAGCCCTAATAATATTTTTGAATTGAGGTGTAGTTATTATCGTTAAATCATTCTCAATTATAACATATATTAGTAATATTACTGGCTAAAGCATTTTAACTCACAAATTTAGAATCTACACATTTTGTGTGCAAATACATGTCTGAGTTGTGAGTCAATTCATCAAGGAAAATATTCCTTGCTCATGGTAAGCAGTTTCAACAAATTATAAACTGACTAAATTTCTATATCAATTCTGATTACATTGATACAGTTATATGGTTACTTATTTATTTGATATCTAAATCTTATTATGCAAATTTGGTAACACAATAAACCTTTTAAAGATAATACAATTCCTTAGATTATAATTGGGAGCTATTAATATTGCCTAATTTTCCCATCACATCCCCACCTGGTTCCTTAAGCAATAATGATCTTGCTTCTTCTTTCAAAGCAACCATGACTGTTCCAATTCAGAAAAGGTACCCTAAGGATCAAAACAATGTAAGTTTTCCTAATTTGGTTATCTGATATGATACTATATAGGAAATATTTTACCAAAATGACATTATAATTTCAGTTTAGGATAATTAGTTTTGTTTTCAATTCAAATATGTGCAAATCAACTACGGCTCTGTAACACGTACGTAGATCTGGTTCATTTATGAGTACTCAGTTAATATTTTGTTAGTTTACAAATGTATAACAAATAATTATAGTAATTATTGAAAAAATAATATAGTGTATATGTGAGACGAAGTATGCAGTAGAAAGTTTTTTTCTTTTGTTTTTTATGAATCGGTAGAAAGCTTATGTAAAGCACACAACAAAACAGTATCATAGAAAGCTATATAATATTTGATGGAATGACAATTAAGAATTTGTCAAAAGAACTAATTCTAAACAACGCTTCGAGCCATAACTAAGGGTGTTAACAACCAAAATTAAAGGGTTTTCCTTATATAAATAAAGTTATTTTCTTCCGAATGCTTGAGCTATTTATATTTTGCCTATGATAATTTGCTTCTTCTTTTTTTTTTTTTTTTTTTTTTGGTATCTGAAGAACAAAAGTTCTAGGAATGAAAAACAACAAGAAAAGCCTTCATCTATTCTCAGTCGCACTAAGAATGCTATTACTCCACTTGCTTCCCTAAGTCCCACTCCTCCTACTAGTGGAGCAGTGGTAGGTGCCACAAGTAGCACTCACATTAGTAGCAATGCGAGGGCCACTTTAGGTGGCATTCCTCGAAATGTTACAGTCGCTCCTAGTCTCTTGCAGAAGCATTCATATGACATGTTCGGTGGAGGAAGCAGTATCCTGCAGCCAAACAATGTTCAGCTGCTAAATGTGTCGCATCCTCTTAACTTTCCTTGGAATAGAGAGTACTTAGTGCGTAGTGGAAAAGACGTTCATTCACCCAAATCTTTCGTTGGGTATATGCGCTCCCAACTAAGCCACAATAGAGAAGGTGCATATAATGAATCTGCTGTTGTTCAACAACTAAAAGAGGTTGTCAAGGACAAAGCAAAAATACAAGTGGCATCGCAAGGAAAAGAGGAGGTTGTCGCAGAACCAAGTCCAACTAGACGCAATGACGTGAACAATCCTGATTTGAAATTAGTAGACAATGGGAAGAAGTACCGTGTGCCTGATCTCAACTTCCCTCCACCAGAGGATGATTGATCAAAACATGGTAGAACGAGTGTTTTATATTTTTGTAAACAATAAACATTAAGTATTGGGTATTCTTTCATCATACGTGTTAATGGTGTTGAATTACTAAACTTAACTTTATTTACATTTCTTGTTTCCCATGATTAGGTCAAGGGGACAAACATTAATGGTGATTGCAATAAGTCCTCTTGATTTTTTTAATTAGGCAATATATTGCGAGAGTTTTAAGTTTTTGTACATTTTTATTTTATGCATATTTTCTGTGTTTCATTTCTCTCTTCTTATTTTTTCTGTTATAGTAGTCCTTTTTATTTATATCTTTTTGTTTCAGTTTTTCGTTAGTTTATAAATTTATATGAGAATAATTACAATAGATACAAAAAAATCAATATTTATTAGACAAAGTTTGCAGTGCAAAGCTTGTGTAAATGTCACGACCCAAAATCCCACCTCAGGCATCGTGATGGCACTTAGTCTCTAACACTAGGCAAGCCGATTTTAATAACAATTCAAGCCATTTTTTAATAGAAACTAACAACGAAAATATTCAACAAACAACCTCCCAAGACTGGTAATACTGAGTCACGAACTCTAACTGAATACATGAAATGATCTCAAGCATTGAATACTCAATATTGTTTAATTAATAAATTAACAGTACAATACAAATAGAAAGACTCTAAGGGACTACGACGACCAATAAGCTCTACCTTAAGTCCTTGCGATCACACTCTAACTTTGTCCGAGTCCGATATCTCCAATGTCTGGCTTTACACAAAAATGTTCAAAAGTGTAGTATGAGTATACCACAGTCGGTACCCAATAAGTATCAAGACTAACCTCAGTGGAGTAGTGACGAGGTACAGTTAAGAAACTCACTAGTCTAATAACATGTGCAATATAGTATATAAAAATAATAGGAAACAAATAATAATAATAAAAACACTAATCAACCAGTGATATACAGAGCAGGGCAACAAGAACACCATTAATATTGCTCAAAAAATAATAAATACAAGTACAACCAATTAATCTAGTCCTTCAAACATAAATCTTTCATCTATGTACTTCTCAAATAAAAATCTTTATGATATAATACATTCCAATAAATACATTTCAAATATACTCCCTTCAAATAAATATTTTTCAAATATAATTCTTTCGAATAAATCTATTTCAAATATAATTCTTCAAATAAATATCTTTCGAATAAAAGTCACCCTGTGACACCTCATTTCAAAATCATAAAATACGGGTTTTAGCCCACTTTCATATTTTCACGGCACCTCGTGCCAATTTATCTATCACAACCGCAAGCATAACTCACATGTCAATATCATCATCATTTAACCACGGCACCTTGTGCCCACATTTCATATCACAACTGCACGGACAATTCACGTGCCAATATCATCATTATTTATTCACGGCACCTCGTGCCGACATTTCAATTCATAATCCGCCTGGCAATAGCCACAGGCTCCCAATTTCAACATAGATCAGACTATTATCAAGTTTACCGAAACAACAAGATAAATTGCACAAGATAAAAAAAATAAACATAAGGAAAATCACAACATCACATAAAAATTACCAACGCAATAACTCCACATCATCACATATCATCCCTGACAATAGCCACCCTTATCTCTCCTATAGCCACCCTTATTATTCCTATAATAGCCACCCTTATCGCTTCTATATTAGCCTCCCTTATCTCTCCGCCCAGACAATATCACAACACACATAACCATATTGAAATGCGACGCTTATACCCACATAATATCAACAGTGGAATGTCACCCTTATCCGCCGCATAACAGTAACCTAAATCACACAATAATTTACACGGATATTACCACGATAACACAAAACAACAATTCATATTATAAATTTCCCATAGGCCACAACCAATTCCAAAGATACAACAAAATCAATTAATTTCACAGCAAATAGCCCAAGGCTCCACACAACGTATATAAACCTCGAAAACAACAATAATGAAGGAAAATTAACTCATCATGACACAACCCCTTCTTTAGTCCAAAATTTTGAAAAATATATTAGTACCTCAATTTAAACTTATTTAATAAATTATTTGCTTACGCAAAAATCTATAATATAATTATTTCTAGGAAATATCAAATCAACAAACACACGAAATTCTGATAAAATTCCAAGTCGCAATCACACCAAATTATCATATAAATACAAACTTAAAAAATAAAGAATGAGGCATGACAAATCAAGGTTTTACTAAATTTTCACAATTTTCTAATTTAATACATAAGGGTGTGTACAAATTTTTAACCGATATAGTTTGCACATATAAATCAAGTACGTACTCGTCACCTCGCGTACATGGTTTTCCAATCACACAATTTTCACATAAGACTCAATGCCTAGGAAAAATTCCCCCACACAAGGTTAGGCAAGATACGTACCTTTTTTAAGTTAGGCCGATATTTCAAAATTGTCTTCTTGCTTGAATTGACCTCCGGACAGCTCAAATCTATCCAAATTAATTCAATTCAGTCAATACTAATTAAAGAAATTAATTCCATATGAAAATACTAATTTTTCAATAAAAACTGAAATTTAACTCAAAACTCACCAGTGGGGCCCACGTCTCGGAATCTGACAAAACTCACAAAATACAACAACCCATTTGATTACGAGTCCACTCATACCAATTTTATCAAATTCCGATAACAACTCGACCTCCAAATCTAAAATTTTCGTTGTTGAAAAGTTTTGCAAAAATCTTGATTTCTTCCCTTTAAATCCGAAATAAATGATGAATATAACCATGGATGTATGAAATATAATCACTTTTGGATATAGGACACTTACCCAAGTCGAAGTCGTGAAGAAATCCTCAAAATCGCCCAAGAACCGTGCTCCAAAACTCCAAAAATGAAATGAAGGAAATGACCATTTTTGGTCCTTAAGTTTCTGCCCATCCGTCATTAAAAGTCCATTTTTCGTCACTAAAAGTCCATTTTCCGTCACTAAAAGTCCAATCCATAACTTGCTTGCACCAGCAGTTATTCTTTTCACTAAAAAGGCTCTAGCTCCATCATACGAACTCGGAATTCGACGATTCTTGTTCCTATGAGTCAGAAATAATAATATGAACATATTCGTTCAATCAAAACTTAATTTGGAGCTCATTTTCTTAATACGATATCAATTTCGCTCGTTAAACAATTAATTCATGTTTCGCGCTAAAAACCCAATCGCGACTTGATGAAATTAGACCAACCTTACCAGATCACTCCTATAATTTATTATCAAAATCCCGGAAGTCTCGAAATCAAATTTCGATCTCTAGAACTAAAAATGGACCTTTGGATCATTACATGCTTATGCTGAAAATATCAAACTCTTCCAAAACTCTTCCCCGACAGCCTATAGTGTATCAATCATAACTTCTTGTACTTAACTTCAACTGCCAAACGGTTTAAATTTATGCAAACTAGATATAAAGCTATAACTTTCATGTTTTTCTCATCGCTTAACTCCTTATATATTGCGAGATATAAGCTCCCAAAGTCAGCCTTGTGCAGCAGAAATATCTGGCGATGCACACTACTGTAGCCAAAATCTGCAGTATCAGTTTCAGTCAATCGATCATAACTTTTTGTACAAATGTCCGAATGATGAATGGTTTATCATTATGGTAACTAGAATCAATGGTCTACAACTTTCATATTTAGATAATTTCCAGATTTCTTATAGATTTCGAGATATAACCTTCCAAAGTTAGCTCTGCGCATCAGAAAATTCGCACATTGCTGTCAAAACAACCAACAGTTAAAAATGATCTGAAACCATTCCGAAACTCACCCGAAGCCCTCGGGACCTCAACCCAATACACCAACAAGTATTAAAACATCATACGAACTTAGTTGAAACCTCAAATCACATAAAACAACGCTAAAACCATGAATCATACCCCAATTCAAGCTTAAGGAACTTAAGAATTTCCAACTTCTACATTCGAAGCCGAAACCTATCAAATCAATTCCGATTGACCTCAAATTTTGCACACAAGTCATAAATGACATAACGAATCTATGAAAATTTTTAGAACTGGATTCCAACTCCGATATCAAAATGTCAACTCCCCGGTCAAACTTCCCAAAAATTCAATTTTCGCCATTTCAAGCAAAATTTCACTACGGACTTCCAAAAACAAATTCGGATACGCTCCTAAGTCCAAAATCACCATACGGAGCTATTGGAATTATCAAAACTCCATTTTGGGGTCGTTTGCACATAATTCAATATCTGGTCAATTATTTCAGCTTAAGCTTCCAAAACAAGAATTGTTCTTTCAATTAAATCCTAAATCATCCGAAAACTAAACTTGATCACCCTCGCAAGTCATAATACACATTTCAAAGCTGCTCGAGACCTTAAGCCACCGAACGGAACGTAAATTCTTAAAATGACAAGTCGGTTCGTTACATCTTCCCCCTCTTAAAACAATCGTTCGTCCTCGAATGTGTCAAGAATTATTCTGAGGACATTAAATTTTTGAGTGTATTATTACACACATATTCGCGGGTGATTCTACATCACCACAATTTAGCATGGGTCCGACAATACCATCTCAGTTGAGATTATTTCTTTTATTCTCATTTATAAACTTTAAAGCCAACTTCTTACACTCCAATTAATTTCAAAAGGCCTTATTATCATATCAACGCACGGTATTAGTTTCAACCAGCTATAGCAACTCGTGCCTACGCACATATCAACGTATGCCCATAATCACAGCTCTGGTCATAATAGTTATTTATAATTAATTCCAGCATCCTTAATTAATCTCATATTAACTAAAATCTCATTTCAAATTTTCGCAACATTGACAGCAAGACACGAGACATGAAGACCTCATAATTGATTATCCGAATCAATGGGTCGCATTTAACACCACCTGGGCACTCACCTTATAGGCTAAAACGCAATGTTTACAGCACGAATATGGCTACATATGCACAGAAACATATAAAAGAATTATCAAATAAGCCTAACAGGCATGACTCTATATTAATACTATAGTACAAATTTAATTTCACAAAGGGACAATTTAAACTCATAAATTTTTCACCACAAGGACCTCGTCCTTATATAACTTTCACCACGGCTTGTAGCCCAATTTAAATATTTCACATCATATAAAAATGCGAGGATCTCGTCCTCAACTCCGAATCACAAGTATTTTGCACATTGTGCCAACTGAAATTTTCTATTTCCTTTCTTTCTTCTTTTCAATAAATATCGTAAACAATTTTCTCTACACATAATTAACCCCTCATTCCAATAGGGCATAAAATTCATAAAATTGAAATCAATTATTCCCAAATCACATCAAAACCCACTATAGTGAGTAATAAAAATTATTTTTGGACTTATAGCCCTCAATGGTGTACAAAATATAAATGATAGATACGGGCTAACATCATCAAATCTCCCAACAGGGATAAACATATATGTGGGTCACAAAGTTACGAAGCTCGCCCATAAGCGGAGCATAATAGTAGGACTCACCTCAATATTCAGAACCGAATCAAATTAAGGAAAAATATTATTTTATAACAAATCAGGATCATACCTGTAATGATACTATCTGGTGTGGTGGCCTCAGCCACACCATAGCAATTATATCAATGGGTTGGGCCTCCCCCTCTAGGGAGCCCTCTACTCGCCTGTCCTCCACCTCTAACTGGCTGTGTACGTGGGGTAGTAACTGCATTGGGGCCCATAGCCTGAGTGTTCTGATAAAATCCACCTCTCCCAAGTTTGGGACAATCTCTCATGATATGCCTAGTATCACCATACTCATACTGAGTCTGTGCCGGATAACTGGAATAACCACTGTAAGAATTTTGTGCAGGTGGTGCACTATAAGAACTTACTGGAGCACTCCGAGTAATTTGATGTACAGATTGAGCTGGCCGAACTGCTCGAGCCTCTGCCATAATGTGTCATAGCTGAAGAGTAAAATCCACTGAACCCTCTAGAGCTTCGATACCTTTTGGTCTCCTTAGACTCCTTTTCCTCATTTAGAACACACCTAATCCTCCTCGCAATCTCCATTACTTGCTAAAATGAAGTATCAGTTTGCAACTCTCAAGCCATGCATGTTTTAAGATCATAATCGAGCCATTCAATGAATCTGCGGACTCGCTCTCTAACTGTAGGAACCAAGATAGGTGCATGACAGGCCAATTCACTGAACCTGATACCATTTTCTGACATTGTCATAGTGCCCTGACGCAATCGTTCTATCATGACCCAATTCCATCATAGGCCGTGATGGTGCCCAACACCATTTTTACGCAAGCCAACACTGATCAAACTAGTGGTTTCTCGTTTAAATAAATTACTAAGTGGATAACATTTCCTCATTTGTAAATTTTTTTTAGAAATTTGCAAATGTGACATAATTAAACGGAAACAAATGAGTACAAATCGTTACCATGTAAACAAATCCAAAATCATAAGTCTACTAGTGTGTGTGCCAAGACCTGATGTCGCAAGTATATGGGCAATCTAGTAGAATATACAAAAGAATGCTAGCCTACTGTCTAAAAGGAAATAGACAGAAAAATAAAGCATAAGAGAGACTCCAGCTGCTGCAGAACGGCTAGGAAGGCAGCTCACCGTGAAGTCTCGAGATGAGGATCAAATCTGCGCACCAGACTAGTAATCATATACACCTGCCTCAGATCCTGTACAATTAAGTACAGAAGTATAGCGTGAATACATAAATAATATATACTCAGTAAGTATCTAGTCTAACCTCGAAGAAGTAGTAACGAGGGGTCGACTCCGACACTTACTAAGGGCCAAAAATATAATAATATAAAATTCTAATTAAGCATGATATATAACAATAAAACTCAGAACAAGAAATAACTGAACAATTCATCACCATATTTAAGAACCCAAATCACTTCCTTCATTTAAAATAAATAATCTTTCAAATAATGAATTTATACCAATTAAAAAAAGGGACTTCCAGTTCAATTATCACGCACAAAATTCCACCAAGGACGTTCGGCCCAATCATACATAAATGTAACTGTGCACTGCCGAGGGTCGAACTGTACAAACCATAGATGCATATATTAACCTGCCGAGGCGAACGACCCGCTCCCATGAGAGTAGTAGAAAGAATTACCCCGCTCGCGGAATATACTTGCGATGCGGTCAAATATAAATTATCAATAAATCATAACCCTTTCTTGATTCTTTTCAAAATAAAGACAATTCAACTTGAAGCTTTTAAATCCTTAAAAAATCCTCGACTTAGTTCCATTTGATACAATTAACAAATATAATCAAATAACGGTGTCCACAAAGCATGGTGTAAACCTAAAACTACCCGGGCATAAACAGGAATAGTAGCTACGTACGGACTCTCGTCACTTCGTGCGTACGTAGCCCCCACAAATAACAACACATATTAATTAAGTTCACCTATGTGGTAAGTTCCCTTTTACAAGGTTAGAAAAGAGACTTACCTCGTCTCAAAGCCTACTTCCCAATTCAAGAATGCACTCAAACCTCCAAATTTGATGCCAAACGACTCGAAACTAGTCAAACATTACATAAATCAATCAATCTATGCTCAAAAGTTCATATTTCCACTATTAGAGTGATTACCCAAACCGAATTGCAAGATTCCTAAAATTCACCCCCGGGCCCACACGCCCGGATTCCCAGAAATATTTGAAGAAAGTTGTTACCCATAACCTTAGGAACATAATATATGATTTTCACTAAGTTTCATAATCATTTTCGTGGTAAAATCTCATTTTTATTAAACCCTAGGTTTTTCATCTCAACCAATTATTTTTACCAATTTTCATGTTGAAATCTACCCATAATCTATGTATTAAACTCACATTAAGGTAGGAATTACTTACCCTCAATAGCTAGGTTGAAGTCTCCCTTTTTGAAGCTCTAAAATCGCCCAAATGTGTGAAGAATGGGAAAAAAATGCCTAAGTCCCGTATTAAATGAAGTTTACTCCCTCCAGCGATTTCCGAACCTGCGGTCATAGGGCCGCACCTGCGCCCTCGCTTTTGCAGACAAAAGTCCACTTCTGCGGAACTCCCCTGGGCTGGCTGGCATCGCTTCTGTGGACGAGTTTCTGTTTCTGCAGTCCCGGTTCTGCGGAGGATGGGATGCACCTACGAAATCTGGGCTTTCCTTCCTTGGCCGCTTCTGCGAGGCTTGGCTCGCACCTCCGAGCTTGCACCTACGACTGGCCAAGCGCAGGTGTGATTATGACAGACCTGATGCTTCAGTTGTTGCTCTAAATTCTCATTTTGGTCTGAGCCTCGTCCGATTGACACTCGGGGCCCCTGGGGCCCCGCCCGAACATACCAACAAGTTTGGAATCATAAAACGGACTTACTCGAACTCTCGGAACGCTCGAAACAACATCAAAATTAAGAATCGCTCCCCAAAACCAATTGAATCAAACCTAAGAACTTCAAGTTCTTCAATTTACTTCCAATGCGCCGAAACGTACTTAAACTACTCGAAATGACACCAAATTTAGCGTGCAAGTCTTAAATGACATTATGGAACTATTCCCGATCTCGGAATTCCGTTTGGACATTGATATCACCAAAACCCGCTCCCAATCAAATTTAAAGAACTTCTAAAACCTTCAAGAACCAACTTTCACTATTAGGCACCAAAATGCTCCCGGGTCATCCAAAACCCAATCCGAACCTACGCCCAAGTCCAAAATCATCATACGAACCTATTGGAACCGTCAAATTCCGATTCTGTGGTCGTCTACTCAAAATATTGACCGAAGTCAAACTTTGCCTTTTAAGCCAACCTTAAGGAACCAAGTGTTCCGATTTCAACCCGAACCCTTCCAAATCCCGAACTAACCATCCCCGCAAGTTATAAAATAGTAAAAGCATGTACGGGAAGTCTTATTTAGGGGAACGAGGTTCTAGAAATCAAAACGACCGGTCGGGTCATTACATTCTTCACCTCTTAAACAAACGTTCGTCCTCGAACGAGTTTAGATTCATACCTGAGGTGCTGAATAAGTGTGGATATCTGATCCGCATGTCCTTCTCGGATTCTCTGGTTGCCTCATCGACTGGTTGGCCCCTCCACTGAACCTTTACCACGGAAATCCTCTTGGATCTCAACTGGCGATCCTGTTTAGCAACAATGGCAACTAGCTCCTCCTCATAACCCAAGCTCTCATCTAGCTGTATAGTGCTGAAGTCTAACACATGTGACAAGTCGGCGTGATACCTCCGGAGCATAAACACGTGAAAAACCAGATGAACCCCTGATAGGCTGGGTGGTAAAGCAAGCTCATAAGCAACCTCCCCAACCCGCCTTAACACCTCAAATGGGCCTATAAACCTTGGGCTCAACTTGCCCTTATTCCCGAATCTCGTAATGCCTTTCATCGGCAAGAATTTCAAGAGAACCTTCTCGTCTACCGTAAAGGATACATCACGTGCCTTCTGATCCACGTAAATCTTCTGTCTGGACTGTGTTGTGCGAATTCGCTCCTGAATCAACTTTACCTTTTCCAAGGCATCCTTCACCAAATCAGTAACATATAACTGAGCTTCGCCGGGCTCAAACCACCCGATGGGAGAACCACATCGTCGACCATATAAAGCCTCAAATGGAGCCATCTCGATATTGGACTGATAACTGTTGTTGTAAGCAAACTCGGCCAAAGGCAAGAAATGATCCCACTGTACCCCAAAGTCAATCACACATGCTCTGAGCATGTCCTCCAAGATCTGAACTGTCCGATCTGACTGCCCATCGGTCTGTGGATGAAACGCAGTGCTTAGCTCTACACGGGTCCCCAACTCACTCTGTACGGCTCTCTAGAAATGCAAAGTGAACTGAGGTTTTTTGTCTGATATGATGGAAACAGGCACACCGTGCAACCGAACTATCTCCCGAATATAAATCTGGGCCAACCTCTCTGAAGTATAAGTGGTTTCAACTGGAATGAAGTGTGCTGACTTGGTCAACCTATCAACAATGACCCAAACTGCATCAAACTTCCGCAAGGTCCCCGACAACCCAACTACGAAGCCCATAGTAATGCGTTCCCATTTCCACTCTGGTATAGTCATCTGCTGGAGTAAGCCATCTGGCCTCTGGTGCTCACACTTAACCTGCTGGCAATTTAGGCACCTAGCTACATACTCAACTATGCCTTTCTTCATCCGCCGCCACCAATAATGCTGTCTCGGGTCCCGATATATCTTCGTAGCACCTGGATGAATGGAATACCGAGAACTGTGTGCCTCCTCTAGAATCCTCTCCCTCAAGCCATCGACATTAGGAACACATAGACGACCTTGGAGTCGCAGGACACCATCCTCGCCAATAGAAACCTCCTTGGCAACAACCTGTAGTACCGTCTCTCGGAGAACTGCCAAGTGCGGATCATCAAACTATCGAGCCTTGATCTGCTCCAATAGTGAAGACGGGGAAACAACACATGCAAGAACTCGGCTGGGCTCTGAAATATCCAACCTCACAAGTCTGTTAGCCAAGGACTGAATGTCCAAAGCTAGTGGCCTCTCTTCTATTGAAATAAATGCCAAGCTACCCATACTCTCTACCTTCCTTCTCAAGGCATCCGCGACCACGTTCGCCTTTCCCGGATGATATAGAATAGTGATGTCATAGTCTTTCAGTAACGCAATCCATCCGCGCTTCCTTAATTGAGATCCCTTTTCTTGAACAAGTGCTGCAAACTGTGGTGATCAGTGTAAACCTCACAAGGCACCCCATATAGATAATGCCTCCAGATCTTAAGAGCATGAACAATTGCGGCCAACTCAAAATCGTGCACAAGATAATTCTTCTCATGGGGCTTCAGCTAACGTGAAGCATATGCAATAACTCGCCCCTCCTGCATCAATACACAACCCAAGCCAACGCGTGAAGTGTCGTAATACACAGTATACTCCCCGAACCGGAAGGCAACACTAGAACTGGTGCTGTAGTCAAGGCCGTCTTGAGCTTCTGAAAGCTCGCCTCACAATCATCGGACCAACGGAATAAAGCACTCTTCTGGGTCAATCTAGTCAAAGGTGCTGCAATGGATAAAAAGCCCTCCACAAACCGGCGATAATAACCTGCTAACCCCAGGAAACTCCTGATCTCAGCTGCCGAAGTGGGATGAGGCCAATTCTGAATTGCCTCAATCTTCTTAGTGTCCACCTTAATACCCTCTCCCGATACAATATGCCCTAAGAATGCCACAGAATCTAACCAAAACTCACATTTGGAGAACTTAGCATACATCTTCTGTTCCCGCAAAGTCTGGAGCACTACTCTCAAATGTTGCTCATGCTCCCCCAGGCTACGTGAGTAGATAAAGATGTCATCAATGAAGACAATGGCGAACAAATCAATATAAGGCTTGAACAACCTGTTCATCAAATCCATAAATGACACTGGGGCATTGGTCAAGCCAAAGGACATCACTAGAACCTCATAATGACAATATCTAGTTCGGAACATCTGAGTCCCAAATCTTCAACTGGTGATACCCTGACCTCAAGTCGATCTTAGAGAACACCCTAGCACCCTGCAACTAGTCAAACAAATCATTGATTCGCGGCAAAGAGTACTTGTTCTTGATGGTAACTTTGTTCAACTGGCGGTAATCAATGCACAACCGCATAGTTCCATCTTTCTTCTTCACAAATAACACTGGTGCACCCCAAGGTGATACACTTGGTCTGACAAACCCCTTTTTCTAACAACTTTTCAGCCTGCTCCTTCAACTCCTTCAACTCTTTTAGATCCATACGGTATGGTGGGATAGATATAGGTTGGGTACGCGGAGCCAAGTCAATGCAAAAATCAATATCACGATCTGGTGGCATGCCTGGAAGGTCAGAAGGAAACACATCGATGAACTCCCATACTACTAGCACTGAATCAATCGTCAGAGACTCTGCGGTGGTATCCCGAACATAGGCTAGATAAGCCAAACAACCCTTCTCGACCATATGTCGAGCCTTCAGAAAAGAGATAACCTGACTAGATGTACTGATAGATGAACCCTTCGACTCCAATCTAGGCAGCTCTAGCATTGCTAAGGTAACAGTCTTGGCATGGCAATCAAGGATGGCGTGATATGGGGATAACCAGTTCAAGCCCAGGATAACCTCAAAGTCGGTCATATCAAGTATTAATAGAAGGTTCGCTCTAGTCTCGTAGCCACAGAATGTGACCACACAGGATCGATAGATCCGATCCACAACCACATAATCGCCCACAAGAGTGGACACATAAATAAGAGTACCCAAGGACTCGCGAGGAATATCCAGGAAATGAGAAAACAAAGATGATACATATGAATAGGTAGATCCTAGATCAAATAACACTGAAGCATACCTACCGCAGATAGAAATAATACATGTGATCACGACATTTGTGGCCACTACATCTGGTCTGGCCATAAAAGCATAGAATCTAGCTGGAGCGCCGGTTGGCTGGCCTCTACCTGACTGAACAATAGCTGGCTGACCTCCCCCTGCCTGGCCTCCACCTCTAGGACGACCCCTACCCGCTTGTCCCCCCACCTCTGGGCGGTCGGATGGCTGGTGCTGGGCTAATGACCCTGCTGTACTGCCTTGCCCCCAAAGTCTGGGACAAAATCTCTTTATGTGACCTGGATCTCCACACTCGTAATAACCTCTCGGAACCATAAATTGTTGCCCTGAAGTCTGACCCTGATGGCCTGAATACCCACTAGAAGAACCCTGGATGGTTGGTGGGCGGTATGAACTCTCTGGCATGGCACTGAAATAGGCACTGGAAGAACCTTGATGACCTGGTGGGCGATAAGAACTCTCTAGCATAACGCTAAAATAGGGTCGCGCTGGAGCACCCTGAGGAGGTAGTGGTGCTGGATATATGGGCCTGCTAGGCTGACCCCTCCCAAACTGACCTTTGCCCCTAGCCGGGGCACCTCTAAACTCTCCAGAGAAACGTGTCCTCTTTTCTTGATGCATCTGCTCTCTACCCTTCTGGAGGTAGCCATCAATCCTCCGAGCAATCTCCACTACTAGCTGATAATCAGTACCCATCTCAACCTCCTAGGCCATACTAGCCTGAATACCGGGGTGAAACACCGCAACAAATCTCCGCACTCTCTCTGCGTCAGTAGGAAGTATCATAAGTGCATGGCGATAGAACTAAGAGATCCTAGCATCATAATCAGTCACTGACATCTGACCCTGCTCGAGCTGCTCGAACTGACCTCGCAACTCTTCCCTCTAAAAGGGTGGAATATACCTATCCAAGAAAAGTTGTGTATACAGGTCCGAAGTCATGGGAGGAGAACCCGCTGGTCTGCCAAGAAGATAAGACTGCCACCATCTACGAGCCCTGCCCTCTAGCTGGAAGGTAGTGAAATCCACCCCATGGGACTCCAATATCCTCATGTTGTGCAGTCTGTCCCTACACCGATCAATGAAGTCCTGGGGATCCTCATGCCGCTCACCCCCGAAGATAGGAGGGTGTAGCCTAGTCCATGAATCGCAGCATCGGCCCATGACCTCCTGAAAACCCGGTGCTGACATGAAATCTACCGGGGCTAGCTCTGCGGCGGGCACCTCGCCCTGCTCCTCAATGATGGGATCCTCCACTGGATCCGCTGGTGGTGCTACTGGGGTAGCTCTGGAACGTCCTCGTCCCCTACCTCAGTTTGGTGCCCTCCCCCGGCCTCTGCCTCGACCTCTAGCAACGGGGGGAGCAGCTCCTCCCGGGTTTGGAACGTCTATCGTATGCGTTCTCATAATCTGTGAGAGAATGAGAGAAAGGAACTTCGTATACCATCAACTGCAAGATAGGAGATGAATAAAGAGTAGCTTCCTAACACCCTATAGCCTCTCAAAAATAAGCATGAATGTCTCCGCACTGATCTGCAAGACTCTATTAGGTCTGCCAATAACTTGTGAGACCTACGTGAACCTAGTGCTCTGGTACCATGTTGTCACGATCCAATTCCATCATAGGTCGTGATGGTGCCCAACACCATTGTTAGGAAAGCCAACACTGATCAAACTAATGGTTTCCCGTTTAAATAAATTACTAAGTGGATAACATTTCCTCATTTGTAAATTTTTTTTAGAAATTTGCAAATGTGACATAATTAATAGTACAAATCGTAATCATGTACACAAATCCAAAATCATAAGTCTATTAGTGTGTGTTTCAAGACCTTGTGTCACAAGTATGTGGGCAAACTAGTAGAATATACAAAAGAATGCTAGCCTACTGTCTGAAAGGAAATAGACAGAAAAATAAAACATAAGGGAGACTCCAGCTGCTGCAGAATGGCTCGAAAGGCAGCTCACCGTGAAGTCTCGATATGGGGATCAAATATGCGCACCAGACTGGTAACCAGATGCACATACCTCAGATCCTGTACAATTAAGTACAGAAGTGTAGCGTGAGTACATAAATAATATGTACCCAGTAAGTATCTAGTCTAACTTCGAAGAATTAGTGACGAGGTGTCGACTCCGACACTTACTAAGGGCCAACAATATAATAATATGAAATTCTAATTAAGCATGATATATAACAATAAAACTGAGAACAAGAAATAACTGAACAATTCATCACCATATTTAACAACCCAAATCACTTCCTTTATTTAAAACAAATAATCTTTCAAATAATGAATTTATACCAATTAAAAAAAGGGACTGCCAGTTCTATTATCACGCACAAAATTTCGCCGAGGACGTTCGGCCCGATCCAACATAAATGTAACTGTGCACTGCCGAAGATTGAATGACACGAATCATAGATGCATCTATTAACCTTCCGAGGCAAATGGCCCGCTCCCATGATAGTAGTAGAAAGTATTACCCCGCTCGCGAAATATACTTGCGACGCGGTCAAATATAAATTATCAATAAATTATAACCCTTTCTTGATTATTCTTAAAATAAAGACAATTCAACTTGAAGCTGTTAAATCCTTAAAAAAACCCTCGACTTAGTTCCATTTGATACAATTAACAAATATAGTCAAATAACGGTGTCCACAAAGCATGGTGTAAACCTAAAACTACCCGGACATAAACAGGAATAGTAGATACGTACGGACTCTCGTCACTTCGTGCGTTCGTAGCCCCCACAAATAACAACACATATTAATTAAGTTCACCTATGGGGTAAGTTCCCTCTTACAAGGTTAGAAAAGAGACTTACCTCATCTCAAAGCCCACTCCCCAATTCAAGAATGTGCTCAAACCTCCAAATTTGATGCCAAACGACTCGAAACTAGTCAAACATTACATAAATCAATCAATCTATGCTCAAAAGTTCATATTTCCGCTATTAGAGTGATTACCCAACCCGAATTGCAAGATTCTTAAAATTCACCCCCGGGCCCACATACCCGAATTCCGAAAATATTTGAAGAAAATTGTTACCCATAACCTTAGGAACATAAATATATGGTTTTCACAAAATTTCATAATCATTTTCGTGGTAAAATCTCATTTTTATTAAGCCCTAGGTTTTTCATCTAAACCCATGATTTCTACCAATTTTCATGTTGAAATCTACCCATAATCTATGTATTACACTCACATTAAGGTAGGAATTACTTACCCTCAATAGCTATGTTGAAGTCTCCCTTTTTGAAGCTCTAAAATCGCCCAAATATGTGAAGAATAGGAGAAAAATGCCTAAGTCCCGTATTAAATGAAGTTCACTGCCTCCAATGATTTCCGCACCTGCGGTCATAGGGCCGCACCTGCGCCCTTACTTTTGCAGACAAAAGTCCGCTTCTACGGAACTCTGCTGGGCTAGCTGGTGTCGCTTCTACAGACGGGTTTCCGCTTCTGCGGTCCTGCTTCTGCGGAGGATGGGCCGCACCTACGAAATCTGGGCTGCCATTCCTTGGCCGCTTTTGCGAGGCTTGGCTCGCACCTGCGAGCTCACACCTGCGGCTGGCCAAGCGTAGGTGCGATTATGACAGACCTGATGCTTCAACTGTTGCTCCAAATTCGCACCTTGGTCTGAGCCTCGTCCGGTTGACACTCGGGGCGCCTCCCGAATATACCAACAAGTTTGGAATCATAAAACAGACTTGCTCGAACTCTCGGAAGGCCCGAAACATCATCAAAACTAAGAATCGCACCCCAAAATCAATTGAATCAAACTTAAGAACTTCAAGTTCTTCAATTTACTTCAAATGCACCGAAACGTACTTAGACTACTAGGAATGACACCAAATTTTGCGTGCAAGTCTTAAATGACATTACGGAACTATTCCCAGTCTCAGAATTCTATTTGGACCTCGATATCACCAAAACCCGCTCCCAACCAAATTTAAAGAACTTCTAAAACCTTCAAGAACCAACTTTCATTATTAGGCGCCAAATCGCTCCCGGGTCATCCAAAACCTGATCCAAACCTACGTCCAAGTACGAAATCATCATACGAACCTATTGGAACCGTCAAATTCTGATTCCGAGGCAGTCTACTCAAAATATTGACCGAAGTCAAACTTGGCCTTTTAAGCCAACCTTAAGGAACCAAGTGTTCCGATTTCAACCCGAACCCTTTCAAATCCCGAACTAACCATCCCTTCAAGTCATAAAATAGTAAAAACATGTACGGAAAGTCTTATTTAGGGGAACGGGGTTCTAGAAATCAAAACGAACGGTCGGGTCGTTACACGTTCAAACTCTATGCGCCACGCATCTCGGAGAATCTGGGGAACAAACTCTTTTAAAAACATTTCCGAAAATTGAGCCCAAGTTAGTGGTATTGCATCGGCTCGTCTACCTTATTCATAAACTTGCCACCACTGATACGCTGTGCCTACCCGCTAAAATATAGTAAATGCAACTCCGCTCACTTCCACAATACCCATGGTGCGGAGAAAAGGGTGACACTTTTCTAGAAATCCTTGGGCATTCTCTAAAGTTGTGCCACTGAAAGTAGGTGGACTATACCTCTTAAACCTCTCAAGTCACCTTTGTTCTTCTTCTGATGCCCCTGGCCTGACCTCAGGCTGAACCGGAATAACAGGTTATACCGGTACTACATCCGGAACCTGACCAATGTGAACCTGCTCCTCTGGAGTCGTGGTAGGAGTATGAGCTACTCCCCCAATCTGCGAAATATTTTGTGCAACGGAGATCAATCCCACCTGAGTTAATATACCAAACATACTCAGGAATTGTGCTAAAGTCTCCTGAAGTTTGGGGTTAACAACAGGTGCTTCTGGTACCTTTCCCCCAACTGGAGCTACTGGCGGCTCCTCAACTGCTGTTCTGACAGGTGCTCTAGTCGCGGCAGGTGCCCTTACTCGGCCTCCGCCTCTTGCGGCCCTAGAAAAATGCTCGGGTGTGCCTGGTCAGTTTACCCGGTAGCACGTGTCCTCACCATCTGTGAGAGAATAGAGATACAAAGGCCCAATTTAAAATTCAAAAAATTTTGAACGACAGGAATGAAAAAAGTGAAAATTTCCTAACTGTTCTGTAGCCTCTCGAAGATAAGTACAGATGTCTCCGTACCAATCCGCAAGACTCTACTAGACTCGTTCGTGACTCGTAGAACCTATGAATCTAGAGCTCTAATACCAACTTGTCACGACCCAAAATCTCACCTCAGGCGCCATGATGGCACTTAGTCTCTAAGACTAGGTAAGCCAATTTTAATAACAATTCAAGTCATTTTTTTAATAGAAACTAACAGCGGAAATATTCAACAAACAACCTCCCAAGACTGGTAATACTGACTCACGAACTCTAAGTGAATACATGAAATGATCTAAAGGATCGAATACTCAATACTGTTTGATTAATAAATTAACAGTATAATAAAAATAGAAAGACTCCAAGGGACTGCGACGACCAAGCAACTCTACCTTAAGTCCTTGCGATCACACTCTAACTTTGTCCGAGTCTGATATCTCCAATACCTACCTCTGCAAAAAAAGTGCAAAAGTGTAGTATGAGTACACCACAATCAGTACCCAGTAAGTATCAAGACTAACCTCAGTGGAGTAGTGACGAGGTACAGTCAAGACACTCACTAGTGTAATAACATGTGCAATATAGTACACAAAAATAATAGGAAATAAATAACAATAATGGAAACAAATATCAATCAGTGATATACACAACAGGGCAACAAGAACACCATTAATATTGCTCAACAAATAATAAATACAAGTACAACTAATTAATCTAGTCCTTCAAACATAAATATTTCGCATATATACTTCTCAAATAAAAATCTTTAGGATATAATACTTTCCAATAAATACAATTCAAATATACTCCCTTCAAATAAATATTTTTCAAATATAATTCTTTCAAATAAATCTCTTTCAAATAAATATCTTTCGAATAAAAGTTACCCTGTGACACCTCATTTCAAAATCATAAAATACGGGTCTCAGCCCACTTTCATATTTCTATGGGCACCTCGTGCCAATTTCTCTATCACAACCACACGGACAACTCACGTGTCAATATCATCATCATTTAACCACGGCACCTCGTGCCCACATTTCATATCACAATTGCACGGACAATTCACGTGTCAATATCATCATTATTTAATCATGGCACCTCGTGCCCACATTTCAATTCATAATCTGCCTGGCAATAGCCACATGCTCCCAATTTCAACATAGATCAGACTATTATCAAGTTTACCGAAATAACAAGACAAATTTCACAAGATATAAAAATAAACACAAGGAAAATCACAACATCACATAAAAATTACCAACGCAATAACTCCACATCATCACATATCACCCCTAACAATAGCCACCCTTTTCTCTCCTATAGCCACTCTTATCACTCCTATAATAGCCACCATTATCGCTCCTATATTAGCCTCCCTTATCGCTCCGTTTAATAGCCACCCTTATCGCTCCGCCCAGATAATATCCCAACACACATAACCACAGTGAAATGCCACCCTTATACCCATATAATATCAATAATGGAATGACACCATTATCTGCCGCATAACAGTAACCTAAATCACGCAACAACTTACACGGATATTACCACGAAAACACAAAACAACAATTCATATTATAAATTTCCCATAGGCCACAACCAATTCCAAAGATGCAACAAAATCAATTAATTTCACAGCAAATAGCCCAAGGCTCCACACAATGTATATAAACCTCGAAAACAACAACAAGGAAGGAAAATTAATTCAGCATGACACAACATCTTCTTTAGTCCAAATTTTTAAAAAATATATTAGTACCTCAATTTAAACTTATTTAATAAATTATTTGCATACGCAAAAATCCATAATATAATTATTTTCAGGATATATCAAATCAACAAACACACAAAATTCTCATAAAATTTCAAGTTGCAATCACACCAAATTATCATATAAATACAAACTCAACAAATAAAGAATGAGGCATGACAAATCAAGGATTTACTAAATTTCTACAATTTTCTAATTTAATACATAAGGGTGTCTACAAATTTTTAACCCATATAGTTTGCACATATAAACCAAGTATGTACTCGTCACCTCGCGTACATGATTTTTCAATCACACAATTTCCACATAAGACTCAATGCCTAGGGGGAATTCCCCCACACAAGGTTAGGCAAAATACTTACCTTTTTTAAGTTAGGCCGATATTCCAAAATTACCTTCTTGCTTGAATTAACCTCCGGACAGCTCAAATCTATCCAAATTAATTCAATTCAGTCAATACTAATTATAGGAATTAATTCCATATGAAAATACAAATTTTCTAACAAAATCCGAAATTTAACTCAAAAATTACTTATGGGGCCCACATCTCGGAATCCGACGAAACTCAAATAATCAGACAATTCATTCAATTACAAGTCCACTCATACCAATTTTATCAAATTCCGATAACAACCCGACGTCCAAATCTAAAATTTTTGTTATTGAAAAGTTTTGCAAAAATCTTGATTTCTTACATTTAAATCCGAAATAAATGATGAATATAACCATGGATTTATGAAATATAATTACTTTTGGATATAAGACACTTACCCAAGTCGGAGTCGTGAAGAAATCCTCAAAATCGCCCAAGAACAGTGCTCCAAAAATCCAAAAACGAAATGAAGGAAATGACCATTTTTGGTCCTTAAGTTTCTGCTCATCCGTAATTAAAAGTTTATTTTCCGTCACTAAAAGTCCATTTTTCGTCACTAAAAGTTCACACCAGAACTTACTTGCACCAACAGTTATTCGTTTTACTAAAAAGGCTCTAACTCCATCATACGAACTCGTAATTTGACGATTCGTGTTCCTATGAATCAAAAATAATAATACAAACCTAGTCGTTCAATCAAAACTCAATTTTGAGCTCATTTTTTTAATGCGCTACTAATTTCGCTCGTTAAACAATTAACTCATGTTTTGCGCTAAAAACCCAATCGCGACTTGATGGAATTAGATCAAACTTTCTAGATCACTCCTATAATTCATTATCAAAATCTCGGAAGACTCGAAATCAAATTTCGATCTCTAGAACTAAAAATGGACTGTTGGATCATTACATGCTTATGCAAAAAACATCAAACTGTTCAAAAACTCTTTCCCGATAGCCTGTAGTGTATCAACCATAACTTCTTGTACTCAACTACAACTGCCAAACGGTTTAAATTTTTGCAAACTAGATACAAAGGGCTACAACTTTCATGTTTTTCTCATTACCCAATTCCTTATATATTGCGAGATATAAGCTCCCAAATTTAGCCCTGTGCAGTAGAAATTTCTGGCGATGCACACTGCTGTAGCAAAAATCTGCAGTACCAGCATCAGTCAGTCGATCATAACATTTTGTACAAATATTCAAATAAAGAACGGTTTATTATTCTGGAAACTAGAATCAATGGGCTACAACTTTCATGTTTTGATAATTTTTAGATTCCTTATAGATTTGGAGATATAAGCTTCCAAAGTCAGTTTTGCGCATCAGAAATTTCGCACATTGCTGTCAAAAACACCAGCAGTTAAAAATGATCTGAAACCACTCTGAAACTCACCCGAGGCCCTCGGGACATCAACCCAATACACCAACAAGTTCTAAAATATCATACGAACTTAGTTAAAATCTCAAATCACATAAAATAACGCTAAAACCACGAATCATACCCCAATTTAAGCTTAAGGTACTTAAGAATTTCCAACTTCTACATTCGATGTCGAAACCTATCAAATCAATTCCGACTGACCTCAAAGTTTACATACAAGTCATAAATGACATAACGGATCTATGAACATTTTTAGAACTGGATTCTGACTCCGATATCAAAAAGTCAACTCCCCGGCCAAACTTCCCAAAAATTCAACTTTTGTCTTTTCAAGCAAAATTTCACTACGGACTTCCAAAAAGGTTTCGGACACGCTCCTAAAGTCCAAAATCACCATACGGAGCTATTGTAATCATCAAAACTACATTTCGAGGTCGTTTATACATAATTCTCTATCCGGTCAATTATTTTAACTTAAGCTTCCAAAACAAGAATTGTTCTTTCAACTAAATCCCGAATCACCCGAAAATCAAACTTGACCACCCTCGCAAGTCATAATACATATTTCAAAGTTGCTCGAGACCTTAAGCCACCAAATGGAATATAAATTCTTAAAATGACAAGTCGGGTCGTTACAGTAAAGCATGTGCAAAGCACGTGGCAAGAGTACAGAAGATTACATGATAGTTTTTAAAAGGGTTAAAGTTTAGAATTCGTTTGTAGGACTTAACTCTAAAATAATTTATTTCAAACCATAGAGGTGTTCAATGCAAAGTTTAAATATTTTCCTCTATTATATGATCTTCCCTTTCTTTGAATATAAAGAACAAATGCGGTAGTGATAAAAAACAACAAAAGAAAAAGCCATCACCTATTCTCAAACGCCTTGAAAATGTTATTGCTCCCACTTGCTTCCCCAAGTCCTACTCTTCCTACTAGTAAAATAGTGGTAGGTTCCACAAGTGGCACTCACATTGGTGGCAATACGGGTGCCACTTTAGGTGGCTTTTCTCAAAATGCTAAAAGGTGCAATGGGCATCCATTGGTAAATGACAATGCTTTTCCTTATATCAATAAAGTTACTTTCTTCCGATTGCCTGAGCTATTTATATTTTGCCTATGATAATCCTTCTTTTTGTATATGAAGAACAAAAGTTCTAGGGATGAAAAACAACAAGAAAAGCCTTCAACTATTCTCAGTCGCACTGAGAATGCTATTACTCCACGTGCTTCCCTAAGTCCCACTCCTCCTACTAGTGGTCCAGTGGTAGGTGCCAGAAGTGACACTCACATTAGTAGCAATGCGAGGGCCACTTTAGGTGGCATTCCTCGATATGTTACAGTCGCTCCTAGTCTATTGCAGAAGCGTTCATATAACATGTTCGGTGGAGGAAGCAGTATTCTGCAGCCAAGCAATGCTCAGCTACTAAATGTGTCGCATCCTCTTAAATTTCCTTGGAATAGAGAGTACTTAGTGCGTAGTGGAAAAGACATTCATTCACCCAAATCCTTCGTTGGGTATAAGCTCTCCCAGCTAAGCCATAATAGAGAAGGTGCATATAATGAATCTACTGATATTCAACCACTAAAAGAGGTTGTCAAGGACAAAGCAATAAAACAAGTTGCATCGCAAGGAAAAGAGGAGGTTGTCGCAGAACCAAGTCCAACTAGACGTAATGACGTGAACGTTCCTGATTTGAAATTGGTAGACAATGGGAAGAAGTACTGTGTGCCAGATATCAACTTCCCTCCGCCAAAGGATGATTGATCAAAACATAGTAGAACGAGTGTTTATTATTTTTGTAAACAATAAACATTAAGTATTTGGCATTTTTTCATCATACGTGTTAATGGTGTTGAATTACTAAACTTAATTTTATTTATATTTCTTGTTTCCCATGATTATGGCAAGGGGACAAACATTAATGGTGATTGCAATAAGTCCTTTTGATTTTTTTTCAATTAGGCAATATATTGCGAGAGTTTCAAGTTTTTGTACATTTTTATTTTATGCATATTTTGCGTGTTTCATTTCTCTCTTCTTATTTTTTTCTGTTATAGTAGTCCTTTTTATTTATATCTTTTTCTTTCAGTTTTTCCTTAGTTTATAAATTTATATGACAATAATTACAATAGAATGTAATCAAATTTCGAGGTCCCTAGCCCGAGATATGTAATTTTGATGAAAAATTAAAAGTTTAAGTTCAAATAGTGACCGGATATCAAATTATGTGCAAACGACCCCAGAATAGAATTTTGATAATTCCAACAGTTTCGTATGGTAATTTTGGAATTAGGAGCATGATCGGAATTCTATTTGGAAGTCCGTAGTGAAATTAGGCTTGAAATGGCTAAAACAAGAATTTAAGTTTGGAAGTATGACCGGGGAGTTAACTTTTTGATAACGGAGTCGTAATACAGTTCCAAAATTTTCATAGCTCTGTTATGTCATTTATGACTTGTGTACAAAATTTGAGGTCAATCGGAGTTGATTTGATAGGTTTCGACATCAAATGTAGAAGTTGGAAATTTTAAGTGTCATTAAGCTTGAATTGGAGCATAATTCGTGGTCTTAGCATCGTTTGATGTGGTTTGAGGTTTCAAATAAGTTCGTATAATATTTTAGGACTTGTTGGTGTATTTGGTTGAGGTCCCGAGGGCCTCGGGTGAGTTTCAGATGGTTAACGGATCATGACCGAGGTACAAGATCGGACTCCCTGATCGGACTTCATGATCGGACTCCATGATCGAACCCCAAGACCGAGCTCCCAAAAATCGGACTCCTTGATCGAGGTACAAAATTGGAGTCCATGACCGAGGTACAAGATCGGACTCCCTGATCGGACTTCATGATCGGACTTCATGATCGGACTCCATGATCGAACCCCAAGACCGAGCTCCCAAAAATCGGACTCCATGATCAGACTCCATGATTGGACTCCAGGATCGAGGTCCATGATCGGACTCCCTGATCGAGATCCATGATCGGACTAAACAAATTTGTAAGTTATAATAACAAGGGACTTCGTCACATTTTCCATTTTTGACGAATTGGAGTTTGAGCAGAGGCGACTTTTGACAGAATGTATATATACTTCTGTGGTATGGTATCACTGTGATATTGGGATTTACATTGAAGCACCTCATTGGCACTTAAACCTGTAGGGAAGAATGGGTGTGAGTGGTTAGGGGTATTTAGGAGTAGAGTTGATTTCCTGGTTAGGTTACTCTCCCTGACACAAGCACTGCCCTGGGCCTTGAGACCCTTAGGAACTTTGAAGTGTTAGGGATCCAAAGAGTGCCTTGGCCTTGAATGGAATTCAACCCTTAGCCTCTAATCTGTTAAAATTTATTATTCCCTTTAGGTTTAGTATTTAATGATAACTAAAGGTTTTCAATGTGAATCACTTTGCCATATGTGAACCCACATTAGTATAATTTTCATAATTCGGATTACTATTGATTGTTATAATTATTTTAGGCCCTTTAGTAGCTTATTTCATATATAGTTATGTGCATATAATAACACATCTAATGACTTTCTATCTTTCTTGAACATGTATTATAATTGGGACTGCCGAGTTCTCAAAAGAACTCTAACCCATACAACGAGTAGGTACACGGGTTGAACGTGGTATTTAACCGGTTTAGGCTACTTAGACTCCTCCCATGCCTTAATTTAATTGTCATATCATGTTCTAGATTCTCATAGTCCTAACATGTCTTAAATGATTTTGTTAACACTTGTTATACATCCTGATTGATAAATTGCTCTCATTCTTTAGTTGAACTTATTGCCTCTTTTATTGTTACATACTATCTCTTCATGGTTGATTATCATTATTTGAAGTTATTGTTCATATTATCTTTTTCATTGTTGATTCCCATTATTTGAAGTCATTTATCTCTCTCATTGTTAAGTTATTGGTGTTGAAGTTGTGAAAGCCGGTATCACGTTGAGGCAAAATTGTTTATTATTGAGACAACTTTCTTGTTCAGCATTTTACATTCATTGTTGTTGTTAATAATTTTGTACACATTGTGTCGGAGCCATGGTCTATTATTGTGGAAACATTGATATTCTTGATTGTTGGCAAGTTGTGATATATGGAAACTTGTGGTGCTAGTTGTTATTATGATGTGATATTGACGCGCATGCGGCAGTATAAGGCTTGGGGTTAATGTACATGGGGCGGTATAAGGTTGGACTTATGTGCATGTTGCTTGTAGGGAAACTACATGAAGCATAAGGCGGGCTAAAGAGCGTGTAGCTATTTCGGGAAAACTATTTTAAAAACCTATTTAAATGTAAGGCTCACACGGCAGTATTAGGAAAGACTGTGATTGAAATTGAGAAATGTGAATACGAGGCGGTACCTCAGTTGTGATTCATATTGTACACGAGGCAGCACCTCATTGTTATTCTTGTGGTTTATCTCATGTTGCAAAGAGTTTTGGTGGGAACACTTCTTGTTATTTTGTTCTTCCTTGTTTTTTCAATTATTGTTTGTATATGATCGTTGTGGTTCTCTTTAATTGATTTCTTTATGTTATTACCATGCTTAAAATTCCGGTATTAGTTCATGCTATTGACTTGTTTCGTATCAGTTATTTCTCCGCCTTCCATTATTTATCCTTATTATGTTTTCATACTATTTATTTATATCCTAGTAGATGTCTTGACCTGGCCTCTTCACTACTCTACCGAGGTTATGCTTGATACTTACTGGGTACCATTGTGGTATACTCATACTATGCTTCTGCACATCCTTTTGTGCAGATCCAGGTACGTATTATTTTCAAGGAAATATATTGGGGTAAATGATTCTAACTCGGATTTGGTCTATATACACAAATATATCATTGGTTTTCACCATATAATTAGTGTTTTGAGATTTAAATTTGGGAAATTTTTAGAAATCTCATAGAAACGAATTTACGAGATTTCGGTATCGATTCGGAGTCGGATTTGAGTGAAATTGGTATGGTTGGGCTCGTAATTGAATGGATTTTCGGATTTCGTATCTTTCGCCGGATTCCAAGACATGAGCCCTACAGACGAACTTTTAATTAATTTCGGATTTTTATTGAAAAATATAGTATTTTCTTATGGAATTAATTCCTATAATTATTAGTGATTGTATCGAATTATTCTTGGCTAGATTCAAGCCAGACAGAGTTGGATAATCGTAAAAAAGGCCTTCTATTGGATTAAATTGGAGCAAGACGAGGTAAGTCTCTTGTCTAATCTTGTGAGGAAAAAATTACCCCATAGGTAATTAAAGCAATAATTGTTGCTAATTGTGGGGGTTATGTACGCACAAGGTGACGAGAGTCCGTGCGTAGCTACTATTAAATGCTAAAGTCCGGGTAGTTTAGGACTCAAAAGCATGAATGACTTGTGTAAAATTGTAGTCTTTACTTAATTAAATTATTTGATATATATTGTGAATTGTTAGGGAAGATATTAAAGGATGAAAATCTCATATTCTTAAATTTTCTATTTAAATTAATTAATTGTTAAGAGAAATTGTTCTTGCTCCTGAATTTATCTTATAATAAATATACTCTCATTGGAGGTACATAAGAAAATGTCCTCCTTTCTTGTGGAGCGGGCCGAATGCCTCGGCAGGATAGATGCATATATGGATCGTGCCACACGTCCCTCGGCAGTGTACACGACATTCTGGATCGGGCCATATGACCTCGGCAGAAATCTTGCTTAATAATAATAATTACACGATACTTTGATAGTTTATTGTAGCTTGTGAAGCTAATTGATAAATTGGAAATCTTTGAAATTTAAAGAATTATTATTTCTGCTTGTTAAGAAATTATTGTTATTCCTGTAAATAAGACTAATTGATAAATTTGGAAATTTATTGGAATTGAAGGAATTTAATTATTTCTGCTGGTTAAATAAATTATTGTTATATTTTGTGAATCATGTTGATTTAGATATTCTAGTTTTATTTCAATTATTATTATTGACCCATAGTGAGTGTCAAAGTCGGCCATCTCGTCTCTACCATTTCGAGATTAGGCTTGACACTTACTGGGTATACGTTGTTTACGTACTCATACTACACTTGCTGCACTTTTTGTGCAGGACCTGAAGCAAGTACTAGTGGGGGACCTATCGCCTTACACCTACGTTATCCAGAGGCATAGTGGTGAGCTGCCTTTCTGAGGCGTTCTGCAGCTACCAGTGTCCTTTTTCATATTTACATTCTGTCTATTTTTATTTCAGACAGTATTTGAGGTTTTGGTATAATCTACTAGAATGCTCTTACACTTATGACACCAGGTCTTGGCACACACATTGGTTGAATTAAGAGTTACTTATTTTCTTTGTTATTTTAAATTACTTGTTGGCTTGCCTAGATGTAGTGTTGGGTGCCATCACGACCTATAGGTGAAATTGGGTCGTGACAACATGGTATCAGAGCATTAGGTTCACATAGGTCTCACAAGTTATGAGCAGACCTAATAGAGTCTTGCGGATCGGTACGGAGACGTCTGTACTTATTTTTGAGAGGCTATAGGGTATTAGGAAACTACCTTTCTTCATATTCCATCATGCAATTAATGTAGTACTAAATATCCTTCTCTTATTCTCTCACAGATGGTGAGAACGTGCTCGAATGAGGTTCCATACCAAGTAAAAGCTACTCCTCCAGTTGCTAGAGACCGAGGCAGAGGCCGAGGGAGTGCTCCAGCCCATGGTAGAGGGCGAGGACGTCCCAGGACTGTTCCAGTTATGCTGCCAGTGGGTCCAACAGAGAATCCTATTATTGATGAGCAGGGTGAAGTGCCTGTGGCAGAGCCAGCTCCGGAGGATTTCACATCTATATCGGGATTTTAGAATGTTATGGGTCATATGCTGTGATTCATGGACACTATGATTGAGGCCGGTTTATTTCCGGTAGACCCAGCAACATCTCAGGCGGGCGGGGGAGCAGAGACCCCTACCGTGCAGGCTCATGGACAGGCAGATGTTGTATATCAGACCTAGGGTGCACTACCCGTGGGTGGAGCCCAGCCAATAGCAGCAGCTACACCTGAGCCCAGGCCAGCTGCAGCCGCTGACCCACAAAAACTATTTGACTGATGGACTAGACCACATCCCCCTGTCTTTGGAGGTGATCGACATGAGGATTCCCAGGATTTCATTGATCGTTGCAAGGATAGACTATACAATATGAGGATATTGGAGTCTCATGGGGTAGACTTTGCTACTTTTCATCTAGAGGGCAGAGCCCGTAGATGGTGACAGTCTTATGTTCTTGACATACCAACAGATTCTCCTCCCATAAGTTGGAACAGGTTCACCCGTATTTTCCTAGACAGGTATATTCCACACTCTCAGAGGGAAGAGTTGCGATTTCAGTTTGAGCAGCTCCAGTAGGGTCAGATGTCAGTGACCGATTACGAAGCGAGGTTCTCTGAGTTATCTCGTCATGCACTTATGATACTCCCTACTGAGGCGGAGAGAGTACGTAGGTCTGTTGCGGGTTTACATATTGGCATTCAGGCCACTATGGCTCGAGAGGTTGAGATGGGTACTTTTTATGAGCTAGTCGTGGAGATAGCCCGCAGGATTGAGGGTGTACGTCAGCGAAGCCGAGAGCAAGTTACGAGAGATAAGCGATTTAGGTATTCTGGAGAGTTCAGAGGTGCTCCGTCTGGGGGCAGAGGTAAGTTCATCAGAGGGCAGTCCAGCAGGCCCCAATATCCAGCACCACCGCCTCCTCAGGGTGCTCCAGTGCGACCTTATCTCAGTGTTATACCAGAGAGTTCTTATCGCCCACCAGCTATTCAGGGTCCTCCCAGTGGGTATTCAGTTCCCCAGGGCTAGACTTCTAGTCAGTGGATTATTACACCGCAGAGTTGTTACGAGTGCGGGGATCCCAGTCACATACGGAGATTTTGTCCCAGGCTGCGGGGTAGACCAGTGTAGCAGGGTCAACAGCCTATAATTACCGCACCAATAGCTCCACCAGTTGTCCGACCACCAAGAGGTGGAGGACAGGTGGGTAGAGGTCATCCTAGAGGTGGAGGCCATCCAGGTGGAGGCCCGCCAGTTGGCGCTCTAGCTCGATTCTATGCTTTTCCAGTTAGACCAGATGCAGAGGCCTCAGATGCCGTAATAACAGGTATTATTTCTGTTTGCGGCAAAGATGCCTCAGTATTATTTGATCCAGGATCTACATATTCATATGTGTCATCTCTATTTGCTCCATTCCTAGGTGTTTCTCGTGAGTCCTTGAGTACTCCTGTTTATGTGTCCACTCCTGTGGGCGATTCTATTATTGTGAGCCGGATCTACCGGTCATGTATTATTACATTCTGTGGTTACGAAACTAGAGTAGATCTTATACTGCTTGAGATGACTGGCTTTGAAATTATTCTGGGCATGGAGTGGTTATCTCCATATCATGCTATTCTAGATTGTCATACCAAGACTGTTACCTTGGCTATTCCAGCATTGCCTAAGCTGGAGTGGAAGGGTGCGTCTGTTAGTTCACTTAATCGAGTTATTTCTTTTATAAAGGCTAAACACATGGTTGAGAAGGGTTGTTTGGCTTATCTAGCCTATGTTCGGGATACTACTGCAGAGACTCCGGCTATTGATTCAGTGCCAGTAGTTCGGGAGTTCTCCAATGTATTTCCTTCAGATCTTCCAGGTATGCCACCTGATCGTGATATTGATTTTTGTATTGACTTGGCTCCGGATACCCAGCCTATATCTATCCCATCGTATCGCATGACTCCAAAAGAATTGAAAGAACAACTTGAGGAGTTACTAGCCAAAGGGTTCGTCAGACCGAGTGTATCGCCTTGGGGTGCACCGGTATTATTTGTGAAGAAGAAAGATGGAACAATGCGGATGTATATTGATTAGCGTCAACTGAACAAAGTCACTATTAAGAACAAGTACCCGTTGCCGCATATTGATGATCTATTTGACCAGTTGTAGGGTGCTAGGGTGTTCTCTAAGATCAACTTGAGGTCGGGGTACCATCAGTTGAAGATTCAGGATTCGGATGTTCCGAAGACGGCTTTTTGGACTAAATATGGTCATTATAACTAATGCCCCGGCAACATTTATGGATTTGATGAACAGGGTATTCAGGCCATATATTGATTCGTTTTTCATTGTCTTCATTGATGACATTTTGATCTACTCGCACAGTAAGGAGGAACATGAACAGCATATGAGAGTGGTGCTTCAGACATTGCGGGAACAAAAGCTATATGCTAAGTTCTCTAGATGTGAGTTTTGGCTAGAGTCTATAGAATTTTTGGGGCATATTGTATCGGGTGATGGTATTAAGGTTGATCCCAAAATGATTGAGGCAGTTCATAATTGGCATCGTCCCACTTCGGTAACTGAAATCAGGAGTTTTCTAGGTTTAATAGGTTATTATCATCGATCCGTGGAAGGTTTTTCATCTATTGCAACACCTTTGACCAAATTAACCCAGAAGGGTGCTCCGTTCTGATGGTCCGATGATTGTCAGGTAAGCTTTCAGAAGCTTAAGACAGCATTGACTACAGCTCCAGTGTTAGTGTTGCCTTCTGGTTTGGGGATGTATACAATATATTATGACGCTTCACGCGTTGGTTTGGGTTGTGTATTGATGCAGGAAGGGCGAGTTATTGCATATGCCTCACGTCAGCTGAAACCCCACAAGAAGAATTATCTGGTACATGACTTGGAGTTAGCTGTGATTGTTCACGCTCTTAAGATTTGGAGGCATTATCTTTATGGGGTGTCTTGTGAAGTTTACACTGATCATCGGTATTTGTTCAAGCAGGGGGACCTAAATTTGAGGCAGCGCAAATGGCTAGAGTTACTGAAAGATTATGATATTACTATCGTATATCACCCGGGTAAAGCAAATGTGGTTGCAGATGCCTTTAGTAGAAAGGCGGAGAGTATGGATAGTTTGGCTTTCATTTCAGTAGAGGAAAGGCCATTAGCTTCGGATATTCAGTCCTTGGATAATAGACTTGTGAGGCTGGATAGTTTAGAGCCCAGCCAAGTACTTGCATGTGTTGTGGCTCAGTCTTCACTATTTGAACAGATCAAGGCTCGCCAATATGATGATCCACACTTAATGGTTCTTCGAGAAACGGTACTACGGGGTGGTGCCAAGGAAGTTACTATTGCCACGGATGGTGTTCTGCGACTCCATGATCGTCTATTGTGTTCCTAATATGGATGGACTGAGGAAAAAGATCCTGGAGGAGGCACACATTTCTCGGTATTCTATTCATCCAGGTGCTACGAAGATGTATCGTGACTTGAGGCAGCATTATTGGTGGCGGCGAATGAAAAAGGACACAATTGAGTATGTAGCTAGGTGTCTAAATTGTCAGCAAGTTAAATATGAGCACCAGAGGCCAGGTGGCCAACTTCAGCAAATGACTATACCGGAGTGAAAATGGAAACGCATTACTATGGACTTTGTAGTTGGGTTGCCGCGGACCTTGCGGAAGTTTGATGCAGTTTGGGTGATTGTTGATAGGTTGACCAAGGCACACTTTATTCCTATTGTGACTACATATACTTCAGAGAGGTTGGCCCAGATTTATATTCAGGAGATAGTTCGGTTGCACGGTGTGCCAATTTCTATTATATCAGATAAAGGCCCCCAGTTTACTTCACATTTTTGGAGATCAGTATAGAGTGAATTGGGGACCCGTGTAGAGCTCAGCACAGCCTTTCATCAGTAGGCCGACGGGCAGTCAGAGCGGACGATTCAGATTTTGGAGGATATGCTCAGGGCATGTGTGATTGACTTTGGAGGTTAGTAGGACCGTTTCTTGCCTTTGGCCGAGTTTGCTTATAATAAAAGTTACCAATCCAGTATCGAGATGGCTCCATTTGAGGCATTATATGGTCGGCGATGTCGTTCGCCCATCGGATGGTTTGAGCCCGGTAAGGTTAAGTTATATGGTACTGATTTGGTGAAGGATGCCTTGGAAAAGGTAAAGTTGATTAAGGAGCGACTTCGTACAGCACAGTCCAGACAGAAGAGCTACGCAGATCAGAAAGCGCATGATTTATCATTTATGGTAGGTGAAAAAGTTCTCTTGAAAGTTTCGCCGATGAAGGGATTTATGAGATTTGGGAAGAAGGGCAAGTTGAGCCCAAGATTTATAGGACCATTTGAGGTGTTGAGACGAGTTAGGGAGGTTGCTTATGAGATTGCATTGCCTCCCAGTCTATCGAGAGTTCATCCGATTTTCCATGTATCTATGCTCCGTAAGTATTATGCCGACCTGTCACATGTGTTGGACTTCAGCACTGTTCAGCTAGATAAGAGTTTGAGCTATGAAGAGGAGCAAATTGCCATTGTTGATAAACAGGTTCGCTAGTTGAGGTCCAAGAGGATTTCTGCAGTAAAAGTCTAGTGGAGGGGCCAACCAGTCGAGGAAGCGACTTGGGAGGCCGAGGAAAACATGCGGATCAGATATCCACACATATTCAGCACTTCAGGTATAATTCTAAACCCGTTCGAGGACGAACGTTAGTTTAAGAGGTGGAGAATGTGATGGCCCAAAATGTCATCTTTAAATTTAATACTTAATTCTGTATTCTAAGACCTCGAAAAGCACTATTTTCATTCCTCGACTTGCGTAAGCAGTCCATAAAATTTTTCGAAAAGTTTTTATGTGAAAAATAGATTAAAATGTGAATTAGAGCTTTAAAACTCAATTGAGTTGACTTTGGTCAACATTTTGAGCAAACGGACTCAGATCAGTATTTTAAAAGTTTTGGTAGGTCCGTATCATGATTTGGGACTTAGGCATATGCCCGGAATCAAATTTCGAGGTCCCTAGCCCAAGATATGGAATTTTGATAAAAAATTAAAAGTTTAAGTTCAAATAGTGACCGAATATCAAATTATGTACAAACGAACCCGGAATAGAATTTTGATGATTCCAGCAGCTCCGTATTGTGATTTTGGACTTAGGAGCATGATCGAAATTTTATTTGGAAGTACGTAGTGAAATTAGGCTTGAAATGGCTAAAACCAGAATTTAAGTTTGAAAGTTTGACAGGGGAG
The DNA here is from genome assembly GCF_000715075.1 of Nicotiana tabacum. Taxonomy (NCBI): domain Eukaryota; kingdom Viridiplantae; phylum Streptophyta; class Magnoliopsida; order Solanales; family Solanaceae; genus Nicotiana; species Nicotiana tabacum. Next base: position 137,119,919 of record NC_134096.1, on the reverse strand, counting down.
TTAAATTTTTGATAACGGAGTCGGAATACAGTTCCAAAAATTTTCATAGCTCCGTTATGTCATTTATGAATTGTGTGCAAAATTTGAGGTCAATCGGAGTTGATTTGATAGGTTTCGACATCGAATGTAAAAGTTGGAAATTTTAAGTTTTATTAATCTTGAATTGGAGCATAATTCATGGTTTTAGTATCGTTTGATATGATTTGAGGTTTCAAATAAGTTCGTATGATGTTTTAGGACTTGTTGGTGTATTTGGTTGAGGTCCCGAGGGCCTCGAGTGAGTTTCAGATGGTTAAAAATCAAGAATTGAAGCTGGGAGACTGCTGAAGTGAGTTTTACTGGATTTTTTTCTGATCTGGTTTTTTTTCCCTTATCTATCAAAATCAAACTCCCTGATCGAGGTACAAAATTGGAGTCCATGACCGAGGTACAAGATCGGACTCCCTGATCAAACTCCATGATCGAACCCCAGGAACGAGTTCCCAAAAATCGGACTCCCTGATCGAGCTCCCTCATCGGACTCCATGATCGGACTCCATGATCGGGCTCCATGATCGAGGTCCATAATCGGGCTCCCTGATCGAGGTCCATGATCGGACTCCATGATCGAGGTCCATGATCGGGCTCCCTGATCGAGGTCCATGATCGGACTCCCTGATCGAGGTCCATGATCGGACTGGACATATCTGTAAGTTATAAAAACAGGGTACTTCGTCACATTTGCTATTTTTGACGAATTAGAGTTTGAGCAGAGGCGACTTTTGACAGATTTTCAAGGAAATACATTGGGGTAAGTGATTCTAACTTGGATTTGATCTATATACACAAATATGTCATTGGTTTTTACCATTTAATTAGTGTTTTGAGATTTAAATTTGAAAAATTTTTAGAAATCTCATAGAAAAAAAATTTCGAGATTTCGGTATCGATTCGGAGTCGGATTTGAGTGAAACTAGTATGATTGGACTCGTAATTGAATGGGTTGTCGGATTTTGTAACTTTTGTCGGATTTCGAGACGTGAGACCCACGGACGAATTTTAATTAATTTCAATTTTTTATTGAAAAATGTAGTATTTTCTTATGAAATTGATTCCTATAGATGTTAGTGATTATATCAAATTATTCTTGGCTAGATTCAAGCCAGACAGAGTTGGACAATCTTGGAAAAGGCCTTCTATTGGATTAAATTAGAGCCAGACGACCTCGGCAGAAATCGTGCTTAATAATAATAATTACACGATACTTTGATAGTTTATTGTAGCTTGTGAAACTAATTGATAAATTGGAAATCTTTGGAATTTAAAGAATTATTATTTCTGCTTGTTAAGAAATTATTGTTATTCCTGTAAATGAGACTAATTGATAAATTTGGAAATTTATTGGAATTGAAAGAATTTAATTATTTCTGCTGGTTAAATAAATTATTGTTAAATTTTGTGAATCATGTTGATTTAGATATTCTAGTTTTATTTCAATTATTATTATTAACCCATAGTGAGTGTCAAAGTCGGCCATCTCGTCTCTCCCACTTCGAGATTAGGCTTGATACTTGCTGGGTACACATTGTTTACGTACTCATACTATACTTGCTGCACTTTTTGTGCAGGATCTGGGACAGGTACTAGTGGAGGACCTATCATCACATACCCACGTCATCCCGAGGCATAGTGGTGAGCTGCCTTTCTGAGCCGTTCTGCAGCTACCAGTGTCTCTTCTTATATTTATATTCTGTCTATTTCATTTCAGACAGTATTTGGAGTTTTGTATAATCTACTAGATGCTCATGCACTTGTGACACCGGGTCTTGGCACACACATTGGTAGAAGTTGGTATTTCATTATTTTCTTGGAATAAAAGTTTAACCAATGTACGATTGACTTATTAGTTAGCTTGCCTAGCTGTAGTGTTGGGCGCCATCACGACCTATAGGTGAAATTGGGTCGTGACAATAAGCTAAGAAAAGATTACATGATAGTTTTTGAAAGGGTTAAAGTTTAGAATTCGTTAGTAGGACTTAACTCTAAAATACTTTATTTCAAACCATAGAGGTTTTCAATGTTAAGTTAAATATTTTCCTCTATTATATGATCTTCCATTTCTTAGAATATAAAGAACAAAAGCGGTAGTAATAAAAAATCAAAAAGCCAGCACCTATTCTCAACCGCCTTGAAAATGTTATTGCTCCCACTTGCTTCCCCAAGTCCTACTCTTCCTACTAGTGAAATAGTGGTAGGTGCCACAAGTGGCACTCACATTGGTGGCAATACGGGTGCCACTTTAGGTGACTTTCCTCAAAATGCTAAAAGGTACAATAGGCATCCATTGGTAAACGGTAATGCTTTTCCTTATATCAATAAAGTTACTTTCTTCTGTATGCTTGAGCTATTTATATTTTGCCTATGATAATCTTTTTTTTTTGTATATGAAGAACAAAAGTTCTTGGGATGAAAAACAACAAGAAAAGCCTTCAACTATTCTCAGTCGCACTGAGACTCCACGTGCTTCCCTAAGTCCCACTCCTAATACTAGTGGAGCAGTGGTAGGTACCGCAAGTGGCACTCACATTAGTAGCAATGCGAGGGCCACTTTAGGTGGCATTCCTCGAAATATTACAGTCACTCCTAGTCTCTTGCAGAAGTGTTCATATAACATGTTCGGTGGAGGAAGCAGTATTCTGCAGCCAAGCAATGCTCAGCTGCTAAATGTGTGGCATCCTCTTAACATTCCTTGGAATAGAGATTACTTAGTGCGTAGTGGAAAAGACATTCATTCACCCAAATCCTTCATTGGGTATAAGCACTCCCAGCTAAGCCACAATAGAGAAGGTGCATATAATGAATCTATTGATGTTCAACCACTACAATAGGTTGTCAAGGACAAAGCAAAAAAACAAGTTGCATCGCAAGGAAAAGAGGAGATTATCGCAGAACCAAGTCCAACTAGACGCAATGACGTGAACGTTCCTGATTTGAAATTGGTAGACAATGTGAAGAAGTACTGCGTGCCAGATCTCAACTTCCCTCCGCCGGAGGATGATTGATCAAAACATGATAGAACGAGCGTTTTGTATTTTTGTAAATAATAAACATTAAGTATTTGGCATTTTTTCATCATACGTGTTAATGGTGTTGAATTACTAAACTTACTTTTATTTACATTTATTGTTTCCCATAATTAGGGAAGGGGACAAACATTAATGGTGATTACAATAAGTCATTTTGATTTTTTTAATTAGGCTATATTGTGAGAGTTTCAAGTTTTTGTACATTTTTATTTTATGCATATTTTGCGTGTTTCATTTCTCTCTTCTTATTTTTTCTGTTGTAGTAGTCCTTTTTATTTATATCTTTTTGTTTCAGTTTTTCTTTTGGTTTATAAATTTATATGACCATAATTACAATAGATACAAAAAAATCAATATTTATTATACAAAGTTTACAGTGCAAAGCTTGTGTAAAGCATGTGCAAAGCACGTGGCAGGAGTACAGAAGATTACATGATAGTTTTTGAAAGGGTTAAAGTTTAGAATTCGTTAGTAGGACTTAAATCTAAAATACTTTATTTCAAACCATAGAGGTGTTCAATGTTAAGTTTAATTATTTTCCTCTATTATATGATCTTCCCTTTCTTTGAATATATAGAACAAAAGCGGTAGTGATAATGTCACGACCTAATTTTTCTCTCTGTTTGGTATCGTGATGGCACCTAGTCTTAGGGACTAGGTAAGCCTAACATTAATTGAAACAATATTATTTAATTAACATCTAACAAAATAAATAGAAATCTCTTACAATTTTCAAAACCGGTAGTACAAGTCATAAGCTCTACAGAGTGTTTACTAGAAAACTTCTAAATACAACTGTCCAGAAATAAGAATAAACAGTGCAAATAAAAACTTGAAGGTGACTCCGAAACCTGCGAACGCAGCGGTAGGTTTACGTCGAGTCTCCGCAGCGACAGTCCACACAGCTAGCTAACGAACAAATACCTGGGTCTGCACAAAAACAAAAAAAAATTGTGCAGAAGAGTAGCATGAGCACACCACAGCGGTGCGCAGTAAGTATCAAGACTAACCTCGGTGAAGTAGTGACGAGAACTAGTCAAGACACCCACTTGTCTAATAAACTGAACAAGCATAAGTATAGGGATGACAGAATATGACATCTATCTAAGGACCCCGCGATATGGCTAACGACATAGCAACTGCAATAAGGAAGGAAAAACAGGAAGTAACAGCGGAACACCAGAATAAGACACAGAAGAATGAATGAAAACACAACCCAAATCCAAAAATCACAATACAGTAAAGGCAAGTAGTAACTCAGCAACTGCAATAGTTTTGACATCAGGTCTCAGTCAACAACCCCAATAAATTAGTCAAATCCTTCAAGTGTAAACTTTCACCCGTAAATTTTTAAATTGAGGTCTTTAGAATATAATCCTTTCCAATAAGAAATTATTTTTGAAATATACTCCCTTCGAATAAATATCTTTCAAACATAGTTCTTTCAAGATAAAACCTTTCAAATATAAACTTTTCAAATAATTAGCCTTCAAACATAGTTCTTAAAAGATAAATACTTTTCAAGTATACCCCTTTCAAATAAATAACTTCAAACATAGTTCCTTCAAGATAAATACTTTTCAAATATAAACTTTTCAAGTAATATCCTTCGAGTATAAGTCACCCTGTGACACCTAAGCATGGAAGATTAGCAGCTCCGAACACAGATATAACTACAGGGGAAATCTACCGGGATACCTTCCCATAGTCCCGAATTAATTATGCAGTACGGGGGGGAGGGGGGATCTCCCGAAATACGTCCGTAGTCCCAAAATAAAAATGCAGTGCTGGGAGATCTTCCGAAATACGTTCGTAGTCCCAAAGTAAATATGCAAGACAGGGGGATCTCGCGGAATACGTCCGTAGACCCAATTTAAATATGCAGTGCTGGGGAATCTCATGGAATATGTCAGCAGTCCCAAAATAAATATGCAGTGCTGGGGGATCTTCCGGAATAAGTCCGTAGTCCCAATTTAAATATGCAGTGCAGGGGGATCTCCCGGAATATGTCCGTAGTCCCAAAATAAATATGCAGTGCTGGGAGATCTCCCGGAATACGTCCGTAGTCCCAATTTAAATATGCAGTGCTGGGGGATCTCCCGAAATACGTATGTAGTCCCAATTTAAATATGCAGTGCAAACAACAGAGATAACAACCATAACACGACAGAAACCTCGCACATCACCACAACGAGTACAAAAGCAACAATGACAGAAATGCAAAGTACAATGAGCAAATCAACTCAAGAATTTAAATCACAAGAACGGTAGAACTCATTCACAAGGAATAACCACAGTAAAGAATGTTAGGCACAAGGAGAACAACTTAACAAGGGAAAACAAAACAAAATGTAGCAACGATTCCACAATATTCAAGTCAACAATAAGAAGCCAACACGAGTCAAATAGTTCCAAATAATAGCAAGTCAACTAAGATATAGGTTATCTAAACTCCTTTTGAGGTTGAGAAATTACGAGAAATATTCAACAGTTCAACTAAGGATAAGCAGCGGAAGATAATCATAACTTCAATTAAGACTAAACAATTATTGGATGAGAAAATAATGATTATAAGCAGTTATGAAAAATATAGCACAACGATAGAAGAGGTAAAATCTTTGGTTAAGTCGAATAAGGGTCAAATAGACAGTAAGAGTGAATCCTAAAGCAATTATCTCTAATCAAAGCATGTAGAGGTGAAACTAGCAAATAGGAATTCAAACGTATCAAAAACAACATCATACACGGTGAATATAAGGACATAAGAATCCTAAAGGGCCAACTTTCCACAAATAAGTCTGAGCACGCACTCGTCACCTCACGTACACAGGCTACAATCAACATAGATGACTCCAATCCTAAGGGGTAGTTCCCCCACATAAGGTTAGGCAAGATACTTACCTCAAATAAGACAGACCGATACTCAAAAATAAACTTCTCGGGTAAAATGACCTCCGGACGGCTCAAATCTAATAAAAATAACTCCAAAGCACAAATAAAACTCATAAGAGACTATTCCGGATTATAAAGTTTCAATCTTTATCAAAATTTAAAAATCGGTCCAAAAGTCGACCCCCGAGCCCGCACCTCGGAACCCAACAAATTTTATAAAACCCGAACACCCATTCCGATATGAGTCCAACCATATAAAAATTATCAAATTCCGATACCATTTCGTCCCTCAAATCATGATTTATCATTTTGGAAATTTTCTTCAAAAACCAACATTTTCCTCAACTCAAAATACAAATTAAATGATAAATACAAAGATAAAATCACGGAATATAATAAATTCTAGGTGAAGAATACTTACCCAATCGATTTGCTTGAAAAACCCACAAAGAATCGCTCAAAACCGAACTCTAGAACTCCAAAATTGGTGAAAATGGAAAACCCTCAGAATAGAGGACTTTATATTCTACCCAGGTGTTTTGTGCCTCGCGAACACGGACAAAGAGACGCGTTCGCGAAGAAGGAAAACAAAAGCTGCCCAGTTGTTCTTCGCGAACGCGACAACACGTTCGCGAATGCGGAGAGAAAATATATGATGGCCCAACGACTGCTCTTCGCGAATGCGTAAAGTAGTACACGAACGCGAAGAGTGTAATGGAATAGCTATGCGAATGCACAAGCGACACGTGAACGCGAAGAGGAAAATGATCGCCAGTGCCCAGGGCCTGGTTTGCAATTCGCGAACGCGAGATAGGGAATGCGAACGCGAAGAAAGGGGTGGCAGAACTTCGTGAACGCGAGAGGGTGACTGCGAACGCAAAGAGGAAATATTTCAGTGTTGGGGGATCTCCCGGAATACATCTGTAGTCCCAAAATAAATATGCAGTGCTGGGGGATCTCCCGAAATACGTCCGTAGTTCCAATTTAAATATGCAGTGCTGGGAAATCTCCCGGAATACGTCCGTAGTCCCAATTCAAATATGAAGTGCAAACAACAGAGATAACAACCATAACATGACAGAAACCTCGTACATAACGAGTACAAAAGCAACAATGACAGAAATGCAAAGTATGACGAGCAAATCAACTCAAGAATTTAAATCACAAGAACGGTAGAACTCATTCACAAGGAATAACCACAGTAAAGAATGCTAGGCACAAGGAGAACATCTTAACAAGGGAAAATAAAACAAAATGTAGCAACGATTCCACAATATTCAAGTCAACAATAAGAAGACAACACGAGTCAAATAGTTCCAAATAATGGCAAGTCAGCTAAGATATAGGTTATCTAAACTCCTTTTGAGGTTGAGAAATTACGAGAAATATTCAACACTTCAACTAAGGATAAGCAGAGAAATATAATCATAACTCCAATTAAGACTAAACAATTATTGGATGAGAAAATAATGATTATAAGCAGTTATGAAAAATATAGCACGACGATAGAAGAGGTAAAATCTTTGGTTAAGTCGAATAAGGGTCAAATAGATAGTAAGAGTGAATCCTAAAGCAATTATCTCTAATCAAAGCATGTAGAGGTGAAACTAGCAAATAGGAATTCAAACGTATCAAAAACAACATCATACACGGTGAATATAAGGACATAAGAACCCTAAAGGGCCAACTTTCCACAAATAAGTCCGAGCACGCACTCGTCACCTCACGTATACAGACTATAATCAACATAGATGACTCCAATCCAAAGGGTAGTTCTCCCACACAAGGTTAGGCAAGATGCTTACCTCAAAGAAGACAGACTGATACTCAAAAATGAACTTCTCGGGTAAAATGACCTCCAGACCGCTCAAATCTAATAAAAATAACTCCAAAGCACAAATAAAACTCATAAGAGACTATTCCGGATTATAAAGTTTCAATCTTTATCAAAATTTAAAAATCGGTCCAAAAGTCGACCCCCGGGCCGGCACCTTGGAACCCGACAAATTTTACAAAACCCAAACACCCATTCCGATATGAGTCCAACCATATAAAAATTATCAAATTCCGATACCATTTCGTCGCTCAAATCATGATTTATCATTTTTGAAATTTTCTTCAAAAACCAACATTTTCCTCAACTCAAAACACAAATTAAATGATAAATACAAAGATAAAATCACGGAATATAATAAATTCTAGGTGAAGAATACTTACCCAATCGATTTACTTGAAAAACCCACAAAGAATCGCTCAAAAGCGAGCTCTAGAACTCCAAAAATGATGAAAATGGCAAACCCTCGGAATAGAGGACTTTATATTCTGCCCAGGTGTTTTGTGCATCGCGAACGCAGAGAGAGGGACGTGTTCGCAAAGAAGGAAAACAAAAGCTGCCCAGTTGTTCTTCGCGAAAGCGGAGAGGAAAACTATGATGGCCCAACGACTGCTCTTCGCGAACGCATGAAGTAGTACACAAACACGAAGAGTGTAATGGAATAGCTACGCGAACGCGTAAGCGACACGTGAACGCGAAGAGGAAAATGATCGCCAGTGCCCAGGGCCTAGTTTGCACATCACGAACGCGAGATAGGTAATGTGAACGCGAAGAAGGGGTTGGCAGAACGTCGTGAACGCAAGAGGGTGACTGCGAATGCGAAGAGGAAATATTTCAGTGTTGGGGGTTCTCCCGGAATACGTCTGTAGTCCCAAAATAAATATGCAGTGCTGGGGATCTCCCGGAATACGTCCGTAGTCCCAATTTAAATATGCAGTGCTGGGGGATCTCCCGGAATATGTCTGTAGTCCCAATTTAAATATGCAGTGCAAACAATAGAGATAACAACCATAACACGACAGAAACCTCGTACATAACGAGTACAAAAGCAACAATGATAGAAATGCAAAGTATGACGAGCAAATCAACTTAAGAATTTAAATCACAAGAACGGTAGAACTCATTCACAAGGAATAACCACAGTAAAGAATGCTAGGCACAAGGAGAACATCTTAACAAGGGAAAATAAAACAAAATGTAGCAACGATTCCACAATATTCAAGTCAACAATAAGAAGACAACACGAGTCAAATAGTTCCAAATAATGGCAAGTCAACTAAGATATAGGTTATCTAAACTCCTTTTGAGGTTGAGAAATTACGAGAAATATTCAACAATTCAACTAAGGATAAGTAGCGGAAGATAATCATAACTCCAATTAAGACTAAACAATTATTGGATGAGAAAATAATGATTATAAGCAGTTATGAAAAATATAGCATGACGATAGAAGAGGTAAAATCTTTGGTTAAGTCGAATAAGGGTCAAATAGACAGTAAGAGTGAATCCTAAAGCAATTATCTCTAATCAAAGCATGTAGAGGTGAAACTAGCAAATAGGAATTCAAACGTATCAAAAACAACATCATACACAGTGAATATAAGGACATAAGAACCCTAAAGGGCCAACTTTCCACAAATAAGTCCGAGCACGCACTCGTCAACTCACGTACACAGACTACAATCAACATAGATGACTCCAATCCTAAGGGGTAGTTCCCCCACACAAGGTTAGGCAAGATACTTACCTCAAAGAAGACAGACCGATACTCAAAAATGAACTTCTCGAGTAAAATGACCTCCGGACAGCTCAAATCTAATAAAAATAACTCCAAAGCACAAATAAAACTCATAATAGACTATTCCGGATTATAAAGTTTCAATCTTTATCAAAATTTAAAAATCGGTCCAAAAGTCGACCCCCGGGCCCGCACCTCGGAACCCAACAAATTTTACAAAACCCGAACACCCATTCCGATATGAGTCCAACCATATAAAAATTATCAAATTCCGATACCATTTCGTCCCTCAAATCATGATTTATCATTTTGGAAATTTTCTTCAAAAACCAATATTTTCTTCAACTCAAAACACAAATTAAATGATAAATACAAAGATAAAATTACGGAATATAATAAATTCTAGGTGAAGAATACTTACCCAATCGATTTGCTTGAAAAACCCACAAAGAATCGCTCAAAACCGAGCTCTAGAACTCCAAAAATGGTGAAAATGGCAAACCCTCGGAATAGAGGACTTTATATTCTGCCCATGTATTTTGTGCATCGCGAACGCGGAGAAAGGGACGTGTTCGCGAAGAAGGAAAACAAAAGCTGCCCAGTTATTCTTCGCGAACGCAACAACACGTTCGCGAACGCGGAGAGGAAAACTATGATGGCCCAACGACTGCTCTTCGCGAACACGTGAAGTAGTACGCAAACGCGAAGTGTGTAATGGAATAGCTACGCGAACGCGTAAGCGACAGGCGAACACGAAGAGGAAAATGATCGCCAGTGCCCAGGGCCTAGTTTGCACTTCGCGAACGCGAGATAGGGAATGCGAACGTGAAGAAGGGGGTGGAAGAACTTCGTGAACGCGAGAGGGTGACTGCGAACGTGAAGAGGAAATATTTCAGTGTTGGGGGATCTCCCAGAATACGTCCGTAGTTCCAATTTAAATATGCAGTGCTGGGGGATCTCCCGGAATACGTCTGTAGTCCCAATTTAAATATGCAGTGCAAACAACAGATATAACAACCATAACATGACAGAAACCTCGTACATAATGAGTACAAAAGCAACAATGACATAAATGCAAAGTATGACGAGAAAATCAACCCAAGAATTTAAATCACAAGAACGGTAGAACTCATTCACTAGGAATAACCACAGTAAAGAATGCTAGGAACAAGGAGAACATCTTAACAAGGGAAAATAAAATAAAATATAGCAACGATTCCACAATATTCAAGTCAACAATAAGAAGACAACACGAGTCAAATAGTTCCAAATAATGCCAAGTCAACTAAGATATAGGTTATCTAAACTCCTTTTGAGGTTGAGAAATTACTAGAAATATTCAACAATTCAACTAAGGATAAGTAGCGGAAGATAATCATAACTCCAATTAAAACTAAACAATTATTGGATGAGAAAATAATGATTATAAGAAGTTATGAAAAATATAGCACGACGATAGAAGAGGTAAAATCTTTGGTTAAGTCGAATAAGGGTCAAATAGACAGTAAGAGTAAATCCTAAAGCAATTATCTCTAATCAAAGCATGTAGAGGTGAAACTAGCAAATAGAAATTCAAACGTATCAAAAACAACATCATACACGGTGAATATAAGGACATAAGAACCTTAAAGGGCCAACTTTCCACAAATAAGTTCGAGCACGCACTCGTCACCTCACGTACACAGACTACAATCAACATAGATGACTCCAATCCTAAGGGGTAGTTTCCCCACACAAGGTTAGGCAAGATACTTACCTCAAAGAAGACAGACCGATACTCAAAAATAAACTTCTCGGGTAAAATGACCTCCGGACGGCTCAAATCTAATAAAGATAACCCCAAAGCACAAATAAAACTCATAAGAGACTATTCCGGATTATAAAGTTTCAATCTTTATCAAAATTTAAAAATCGGTCCAAAAGTCGACCCCCGGGCCGGCACCTTGGAACCCGACAAATTTTATAAAACCCACACCTTTTCCGATATGAGTCCAACCATATAAAAATTATCAAATTCCGATACCATTTCGTCCCTCAAATCATGATTTATCATTTTGAAAATTTTCTTCAAAAACCAACATTTTCCTCAACTCAAAACACAAATTAAATGATAAATACAAAGATAAAATCACGGAATATAATAAATTCTAGGTGAAGAATACTTACCCAATCGATTTACTTGAAAAACCCACAAAGAATCGCTCAAAACCGAGCTCTAGAACTCCAAAAATGGTGAAAATGGCAAACCCTCGGAATAGAGGACTTTATATTCTGCCCAAGTGTTTTGTGGATCGCGAACGCGGAGAAAGGGACGTGTTCGCGAAGAAGGAAAACAAAAGCTGCCCAGTTGTTCTTCGCGAATGCGGAGAGAAAAACTATGATGGCCCAACGACTGCTCTTCACGAACGCGTGAAGTAGTTTGCAAACGCGAAGAGTGTAATGGAATAGCTATGCGAACGCGTAAGCGACACGCGAACGCGAAGAGGAAAATGATCGCCAGTTCCCGAGGCCTGGTTTGCACTTCGCGAACGCGAGATAGGGAATGCAAATGCGAAGAAGGGGGTGGCAGAACTTCGCGAACGCGAGAGGGTGACTGCAAACGCGAAGAAAAAATATTTCACCCTCCAAAATAACACTACGTGAATTCAAAGGCAAGGACGCGAACGCGATGAAGGAAACCAAATGACAGATAACAGCAGTTTAAAATAGGGGGAAATGACCCGTAGCCCATCTGAAACTCACCCGAGGCCCCCCGGGACCCCGTCTAAACATACCAACAAGTTTTATAACCTAACGTGGACTCGCTCGAGATCTCAAATCACATAAGACAATGCCGAAAATACAAATCGCACCACGAATCGAACTTATGAACTTCCAAAACTTCCAACTTTGAAAACTCGTGCCGAAACCAATCTAACCAAATCGGAATGACGTCAAATTTTGCAGGCAAGTCCCAAATAATATAACGGAGCTGTTCCAACTCTCAAAATCACATTCCGACCCCGATATCAAAAAGTCCACTTCCGGTCAAAATCTTCAAAAATTTAACTTTTGCCATTTCAAGTCTAAATCAGCTACAGACCTCAAATTCACAGTCCGGATATGCTCCTAAGTCCAAAATACCCAACGGAGCTAACGGAACAGACGAAACTCCATTCCGGAGTCATATTCATATATTTTCGACTACGGTCAAAATCCTAAGACTTAAGCTTCCGTTTTAGGGACTAAGTGTCCCAAATCACTTCGGATCATCCGGTAACTGAATTCAACCACGTACGCAAGTCAATACACACAATATGAAGCTGTTCAATACCTTATGCCGCCAAACAGAGTTTAAATTCACAAAACAACTGGCCGGGTCGTTACAGATAAAAAATAACAAAAGAAAAAGCCAGCACGTATTCTCAACCGCCTTGAAAATGTTATTGCTCCCACTTTCTTCCCTAAGTCTTACTCTTCCTACTAGCGGTGGTAGGTGCCACATGTGGCACTTACATTGGTGGCAATACGGGTGCCACTTTAAGTGGCTTTCCTCAAAAGGCTAAAAGGTACAATGGGCATTCATTGGTAAACGGCAATGCTTTTCCTTATATCAATAAAGTTAATTTCTTCTCAATGCTTGAGCTATTTATATTTTGCCAATGATAATCTTTTCTTTTTGTATATGAAGAAAAAAAGTTCTAGGGATGAAAAACAACAAGAAAAGCCTTCATCTATTCTCAGTCGCACTGAGAATGCTATTACTCCGCGTGCTTCCCTAAATCCCACTCCTCCTACTAGTGGAGCAGTGGTAGGTACCGCAAGTGTCACTCACATTAGTAGCAATGCGAGGGCCACTTTATGTGGCATTCCTCGAAATGTTACAGTCGCTCCTAGTCTCTTGCAGAAGTGTTCATATAACATGTTCGGTGGAGGAAGCAGTATTTTGCAGCCAAGCAATATTCAGCTACTAAATGTGTCGCATCCTCTTAACTTTCCTTAGAATAGAGAGTACTTAGTGCGTAGTGGAAAAGACATTCATTCACCTAAATCCTTCGTTGGGTATAAGCGCTCCCAACTAAGCCACAATAGAGAAGGTGCATATAATGAATCTGTTGATGTTCAACCACTAAAAGAGGTTGTCAAGGAAAAAGCAAAAAAACAAGTTGCATCGCAAGGAAAAGAGGAGGCTGTCGCAGATTCAAGTCCAACCAGACGCAATGACGTGAACGTTCCTGATTTGAAATTGGTAGACAATGGGAAGAAGTACTGTATGCCAGATATCAACTTCCGCCCACCAGAGGATGATTGATCAAAACATGATAGAACGAGTGTTTTGTATTTTTGTAAACAATAAACATTAAGTATTTGGTGTTAATGGTGATTGCAATAAGTACTCTTAATTTTTTTAATTAGGCAACATATTGCGAGAGTTTCAATTTTTTGTACCTATGATTAGGGCAAGGGGACAAACATTAATGGTGATTGCAATAAGTCCTCTTGATTTTTTTAATTAGGCAATACATTGCGAGAGTTTTAATTTTTTGTACATTTTTATTTTATGCATATTTTGTGTGTTTCATTTCTCTATTCTTATTTTTTCTGTTATAGTAGTCTTTTTTATTTCTATCTTTTTGTTTCAGTTTTTCGTTAGTTTATAAATTTATATGAAAATAATTACAATAGATACAAAAAAATCAATATTTATTAGACAATGTTTACAGTGCAAAGCTTGTGTAAAGCATGTGCAAAGCACATGGCAAGAGTACAGAAGATTAGATGATAGTTTTTGAAAGGGTTAAAGTTTAGAATTCGTTAGTAGGACTTAACTCTAAAATACTTTATTTCAAACCATAGAGGTGTTCAATACTAAGTTTAAATATTTTCCTCTATTATATGATCTTCTCTTTCTTTGAATATAAAGAACAAAAGTGGTAATGATCAAAAACAACAAAAGAAAAAGCCATCACCTATTATCAACCGCCTTGAAAATGTTATTGCTCCCACTTGCTTCCCGGGTCCTACTCTTCCTACTAGTGAAATAGTGGTAGGTGCCACAAGTGGCACTCACATTGGTGGCAATACGGGTGCCACTTTAGGTGGCTTTCCTCAAAATACTATAAGGTACAATGGGCATCCATTGGTAAACGACAATGCTTTTCCTTATATTAATAAAGTTACTTTCTTCCGAATGCTTGAGCTATTTATATTTTCCCATGATAATTTTTTTTTCTTTTGAATATGAAGAACAAAAGCAGTAGTGATGAAAAACAACAAGAAAAGCCTTCACCTATTCTCAGTCTCACTGAGAATGCTATTTGTCACGACCCAGATTTTTTTCCGTATAATGTCGTGATGACATCTAGTTTTAGGGAATAGGTAAGCCTAGCACTAACTGAATTAGTGGTGACTCAAATATCTGGAATAAATATGAAGTAGAAATTTAATACAATTCCCAAAACCAGTAGTACAAGTTACAAGCTCTACAGAGTTTACTAGAAAATCTCTAATTACAACTATTCGAGAATAGAATCAAACAGTGCAAAGAAAATATCAGAAGGTGACTCTGAAACCTGCGAACGCGACATCAGGTATACCTTGAGTCTCCACAACAATGCTCGATCAACTAACAAGAATATCAATAACTCTGGGGTACCTAGATCTGCACAAAAATATGTGCAGAAGTGTAGTATGAGTACACCAAAGCGGTACCCAGTAAGTATCAAGCCTAACCTCAGTAGAGTAGTGACAAGGCAAGGTCATGACACCTACCAGACATATAAAGTTGTACAATATGTTACATGAAGCTGAGAAGGAAAGAGTATCAATGTAAGTCCAATAGTAGAAGAATTTCCAATACAAATCAACAATGAAAATAATGAGAACAAGGATGACATCGAGCAAACAATCAAACAATTGAGCAACCACACAGTCAGAGTACAAATAATATAAAAATGGCATGTCATCACCCTTTGTGATTTTACTCTCGTACTTACCATGAAATGATGAATAATTTAAACACGATTCAAGACAATTCCAATTAGATCATAGTAAAGCGTCAAATGAGTTATTAAGCCAATTTAGGATTTAAATAAGGTAAAATAGTGGAGAGGTTGTACAAACAGAATATCAATTAAGTTTAGTTTAGAAATATATGAGATCCAATATAATATTGTATTTATACAATTTAAGACATTCAATCAAATATTTAACGCGATAAATATGGAATTTATTAAAGTAAAACATAATAACAATTTTTCACATAAATTACACGACAATAAGATAATGAGGAAGTCGGGGTATCAATTAGACTAAAAATATAATCACCATTTAAATTAGTAGATCTTCGAATAAGATATGAGTTTTATTTTTGAAAGACACACAAGTGGAACAACTTGAAAATTCTTTCGTTTGTATCTACTAAATTTTCAGCAACTTAACATATCTCATAGAATGCATGACTCACACAAGAAGTCCATATTATTCCATCTTTAATATATTGATGGTTAATTAATTATGCTCAAAATATAATGAAGTGATTTAAGAAACCACAATAACCGTCCTAGCATGGAATGCACCATGAGAAACACAATCGGAATTAACCTTAATATCACAATAATTTCATATTTGTTCATTTGTTGCGGCGTGCTATCCGTTCCCACAATATAGTCCTTCAATTAATTCCGTTGCGGCATGCAAGCCGATCCATCAATATAAACTTTAGATAAAATTCGTTGCGGTGTGCAACCCGATCCCACAATATAATCCTTCAAATAAATTTCGTTGCGGCGTGCAACCCGATCCAATAATATAATCTTTCAAATAAATTCCGTTGCGACGTGCAACCCGTTCCAACAATATAATCTGTAAAATAAATTCCATTGCGGCATGCAACCCGATCTAATAATATAAATCATATCTGTTGCGGAGTGCAATCCGATCCTCAAGCAACACCAATTAAGCAACCAATTTACAACCAACTACGGTATACCACAAAATCAAAAGGGATAACGAAGCTACACAAAGAAGTCACAACTAATAAAAAAAGACTACACGATAGCTCACGAAATCAAATAGCAAGTAAGTGACAATCCATAAGCCAAGGCACAATTTATGATCATCAATTGACAATTAAGGCATGTAGCAAGTAAAGCATGAATTCAACAAGTGATTACAATCAACAATTAGCATATAAGGGTGAACTTGACAACAAGGATGGAACTTGTGTTAACAATTTCAAGTAAAGCACGTATAAATAATTCTAACAACAAAAGATATAACCATGAAATGATATTTGCAATCAATTGTATAAAAGGAGCCTAACGGTCTAAACCGGTCAAATAGCACATATAGGTCGTGTACTGTGATGAACTAATATGTCATCTTTAATTTTAAATAATATTTCTGTATTCTAAAACCTCAAATAGCACCATTTAGCTTTCCTCAACTTGTGTGCGCTGTCCGTAAATTTTTCCGGAAAGCTTTTATGTGAAAAAATTGATAAAAATATAAAATAGAGCTTTAAAACTCACTTAAGTTGACTTCGGTCAATATTTTGAGCAGACGGATCTGGATCAGTATTTTGACAGTTCCTATAGGTCCGTATCATGATTTGGGACTTGGGCGAAGGCCCGGAATCGAATTCAGAGGTACCTAGCTCGAGTTATTGCTTGTTGTTGAAATTTTGAAGTTTAAAGGTTTAATGACTTAAGAGATTTGACTAATGTTTGACTTTGTTGATACCGGGTCCGTATTCTGGTTCCGAAACCCGTAATAGGTCCATTACTATATTTATGACCTGACTGTCAAATTTGGTGAAAAGGGAGTTAGTTTGACGTGATTCGGACGTCCGGTTGTTAAAATAGAAGTTCTAAAGTTTTATTAAAAATTTTATTTGATTTGGTGTCCGATACGGAGTTCTAGGCATTACATTGGTGTTTTGATCGCGCGAGTGAGTTCGTATGAGGTTTTTGGACTTGTGTGCATATTTGGTTTAGATCCCCGAGGCCTCGGGTGAGTTTCGGATAGCGTACGGACCTTAGTTCTTTGAAAAATCTGGTTTTTGGGACTTCTGCTGGTTTCTGGTGTCATGTGCTTCACGAACGCGAAGCCTTTCTCGCGAACGCGAAGAGGAATTTGGGGCAGGGGAATTTTCTTCATCGCGAACGCGGAGCAATGGGGGCCTTACCCTTCGCGAACGCGACCAGCTTCCCGCGAACGCGTAGGCTTGTGATCTGGGGAGGGGGAATCATTGTTTCTTCTACACGAACGCGAGTATTGGCTCGCGAACGCGAAGGCCAGGGGAAAGCGGCCTTCGCGAATGCGTGGGAGGACTCGCGAACACGTGGGAGGACTCGCGAACGCGAAGGCCACTTGGGCTGTTGCACATCGCGAAGAAGACAGGCCCTTCACGAATGCGAAAAAAGCCTAACGCCAGTGATTAAAACAGACCAAAAACGGAATTTTCCCCATTTTTCACAAACCCTCCATTAGAGCTCGGCCTAGGTGCGATTTCAAAGGAGTTTTTCATGATTTCGAACTGGGTAAGTGTTCTTTATCATATAGTGATTATATTTCATAAATCCATGTCTATATTCATCATGTATTTCAGATTTAGATGGAAGAAAATTGATATATTTGTAAAACTTTCCAAAAATAAAATTTATGATTTGAAGGTTAATCCGATGTCGGAATTATAATTTTTGTATGGTTGAACTCATATCGGAACGAGTGTTCGGATTTCGTGAGTTTTTTCGGAATTCGAGACGTGGGTCCCACTGTCGATTTTTAAAATAAATTTCGGATTTTAATCCGAAAAATTAGTAAATTCATATGGAATTAATTCCTACTATTCGTGTTGAGTATATTGAATTGTTTGTGACTAGATTTGAAGCATTCGGACACCAATTCGCGAGGCAAAGTTTTATTGGAATTTTGAGTTGGTTGCAAATCGAGGTAAGTGTCGTGGTTAACCTTGACTTGAGGGAGTAGAACTTATTTGTCTATTTTCTACGTGATTTAATGTGCGAGTACAACAAATATGTGAGGTGACGATTACTTATGCGTTGTGGTTGAGTCAAAGCATGCGGGTAAAATTTGTTTATTGTGAATAATTATCTATTTAATTAATATATTATTGTTTATTTGATCAGTTTTCATGAGATTATTATTAGTTTAATTATTGTTGAATATTTTGAAAGGTGAGGTCGGTATTCTGGTATTGAATTGCTTGATAAGTATATATCCCCGCATTTAAATACTCTTCCAAATTTATATTATTATTTTCATAGTAAGGAAGAGTGTAAAAGCACGAAGGGTGATGTCGTGCCATTTATATTATCCTTGCCATAGTGAGAAAGAGTGTAAAATCATGAAGGGTGATGCCGTGCCATTTTCAAAGAGAGTTAAAGCACGAAGGGTGATGTCGTGCCAGAAAAGAGTTAAAGCACGAAGGGTGATGCCATGCCAATTATTATTATTTATTTATCAATCTATGGGAAGAATGAGAGTAAAAGCACGAAGGGTGGTGCCGTTCCATTTTCATATTATTAGCTGCTCATTTTATTATTGTTGAATTAATTGGCTGTTACGTGACACTTATCCTGCTGAAATTATTATATTATTCCCCTTCGCATGTTCCCTCCCAAATTTATAAATTGCTATTTATTGTGTTATTGTTGGTTCGTATTTGTATATACTTGTATAGGTTGTTTATGTACGTGTCTTGTCATAGCCTCATTACTAATTCATCGAGGATAGGCTCGATACTTATGGAATACATGGGGTCGGTTGTGCTCATACTACATTATGCACTTCTTGTGCAGATTTTGGAGTTGGTCCCAGCGGCGTACCATAGACTTGCTCGGATTCAGCTACCCTGAGGAGACTTGAGGTATAACTGCACAGTGTCCGCAGTTCTGAAGTCCCCATCTATCTTATCTTAGCTATGTATTATCTTTCAAACAGTTTAAATTTTATTCAGACCTTTATTTGTATTATTCTAGTAGCTCGTGCACTTATGACACCAGATTCGGAGATGTATTTTGGTGATTTGGTAGTTATGGTCTTTCGCACTTTATTCTAGTAATTGACTTCCGTTTAATTTAATTTGTTTAAAAATGGTTAAGATTATTCTAACGTTGGCTTGCCTAGCAAGTGAAAAGTTAGGCGCCATCACGGTCCCGAAGGTGAAATTTTCGGATCGTGACATGTACCCACTCGTCACCTCGCGTACACGACCTTCACATAACACGAATGATACAATCATCTCAAATCCTAAGGGCTGGTTTCCCCCACACATAGTTAGACAAGACACTTACCTTAACAGAGTTAGGCCGATATTCCAAAATAGCCTTCTTGCGTGAAACGACCTTCAGACGACTCCAATCTAGTCAAAATATTTTTATAAAATAACTACAATTCATAGAAAACAATTCCTGATAATAATACGTCGATTTCCAATTTTTTATTCTAAAAGTCAGCCCTGGGAGCCGCATCTCGGAACCAGACAAAAATTGACAAAATCTGAATACCCATTCTGATACGAGTTCAATCATACCAATTTTATCAAATTCCGATTACGAATCAAACTACAAATCTTAAATTTTCATTTTTGAAAGTTTACAAATTTCTTCAATTTCCTCTATTTGATTCACTAATAATTGATGAAAATAACCATGGAATCATGAAGTATATAGAACACTTACTCCAATCCATATGGTAAAAATCGCCTCAAAAATCGCTTATATCCGAGCTCCATAGCTCCAAATATGTTAAAATGGATGGAATCCCGAAATATAGCTTCTACCCAGGTAGGTCGCATCTTTAAAATGCAACCTATTTCAATTTATTTCCAAGCAGAAACTGTAGTGAAAACTGCAGTACCAGTCTCCAGTAAATCAATCATAACTTTCTGTACAAATGTCCAAATGATGAATGCTTTAACTTTCTGGAAAATAGATACCAAGGGATACACCTTTCATATTTTTCTCATCTCTCAATTCCTTATAGATGTCAAGATATAAGCTCCCAAAATCAGACCTGTGCAGCAGAAATTTCTTCTTCGTGATTTCAAAATTCTTCCCAGATAGCCTGTAGTTTAGGAACCATAACCTTTTGTAAACAACTCTAAATGCCAAACAGTAAACATTTTTAAAAACTAGACACCAAGGGTTACAACTTTAATTTTTGGATCATCTCCAAATTCCTTATAGATTGCGAGATATAAGCTTCCAAAGTCAGCCCTGTGCAATAGAAATTTCTCGCGATGCACACTGTTGTAGCCCAAAAACCAGCAATTAAAATGGCCTAGAAATGGTCTGAAACCATTCTGAAACTCACCCGAGCCACTCGGGACCCTATCCGAACATACCAACAAGTCTCAAAATATATTACGGACCTAATCGAGGTCTCAAATCACACATAAAAATGGCGAAACTACAAATCGCGCATCGATTCGGACTTATGAGTTTATGAAATTTTCCAAATTATATATCTTGTGCCGAAACGTATCAAATCAATCTGGAATGACTTCAAATTTTACATGCAAGTCATAAATGACATAATGGAGTTGTTCCATTTTCCAGAATAGAATTTTGACCTCGATATCAATAAAGTCAACTCCCAGTCAAACTTTCCAAAAATCTTCTATTTTTCAACTTTCGTCAAAATGCGCCGAATTGTCCTACGGACTTCCAGATCCAAATCCGGACATGCGCCTGAGTCCGAAATCATCATACGAAACTATTTGAATCATCAAAATTCCATTCCAAAGTCGTTTGCTCAAAAGTCAAATCTCTGATCAAACTTTAAAAATTCAAGCTTTATAAAATCAAACATTTTATTTATTTATTTTCAAAAACTAACAGAAAACGTGCTACGCACCTTGGAATAACTTCAAATTTTGTATATAAGTCATAAATATTGTTACGAATATGATCGAACTCTCAGAATCCAAATCGGGATCCGGTATCAACAAAAATCTAATTATGGCCAAATTTAGGAATTCTTTAAACCTTAAAATTTCTAGTTTCCGTCAAATTGCGATAATTCAAGCTAGGGACTTCTAAATTTGATTCTGGGCATACGCCCAAGTCCCAAATCACGATACGGACCCACCAGAATCGTTAAAATACTTATCCGGGTTTGTTTGCTCTAAACATTGGCCGAAATCAACTCAAATAAGTTTTAAAGGGAAAATTTCACATTTTCTTTGGTTTTTCACATAAAAATATTCCGGAAAAAATATGCATTGCGCACGTGGATCGAGAAAGGTTGGATGGATATATTCGAGGTCTCGAAATATATAAATAAAGGTTAAAATAAAAAATGACCTATCAGGTCATCACACTATTACCCCACTTGCTTCCCTAAGTCCCACTCCTCCTACTAGTGGAACAATGGTAGGTGCCACAAGGAGCACTCACATTAATAGCAATGCGAGTGACACTTTAGGTAGCATTTCTCGAAATGTTACCGTCCCTTCTAGCCTCTTGCAGAAGCGGTCATATGATATGTTCGGGTGGAGGAAGTCGTATCCGGCAGCCAAGCAATGTTCAGTTGCTAAATGTGTCACATCCTCTTAACTTTCCTTGGAAGTGCAGAGACTTGGTACGTAGTGGAAAAGACATTCATTCACCCAAATCCTTGGTTGAGTATATGCGCTCCCAGCCAAGCCATAATAGGGAAGTGTGCATCTAATGAATCTGTTAATGTTCAACCACTAAAATAGGTTGTCGAGCACAAAGCAAAAAAAAAACAAACATCGTAAGGAAAAGAGGAGGTTGCCGCATAACCACGTCCAACTAGAAGCAATAATGTGAACGTTCCTGATTTGAAATGGGTAGACAATGGGAAGAAGTACCGTGTGTCAGATCTCAACTTTTCTCCACCAGAGGAAGATTGATCAAAACATGGCAGAACGGGTGTTTTGTACTCTTGTTAGTGGTACTGAATATCGAACTTCGCTTTATTTACATTTCTTGTTTCCAGTGATCAGGTCAGGGATAACTATATTGGTGATTGTAATAAGTCCTTTTGGTTTCTCTAATAAAGCAATTTCCATAGTTTCAAGTTTTTGTATTCTTTATTTTATGCATATTTTGTGTATCTTTTTGTTTCGATTCTTTGTTAGTTTATAAATATTTATATAAGACAAAAGTTACAATAGGTACGAAAAAATAGTGCAAAGCACGTGGCAAGAGAACAAAAGATTACATGATAGTTAATAGGACTAAACTATAAAGTACGCTTCAAACCGTAAAAGTGTTCATTCCTAAGTTTAAATGTTTTCCTCTACTATATGATCTTCTATTTATTTGAATATGAAGAATAAAAAGTGGTGATGATCAAGAACAACAAGAAAAGCATTCACCTATTCTTAGCCGTAACGATCCAACCGGTCGTTTTAAGAATTTACGTCCCGTTCGGAGGCTTAAGGGTTCAAGCAGCTTTGCATTATTGTCACGACCCAAAATCCCACCCGTCGTGATGCCGCTTATCTCGATACTAGGCAAGCCGTTAATGTCACTAAACCACAATTTCTTTTAAGTTTAAAAATACAATATTTAAATACAATACAAAATCTCCCAAATACAAATACGAACACTCCCCGAAATCTGGTGTCACTGAGTACATGAGTATCTAATATGAATACAAGTCTGGAAAGTATAGTCTATAATAGTATGAGACCAAATACAGTAAACAAAGAGATAGAGAAGGAGAGACAAGGTCTGCGGTACACGGCATCTACCTCAAAATCTCCTAAAAATCAACCGCGCGAAAGGATCAACACCCGTTGTGTCCGGGGACACCTGGATCTGCACACGAAGTGCAGGGTGTAGTATGAGTACAACCAACTCAGCAAGTAACAATAATAAATAAGGAACTCAAGATAGTAACGAGCTACACAGTTATGGTTCATTTCCAGTAATTCCAGAAAAGAATAGACATGCTATCAAATCTGGCAGTTTAAAGTCAAATCATTTTTTATACAGTTCCTGTTCATGTAATCCATATATCAACATTCTTCCAGAGATTTCACAACTATGACAGATAGCAACTAAGTGCAACAACAAATGGAAATCAAGTACAACCTCTTATGACAACAATCACTCACTGGGCTCCCAGCCCTCATCACTCCCTGGGCTCCCAGCTCTCATCACTCTCTCAATGGGTACCCGCGCTCACTGGGGGTGTACAGACTCCAGAGGGGCTCCTACAGCCCAAGCGCTATAATCTGCACGGACAACTCACGTGTTGCACGGACAACTTACGTACCATAATATAAATATCTGAATCCGCACGGCCAACTCATGTGCTATAGTATAATATAAGGATCTGGACGGCCAACTCACATGTTGCACGGCCAACTCACGTGCTATAGTATAATATCTCACAATCACGCCCTCGGCCTCACTCAGTCATAAAGCTCTCCAGTCTCTAGGGCTCTCAACAATCATAAAATCAGCCCAAACAATAATGATATGACACATCAATAATGAACAATAGAGACTAAGACAAAATAATCAAGTAACTATGACTGAGCACAAAACAACAATTTAAGCAAATAATTCAAGTATTCAACATATACACGACCTCTCCGGGTCCCAACAATACCAACATATAGCCTAAACATGGTTTCTAACATGACTTATAGTCAAATTTCCACAACAAATAGAGAACACATAATTATCAACAAGTTATTCAACTTTACAGTTTCCACGGGACGGACCAAGTCACAATCCCATTGGTGCACGCCCACACGCCTGTCACCTAGCATGTGCGTCACCTCAAAAATAATCACATGATACAAAAATTCGGGGTTTCATACCCTCAGGACCAGATTTAAAACTGTTACTTACCTTAAACCGTGTAATTCTTTATTCCGCTATGCCCTTTCAACGAGAATTGGTCTCCGAAAGTCTCGTATCTAGCCACAATTAATTCGATTCAGTCAATACCCATTATTGTAATTAATTCCATAAGGCGATACTAAGTTTTCCAATAAAATCCGAAATTAACTCAAAAATCGGTCGTGGGGCCCATATATTGGAACCCGATAAAAGTTACAGAATATGAATGCCCATCCAACCACGAGTCCAACCATACAAATTTCACCAAAATCTGACACAAACGCGAACCTCAAATCTTCAATTAAAGCCTATAAAGATTTCTACCATTTTCAACACAATCCTTACCCATTTGAACTTAACAATCTTTCCACAACCTTATTGGTATGTATACATAATATTCTTACACCCAGGAATCATACTATAAATCACCCATTTTTACTCCAAACCCGAAATTGAAGAATTGAGGAAAGAAATTCTTACCTCTTTGAAGCCCTAGCAAGATCCTTGTGAAATCTTCAAACCTTGAACAAGAATTGATGGATAAATGACTAAGTCTTCACTTTCTCTCTCTAAAATGCTCTCACCTCTCTCAAAAATATCAGATTTTGGCTCAAAAATGAGCTTCAAGGGCTATAAATCGAAGTTGGGTCGGGTCAAAAATTAGATATAATGGAATCTCCGACGCAGTTATGCGGTCGCATACGCGATCGCATAACAGGTATGCGGTCCGCATACCGGCCACATAATTTAGCCTCCAAAGCTGGGCGTTACTGACCCGGTCTGTGGTCATTATGCAGTCCGCATACTTGTTCTGCGGTTGCATAATGCACCGTAAAACAGGTATGTGGTTGCATAGTGCACCGCAGATATTCCTCAAATCTTGCCCCTCTATTGATCCACTTTGCGACCATTATGCGATCCACAGAGTGATTCTGCGATCGCATAGTGGTCGCAGAAATGACCCTTTTCCAACAAAATTTTCCTTTACACATCGGTGCATTGTTCAGCCCAAAAAGTCCGAGCCGTGACGAGATCTTTGTACTAATTGATCTACCTCGGCACTACCAGACCTTAATTTCCTTAGCAAAATTTCTCCGGGGTCATTACACATAAGTCAACACCTGGTCAACCTTTTCAACTTAAATTCTAAACCTTGGAACTAAGTGCTCCAAATCATTTCAAAACCTCACCGGACCCAAACCAATTACCCTGGCAAGCCAAATAACAACTGTAATTCACAATTTGAGCAGTAAATGGAAAAACGGGATTATAATACTCAAAACGACCGGCCGGGTCATTACATTCCTCCCCTCTTAAACAAACGTTCATCCTCGAACGGGTTTAGAATAATACCTGAATTCTCAAATAAGTGTGGGTATTTGCTCCGCATCTCCTGCTTAATCTCCCAAGTAGCTTCTCCGACTGGCTGGCCTCTCCACTGCACCTTCACTGATGTTATGTTCTTGGACCTCAGTTTCTGAACCTGCCGGTCTAAAATAGTTACCGGCTCCATATCATAAGTCAGATTATCGTCCAGCTGCACTGTACTGAAATCCAGAATATGAGACGGATCCCCGACATACTTTCGGAGCATGGATACATAGAACACTGGATGAACACCTGATATACTAGGTGGCAAGGCAAGTTCATAAGCCACATCTCCAATTTTCTTAAGTATCTCAAAAGGCCCAATATACCGAGGGCTCAACTTTCCCTTCCTCTCGAACCTCAACACACCCTTCATTGGTGAAACTTTGAGCAGAACCTTCTCCTAAACCATGTAAGCAACATTACGGACCTTCTTGTCGACATAACTCTTCAGTCTAGACTGCGCCGTGTGAAGCCACTCCTGAATCACTTTAACCTTCTCCAAAGCATCCTGAACCAAGTCAGTAGCCAATAGCCTAGCCTCACCCGACTCAAACCAACCAACCGGAGATTGACACCGTCTCCCATATATTGCCTCATACTGAGCCATCTGTATACTCGACTGTAGCTGTTATTGTAAGCAAACTCCGCAAGTGGCAGAAATGTATCCCAAGAACCTCCAAAATCAATTACACAAGCGCATAGCATATCCTCTAATATTTGAATAGTGCGCTCGGACTGCCCATCTGTCTGAGGGTGATATGTCGTACTCAACTGAACTTGTGTGCCCAATTCTCGCTGCACTGCTCTCCAAAACTGTGATATAAACTGTGTGCCCCGATCTTAAATGATGGACACCGGCACACCGTGTAAG
Source organism: Nicotiana tabacum (assembly GCF_000715075.1). Taxonomy (NCBI): domain Eukaryota; kingdom Viridiplantae; phylum Streptophyta; class Magnoliopsida; order Solanales; family Solanaceae; genus Nicotiana; species Nicotiana tabacum. The sequence goes on along the minus strand of NC_134096.1, from coordinate 137,093,317 downwards.
CGAACAATCTCGCGGATATAAATCTTAGCCAACCGCTCCGAAGAATAATTTGTACCAACCAGAATAAAATGCGCGGATTTGGTCAACCGAGCTACAATCACCCAAACCGCATCAAACTTCCTAAATGTCCGTGGAAGCCCAACTACGAAGTCCATGGTAATACGCTCCCATTTCCACTCCGGAATTTCAAGTCTCTGAAGTAATTTTCCCGGTCTCTGATGCTCGTACTTTACCTGTTGACAATTTAAACACCGAGCTACAAACCCAATTATATCTTTCTTCATTCGCCTCCACCAATAATGCTGCCTCAAATCCTGATACATCTTTGCGGCGCCTAGATGAATAGAGTACCGTGAACTGTGAGCTTCCTGGAGAATCAGCTCGCGCAAACCATCTACATTGGGCACACATAGCCTGCCCTGCATCCATAATACACCGTCATCTCCGATAGTGACTTCCTTGGCATCACCGTGCTGAACCGTGTCCTTAAGGACAAGAAGATGTGGATCATCATACTGGCGCTCTCTGATGCGATCATATAGAGAAGACCGAGAAACCACACAAGCCAAAACTCGATTCGGCTCAGAAACATCCAATCTAACAAACTGGTTGGCCAAGGCCTGAACATCCAAGGCTAAAGGCCTCTCTGTTACCGATAAGTATGCTAAGTTGCCCAAACTCTCCGCCTTACGACTCAAGGTATCAGCCACCACATTGCCCTTTCTGGGATGATAAAGAATGGTGATATCATAATCCTTAAGTAACTCCAACCACCTTCGATGCCGCAAATTAAGATCCTTCTGTTTAAACAGATGTTGTAGACTCCGGTGATTGGTATAAACCTCACAATGGACACCGTACAAGTAATGCCGCCAAACTTTTAAGGCATGAACAATAGCTGCTAAATCAAGGTCATGGACTGGATAATTCTTCTCATGTACCTTAACTGTCTGGACGCATAAGCAATCACCCTACCGTTTTGCATCAGTACTGCGTCGAGACCAATACGTGACGCATCACAATACACAGTATAAGACCATGAACCTATAGGCAACACCAATACTGGAGCAGTAGTCAAAGCTATCTTGAGCTTCTGAAAGCTCTCTTCACATTCATCCGACCACCTGAACGGAGCACCTTTCTGGGTGAATTTAGTCATAGGCGATGCAATAGACGAGAAACCCTCCACGAAGCGACGATAATAACCGGCCAAGCCAAGAAAACTCCGAATCTCAGTAACTGAAGATGGCCTGGGCCAACTCTGAATTGCCTCTATTTTCTTCGGATCCACCTTAGTCCCTTCACTGGACACTATGTGTCCCAAGAATGCTACTAAGCTAAGCCAGAACTCACACTTAGAGAATTTGGCATAAAGTTTCTCCTCTCTCAGCCTCTGTAGTACAATACTCAAGTATCGTGCATGCTCCTCCTGGCTACGTGAGTACACCAGGATATCATCAATAAATACTACGACAAATGAGTCAAGATATTATTGGAATATACTGTTCATCAAGTGCATGAATGTTGCCGGGATATTTGTTAGCCCAAACGACATTACAAGAAATTCATAGTGGCCATAACGAGTTTTGAATATCGTCTTTAGAATATCCGAATCCCGAATTTTCAACTGGTGATACCCCGATCTCAAATCAATTATGGAGAACACCCTCGCTCCCTGAAGCTGGTCAAATAAGTCATCAATACACGGCAAAGGATATTTATTCTTGATTGTAACCATGTTCAATTGCCTATAATCAATTCACATCCGTATAGTACCATCTTTCTTCTTCACAAACAGAACCGTTGCACCCCAAAGTGACACACTTGGCCTAATAAACCCCTTTTCAAGGAGTTCCTGAAGTTGCTCTTTCAATTCTTTTAACTCAGCTGGTGCCATACGATACGGAGGAATAGAAATGGGCTGAGTGCCCTGCACCAAGTCAATACCGAAATAAATATCCATGTCGGGCGATATACCTGGCAGGTCTGTAGGAAATACATCAGGAAAGTCTCTCACTACCGGTACTGAATCAATAGTAGGAGTATCTGCATCAACATCTCTCACAAAAGCCAAGTATGACAAACACCCCTTCCCAACCATATGTTGGGCTTTCAAATAAGAAATTATCTTGCTAGGAACATAATCTAGAGAACCTCTCCACTCAACCTTTGGCAACCCCGGCATGGTCAATGTCACGGTTTTTGCGTGACAGTCCAGAATAGCATGACATGGAGACAACCAATCCATACCCAGAATTACATCAATATCGACCATATTGAGTAATAGAAGATCAACTCAAGTCTCCAGTCCCCCAATAGTTACCACATATGACTGATACACATGGTCCACCATAATAGTATTGCCCACCGGCGTAGACACACTAACATGTGAAACTAAGGACTCACAGGGCATATCGAGATAATGAGCAAAATACGATGATACATATGAATAAGTGGAACCAAGGTCAAATAATATAGAAGCCTCCATGTGGCACACTGAAACAATACATGTGATCACTACATCTGAAGCAACAGCATCTAGCTTGGCAGGAAAAGCATAGAATCAGGCATGACCGCCACCTGATCGGCCTCCCCCTCTTGGGCGACCCCTAGCTGCCTGACCCTACCCCGAGCTGGCTGGGCGGGTGGTGTAACTGTTGGTGCTGGTGCCGTCAGTCGAGAACTCTACTATGGAGCCCCACTCAACAGCCTAAGACAATGTCTCTTGACATGATTCAATTCTCCGCGCTCGAAACAACCCCTCCTTTGACGGAACTGTTGCTCTTGATAACCCGAGGAATTACCTGTAGAAGCGTGAGCGGACGAGGCATGATGAGAACTCTGCACTGGTAGTGCACTGAATAAAGACTGGCCTGAGTGTGCAATGTAAGAAATGTGTCTAGCTGATGCACCACGATGAGCTGGACGACCCATCTGAGCGTGACTGTAAGAACGACCCCTACCATGGTAAAACTGACCCCCTGAAGGAACATCACTATAATCACCTGGACCACGAGGCCTCTTAGCCTCCCTCTCTCCACGTTTCTGGCTACAAACCATCTCTATCTGCCGAGAAATGTCAACTAACTCATCAAAAGTAACACCAGACATCCTCTCCCTAGTCATAAGTAACCGTAACTAATATGTGAGGCCATCAATGAACCTCCTAATCCTCTCCCTATCAGTGGGAACCAACCAGACTGCGTGACAAGCCAACTCAGAAAATCTCATCTCATACTGTGTCACAGACATTCCATCCTGACATAACTGCTCAAACTATCTGCGCAGCTCCTCTCTGCGAGACTGCGGCACGAACTTCTCAAAAAAGAGAACGGAGAATTCCTGCCATGTAAGTGGTACCAACTTATCACGACCCAAAATCTCACCCGTCGTGATGGCGCCTATCTCGATACTAGGCAAGCCGTTGATGTCACTAAACCACAATTTCTTTTAAGTTTAAAAATACAATATTTAAATACAATACAAAATCTCCCAAATACAAATACGAATACTCCCCAAAACCTGGTGTCATTGAGTACATGAGCATCTAATATGAATACAAGTCTGGTAAGTATAGTCTATAATAGTCTAGACTAAATATAGTAAACAAAGAGATAGAGAAGGAGAGACAAGGTCTGCGATACACGGCAGTTACCTCAAAATCTCCTGAAAATCAACCGCGCGAAAGGATCAACACCCGCTGTGTCCGGGGACACCTGGATGTGCACACGAAGTGCAGGGTGTAGTATGAGTACAACCAACTCAGCAAGTAATAATAATAAATAAGGAACTGAAGATAGTAACGAGCTACACAGTTATGGTTCATTTTCAATAATTCCAGAAAAGAATTAGACATGCTATCAAATCTGGCAGCTTAAAGTCAAATCAATTTTTATACAGTTCCTGTTTATGTAATCCATATATCAACAATCTTCCAGAGATTTCAAAACAATGACAGATAGCAACTAAGTGCAACAACAAATGGAAATCAAGTACAACCTCTTAGGACAACAATCACTCACTGGGCTCCCATCCCCCATCACTCCCTGGGCTCCCAGCCCTCATCACTCACTCTCAATGGGTACCCGCGCTCACTGGGGGTGTATAGACTCCGGAGGGGCTCCTACAGCCCAAGCGCTATAATCTGCACGGATAACTCACGTGTTGGACGGACAATTCGCGTGCCATAATATAAATATGTGGATCTGCATGGCCAACTCACGTGTTGCACGGCCAACTCATGTGTTATAGTATAATATAAGGATCTGCATGGCCAACTCACGTGTTGCACGGCCAACTCACGTGCTATAGTATAATATCTCTCAATCAGGCCCTTGGAATCACTTAGTCATAAAGCTCTCCAGTCTCTAAGGCTCTCAACAATCATGAAATCAGCCAACACAATAATGATATGACACATCAATAATGAACAATAGAGACTGAGACAAAATAATCAAGTAACTATGACTGAGTACAAAATAATAATTTAAGCAAATAATACATATACACGACCTCTGTGGGTCCCAACAATACCAACATATAGCCTAAACATGGTTTCTAACATGACTTATAGTCAAATTTCCACAACAAATAGAGAACACATAATTATCAACAAGTTATTCAACTTTACAGTTTCCACGGGACGGATCAAGTCGCAATCCCCTCGGTGCACGCCCACATGCCTGTCACCTAGCATGTGCGTCACCTCCAAAATAATTACATGATACAAAAATTTGGGGTTTCATACCCTCAGGACCAGATTTAAAACTGTTACTTACCTTAAACCGTGTAATTCTTTATTCCGCTATGCCCTTTCCACGAGAATTGGTCTCCGAAAGCCTCGTATCTAGCCACAATTAATTCAATTCAGTCAATACCCATTATTGTAATTAATTCCATAAGGCGATACTAAGTTTTCCAATAAAATCCGAAATTAACTCAAAAATCGGTCGTGGGGCCCACATATTGGAACCCGATAAAAGTTACAGAATATGAATGCCCATCCAACCACGAGTCCAACCATACAAATTTCACCAAAATCTGACACAAACTCGAACCTCAAATCTTCAATTAAAGCCTATGAAGATTTCTACCATTTTCAACACAATCCTTACCCATTTGAACTTAACAATCTTTCCACAACCTTATTGGTATGTATACATAATACTCTTACACCCAGGAATCATACTATAAATCACCCATTTTTACTCCAAACCCGAAATTGAAGAATTGAGGAAAGAAATTCTTACCTCTTTGAAGCCCTAGCAAGATCCTTGTGAAATCTTCAAACCTTGAACAAGAATTGATGGATAAATGACTAAGTCTTCACTTTCTCTCTCTAAAATGCTCTCACCTCTCTCGAAAATATCAGATTTTGGCTCAAAAATGAGCTTCAAGGGCTATAAATCGAAGTTGGGTCGGGTCAAAAATTAGATATAATGGAATCTCCGACGCAGTTATGCGGTCGCATACGCGATCGCATAACAGGTATGCGGTCCGCATATCGGCCACATAATTTAGCCTCCAAAGCTGGGCGTTATTGACCCGGTCTGTGGTCATTATGCAGTCCGCATACTTGTTCTGCGGTTGCATAATGCACCGTAAAACAGGTATGTGGTTGCATAGTGCACCGCAGATATTCCTCAAATCTTGCCCCTCTATTGATCCACTTTGCGACCATTATGCGATCCACAGAGTGATTCTGCGATCGCATAGTGGTCGCAGAAATGACCCTTTTCCAACAAAATTTTCCTTTACACATCGGTGCATTGTTCAGCCCAAAAAGTCCGAGCCGCGACGAGATCTTTGTACTAATTGATCTACCTCGGCACTACCAAACCTTAATTTCCTTAGCGAAATTTCTCCGGGGTCGTTACACATAAGTCAACACCCGATCAACCTTTTCAACTTAAATTCTAAACCTTGGAACTAAGTGCTCCAAATCATTTCAAAACCTCACCGGACCCAAACCAATTACCCCGGCAAGCCAAATAATAACTGTAATTCATAATTTGAGCAGTAAATGGAGAAACGGGATTATAATACTCAAAACGACCGGTCGGGTTGTTACAATTATGTGTTATGACATGCGTGCGTGGTCGAGTTCGTATTTCGGATGACTCGGGATCAATTTGGGGGAAGGATTCATCGTTTAGAAGCTTAAGCGGTAAGAGTTGATCGGAGTTTTGAATTTTGTGTAGACAAATTCAAAATGGAATTTCGATGATTCCAATAGCTTTTTAAGGTGATTTTCGACTTAGGCATGCGTCCGGATTTGGGTTTGGAGTTCCGTAGAGTGAATTGGAGCATTTTGGCAAAAATTGGAAAGTTGAAGTTTTGGAAGGTTGAGAGATTTGACCGGGAGTTGACTTCTATGATATCAGGGTTGAAATGTGATTCTAAGAGTTGGATTAGCTTTGTTATATTATTTAGAACTTGCATGCAAAATTTGACGTCATTCCAGGTTGATTTGATATGTTTCGGCACGAGTTCTGAAAGTTAGAAGATTTGGAATTTCATAAGTTCGATTTGAGGTGCGATTCATAATTTCGGCGTTGTTTGATGTGATTTGAGGCCTCGAGTAGGTGCGTGTTATGTTATGGAACTTGTTGGTATGCATGGATGGGGTCTCGGGGGGCAGGTATGTTTCGGACGAGCTTCGGATCATTTTCATGTTTTGGGACAGGTCTGGTTCTAGTGCCTCGCACCTGTAACATTTTGGAGTGCAAGTGTGGCTCCACTTCTGTGTGAGCCTGGTCGCTTCTATGATTATAGAGGCCTGGGAGGAAGCTCGCTTCTGTGGAGATTGGCACGCATGTGATCACATATACGAAATTGCGGCCCAGTGATCACATATCGAAATTGTTCGCTTATGCGGCTCATTTGTCGCTTCTGCGATGTCGCTAGTGCGACTGTGTTTCTGCATATACGGATCCTGGCCTGGTAAGTTGTGTTCACAGATGAGAACTTTTGCTCGCAAATGCGAGGCCGCAGATGCGGCTTTTTTGTTCGCAAATGTGAAAGTGCTTGGCAGAATCACATATATGTCGAGGGTTTAATATTTGCAACATATTTTGAGTTGGAGACCTCGGCTTTGGGAGATTTTTCGTGGGTTTTTCAAGAAATTCATTGGGGTAAGTGTTCTCTACCCAAATTTTATTATATTTCATGAACCCATTGCCATTTTCATCATTTAATTAGTGAATTAAGTTGAAAATTTTGGTGCAAATTATTAAAAAACAAAATCTTTCAAAATGTAAAATGATGATTTGAATGAGGAATTGATGTCAGAAATTGATAATTTTGGGTATGGTTGAACTCGTTATCGAATGGGTGTTCGAATTTTGTGAATTTTGTTAGATTTCGAGGTGCGGGCCCAGGGGTTGAGCTATTCTTATTGAGACCATCAATCCATGTTGTGTCTTTCTTTGTGACATATAAGGAAAGATTGTGATTGATTTTATAATTTGAGACTACGAGGTGGTACCTCGGTAGTGGCTCTTGTTGACATTTCCCCATTCTTTTGTACTTGTCTTTGATTGTTGTTTCCCTAGCATACTATTAATTGTCTTTCTCCGTGTTGCACTATTTGCTTAGTTTTGTGTAGCTAACCTTGTTGTACTATTCGTTGTTTCAATTTCATTGTCATCTTTATTACACTGTACATTTTGTGGTGATCATTTCTTATGTGCCATTCATTGTCTCTACTCTTACATGTTGACTTGAATTGTGGTAGAACACTTGCACAAGCCTACACGTAAACAAACCACCCATATCGGTCTAAGAAGATGAATCCTGAAGTTTTGACCCTTTACATGTACTCTTGTGTACTTGCCTTATGTGTGAGGGTTATCTTATTAGCACGTGAGTCATCCGTGCTGTTGAGAATTGTAATGTGGGCACAAGATGCCAAGTGATTAGAGTTCACGAATTGGGACCCGTTATTTGTGATTTTTAGGTTTGGTACCTCGTGGAAATTTTGGGACAAACCTAGTGTGAAAGCGGTTGTTCTTATTGAGTTCACTTGTTTTCCTTTATTTGGTTTCACCGGATTTGAACTGGGTTCAGCTTACTCTACAGTGTTACTACCTATTGTATCTCGTTGCTAACTGTTGTTTTAGTCTATATTACAAACATTATATTATTATTGTCATCATGCCTAGCTTTATAGTGTTATTATTCCCTGTTAGTTCTACATTTATACTTGTTTAGGTTGTTTAGTCCAGTGGGTGTCTTGACTGTTCCTCGTCACTACTCTACCGAGGTTAGTCTTGACACTTACTAGGTACCACTGTGGTATACTCATACTATGCTTCTTCATATTTTTGTGCAGAGCCAGGTGCCTCGGATATTGTTGATTATTAGCTATCTGGTCGAGCATTGTTGTGGAGACTCAAGATAAACATGTCGTCACATTCACAGGCCTCAGAGTCACCTTCTGATATTGTACTTGTACTATATAATTATATTCCGAACAGTTGTATTTATGGATTTTCTAGCAAACTTGGTAGAGCTTATGACTTGTACTACCGTTTTTGGGATTGTAAGTTGTGTATAAAGATTTCTATTTGATATTTATTAGTTGATCGTTGAATTCTTCTATTAATTTAGTAAGTGTTAGTCTTACCTAGTCTTAGAGACTAGGTGCTCTCACGACATCCTACGGAGGAAAATTGGGATCGTGACAAGTTAGTATCATAGCTCTAGGTTCATAGGTGCTACGAGTCATAAACGAGTTTAGTAGAGTCTTGAGGATAGGTACGGAGATGTCCGTACTTATCTTCGAGAGGCCACATAACTATTAGGACAGTTCACTTCTTTCATTCCTATCATGCGAGTTTATTGATCTCGGAGTTTGAACCTTTGTCATTATATTCTCTCACAAATGGTCAGGATACGAGCTGCAGTTACCGACGACGCTGCCTCTAAAGCCAGTATTGCTGTGAGACAAGGCAGAGGAGGAGCACATGTCATAGCTAGAGCATCTATCAAAGCAGCAGTTGAGGAGATGCTAGTAGCTCCGGTTGGGGGAAAGGTACCGGAGGCGCCTGTTGTTAGCCCAGAACTTCAGGAGACTTTAGCACAATTCCTGAGCATGTTTGGTACATTAGCTCAGGTAGGATTAATTCCAGTTTCACCATCTACTTCACAGATCGGGGGAGGAGCTCAGACTCCCGCCGCCTGTACTCCAGAGAAGCGAGTCCATGTTGGTCAGGTTCCAGGTGTCATGCCGACACAACCTGTTGTCCCTGTTCAGCCCGTGGTTAGGGCAGCAACATCTGAGAAAGAACGGCTTACACTCCTAGGTTCAAGAAGTATTACCTTCCTACTTTCAGTGGTTTGGCTTCATAGGATGCGCATGGGTTCCTAAGGGAGTGCTACCGTATTCTCCGCACTATGGGTATTGTGTAGACGAGTGGGGTTACTTTTACTATGCTCCAGCTTAAGGGAACGGCATACAAGTGGTGGTGAGCGTATGAGTTGGGTAGCCTGGCCGATGCAGCTTCACTTTCATGGACTCAATTTTCAGAGATGTTCTTGAGAGAGTTTGTTTCCCAGGCCCTTCGGTAAGCGTGGCGCGCAGAGTTGAGTAGTTGTGCCAGGGCACTATGTCGGTGTCAGAGTATGCCGTTAGATTCAGTGATTTTTCCAGACATGCACCTGCATTGGTTTCTACAATCAAAGAGTGAGTCTGCAGGTTCATTGAGGGGCTTAGTCAAGATATCCAATTCATCATGGCTCGGGAGTTGGAGTCGGATGTTCCATCTCAGTAGGTAGTAGAGATTGCCCATCGATTAGAGGGCATGCGGGGTCATGAGAGAGCGCATAGGGGGCTAAGAGGCCTCGTAGGCCAGGAGGACCTACTGATCCCTATTTTGGAGGTAAGGTACGGCATGGTAGATGTTTTATGGGTCAGCCAGTTCAGTTTGCACTTCAGGCTTCGCAGGGTGTTCTAGGTACCCATGAGTCTTAGGGTACCCATACCGGATAGCTTCCACATCCACGTCAGCAGATAGGTTGCTTTGAGTATGGAGATACCAGCCATATGGTGAGAGATTGTCCCAGACTCGGGACAGATATGTTACAGCGGGGTATTCAAGCTATGATTTTAGCTCCAGTTGCTGATATCCATGCACTACCAGCTTGGGGTGCAGGTCAGGCGAGTAGAGGGCGCCCAAGAGGGGGAGGTCCGACTCGTTGATGTGCTTTCCATGGTAGGTTGAGGCCATTGCACCAGATGATGTTGTACAGGTATGATTTGGTTTGTTATAGAGGAGAATCATTCGTATTTTGTTTCGGTTTTTCTTATTAGGGTGAGTCCTCCTATTTTGCTTCATATATGGGTGAGTTTAGTGATTTTTGTACTCTACTTATGTGTTTAGCCTTGTTGGGAGATTCTATAGTGGTAGCCCATGTCTATCATTTTATTTTTATTCATTGAGTGCTGTGAGACTAGAAGTGGATTTATGTTACTCATTTTGGTAGTTTTGATGTGAATTTTGGATGGTTGGTTACGATTTGTGGTTTAGATGTTCTACCGGTATGGGGGTTCATTATGCGTTGTGATTTTGTTTAGCGGAATTGAATTAGTGGAAGGTTTCGGATGGTATGATGTGTTTACTACTTGTTATTCAGAGCTTGGGATGGGATCCTCACGTTCTATGTGGATTGATATGTTTGAACCGGGATACGTTTCATGGTAGGAGTTATATCAGGATGAGATCCTTGTGATTAGTTCATATGTTTTGAATCTCCCTTGTGAATTGATTCGTAGTATGGTACTGATAGGGAGTGGTGCTTGTATGGTTTGTTGGATAGTTCTTTCATGTGTTTCCTTGTATATTTAGTCTTATTCGTGCTGTGATTATTAGGTTTTAGCATGCGAGGTGGGTGCCCAGGTGGGGTTAGATTTGACTTGTTGATTTGAGTGAATAGTCATGGCATCTTTATTTTTCTTGCCTCGTTGTCGGTGTTGAGTAGGTTTGGAACGGGGTTCTAGCTGATATGAGGTTAATTATCGGTGTTGGGTTTTAATTATGGATAGCTATTGTGATCAGAGATATGGTTATGGGCATATATGTGATGTGTTACGTCATGTGGATATACCTTGTGGGTGTAGGCATATGTTGTTGCAACTGGTTGAGGTTGGTACCGTGTGTTGATGTATGAATCGGGTCTTTTGGAAATAGTTGGATGGTGAGAAATTTGGTTCTAAGGCATATTAGTGTGGGTAGAAGAAATAATCTTCAGTTGAGTTGGTGTTGTCGGACCTATGTGGATTGGGGTGACGTGGGGTCATCCGCAAGTATATGTATGGTGAGTACACACAGTGACTTGACGACTTCGGAATGGATCTTGGCACGTTCGAGGATGAACGTTTGTTTAAGTGGGGGAGAATATAACGACCCGACCGGTCATTTTGAGAATTTACGTCTCGTTCAGGGGCTTAAGGTCTCGAGCAACTTTGTATTATGTGGTATGATGTGCATGCGTGGTCCAGTTCAGATTTCGGATGATTCGGGATCAATTTAGGGGAAGGATTCTTGTTTTAGAAGCTTAAGCGGTAAGAGTTGATGGGAGTTTTAACTTTTCTATAGACGACTCTGAAATGGCATTTCGATGATTCCAATAGCTTCATATGCTGATTTTGGACTTAGACGTGCGTCTGGATTTGGATTTGGAGGCCCGTAGAGTAAATTGGAGCATTTTGCCGAAAATGGGAAAGTTGAAGTTTTGGAAGGTTGAGAGATTTGACCGGGAGTTGACCTTAGTGATATCGGGGTCGGAATGCAATTCCAAAAGTTGGATCAGCTCTGTTATGTCAGTTGGAACTAGCATGCAAAATTTGACGTCCTTCCGGGTTGATTTGATATGTCTCGGCACGAGTTCTGAAAGTTGGAAAATTTAGAATTTCATAAGTTCGATTCGAGGTGCGATTCATAGCTTCGGCGTTTGATGTGATTTGAGGCCTTGAGTAGGTCTGCGTTATGTTATGGAACTTATTGGTATGCTTGGACGGGGTCCCGGGGGGCCCGGGTGTGTTTAGAACGAGCTTCGGATCATTTTCATGTTTTGGGACAAGTCTGGTTCTGGTGCTTCGCACCTGCGACATTTTGGAGCGCAAGTGCGGCTCCGCTTCTACGCGAGCCTGGTTGCTTCTGTGATTATATAGGCTTGGGAGGAAGCTCTCTTTTGCGTAGATTGGCACGCAAGTCCGATGGCCGCTTTTGCGGCGCAGTGATCACATATGCGAAATTGATCGCTTCTGCGGCTCGCTTGGCGCTTCTATGATGTCGCTGGTGTGACTGTATTTCCGCAGATGCGGATCCTGGCCTGGTAATTTTTGTTCGCAAATGTGAGGCCGCGGATGCGGCTTTTCTATTCGCAAATGTGAAAGTGCTGGGTTGAATCACATATATGTCGAAGGTTTGATATTTTCAACATATTTTGAGTTGGAGACCTCGGCTTTGGGAGATTTTTTGTAGGTTTTTCAAGCAATTCATTGGGGTAAGTATTCTCTACCTGAATCTTATTATATTTCATGAACCCATTATTATTTTCATCATTTAATTAGTAAATTAAGTTGGAAATTTGGGAAAATTTTGTAAAAGGCCATTCAAAATGTAAAATGATGATTTGAATGAGGAATTTATGTCGGAAATTGATAATTTTGGGTATGGTTGAACTCGTTATCGAATGGGTGTTCGAATTTTGTAAATTTTGTCAGGTTTCGAGGTGCGGGCCCGGGGGTTGACTTTTTAGTTTTTGTTTAAGATTGAAGCTTTATTATCCGGAATTGTTTCCTATGAGTTTTATTTATGATTTGAAATTATTTTGGCTAGATTTGAGCCGTCCGGAGGTTGTTTCACTGAAGGTCATTTTAGAGTATCGATCTACCTTCTTTGAGGTAAGTATCTTGCCTAACTTCGTGTGGGGGGAACTACCACCTTAGGATTTGAGTCATTTGTGCTAATTGTCATGTGAAGGTCGTGTACGCGAGGTTACGATTATGTTCTTGGGCTTATCTTTGGAAATTTGACCGTTTAGGGATCTTAGGTTCTTATGTTCATTAGATATGAAGTTGTTTTGTCATGTTAAATCCCCCATTTACTAAATTCACCCTTACGTGTCTTATTTGGAATTTATTGCTCCATGTTTTACCCTTATCGCCGATTAAACTCTTATGTGCCTTAATTGAAGTTGTTGCCTCTTTTATTGCCATGCTATCCTTTCTGTAATTTCTTATCCTTAATTGAACTTATTATTATCTTTTCTGTAATTGTCTATCCTTAATTGAAGTTATTATTATCTTTTCCGTAATTGCTTATCCTTAATTGAATTGTTGTATCTCTTCCGTAATTGCTCAACCCTAAATGAAGTTTTGATATCACTGTTGACTTATCCTTATTTGGAAACATTGATTCATGTTTTCTCTCTTATCGTCGAATTGTACTTTTGTGGAATCATTGCTACACATTATCTCTTCCTTGTTGAGCTATTCTTGTTGAGACCATCAATCCATGTTGTGTCTTTCTTTGTGAGCTCGTTCTACCATTTCCTTGTGATTTGGAGTTCCTGCATTGATTTACTTGTCGTATCCTCATGTTATTGTTGTTGTTACTGTTGTATTCAATGTTGTTGAGTCGAGGGCTATGCGTGGTTATGTTATTGAAACTGTTTTGGGGAAATGTTATGGCTTATGGCACATATTGTGAAAGTCATTTTGTTGAGTTGTTATGTTTTGGCACACGTGTTATTGTTGAGAGGATTCTTCGGCTGTTTGCACGAGGTTTTTGCCGTTCTGTTTTTGTGGTGTTTGCACGAGGCTTTTGTCGTGTTGTTGTTATTATTGATACGCATGTGGTGGTATAAGGTCTGGGTACTAAAATGCATGCGGTGAGATAAGGTGGGCTTGATACGTGTGGCTAGTAAGGGAACTACTAGAAGCCATGCGGTGTGATAAGGTGGGCTAAATCGCGGGGTGCTATTTCGGGAAAATATGATTTTCAAAACGAAATGTAAAGGCTCCCGCTATGATATAAGGAAATATTGTGATTCATTTTATAATTTGAGACTACGAGGTGGTACCTCGGTAGTGGCTCTTGTTGATATTTCCCCATTCTTTTGTACTTGTCTTTGATTGTTGTTTCCCTAGCATACTATTAATTGTCTTTCTACGTGTTGCACTATTTGCTTAGTTCTGTGTAGCTAACCTTGTTATACTATTCGTTGTTTCAATTTCATTGTCATCTTTATTACACTGTACATTTTATGGTGATCATTTCTTATGTTCCATTCATTGTCTCTACTCTTACATGTTGACTTGAATTATGGTAGAACACTTGCACAAGTCTACACATAAACAAACCACCCATATCAGTCTAAGAAGATTAATCCTAATGTTTTGACCCTTTACATGTACTCCCGTGTACTTGCCTCATATGTGAGGGTTATCTTGTTGGCACGTGAATCGTCCGTGCTGTTGAGAATTGTAATATGGGCGCAAGATGCCAAGTGATTAGAGTTCACGAATTGGGACCCGTGATTTGTGATTTTGAGGTTTGGTACCTCGTGGAAATTCTTTGTTAAACCTGGTGTGAAAGCGGTTGTTCCTATTAAGTTGTCACTTGTTTTCCTTTATTTGGTTTCACTGGATTTGAACTTGGTTCAGCTTACTCTACAGTGTTACTACTTGTTGTGTCTCGTTGCTAACTGTTGCTTATAGTCCTTATTGCAAACATTATATTATTATACTCTTCATGCCTAGCTTTATATTGTTATTGTTCCCTGTTAGTTCTACATTTATACTTGTTCATGTTGTTTAGTCCAGTGAGTGTCTTGATTGTTCCTCGTCACTACTCCACCGAGGTTAGTCTTGATACTTACTGGGTACCGTTGTGGTGTACTCATACTACGCTTTTGCATATTTTTGTACAGAATCAGGTGCCCCAGATATTGTTGATTATTAGCTAGATGGTCGAGCATTGCTGTGGAGACTCAAGGTAAACCTGTCATCGCGTTCGCAGGCCTCGGGGTCACCTTATGATATTGTACTTGTACTGTTTAATTCTATTCCGAACATTTGTATTTAGGGATTTTCTAGAAAACTCAGTAGAGCTTATGACTTGTACTACCGATTTTGGGATTGTAAGTTGTGTATAAAGATTTCTATTTCATATTTATCAGTTGATGGTTGAATTCATATATTTGATGGTTGAATTCTTATATTAATTCAGTAAGTGTTAGGCTTACCTAGTCTTAGAGACCAGGTGCCGTCACTATAACGACCCGACCGGTCGTTTTGAGCTCTAGTGCATCATTCAGTAGTTTGATGCCATGAGCAACTTCACTTCAGGTATTATGACTGGTACGCGTGGTCGGAATTAAATTTCAGAAGTTCAGAGTTGATTTGAAAAGAAAATTCTCATTTCGGAAGCTTTAAGTTGGAAGAATTGACTAAGTTTAGATTTTTAAGTAAACGATCTCGGAATCAGGATTTGAAGGTTCTAACAGGTTTGTATGATGAATTCGAACTTGGGCGTATGTCTGGATAAGGTTTTGGATTACCCGGGAGTATTTCGGCGCCTATTGTGGAATTTGGCATTTTGGAAGAATTTCATAAGTTTGGGTTGAAGTGCATTTCAATGTTATCAATGTCCATTTGGGATTTTGAGTCTGGAAATAGCTCCGTATGGTGATTCTGGTATTGGTAGCATGTTCGGAAGTTGATTCGGAGTTCCGTAGGTCATTTTGGAGTCATTTGGCTAAAGCTAGAAATTTGAAGGTTTCTGAGAAGTTTGACCGGAGGCAGACTTTTTGATATCGGGGTGGGAATCCGATTCCGAAAGTTGAAGTAGGTCCGTAATGTCAAATGTGACTTGTGTGCAAAATTTGAGGATAATCGGACGTGATTTGATAGGTTTCGACATCGATTGTAGAAGCTAAAGTTTCAAAGTTCATTAAGTTTGAATTGGGGTGCAATTTATGATTTTGACGTTGTTTGATACGATTTGAGGTCTCGAGCAAGTTTGTGTTATGTTATGGGACTAGTTGGTATGATTGGACGGGGTCTCGAGGGCCTCGGGTGTGTTTCGGGGTGGTTTCGGACCATTTCGGGTTGCTTTGGACTGTTGTTACTGGTATCTGGTTTCCTTCATCGCGAACGCGAAGGATGTCCTGTGTTCGTAAAGAAGAAATTTTGGGGGTGCTGGATTTGGCCTCCGCGAACGCGAAGCGGTGGACACGAACGTGAGGCAGGAGCTGGGCAAGCCTTCGCGAAGCGGCCAAGGCGATGCGAACGGGAAGAAGAAATGAGAAGATGGGTCTGAGGTCGTTGGCCTTCACGAACGTGAAGTGTGTCGTGAATGCGACGCAGTGGTCGCGAACGCGAAGAAGGCAGGCAACTGGGTCTTGAAGTGCTTAGCCTTCGCGAACGCGGGTGTGGTACCGCGAACGCGAAGAAGAATTAAAGGCAGCTGGGTTTTTGGCCTTCGTGAACGCGAGACGGAGGTCGCAAACGCGAAGAAGGGCCTGGCCTGGGCAGATTGTTTTAAAGACGGGGTTTGGCCATTTTTCCTCCATTTTTCATTTGGTTGGGCAATTTTTGGAGCTCTTGAAAGGGAGATTTTCGTCATCTATGTCAAGGTAAGTGATTCCCACCTATTGCAAGTTAAATACTTGGATTTGTATGGATTTAGACATGAAAATTTGTAGAAATTTGGGATTTTAAGATGAAAACCTAGAATTTGGTATTTGTGAATTTTGACCACGAATTTGGGCATGGAATAGGAAATGAACTATATATTTGAGTTCGTGAGGTTATGGGTAAAGTTTATCTTAGAAAAAATTTCGGAATCCGAGCACGTGGGCCCTAGGGTTGCTTTATCAATTTTTCGAGCGGAGTTACAAATTGTTATAAATTGATTGATTATGAGTATTAGAGCATATTTTGATTGGGTTGCAACTTATTTGACTAGTTTTGGAGCGACGGGCATCGGTTTGAAGTGTTAGAAAGGCTTTGGAGCCGGTTATGGAATTTCGAAGTGAGGTAAGTCTCATTTCTAACCTTGTAAGAGAGAATTAAACCCATAGGTGAACTAAATTATTGTGTGCTTCTATTTGTGGGGGCTACGTATACACGAGGTGACGAGAGTCCGTACGTAGTTACTAGCTATGCCTATGTCCGTGTAGTTTTAGGCTCACATCATGCCTTGTTGATATTGTTATTGATTTATATTGATTGTCTGCTTTGAGAGGGAGCGAGATTGAGTTTGCATATTAAATGTTTTTGAAAGAGTTGAAATTGAAGAACGTAAGATTTAAAAAGGGTTCGTTTGAACTTCGTAATTTCAAAAAGGATTGAGTAATGCTATAATAGCTTAAGAAATCTATGTGTAACCGCGTCTCATGTATGTTTCACGAGCGGGGTAATTTTCTTAAAAAGCTACAAGCTGAATTTCCCTTATTTTGAAAAGAATCAAGAAAGAGATATGATTTTAATGTTAAATTTATATTTGACTGCGTCGCAAGTATGATCCGCGAGCGGGGAGATCCCTTAAATTTATATTTGACCGCGTCGCAAGTATGATCCGCGAGCGAGGATATTTCTTAAATATATATTTGACCGCGTCGCACGTATGAAGCAAGGTATTTCCTTCTATCACTCTTATGGGATCAGTCTGTTCTCCTCGGCATGATTTATGTACCACTCTCATGGGAGCGTGTCGTTCGCCTCGCCAGGTTAATAGATGCATCTATGGTTAGTGTCGTTCGACCCTCGGCAGTGCACAGTTTACTTTTATGTTGGATCGGGCCGTACGCCTCGGCGTTTCCTATATATATATTATCCTCATGGAATCGTGCGTAATGTTTGGCAAGAAGCCAGTGTATCTGAGGGTTTTTCCCTGATTTGGATTATGACAACCTCTTTGATAAAATCCACTATATCTAAATATATGCTCTGGTTACGGAGGGAACTTGCTAGTTGAGAGCTTGAGTAAATTGTGAAGAGGAAAATTGTACTACGTATTTTATACTTGTTTGTTTCATATATTTACTCTGTCTCATATTCATTCACTTCTTTACTGTACCTGATATTATTGGACCACTAGTAACTGTCGAAGTTGACCCCTCGTCACTACTTCTTCGGGGTTAGGCGGGATATTTAATGGGTACACGTTGATTTATGTACTCATACTACACTTGCTGCACATTTTTGTGCAGGTGCATATATGACCAGCAGCCTGGCGGGCGCAGAGGTGTGGTTAAATGTGGAGACTTAGGTGTGCTGCATTCTCATCTACGATCCGCAGCCAGCAGAGTCCCATTCAGAGTTACTTATGTAATTTTCTGCCTAATTTATATTCTGGACATGTGTTGTATTTTATTTTATCTTCCTGGCTGATGCTCATGCACTTGTGACAACGGGTTTTTGGGTGATTATGGGTTGTCTTGTATTAAAATTATTGAAAATATTATTATTTACTTTGTAAACTCCATCTTTTGCTATTTAATTGAAGGAAAATATAATTTCGAAAGTAACAAAATGAGAACCTAATTAAGTACTTATTGTTGGCTTGCCTGACAGTGGAGTCCGGTGCCATTACGGCCTTTATGGATTTTGGGTCGTGATTGTCACGATATCCTACGGAGAAAAATTAGGGTTGTGACATTGGTTGTCCTGATAATGCTACTGCTCCACTGGCTTCCCCAAGTCCCACTCCTCCTATAAATGGAGCAGTGGTAGGTGCCACTAGTGGAAATTGTGCATTAGTGGCAATATGAGTGCCACTAATTAAGTGGTTTTCCTCGAAATGCTAGGGTGCAATAGGCATTTGTTGGTAATAACGCCAATGCCGTTACAGTCGCTCCTAGTGTCACGACACAAAATCTAACTAGTCGTGATGGCATCTAACCCAACCCGTTAGGTAAGCCAATTTATAATTATCTGATTCAAATAATATTTAATTAACTCTAATAAACTCCCCAAGGACTGGTAGTACAAATCATGAGCTTCTAAGATTAGAATTTACAAAACTGGTGTGAAATAAATACATCATCTGTTCGAAATGTACATAAACAGATTCTTATAAATCTAAGGCTACCATGAACAAGAGGCAGTTATAACCGGATCACAGGTACATCTTCAAATCCAGCTCTCGTCGATCACAGCAACATCAACATCCAATATCTGCACGCAAGGTGCAGAAGTGTAGTATGAGTATAATCGACTCCATGTACTCAATAAGTAACAAACCTAACCTTAGGTTGAAAGTAGTGACGAGCTGGAACACAAGTCTGGGTGCAACACCAATAGCCAACAACATTTCATAACAATATAATTTAAAGAAGCACAAGTAATAATTCAACAATAACATGCTCAACTTAATCACGATTTCTGAAAATAGCTCTGCCTTTCAAGTGTATCAGTGAAAACTCAAGTCTTTTACTGAAGTTGCCAAAAATATGAGTAAGTTTGAAAACAGTAATTTTTCCAAAATTCCTTTCAACAATAAATAAGATGTTTCATTTTCTTTCCACATAGCTAGTGAAAAATGCATCAATATGCCCATATGCCAATATGTGTGAGAAGTCATGAATGACGTGATACCGTGCAGCATGAGGAAAATGCATCTTTATACCTGTATGTCAAATGTGCATGTCAATGCGATACAACTCAGTGATAAAATCATATGCATACTCTCAGAGTATCATTTTACTCAGTCCTCCCAGTCACTCAGTCCTCACAGTCACTCAATCCTCCCAATCACTCGGCACTCGCACTCGGCACTCGACACTCGCACTCAGTAGGTACCTGTGCTCACTGGGCATGTGTACAGACTTCGGAGGGGCTCCTTCAGCCCAAGCGCTATAATCTGCATGGAAAACTCATGTGTTATAGTATCAATATCTGTATCCGCACGGAAAACTCACGTGTTATAATAAGCCAATCTGGCATGTTGCGGCGTGCAGCCTATCCCATAATAAAAAGGTATATAAAGCCAATATGGCCTGCTGCGGCGTGCAACCCGATTGACCTTCAAATCTTCATTTTACAAAATCTGATTTTTGGAAGATTTTATATCAGATTGACCTTCAAATCTTCATTTTACATTTTTGGAAGATTTTATAAAAATCTGATTTTTCGTCCATAAATTCACGGATTCATGATGTAAATGAATATGGAATCATAAAATATAATCAATATAGGATTAGGAACACATACCCCAATGTTTACCCGTAAAAATCGCCCAAAATTACCTAAACCGGGCACCCCAACTCTATTTTTGAAACAAATGGCCAAAAATCCTGTTTATAGAGCCTCTGGTGTTTTTGAGCGCCACAGGTAGCGTGGGGCGCTGCCTGTGGCGCACTTTCCAGAATCCCAACAATTTCCAACGCTAGGACTAGTGCCCCACGCTACCCTGGGCGCTTGAGGCGACGGAAATCTTTTCCAACACGGAAATGGGCATAACTCTCTCATACGATGTCCGAATTCGACGATTCTTTTTGCTATGGCTCCGTAATTTAGATATGCATCAATCAAAACCGAATTTGGAGCTCATTTTCTTAATGTGATACCACTTATGCTTGAAGAAACGACGTCGGAACATTCTACATTCGATGACGAAACCTATCAAATCAAGTCCGATTGACCTCAAATATTTGCACACAAGTCATAAATGACATAACTGACCTATTCTAAATTTTCAAAATCGGATTCCGACCCCGATATCAAAAGGTCAACTCCCCGGTCAAACTTCCAACTTTCAATTTTTCTATTTTCGCCATTTCAAGCCTAATTTGACTACGAACTTCCAAATAATTTTCCGGATACGCTCCTAAGTCCAAAATGACCATACGGAGCTGTTGGATTCATCAAAACTCTATTTCGGGATCGTTTGTACAAAAGTCAAACTCTAGTCAACCCTTTTTCATTTAAGCTTCCAACATGAAATTCATTCTTCCGAACTAATTCCGAAACACCTGCAAAAATCAAAATCGATGATTCACACATGTCATAATACATCATATGAAACTATTCAAAACTTCAAATAGTATAAAGGATAGTAATTACTTAAAACGACAAGTCGGGTCGTTACACCTAGCCTCGGGCGGAAGCCGTCACATGATGTGTCCGGTGAAGGAGGTTGGAGGATGCAGTAACCAGCCAATTAGATCATAGGCTTCAATTTACGATTTTATTTTCACCAACCAAATCTGATAATTTTCATCAGTGAAAATTTGCGAAGCATTCAAAGAGAGATTATTGCTTATCATATTTGAAAATAGGTTTAAATTTGATATTGGTTAAAAATAATTTAAAAACGGTTCTTTAGAAGAACTCAAGATCCTATAAGATCAATGAGGCTCTAATACCAATGTTGGAATTAAAATAACAGTGAATTTAAAATTAATTTCAAAGAATAACGTAATAACTAGATAAAAGAGACTGCTTTAGCAAATGAAAGTTGGTACGTTATTTTACGTTGAAAAACTACTTATACAAGAGAAAAATAATAAACTTGTCTAATTTTTCTAAGCTACTACAACTAAATGAACGGGTAATGCTAATAGATCCTAGATTTTTGCAACTAACATAGAAAATAATGCTAACAACTAGTAGTTTGCAACTTCCATGTGAGAAAAAAAGGTTTAAAAAGTCTTGAGCTAAATGCCAACATTCCGCAGCAGAAAAGACATTCATTCACCCAAAGCCTTGTTTGGGCATATGCTCTCCCATTCAAACCAGTAGAAAAGGTGCATATCTTTCTCCAGGATTCAATAAGAATGAATTTGCTGATCTTCAACCATAAAAGGCCAGCTATTGAAGATTATCGAGGACAAAGCAAAAGAATAGGCATTGTAAGGAGTAGAGGAGGTTGCCGCAGAATCACGTCCAGCTAAACGTAATGTGGTTCCTGATTTGAAATTGGTAGTGGATGATTAATACGTACTCTGTAAACAGTAAACAATAAGTGTTCAATTTTCTTTCACTATACCTTGATGGTGTTGAACAATGGGACTTATTTAATAATTTTCAATTCTTTGTTTTATGTATATCTTATGTGTTTTACTTCTCTCTTTTTATTTCAATTCCTTGTAACTTTATGCATGTATATACACAGTGACGGATTCAGAATTTTTATCAAGGGGTGTCAAAATATAAATAATTAGATATATCGAAAAGTCAAGAGGAGTCAATGTATAGTAAATATACATAAAATAAAAAAAATTATCTAGCAAAATAGTGTAACTTGCCGGCGAAGGACACCCCTTGGTTCAATATGGCACTGCCACTGTATATACAATAGGTGAAAAACTAAAAAATAAAGCAATGTTTATTAGACAAAGTTTACTGTGCAAAGCTTGTGTAAAACATGTGCAAAGCACGTGGCAAAACGTTATTGTTGTGTTCCCTATCTATTAGTCTATAAAGATAGGATTGTGATTATATTGTACTGTCAAATTTTAAATCTAACATGACCAAAATAAAAAGTTTATTGCAGTAGAAGCTCTTATATGAATATATGATTGATTTAGTAGGAGGAACGCTTAGAATTCGTTACTTAATAGTTAATAGGACTATAGTATAAATAGTCTCAAACCATAAGGGTGTTAACTGTTAATTTTTATTTTTTGGTAATACTGTTAAGTTTAAATGTTCCCGTCAACTATATATCACCAAAGTTACTTCTTCTTTTTTTTTTTTTAAAAGGTTTTGCTATTCATGTTTATCTCCGATAATCTGGGTTTTTCTTTCTTTAAATATGAAGAACAAAAGTGGTGGAGGTCAAGGAAAGAATGAAAATCCTACATCGCTCAACTTTCTAGTTGCCAATTCTTGCAAATTCCTCTCTAATAACAACTACATATAACGTCTTCCTACTGAATGTTTCATGTTTTAATTGTTATTTTTATAAAATAATAATACAAAGTCAAAGACGGATTCAGAATTTGAAGTTTATAAGTTTCTACTACTCAAGTTAATATTACAATAATAATTTTACTGGTCAAATTATCTATATTATATTAAACGGTTAAGGGTCAAATATACCCATGTACTATTGATTATAGTATTTAGAAACCCTTCGTTATACTATTGGGACTTATGGGTCCCTGCCGTTTGGGAATTAAATATTTCTACCCCTCCTTTAACGGAGGGGATACGTGGAAGGTCCCCACAATATTTTCAGACCCAATTTAATAATACACATCCCATATTTTTCCCATATTTACATCACATATTCACAAGATCTTTTTTATTTAGCACTAGATGGAGCCCTCCAATCTTAAAAAGGATGGAATGCGATCTCATAGGCAATTTTCTATGAGGGTTGGACCACCAGCATATGTAGAAGAAAGGGAAAACTCAATCATGAAACTGAATTTCAAGCGAAAGGATGAGAAAAAAAATCTACTATTGCAAAAAATCCTTCTTTTTTTTTAGTAAGGGTGTCAACCGCAAGTATGAGGGGACATTCCCCATCATAGAGAAAGTAGGATAAGTTGCCTAAAAACTTCAGCTTCTTTACAAGCTAAAGATCAACCTTGTCTTCCATGTGGGTGTTTAAGATATGCCATCTAAACATGGAATACCCTACAAGAAGCGTTCCCAAGAGGCCACCGGAAAGAATGACGACTTCCTTGTCGAAGGAACTGGAATATGTGATGGCAGAACGCAACTTAAATATTTGACTTGGTAAAGTAGAAAGTTCTACCGAAGCAGGGAAAGCTCTAGGGTTTTGCTAACCAGTGTGAAGTTGAGTTCCATCTTTCCCTAGTTTATGCAAGGCTAACCTTCGGATTTTTTCTTTCTGGAAAAACCTCTTACCGAATGGTTGTTTGTTGCAGCCTTTAAGTCTCGCCTAGCCTCTCCCGCCATTCTCCATTAAACTAGCGGCTCGCAGTTGTTCAGTCATTTCTCTAGGAGATAGGAGATGTGCCGCTGATTGGGTTCAGGACACAACCATCGTCCGAACCGTCTGCTACCAAGTCCATGGGTTGGAACCAATAACAAACTAAAAAAGCATTTCTGTCGGTCGATGAATACGTTCGCAGGTTGTAGCAGTGTTGAATGAATGGATGATTTGGAAACAGATCAGGTAAATTTAAAGGTGGTCCCTATGTTAGATTCTGAAGAACCGACGGTTCTATTAGTAACCCATTCAAAAGTAGCTGGCCGTGTTGACTTTGATTAGCCAATTGAGTGCGGAGGGTGTTGTGCTCCTCTTCATTTATTCTCATTAACAACCACAAAGTCCAACACTGCTCCTGCTCGCTACTTGCCCACTTTTTCTTTTTTACTACTTTGACTAGCACTCGTCAAAGGAATAATTTTTTCCGAAAGTTGACTTTTTTTATCGAGCGGCTCTCTCTGTTGATGATAAAAACGTTGGTCCGGACTGTCTGAAATAAGCTGTAATTTTTCTCAGTCCTAATCCTAATAAATACTATGTGAAGTGCGTGATCACCCAGATTCCTAATGCCTTAATTATCTTATATTTATAATAACTTATCGACGTCAGCCCCTGTCCTACTCCAGCTAATGAAAAAAATACCTTTAAATGGTCGTAATCGTCGACAACCTAACCGACGTCCACCATAGGCTCGGCGAGCTGTCCTCTTAGATTTCCCAAAGGTAATACCAGGGCCTTTTCAATACTGAATAAAAGAGTTCTAGGTAAAGATGATGAAAGCGGGCTCCTCTAATGCAAATCGCGAGGGATCGTCCGCTAGCTCACATGATTCCACTACAGTGGAACGGCCAGCTCGTAGGCTCTATAGACTCATTCTCCTTACAACGAGAGGAGTTAACTACATGTATGGCCTCCTTTAGCCTTGTTTTAAACGTTGGCTCTGTGGCCCGAAGTGCTCATCTTTTTTTTCTCCTTGGAACTTTTGATCTCTTCCGCTCCATGCGTTCCGAGCCCACGAGCGATATTTTGGCATGTCAAGTCTCTTTTCTTTTAACTCCGATTGATGATCGCTCATGGCTAATATAGGTAGGTCCAGAGCTAGCTAATGTTCAAAATTCAGTTAAGAGATTGAATATGGGTCCTATTAGAATAGGGTGTAGCCGCAAAGAGATAGAGATTCGCATTGCAGGAAGGGAACCATAGCAGCTGATAAAGGCTGTTGGTGGAGTCTGAGAAGAACTGGGCGAAAGGTTGGGGCCTTAATTAAGTACTAAGTACTAAAGCTGCTGGAGCGAATTCCTTCGATTGGACCTGCCAATCTAATGAATCGTAACACTCGTAATGATCGACTTTGCGAAGATTTCATTAGATTTCGAAAGCTCGTAGCATTGGTCCGGCACAATTCCCAAACTTAAGAAGTTGGGGGTGTGCCCGAAGGCACCTGACCATCCTTCGATTACTGAAAGTGAATTCGTTTTCAATTATCCTAAGTCGACCTATAATTCATTGGTTAGGGTTAGGGAAAAAAGCTAGCTGGAAGTAATCTCTTCTTCTCAGTAAAAGCTAAAGGCCCTAGTATAGTTGGAGTGTGGTGCATGCTCTCTTTATTCTGTAGATGCGCTCCTGGGAAGGGAAGCTAGAATTTTTTATGTAGATCGATCAATCTCGCTCTGTTCAAGTGATCGCCCCGAGCCGAGCGAGATTGGAGACCGCCTTAATGATTGTTCGTAATGGGCCTACCATTTAACGTACGTATGTCATGTAGTTTTTATTTTTGTACCTTTGCCGTCCCTCAGCCCCTCTCCCACCTTTTCTATCTATCATTAGAAATAGGGCGGGTGGCGTACCTCACTGAGCTATCGATCGCGAACCTATCGCCTGGTTCAACCAATCGTCCGTCCTGGTGCCTTTGCTACTGATTTGACCGCTTCTCATTATTACTCCGGGTTCACTTTGGGCCTCGCCCTAGAGTTTGTATAAATACTCTGGTGGTGCATATGTATGATAGGGGGCCCCATAAGCGCCAAAGATCGGTGATGTTTTCATGATAAATGTGGGAAGTCGATAGTGTACTCGATGATTTAAGGACCTATCGACTTGCATTAACTTCCCGTGGCTAGTAGGGAAAACTTTAATGCAATTGTGGATCCATTAGAAAAAACTTGGGGGTCGACCTCCTGACTTCAATGCCTTTATTGAAATGATGAGCTTTAAAGATATGATTTTATCATTTCAATTATTTGTTTGGGCTTTCAATGAAAACAAATTGACTTGAAGCAACAATCAAACCGGGCAATATTGTATTTGGACCAAACTAGATAGAATCCTTTTGAATGGGGACTACCCCTTCTATACAAAAGCCATTTTGTGATGACCCGATAGGTCATTTATAGTTTTAACCTTAAATTCTGTGTTTTAAAACCTTGATTAGCTCTGTTTAGCCTTCCTCAATTTGTGTGCACAGTCTCTGTCTTTTTTCATAAGGTTTTTATGTGAAATTTTGATAAAAATATGAAATTGTGCCTTAAAACTCATTTGAGTTGACTTCGGTCAATGTTTTGAGCAAATGGATCCGGATCAATGTTTTGACGGTCCCAATGGGTTCGTATCGTGATTTGAAACTTGGGCATATGTCCGAAATCGAATTCAAAAATCTCTAGCTCGAACTATCGCAATTTATTGAAAATTAGAGGCTTAAGGGTTTAAAGAATTAATAAGTTTGATCGAAGTTTGACTTTTTTGCTACTGGGTCCGAATTTTGGTTCCGGGACTTGGTATAGGTTCATTACTTTATTTATGATATGTCCGCAAAATTTGATGCAAAACGGAGTTGATTTGACGTAATTCGGACATCCGGTTGAAATATTGAAAGTTCTTAAGCTTCATTAAAAATTTCATTCGTTTTAGTGTCTGATTCGTAGTTCTAGGTGTTATTTTATGTTTTTATCGTGCGAAGGAGTTTGTATGATGTTATTGGACTTGTGTGCATGTTTAGTTTGGAGCTCCGAGGGCTCGGATGAGTTTCATATAGGCTTCATAGTGGTTTTGGACTTAGGAAAAATAGCTGGTGCATCTAGTTCTGGTGCAAGTCTCTGATCTCGCAAATGCGAGGTCAGTGTTTGCATTTTCGAACATTCAAATTACTGTTAGGTTCGCATTTGCGAAGAGGGGATGGGTTAACATAGATCGCATTTGCGATCAAAAGGTCGCATTTGCGGAGTCTCAGAGTTCGCATTTGCCAACAAATCATCGCAAATGCGATGATAGCAGAGATGTGAGCTTCTTCGCATTTGCGAAGCTATTCTCGCATTTGCGGGTTTCGCAATTGCGAGCCCCATGTCGCAATTGCGACATCTATGCCTGGACAAAAGCTGAGAAAGAGGGGATTTTAGCTCATTCTTTCAAATTCCCAATCCTAAATACCTTAGAGACGATTTTCCCAAGAGTTTTTCTTCCTAAATTCATTGGTAAGTGAATCTAACCTACTTTCTTTCAATTTCTCATTTCATTTCATAAGATTTCAACCTTGAATCTAAGATTTCTATGGTAGAAATTAGGGACTTTGGTAGAAATTAGGGATTTTGGTAGAATTAGGGTTTTTTGTAAAATTAGAATTTAGACCTCGAATTGAGGTCAGATTTTGAATTAAATTACATAACCGGGCTCGGGGGTAAATGGATGATCGGGTTTTGGTCCGAACCTCGAGTTTTGACCAAGTGGGTCCTTTTGTTGACTTTTTCAATAATGATCTAAATCGAACCTCTTGCATTCGTGGGTAGTTTCTAAGGCTTATTTTGAATCGTTTGGTTGAACATTTTCTAGATTTGGTTGGTTCAGAGGCTTGTTCGAAAGTCAGGGCCGTAGTTGAACTTTGAATTGGTTGCGGAGCGAGGTAAGTATCGTGGTTAACCTTGACTTGAGGGATTAGGACTTGTTTGCCTATTTGCTACATGTTTAATGTGTGTGTACAACGTATATGGGAGGTGATGAGTACTTATGCGTTGTTGTTGGGTTAAAGCATGCGGGTAGAAATTGTTTCCTTGTGATTTATTGCCTCTTTAATTATGACATCTATGCTTAGATTAAACTATTACTTATTTGATCGTTATTTCCGTATTCATGGAATAATTAATAATGGTTGAGTATGTGGAAGTTGAGGTTTGGTATCTTGGAATCATAATTCACGTAAAGTACATCCCCTGCATTATTTATCTCCCGAATTTGTGTATTCATCACGACATGGTAAGGGAGAGTGTTAAAGCACGAAGGGTGATACCGTGCCATTTCATTACCTTAATTACTGATTAATACATGGTGAGGAAGAGAGTAAAAGTACGAAGGGTGATGTCGTGCCATTTTATTTCTCTTATGACATCAGTTTATGGTAAGGATGAGAGTAAAAGCACGAAGGGTGATTCTGTATCATTTTCATTTCGTATATTATTTGTCCTCTTTGGTTGATGAATTATTTGATTGTTCGTATTGTCTTTCCTATTGTAGTTATCGTATTTGTTTCCCCTTTCGCATGTTTCCTCCCAACTGTACATATTAAATCTCCATTATGTTATTGTTTGGTACATATATCCATGTTTGTACATGTTTAATTACGCGAGTGTCCTGTCATAGCCTCGTAACTATCTCGCCGAGGTTAGGCTCGACACTTACGGAGTATATTAGGTCGGTTGTACACATACTACACTCTGCACTTCTTGTGCAGATTTTGGTACTGGTCCCAGCTGTATGTGAGGTGCACTAGCTCGGATTATTATTCGGAGACTTGAGGTAGATTTGCTGACGTCCGTAGACCTTGAAGACCCCTTCCTATTTCCTCTTTTACTGTTCGTTTCATTCGAAATAGTTGTATTTATTTCAGACTCTATTTGTAGAACTTTTAGTAGCCCCCGCACTTGTGACACCAGATTCGGGTGTATTAGATATTTCAGATGTTATGATTTTTCGCACTTTACTTCAGAATTTATTTCGGCTATTTCGGTTTCTTTATATTTATTTAATTTGAAATGTTAAAAAATGGATGAACTATTCTAACGTTGGCTTGCCTAGCAAGTAAAATGTTAGGCGGCATCACGGTCCCAAGGGTGGGATTTCCGGATTGTGACAGGTTTGCTTCCACCAGATTTGCCTAGAGTATCCTTTGATCACTCTCCTCTAGTAATCTTCTTAGAAGATACCAATACTCACAGGCCTAGGGTCTTTCGTTTCCAAGAAGTTTCCAAAGAATGTGGATTCGGCATTCTGATTTTCACATTGATCTCAACCATGCTTGGGAAATGCTTTTCAAGTCTTCTCCAGGAAGATTGAATCGACAAACAAAGCACTGAATTGACGAACTATTTCAGAATATAGAAATGCCGAAAACGAAGAAGGGTGGGTCGGATCATAATATGGGATATGTATTATTAAGTTGGTTCTGAAAATATTGTGGGGATTTGACACGTGTCCCCTCCGTTAAATGAGAGATAGAAATATTTAATTCCCAAACGGCACGGACCCATAAGTCCATAGGTACCAATAGTATAAAGAAGGATTTCTAAATACTATAATCAATAGTACATGGGTATATTTGACCCTTAACTATATTAAAAGCACGAAGGCCCTTAGCAAAATGTCGTTCACCTTCCCCCATCCCCTTTAAAAATAGAGTTCACACTAGACAAAATAGTCATTTAATTATTTTAATAATTTTTAGGTATTTAAAATCTACCAAGTTTTATTTACCAAACCCTTCTTTATTTGCACTATGCACAAAATTCTAATATTTAAAACTTAAAAATCTATTTCAAATTTCACCATTTCAATTAAACACAAACGTAGAATAAACACATAAAATTGATCACTAACCTAAATATCTCAACTTTTATGCAAATTACCTTACACATATAAATATTTTGATAACGTCGTCTTGCCGGTGTGAGTTTTTTGGAACTGCTAGAACAGGGTAGGGTATTGTATACCAATACTTAACTTAGATATGAATAGTTACTCTGCATTTCATATTTCCGTATGTAAAAATGTATAAATATCTTTATATACAAAGTGTGTTGGAGAGTACATTAATACAAATACAGACATATCAGTAGGATTCGGACCCTGATGAAGTTCCTAAACCATCATTGACATTGGCACTGATCTTTGGCCAATTACATTCATTTCAAGAGTAAAACTGGGATTGGATCTTTCAGTGCCGACTGCAAAATTCCATGGATAGTTTATCTCGTGATTGTGATGGATATAGCATATATACAAGACTTTATAAGTTATAGTCAACAAATTGGATTTCAGTTATCAACATTTTTTTGGCTGTTAACTGATTCATACTTTAGGTAAATGCGAGTTCTCTACTGTTGTGTGACTGCATGCTATTGAACCTTTCATATATCACTCTATTTCCTGATGTCCCAATTTTGAATATCTAAAAACAACTCGGAGGGATGTTAAGTTGCATGGCTTCTGGAAGTTGCTTTAAGAGTATCCATGCCCAATTAGGTTTATTCTTTCATAGTCAATATGATTAAATGACTTCTATTCGTCCTGTGAAATGCCTCAGTTCTGTGGTTAAAAATTTTAACACATGTTTTTACATGATATCCTGAAGCAATAAGCTCTGGGATTTAGCTTTTATGTGTGCACCTATTTTTGTTCAGTACTCTTTAAACCGTGATATTATGACCTCAAGCTTTTTCTTTCACCTATTATTGTCACAACTGAAGTCCACCTTCTTGTTTGATATGCAGATTTGGCCACAGAACAGCTCAGGGGATTCTCACTGATGGATGGAATGCCCTAACACGATACTACTTGAACAACTTTGTTGATGGTACTAAACAGGTAATGATGCTTCATACCTCAACTAGTTGTTACTCAGGTTTGTACATCACATCAAGTCAGTAGCCTTTATCAAGGGTGGCATGTGGGCCGGGCCGGGCCTAAGTGGGCTTTGTGGGCCCAATCCTAAGTGGGCCGGTCCGAAGTGGTCCCCGGGCTTTGTGGGCCCAATCCTAAGTGGGCCGGTCCGAAGTAAATCTACCAAGTTTTATTTACCAAACCCTTCTTTATTTGCACTATGCACAAAATTCTAATATTTAAAACTTAAAAATCTATTTCAAATTTCACCATTTCAATTAAACACAAACGTAGAATAAACACATAAAATTGATCACTAACCTAAATATCTCAACTTTTATGCAAATTACCTTACACATATAAACCAATTGACGATGGAATAATCATTAAATATAACGAATACTTATGTAGGCCTACTTATATAATGTAACGACTCGACCGGTCGTTTTGAGTATTATAACCATGTTCCCCCATTTACTGCTTAATTTATGCTCTATAGTTGTGTTATGACTTACCGGGTTAGTTGGTTCGGGTCCGAAAGAAATTCGGAGTGAAATGAGACACTTAGCTAGCGTTTGGCCATAGATTCCCAAATTTATTCTGAAAAATCTGATTTGGGTGAAGTTTGGTTTGAAGATGAAAATGTGTTTCGACATCTATTTTGGGTGAAGTTTGGTTTGAAAAAATATGAAACATGACTTATACCCACAAGTTCTAAAAACTATCACAAATACACAACAGCACCATTATCAATAGCATTCATTATATTATCGCAAACCATAGTCCTGAACAAAAATAAATTTGATACAAAATTATCATTTTTATAATGAACTACATGATACACGATCAGATAACCGAGAAGACGAAGCAACATCGTTACAAAATAATAAATGGTGGGCTCATTTATAAAATACAAAAGTTTGGGGCAATTTTTAAAAAATATTATAGTGATATTTGTGTCCAAAAGGGATTTGAGATTTGGGACTTGGGATTTGGCCAAAATGTAGGCAAAATCTATGGCTAAACATGTGTTGCCAAATAAAACTAAAGTTTATTTTGGCAAAATCTATGGCCAAACGGGTCCTTAGTCTCATAATTAAAATTTTAAGTTAGAAAGATTAACCAGATATGGACCTATGTGTATACAACCTCGGATTTGAATTTTGATAATTTCAATAGCTCCGTATGGTGATTTTGGACTAGGAAGCGTGTCCGGAAAATTATTTGGAGGTCCGTGGTGGAATTAGGCTTGAAATGCCGAAAGTTAAAATTTTAGAAAGTTTGACCAGGGGATTGACTTTTTGATATCGGGGTCAGAATCCAATTATGAAAATTGGAATACCTCCGTTATGTTATTTATGACTTGTGTGCAAAATTTGAGG
Organism: Nicotiana tabacum; assembly: GCF_000715075.1. Lineage (NCBI taxonomy): Eukaryota > Viridiplantae > Streptophyta > Magnoliopsida > Solanales > Solanaceae > Nicotiana > Nicotiana tabacum. The sequence continues at coordinate 137,061,156 of NC_134096.1, read as the reverse complement.
TCAATCGGACGTGATTTGATAGGTTCTGGAGTCGTTTGTAGAAACTTGAAATTTCAAAGTTCATTAGGCTTGAATTGGGGTGTAATTCATGATTTTAGCATTGTTTGAGGTGATTTGAGGGTTCGACTAAGTTTGTATGATGTTTTAGGAATTGTTGGTATATTTGGTTGAGGTCCCGAGGGGCTCAGGTGAGTTTCAAATGGTTAACGGATCAAAAGTGGACTAAAATAGCTACTGCAATTTTCTTCTACTACAAATTCCATCTCCCAGAATCGAGCCCAGAATGTCCCAGAATCGAGCCCTGAATCATGCCTAGAATATGGCCATGATCGAGGGAAAAGATCGAAGGCAGGATCGAAGGCCAGGGTCGAGGGCCATGATCGAGGGAAAGGATCGAGGGCCCAAGATCAAAGCCACGATTGAAGGCAAGATCGAAGGTCAGGGTCGAGGGCCATGACCGAGGGTCAGAATCGAGGCCCAGGATCGAGGAACACAATTGATGGCCAGGATCGGGGGCTGTTTGGGACGAAATTATAAAGCAGGGACTTCGTCCCATTCGCCATTTTTGACAAATTGGAGCCGGGGGAGAGGCGATTTTTGATAGATTTTTAAGGAAAACTTGAGTTAAGTCCCTTGTGATCATTTCTACTCCATAATATTGAATTATCATCGAATAATCCGACTAGATTACATGATTTTGAGATGTAAATCGGAGATTTGAACTTAGAAATTTAGAAATAAGATTTGTAGATTTAAGGGTCGAGTTGAGGTTGGATTTTGGTAAAATTGGTATGGGTAGACTCGTGGTTGAATGAGATTTCGGATTTTATAACTTTTGTCAGGATCCTGGATGTGGGCCCCACATGCGATTTTTGAGCTAAATTTTGGATTTTTATGGAAAATTAGTATTTTCTTATGAAATTAATTTCAATAAATTTAATTGACTGAAATGAATTAATTGTGACTAGATTCGAGGCATTCGGAGGCCGATTTGCGAGGCAATGACATAGCAGAGTAAAGAATTACACGTTTTGAGGTAAGTAACAGTTTTAAATCTGGTCTTGAGGGTATGAAACCTCAGAACTTTCTGTCATGTGATTATTTTGGAGGTGACGCACATGCTAGGTGACGGGCGTATGGGCGTGCACCGAAGGGATTGTGACTTGGTCCATCTCGTAAAAACTGTAAAGGTGAATAACTTGTTGATAGTTATGTGCTCTCTATGTGTTGTGGAAACTTGACTATAAGTCATGCTAGAAACCATGTTTAGGATATATGGACCCACATAGGTCGTGTACATATTGAATTGTCTGCTTAAATTGTTGTTTTGTACACAGTCACAGCTTACTTGATTATTTTATCTCAGTCTCTATTGTTCATTATTGATGTACCATATCATTGTTGTTTGGGCTGATTTTATGATTGTTGAGAGCCCGAGAGACTGGAGAGTTTTATTATTGAGTGAGGCCGAGGGCCTAATTCTGATATATTACACCATAGCACGTAAGATGTCCGTGCAGCACGTGAGTTGTCCGTGCGGATCCTTATATTATACTATAGCATTGGCCGTGTAGCACGTGAGTTGGTCGTGCGGATCTAGATATTTATATTATGGCACGTGAGTTGTCCGTGCAGCACGTGAGTTGTCAGTGCAAATTATAGTGCTTGGGTTGTAGGAGCCCCTCCGGAGTCTGTACACCCCCACGGAGCGCGGGTACCCATTGAGTGTGAGTGTTGAGGGCTGGGATCCCAGTGAGTGATTGTTGTCCTAAGAGGTGGTACTTGTTTTTCATTGGTTGATGTACTTAGTTGATATCTGTTGTTGTGGTGAAATTTCTGAAGGATTCTGTATCTGGATTGCATGAACTTGAATTGTATAAAATTAATTTGTCTTAAACTGCCGGATTTGAAAGCATGTCTATTCTTTGCTCGAATTACTGAAAATGAATTAAAATTGTATAGCTCGTCACTATTTTCAGTTCCTTATTTATTATTCTTACTTGCTGAGTTGGTTGTACTCATTCTACACCCTGCACTTCGTGTGCAGATCCAGGTGCTTCTGGACATAGCGAGTGTTGATTCTCTCGCACATTTAAAAAAATAATCGGAGATTCAGAGGTAGCTGCCGTATTCCGTAGACCTTGTCTCTCCTTCCCTATCTCCTTATTTACTATATTTGGTCTTAGACTATTATAGACCGTAGTTTCCAGACTTGTATTCATATTAGATGCTCAAGTACTCAATGACACCAGATTTTGGGGAGTATTCGTATCAGTATTTGTGGGATTTTGTATTGTATTTAAATATTATATTTTCAAACTTAAGAGAAATTATGGTTTATTGAGATTATCGGCTTGCCTAGTATATCGAGATAGGCGCCATCACGATAGGTTGGGATTTTGGGTCGTGATAAGTTGGTATCAGAGCCTAGGTTACATAAGTCTCATGAGTCATGAGCAGGTTTAGTAGAGTCTTGCGGATCGGTACGGAGACGTCTGTACTTATCTTCGAGAGGCTGCAGAACCCTTAGGAAAAATTTCACTTTCTTGTATTCTGTCATGAGAATTTGTTGATTCCGAAAACTAAATTTCTGTTATTTTATTCTCTCATAGATGGTGAGAACACGCACTACCGAATCGGACGGTCAGTTAGTGCTGCGAGAGGCCGGGGACGTGGTAGAGGTCATGGACGAGGTAGATGTGTAGCACCTGTAGTACCTCTATGTGCTCCAACTCAGGAGCAGATTCCAGATATAGCTGAGCCGACAAGACCAGCTCAGGCACCAACTGTACCCAATGAGATTCCAAGTTTTCAGGAGACTTTGACCCAAATATTGACAGTTTGCACTGGTCTTGCTCAGGTGGTTTCGGCTCAGGCCGCACCTGCAACTTCTCAGGCCAGGGGAGGTACTCATACCCCCTGTTGCCCGTACTCCAAACCAGGTAGTACAGGGACTTCAGATACCGGGGGCACTACCAGCCTAGCCAGTTGCAGCTGCTCAAGCCCCAGTAATTCCTGTTATGGCAGATGATGAGCAGAGAAGACTTGAGAAATTTGAGAGGCTTCGACCTCCACCATTTAGCGGTACTAAGTCAGAGGATGCTCAGGGTTTTCTGGATAGGTGTCAACGGATGCTTCGGACAGCGGGTATTCTGGAGACCAGTGGGGTCACATTCACTACTATTCAGTTTTCTGGGGCTGCACTCAGATAGTGGGAGACTTACAAGAGGCGTAAGCCTGTTGGCGCAGCACCCCTTACTTGGCAGCAGTTCTCCGTGGTCTTTTTGGGGAAGTTCGTGCCTCAGCCCCGTAGAGAGAAGCTGCGTAGACAGTTTGAGAAGCTTCACCAGGGTGATATATCTGTGATGCAGTACGAGATGAGATTTTCTGAGTTGGCTCATCATGCAGTCTGGTTGGTTCCCACTGATAGGGAGAGGATTAGTTTCACCTATTTGTATATCTACACCGGTGGGCGATATTATTACTATGGATCGTGTGTATCACTCGTATGTGATAACTATTGGGGAACTGGAGACTAGAGTTGATCTCTTATTACTCGGTATGGTTAATTTCGATGTAATCTTGGGTATTGATTGGTTGTCTCCATGTCATGCTATTGTGGACTGTCACGTAAAACTTGTGACGTTGACGATGTCGGGGTTGCCAAAGGTTGAATGGAGGGGTTCTCTAGATCTTATTCCTAGCAGGGTAATTTCTTATTTGAAGGTCCAACGTATGGTTGGAAAGGGATGCTTGTCATATTTGGCCTTTGTGAGAGATGTTGATACAGATACTCCTATTATTGATTCAGTACCGGTCGTGCGAGACTCTCCGGATGTATTTCCTGGAAACCTGTCGGGTTTGCCACCCGACATAGATATTGATTTCGGTATTGACTTGGTGCAGGGCACTCAGCCCATTTCTATTTCTCCGTATCGTATGGCACCAACTGAGTTAAAAGAATTGAAAGAGCAACTTTAGAAGCTCCTTGAGAAGGGGTTTATTAGTCCTAGTATGTCACCTTGGGGTGCACCGGTTTTGTTTGTGAAAAAGAAAGATGGTACTATGCGGATGTGTATTGATTATATACAGTTGAACAAAGTTACAATCAAGAATAAATATTCATTGCCGCGTATTGATGACTTATTTGACCAGCTTCAGGGAGCGAGGGTGTTCTCCAAAATTGATTTGAGAGCTGGGTATCACCAGTTGAAAATTCGGGATTCGGATATTCTAAAGACGGCATTCAGGACTCGTTATGGCCACTATGAATTTTTTATGATGTCATTTGGGCTAACCAATGCCCCAGCAGCATTTATGCATTTGATGAATAGTGTATTTCAGCCATATCTTGATTTATTTGTCATAGTATTATTGATGATATTCTGGTATACTCACGTAGCCAGGAGGAGCATGCACAACATTTGGGTATTGTATTACAAAGATTGAGAGAGGAGAAACTTTATGCCAAATTCTCTAAGTGTGAGTTCTGGATTAGTTCGGTGGCATTCTTGGGACATATTATTGACCAGTGAAGGAATTAAGGTGGATCCGAAGAAAATAGAGACAGTTCAGAGTTGGCCCAGACCATCTTTAGCCACTGAGATTCGGAGTTTTCTCGGCTTGGCCGGTTATTATCGTCATTTCGTGGAGGGATTCTCGTCTATTGCATCGCCTATGACTAAATTGACCCAGAAAGATGCTCCGTTCAGGTGGTCGGATGAGTGTGAAGAGAGCTTTCATAAGCTCAAAATATTTTTGACTACGGCTCCAGTATTGGTGTTGCCTACAGGTTCAGAGTCTTATACTGTGTATTGTGATGCGTCGCGTATTGGTCTTGGCGTAGTGCTTATGCAAGACGGTAAGGTGATTGCCTATGCGTCCAGACAATTAAAGGTACATGAGAAAAATTATCCAGTCCACGATCTTGAGTTAGCAGCTATTGTTCATGCCTTGAAAATTTGGTGGCATTACTTGTATGGTGTCCAGTGTGAGGTATATACCGATCATCGGAGTCTATAACATTTGTTTAAACAGAAGGATCTTAATTTGCGGCAGCGAAGGTGGTTGGAGTTGCTTAAAGATTATGATATCACCATTCTCTATCATCCCGGAAAGGCCAATGTGGTGGCCGATGCCTTGAGTCATAAGGCGGAGAGTTTGGGAAGCTTAGCATACTTACCGGTAGCAGAGAGGCCTTTAGCCTTGGATGTTCAGGCCTTGGTTAATCAGTTTGTTAGATTGGATGTTTCCGAGCCGAATCGAGTTTTGGCCTGTGTGGTTTCTCGGTCTTCTTTATATGATCGCATCAGAGAGTGTCAGTATGATGATCCACATTTGCTTGTCCTTAAGGACACGGTGATGCCAAGGAAGTCACTATTGGAGATGATGGGGTATTACGGATGCAGGGCAGGTTATGTGTGCCTAATGTAGATGGTTTGCGTGAGCTGATTCTTCAGGAAGCTCACAGTTCGAGGTACTCCATTCATCCAAGTACCGCGAAGATGTATCAGGATTTGAGGCAGCACTATTAGTGGAGACGGATGAAGAAAGATATAGTTCGGTTTGTAGCTCGGTGTCTAAATTGTCAATAGGTAAAGTATGAATATCAGAGGCCGGGGGGATTTCTTCAGAGACTTGAAATTCCGGAGTGGAAATGGGAGCGTATTACCATGGATTTCGTAGTTGGGCTTCCACGTACTTTGAGAAAGTTTGATGTTGTTTGGGTGATAATAGATCGGTTGACCAAATATGCGCATTTTATTCCAGTTGGTACTAATTATTCTTCTGAGCGGTTGGCTAGGATTTATATTCGTGAGATTGTTCGCCTACACGGTGTAGCAGTGTCCATCATTTCAGATGGCTCCATATTAAGCTTTGTATGGGAGACGGTGCCGGTACCCGGTGGGTTGGTTTGGGCCGGGTGAGGCTAGGCTATTGGGTACTGACTTGGTTCAGGATGATTTAGAGAAGGTCAAAGTGATTCAGGAACGGCTTCACACGGCGCAGTCTAGACATAAGAGTTATGCCAATAGGAAGGTTCGTGATGTTGTTTACATGGTTGGGGAGAAGGTTCTGCTCAAGATTTCACCCATGAAGGGTGTGTTGAGGTTCGAGAAGAAGGGCAAGTTGAGCCCTCGGTATATTGGGCCTTTTGAAATACTTAAGAAGATTGGAGAGGTGGCTTCTGAACTTGCCTTTCCACCTAGTCTATCATGTATTCATCCAGTTTTCCATGTATCCATACTCCGAAAGTATGTTGGGGATCCGTCTCATATTTTGGATTTCAGAACAGTGCAGCTGGACGGTAATTTGACTTATGATGTGGAGCCGGTGGCTATTTTAGATCGGCAGGTTCGAAAGTTGAGGTCAAAGAGCATAGCATCGGTGAAGGTGCAGTGGAGAGGCCATCCAGTCGGAGAAGCTACTTGGGAGATTGAGCAGGAGATGCGGAGCAAATATACACACTTATTTGAGACTCCAGGTATTATTCTAAACTCGTTTGAGGACGAACGTTTGTTTAAGAGAGGGAGAATGTAACGACCCGGATGGTCATTTTGAGTATTATAATCCTGTTCCCCCATTTACTGCTCAATTTATGCTCTATAGTTGTTTTATGACTTACCGGGTTAGTGGGTTCGGGTCTGGAAAGAATTCGGAGTGAAATGAGACACTTAGTCTCATAATTGAAAATTTAAGTTAGAAAAGTTGATCGAATATGGACTTATATGTAAACGACCTCGGATTTGAATTTTGATGATTCCAATAGCTCCGTATGGTGATTTTGGACTTAGGAGCATGTCCGGAAAATTATTTGGAGGTCCGTGGTGGAATTAGGCTTGAAATGTTGAAAGTTGAAATTTTGAGAAGTTTGACCAGGGAGTTGACTTTATGAAATTAGAATACCTCCGTTATGTTATTTATGATTTGTGTGCAAAATTTGAGGTCAATCGGACGTGATTTGATAGGTTCCGGAGTCGTTTTGTAGAAACTTAAAATTTCAAAGTTCATTAGGCTTAAATTGGGGTGTAATTCATGGTTTTAGCGTTGTTTGAGGTGATTTGAGGGTTCGACTAAGTCCGTATGATGTTTTAGGACTTGTTGGTATATTTGGTTGATGTCCTGAGGGGCTTGGGTAAGTTTCGGATGGTTAACGGATCAAAAAGTAGACTAAAATAGCTACTGCAAATTCCATCTCCCAGAATCGAGCCCAGAATTGAGCCCTGAATCGTGCCCAGAATAGGGCTATGATCTAGGGAAAAGATCGAAGGCAGGATCGAAGGCCAAGGTCGAGGGCCATGATCGAGGGAAAGGATCGAGGGCCTAGGATCGAAGCCACGATTGAAGGCAAGATCGAAGGCTAGGGTCGAGGGCCATGACCGAGGGTCATAATCGAGGGTCAGAATCGAGGACCAAGATTGAGGCCCAGGATCGAGGAACACGATCGAAGGCCCAGGATTGAAGGCCCAGGATCGGGGGCTATCTAGGCAGAATTATAAAGCACGGACTTCGTACCATTCGCCATTTTTGACAAATTGGAGCTTGAAGAGAGGCGATTTTTGATAGATTTTTAAGGAAAACTTGAGGTAAGTCCCTTGTGATCATTTCTACTCCATAATATTGAATTATCGTCGAATAATCCAACTAGATTACATGATTTTGAGGTGTAAATCAGAGATTTGAACTTAGAAATTTGGAAATAAGATTTGTAGATTTAAGGGTCGAGTTGAGGTCGGATTTTGGTAAAATTGGTATGGGTAGACTCGTGGTTGAATGGGATTTCGGATTTTGTAACTTTTGTCAGATTCCGAGACGTGGGCCCCACGGGCAATATTTGAGCTAAATTTCGGATATTTATAGAAAATTAGTATTTTCTTATGGAATTAATTCCAATAAATTTCATTGACTGAAACGAATTAATTGTGACTAGATTCGAGGCATTCGGAGGCCGATTTGCGAGGCAAAGGCATAGCAGAGTAAAGAATTTCACGTTTTGAGGTAAGTAACAGTTTTAAATCTGGTCCTGAGGGTATGAAACCCCGGAATTTTGTGTCATGTGATTATTTTGGAGGTGACGCATATGATAGGTGACGGGCGTGTGGGCGTGCACCGAGGGGATTGTGACTTGGTCCGTCCTGTGGAAACTGTAAAGCTGAATAACTTGTTGGTAGTTATGTGCTCTCTATGTATTGTGAAAACTTGACTATAAGTCATGCTAGAAATCATGTTTAGGCTATATGTTGGTATTGTTGGGATCCATAGAAGTCGTGTACATGTTGAATTGTCTGCTTAAATTGTTGTTTTGTACTCAGTCACAGCTTACTTGATTATTTTATCTCAGTCTTTATTGTTCATTATTGATGTATCATATTATTATTGTTTGGGCTGATTTTATGATTGTTGAGAGACTGAAGAGTTTTATGACTGAGTGAGGTCGAGGGCCTAATTGTGATATATTATACCATAGCACGTGAGTTGTCCGTGCAGCACGTGAGTTGTCCGTGTGGATCCTTATATTATACTATAGCACGTGAGTTGGCCGTGCAGCACGTGAGTTGGCCATGCGGATCCAGATATTTATATTATGGCACGTGAATTGGCCGTACAGCACGTGAGTTGTCCGTGCAGATAATAGCGCTTGGGCTGTAGGAGCCCCTCCGGAGTCTGTACACCCCCAGGGAGCGCGGGTACCCATTGAGTGTGAGTGTTGAGGGCTGGGAGCCCAGTGAGTGATTGTTGTCCTCAGAGGTTGTACTTGTTTTTCATTGGTTGATGTACTTAGTTGATATCTGTTGTAGTTGTGAAATTTCTGAAGGATTCTGTATCCGGATTACATGAACTTGAATTGTATAAAATTGATTTGACTTAAACTGCCGGATTTGAAAGCATGTATATTCTTTGCTCGAATTACTAAAAATGAATTATAATTGTATAGCTCGCCACTATTTTCAGCTCCTTATTTATTATTATTACTTGATGAGTTGGTTGTACTCATACTATACCCTGCACTTCGTGTGCAGTTTCAGGTGCTTCTGGACATAGCGGGTGTTGATTATCTCGCATAGTTAATTTTTTTTCGGAGATTCAGAGGTAGGTGACTTGTTCCGCAGACCTTGTCTCTCCTTCCCTATCTCTTTGTTTACTGTATTTGGTCTTAGACTATTATAGACCGTAGTTTTCGGACTTGTATTCATATTAGATGCTCAAGTACTTAGTGACACCAGGTTTTGGGGAGTATTCGTATCAGTATTTGTGGGATTTTGTATTGTATTTAAATATTATATTTTCAAACTTAAGAGAAATTGTGGTTTATTGAGATTTTCGGCTTGCCTAGTATCGAGATAGGCGCCATCACGACAGATTAGAATTTTGGGTCGTGACATATAATTAAATAAAAAACATATATGAATATTCTATCTATATATGTCATATAGGAGTGTTAAAATAAAAATACACTCATGTATAAATTGAAAATAGGAAAATATCACATATTTATAGAAAAATACCAGACTTCTGTAGGGCAAAGTGTCTTACTTTATTGAGTAATTAAATTATTAAGATTAGTAATCATTATATTTAAAACTCTTATATATTTTTATTTTATTTTATTTTATAATAACTCGAAAAGGTGGTTTTGACCACTTTTTTGAAAAAAAAAATTAGAAAATTTTTTCCCACTCACAAAACTGCAATACTTTTTCAAGCGAAATGTATGTTCAAACATAATTTCAAATTTCAGATACCATCTTTCAACTAAACTCCAAATACTATTTTTTTTTTTTCAAAAATTATAATTTTTATGTCCAAACGCCTACAAAATATATTGGAAAAAGGGTCAAATATACCCATCTACTTTTATATATTGTCTACATTTAACCTTTGTTATACTATCGGGCCAAATTTACCCCTACCGTTATACTATCGGGCTAAAATTACTCCTACAATCAACAAACTTTTAAAAATATCCCTTGATCTGTTAAGTAATCAAAAAATTTCCAAATTCTTTTTATTTAAATCACTTGTTGTTCTTCTTGCTCCATTATTTTTAAAAATTACTATTGATGTGAATGTTAAAGTTACTAGACTATACAAATTATTCATAATTTTTTTATAAATTACCAGTGCACCCATTTCTCTTCTTGTAATAAATAAAATTGGTTTAGTATTTTATTTATTTTTCAATCATATACACACCGTAAAATTTAGTGGGTCTATTTATTGTGTATTATATGCAGCTGATCATCATGTATGTATATGTATATTCAAATACATTTTGTCATTGCCTGGTTAGTATAGAGTTCGATCGACTAACTTAAGAGTGCACAATGTGTAGGTATTTAATTAAAGCAAAGTTGAATTAGACAATGTAAAGTCTCCAAGGAACTTCAACTTCAATCACTAATACTTGCAAAGTCTCCATACATTTGGTGCAACGAATTTAATAAAATTGGGATGTTGTAAATACTTTTAGAATTTAGAAAAGCAGTCTAATTTAGATTTTTTAATTTACTATACTTTGTTTATTCGGTTGGATTATTTAATATTTTTTCTCTAATTTAAATGTCAATTATTTCAAAAATAGTGGAGCACGAAGAACAACAAGTGATTTAAATAAAAGAAATTTGGGAGATTTTAAATTACTTAACAGATCAAAGGATACTTTTAAAAGTTTGATGATTGTAAGGGTAAATTTGACCTAATAATATAATGATAGAGATAAATTTGATCTGACAGTACAATATGGATTAAATGTAGATAATGTATGAAAATAGAATGGTATATTTGATTCTTTTTCCAAATATATATAAAGAATCTTGACAAAAGATATAGAGTTCACGTGATTCCCAATATGCTTTCTTGTTACTCTTTTTCCTTCTCCCGTCCCTCGAAAGAATAAAAATAATGTGAAACGGATCTTCACGTACTCATTTTATAGTGACAAGTGTTTCTGCTATTTTCTTTGTTGATGTAACATTCTGTATGTGGCTCCAAATAACCACCTCATCACTTGTTGTTTGTGATATCGAGAAGGTTATTAATGTGGCTTGTTGCTAGCTACAGCCTAGATGCATCGGTAAGTAATAAAAACAAGATAAGGAAACTCTGAACGCATGACGCTCTCATATTTTCTTGAAGTATTATCCAACTCCACTATTTATCGCATTCACAATAAATAACAGGAGTATTTCTATTTGGACCCACTTTTTTCTACTAGTGATTCGTAACCAGGAGCAAAGCCACAAATTCTGGGCCATTTGTTTTTCCGTAAAATTCCGCATATGCCTCCGATTTTAGCTAGCTTTGTTATATTTTCGCTTTTTATTTTGCAGGTCATATTATTATAGTACTAATAATAGTGTTCTCGGTTTAAGCCTGATATCCTCCGCATTTTGCAATTTATATATATATTGTCAGATATTAGTACTCTTCTTAGTGAATTTAGAACGCAGTCATTGGGAAATCGTCATTTAGTTAACTAAGTACAATAAATGGATCAGTTAATTAATCAACTAAGTAATAATCAACTTCCCAAATTAGTCCGGGTGGACGTTTAAACTTCCGCTCTTTTCTGCTCGTCATATCCATTCCGTACTATTTAGGTAAATTTAATTCATATAAATGCTAAATTATTTCCTTTTAAGGCAAATTAGAATAAGTTATTTGTTAGATCTCACACTTTTTCCTACATAACTAGATTAATCTCAGCTACCTCACCTAAATTTTTCTTATAAATGGCCCTTAATTACCTTTAAGTAAATACTACTACCTGGTTAATTATAGACATTGGAGTAACTTTTCATGGAATGGGCGTAATTTGCTCCTTATATTACGTACGCTTAATCTCTGTTTTTTTTTTCTTCTTCTAATTTTCTGGGTTCTGCCAAAGGGTCTATATCTGTGCTTATGAGGAGGAGAATTAACCGAGCGAAGGAAAACCAAATTATTCAAAAATTAAATAAGACGTGCCCTTCCCTCCTCTTCTTATTATATTCATTTATTTATAGGGAGTCGATTGGTTAAGACCACACGTCCCTTCATCCTCTTTTTTCTTTAGTTATTCTACAACTCTCTCTTTAGCTTTCTGAAGCAAAAGGAAGGCAACTAATGGATCCTTACAAGGTACAATTCTATTTTTTCCCTCCAACTTATGCTCTTTAGCTGTTGTTGTTACATAATAATACTATTAACGCCCCGAGGTGTGTGGTGGGATGGCTGGAATCGCTTCATCCTAATAAGAGGTCTCGGTTTTAACTTTTAAGCCATGTTATCCGTTAATTGCGCGAATCTAGTTTCGAATATGGAATATGCCTAAAGAACAGATAATATTAATTACTACTACTAATATCGTTTGCTTAACTTGTACTTTTCAACTTGTTTCTCTAAGTTGGCTGCAGTTCGCTATTTACCGTGTGCATGCATGTTTCTAATTTCAGAAACTTATGTATGGTTTTGCTGTTGTTGTTGTTATAATGGCAGTACCGTCCGTCAAGTGCCTTCAATTCTACATTCTGCACCACTAATTCTGGTGCTCCTGTTTTTAACAACAATTCATCTCTTACTGTTGGTGCAAGAGGTATGATTCATTGACCTTTTTGCCTTAAAATCATTTCAAATAGGAATGTCTTGTACTTCCATTTTGCAACAATTTGGGTGAAAATGAGATGTATGAAGATGGCCTCGAGTATCTCGATAACTAATTCTCGTACGGGAGCTAAGATGTTTTCTTACCAATAATTTTTGCAAGATTTAGCTTATGGATTTAAGTTATATACACTAACAGTGTAAAGATACTTTTACACTATTTAATTTTAACTTGTGATAAGATGTTAGTTCCCATTTTTACCAGATCACCAATTAATGTTTATCAAGAAAATTTAGCTGTAATTAACTAATACATGACCTGATTGTGTAAATATTTTTTACACGGTCAAACATAAGTTAAACTCGTTGTTGCAAGTGTAACGAGTTAATACTATTATATGCTCCATGCTTAGCTAAGACGTTGTTTATTTCAATATCAGTTCGAAAATAGCTATTGTTAAGTTATTCTCAAGATGTTTGCTAACATAACTAGCACCCTGTAGGACTAATGTTAATTTTACAGAGTTTAAGTTATACACAATTAGATTATGAAAAAATTTTACACTATCAGTGCAATTTAACAAGTTATAACATGTTATCACTCTATTTTTAGATTACTATATCGAAAATTGATACTGAGAGCGACGTTGTTGTATGATAGACTCTTTTACATATTTGTGTCTGTGGCTGCTCATAATTTTCTTGACAGGTCCTGTATTGCTTGAGGATTACCATTTGGTGGAGAAACTTGCCAATTTTGACAGGGAACGTGTCCCTGAACGTGTTGTTCATGCCCGAGGTGCTAGTGCCAAAGGGTTTTTCGAAGTTACCCATGACATCACTCACCTTACCTGTGCTGATTTCCTTCGAGCTCCCGGTGTCCAAACTCCTGTGATTGTGAGATTCTCCACTGTTATACATGAGAGGGGTAGTCCTGAAACTCTGAGGGACCCTCGTGGGTTTGCTGTCAAGTTCTACACCAGAGAGGTACGCGAATTACAACATTTAATTTGACAAGTTACAAATACTAGTTCATTCATTTACCGTTATATCTTCAATTTCCATATACAGACTGGATTATATTTATCAATTTCCTTATTCGCAGACGATTTAAAGTATGTTCCTCCTTAATTAAGTGTTGCCTGGACTGCTTAGTAGAGGATGTTATATTGCAACTTAAATACGATATGCACTTACATATTGCAACTTATGTAATATGATAGTGATTGTTCATGTTGCTTAACACCGTAGTAGAGACCATAGCGCCCTGTGATATTCAATACCTTGCAGTCACTATTATGCTGCCTAATTTTTCATACTCTCATCGAGAAATGATCTCGTATTTAGTTTTTTAAACATGCCTGCATTATGTTTGGGATTTGTTGATTGTATTTGAAGTAAATCCTTACCTTCTGCCTGAATTCTGATATGCCTCCTCTGCATCAGGGAAACTTTGATCTGGTAGGGAACAACTTCCCCGTCTTCTTCATCCGTGATGGAATGAAGTTCCCTGACATGGTCCATGCTCTGAAGCCAAATCCCAAGTCCCATATCCAGGAGAATTGGAGGGTCCTTGATTTTTTCTCTCATGTTCCTGAAAGCCTGCACATGTTCACTTTCCTCTTCGACGATATTGGTATTCCACAAGATTACAGGCATATGGACGGATCTGGTGTCCACACATTCACATTGATCAACAAGGCTGGGAAATCAACCTATGTGAAGTTCCACTGGAAGCCCACATGTGGTGTCAAATCCTTGTTGGAAGATGAGGCAGCCCGTGTCGGAGGAGCAAATCATAGCCACGCTACTCAGGACCTCTATGACTCTATTGCAGCTGGAAATTATCCTGAATGGAAGCTCTTCATTCAGACTATGGATCCAGATCATGAAGACAGATTTGATTTCGATCCGCTTGATGTGACTAAAACTTGGCCAGAGGATATCTTGCCTTTGCAGCCAGTGGGAAGATTAGTTCTGAACAAGAACATTGATAACTTCTTTAATGAAAATGAGCAGCTAGCTTTCTGCCCTTCTATTGTGGTTCCAGGGGTTTATTACTCAGATGATAAGATGCTTCAAACTCGTATTTTCTCCTACTCTGATACCCAGAGGTATCGACTTGGACCAAACTATTTGCAACTTCCTGCTAATGCTCCAAAGTGCGCTCATCACAACAATCACTACGATGGCTCCATGAATTTTATGCACAGGGATGAGGAGGTATTTCTCTCTCCTTCTATAACAGTACATATCCATATTTGATTGAGATTTTGCTTAAGAGATCAAGTTCTTATAAGTTATAAAATTGTTTTACACCATCAGGTTAATGTTCTGTATTTTTATCACGTATAACAATAAGGTACTTTTCATAGCAAAGGTGATGTAGTAACTTAAAGAATAGGGAAATAACCAGTTATTTCGCACTGATATAGTAAAAGTTCTTTACATATCAGTGTATATAACTTAAATCCTATGCTAACACCACAAAGCCAACACGTTATTGCAGCATATGGGTGTGCCTTCACCTTAGCGTGGAAGTTCATATCCATTGAAATAGTTCTGAGATGATCTTTAGGCTTTTTTATTAAAAAGCATAATACAGTGTTGTAACCTCAGTTTAGTTAATGTCTTGGTTTATTGTTATTTGATGTTTCGATTATGGTGTTACTTTATACGTAATAGTTAATGCATGGTTAATTACAGATCGATTACTTCCCTTCAAGGTATGATCCTGTTCGCCATGCTGAGAAGTATCCTATTCCTTCTACAATGTGCACTGGCAAACGTGAGAAGGTTTGTTCCTTTCTACCTTTTATCTAATAATGCTTGAAGCTGAATTAAAACCTATAAATTCTGAAGCAGTGTAAAGTTGACACCCTGAATTGATCCAGTTGCCCAAACAACTCAAGTAGATATCCGTAGATGCATATTGAAGTGGACCCTTAATCCAACACAAGACTTATTTTAACTTTTTTGCTGCTGAATTTTCTTACAGTGTGTCATTCAGAAAGAGAACAATTTCAATCAACCAGGAGAAAGGTACCGCTCATTCACACCAGACAGGTAAACATGATTGACCTATCTTAAAGTGTGGTGTTGTTAAGTTACATTCAGTAATCCTAAACTGGATCTCCTTTCTGTTTGACATATACTTGTTTTTTCAATCATAGGCAAGAACGCTTTATTCGTCGGTGGGTGGAGGCCTTGTCTGATCCTCGGATCACTTACGAGATACGCAGCATTTGGATCTCATACTGGTCTCAGGTCAGTACTCCATCATACCCTATATTTATTTATGTGTTAGGCAGACGTGGATTTAGGGCAGATTCTGCTGGTTTAACTGAACTCCTTCATTTCAGCTCAAACTATGTATACATGCAAAAAAGAATTTAAAGGCATACATATTATAAGATCACACTCATTTTGAACATACTGACTCTAGATTTTGAATTCGCCTCTAGACTATTAGGTCAAATTCTCAAGCTTATCTTGGCATGTTTTTTTCAACAATTCAAAGTTCAGTAAATCAACCTTGGCTCGTGTTCACTTCACTTAATCAGAAAAATAATCCCAACCATTTCTTAAGGGGCGACGACTGATTCTGTAAATTTCCTGACTATGTTAAACGGATTACTGCAGGCTGACAAATCTCTGGGTCAAAAGCTTGCTTCTAGGCTTAATGTGAGACCAAGCATATGAAGATGAAGCTTTTATTGGTTTCGGAGGAGGTGATCTGATCAATGCGAGAATCTCAAGGCATTAATAACTCATTCCAGTCATATAGCAAGATGTATAACGTGGTGGCTATCATATTATAAGATGAAATAACTAGAGCTTTCCTAATACATATGCATTCATTATTGTGTTGCTGTTGTATGAATGAATGAATCAATGGAAGTTACAGATAATATTTCTCTTCTTGTATTACTTATTTATCAGTTTTGTCATGAATGCTTTTTGGCCAATATTCTTGCATCAGCGGTGGCGGAGGTAGAGTGCGGGATGCGGGTTCGGCCGAACTCAGTACCTTTAGTTCAAACCATGTATTTGTCTTAAGAAATCTATTGAATATGTATAAGTTATTAATTTAGAACCCAGTAACTTAAAAAAATTATAATTTCGAACTCATAAATTTCAAATTCTGACTCCGCCTCCGTGCATGAGTGGACAGCAAAACTTTTTGTTCAAACCTGTAGTTGTTGGCATAGTGACCACTGATGATCAGTTCTTGCTGAGTTGCTATATTGGATTCTACCTTAAGTTGAATTTCCTATTTACAACGTCAAGGGGGCAAAATAGTAATCTCCTTTGATTAAAAAAATTACTATTCATATTACGATAATGTTTGCTTTTAAATTTCTAAATTTCATAGAAAAAGTTAATTTAATCATCTCCTAGCTTTAGTCCATATTAACTAAACAACATAGCATACAGATCGAAACTAGAAGTGTGTAGTAATTTAATTGCATCTTTTACTTTGAAAATAATGTGTGTGTATATACAGAGTTTAATTCTATGCATGAATAATGTGAAATAATTTTTATATACAGGATAGTCTCAAAAGTAACTACAGTTAATTATCCATAGAAATAAAATTAGTAATAAAAAAAATAAAACAGATTACCTAGTGCAAAATGTTAACATAAACTAATAGTGTTATAATAATTAGTGTATATAAGTTAAGTTCATACATTTGTTATGTGTCACCCACCAAACCACGCCGACTAACAAGGGAACACAACATATTAGAACATGGAGATGAGACACGAAAGATTTTGGTACAAGGCGTTACATGTAAACCTTTTCACTAGATATATGTTAAATCCTATACAAGAAAAACGGACAAGTACAAGAAAGTGACATGCACTAAATCAAATTTAGTTGGATGTCTACTCTTCCTCCATGATCTTCTCAAATGTTTAATGACATATTCAATGACATATTTCTATGCTTAATGACATTATCAATGACATATTTTTCTTCACTTTTTATGCCTATATAAAGGTCTTGTAATAGATAGGAAAATACACACAATTGAAGAAGAAAATCTCTTCCTTCTCTCTATCTCAATTTCTTGTTCATGTTTTACTAAATTGCTAAACTAGAGGTTTACTGAAATAAATATTAGTTGGCATGACCGGTTGACCATCTAGGTTCAATTATGATGCGAAAAAATTAATTGAGAATTACATTGGCATATATTGAAGAAATATAAGATTCTTCAAGAATTCTCTTGTGCTGCTTATTCTCATGATATACCAATTAAGGTTGAGAATGAATCCCTTGATTTATGGAACGAATAAAAGGTGATAAATATATGGGCTCAGTCACCTTTCATGTGGACCGTTTACTATTATATAATTTTAATAGATGCATTTATTCTATGGTCACATGTGCATTTGTTATCAACTTGTAGTTTGGCTTTTGCAAGATTGATTGCTCAAATTATTAGAGCACAGTTCCAGAATATAAATTATGATAATTTATCTTGATAATACTGGTTTAAATCCAAGTTGGTTTAGCAGAAATTGTATACCTCCAATTATATCTAAACCATTGGTTATGAGAACAAAATTGCCAAAATAAAATTTGGTATATGATGTATTATTTAATATACAACAGCACTTGTACGCATCTAGCCAAGTTATGATAAGTTCTCCCTATCACAATTGGTTCAGGGTCAGGAACCAAATAATTTCTATCTAGAAATATGAATGTGCTATATGATTTAATTGTTCCACCACAATGCACAAAGATGGATCCCAAAATAAGGCTAGGGATATGTGTTGGTGATCCCAACAATAGGGGGATAAAATGGGCAGCTGAAAAAGTAATGCATGTAATGAATTATTATGAGTACATCGAGATCCTCGTACGAGAAAATGTGAACTTGAAATTCCAAGTGATAATTCATTTGCAAAATATTGCCAGGCGTATTTGCTGACCCAAAGCTAAATGTCATATTCAGCTGCTAATGCTCCAAATAAAATAAAGTTCATAATGAATACAGTCCATAGCATGCATTAAGCATAATAGACTAATCGGTTCCAAAGATAAAACTCCTTGAAAAAGGAGAGGAGCAAATGTTCAAGATGGTCATAATAAGGAGGCAAGTGCTCTAGAAGAGCACCACGACATAACACTTCATAAAACCTCATGGGAGAGGCTCGGGTACCTGAAAATAATAAGATAATGAGATCTCAATAAGTTATGTCTTTATTGGGTAATAGTAGAACCGATATAAAATGATTGTCGACGATATTGTTAATATAATGTAGCGCTCAATATTATTTATATTGACGAGGATCTTGAGCTCAAATCTGTCATAAAATTTGGACAGATAAATGATTAGCCAAATGAAAAATACGCAATAAAAATTGATTTCACATGAAAAATATGAAGTTGGACGGATAGTCCCAACACCTGAAAGTATAAAGCCAGTGGAGGTATAAATGTGTTCTTGTGCGGAAAAAAAAGGGTCAAGTCGATAGACATAAAGACGACTTGTGTCACAAGAAGATTTATAAATATCCTGGCATTGATTATATAGAGACATGTTCTCCTGTGGTGGATGTCGCCATTTCAAGTTTTAATCTGGCAATACAAGAAAAACATGATATGCGTATAATGAAAATCATTGAAGGATTTAAATTGTTCTGAAGCATATTAAGGTTTCCAAGAAATTTATTAAATAAATCTTCAAAAATCCTTATACGGATTGAAACAATCAGGGTGCATGTGGTATAATCGCCTGAGTGAGTACCTGTTGAAAGAAGGGTACAAGAATGATTCAATTTGTCCTTGTGTATTTATAAAAAGATCTGGATCTAAATTTGTTATAATCACCGTGTACGTTAAATATCATTGGAACTCCTAGGGAGCTTCCTAAAGCAGTAGAGGTTCCTAAAGTAGTAGACTATTTAAAGAAAGAATTTGAAATGAAAGATCTTGGAAAGACAAAATTTTATCTTGGTCTACAAATTGAGTATATGAAAGATGAATTTTTTGTCCATCAATCAACATACACTAAAATGATTTTAAAGCTATTTTATATGGATAAAGCACATCCATTCCGACCTCATAAAAATAATGAAGAGCTTCATGGTCCCGACGTACCATATCTTAGTGCAATTGGTGCACTAATGTATCTTTCTAGCATTATAAAGTCTGACATAACTTTTTCAGTTAATGTCTTAACAAGATATAGCTCTGCTCCTACAAGGAGACATTGGAATGGAATCAAACACATATTGCGGTATCTAAAAGGGACTACCGGTATGGGATTATTTTATGGCAATGATTGCAGTCCTGATCGTATTAGTTATGCCGATGCTGGGTATTTAAATGACCCACAAAAGATCTCAAACAGGCTATGTGTTTACATATGGAGGCACTGCTATATCTTGGCGATCGACTAAGCAATCAATCGTGGCTACTTCATCTAATCATGCTGAGATAATTGCTATTCATGAAGCAAGTCGAGAATGTGTATGGTTGAGGTCTATAATACACCTTATTCAATACAAATGTGGTTTGAAGTGTAACAAACTACCCACAATTTTGTATGAAGACAATGCAGCATGCATAGCCCAGTTGAAGGGAGGATTCATAAAAGGGGATAGGACAAAGCACATTTCACCAAAGTTATTTTTCACACATGATCTTCAAAAGAATGGTGATATCAATGTGCAACAGATCCGTTCAAGTGATAATATGGTTGATTTGTTCACTAAATCTCTATCGACGTCAACCTTCAAGAAACTAGTGTACAAGATTGGGATGCGACGGCTCAAGGATGTGAATTGATGCTCTCATCAGGGGGAGTTAATACGCGTTGCACTCTTTTCTCCTTACAAGGTTTTGTCCCACTGGGTTTTCCTTGCAAGGTTTTTAACGAGGCAACCAAAAGGCGTATTTCTAAACATGTGTACTCTTTTTCCTTCACTAGGATTTTTTTCCCATAGGGTTTTTTCCTAATAAGGTTTTAACGAGGCACATTATCTATGGACATCCAAGGGGGAGTGTTATAAGAAAAATCAAATTATGGTGGATGTCTACTCTTCCTCCATGATCTTCTCAAATGCTTAATGACATATTCAATGACATATTTTTATGCTTAATGACATATTCAATGACATATTTTTCTTCACTTTTTATGCCTATATACATGTTTTACTAAATTGCTTTTATTTCATAACAGCATGTCTTGTTCATGTTTTACTAAGTTGCTTTTATTTTATAACAAATTTATCTTTATCGTATCTTTTTATATAATAATTTTACCATGTTCTTACCTTTTTTATGTAATAGTACAAGAAAGTGACATGCACTAACTGAGCGGCGGCATCTAAGGCATAGTTCGGTATTCCGTTAATTGTACGCGAATCAGTCGTTATATCCCACTCCCTTAATGCCATTTGCCCGTAAAAATTTCTATTTTTTGCCTCTTCCATTGTTATCGTTCTTGATCCTTTCTGGTTGGGTTGGGCTAAGCCTCCCCTGACCTATTGATTTATTACTTTCCTTTTCGTTTTCCAGGCATTTTTCTTCTAAGGTGCCTCAATTTTTCATTCTCTTTAATCATCTGTTGTACGAGATTCTATGAATTTTTGATAATGTCCCTGAAATTGTTAGCCCATAAAGGCAATAACTTCTTGGGATTTTTCGTGTCAAGAATGTGTTAGATACGTTTCTTGAGATAATTCTTGTCTGCAAAATAACGATCTTGTTTCCTAAAACAAGTTCAATGTGTGAAATATATGAGGGGGAAGGATTAAACCTGCATAATGTCAACACGTGTTGCAAGTATCAGAGTTTACTAGTACTTGTGGCGCTGTCACTCATCCTTTTGAATTCTTGTGTTAGTATATTCATATTTTGCATATTCCACTTAAAGGCAATGGTTTGGTAATCAAATTTGTGTTTCCGTGTCAGTAGCATTTTGAATTATGATGGAGAAGGCAGATCCTTCACAAAAACTATATACAAGGATGCGACTTTGGGAATTCCCAGATCAGTATGTTGTTGAGCCTACTGATGGATCCTGTGGTTCGTGTTTGGAGATTAGTCGCATGGATGGATCTATGAAACTAATAGGTTTACTTGCTTCTGTTCCTGTTTATGTATTTCTTCTGGACTTAAACTATTTATTAAGCTAACATATTCTATTTCTGGTATGTTTTCTCTATGTTAGATGAGGTTCCGGAATGCACTTTAGTTCGTGTTCCTAAAATCCAGACAATATTTGGTGTTATAGGCATGCTAAAGCTTCTGGCTGGTAAGTAGTTTTAGGAAGCACTAAAAAGTTCAAGTTTTTGCTTTTATATTCCAATAGAGAGTCAGCTCTCAATAAACCAAAATTCTGTTGTCCATGTGCTCTATATCAAGTAATAATAATGTCACTTATACATGTCAAGATTGTCCTCTTTTGTTGATCATTTTCTGGCAGATTTTGTTCCATAAAATAATCACACTCAGATACAGAATATATAGAAAGAAGTTGAAAGAAATATCAAAATTCCAGAAAAGAATGATTATGAGTTCTCTTTATCCCGCTATGCCTTATCATAGTAAGTGGTCGTGCTATCGGCCTTGCTAAACTTGCTCTGATCTAGTGTGTGCTGCTCTTGCATTCAGGTTCATATTTACTGGTCATAACAGAACGTGAATGTGTGGGATCTTACTTCGGGCACCCTATCTTTAAAGTTTCATCAATGAAATATTTTCCTTGCGATCATTCTCTCAAGAACTCTTCTGCAGAACAGGTAGGTCTCCAATTTCCGATGTACTTTCCTATTCCTGTTTCTTTTTAGTATTTTCCATTTATGTACCTATGATATAGCTTTGGCTTTTGGCAGAAAAACATGGAAGCTCAGTTTTCTGCACTGCTTAATGTTGCAGAGAGGACTCCTGGTCTGTACTTCTCTTATGATGTCAATTTAACATTGAGGTGAAATGTCTTTTCAACCTTCTAACTGCTTATATGTTTTTTTTATTGTTCGGCTAGGCACACAATCCATTTTCTACGTAAGTGTATTTTTTCAAAATTTTGAAGCCTAGAACTTTAGTCTTTGGTTCTATATGGGGGCTGTTGGTTAGTGTATACCAAGTTACTTGTTTGAACTCCCTTTATCTCATATCATTGAACCCCTGAAAAGATTTTAGGTCACTGTCTTCAATGACAAATTAAGGCAATTTCTCTTGTTCTTTTTTTTTTCTTTCGTTTTTATCATCTCTCATTATATGACCTCTTTAGCTTACCATTTTTAGAGGTGAATTCTGCAATTTATGCCCCTGTCCCTGTCTCCAAGTGTGTGATCCACCGATTCACTGAATGACTTTTTCTTACCTAAGAGCTTTTTAAAGATAGTGTGTTGGAGTATTATTTTCAATTTGGAAGTGTTATCTTCTCCTTATAAAAAAAAAACTGGTAAGTGTTATCTTCTGCAGCCCACATGGAATTGACTTGACACATTCGTATTGCTGAATATCTTTCATCTGATTGTTAAGATATCACGGTGCAGTGCTTAACAGTAAGATACTTATGGTTCATACTGCAGTGCTCAGCGACTGCATGATTTGGGTGATGAATCCAAGTTGCTTCCTCTATGGAGACAAGTAAGTGTTTTAAATGTCCTACAGATGTGATGGTGTAGCTCTGATTGCTTAAAGTCATCTAGTTAAATGCAGTAGCTTTCTTGCTTCTAAATTATTTTAGTTGGTTGACAAGCAACTGTAATCTCAAAGATTGCTTTTAATTTCTTTTACTCAGGCAGACCCTCGATTTCTTTGGAACAACTATATGATGGAAGTGATGATAGATAACAAGGTCAGGTATCTATGTGCTTTGGGTTCATTTTATTCTCTCATTAGTTTTTTTGACTCATTTGTTATCCCTTGCATTTACAGCTTGATCCATTCTTGCTTCCTGTTGTCCAAGGCAGTATCCTTGTAATTCAGTTAAATTCGCAGATTTTTCCAAGTAGCACATCTACTGTAACTCCTGCTCGATGAGAGCTATTATTGTTCCTTTTTGATGTACGCCTTAACCTATCTTAAGGTTTTCACAATTTTCAATCTGCAATTGGTAAAGACATCATTGATGTTACGCTGATTGCAAGGAGATGCAACAGGAGAACTGGTATTCCTTTTTTCTTCTTGTTGTTTTTCTCTTTAATTTGCAATTTGACAAAGCATGATCAATGCAAGTAATGGACGAGGTCACAAATATTGTTATGTGTGTTCTGTAGAATCATCCATTCTCATTAAGTATATGAAATGAATGCAAATTATATAGAATCAATGTTGCAACTTGCTTCTTCTTACTCAAGTCTTCAGTTTCTTTTAGTTAATCAGTCTTCACCTTTTCTCTTGGTTACTGCAATTGGCTCATTAATGTAGGCACTCGAATGTGGAGAAGAGGGGCTGATTCTGATGGATTTGTTGCAAATTTTGTGGAAAGTGAGCAAATTATCCAGCTGAAAGGGTATACAGCATCATTTGTTCAGGTACACTTGTTCAAAGTTTAATTATGACTTTTTCTACACCAACAATTTTGCTGATACCCTTTTATAAATATGTAGATGACTGAGGGGGTTTACTTAAAATCCTGATGTTATTGATATTGTTGGGATAAAATGTTTAAACATATAACTCTAATAACTTTTGTTCTACTTTCTCTGTGGTGCAAGTTGTGTGTGTGTTTCCTCTAGTTGGTGATAGAAGAAGGGTTTGATTAGAAGGAATCGAGAGTACTAGGGTGGAGGACAGGATGTCATCAGACTAAAGAAATAACTAAATCAATTATCAAGACGGTTTTTGGTGTTCAGACCATTCTGTATAGAAATCCTTCTTATAATGTACTGCGTCATTTATTTGACTTATCAAAGTTTTCTCGTGAGCTTACTAATGAAAGACAGTTCAATTCTCAATACAGGACCTCTGAGATGCAATGTACATTTTGGTTTGACAAAGACAATAAAACTTATTAACTCTCTGCCTGACAATAGCTCATCTTCTATTTGCTTGAATTTTCATTAGTTGCTTAGCAGTAGATAATCTCCCGCATAATCAGTGTTTATGTGCGGGTGTGTTTTATCTCTTTAACATTTTCTTGACAGGTTTCGTATCACCTATTCTTTACTAGTTTAATAAGAAATGTGGATGGGTTTTGATTTCCATGTGGGCCAGAATGACACGTCTCCTGAATCTAATTTGACTGGGTTCAGAAGCTGTAGAGCTGTATAACGAGAAGCATAAAAGATCCCTTTTGGTGTCCAATTTGATAATGACTATGTGTATGATCAAAGTCATCTCTTTACGGAAAAGGAAAATCTTTTGGCTAGTAGCGAAAGGAAAGGTCCAGAAATTCACAATCTTAAATGAGTGCTTGAGTTTTACTGATACATCACATTTTAGAATGCTTCGTGCTCTATGTGAAAGACTTAGGTGCATATGTTCATTTTTCACTTTTTGTTTGAGGTATCCTGTTATTTCATAAGACTTATTGCCTTTTGTAGGTCAGAGGGTCAATCCCATTACTATGGAATCAGATTGTTGATTTAACATATAAGCCCAAGTTTGAGATAGTGAGAATTATAGAAGCAGTTGAGTACCACTGTCTTTTGTTTTTAGTATCTCGATTCTTTAACACACTTATTGTGCCTTTCACTTTTGATGAATTTGTTGTGTAACATTCTACAGCCTAGAGTTGTTGAGCGACACTACCTGGATCTGAGAAAGAAGTACGGAAATGTTTTATCAATTGATCTTGTCAATAAGGTATAAAGTCATTCTTGTTTTTCCAGGCTATTTGGTCTGTTAGAAACGTGGCTTGATTTTTTCTGATACCTTGGAGGCAGTCTCATCTTTAATGTGATATGTATGAAAAACAAACGATGTATATTTGCATCGATATATCTAGACAATTTTATCTATCCGTTCTTGACTTTTTCCTCCAAAACTCTTATCAGCATGGAGGAGAAGGACGCCTAAGTGAAAAGTTTGCGAATGCAATGCAGCATGTTGTTGGTGACGATGACAGGTAGGTCTCTAAGTTTCTTCCTTGTGGTAAATTGTATGAATTTATCGGTAGCACACTTCATTCTAATATATGACTTTTGCAGATACTTGCACTTTGATTTTCACCACATATGTGGGCACGTTCATTTTGAACGTCTTTCTATCCTCTATGATCAAATTGAGGATTTCTTCATTAAAAATAGGTATACCCTCTTCCAAGTGTTGAGCTAATACATACTCACACAAACATATATTATTGGGCACTATTTACTATCTTGAATATAGTTTCAGTTTTCTCTACTCCATTACTAGCCGCAACTAATGTGGGATAACATAAAATATGCTCCTAATCTGAATCTGAATCTCATCTACCTAAATCGAGAGGGATGATAGTAGAGATGGGATGTGCAAGGACCCATTCTGGCCTGCAGCAATTGGCCCAGGTTTGGTTGTTTAAATCATGGAGGGTGTGGTGGGTTAATTGTAAAGAATTTTAACTGATTTTATAGCTCTTTATTCTTTCTGGGAGGGACAAATAAACCATTTAAACCTGGATTGAATTTCGTAACCAAGAACTAGTCAGGAAATCCAATCTAAGTCAGCATGTTGTGCACTTGAATCTATGAAGTCATTGTGACGACTTTTACATACTTAATAGGAAGTACTCTATCGTAGAAGGAACTATTAGAAACAAATAAGTGAAACCAGAATGAGTCATTTCATGTTATACATCTCCAAAGCAAAATATTATGCCAAAACACCTATGTCGCATGCAGAGGCAGCAACATTAGCAGTAGGAAGAAAGCTTTTTTTTTTATTTGGCTAGAAAATTGGAGTGAAACTGAAAAACTAAACCAAATAGCAGACTCAATCAGGAAATACTAGGAGAGAGAGCAGAAAATAGGGAGCGCATCGATGGTATTGGACTTAACAAGGGAGTTTCTGTGGACCAAGCAACAATCAATTGCATGCTGTTGTCTTTAGAGACTCTATATTTGCATAATTCTTTGTGTTTGGTGTTTTGTTAAGCAGGGAGGAATAGAAGCTATCCCCTACCAGTTCTCTTCTTGTAATATCTAATCGTTTTTTCACCTGATCTTGATCATTAGATTTGGATTTCTTATTCTTATGTATAGGTACTTTCTATTAAATGAGAAAGGTGAGAAAGTTGAGCTGCAACTCGGAGTTGTGAGGACCAACTGCATTGACTGCTTAGACCGTACAAATGTAACTCAGGTATCTTCCCTTCTGAGGAGCTCGTACCAATTTGGGTTAACTTTTTCAACCTCTAGTCACACTTTACAGATGTTCTAGTTGACGATGTTTGGTTTCAGAGCATGCTAGGTCGGAAAATGCTGGAATTCCAACTCAGAAGGCTTGGTACTTTCGATGCAGAAGAAACTATTAGCTCACACCCCAACCTTGATGAAAACTTCAAAATCTGTGAGCAGTTTTTTTTATGTGCTAAAGCTTCTGTGCTGGATAGATATTAAACTTCTTTGTCTTGACCCGTTTATTCTTTTACCTTATAACTATTTTCAGTGTGGGCCAATCATGGGGATGATATAAGCATCCAGTATTCTGGTACTCCAGCTTTAAAGGGAGATTTTGTCAGGTAACAACTTTCTTGTTCTGCTGAAATAGAAAGATGGTATTATAAGAAGGGTTGAAACTCTTTCCATACATCCACTACCTTAAATATTTTGATAACGTCGTCTTGCCGGTGTGAGTTTTTTGGAACTGCTAGAACAGGGTAGGGTATTGTATACCAATACTTAACTTAGATATGAATAGTTACTCTGCATTTCATATTTCCGTATGTAAAAATGTATAAATATCTTTATATACAAAGTGTGTTGGAGAGTACATTAATACAAATACAGACATATCAGTAGGATTCGGACCCTGATGAAGTTCCTAAACCATCATTGACATTGGCACTGATCTTTGGCCAATTACATTCATTTCAAGAGTAAAACTGGGATTGGATCTTTCAGTGCCGACTGCAAAATTCCATGGATAGTTTATCTCGTGATTGTGATGGATATAGCATATATACAAGACTTTATAAGTTATAGTCAACAAATTGGATTTCAGTTATCAACATTTTTTTGGCTGTTAACTGATTCATACTTTAGGTAAATGCGAGTTCTCTACTGTTGTGTGACTGCATGCTATTGAACCTTTCATATATCACTCTATTTCCTGATGTCCCAATTTTGAATATCTAAAAACAACTCGGAGGGATGTTAAGTTGCATGGCTTCTGGAAGTTGCTTTAAGAGTATCCATGCCCAATTAGGTTTATTCTTTCATAGTCAATATGATTAAATGACTTCTATTCGTCCTGTGAAATGCCTCAGTTCTGTGGTTAAAAATTTTAACACATGTTTTTACATGATATCCTGAAGCAATAAGCTCTGGGATTTAGCTTTTATGTGTGCACCTATTTTTGTTCAGTACTCTTTAAACCGTGATATTATGACCTCAAGCTTTTTCTTTCACCTATTATTGTCACAACTGAAGTCCACCTTCTTGTTTGATATGCAGATTTGGCCACAGAACAGCTCAGGGGATTCTCACTGATGGATGGAATGCCCTAACACGATACTACTTGAACAACTTTGTTGATGGTACTAAACAGGTAATGATGCTTCATACCTCAACTAGTTGTTACTCAGGTTTGTACATCACATCAAGTCAGTAGCCTTTATCAAGGGTGGCATGTGGGCCGGGCCGGGCCTAAGTGGGCTTTGTGGGCCCAATCCTAAGTGGGCCGGTCCGAAGTGGTCCCCGGGCTTCGCGGGCTTCTTGTTGGAACCGACCCGGGACCGGGACCACAAACTAACGGTCCCTGATTAAGTAGCCCGGTCCCGGGTTAAGTGGCCTGGTCCCGGGCCTAAGTGGGCCCAACGGATACTTTCTATTTTTTTTAAAACAATTTATAGAAGTTAGAGAAAAAAAATGGTAATAAAAATATCTAAGGCAAATCCTTGTAAATTATATTATAGAATTGTGACCTAAATTTTTTAATTCAAATTTAAAGACAAAAGTGTTGTTAAGAGATATTCAAAGCAATGCGTTATAATATATATATCTTAAGATGTATATATAGTATAGTATAGTATATATATTAGCTATATTCGATATATATATATATATATATATATATATATATATATATATATATATATAGCTATATTCGATATTAAATATTGAATATTAAAATTTAGGATGTTAAATCAATTATAGGGTAAGCACATAACAGTAACCATTTTTGCCAATTCTTCCCGATCTTTTTTTGGATCATAATATAAGAGAGATTGAGAGAGATTGATGATTTTGTGAGAAAAATGAAAGAATGATGGGGTATTTATAATTGAAAATAGGAAAAAGTGTAATTATAAAAAAATTGGGGTTAAAACAAAGTTGGGGGGTTAAATGGCTATTTTGTAAATAGCCAACGGTTATTTTGGCAGAGGAAACGGCTAGATTTTAAATGCTCAAATGGGCAGATTTCTTTTTTAAAAAAAATTAGACGTTGGGCCCACGTTGGGCCCATATATGCCCGTTTAGGACCGCTTGAACCGGCTCACTTCCCAGCCTATCCCGGTCCCGGTCTCGCGGGCCTCGCCTATGGGACCGGCCCACTACCCAGCTCACCTCCCCACGGTCCCGGCCCTATCCGGTTAGGACCGTTTAGGCCCACCGCCCATTTGGGCTTGCGGTCCTGGGCCGGGCCCGGTCCTAACCGGCCCACATGCCACCCTTAGCCTTTATTGTGTGTTGTCACTTGCAAATTGGTATCATACTAATCTGTCAGTTGAAATTTTGGAAAGCATTCTTTTAACGGTTCTAAACTTCATGTGTCTGAATCCATCTGCAACGTGCTGCCATCTTATTGGATTCTTGCAGGGGCGGCCCGATGGTAAGGCAACTCAAGCAACCGCTTGAGGCCCCATATCTATGGGAGCCCAAAATTTTCTAATATTAAATAGCTGCATATGATAATTTTTTTTTAAAAATATCTAATATATCAAAAAAAAATGCATTTTTCATGAAAAAGGAAATAAGAGATAATTTGGTAATATGAATAGTTACTTTTGGGATTCAGCCCTAAACTTTAGGTGTGAATATGTTTCTTGACTCCTTTATACACTATCATTATTATCATGAGGCCCATATTAATTTGATTACTTTGTCTTTCTTTACAAGTCCATTATCTCATAAAACATTCCGTCAAGTAAGATAGCAAAAGGCAATTGCAACCCTTTTTTGTCAAGCTTTCCCGGCATTGCACCAAAAATATTGAAGCAACAAAAGTAATATAGTTATCTATAACTGTTTGTTGAACCAGGTTCAATTGTTCCGTACTTTTCTTATTACTTTGCATCTAGAATTTGTTATTTTTTGATATCTTTTGTTTGTAAGTATATGTATCATCTTTTTATTTATTTATTATGAATTTTAATATGTCAACAAGAAAATATGAATCCATGTATTAAAAATGCCAAAAAATGGAAGAATTGGAACTTTAATACAATCCCAAAAAGGAGTGCTTGATAAATTTTTAGCGAACAATAAAAAATTTAAATAAAAAATTAGGGAAAATTTTGTGGTAGATGAACAAATCACTAATATAATTGAGTTAGATAGACAATGGAATCCAAGAAGAAGAAGAAGAAATTGGTGAGTCACCGATAAATCCTAAAAGAATTGAATAATAATCCTAGAAAGTGAAAACATATATAATCCTAGTCAAGAAATCGATTATAAATAATTTTACATCTCAAAAAACTAGAAAAATAAACTTTAAATAAAATTTTAATAAATAAGTTTTTTAATACCGAAAAACTTAGGGCCCCTCATTGAAGTTTGGCTTTAGGCCCCAAACACCGTTGGGCCGCCCCTGGATTCTTGATAGAAACTAGGAATCCACCAAACAGTATAGAGAACCAGGTTCTCAATCAGTTCCCACAGTAAACAAGCAGTAAGTAAATAACACACGATATTTACGTGGAAAACTCTCTGCTCAATGAATTAAAAACACGACCTACCCTAGTAGGATTTCAACTCCACTAAACTGAGGAAACTTCAGATTACAACCTATTGCAATCTAGGAATTAAACTATTAATCCCTCCCCCTTACAATAACTCTATTGTAAGCCCTTTGCAATAACTCTATTACAAAGCAACACTCTTGACTAACTCTAGCCAAACAACCAAAACAATAATGGTTAAATGATGTCCTACAAAATACTTCTAGAAAGCCGTGTAGGAATACAAGTAAAGAACAAAAGACAAAGACACAACAAACTTAAGGACTTAAGACATCTTCAGTGTTGGGATCTGGTCCTTGGTTTGTAGCAGCTTTGTTCTTGAGTGCACCTGGAGGAAACATTGGCGGCTAGCATTTGAGATGATAGGTTTTTCAGATTATTAAGTATTAGGTCAAACCTTGCATCAAAGGATTCAATGAAAGATAGTGGACAATCATAGGCAATGGCACGAGAAATTATCCTTTGCCTTACTAGGTTATCGGACCACCATGAGAACCTCCACTGGGGCAACGCCATACATGTTGGTATATGGCACTGAAGCTGTGATACCCGCCGAGGTTGAGATACCATCTTTAAGAGTCATCCAAGTAGCCAAGTTAGACGATGTAGAATGGATATAGGTTAGGCAGGAGCAACTCATGCTCATTGACGAGAAGAGAACGGATGCAGTATGCCATGGTCAGATGTATCAAAATAGGATGGCCAGTGCATTTAACAAAAGGGTGAAGCCTCGCCAGTTTATACTGAGGCAGTTGGGTCTGAAGAAAATATTCCCCCACCAAGAAGAAGCCAAAGGAAAGTTCGCGCCGAATTGGCAAGGTCCTTACGTGGTCCACCGAGTGTTGTTGGGAGGAGCGCTAATCTTGGTAGAGATCGACGGAAGAATCAGCACAAAGCATATCAACTCAGACGCAATCAAGAGATACTACGTTTAAAGACAATAAAGTTAGTATCTGGCTGTAACGGAACTACACTCGACCTGACTTCCTGCGGATGAATACGTAGGCAATCCACGTAGGATTCAGTTTTCTCTCTCTCCCCTTTCTTTTGTAATAGAAAACCCAAGTATCACATTGTATGTGCTTGGAACTACACCCCGACTTGATTTCCTTGGGAAGGAATACGTAGGCAATCCTCGTTAGATTCAGTCATTATTTGTTATTGAACTACGTCCTGGCCTGATTCCATTTGGATACGTCGGCAATCTAAGTCAGACTCGGCCACATCATTTTCAACCATTTCATTTTGCATCTGTTGTAATCGAAGTATGTTTTGACCTGATTCCATTTGGATATGTAGGCTACCTGAGTCAGGCTCAGTCATATTCATCATATTTTCTTTATCATTATCCACAAACTACGTTAAGACCTGATTCCGTTTCAGATGTATAGGCAACCTAAAAAGGTTCGGTCATAACCCTCGGAAAACCTTTGTAACGCATTAGTTTAGATTAGGATGCAATCGCAGTGGCAAACAGTCAGGTCGTCAGAAGCATCGTGGAGGATCGACATCAATAGGATAGAATCTTCAAAAAATAACGCTCGCATTTGAGGAACTTCCGAAACATGTCATAATCCGGAACGACGAAAACGACCTCCTCCTCGTCTATTCTCCATAGTTTGAGACACTGTCTGGGATGCGAGAAAAGAGGAATGCATTGCTGCCAGTCGGTACAGTGAGACAGTTTTTCCAGCTGTAGAGTTGAATGTACGACAGCTGAGGAACTGATCTTATTTGTTCCCTTATCTAGTTTCTCGAGAGTTTGGACAACTGAGCATGTCCCAATAGGCACAGGGAACTGATCTGGTTCTTAATAAAGTTTGACAAATCATCAAAACCATAAACGCATAACTTATCAATTCGTCTCTTGTTGACTACTAGGAGATGCTCTGATTAAGAATGTTCAAATGTTATGTGTACCGGTATCTAGTTTGAATTGGCTATGATGATTTTGGGCTTCTCTCTTTCCAATTTGGACACTGACTTCGTGTTTCATTCTTTTTATATCATGAAGGATGCAGTTGATTTGTTGCAAGGACACTATATTTTGTCTGTCTCTCGAGATATGAAGCCGTCATCCCAGAAAGGAGGCATTGAGACTAAAGCTGTGAGTAATATTACTTATGCTGTTTAATCATGTTTAACATGCTCCTATTCATCAGATTCCAGTGATTTGACCATATTGGCATAGCAAATTGTTGACTTCATCAGTGTACTGTCAAGGTTTCTATAAAGCACTTTAAGTGAAGTTCATGCTTCCTGTTCTTAAGTATCCTCCTCTTTATGTTTGGTTTAAAGCCTGGGTACGAGGCAAAAACACAGGTTTACGTGGCAATATCTCTAAATTTATTAAAAGAAAGTCATACGAATTTATAAAGAGAGAAAGAACTACAGAATGATAGAATGATATTTTATTGCTGCACAGAAGAAAGGTGATGTTGAGTATGTAATTAGTTGGTGAATCTCTCTGAAGCCTATCCCACCACACCTCTTTTATTTCTAATCCCTCAAAAGTCACCGTCAGCTGGAAATACATGTCAAAGCATTTAGTTCATTTTAAGCATTATTTCTTGTATTTCATTTTTTTTACATCAAGGTTTCTACTCCCCAGCTATTCCGCATGACAGCCATTAACCTGTTCTTTCTATTTCTTGTATCTCTCTTTTTTTCATGACAATCATATACTCTTAAGTGTGCATTATGCATTTTACTTTAACTTTCAATACCATCAGTAGTAATTAAGGTCGACACTTGCCTAACAAGTATCTTATGTGATTACAGCCATTTCCTATAGCATTGGCGCTGATAATGACGGGGTTATTCTTTGCTATGTTATCGCTAAGGAAAGGTGAGTTGGCATAACTTGAAAAGTTTTACTTAATTTGCTCTTCAATCATTATCTTTGAAGTTCTATTCAAGAATCCAAATCCTTTTAGTTGGAAAAAAAAGAAGAAGGAATAAGGTAATAATTGGCTAATAATTCTTCGATCATATTTTATATTCAGGTCACGCATTATTAATTTAACTTCATCGTAACAAGGAGTTAAGAAGAACCGAACTGCAGATGAGAAATAGTTTAATGCCCTCTAATTTGCATTGTCCTGATCTTTTCTATCTTTTCACTATGTGTTAAATTCTGGAGGATGGCAAATCTAGTCTTTCAATCTCTTTGCTTATTATGTTGCGATAACACTACCTGTTTACAATCTTTACGTCTCTTGATGCTGTTAAACCTTACACATGTTTCCTGTTCTCTATTTCCCTGTCTATAGTTCGATATGATCTCCGAAATTTGCTATATGCAATGGTATGGGCAAGCATGAGTTTGGGCATAGCTGCATTTGTGAGGGCCAATGGTCGAATGTTCTGTAACAGGCCTAGCTTGCACCAATCAAAGCGTTGATCCTGGATTCAGAATGCTTGGTAGTAGCTACATTTGCTGAGATTGCCAGATTTGTGATATTCTTTGTCAAGATTTTGGCTGTTTTGTACTCTTTTCATGTCTTGACAACTTTCTCTTCAATCATTCATTTGAAAATTACTTGAATCATGAATGTCAACTGTTTTTGAAATCATTTCATTTGTAAGGTCCTAGTTACATGATCATATGTATATTGAAATGTTATTTATTAATTGAATTGTCGGCTTGTAATTTCACAAGTGTATATCTGTTAGGAACTTAGGATCATCGCCATCCGCAAGTGTATACACCTTTAACTATATCTCCTTATGCTTTGTGCTCAAGTCTCACTCCTTCAGGTAAGCACATGGCAGTCTCAACCTTGGCTGTGCGATCACGTACTACTGTGTTACTCTTTTTGCAATTCGCCTTTTCATTTCATTGTTATAATGTCAAGTCTCACTCCTTCCCACAGGGTACTGAAATCAATGGTTCCCCCGTCCCGGTATTCTTTCTTTTCTGATCCTTGAACCAAACATACAGATTTAACGATAAAATATGCCTTCCACTCTCTTTAACTCCAACCATTTGCACTTACTTCTTAAATAATACTGTATAATACTGATATCTACACTAAGTTTCTTTAATTAGCAAGAAGGAGCTGCAGATGCAATGATACTTCCCACTTATTAACTTGAAATCCTAAATCCATTTCTACAGAAATCACTTTTGCTTTCCAAGTTGATCTGATTCTAGTTCTTCTTTCCTTTATTCATTATTTTACTGAAGGGGGTTATGGAGGGCATGGATGGTGGTTGTGAAAGTTTGCATTCTTTGGAAGCTTCGGATCGGGTTATTAGTCATTTTTAAGGAAGGACCGAATTCTTAGTCCATATGTTTTTTTATCTGAGAACAAACGAATCAATTTTTTTACGGAGTATAAAATTATATTCAATAATAATTGTGGTGTCCGAGACAGCTTGTGCATGTAGTCGATTAAACTTCTGTTTGATACTGGAATGCATTAATTTGGAATTCAATAATATGAAAACAGCCAAGTTAACCTATTGGAACTTTGAATAAAAAGTACTTTGCAGCAATTATAGACAGATTATCTTAAGAGGAGAGCATTATGCTATATAATGAAGGTAAAATATTAGGCAATAAGTGATCCGAGGAAAAAACAGGGTAAAATACAGAGGAACTGTAGCACTAAATTTACAACTGCTTTTTCTTCTCCAAATGAGGGAACAGTCGCTGGAAGTGCAACACTGCCCATATCAAGTGTCGCAAACCAATCTCAGGAAACAATACCTTTGGCGAATACAGTAAGCAGCTTGTTGTTTGCCAAAGGAGGAAATTGCTAAGGCGAGTCTCACCTGAAGTTCGAATTAACATATCAGGATCAGGTGCCAATCTCATGTACATATGCCTCTCTATATCTACCAGCTTTATGATCTGATTTAGCTCCCGTATCTCTTTAGTTTCTTCAACATTTTGAGGTTGGTTTGCGTTAAGTTCTTGGATTTCATTCCATTTCTCTTGGCAGGATGATTCAACAGCATGCACGATCTCATCTGTCGAAGAATATGCCACACAAATTAGGAGAGTGCTATTGGTGTTGTCGGCAGTGGCTTGCATTGCCTTCTCAGCTGCAACTCTAACTGGCTCGGTAAGAAGCTTCAGGTTTCCTACGAAATGTACCCTCACTCCGTATTGATTGACAACGCTTTCTTTATGGAGTAATCCTTCGATTTTCTCCAGCATTAAGTCCATCAAATACTGGACTTCCTCCGGCCTTCTTTTGAAATTATCGATGCTGAATGCATATATTGTCATGTATTTGACACCTAATACATAGCAATATTTGAGCATTGACATGACAGCCATAAATCCAGCTCTGTATCCATTGCCTACTGCCATATTCCGTTTCTTGGCATACCTCCGATTCCCATCCAGAATAAAGGCAACGTGGTTTGGAGTTGGACCTACAGATAAAATGCGGAACAAAGGTTTAAGCATGTAGAGGAGTGAACTCCAAAACAACTTCTCTGCTAAACCATCCATACTCTTCAACATTTTTCCAATCAGAACCAAGTTCAAGAGACTGCAACATAAGAGTCAGAAGCTGCAGTCAACATTGAGATAAACCAAAAACATGAAGGAAAAGTTCAGACAAGTATATATATTAGTACTACATTTAAAAAGAAGATACTAATACATGCTGTTGCAAAAAAAGAGTGTGTACCCTCAAATGGACGCTGAGATAGTGCAGTCAAAGCTAAGTAAAAAGTGGATTATATATGAAAGAAGAAGCAGGATCTAGTTTGTTTGCAGCGTTCTCCGTGTGAGCATATTATATGGGCATTTGTTGACGGTATGTACGCAAATTAAAGTTCTGTATTAGAGAAAGAGATAGAGACCGAAAACATCACTTAACAACAATTCACAGCTTTTGCGTGATGGCCTTTTTTAACCTACTAGCAGCAACGTATGTATTTAGCATTCCTATATAATGTATGCAATGTTTCTTAAGAAAGAAACTAAATTAGATCAAGGCTACACCGGTGTTTCTAATTACTATCTTATGAGCGGAAAACTATAATTAAGTGCCATTAATAGTAGTTGAAAAAAAATTATGGACTTAAAATGAGTGTGTCGAGATTTTAATCAATTTGTTCATTCCAGAAATTTATTGGACTGTTTGTGATGATCTTATAATGAGAATATATTTTGATATACTGTGGATTTCAAATCCAAATAAAGACTTTAGCTCCAACATTCTAGATTACTCACTATTCCTGCGAAGCTATCTTTCTCATTGTATCCATTAAGGCTTGTAATTCATTACAGCATAGCCACATCCGAGGCCGAGGCTCAATTAGATTTCTTTTATCTTAATCTCAATTTCGGTTTATTTATCATTATTGTTCTTCATTTCATTATACGCATTTTGGAAAATACAAATTCAATTATTTATTCTAAAACCAGTTTTTGCGTAACATCAACCTTATCATTTGAGGTGTTAAAATATCGAAATAATGACTGGTAGCAACTACTGATCTGAGGAAAAACGGGACAAAGCGCATGTAAAAGACTAATAAAGGTAAAATAGCAGTGATTTTTACAACTGCTTCTTTTCCTTCTCCAAATGAGGATACAGTCGCTGGAAATTCAAGACTGCCGATACCAAGTGTCGTAAACCAATCTCAGGAAACAATACCTTTGGGGAATACAGTAAACAGCTTGTAGTCTGCCAAAGAAGGAAATTGCTAAGACGAGTCTCACCCGAAGTTCGAATCAGAACATCAGGATCAGGTGCCAATCCCATGTATGCATGCCTCTCTATATCTACCAGCTTTATGATATGATTTAGCTCCAGTTTTTCTTCAGTTATTTCACCATTTTGAGCTTGGTTCGCGTCAAGTTCTTGGATTTCATTCCATTTCTCTAGGCAGGATGATTGAACGGCGTGCAAAATCTCATCAGTAGAAGTGTAGGCCACACAGATTAAGAGAGTGCTATTGGTGTTGTTGGCAGTGGCTTGCATCGCCTTCTCAGCTGCAACTCTAACTCGCTCGTTAAGAAGCTTCAGGTTCCCTACGAAATGTATCCTCACTCCATATCCATTGACAATGCTTTCTTGTTTGATTAATCCTTCAATTTTCTCCAGCATTAAGTCCATCAAGTACTGAACTTCCTCCGGTCTTCTTCTGAAATTATCGATACTGAATGCATATATAGTCATGTATTTAACTCCCAATTCGTAGCAATACTTGAGCATGCACATGACAGCCAAAAAACCAGCTCTGTATCCAGTAGCCTCCGCTATATTCCGTTTCTTAGCATACCTCCGATTCCCATCCATAATAAAGGCGATGTGGTTTGGTATTGGACCTACAGATAAAATTCGGAACAGAAATCTACGCATGTAAACAATTGAACTCCCAATCAACCTCCTTGCTAAACTATCACTTGTCTTCAACATTTTCTATTCCCACACCAAATTCAAACAGTTGTAGTTTACGTGTCAGAACCTGCAGTCTGCATTTTATAAA
This sequence comes from Nicotiana tabacum, assembly GCF_000715075.1. Classification (NCBI taxonomy): domain Eukaryota; kingdom Viridiplantae; phylum Streptophyta; class Magnoliopsida; order Solanales; family Solanaceae; genus Nicotiana; species Nicotiana tabacum. The sequence goes on along the minus strand of NC_134096.1, from coordinate 137,023,034 downwards.
CAAACATCAAGAACCATAATAAATTGAGATCACCATCCAAAGGTGGTTTCTTTTTGGTCAAGAACTCGATATTTCCTCGAGCCAGTAATGTGGAATTATACTCCAAATAAAGATTACATATAAAATACAAGAACGACAAACATTGAAGAAAAAAAGAATAAAACAGACAGGTATTATAAGACAGAAATACTCAAAACATGCTGTTGGAGGAATGTCTGTACTCTGTATACTCAACTGGACACTAAGATGGCCAAAAGCTGATGATTTTGATTATGGCTAAAGTAAACGTAAAAGGTAGGGATCTCTATTTGGTTAGCAGCGTCGTCCTTGTGGGCGAATTATAAGGCCTGAATTTACATACAATTCACATTCTTCCTATGTTGTCCTTCTTTTACCTAAAATCTACCTAATTTGCATACCTCAAAAACCTGTGTATCTGTTCCTTAAGACTTAAAGAAAAAAAAACGAAACAAGATCAAGAGTAGAGTAAATTTTCTAGCCTAATTAAAGGGCAAGGCTGAAGGTAAAAACAAATTTTTGGAGTAACGATGAGAGTCTCCAATCTTCTCCAGTTGCAAAGAAATAGAAGGAACAATCAAAGTAAGATAGCAAAGCTTGTTCGGATTACATCTGATTGATCTTTGCTTTAATCCAGAGACAAAATCAGTGCAAGTTATTTCTAACTTATAACACATGCAATACATAGGTGACAGAACACATTTTGTTGTTGAAAATTTAAATTGCCATGAAATAATGATTAAAATAAATTGAATTACAACCAAATCAGAACAATCAACCTCCTTGCTGCCAACAGTGTTAAATTCTATGCTGAATTGACAACAAAACAAGGCTTCAACAGTTAGTCAATTAAGCGTAGCTTGCGGCAACAAAACCATCAGTTAAACAACGAATCCCAGATTATCCTATGAATAACTTGATCAAGCTGTTTATTTAAACACCTCAGAATAGGACGCCGAGTTGTAGAATAACAAAAATGCACCACCAGGGAAGTGGAAAATGATGGGAAGGATTGCTATCTCTGAGAAAAGGCTAGCTAGCTAATGTATACTTACATTTTCTCGGATGCTCCTTTAACTATCTAATGTTCGATACACTAAAACAGTGGTAATGTTCGACATTGGTTCTCAAGAACTCTAGCTTTATATCTTCTCTTGAAGATATCTTGTCTAAACTTTTTAGTTTCCTTCTGTATGTCCATGAAAGGCTTCTTTTCTATGCTTTCTCTTTCATATTCTATCCTTCTTTTTCTCTCTTCTACTGCGATAGCTGCTAACTCGTCTTCCTCCTGTTGTCGTTGCATCTCTTCCTACAAAAACATACGCCCAAGTAACATTTACCAATTTCCTACATCTAGCTATATAATAAAGAACATTGAAACAAAGAACAAGAAAAATGTGGTGTTCAATGAAATAGGAGCAAATATACATGAGTTGAAGAGCATTAGTTGGTAGGCCGTCCAAGTAACATTTACCAATTTCCTACATCTAGCTATATAATAAAGAACATTGAAACAAAGAAAAAGAAAAATGTGTGTTCAATGAAATAGGAGCAAATATACATGAGTTGAAGAGGATACCTGGAGATCATGTATGAGACTGTCTAGAGACTTGATCTTCCTATGTGGCCATCGAGGGATGCCGAACTCTCTGCATTTCTTTTTGAGTACTGTAAGTCCAACCTTCAAACTTTTTGAAGCCTCCACGATTGGAAGGTCAAAGTACTTGGCAAGATCTTCCAAAGCGAGTCTTGCTATGTCTTTGGTTGCCGCCCTCCGTTTCTTGTTCTCTACAAATTCATAATCCTTTTAGCAAGTGTCTATGCTTTTATCAGAGAAAAAAACGTTTACATTTACACATGTTAAAGTATTTAAAGACTGGTATATCTGGTAATTAGATCGGAAGTTCCTAGAGAACTAATTTTTACAACATCAGACAGACAGAAACTAGCTTAATGCAACTGCTGCTAATTGACATATCTTAGGTCATAGTATCCAACAGTATTAGGACACCAAGAAAATGAACTAGATTAACTATTCGTTCAATGTATAAATAATTAACATATACTGAGCAGCTTTTAACCCTGCTAAAAGAAAAGGAACACAAAACATAGAGAACATTCAAAAACAAACAAACCTAAGAGTGATTTCTTTTCTACAAGGCAATTAAGTTGTGTCGTCCCCAATTTACCTTGCAGTAAAAAATACTAAGACTGATCTGTAGCCTGGAAAATAAGTCCATACAGAACGGCAATTAAGGCCGATACTGCTCCAGTCCCTGCCCTAAAACTAAAAGAGGGTAAATAGAATCAACAAGTTGTTATTGCACTGTTGTGTTTAGCTCAGTTCTAAAACATAGAGCGGTCTTCCACTAACAACATATCAAGATGCTTGTCTCTTATTTCAGCTTTGTGTTAGTAATTCTCTATCCTTTAAGCATTTATACAGCTTTGCGTTAGGTACCAAGAAGAACGAATATGAAGCTAGGGAACTATTTAGAGGATAAAAGAAGGAATTTGAAGCTATTTGGAGAAGAGGAGCAATAAAAGAAGAAGGTGCACAGAAGAGAAGGTCCACTGCGCCAACTGGGTAGCTCACGGCGCGCTGGTGTTGCTGCGTAGTGCTGAAAAACCAGCTGCCGGCTGGACCTTCACTTCTCCGCACCACCTTCTTTTATCGCTCAAAATAGCTTCAGTTTCCTGCTTTTAGCACTATAGTTCCATTAGCTCCATTTTGGCCCTTCTTGGTACCTAACACCACAATAATCCACAAATTAGGCCAATTCCACAATTAAAACACCAAGCAAATCATTCAAAAACGGGAAAAAATGCATAAAATATTTAACACAATTTTGACTCATCAACCAACCTAGTATAATTTCACATCCTTTAGCAAGTACGAACAAACTAAGCACGAACCAAGTTCATTAGACTGAATTGGTGACCAAATAACTCACCAAACCGATAGTGAACTGCTCCTGCATTACCACAGAAGGAAACTTGTCCATCTAGTTTACAGTGAATGCACTCCGTTTTATTTCCTTTATCAGCATCTCTTTACACATCCGATATTTTAAACAAAATAAGCTAAATATGGAATCATATTTGTAATGACAAGACTTTATGACATCCTTAAAGATATGAACAGGTTTTTACTCTTCATAAACTTCGTCTTATTATGGAACTAAAGATGATATTTTTGGAATAAAGTCCTCGCATTTCACTCCTAGAAAAATAAGTTAAGCTAGGAAAAGAAAAAACAAGGTGCCAGGTTTCCTGGAAATAATGTCACAGATGACAGAAGGTACCTTCTTCTTTGAAAAAGAGCAGACCAGTAAAAGACTACTAAATAATAAGCAGATAAACTGATGGAAGTGAGTTCACATATTGCAAAACCACAGAAAAGAGAAATGATGAAATCCATGAATGCAACTGAAGTCTATGGATCAATTAATTGCCATTTTTGATCAAGTAAAGTGAGAAATTTGCATCATACTAATAGGCATTAAAACCATGATCCAGAAAATAAAATTCAAACTCAAGAAGAAAAGAAAATGCACAAAGCATAGCAAAAATAACATAAACTCATAGGTGTTTGCAATTAGCACTGGAGTTATGACTTCAAAAGGGAAAGGAATAAATGTTCTGATAGAAGAGCTATGTGACAAATGAGAACCACCCATCAAGTTCTGAGGAAATCCACGCAGAGAATGCTCTTTGAATCTATAGCTTTATTTAGTATATTATAATTATATTATATCTTGAAGAGAATCAGCTAAGATGATACAGTACAGCCTGACGGAAAACACAGAAGACACAGTACTAAGGAAAATCATGTAAATCTCCCATCCACCATGATATATGAACTCTTCACTTGGCCTCAAGTCCTTCCCATCAAACGTGAAATATGTATGATCATATCGCTAGATGTTACGATATTGTTTTTGCCACTTAGCCCATTTAGAATATTTGGATTTCCAACTAAACATAAGGACGCTATACATCGCCAGTACAACTAATATGTGGACCGATACCAGCAGAAACTCTGCTTAACAATGATAGTGTGATATCCAACGCCAAAAGCTGGCAATAAAACAAAGGAACTTCTAACAGTTAATGCTTTTGATTTAAAATACAGACTTTTACCCGTGATTAGGACAGGACATACAGCCATTGTCATTAAAAATTCCTAAACCCGTAAGATCCAAAATATTTATAGAGACATATCTCCTTTTGGAAACCAAAATATACAAGTATACACAACAGAGTGATGATGGACATATACATGTAAGGTCAATATACAAGTAACCTAATATAAAGAGTGATACGTAAGTAGGAAACCTAGAAATTCACATGAAAATATCTGGTCAGGTCATTTCGCAGAGTTACCATTGTAGTAATCGTCATTTTAAAGTTGCTCTGATTCACTACTTAATGAGAACTATATCTACTATGGTAAAACACATCAGCACAAATAATGAGTTCTTTGCTTGAAAGTGCTATCTTCCCGTGCGACATCTGAATGTTGTTCAAATTTGTTTAGTTTGTTACTTTCATAACAGATCACTTGATTTTTTAGGGGGAATATACCCCATTGGAGATATGTCTCATTAATTTAAATGCCCTTTATAGAGCTTGGCTAGTAAACATACTAATAACGAAGACTGCATTAAGCTGAGGCCAAAACCATGCCGCTCTTGTAAGATAGACAGCCTTGAGTGATTGGGATCATACAGAGCATGAAACCATTCTCTCCGGGGACCTAGTGAATGCTTGAGAACTACTGGTAAAGGAATTGAAAATGTATGACTCACTACGAGAAACTTTGCAAATTAAATGTCTAGCTAAATTCGTGAGATGTCGGAACTTGTACCAATGATATGTTTCCAAGCAGCACCACGAGTTAGAAATAAAAGGCCTAGAAGGATTCCTTGTTTGTATAAATCCATCACAAAATAGGACAAACTATTCCCAGCATCCGCCATTGTAATCAGCAATACATATTTATATAGCTTCTTTTGAGGCCATACACACTCCTAGCTTGAAAGATCATATGCATAGTAGAATATGTTCCACTAAACCACCATTCAGATTAACTGTAAATAAAGCAGCATGAATTTCAATATGATCTCATCTAGTTATTAGTGAATGTCTAAGCATCCAGCATGAACAATGAAGAAAAGATACAGCTTACTTCTGTATGCTAATAATATGATACTTCATGTTCAATATCCAACTGTTTGATACAGAAATTGAAAGACCTTCCTGTATATAAACAAAGCTGGAATTTAACCTGACGCATTTTGGTCATTTTCTTCAATGTCCGAGTCTGAATAAGGGAGAGAGTTAAGGTCCAGAAAGGGCACGCGGCGTTTCACGTCTAGCTGATTGCTTTTAATATTGTTACCTCCACTTTCCTCAGTGCTTGACCTTCCCGACAATTCCCTGAATTCGACATTTAGTGCTAACTCAGATATAGCACGCAGATCATTGGCTAATGTTGGTATAAACTCCATCTTAGGGTTTCTGGATACATAAAATAAAAGAATTAAGTAAGAAATAGAGAATGAGTTAAAGACGGACATCACCAAGTCACATAAATGCAGGTAGTGACAGGACACACAATTTTTAACGCTGAAACAATGACAATTGCATCAATGGAACGATAAGTAATTGATCTCCAATTTTTTAGATGAAATAGGAAACAGCGCAAACAGTAAAAATAGCTCACAAAATATAAAAATTAACTACAGAATAATAACATCCCCAGTGAATTATAATTGCAGCTCCAGTTGGAGGGATCAACAACTATGACTAGTCTGAAACTTCAAGGCAAGAGTATTATGAGCCTAAATGGATTTCACCTATGTTCACATTTGCTAATCAAAAGTATTTCTAGTTGCACGAAAAATCTCAAGACTTATTACTGAACCAATATATAAGATGCAGCAAAAAGAATTTCTTTGCCTTGCACAGGTCCTTCATTGAGAGCATACCATGAAGCCAGAAAACGGCAATATGGTAATTGCATCAGAACCTCTACAGGCAAGTAAATTCATCTTAGAAATGCTCAGAGCATAGCCAAAGTAAGTCATTTTTCAGAATCCACTTCAAGCAGTAGCTTTTGTAGCTGCTCTGGCTAAGTAAAGGATGAACTACAGATATTAACCAAAAATAACGAGTCATGGATTACCAGAGAACTAAAGATATCAGGCATATTCAATGGTTCAACTAAGAAAAGGATAGTTTTTTAAGGGGAACTAAGAAAAAAAGAGAACATTTTGGCATCACTTATTAAATAATCAAAAGCCAAATTACTTTATCAGTACTAATTTGAACACAACACGCACAGCCTGCTATGACATAAACAACGACCTCCAGTCATGCAAAGCTGCAAAATTTACAGTCATGAAATCATCATTAATTCTGAAAGATTCGAGAGAATTAGAAAAATATTTTCTCCCTCCAATTTATATGACACATTTCCGCTTGGGTCATACCAAACTATTTGACATCCCATTTTTCTACACCTTAATAACATTCAAAAGTTCAAATTCATCAAAAACCAATCAAAGCTTAAAATTTGATGTGACGTTTTCGATGTCAAACTAACTTTTTCATAAAAAGATAAAATCTTTAATTAAGAATAGCACCAGGGAGATGCATAATATAAAAGCTATTTACAACAAAATGAAGTTGTTCCCTTTAACTCAGGGAATTATTGAACTCCATCAAGTGATTTTTGTCATTTACAACATGAAGCTTGGACCAAACAAACAAAAAGTGCTGACTCACATTCTCTGTAAAACTAACTTTCCAACCACTTATAACATTTCCTGCTTTATCATTTATATAACGTATAAGTCAAATTAATATATCAAACTCTGTATCTAGTGAAGCACCATCACATAAAATGGGACATAGAAAAACCAGTTTCCTAGTGTACTAAAGATGATGAAACAAGAAAAATTATACTCAGAAAATGAAAACGTACTCAGCAAACGAAAGCCACTCAGGACTAGCATTAGTACTGGTGGATTGATGGCGCCCAGAGTCATACACAAACATGCATTTCCATACACCATTTTCAATCCCTACAAACTGAGCAGAGACATCAAATTTGTGCAATGTAATAACTGGAGCAAACCCAGTTTCCTCAAAGTTACTGGTTTCATGAAACAAATACTCCCTCTCTTCCATTTCTTCTTTTCCTCCTTCTGTTCGGTATACATGAACCGACCTAAACATCACTGTTAAAAGAACAGAGTACTTTAGCTAAGAAAAATCTGTGCATTTGAATGAAAACAAAACGTGAATCCAAGACTTGGTTTTAACACCGACCCATATCAAGATTTTGGCTTTATAACGTAAAAAAAACATGTGAAAACAGAGAGACATACCAGGATACAAGAAGTTCTGGAAAATGACAAGAGCAGTGAGGGTACGGTTCTGTGAAGAAGCCATGAGAGAGAACAGAAACTGAAAGTGAAAAGAGAGAGCTTTGACAGAGGAAAGAAAAGGAGTAATTGGGAAGCAAAAAGGTTGAAAGAAGAGAGGCGCATTGCATGAGGCTCAGTTGTCATTTCCCGGGGAGGAGAGAGAGAGAGAAGCAGAAGGGTGTGTATTTATTGTTCTTTTCCTATTTCTTCTGTTTCGTTCTATCCCTATTAGTTATTGACTTTTTCCCTTTTTGTTTTGAGTGTTGACTAAACGCATTCATCTCTCCGAATCTTCTTCTTTTTCTCTTTTTTTTTTTTTTTTTTTTGGTCTTTTGGGACTTGATCTCCGTAATACAGCTTAGTTAAAAAAGTTGTAACTTCTGTTTCAGAAACTTTTAAATGCCAAAAAGTGAGTTTTTCTGTTTTTTCAATTAAAAAACTTTCCTTTCTGGAATTCTGGTGAATGGTTGAAAAATATAATTTTTTTTGCAAAAACAACAACAACAACAAACCCAGTTTGATCCCATAAATGGGATCTGAAAAAAAAATTAATGTGTACGTAGATCTTACCCCTATCTCATAGAGATAGAGAGATTGTTTCCGATAAACCATCTGCTCTCAAGGAACAAACCCAGTTTTTTGGCAAAAAGTTCAAATAAAATTGGATGAAGCACTTTCGTAAGATTTTTGAAGCAAACACCATAATTTGGGTGGGAAAGGAAAATAAAGGGCTTGATACCGTTCCAAAGAATCTGGTTTTCTATGTTTTGAAAATACATGCAATAATCAATTCATTTTTAGCAGTTACTTTTAGATCCTAGAGGTTCACTTTATCATTTAAAAGGTGAAGGAGATACGTATTACTTATTACTACTAAATTCAAAAGATCAAGAGAGTCGAACGAAATTTACTACACATACATTTTTATGCTTGAGCTATTAGAAAAAGAAATCAATGTTTATAGTGACTTTCATTATATTTTCCAACAATGAAAAAGGGAAGCATGATGAAAGAGTAGGGCTCCCAATCTTGGTTTTATTCCAAAGCATTGAAAAGTTTAAGGGAGACAGCACCAATGCTCATGCAAAACACATCACGCGTTCCATCGAAGTACACAAAAGTAAATTGACAAAACATCTGAAACGCCGCCAGCGGAAGAAGTACTGTATTTATTTCTTAGAAGCAAACAGTTGCTGTAATAAGAGTATCGAAAGGACCAAACGTGCCTGGTGAAAATAACATAGGCTTTTGGTTGCATGTCGGCCACGTGGCGACTGGTGAAAGAGTCTCATAGGCTTCACAGGCCTTTCACTAGATTTTTCCACTGCTACTGACTACTAGTAACGGATAGTACCTTTAAAATGTACTCCTATTACCGATTGCAAGTGCGACGTCAGGGACGTTTGGGATTCTTCCACTCCTAACTCGATCTTTTTCATGGAAAGTCTCGAATCAACCACCGCAAAAAATAATTGCAAAAGTAGACAAACTCCTTAACACTCCCAAGTCTCGTGCCAACCCTCTACGCTCATTCCTGTTCATTTGTAGGCCGAAGAAACAAGAAAGGCTAGCTATAGCTATTACTCTTACAACAACGAAGTATTTCAAGTAAACACTTCAACATTGGAATATAGGGACAGAAACCACCTCAAATATATTCTCGCCGTCATTGTCCATGCCAAACTGTATTATTCTGCCAACTGTCACCTTAAATGACAACATATCCAGCAGCATCAATTTGGTCTCTAGTCCTCCAGCTCTTCGACAGCACCCTCCTCCAATGAGGCTGTCTGTCTTGGGAAAGAATTCTTCACCAAAGTACAGCTCTTGAAATAATACAACATATCCAATATAATACCAAGACAGTGTGTATGCAGAGCTTGGCCCTAACCTGTAGAGGTAGAGAGAGGCTGTTTTCGAAGACCCTCGGGCTCAAAGTACAGCTCTTGAAATATCTACACAAAAATAGCACAAGAACACCAAATGGGTCAATGTCTGAGGATCTAGCCTTCTCCTACATCACTATAAGCCCTTGTGATATGAATGCAAACAGGCCATGACAAAGAAGGTAAAGGACAAGATGAAAGAAGAAAAGAGGTGGCAGCTATCAGGGAAAAAAGAAGATAGGGACCAATGTAAAAGAGGTCCATTTAAGAAAAGCAGAATGGATGTTACGTTCTCTGTAGCAACCAGAAGATCATGGTAGTATGGACTCCCATCTGGCGTGGGGGTACAAATGATGTTATCTAGTACATCCTAAAACTGATGGACGGAATTTGGAAAAGTAAGGCCAAGACGCCAGGCATGGATCACAAACTCGGGAATCATTTGGTAGCATGTCACATAAACTGAGATTATTAGCTCATGGATAAATGATTAATTATTTGGGAATCCTAAGATGTATCACAACCCGATATTCTGTGCTTCCCATGTGGTACCTCAACAGTAACCCACCCAATCTGCATTTTACACGAAAATTGAAATATCAGTCCAAGAATGGTCCTCATGCAAAACAAGGGTTTTATATAATATATACGAAAGTACGAAACTAGATTAATTAACTAGACTACTATATTTGATTTTTCCATCACAAATTCATCTCCATCCAATGTCCATCAATCTAACACTAATTATCCATAATTTTCAACCATGAACTATAATGTACAGAAGAAGAATCGCAACCTGGGTAAAAGAATGTAATAATTGTTGGGAAGAAAATAGAGAGAGAGAGAGAAGAAGAAGATTGTTGAATAATTAGCAAACCGTAAATATTTCAGGACATAAAAGTAGAATGTTTTCGGGGATAAGGAGAAGAGAAGAATAACAAAGGGAAAAAATCATAGGAAAAAAAACAAAGGGGTGAAGAACATTAAATTGCAAGGGCAGGAGAAAGAAATACAAGGAAGACAAATGAAAGGAAAGAGACGGAGTAATCAGCTGAAGGGAGGGAACAAGAGGAGATCGGAGGCAGAAAATCATAATCTCAGCTACATGGCCTTTCTCTATTGGGGGGTGGATCGACGGACAGCAGGTAAAGCAATCTGCAGGGAAGAGGAGTCGCCAGAGGTAGCAAGATGTAACTGGAAAGGCTCTGTGTTGGAGGGAGATGAAGGGCAACGAGGAAGAGAAATGAAGCAAAAGCTCTCCTTAGCCTATTTATAAGTGGAGATCTAAAGGGTAATTCTCACACTTCTTGAAAAGGAATACTCACACTTAATCCCATGGAATCTAATCCATGAATATTGACACCACACCCTCCCTCCGGGACAAAATAATGACTGAATTGGGCGATAAGCAATCCAACTGCTCTAGTCTGACTTTCAACTCTAAACAAAACACGGGTGATAAACACGAGTAATTAATTCCTATCTGCCAACCAACTAATGTACTATGCTCAGTGACACTAATGAACATGTTTTTTTTATGAATACACTAATGAACATGTTAGATATTCTATATGATAAGTTGATAACCTCTATCTAAATTTGCAGAAGATTCCAGGCCAAAATAAACAAGATAATCCATAACCCTGAAAGAATCAAAAGTGACTGACAGCAAAGGCCTAAAAAGCGAAATGTGCTTGATAGCCGTTTCAGTATTTTGACAAACAAAAAGCATTATCAAAACGAATAGCACATTTCCTTTAGCGAAATGAAACAAGAACTGAAGAAAATTCATATTGAAACAAAATGGTAGCTGGTAGCTGTCTAGAGCAAATCAAAAAAAAAGGGGGGGTATTGCAGATACCTTAGTAAGCGCTTGAGTAAACAAGACACTCCAAAGTAAAGCAGGTTTTGCATCTCTAGTTTCACTTTGGTTCTCCACAGAATTATCATTTTCAGAACTTCCAGAAACCGGAACGCAAAACAATGCATTGATGGCTGCATGTATTAGCTTCTTTCCCTGAACATCATCCTTACATATGGCTGAGAGATAAGTCAAAAACCTGAAAGAGAAAGCAACGAACCAATTGGGATAAGGAGATACTTGAGGAATTAACCTAGAATTTGTAACTCCAGTTCTATTCAACTTAATTGTATCAATTACTTCTATAAATAGAGAGATTCAGAATCAAGTTACTGAAACACATTCTTTGAGTAGTCAACATGGTTTCAGAAGCTTGACGGCGAATGTTAGTATATATAGGTAGCTGAACAAACTTGACAAATGCCTGTATATGACTCAGGTTGAGTCATATACACAACTTGCACATACTTCTTGATACCAACTTGGTGTTTATTAGTGAAATTTTAGAGTTAATGGAAGAAAAAAGAAGGTAGTTAACATGGGCAATAACATTCTAAAAGTGAAAGGAAGACTAAAGAGTGCATCCTAAAAAGAAAATGAATTCTGAATAGTGATATGTTAACATGGATGTGTCAGCAGACCCTGCAGCACTAGAATAGTGGTGACTAAGTAGACATTAGGCAGGTGAACTCACACTCCAGAGGGGCAAACAGCTACATTGCTACTCAACTGAAGGACATGGATTGCTGTGACCTGCTCAGGGAAGAGAGCTGGAGAAAACTATTGATAAGGTAAAAAAATTCAAATATTCAAATCACTTAGAAACAAAAAGTGGGTTATGCATCTTTCTTACAAGCATTGCCACAAACAAAAGCAGTCAGTGGCAATATGTACATCGCATTAACCACACAATGAAGCAAATATCATATACACACTAAATCCTGACTGTGGATTAGACTTCTTTTTGCAGGAAAGGACGAAGTTTACAACCAATTTGAGACTGTTGTAGCTGAACCAAGCCAATGTAGCTCAACCCTAAGCAGCATCAACAGCAAGGCTGACGTGATCGTGCAAATTATGTCTAGCGTTGTGACTACAAAAATCCTCTTTTGTATACCAAATGCACACAATATAATTATATTTCAACTTCAAAAGTGGATCCACTTCACAAACTTTAAATATTACTAACTTATCCCTAAAGAATCCAACAACCAAAAACTGCATTTGCTTTTCAAAACCAAAAGAAGCCGTATAGAAGTACTCCTTTCTAACATGAGTTCTAACTCATCGCATCTGTTCCTACTTCCAGAAAAAGAAAAAGTGTACTCCTTACAGAGGTGTAGCACATTCAATGTGCAAATCCCAATGAATTGACAATACAACGAAATAGATATCAAAAAGAAAGGAAAAAAAAGGGTCAGTGCACACTAATGTCACTTATACTTTCTCCTCCTAGTTGAATATTCTTCGGCAGATAGATTTGCTGACTCTCGTAGACAATATCAACCATGGAATAATACCCACCTGCAATTGCAATAAACAAACAGTTCAAAATGTCATTCAGCCAAAACACAAGCAGCTTTGGTTTTTTTGGTGATATGTTACAAGTGCTGCCTTTTACGCACATCAGACTTGGCCCAATATAAAGAACCAAAGGTACAATAAGATCCAACAAGATAATTCTCTTCAAAACTCACGATAAAATAGGAAAAGAAAAGGACTGTAGATCCTATTAATCATATGTTATGTATGGGTTGGATGGACTGGACACTGTATGATCACAATAATATACTTGAAGAATGTTGACAAATGTTAGCTTTCCGTAGGAAGTGAGGAATGACGAAAACTGCAGGGAAAGAGTTTCCTAAATTCTTAGGTGCTTCTCTGAAAGCCCCAGGAAAATATAACGATACCTAGTGAATAAATCTTTTAAACCCTTTTCTTTTACTCTTTTTTCTATTAAGTTAATAAATAGGTAAGGTTTCCTTGAGCCGAGGGTCTATCGGAAACAGCCTCTCTATCTCTATAAGGTAGGTAAGGTCTGTGTACACACTACCCTCCCCAAACCCCATTTATGGGAATACACTGGGTTTGTTGTTGTTGTTGTTTTAATAAATAGGTAAGGTGTGGGATTTAAGCAGAGGCTCAAACCGTAAGACCTACTCTCACAGGGCTGCTTCGTTCAGTCATTATTTCCCCAAAAAGAAACAAATCGACATTAAAGAAATATTCGCGACTAATCATTACCATAACATTTTCATTAGTAGGACCTCCAGCTCGCCAAGACAACATCTTGCCTGCAAAAGTGGAAGAACAGCAGATCAGTATGTCACTGGTAGATTGCTCGATGGAAATAGAAACAAGGATATCCCTAAAAGCCGGCGAAAGCAATCAAATGTACATTAGTCCATAAACCGCAATGAAAGACACAGCAAAGCAAATTGGCAAATGTGTACATTATAAGCATGCATCACATTCATGAAATGTCATGCAGATATGACTACAGCTCAAAAATCTACGAATTAACATCATTACCAAAAGGCTGTACAAGCTGCTTAGATATTGAAGCCACAGGAATACGCCAAAACCAGATAACCAGCAACAAGTACGTCAAGACCTGTGTGATTAGCAGGTGAATAAGCATATTACCACTTAAATGAAGCTTGCAAACCACTTAACCCCATGCATACCTGCAAAATAGTTAGGCCTTTTGTGTATGTATCATATGACAATTTCGTCTCTTTGCTGCGAATTGCTTGATCTGCAACAGAGAATGATAAATGTGTAAATTATTGATAAATTTCATGTTGAGCTGAAAGAGTTAGTATGCTGCACCTTGTCCTCTACATTTGAAACGCTCTTGCATTCAACTCAATCTAGTCTTTTAACTAGTCAAATTACTATAGAAAAATTGAAAAGATCAGCTAATAGTACTGGCATAGTCTGAAGTGCTTCCAAGTATTCCTTTATCTCGTGGTTTCATATCCATGGTAGGCTGAGTACAATGGACAAGATTTACATTTATTTGGAACTCATTGCAGAATGCTCGTTCTTTGCTTTGTAATGCTATTGATAATGAGGATCGTCAATTCTTTTAAAGTAATCTTTTCCGTCACAAATGTAATTTGGTGGGATATGATGACTGTTCTTTTGTCTACAAGAGGCAGCATAAATCTGGGCACAATCTGCTAAATTTGGGCATAAAATTCATGGAAGACGAATCACTTCATTAAGTGGGTGAATAACTTGTCCCTGGCAGTAACCAGTAAGTTCTATCAGCAATGTTCTATTCCCTATAGCAAGAAAACAGCTGAACGTATCATATCCGAATATACAGAAGTCAAGTCCAATATTCCTTCTAAAAGCTACTATATCAAGCCAGGGCAGCACAGCCATGTAGTATTTGTCATTCTAGGTATGGATTATGAGTAAAGTACTAGTTTCTATTCTAAAGAAGATAGAATATAAGCGATACTTTTGGCAAGTTCCTTCTCCTTGGCTGTAGCTAACCTCCTCAGTTTTGCAGCTTGTGCAAATGTTGACGGCCTGAAATATATCCGAAGGCACTAATCAATTTTCAATACCATAGAACCTCCCTAATGACATGATCAGTTTTATTTACCATATGAAAAGAGAAAACTATCATGTGCCCTCTGAAAACTCCACTTTCTAGTTTCATTATATATTACTAACTATCAACCCACTTATCAATCAAGTATAACTACGGTAACTCAACATAAAAGAAAATCTTTGAAAATTCACGGCAAAGAAAAATCAAAATGAAATCTTGCTTAGGATAAGCTCTGACGTACAAAGAAAAGATACTAGTAGTAATTTATATGACTAAGACTACATATGCCCCAAGGGTGCGGCTCAGCGTTTAGTGATGTTGGATTCGACCATGGGAAATCATGGTTCAAATTCTAGCAATACCAGCAAAGACAAAAATCTCTAGGTGATTTATTCTCATCTGTTTAACCCTTGATTTAGGTACCTATACAGGTGGGAGTAGCAGGTACCCTTGATTTAGCTGGCCTGACACTACTGTTATTAACAAGAAAAAGAAAAAACTAGATGTGAAGTCTGATTACTAAACAAGATATCACTTACTGTGACAAGGCACTTGCCTCCTTTAGCAGCTGCTTAATTTCTGCACGCAGCTGCATATCCTCGGAGCTTGTGGAACCTTTCTGAAAAAAGTTTAACAGTTCATACCATAGAACAACATCAATTGTAGATCAAGCCATTATTTAACAAATATTAAGATATCTATGATACTTATAGAACAAACAAAATCGAATTGACTCAAGCCTCCACATTGAACAAATCAATCATTAACATATCGACAGATGTTTCATATCTCTCAAAAGCAAAAACTTAAAAGCTGCTATTTCACCAAATCAAAATTAAGATTTTAAAAAAAAAACTGATATTCATTATCGAGTCATTGTGAAATTAACTTAAACCGAAAATTGTTAAATAGAAAATTTAAAAGGAAAATTGTGATATAAAGAACATGAAAAACATAAGAATAACCTTTTTATTGATTTCGAAATAGCGGGAAAGGAATTGCAAAGCTACGACAATAAGGAATATCATCGGCGCGGCTATTGATCTCCCTACTTTAGCCGTTGATTCTTCCATTTTCGTCGCTGCTGTTTTTATGGTTCGAATTGCTCTTTTCTGCTTTACCTATTTTGGATTTCCCGATCCGTATCAGTTGTCCTCGTCGCCTTTGGAACCAATATGAGCTTGGATTTCCAGCTTTTTTATCTTTCTCTTCTCTCTATTCTCCTGGTTTTTCTTTTTTCTTTTTTATTTTTTTTCTTTTCGGCCCTTGCTTTTCTTCTTCTTTTTTTTTCTAGCTGTTAGAGGTGTTAAAGAAAAAAAAAACAATTAAAAATTAAAAAAAAAAAAAAAGGAAAAGCTGGACCAAATTAATAGCACTCTTGGCCAAGCTTATCAATAGCCCAAAAGTGCTTCTTTTTTTTTTCTCAAAAATATTTTTTTTTCTAACTTGAGTTGTTTGGCCAAGCTATTTTGGAGAGAAAAAAAAATTGAAAAGAAGTAGAAATAGTTTCTGAGAAGCAGAAAAAAAGTAACGTCTTCCTAAAAGCAGAAGCAAAAACAGTTTTAACTTTTTCTTCTTACCAAATATACCCTTAATAAAATATAGTATATACCAAAATAATCGTTAAACCTAATACTTAGGATATTAATGTATAAATATTTTTTATTATTATTAGGATAGCTTTCTAATATATAGTGACTTTAGGGGTGAATGCTTTTATATTTGTTGAATAATTTTTAATATATTTAACTTATATTAAAAGAATTAAGTACTTTTAAATTTTATTTTCATATTTTACTTAAATAAAATAAAAAGAATTAATTATTGCATGTAATAACAAATTTTTAAGATTATTTATTTACTTATAATATTAGCTATTAAGTAAATCTATTCATGTCCTTATTCATAATTTGATACTTAAAAGCACTTTCTGAAAAGTTTGGCCAAACAAAAATTATTGATCAAAAGTGCTTTTCAGAATGATTAGCCAAACACAAATTGCTTATCTCCAAAAGTACTTTTTTCAAAAGCACTTTCAAAAAAAATACTTCTCAAAATAAGCTGAATTCTTCAGCTTGGCCAAACAGGCTATAAACCTATTTAAAACAAATGATGTGCTTGGATTGATTTGTTTTATGGTAAATATTGGAAAAATTGACAAATTTTAATTTGACTTGGTATCAAACAAACAAATTACATAAAACGATTCTACGCACTATATATATATATATATATATATTTGTATAGAATTATTTTTTTAAAATCGAACAAATGATTAATTATTACAAAATATGTATCTATTTTGTTAGTTACATAAGTTATTATGTGGAATGACAGAACAAACAAGTAGTAAGATATGTTTTCATTTCTGAAGTTGGCAAGGCAGCGATAATGAGTGGAGCAAGTGCTTTTATTCCAACTTATAAAGATTATAGCGAAATATTTAAAGTGGTGCAACTTATTGTGATATTATGATGAAATTTGTGAAAAAAAAATGGGGAAATCAGAATTGAGCCAAAGAACCAATTTGATTTTATATCCCGCTAAATAAAAATGGCTTCATATGTGTTGAGTGTGTGAACAATGTCTCACATAGAAAGCATAAAAGAAAAAGAAGTTACTTATAAGGAGCTCATAGTATTAAAGCCAATACTTTGACAAGACGAGTATGTAGATGACGGAGTAAAGGCATGTGGCTCTACTTAGTGCCTTTGTCCCTCTATGAGCTGGTTTACTATCTTTACCCATAACTTCAAAGACTATACACAGTCTCTTCTCTGTGTGCGTGAACAAAGTCTCACATGACAAGTCAAAAAGAAAAAGAAATTACTTATAAGGAATTGGTGCTTGTTTCACTCTAGAAAATAATTTTTTCTTATCCAGACACGTAATTTTCTGAGCTTATATGACTCAGGCAATCACTTTTCACTAAATTTATGGAGTCATTCAAAATACAGTCATGTGTCACATATAAATGAGAAGACTTAACTCCTCGAGCCACTACTAATGAGCACGTGGTGAGCTTCCATTGGCCATTAAAGAGGGCATTATAATAACCTTTACCATGTAATATTTTTGCGAAAATCATATGAAAAGGAAAGTCTATAGCATTCTTAACATTCTGAAGAACTAACATTGTACAAGTATTGGTCTTCAAACAAACTGTGCCAACACCAAATACCTTAACCTCACTAGCATTGCCCATCTTTAATACTCCAGAGTTAACAAGAGTATAAGATGAGAAAAAGTCTTTTCTTGGTGTAGCATGTAAGGTAGCTCCATAATCTAGTTACCAACTTGTCTCATGTGATACCAAATTGATGATGTTTTCATCATAAGCAAAGAGAAGGTCATCTCGAACAGTATCAACAATATTGTTCTTGTTATTTTCAGTTTTCTTTCCTTCTCTAATGTTCTGCTTCAACCTATAGAAAAACTTTCCAGTATATATCCTTTTTTGCCATGTTGCACGAATAATTTTGGTATTTGGATTTTGACTTACTTTTACTTTTACCTTTACCTTTACCTTTATTCCTCATACTTCTTGTTCTATCTCTCTCCCAGTCTTATGTAACCAAAACATCTGCATGTGAGGACAAACCTTACGATTTTCTTCTTGCTTCCTCATTCAACACAGACTCTTGGTGTCACACCCCAAACTTGGAGAGCGCGACCGGCGCTCAACCGAGAGAACCCGGCCGAGCAAGCCTCTTTGATTACCTTCTACCCAAACTCATCTATGAATAAATAGGAGATGTACTCCATTAATCAAATACCGAGAAGATTTTATTAACAACTTCCTTTTCATTTCCATTAGCAGTTTCATTCATAATTTCCAAAATATTACGAGTTTATAGAATTAATGAAAATAAAAATATGATTTCCAAATATCAACATTTCCAGTTCAATTCTCAATTTCAACCACAACCCACAACCTGTCTACGGAGCCTATAAGTACAATAGAAGAGTAATAGGGAAATGCCGGCAATAAGGCCACGGCTATACCTCAAAACACAGTGCGTGAGAAACAAAAGATGCATGACCTCCGAAATGAAGGGGGTTCACCAAGTCAGCTGAAGAAATTGTACCGCTATCACAGATAAATATCGCCTGCTGTGGATCCACATGCATCCATTAAAGATGCAGCGCCCCCGGCAGATAGGACGTTAGTACTGTCGAATAGTACTAGTATGTAAAGCTAAAAATTCTCTTTCAAAATAGAATGACTATATAAGAAAAGACAACACATAGAAACAACAAGTCACAATCAACAATATCCAATTGTCCAGTTAAAACATAATAATTTTCAAAATACGAATTTCATATACAATTTTAGTTGGGAGATCATTAGCACCGATATACCACCGTCTTTGTTAGCACGGAGTCTGATCACACCCGATCGGCTAGGCCATCTCCCCACGAACAATGTGATTTGACGAGTGAAGCGAAAGAAATTTGTTACCAAGAGTAGTACCACCATATGCGCAACATGGCGTCCGATCTCCACCCGATCAGCTAGGCCGCCTTTCCACATGTGGGTTGACTTTTCCAATCCACAATTGTTACTAGTTTTATCCCAAATTAAGGGGAATAATATCATAATTTTCTCCAATATTTCAATTACATCCCAAATAAGGGGAATAATCACAATCCACCACTACACCGACATGTGTAGTTTCAGGTGTAGGCCTTATGACCCACCTTTCATCGGTTTTGCTAATGATGCTCCCAAAAATATTTTTTATTTGATTTGCACACAAAGGTAACATAAATACAATTGTACTCGCCTCAACAACTTTCACATTGTATAAATTCTTATTAGTATTTCCAGACACTCACAATAACAATATTTCCTTGGCTCATTTGGCCATTCACAATAATATTTATTCCTGGCACGGTGATCGTATTTTATATTCCACAGTTTCATCTCTTTCAATTTCAAAGATCACCATCAAATATCAACATATATTATATTCCAGCAATCATATAACTCAAATTTATTAGTAATGGGAACTTTAAACGCAAAAGGTTTCTTCCCAAATAATGGGGTATACTGACCAGCAATACAAGCACACATCAAAATCATAAGCAATCAATACACCATTTATTCTTGCAATACTCCTTCCCAGAAATGACAATATACAATTTCAACACCCGAGTATGTAAGAACTCGAAGCATACTGGATATATTTATAAAAGCAAAGTATTAGTTAAAGCATACACTTATGGGCATGAATTTAGTACAAAAGTTTTTAGGCAATTATATTTTCGAAATCGTTTCTAAACAATTGAGTCGAGGCGCATTTCATATTCTTTATCGCATTTTCTCAGATTATTTTCACTACCAGCCACAATCATAACTTAAATTCTTTTCACGTTGGCCACACACTATATCCCCCAATTCAATTATTTCATTTTCAGCCACCTTTATATGTTATCAACAATAAAATATTTCCAATCAAGACTTTAGATACATATACGAGCAATTAAGAGTTAAGAATATTGAGATTTTCTCGCACAATTTGGCATACTAACTTTCATTTGAAATACGATTCAAAGCCATAACATTTTAATACACAACCCATATTTTAAAACTCACGGGAACATTATGGAATTCGATTCTAAGAGATAAAGTTTAGCCAACATACCTCAATTGAGCTTCCTTTAAACTCTAAAACGTTCCATAATTCTTAGCACTTCGATCTATTTTACAATTATAACAAGTTGGACAAAAAATTAGGAAGATGGTCATGATTCTAGCTCATTTGAACATATTATCAAACACTAGGTGTGCATCAATGTTCTTAAGGCCCTTTTGTGAAAGATTCCATCATTCCCCAACCCATTCTCTACCATTTCTAGCTCACAACCTTCCCGCATATTTCAAGAATACATGCATGCAAGACAACAACCCCAATACCCAAAAATTATCTCTCTAATTATCGCATTTTTTGTAAATTTTTGAAATTGAGAGTTAGGGCATAGATTCTTACCTTTAGGATGAAGACTTGCTTTGTTAATCCTTACTGACTGAGCAAGAATTGATGGATAATAGGTTAAAGGTTACTCCCCCACTCTAAGAACTCTCTCTCACTCTAAAAATATCAGAAATGTGCTCAAAATGGGCTATGGTATAAGTTTTAATGAAGAAGGGCCGGGTTTAAAAATTCCCAAAAAGGAAGCTCCGGGACAGGATATGTGCGACCACAGAATGGATATGCGGTCCGCATATCGGCCGCACAAATTGGGTGCCAAGACTGGAAAGAAACTTACTGGGTCTGCGGTCACTATGCGGCCTCGTAGACCTGTTATGCGGTCGCATAATGCGCCGCAGAACCTCCCTCCGCAAAACTCCAAGGCTGATTGTGCGACAAGAGTGCGGCCCGCAAAATGGTTATGCGGTGGCATAATGGGCCACAAAAATGACATCAAAATGACTCAGAAAAACTGCCTCACTCTCCGATCATTTTGCGGCCGCATAATGGGTCGCAAAAATGCTTATATCTGCCAAATATTTTCCTTCAACTCCCTAACGAACTGTTCAATCTAAAAAGTCCGAAACAAAGAATTTCTACTATTATTAACCTCTACGCCTGCCCCGACATCACAGAACCCCAGTTTTTAGAAAAACTTTCACGGGGCCTTATACTTGGCTTATTCCATGGTCACGCCCAACTCTAATCCTAAAAAGGATAAGCGGTCGCTACAAATATAATTCAGTTTATAAGTCCGGAGTCAAATCCCACATAGAACTAAGGCTTAGCTATAGTTGTTGACTACCACTAAGAAGACAAGTTTGAACAATTCCTAAGTTATAAATATTAAGATTCTTATATTTAACTAATTAACTAATAAACTAAATCAGTAAATTAACAACTAAAGATACTAAGGGTTGGAGACTAAATTCAAGAGGTCTAGAGTTATGATTTTTCCAATTGTCGGAATCATTCCCGCTATGTTTCCTATAATTTCGCCTATGTATTCTCTACTGATCGTGAGTACTTTAGGTGCCGTGATTCTCTCTCGAGCAACTACAATAATTGACTAGGCATATTCTCTCGAACTACGCTAGTTGGCTTTACCAAACAGCTCACTATAACCACGTCAAAGTTTTGTTATTTCTAAACCTACCTTTAAACCCGATGTATTGATTTCTCACATACGTTAGGAGTGACGTTGTTCAACAACCACCTAAATATGTATCCTTTCTCAAGCAACACATAATAAATAGGCACAGTCAAACGATGGCCATTCAATCAACTGAAATAAGCACGTAGTTGAACAAATAGACAAATTCAAAGGTTAAATTATATTAAAACATAACAAGAATTCATCCTCCAAGAGGTTCCATCAAAACCTTAGATAACAAATTAGTTATTCATAATAGTATGCATAACTACAATACTAGAATTCATAACCAATAATAGAAATAGGAAGAAGGAAGTGAGAAACTTGTAGAAGAATTCTCCGCTTTACTCCTAGTGTGTTCCTTAGCCTCCTTAGATCGAATCCCCAGTCTCCTTAGCCTCCTTAGGTCTAAATTGTGTCAAAAATATGTCAAAAGTACTCAAAATACCATTTTTCATGTATATATACCAAGTAGGGTCGGGCACAAATAATTATACCTTCTCCTACTCGAAAAAGGAAACTTTTCCAGGTCAGGATGTCCGCGACCGCGGATTTTGGCCAGTTTCTGCCTCACCGCGGCCAGTGCGCGGTCGCGCACTTGTCGCGCCGTTCTCACCCCATTATGTTTGGAATTTGGCGCATTTTCACCCTGTTATGTTTGGAATTTGGAAATATGTAAAACATGAAAGTTATAGCTCTTTGAATTAACTTTCTAACCATATATTGTGAAGCTCAAATGGAGTTCTGAGCAAAAAGTTATGTGCATGTTACTAGACAGTGCGCAATATGCCTACTCGATTCTTCGTTCGTTCTTAACTATCAAATTTGATCCCCGAACACGATCCCGGCTTAATTACTTGGATTGTTACTCAGACTTCAAAGCTCCAAATCACTTGAATTCATTCTCTAACATCTACATAGTTCTGAATCACTCCTACAAGGCATAAAACACACAATTAGTGCAAAACACTAGTGATTAAAGCTCAAACTCAATTAAAGTGCAGTAAATTAGAGTGTAATAATCGACTAAAATACGTAATTATAGCCTATCATCAGTCACCTTACCACCAAGAGCTGAATTTATCAAAGAAAATGTTTCTCAAGAATCTTACAGTGTTAAGAAGCCAAAATCCTTTTATCTCATAATCAAAATTGACTCCCGTTCCAGACAGCTGATCAATAACACCTTGAAAATTATTTATATGATCAAGAATAGGTCAAGCCCTCACAGTTTTTTTCGAAAGGACTCATACCATATTAAGAGTATCCAACTCATTATAAGTAACTTTTTTTTCTTTCTACTTTTCATGTGAGACTTTTTTCGCACATATCCAACAGTTTACGTATTTGAAAACTACGCAAAAAATATTATAGGTCACAAAAAAATTAGTAATTTGATATATTTAAAAGGCATATGAAAAAGATCTCAACCAAAAAAAAATTTATTTGACTCCCGAAATTCAAATACAGTTACATAAATTAGGACAAAAGGAATAGTATTATATTTCACACTATTAGGTATTTTTCCATATTTTCTTACCTTATCTGTTTTTTATATCTCTTGAAGGAAAGTAATACATTTACCATAATTTATTTTACCTTTTACAAAAAAAATTTATCTAGTCCTTTTTTCTTGGAAGAAAATATTTTGGACTTCTATAAATTAAGAATCCTCCTTTCTCATTTAATAGCATTCACAATGTAGTCATAAGGGGTTTGAGAGTCTTGTTTGGGAGAATTTTTGGGGCAAGTGTTAGCTTGACACTTGTGCGTGCCTCTTTGTGAGGTTGTTCTCTCGGTATTTTATACTCTCTTTTATATAGTAAATTGATCATCTCTACTTGTGGATATATGTCAATTGACTAAACCACATTAAATACTTGTGTCTCTTTTGGTATATTTTTCTTCTGCTGTCTGATTATTGTTAGTGAAGATATACTTTGTTAGCTTCCGCATAACGCCCAATTATTTTGATCCTAACATAAATTGTATTTCAAAAAAAACTTAGAAAATTATATATCTGAATTTACAGTCAAAATTAAAAAGTTTATCTTTCGAAATTCAAACTATATCACATAAATTGGGATTGAGAAAGTAATCCATAATAATACATGTATGAAGAGGACGTCATTAGCGAGAAAATAATGATTGAAGATATAAGCTATTTTTTCATGATCATGGATTGCGGGTTTATAACAAGAATAGTCATTAAGCATATGCTTGTGTTGCTTCATCTATAAATGAGCAAACTAACAATATATATCATGTACTCCATAAGATGACTGTCACATAAAATGCAAATGTTAGAATGGATGTCCGATCATATAAAGCGAGACAAGATTAAAAATGATCAAATTCAACACATAATGAGATCCATGTGGAGATCTCATGAAGGAAGACCACACGCCAAATAAACCTTTCATCCGTTCACGAACCAAGTAAATTGCAAGAACTCCAATGACTAATGAAGGCAATGGAGTTCAGCTTAGAAGTAGAGGTGCATACAGGTCGGGTTGATTTGAATTTTTCAATTATCAAACCAAATCAATGGTGTCGGATTTTTAAATTTATAAACCAAACAAAACCAACAAAATCGAATTTTTCAATCTCGTTTTTTCTCGGGTTTTTCGGATTTTCTTTCCGGTAAAGTCTTCATAGCATAAAATATGTAACTTATGATCCAAATATTCTTAAGTCCTAGTAAAATATAACCACATATAATGTATTTTTCAAGAAACTAACATAATAACATGAGATTATTCATAGCATTATACTAAAATATTAAATAACAAAGATAAAATAAATATTGCTAATTAATAAACCATAATAAAAATTAACATAATATAATCTCGATTTTTCTCGAATTTTTCGGATTTTTGATTTTTTCCCCATAAAATCTTCATAACACAAAACGTAAAATTTGTGGTCAAAATATTTCTTTAATCCTAGCAAGACAGAACTATATAAGATATTTTTCAATAAAATAACATAAATATAAGATGAGTCATAGCATTGTACTAAAATATTTAACAATAAAGATAATAAAATCGCATAAAATAAATATTACTAATAAGCCATAATAAAAATAAATATAATTTAAAATTATGACTAATAGGTACTATATAATGAAAATAAATATAATTTAAAATTATGACTAATAGGTACTATTACTTACATGACTAACCACTAAAGGAAAAATAAGTTATACATTTTATCTAAACCATGGAAAAACTAAAAAATAGATATTCAATACTATTTTCATTCGTAGTACAATTGAATGTATTTTATTAGTATTAGTATTAATTTGATTTTGGTTTAGGATTTATTTGAGTTACTAACATTTATGGACTATAAAACTTTTTGGAGCATCCAAAACTTATAAGCCCAAGCTTGAAATAATACGTTAAAATATAAAACTATGAAAAAACCTAGAAATATTTATAAACTATACTACCATAAATATTTTTATGTATTAAATATATTTAAAACTTCTATACATATAATGTCGGGTTGATTTGATTTTGGTTTGAATTTTTTAAGTTAAAACCAAACCAAACCAAATACGAT
Source organism: Nicotiana tabacum (assembly GCF_000715075.1). NCBI lineage: Eukaryota > Viridiplantae > Streptophyta > Magnoliopsida > Solanales > Solanaceae > Nicotiana > Nicotiana tabacum. Next base: position 136,997,567 of record NC_134096.1, on the reverse strand, counting down.
CGATTTTTTTTTCCAACACCAAATCAAATCAAAACAAATCATAGTCAAGTTTTTTTTCTCGATTTGACTCGTATTATCGGGTTGGTACGATTTGTCGGTTTTATTTGTACACCCCTATTTCCACATACAAGATGCATTATAATAGTTCTACATGTGAGTTAACACTCAATTTTTTGATGAATTACATATTTTAGTGGCAGCAATTGACTGCATTTCGAGTTAGTTGACTTCAAATATTAAAAAGAACTTGAAACGCAATAGTATTATTTTATCCGCTAACGTGATAGTGCTATTCTCTTATTTCAACTTGATCATATGACGCAAATGTGGAACGGGATATGAATTTGTTGTGTTCGGATTCTAATTTTTTTAAATTATTGTATTATAAATTAAAAATTTATGTATATTTAATAAATATTTTAAATAAATAAAATATTTAGATTAAAATTACTGAATTCGGTCGAACTCGTACCTCGACTTCGGGATCACGTTTGATGTAAAAAAGGTGTATTGCTAGTCTTACCATTACCCAATTGTAAATTCAGAATGAACTAGCATGTTAATTAAAATATTAGTTTTAGTATAAATATATTTATTGGTAGCAAAACAAGAACAACTCACGTTGTAGATAAAAATGGAAAATGAGACAATATATATATTTTTCAATTGCAAGAAGGAAAATGAATGGAAATGAGAGATTCTTTCAGCTAGTGAAATGACTAGACTAACCCTACCACTCGTGGTCTAAGCATCAATTATTCCCCTTGTCGAGATTTGTTTAATAAACCCACACCGCCCCTTTACAGAACCGTCATAATAAAAAAGGTTAACTCTGTCATTACACCACAAAACCCACCTACACGTGTGGATCAAATTACTAAAAGCCCCAGACTTACAGGATCCTGCCACGTGTCTTAATCTTTCCCTCTCAGGCCATCCAACGGCCACAATCCTCCCCCACAACAAACACAACGAAAACACAAAGCCAAGAGAAGCCAAAACAATACGAAAGAGAAGTAGCGAACAGCGCCACATCCAATAAACAGAAGCGCGCGGATCGATGACGTGGCAAAAGAATTTTCGAAATCCCGCCCAAACCAGCCCCCGGACTTCAAATTTCATTCTATGATTTGATTTTACACTGTGCAAAATTCTTTTGCAGTCCCTCACTTGAAAGCTTCTTATCTCTCGCCCCTTCGCTCACCCAATTCACTCACAACGCACCAAAGGAATATACATCTCTTTGTTTTTTCTCTCTAGAGGTAACGTAACCCTAACGACGCTGACTCGGCCGAGTTTTCACCTTTTCCGCCGGTTCAGTACCGATTCTCACCGGTTTTTGCAATTTCGTTGCAGGTTTCGTCATGAAAGGAGGTAAATCTAAGGCTGGAGCTGATTCCAAGTGAGTTTTCTTCTCTTTTCGTGTTATTGTTTCAGATCTAGGTCTTTAGGTGCTTCTATGATTGATTTTGTTGGATTAATTTTGATTATAATTTGTTTTTTTGATGAATTGTTACAGGCTCGGAGTAAGGAAGAAGGCTACCGAGACGAAGAAAGCGAAGAAAGCTGCGAAGGATCCAAACAAGCCTAAGAGGCCTCCAAGTGCCTTCTTCGTTTTCATGTACGCTTCTAATCGCTGTTCTTTTTGTTGATTTTTTCTGTTTAAACCAGCTGTATTTAATTGTGTTCCTTCTGTTTTTTGATGAATAAAGGGAGGAGTTCAGGAAGACGTACAAGGAAAAGCACCCAAACAACAAATCTGTTGCCGCTGTGAGTTATTCTTCTTAAGCAAAACCTTATTTTACGCAGTAGCCATCGGTTTTTCTGTTTACTTTTTTTTTCTTAATTAATGTTTCTATCGGTATCATTATAGGTTGGTAAAGCTGGTGGAGACGCGTGGAAAAAATTGTCAGAGGCTGTGAGTAAAATTTATGTTCAAATTGGTTATGATTTCATGATTTTCAGTAATTGAGTTGTTTACTGAACTTTGTCTGTGCTTGTTAATGTGATTTAGGAGAAAGCACCTTACCAGGCAAAGGCTGAGAAAAGAAAGGCTGAATACCAAAAGAACATGGATGCCTATAACAGAAAACAGGTTAATATTTTATCCTACTGATGTAACTAAAGAGTGAGAAGAGTGAGTGAGTGTGTGTGTGTGTGTGTTTGTTTGTGCTCAGCCTTTTGGTTTCATTTTTTTTCCGGTGCAACACAGGCTGGTGATGCTGAAGAGGATGAATCAGACAAGTCAAAGTCTGAGGTTCATGATGATGATGACGAGGACGATGATGGAAGCGAAGAGGTTTGCCTTTGCATTTATTAGTCTAATTTACTTTAGTTAAATTATTTTGGTGAATTATGGAAGACTTATTGTTGAGTTTTGTTCATATTTGTTTTGCAGGAGGAGGACGATGATTAAAAACTGAATAGCTGTTGAATTGCAGAAAATTATGGCAAAGTTGATGTAGGAATCCCTTTCAGCCCTTTCCTTGATAAATAGATGCCCTCTTTTTAAGGTTTCGTTTCTTTTTCTTTTTGTTTTTGGGGGGTTTAGTTGGGACCGGGATAAGGGTAATTTAGACGAGCTGACTTGATAGCTCGAACGGCTTATGTATTTTTATTTTGGTGGTGTTTAATGGAAAATTCAGCTACGGATTTCCTTTTGTTGGTAGTATCATATACATTTCATCTAATCCGTTTCGTGATAATGCAATGGTTTGATGGCAAATATCTTTTGTTTGCGTTTGTTATTGTATTTCTTTATGGCGTTGGGGCACGATCTTATTCTTCATGATATAACAGGTTTGCAAAAATATTTCTTACGTTTGGTCTTTAGAGAAAAAAGTGTTTTATCCTTCTGGTTCTCTTTGTTGGTTTAGGCGGTGTCTTGTTAAATTTTGTCTAGCCTTTTTGGTGAAGTGTGACTACTATTGTCTAACATGTCTGTAATCTGATAATACAGATTATCAGATTGTCTACTTTGTTTACTATTGTCTATTGTCTACTTTGTTTACTTTGTTTGAGTCTCGTTTCCATGTGCTGTCCAAATTTTTGTAGAATGGCTAAATGAATAATTGCTTCGGACTATTTGGTTGTATTATTCAGTACTCTTATATGATCTTTATTATTTAAAGGGTGAAGTTATCAGGTACGAATTAACGTGGGACAGATATTTAGTAGTATAAGTTGTCATTATAGCCACTGGAAAGTAGCATAACTGCTTTATCATTAAGATATTCCATTACTTGAGGAGTGGTACAAGGGTCTATTATTGCTTATATTGTCACTTTGTCATATTGGACGATTTCGGTAGTTTCTTCTGAGTCGACCAATCATTCATATTTGTCTTTTTTCCAATATGGCAGTGTGTAATTATCTGGGTATTAACTTGATTGTCATATGATGGTAGTTGAGCTGCAAATTTGAATATATTAATAGATTTTAAGTTTACAAATATGAACTTTCTACCCAAGCATCTATATAACTTCAAACAAGGAAACATTGTTCACCCTCCTACGTCTATAAAAGAATCATATCAAACATTGTGCATATGTATGAACATGCCCAAGGGTTTGTGATAACTATTTACATATTAAGTAGAAGGAAGAAAACAAGAAAATCTCAAACTTCCAAGCCCGTAAAAAGGAACAATAGATGATATCTGGCAACATACTCAGAATTGTAATCTAATATACAGTTTCAGCAAACACATTTTTACGTGTAGAGTGAACCAATCATGAGTTTGCTTTGTCATTTCCAGCATATCGCAACACCTCTTTAGCCATGGAAGAAAAGGATTTAGCTGTGTCCTGCATCTCAGCACTTCTTATGTTGATGCCCTGCCCATGCAATTTACAAAATTTCAGTGCCTTTTTGTTTTGCTTTTCTCTATCTTTGGATGGAGGTACTATCAATAAGTAGATAAGCCTAAATAATCAGACATAGTAGCCTTTTTAATTTATAAGTAAAGTATCCTTTAGTACCTGCAACTTCTTCAGATTTTCACTGAGCTTTGACTTTGCTGCCTCTGCAGCACTGGGTTCCTGCAATCATAGTAGGAAACTTTAATTAAATTGCGGGCTTCCATGGAGCTACTTGCATATCAAAATCTCAGTCAAATAACAAAAAGATGACGTAAAAGATGGAGGGTAAGTTTACTCTCCCGATATTTAGGAAGTAAAAGAGGACGCCAAGTGAAAAAAACTAGTATTCACTTTCAACAAGTATATTGTTTCAACTTCCCCTCTCAATTAGACAAAACAGTTTCAATTCCCTCCCTTCTTGAGCAAAATAGACTGTGAATGCAGGAAAGGATACTTACACCAGAAGTGTATCCATATCTTTTCTTAATTTGATCAACACTATCTGCCTTGTCATCTTGTGGTGCATCATTTGTCGGGGCTTTATTATTTTTTACCTTCATGTGCATAAATTTTCCTGTAAAAGAAGAACAATGATTTCTAGAAGACATTTTAAAATGGTAAGAGACTATTTTTTTTAGAATGAAAATGGTACAGAACTAGTGGTCATTCAGTACCATTATTAGCTTAGTAAAGAAGCTAGCTAAAAGACTGATGGAAAACCTTATAACTAGTGACTTGTCACACAGCATTAACATGACTCAGTAGAAAGTTGAAAGTGTTACGACACTTCTATATTATACACGTATAGACAGATATGCGTTGTGGTGCAGCTATGGAAACATGTTAATAACTATCATTTTTTCCAGTCCAACTTACCTTTCAGAGCTTGAAATGTATTTGTAATGTTCTGCTTGTTTAATGCTGCTACCATTGGATTTGACTTCTGTTTCTCTCCTGGATCTTCAATTTCAATGTCATCTTTAAAGGAAAATATAAAGTTAGCATCAGGTAGTTGTATATTTTGAAAAGCACTTAAGATCCTCTCAAAGGGAAAATAATGAGCAACTCTTTAAAGTAATGCTCTCCAGACTTTCATCAACTAAACCTTTCAGGTATTCATGAATATATAAAGTTCAGCAAGTTAAATTGTAATTCTTTAAGGTTCTTATTTGTTCACTGCTCCCTACTTCCACTTTCTTCTGCGTCTGATTTTCAGTGCAGTCTGAGAGGAGCATTATGTAGGTTCTTGCCCTTATCATGTGGTTGCAAGGTACTTCAGTTCAATGGAAGAAGTGATTGATGAAAAACGGACAACCGTTATAAGAGACAAAAAGTACCTATATCCAAGTCAGCATCCTTTTCATTGCTGCCTAACTTCTCTTCGCTTTGTGTATTTGATGGAAAGTTGGCAACTGAAAACATTGCGGACATCTCTTCAATACTTGCTCTTGCATTTTCAACTCCGGCATCAGGCACATTGTTTGCCTTGTTTCCCTTGGCATCTTTGAAAACAGATCCAAGAATTCCCTATAGTCATGAATGTAAAAGAAATTATTTAATAATGAACTAAAAGGTTTAGCTAAAATTTCAGAGTTTGGAGAACCCCAACCTTTTTCTTTTCTTTGTGGATGATGGGTGCAGGGATCTGCCCTGGTTCAACCACTAGATTTCTATCGTAAACTTGGGAAGCAAAGTCCAGGAACCTGTCATGGAGGAATATCATGCGCAGCAATACTCTGAATATACTATGGATTGCAGGCAATTCTGTATTTCTTAGAACATAATTGAATTCCCACCGGAGAGCGGGAAGTGAAGGAGGTGTGTGTGTGTGTGTGGTGGTGGTGGTGGTGGGCAACTATGTTAGACAATTCCTCCTTAGGAGTTGCAGACGGAATAAGCAAGAAGAAAGCAGGGCTGTCAAATAAAAAAAAAGATTTTGTTATCACCTGAAAGTATCATTTTGCAAGGGAACTGAGACGAAGAACATTTCTTGATCCGTGTCAACCTAGTCATATTGAAAAATTTGGAGTTCAAGTCAGAAAATAAAGGCATATAAACTTATTAGAAGTGGAAAAGGCCTAAAGTATCAGTGCTATACCACTATGAGTTCACCATTTTTTGAAGCGCATATCGAATGGTCAGCAATGGAGTTTGCCTTTGGCGGCGAAAGTATGAGGCCTCTAACTGAAGTTTCCTTTAAAAGGGACAACTCTGGGAGAGACCTGAAGTTTGAAGACTAAACTCAGCAGGATATAGATAATTTTCCCCTTGTTTCAGTGGATATAACTAGAGAAACTGAGAGAGAAAAACAAGTTAGATGCCACAGGCTTCTAGCGGGCACTCATCAGTTTACATTTAAGTGCACTTTGTCGGTTACCCAACAGGACTTCAAAAGGAAATAATAAAAATGCAAACTGATAAGCTCTCTTTGAAGAGGCAAAATCTACATGTTCCACAGCATTACATTCTTGTCCCTCAGAAGGATCTAATGGTTTAGAGATCTAGTACGCCATAGTATGCTTTTGAACTAGAACTGAAAGAAACATTTCTAAGCCAGTAAAAACCTTGTATGATCCATGACAGAATTCACCAATAGAGGATCTATTCATGATAATATTATGGAGCACAATAATTCTCATATATCTGGTCACATCACTGGAAGAGACGTCACCTAATCTCAATTTTTCCGTTGGAGAAGAGAAGCATAAGGCCAGGCTCAGGTGTCTCAAATGTTGATGCCCAGCAACACAGAGATGAATGGAACTTCTTTTTGTAGTATACTTTCTTAATACCCTGAATATAATTGTACGCAAAGAGAATACACGGTGAGATGGATTGCATGCTCGTTTTATATATGCCCACAAGACAAATTGACACTCACCTGAACAATATGCAATAAGGAATACACATACAAAGCTTTTTCAGAACAGAGCAATACTACTGGTTGCTTTGATGCACTATTATCCGAATTCCCCTTAATCATGTCTATACCATCTGAAATGCTTAATCCTCGACCGGACAGTTCTTGTCCATCTGCAGAAAAGTTAGAAAATAGGAAATACATGAATATTTGCTAATTTTAAACGTTCATGAGCAAGCTTTGCCAAGAATAGGAACAACAGATTCTATAAATTATGGTTAAGTACCCAAAATCTGCATAAATAAAGCTCTGGAGGGTTTCTTTGGATGGACCATGGAAGGGCTTAGTATGTTTCCTGTTTCTGTCTCAAGGGCCAACACTGATGAATCTTTTGTCGCTACCACTAAGATATTCTTGTCGAATCCATGCAAGCTGCACGTGTTGAACTGCATAGAGATGACACCAGCGCAGATTTCACTGGCAATATGTGTTTGATACAGCATGGTTTTGCTGTCGGAATCAATTAATACTACCTGCATACCACAAATTGTGGGACTTCAAACACTCAATCTTTTAATCTGAATGGTAGACTTGAAAAGCATCTACAGTATGTCGCACGCTCCCCTTTCTACAACCACAGGAAAACAGGTAACTGGGAGCTTTGTATTGAAGGCGCCAAACATTTTTAATTAGGGTACTTGTCAGAACCTCAGAATGACTAGAGCCTTCAAAAAAGTTCAAATCAAGCTGAAAAATGTAGTATCTAAACATACACACACACACACACATTCACACAAGCTGCTTTCAGTTAAACGCTTCGATGCTCGTCCATACAAGAGAACCTTCATATCACACCGAATTAACAATAATAGTCAACCTAAAATTCTGAGATATACAATACACATTCTGCACATAATCTTACAAACTTACTAGAGTGGCATCATTCCCAAATGATCGGGACCAACATTTATGTTGGAAGGAGAGAGGTGCAGGATAAATTGCTAGAAAACCTATTGTATAGCTGGAAGAAAAATGGAAGCAGAAGCTTACATATCCTTGGTCAGAGCCAACAGCAAAATACTTAGAATCCTGGCTGGTGCTTATAGAAAGTACAGCTCCATTAACCTTAACAAGCTTGACACTCTGGATTGGGTTGCTTCCTTTCTTTGAACCTACTGTGAATAGCATGAATAAGTCAACAGTTCATTCTTTCTGCTGATTCTGGATTCATTTGCTTACATAAAGTAAAGAAAATAGGGTATATTTACGTTTAGGAGATCAATGCAGTTATGCTCACTTTTATTTTAATTCACTTTTAATTTATCTGGTAATAAGATGATATGAGATGGGCTTAAATGGAGAAGTGAGGATTCATATAGCCGAATCAACTTATTTGAGATTGAGGTGTAGTTGTTGGCAATGTTGTAATGCAGTTATGACCCAATAAAATGAAAATTTACAGAAACGTCCACTGTAATTTTGAAAGTTACGAAATAAAGTATACACCTCAACTAATCAACAATGTCTGGTAACATTCTCACATTTTTGCTGATATTCATGCTTCATACCTTGAAAAGACAGAAAACTGGTGTCGGGGGCAAAAAACTCAGTTTTGAACTTATAGATACGTACCTGCATGACAAGTATACAGCTAAATAAGACCCTCAGAATGCAGAAAATACCTTCAATTTTGGTATATCCATAAAAGGTAGGCTTACCGTTCCACTTTGATCACCAGAGATGAGGATATGTAAGTCAGAGGTAAGACACAACGCCGTTAATGGTATACCACTTAAGGATAGGTTGTCCTCACTCTGCAGAGTTAAAGTTACAGTAAATTCGAATGGCAATAAACAGAAGAAGCTAAATGTTAACATGATTGACGGGCTCACATTATTGAATTGATTATAAATTGATAGTCCTCCTACTAACTGTTTGCATATACAACTGAAAAAACTAAGGCTGTTGAGACAACTAAGAGATACATGTTACTATCCCCGAAAACGACACCTTTGGGGCCAATCAAATATAAGTAGTGGTTCTGTTGCGACATGGTCTATCGACAACTTGAGGTTGACCAACAAGAAAGAGAAAATGCCTTTCGAGATTCCAAAATAGAAATTTCTTGCTACATTACCTGCTGAGTTAGTGAAACAATAGGAAGTGGATTTGGGCATGAGACATCCCAAAAGTTTATGGCTCCATTATCGTGTCCACTTACGAATACATTTTTGGCCTTGGAAAATTGAGTTGAATTTGGACCAGTTCCATCTTTTTGTGCCCTCTCAAATGGAAAAAGAGGTATACTATCTTTTATCAGGCTACTATAGTCCTGCAAAACCAGAAAAGGATGTCAATAATTATAGCATTGAAAAAACAATTGTAGAAGTAAAATGTATCAGATGAAGAATAAGTATGCTCACCTGATCCATGGAAAACAACATGTAGGGATTGTTTACTACAAATTTTGCAATGGTGATGCTTGAATCAACAAGTGGGAGCTTCACCCTCACTTCCCTTGGAAGTGATGGTGGTGACCTAGACTGGTACTGTAATAGGTACCTTTCAATCAAAGAATCATCATATGTGTAAATTTGGCCAGACTTTGATACCAAAAGTAACGAACTGTTAATGTTCTTTCTCAATGCAGGAAAGCTTGATATAATCTCCATGTTCAGACAAGACTCGGGAGGGTGAAGTCCCAACTTAATTGTGCGAGATTCAGTGTGCTCATTTAGTAGAACTACCTGCCAAGTGCCAAATGACAAATCGTATGACTTTGAGTGAATGCAGGCCTATTGGATGAAAATAGGAGAGTAATCCAATATAAATAACCTACTTAATGTTGTTCTAATAAAAGATGAGATGAGTGTGCAACCATCACCATTGAATTAGCCTTATTTAGTGACTATTCTTGCAAATGAAGTGAGAGAAACCTAGACTAATGCATAATTAGATGGCAACAGATTGGAAAAAGAAAACGTGGTGACCAATTTGCAACAACAAATTAACCTAAAATGAAGTGGCAGCTATACACGAGGACTGGAGTCCGAACTCTGAATTCATCAAGGAAAGCAAGAGTGACAGAATAACATAAACACATATATAAAAGAAAGTAACCTGTAGCAAATTTGCTGCTTGACAATCTGGGGAGCCCATAACATATAATCGACTTGCTTTTCCTTCTGCATAGGCCCATATTAATTTTGCTATAGGGATTTTGTCTAATTTATATCCAAGATTCAGTTTACAAATAGGGGCACTTTGAGTTCCACTAGGCACTTCCTCAAGTTCTTGATCTGTGCTTGAATTTGAAGTGGCTGGAATACTCCAGATGAATATCTCCCCGTTGCTGTATCCAACAACTAGTTTACTTCCATAAGGGCAGCACCAACACGCTGTGGTTGCTTTTTTTGTCTCGTTACCCATAGAATGCAAAGGACACCCCCCAGTTATAAAGATTGCTTTGCTCTCTCGAATTGCCCATAGTATTATAACACCATCTTTGTAAACAATAGCCACCCTGCGATAAAATCATAAACAATAATTTTTCATAAAGGTATAGTAACATAGTCCCCAACTCGTTTGAGACTGAGGCGTAGTAGGGGTAGTTGTCATTGTTGTGTAGTAACATAGTAATCGCCATATAATCATCAAAACCATAATAAACCTTGGTCTGTAAAAGCACATTCAGTTCAACATGATACAGTATGAGGACAATTCAACAGACAAAGTTATCAGTAGTGCCTCATCTCATATATGGTAAGTACAACTCGAATAGGCTCAGAAACCCCTATGTTTCACAAAATGAACTTCAGATAAAGTTACTGAACCCACTTTTTGAACATTGAGATATGCATGGCTAGTAACTTCTAGAATGTAGTGTTTCTAACAATGATAATAAGATTTTGGGTAATGCTAACTTTCTTCCCATCAGCAGTATTTCTGATACAGTAAGAGTTATGAAACCAAAGTCTCCAGCAAAGAAGAGAGGTAACTATTAATAGGAAGCTTTACCTCTTATATATTTTTTGAGGTGAAATTGATTGAAAATTGATAAATATGAATTTTATTGAATCAAAAGCAGCACTAAGCTTTTGCAAAGGATAGAGTCCCTTGATCTGGTCTTTATCAAACTGAGAAATATAGCATAAAAGTTACCTCTTACTTTCTGCAGCAGGTTGAGGCAGTATATGGGCTACAGCGTTGTCCCCTGCTACTTCATTTGATAGGCCTGAATGAGGATCATTTGTCAGGCCAACATGGGGTGGTATGTGATTGAGGACCTATGAATGGAATAGTGACTGAACCATCTGTTTAACAATTCTCTTATTATTCTTTTTTTTTTTTGGGGGTGGGGGAGGGGGAGGAACAACTTTCAAACCATCTATAAAATGTATTTCCATTGTTCCTTAATGTCAAATTTAATCCACAGTAAATGTTTCTGACTACAAATACTTCGGTACCCTAAGTCGCTAACATTTGAAACAAAAAGATCTACATTTATATGTATACTTTCATCCACGAACCCTGAACCAAGTGACGAGCATTAGTGATCACAAACAAATATGAGAATCTCTCAAGAAACTTTACTTCATGAGTAAACTGCAGTTGAATTTTAGCATGAACAACATCGAAACAACGAATAAGCAACATGTATAAAAAAGAGAATTGGTCTCACCATGCGATGCTGAAAAAGGAATGCAATATTCCATTTTCTCTATATTACAGGATGCTTTAACAACCTTCATAATTGAAACATGTCCTGATGAATCTCCAAGGAACCTGTGGACAGCACAATGAATCTCAGGCTCACATAATCTAGGCATACAAATCAGAGTATCCTAGATGTACCGTCAAAGCACTTACAGGTAGGAAGTCTGCTGTAGGATTGTAAAAGAAGTGATTTCCCGGTCGAAGTCTTGAACATTACACAAATACCTCTGCTCTACATCCCAGACCTAATGATGACCAAGTTATTAAATTATTAGTCTCACAACACAGTTATTGCCACACTCAAGCAAGTAAATATAGCTGAGAAAGTTAACCTTTTAAAGTAACAACAATAACAAACCCAGTTAATTCCCACATTTTAAAGCAACAGTGGAAAGAAAACTCCTACTTAGAAAAATAAAGTGAGAAAAGACTTTGGTACTGCTTATAGAGTATGCTAACTTGCCTCTATTCGATTATTGGAGTTAATGTTAATGAGGAGGCCTTGGTTCTCCATAAACTGCAAGACCAAAAAAATAAATTAGCATAAACTTGTAAAAAAACATTTTCATTAGAGATCAGTTTCACAAGATGCATGCTCATGATATTACACATATTTCCATGTCAATGAAGAAATTTCTTTGCAGGGTTCACAAGATCCATACCTGCAAAAGTTTGCTCGACACGGTATCTGACGATACCAGCAGAGCTTGTGTGCTATCTTTCCCAAATAATTTGATCCGTCCATCTCTGCATATTAAACACAATATTGAAATTTTCAACACCTTGAGTCATAGGCCTAAAGGGATTGGTTTTTTCCTAGCCTCACTGAAATATAGTAGTAACATTTTCGCAACACTTACTTGGTAGCAAGAGCAACAATTTTCTGAATGGAGTCATAAGCTGATAGCACAGATCCTGATGGGATGCCATAATGATAAACACAGCGGGGATTTATGTGTTCAGGTTTCAGACCATCTGAATATCCCCCAGGCTGCAACACAACGTTTAGCAATATGTAAAACTACAATACAATGCAACTATGTTTCCGTTAACCAAGTTCCTAACTTTAACTCGAGATTTGACACGATCATCTGTTTATTGTAACTCTTTGGTAATGTAAAAGATCTTCATTTGATTCATTTAATTTCACCGAGACCATGGTAGTAGTTCATATATAAGAACGTTAATCAGCAAGTAGAAGATCCTCATCTGTTTTTTTTCCCCTTAATCAAACAGGAAAAACCTAAAAAAATACACGTCACTGCTTATTACATAGTCAAGAAAATCTCAATGTGCTCCCTGCAAATGGTGCAAATGTCATCGTCGCCAATCATGACATTTTCCTTTTAGTATCTGTTAATGCAGCAAACTTTTTTGTTTTTTTAGGATTGTTATATCTATGGAACCAGAACCGTGTAATAGGAAATAATCTCGTCAACTGTAACAGTCGGCTCCTCATCATTGTTCTAAATTTTTTCCCTTTTCCGTACAACAAAAGCAAAAATTTGCTCAAAGACATAGCGTTGGCCGGATATTAGCCCCTAGATTTAAAGTCGGAAACAAAGTGCACATCTATTAGTACTTTGCCCGTTGATCCACGTGGACGAGACAACAACGCTTCCTTATTTTATCCGAATTGTTTTTTACTAATAATAAAATGTCTAAATCATCCCACGAAGTTATAGCTACTCTAATACTTTTGACTTTTTAATACAATGATACTCATATTAATTGATGTATATTTTATTAAATTTAAGAAAATAATTTAAAATGAGTAATAAATACTGTGTGTATAACTGAAAAAATAATTTATTTTCTTTTAGATATACATAAAGTGACAAGTAAAAATAAAAATCTATTTTTCATATATATGCCAAGTAAAAGTGAACGATTTTAGTATTAAAAAAAAAAAAATCTTTAATAAACTGAAGCTCCGGTGCCCTGCTCCCTCCTCCACGCGGCACCCCCCAGAAGAAGTGTTGCCAGATGTTTAGGTTTCTTAGGTTCATGGACCTCGTAATGGAATCATGGGCCGAGGGCCCACGGCCCACTTCTCTTCATTTATGGAGGTCCATATTTGCGTGTGGACTCTGGCTACATCCCCCACTCTTCACTCTTGTGCCTTTTGCGTGCTAAAGAGTGAATGTGGCAAAAATATCTGATGTAAACAAGGAATTAATTTCCTTTTTCCTTTTTCTCCGACAGATATTATGTCCCCCGACATGTGTCCTAAATTCATAGGTTTTTGTAAAATGTGAAAATAGGAGAGGTTGGTAAGTCTAACACTCCAACTAGGGCTACAAAAGGAAGCAGAATAGCGTCACTCTTAGCCTTGTTCTACGACCAGCAGTTGTATAGTTCATACTCACAAAAGATTACGTGCCTCTTTTTCCGTTATTATTGTTTCACTCCACTCTCCTACCTAAACCACAAAGACCGACCACTTAATTCAGCTTCTTCTTTTATTAAATAAAAGAAAAAAAAGTTAATCCTACAGATAAAGAAAAAAAATCTTGAAAACAACTAATTTTTGTAACAAAAATGGCACCAATTAAAAGCTTGTATGCAACATCTAGAAACCTTGTATTTAACCATATTTGAGACCCAAATAGAAACTACTGATTCCAAAAACAACATAGAGATCCCATACTACTAAAGCAACGGAACATAAATGCATTCATATCATTACAAAAAGGGTCTTTATTCACCTATAATTAATCAGATTCTTAAAAATTTCGAAGTAAAAGATTCTTTCCTCAACTTCTATAGAAGTGTCAGACACAATGGATATTGTTATTTAGAGACACTAATTTAAAATCCAAAAGTTCCTAAACTAGCAGTGTTACTCCAGAAGTTCCTGTACTTTTGCTAAATGAAGACTAATTTAAGTAGTGCAAAAAAATGATATTCTTATCTTAACAGTTAGGACCAAAAGTAAAGCCTAACATTATTGCGTGATTGCGTCATGCTTCACAACTTTCGAGATCAATCAAGTCCAACTTCAAGAGCTTCTCAACAACAGTTTGAAATTCAAAAATAATTCTTTTCTTATTAATTTAAAACACACCAATATAAAATCAACTGAGCATTGAAATTAGTGAGGAAACAGAAAACGAGAAGAGATTAGCACTATAATAAAACAAATTGGAAATGTAAAATCTCAGCAATGATCGGCAGTGACATTATATATCCATGGATTTTCTCTGAGACTCTTCAAATTTGATTTCAAAAAACTGAATCGAAATAGAAAAAGAAGATCCAGAGGTGAAGTTAAAGAGGTAATAACAGAGATCACTCACCTTCTTAACAAAAGAAGCCTTCTCGACAAGCTTCTTCAACATACTCATAAATATACACACACACACACTTGTGCTGCTCGGAAAACACAGTAAATGTAAAGATCGAAGAATAAAAATGGAGAAAGGAAGAAAAATGGGGGAGTATTTGGTGAGTGCTTAGTTAGACTTACTAGGAAGAGAAATGCCAAAAACAAGAGAGAGAGAGGAGCAAAGGGGAGACGGCAGTTGATTTTTACCGTTTCGTTTTTGTGATTGGACAAGGATAGACCGGTGTTTTTTATTTGTAAGTTTTTGTAGCTTTCCTATTCAATTAGGGACACGTGGCGGTTGATGAGGTTGATCCGAACATTGCGAGAGAGAAACGGGTTGGACGGTGCCATCGGGTACCAACTGTCTGAAATACGACAAAACAATATCCATTTCAAATTGTATACGGTTAAAACCGATCCTCGGTCGTGAAGATCGATCGATGATGGCATTTCAATCGAGGGGTACCTTCATGGAGACCCCGAGCGAATTCCGAAATGGGGGCGTCGAGCCCGGGCGTTCGAATCGACCGAGGTAATATCGGTCGATACAGGTCCCGAACATCGATGCCCGAAAGTGATCACCTAGCTCGAAATCAAGGCCGAGGTTCCGATCCGGTACCGAGCTCGAGTCGGTATCGAGTTCACAGACAAAAGCTGTTACAACCGCACCAAAGGAGAGAATCTCTGCAGGAATTAAGGAGGAGACATACCATCATGAGTCCTCCACTAGTAATATTTATTCCATCATGTTGCTATAGATAAAGTAGCAATCCTTGGCTATAAAAGCCAGGAGAGTTTGTAATAGAAGACACTTTTTCACTGGGATTAAGAATTCATTGTGTTTATCTTTCTAAAGCTCACCTAATATCTTTGTTCATCATCTTCTATTTTTGCACCATAAATACGTGCATTGTTATTTTCATATCAGAGGAATCTACTTGCCCTTAGAACCATACATAAATTCAACTTTATCCGATTTTTAGGGTAAACACAAATATGTAAATCCAATTTTCAAATAATCAGATTTGTTTTTATTAGTGTGATTAAGATATTCATATTAAAGAAAATTAAAGATGATCAGATGGTTTTGAGAAAATGAAAATTTGTGATATTTGGTCATGGCAGTTGGCAGTTGGTGACGTCTTCAATGGCAAGAATAGCAAGAAGACGTCACCATCGTGAACAGCGTGAAAGCTGTACAAAGGTTAACAGGAAGAATAGCAGCCCTAGACCGATTCATTTCGAGATCATCAGATCGAAGCCACAAATTTTTCTCTCTACTCAAAAAGAAGAACGACTTCGCTTGGACACCGGAATGCCAACTAGCATTACAAGAACTGAAACGATATCTATCGAACCCACCACTGCTGCACACTCCAAAAACCGACGAAAAACTTTACCTATACTTGGCAGTATCAGAAGTCGCCATAAGCAGTGTCCTAGTTCGAGAAGAGGAAGGTACGCAATTTCCAGTTTACTATGTAAGTCGGACTTTAGGGGAAGCGAAAACTAGATACCCGCACTTGAAAAAATTGGCGCTTGCGCTGGTTAGCGCCTCTAGGAAATTACGACCATACTTCCAATTCCACCCCATAAGCGTATTAACCACCTGCCCACTTCGTAATATTTTGCATAGGCCCGAACTATCGGGCCGATTGGCCAAATGGGCCATCCAACTCAGCGGGTACGGTATCGAATATCGACCTCGAATAGCCATCAAGTCTCAAATTTTAGCAGACTTCGTGGCCGATTTCACGCTGACCCTCGTACCCGAAGTCGAAAAAGAACTACTGTTAAAATGAAATTTATCAACGAGGGCATGGATCCTCTTTATGGACGGATCTTCGAACGTAAAGGGATCCGGGCTAGGCATAGTTTTAAAATCTCCCGGGGGTAACATTATTAGGCAAGCTATTACAACTATCAGGTTAACTAACAACAAGGCCGAGTATGAAGCCATAATTGCAGGTCTCGAGCTAGCTAGGAATCTGGGAGCGGAGGTCGTTGAGGCCAATTGCGATTCTTTGCTAGTAGTGAGTCAAGTAAACAAAACCTTCGAAGTCCGAGAAGGCAGAATGCAAAGGTATTTGGACAAACTGCTTGTCACTTTGAACCATTTCAAACAATGGAGTCTACGACATGTTCCACGAGAACAGAATAACGAGGCCGATGCACTTGCTAATTTGGGATCATCGGTCGAGGTGAATAATTTGAACTCAGAAACTGTCGTTCAACTTTCAAGATCTATAATCGAGGAAGGGCACGCCGAAATAAATTCTACTAGCTTAACCTGGGATTGGAGAAATAAGTATATTGAATACTTAAAAGACGGAAAGCTCCCTTCAGACCACAAAGAGTCCATGACCCTTAGAACTAAAGCTGCTCGATTTGCCTTGACTGCGGACGGAACGTTATATCGAAGAACATTCGATGGACCGATGGCGGTATGCATAGATCCGGGAGATACCAATTACATCCTCCGCGAAGTACACGAGGGTACTTGTGGCAATCACTCCGGTGCCGACATGTTAGTTTGAAAAGTGATCAGAGCAGGGTATTATTGGATCGATATGGGCAAAGACGCAAAAGAATTTGTTCGTAAATGCGATAAATGTCAAAGGTTTGCTCCGATGATCCATCAGCCCGGAGAACAACTTCACTCGGTCCTATCACCATGGCCATTCATGATATGGGGAATGGACATCGTCGGCCCCCTGCCATTGACCCCAGGTAAAGCCAGATTTATTTTGTTTGTGACTGACTATTTTTCTAAATGGGTTGAAGCGCAGACGTTCGAGAAAGTAAGAGAAAAAGAGGTTATCGACTTTCTGTGGGATCATATCATATGCCGATTCGGAATACCATCCGAAATAGTATGTGATAATGGGAAGCAATTCATTGGCAGCAAAATCACAAAATTCTTCGAAGATCACAAAATAAGAAGGATACTAGCAACCCCATACCACCCCAGTGGAAACGGACAAGCCGAATCAACAAACAAAACTATTCTTCAAAATCTGAAAAAGAGATTGAACGACGCTAAGGGAAAATGGAGAGAAATCCTGCCCGAAGTCCTTTGGGCGTACCGAACAACATCAAAATCCAGTACAGGGGCGACCCCATTCTCCTTAGTATATGGCTCCGAAGCATTGATACCAGTCGAAGTCGGAGAACCTAGCCCCAGTTTTGATTTATGACGGAAGATTCAAATAACGAGGCTATGAACAGCAGCCTTGAATTATTGGACGAAGGACGAGAAACTGCCCTCATCCGGTTGGCCGCACAAAAGCAACGAATCGAAAGGTATTACAATCGAAGAACTAAACTTCGCCACTTCAAGCCAGGAGACTTGGTGTTAAGGAAAGTCACTATCAATACTCGGAATCCAAACGAAGGAAAACTAGGACCAAATTGGGAAGGACCGTACCAGGTGCTCGAGCACTTTGGGAAAGGATCGTACAGGCTCGGCATCATAAACGACAAACAGCTATCAAGCAGTTGGAATGTATCACATCTAAAACGGTACTATTGCTAAGGTCCGACCTTATTCATCTGTCCCGTACAGAAGTTCGAACAAAGAACAGAAGTATTCTTTTACTCAAAAGCACATGTTGCACTATTTTTTCCTTAGACCGGCCTTTTCCCAAATGGGTTTTTCGCGGCAAGGTTTTTAATGAGGCAACCATCGATCGTGCTGCGCTGACAAAATAGTATCCGAGGCTTTCGACCCTTAGCCCGAACGGCCTCGAATACCGGGGGGGGGGCACCAGGCCCTCAAATACATCGAGTTCAAATGCAACAAAGTCTTCTCACAACAATAGAGAAAAAATTGTAAGAGCCAAAATGGTCAAAATAAACCATACTCATATTTGATTGCCCCAAAACATATGTACAATGGCTTGAGATTTATTATGCAACCAGAATTAACAATCACTCGAATATTAAGCCTACGGGCTTCCACATTATCTCGAGTTCGAAATAATCACTTGAATATTAAGTCTACGGGCTGCCACATAATCTCGAGTTCAAAAAAAAAAACACTCGAACATTAAGCCTACGGGCTACTCCTATATCATGTTCGATATACTCGGCCGACCATTGAGCCTACGGGTTACTTCAACATCGAGTTCGAAATAATCACTCGAATATTAAGCCTACGGGTTTCCACATTATCTCGAGTTCGAAATAATCACTCGAAGTCTACGGGCTACTCCTATATCATGTTCGATATACTCGGCCGACCATTGAGCCTACGGGTTACTTCAACATCGAGTTCGAAATAATCACTCGAATATTAAGCCTACGGGCTTCCACATTATCTCGAGTTCGAAGTAATCACTCGAATATTAAGTCTACGGGCTACTCCTATATCATATTCGAAATACTCAGTCGACCGTTGAGCCTACGGGCTGCCAAGTTCGAACAAGGACCCAATCGAATTTGAAACATTGAAAAAGCTACGTTTACTCAGAGTTTACGTTAATATTCGAATCATCATCAACTCAACAAACAAAATCAACCTTGTCATATATATATATACAAAATTGCCTACGTAATTAATTTACAGGTAATGAGAATTAGACTCTAAGCTTCTGGGTCGAGGTCTTCCCCACCCTCGGACCCGCTTTTGCTACCATCATCGTTATCATCGTTATCATCATCAGAAGCTAAGGCTTCAGCCTCCGCTTCAAGCTCTTTTGCCTTTCTTACCTCTTCGATAAGATCGAAACCTCGAGGGTCTCCCTCCGAGATCTACACTTAACAAGTTCGGCAACCCAATGAGCTCGAGCATCGGCAATCTTCACCGCTTCCCGGGCCTCCACCTGAGCGACCTCAGCATCAGCTCGATATACAGCGATAGACTTATCCGCCAAAACTTTCGACGACTCAACCTCCGCCTTAGCCTCAGCAAGTCGTATCTCAAGCTCATCGATTTTCTTAGTCTGAGCCAATACCTTTTGCTTGGCGTTTCGAAGCTGAATGTCGGCTGATAGTAACTTTGTTAAGATGGTTTCTTTCTCCGCTGCCAGGCAGTCAATAGTCTCCTTCCACTGGTTGCATTCGGCCTGGATTTGATCGACCTCCTCTCGAAGTAGCCCGATCTTCTCGATCTTTTGCTGCAACTGAGACAACGGATGGTTAACTTCCACAGTCGAGTCGAATCCATACTTTAACAGAACAAGGCTCACCTGCTGATCGAGCTCGACCCTTTCTTCATGGACCTTTGCCAAATCCGCTTGAAGATCCTTGATAGCCTCCTCCTTCTTGCTACAAAGAAGCCGAAGGTCATCCCTCTCACCTAAGACCTTCTGGAGTTCGGCCTCATACTGGCTAAGATCAACTCGAAACCTACTGATGGCCTGCACAGTTAGGAACTGTCATCAACACCAACAAAGCAAAAAAAAAGGGGGATCACCAATATCGGAACCGCCAAGTATGGAAAAGAACAAAGAAGCCAAGTACGAAATAATCATTACCCGAGTAATAAAATGCTGAGCTTCCTCTAACAAAAGATAGGCATCACCGATATCGGAACTGTCATCAACACCGGTAAAACAATCCTTAAAAGGATCCGCTGCACCTGAGCCAGCACCAATATCGGGAGTCTTCAGCTCTCGAGCCTCCTTCAACGCCTCCTCAGAAAAAGACAGAAGGGAAGGTAAATGACCCATTGCCATTGCCCCGAGCAAATCACTCGGAGTACTTCGATCGAGACCTAGGTCTTCGGAACCAACCCCGATGGGCACTGCCGCCATCGGCTCAGCAGCTCTAACAACCTCGACTGCCTCCGCAGGTCGGACTACCAAAGCCGAGGAGCTATCTTCTTCTTCTTCTTCCTCCCTCAGTCGATGGACCGAGTTAATCGAAAGGGCAATGATTTTTCTCCTCACCGTTCGAGTTTTGGGCTTAGGGTCCTCCGGCCGAGAGGAAGCCCTTCGTTTCTTTTCTTTACCCTGTTCCAGGACCGGGGGCTTGTTGCCTTCATCAACGCTCAAAGGCCACAGAACGGCATCCCTAGTTACACCTATTGTTACACCCTATATTTTCGTATGTAAAAATGCGTCGTAAGCAAACTAATGTAGGACAAAAAAATGAGATAATATTTAAAAGTATATAAAGTAAGTTAATCATGTTACCTCTGAGGTTACAAATATTGAAGATCATGAACAACAAGTACAAAGAGGGTTGGACAGTTCAGAAGCTAAAGCAATTAAATAAAACAATGTTTCATCGAAAGTCGACAAGTTGGGAATGTTATAACATGTACCTTTGGGGTGAGACTAGGGTGATTAACATGATAAAGAGATTATGTTATGATTTATATTAGTCGTATTACATCCGTGTGTTATGTTTTTAAGTCAAGCGAGTTGTGGAACAAAAGTCGATGAAAGTCATCACAAGTTACATTCATAAGTTTTACTGAAACTTTGGGTCAAATGTAACTGCAATTTTCTCCCAATATACTTAGAGTTATGGTGTGTTCCACCCATCAAATTAAAGATCTATGAGTCTATTTTCCAACGCATTAAACCATTTGTCAATACGACATTGGAGTAGAGAGATATGTGCATTTTTGCGATACTGCGCAAGCTGCTAGGTGACAAGTAGGTGTGTCACCTACTTGCTTAAATGAAAGCCCAAAAATGGGCCATTTCGGGTCGTCCAAAGAGGCCTTTTAAGGGCCTATTTTCTTCATATATTAGACTTAAAATAGAGCATAATAACCAGACATAAGCTCTGCAAAGAATCCTCCCAAAAATTTCCCACAAACCCTAATTGATTTTCTCTCCCTTTCAAGTTCCAATTGGAGGTAAAACTTAGAGTTTGAAGAACCAAGATAGGAGCTGAGTTATCCAACAAATAAGGTGAGTTTACTGCTCTCTTTCATCCATTTTTTCTTCTGTAAATTCATGGTAAGTCGTTCTATACTTGTAAGAACTCACGGGATGGTGATCGGAAGCCGTGAGTTCGAGTTATTCACTTGTAGCGGACTGTTTTGTGGACTGTTTTGTGTTGCTGTTGGGCTGCGTGTTTTATTACTATTTTGTGGAGTTTTGGAGGAGGAAGGGGTTTATAAACACCATATAAATGTAGGGTGGTTGGCTGGTCGTTCGTCATAACATTTTCGGGTCGTTTGACACTACTACGGTGGTCGTTTTGTGTACGAAGAGATTGGGGTGTGTTGGGCTGTTTTGTAGTATTTGATGGTGTATATAGGGCTGGAAAATGATGTATATATGTTGTTATTGTTCTGTCCTTGTATTGTTGGTGTTATCTTGAAGTTGGAGGAAGGGCATATTATAGGGGAGATGCTGCCCGTTTTAATACAAAATAGGTTTGTCGTTCGTTGTGCGATAGTTGTACCTTTCGTAACTTAACGATAGTATTATTATCATTCTTGTAGATTAAGGTGCGAAGAGGTGAGTTCAACTTGGTGATTGAAAAGATTGTGATAAGGTATGTTAAGGCTAAGCCTTCCTTCATTTTGGCATGATCTCGTAGCTACATGTGTTAGTAATGAGACAAAAGAGAAGTTCATATTCATGAATTTATTCACACTATTCTACTCTCATAAGTTACAATATTATTCCTTATCGAGACTCTATATTCAATTTTAGTATTGTCTTCTTTCAGTCAAGAGAGCAGCAAGCCTATATATACAGTATTACAGTATTTTCATTACCATCGAGCTATAATCGATGGGCAGGCCCCTATTGGGCAACCTCTGATCAGATGGAAAGTTATATACCGAGCCTACTGTGGCCGAGCGCCTATGAGCGAGCCCAGCATGGTCGAGATACATAGCCTAGTATGGCCGAGCGCCTATAAGCGAGCCTACTATGGCAGAGCAGTTATATATACCGAGCCTTATAAGGCCGTACAATTATTTTACTTACTATATTGAAGGAGTTGAGTCAGTATCAGCAGGTAAGTATATCTCCAGATCATCTTTGACTCCCAGTTAATTTCAGTTATCATATTATCAGTTCAGTTTCAGATTTCAGTTATTTTATTGCCTTACATACTCGGTACATTATTTTGTACTGACGTCCCTTTTTTGGGGGCGCTGCATTTCATGCGTGCAGGTTCAGACAGACAGACGGGTAGACCTCCTCAGTAGGTGTTTTCCGAGTTTCGCCTGATCGGTAAGCTCCACGTCTTTCGAAGTTGCCAGGACTAGAGTTTTGTGTACATCTTATGTATATCTGTATATATGTTATGGGTAGGTCGGGGCCCTGTTCCGATCACAGTACATCTATCAGTAGAGGCTTGTAGGCATATCCTGTTGGTTAGTGCAGTATGTTGGGTTTGTATAAATTGGTGGTTTGTCAGCTGTAGTAGCTATGACGGCCTTGTCGGCCTAGCTTTATATTGATATTTAGTTAGTGCTAGTTTCCATTCAGTTTTATATTTTGCTTCGCAAATTATCTTGCAAGGTGGCCCCATGGCCAAAGTATGACATTATGTGTTCAGAGTCCCTTAGTCGCAATTTGGTACGCCAGGTTAGGTGAGGCACGGGGTGCTTGTCTCGCTCCTAGGTTCGGGGCGTGACAAACATACAAGAGAAAAATCAATAACGAAATGAACGCAGAATATACCTCGAGGGAAACAGGAACCGAACCTCACCATGATTCTTGGCCTCCCATCTACCTTTAGCCAAATCACGCCAAGCGCGCTCGGCATAGGATGAAGTCGAGGCTAACTTTCGAACCCAATCCTCGAGATCAAGCACAACTTGTGGCATCCAAGGTGCAGCTGAACATCAGAAAATAATATTAGCAAACACGGAAAAAGGCACGAAAAGCAAACACGGATCACTTACGGTCGAAGTTCTATTTTTCAGGAAACGACATCTTTTCCTCCAGGATAAGATCACGAGTCCTCACCCGAACATATCGACCCATCTAGCCTCGATCCTTATCTTCATCGATGCTCGACATCAAAGCCTTCGATGCCCGATGATATAGCCTAATAAGTCCACGATAAATCTGAGGCCGATACAGTCGTATAAGGTGGCTCAGAGAAAAATCCAACCCTCCGGCTTTGATAGAGAAGAAACGCAATAAGATGACTATACGCCATAAGGAAGGATGAATTTGGCCGAGGGTGACCTGATATCTCCTGTAGAAATCAAAAATCACGGGATCGACAGCTCCCAACGTAAAAGGGTAGGTGTAAACACTCAGAAATCCCTCCACATAGGTAGTGACGCTCTCATCGGAGGAGGGGATTTGTATCACAACCTCAGAACCCCAGCCGCAATCTTTCCTGACGGTCTCGAGGTTAACCTACGCTATAGAGCACATATACATCGATACGTGCTCACACCGACTCGGAACGGACGAAGGATTCTCCACTTTAAAATCAGCTTTTAAAATACACGGGCCGGGAATATAATCTTGAACAGACGGCTCGGTCGGCGCCTTATCGTCACACGGCCGTGAGGAAGAAGCTTTCTCCTTGTGAGGTACGATTTTTGAAGTTTTCGCCATTAATACGAGAAGAAAAAGTCGCAAAGAAAGGTGAAAGAGGGGACGACACCGAAACTCTGGTACAAGCGGCACTAAAACGACGAAATAAGAGAAACTAATCAAAGAGAATTTAGGAAAAGAGGAAGCACAAAAGTGGAAAACATTGTATGCGAAAATCATTTATAAGGCACGACGATTCGTCTAGCGGTGGCCGACCACCGACTGACGCTCATTAAATGCCTCGACAAAACCAAATCGATGGGACAGCTATCATGCACGTCATAGTCAAAGCCGATAGAAACGTCATTGTCGATTCGGTCGAACCTTAGGGAAATCACATCGTTCCTTGTCATCTCCTTTCCGAGAAACGAGGGGGCTATCTGTATACGGTTAAAACCGATCCTCGGTCGTGACGATCGATCGAGGATGGCATTTCAATCGAGGGGTACCTTCATGGAGACCCCGAGTGAATTCCGAGATGGGGGCGTCGAGCCCGGGCGTTCGAATCGACCGAGGTAACATCGGTCGATACAGGTCCCGAATATCGATGCCCGAAAGTGATCACCTAGCTCGAAATCAAGGCCGAGGTTCCGATCCGGTACCGAGCTCGAGTCGGTATCGAGTTCATAGACAAAAGCTGTTACAACCGCACCAAAGGAGAGAATCTCTGCGGGAATTAAGGAGGAGACATACCATCATGGGTCCTCCACTAGTAATATTTATTCCATCATGTTGCTATAGATAAAGTAGCAATCCTTGGCTATAAAAGCCAGGAGAGTTTGTAATAGAAGACACTTTTTCACTAGGATTAAGAATTCATTGTGTTTATCTTTCTAAAGCTCACCTAATATCTTTGTTCATCATCTTCTATTTTTGCACCATAAATACGTGCATTGTTATTTTCATATCAGAGGAATCTACTTGCCCTTAGAACCATACATAAATTCAACTTTATCCGATTTTTAGGGTAAACACAAATATGTAAATCCAATTTTCAAATAATCAGATTTGTTTTTATTAGTGTGATTAAGATATTCATATTAAAGAAAATTAAAGATGATCAGATGGTTTTGAGAAAATGGAAATTTGTGATATTTGGTCATGGATGTAAGAATGTACTAGAGGTTTTTGACCACTTAACTTAACACGTGTTACACTTTTGGTTTTGACTTCAAACAAGTTGGATAACAACACGTGGATCCCCAATTTTGTGCGTCTCTCTTTTTCTTGCTTTCTCTTTGACAGATAAAAATCAACCTCTTCGATATGGAAATTGAGTGTTTGAGACATGCTACGACGTAAAAAGGAAAAAATTCAAACTAATCTATAATATAATATCTATATCTATTTATTTATATTATATTAAAAGCACGAAAGCCCTTAGCGAAATGTCATTCGTCTTTTTTACCCTTCTAAAATATAGTTAACAGTTAACACTAGACAAAACAGTCATTTAACTATTATTTTTAATATTTAGGACTTTAAAAACACTAAAAATTTAAAATTTTGGTTATCAAATCTTTTTTTATTTGAATTATTTCCTTATATTTAGGACTTTAAATTAAAAAGATTTTATTTCTGCAAAGCTTCAACATTCATCTTTTTCTTTCCTTCAAAAAACTGTCACACATGTCTCTTTCTCTCTCCCAACTAACAACCTCAAATCTTTTTCCTTTTTGCCGGTAAGATTTCAAACATTTTACAAGTTGAACTGGATAAGTTTTCAAAGAATTTACAAGTATTTTCTATATTGAGTATTATTTTGTGAGAATCGTAATATTCTTGATTCTATGGCTTGCTTACCAAGAGTTCATGAAAGTTTGCAGCCACAAATCTTGCATTAATTATTGGTCCTGACTTCATATAACAAATTATAACAGAGAGTTGTTCTTTATTTTTGACTTATAACATGTTATTTAATGTGTTCCAAAGCCAATATTGATTTCTAGCTACTTGGAAATTTCTTGATTTGATCATGGCGCATGATCGTGCTGACACAAAGAATATATTGTATGCAGCTTTTCAGGAAATTGCAGACATGATTAAAGAGAAGAAATCAAAAGGCATGTGTGAAGAAGTCTATCAAAGAGAATAATTTTACGTTGGAGGAAGAGGCAATCTATAAAGAAAATACTTGTGGGTTTGAGTGACTTTCTCATGATTTCGGGGAGCATCAAATTCGCCTAATATCTTTTTCTTTTTTTGCGATAACCAACACAGTCGTTTTTTTCTCTCTCTAAGTCCCAAAGTATTTTACTTCGAATTGGAGAGAATGATCAAGTTTGCGTTAATCGTGTCAATTTAGACTAAACAGATCCTTGAAAGGACCTCGGTTTGGAGTTTACCAATCCTAGCATGAATCTTGCTTTAGTTACATTACTAAACAATATTTTAGCTCCTTTAAGGGAAAAAGATCCCAATACCTCGAGTAAATCTTTTGTTATCATCTTTGTCGAGACCCCAAATTTCCTCCGTAGGATGTCGTGACGGCACCTAGTCTCTAACACTAGGTAAATCTATCAATGCAGAATAGTAATAAATATCTGAAATAAATAAACTACAATTCAAATAATTTCAACTCCCAAAACCCGGTAGAAATAAGTCATAAGCTTTTACGAATTTATTCTCTATGTCTCTATACATCAGAGTCTAAAGAAAATAAGGAAGACAATATAGTAAGATAGAAGGGGACTCCGGAGTCTGCGGTCGCTGGCAGATATACCTCGAAGTCTTCTCGTACAACTAGTTTACTGATACCTGGTTTGATAAGGTGTACCTAGATCTGCACAAAAAGATGTGCAGAAGCGTAGTATGAGTACACCACAGCGGTACCTAGTAAGTGCCAAGCCTAACCTCGGTAGAGTAGTGGCGATTTCAGGTCAGACCCTACTGAAAAATAATAATAGATGGATGGTAAAATGTTTCACAATATAATAAAATAAAATGACAATAGAAATGAATCAAGTAGTAGGTCACCATTTAATTACACAAATAATGGTAAATAATACCTCGTGGAACAAAACAAATTTCTTTTCAACTTTAAGAAAAACCACAAACAAATCAAAGGCAACTACGACCATAAATCAACATCAACAAGGGCACTCCCGAGGTACCGTCTCGTAGTCCCAAATCATAAATAAATTCACAATATCTCATTTCCTTATCTCACCGCGGGAGCCTTCACAATTTATTTTAAAGAAAATATTTTTTCCGAAATAACATCCCGCGTTTTAGCCATCCTTATCACACCGCATGACTTCTAGTAGTTTCCCCTACTAGCCACGCGTATCAAGCCACCCTTATCTCACCGCATGCGTTTCAATACCCAGACCTTATACCACCGCATACGTATCAACATCACAATATATCACAATTTGCACCTCAAGTGCTCAAATAATTTAACTTGCCAAAATACTTCAACAACAATATTTTTCCACAATAAAGAGCTCACGGCTCATGCCAACATAAATCACTAATAATATTTTTTCACAATAAAGAGCTCACGGCTCCATCACAATGAGTACGAAAATCTCACAAAATATCTAGGAATAAATAATTCAACAAAATAATATTTCAAAATCTTTAATACGTTGCTTCAATACCAAATTTAAAAATGTCAAATACTTCATATTAATAATATTTAATTTTAAAAAAAATTAACTTCAAATAATGTACAGAATAAAAGAAACCAAGTTTCAACTAAACAGGTAAAACAATTACCAAGAAAAGGTCAAGCAATTTTAAAATATAAACATTAAATCAATGATGAAGAATATATCAGAATAAAATAGTTTAATTAATGCGCAACAGTGATCAACACAATTTAAAAATATAATATTTCACATTTAGCCCGTGTACACTCTCGTCACCTCGTGTACACGACTTTCAACGCATTATAATTTATCACTTCAATACCAATCCTAGGGGAGATTTTCCCTACACAAGGTTAGACAAGTCACTTACCTCGACTTGCTCCAATTTAACCAAGTAGTATGCTTTTTTCTCGATTTTCCGACTCCGATCGACTCGAATCTAGTCATAATTAATTCGATACAGTCAACAAAACTTATAGGAATCAATTTCATAAGAAAATACTATATTTTTCAATAAAATCCGAAATTAGCTCAAAAATGGCCCGCGGGGCCACGTCTCTGAATCCGACGAAACTCACAAAATCCGATAACCCATTCAATTAAGAGTCCAACCATACCAGTTTTACTCAAATCCGACTCCGAATCGACACCGAAATCTCAAAAATTTGTTTCTATGAGATTTCTAAAATTCCCCAAAATTCAATCTCAAAACACTAATTAAATGGTAAAAATAATGATATATTCGTGTATATTGACCAAATTCGAGTTAGAATCACTTACCCCAATGTCTTTCCTTGAAAATCTATTAAAAATCACCTCTGCTCAAGCTCCATTTTTTTAAAAATGGCGAATGGGACGAATGTCCTCTTTTATAAATCTGCCTAGGCAGCCTTCAGAACTGGGTCTGGATCGTGGCTTCGATCATGGCCCTCGAGCCTAGGCCTTGATTATGGCATCGAGCCTGGTCCTTCGATCATGGCCTCGAGGCTGGGCCTTCGATCATGGCATCGATCCTGAGCCTCGTCTCTGGCTTCGACCCTGGCCGTCGACCCTAGGCTCGATATCTAGGCTCGATCTTGGGCTCGATCACAGCCTAGAATATCCAGTGTTGATACCCATTTTCCCTCATATTTTTCCAAATATATATATAAATACTTTCAAAATAGTGCATATGCATCATCATTCGATTTACAAGCATACACGAGTATTTTTCATAATCTTCCATGATTTTTAAAGACTTTAAATCAATTTATTTCTGTATTTTATTATATAAATATCTAATAATTACCCTTCTAATTATTTTTATGATAATTTAATCATCTAAACTTATCATTTATACCAATATGAGGTTTTAAATAATTTCCGTGCACTTCGTATAGTTACATTTGTATTTTTTCAGGGCTAAATTGCATATTTTGCAATAATAGCCCATATGTACATATAATTACATTATTTATACAAAAATTAATTTTTTATATTTTTATAATGTTAAATAACCGTTTTAATCATTTGCATGTACAAATGATATTTTTTTATTTATTTATTACTTTTATAAATTATTTATTTGATTAAAATTATTTATTTAAAATCTAACCCTAAATTCCTCCTAATTTCGGACATGACTACCCAGACCTTGGCCCAATTACCCCATCCCAATTCTAAACGACCCAACCCAGTCCAAACTCGACCCAGCCCCTTCTCAAATCCCATCCGTTGATAAAAAATGATCAACGGCTCACAAACAACTCCCCCTTTCCTTATTTCACTCAACCCTAAACCCTAACCCCATTCCCTCCAAACCCGCCGCTTCTCTATTCTTTCCTCTCTGAAAATCATAACCCGCCGCCTCTCAAATAACCTCTCTGAATCTGCCTCAATCATGGATTTTTCCATAATTTTCTTACCTTTTGTGTATTATACCACCATCTCCTATGATTCTATGTTACCTCTTAGTACTTTCCTAAACATGGCAAGTACTACACCTCAGATTTTGACCATTTCCTCTTGACTACTTGAATCTGGACATGTATCTCGTCCATATGCTTCACAACCATGGCTATATGGGTCCGATTAGACGAGATTTCGGCCAATCTTCGACTTCTGCCAACTAGGGTTTGAAGTCCCCTTTGTTTCTTACCGATTCTTACTTGATATTTTTCCTTTTCTGTGTTTGACTACTCTTTTCCTTATCTTTCCCTATTTTTTACTTTATTCTTTGCCTTAAATATGACTCTAAACGATTTTGGTATTTTTGGTATTATTTGTGTGTTTCCCTATTGATTTACTAAAT
The DNA here is from genome assembly GCF_000715075.1 of Nicotiana tabacum. NCBI lineage: Eukaryota > Viridiplantae > Streptophyta > Magnoliopsida > Solanales > Solanaceae > Nicotiana > Nicotiana tabacum. Next base: position 136,967,447 of record NC_134096.1, on the reverse strand, counting down.
CTCTAATTTATGCTCTAAAATCGCTTATAATTGATTCCGGAATATTTTCTTTCTATCTTGTTTGCATCTGAATAATTTGTTTTCCATGTCTATGTGTTCGAATTCTACACTATATAAACCCTTCCCCCATTCCCTTTAGAGGACACTTTTGACTCATTATAGCCTCACTAGATCTAAAGCTTTACTCTGATATTGCATTCTATACTCTGATTTTGGCCGGCTGAAAGTCAAGGCCGTTTAGTTCTGAGATCTTGCTATTCAAAATATTGTGGACTTCTGTTATTTTATGCATTTTCGCTTAACTGGTAAGTCACTTGACTTGTGCAATTTCATCCTTACGTGTCTCTGATTTGTATGTGTTCTTACTTCTGAATCCATGGTTCAATATGCTTCTGAGTTGTGTTTAGGCATCGTTCTGTCAACTTTATATGCTTTTAGTCTCTTTAGCATTTAACTGCTCTTAATGCTAACAGTTTTGAAGTTATCTACTCCTAGCCTGATTAATCTGAACCTTCTTAAGGTTTATTCAGTGAGTGAATTGACTCCTGAATGCTCATGAACATGTTTACTTACTTTGTCCTGAATACTTGTAGTGGATGCGTCATATTTGTGTTAGCCTGTGTCAAGACCTTCATTGTTAGTCATAATCTGCCTCTCTGCTATTGTGTCACTCAACATGATCACTCGACCCCATACCTCTCTGGTGTTTGCTTGTGATTTGGAACAGTTGTCTCATCATGTTTGAATTGTTACTTTGCAATGTTAGGCTAAACCTTTGTTATAACCGGATCATCTTTAGCTAATTAGACCACTATGACAAAGCTTGAATGCCTATATCTGCTACTTGACATGATTTTACCTTCCACTCTGTAGTAATAGTTTTGCATATGTGTCTTTATTTGTGATTGTAATCTCACCCCTGTGCTAACATGATGCCCTGCTCTTTCTATGATTATTTGACTCATCACAATACTGTCCTATTTTCTTGGTAACAATACAAGGTTGTGTACTTAGCATAATTCAACCATGTTTCAACCTGTTTTGCACCTGTGTACAACAATCTTTGTCAATCATGCAAACATGTTCTTTTCTCAACTTCTTTTCAGCATATGACTGCTTCTGTGCTAAGTGTGGGACATATTTCTTAGTTTACATTCAGCTTGCTTTTTAAAGTTCTGTGATTTATTCAACTGTTTGCTTTGTTTTCTCAATTTGGTCGTGTCTGTTTAAATCCCTCAATTCCTGTTTCTCAACTTTGGTCCCTTCTTTCACTTGTCACCTAAGCTCTTTGAATCCCATTCTTAGCCGGCTGAAAGCCAAGGCTACGTAGGTTCTGTCCTTTGACCTCTCTAGTGTGAGCACTGCTCAGGGTTCATTTGAGACCCTCATGAACTCTGACACACTAGGACTTGGTCCCTAGTCTCTCCTCTGAATTATCTCTGTTAACCTCCCTAATGTGAGCACTGCCCTGGGTTCTTGAAGCCCTTGGAAACTCTGACACACTAGGGTTTTGGTTCTATATGCTCAACTTTTATGCCCACAGGGTGAATCACTTAATTCCTGGCTGCCTTATGTCCATGAAGATGTAAATTTGGGCTGTTATCAGCCATGAGAATGAAGGCTTGGCTTGGCTAGGTATATATTTGGGCCTGCTGTAGGCTCCCTATAGTTATTCTACTTTGTAATTTATTCCATTAATTCTGATTTGTAATAATTCTTGTAATAACATTTTGGGGTATTAGTGAAATTGGGAAATGGGTTTTATCTTACACTTGTATTGAAAATGGGTAGAAATCCTGCCTATAGGTTCATTACTTTGCTCAAATGTGCATTAGAAATTATGCCTATAGGTTCTTTATTTGGTTCAAATGTGTTATGCTTTTACTAGTTAGAAACCATGCTTATAGGATATTGAATGATTAATATCTCAATGGGTGCATAGGATTCTGTTTACGTACGGTTTAATCTACAAATTAGATGCCATGCCTATAGGATCTAAAATCTATTTTTAATTATAGAAATCATGCCTATAGGATATAAAATCAGTTTTAATTCTAGAAATCATGCCTATAAAGTCTGAATCCATTTTAATTATCGCCCTGCTCATTTCTTTAAGAGTTTTCAACACCGTGCTAATTACCATTCTAGAAACCATGCCTATACGACTCGATTAAGCAATTCTGAACATATTCCTATGATTACCATTGTTAGTTACTGCGTGAATCACCTAGGCATCATGCCTATAGGTTTTAATCCATTATACCTGCAATCGGTAGGCAATTATGCCGGTTTTAGAAATTGTATTAAGAGAAAAGGCTTTTACGTATAAAATGTCTGCTCATTAAATTCAATGTCACATAGAGATCTTGCCTATAGGGTTCTACAACCTTAACTTATTAAAATCTGCAATTGTCAATGCTAATCAGTTTGGCGTGCATTTGATGTCTAAATGCGGAGGGTAACTTGAGCCCATACTTGTTTCTAATTAAAAGTCCTAACTGTTTTTGTATGTCGCCTAGTTTTTTCCTTTTGAGCAACCAAAGTTAAGGTCTAGAACCACCCTGAAATAGAGGTCCAAATGCCTCCTGGACCCTAGGCATGAGACGGGTAGTGCAACTTTAGAATTGACTAGAGCGCTTTAGGTAAACAACTTAAAGATAGTAATCGGGTAGCAGGAGATGATAGTCTGTGCCCGCTGAATAAAATGAGTAATATCCCGTCTTGAGGGAGTTACGGAGTATTATTTATGTTGCATGGGGTGATCTTTTACGCTAAAAAACTTAGGACCTCCCCATTTCTATTTTAAAATAAATTGTTTATTTCATTTGTCAATTGTTTCTTTTCTCTTAGACTAATTCACATGATTTGAGTTCAGCCGGGACCCACCGTTGTGGACCTCAAGGAGTGCCTAACACCTTCTCCTCGAGGTAATTTGAGCCTTTACCCGATCTTTGGTGACGCAAACTACTAAACCCGAGTCATTTGCAATAGGTGCCCTAACGCACCTTAATCCATTAGGTGGTGGCTCTCTCTTTTAGTAACCCTTCCTTTTAAAAGAGTTGTCAATGTCAAAACCCGATTTCGCGAGAAAGAGGGGCGCGACATCCAGCAGAAGAGAACAAAAATTGCAGCAGCTTTTTAAGTCCAATTTTTGATCCGTTAACCATCTGAAACTCACCCGAGGCCCTTGGGACCTCAACCAAATATACCAACAAGTCCTAAAACATCATACGAACTTATTTGAAACCTCAAATCATATAAAACGACGCTAAAATCACGAATCATGCTCCAATTCAAGCTTAATGAAACTTAGAATTTCCAACTTCTACATTCGATGTCGAAACCTATCAAATCAAGTCCGATTGACCTCAAATTTTGCACACAAGACATAATTGACCTAACAGAGCTATGAAAATTTTTGGAACTAGATTCCGACTCCGATATCAACAAGTCAACTCCCCGGTCAAACTTCCAAACTTTAAATTCCTATTTTAGCCATTTCAAGCCTAATTTCACTACGGACTTCCAAATAAAATTCCGATCACGCTCCTAAGTCCAAAATTATTATACGGACATGTTGGAATCATCAAAATTCTATTCCGGGGTCTTTTGTATATAATTCGACATCCGGTCACTATTTGAACTTAAACTTTTAATTTTTCATCAAAATTCCATATCTCGGGCTAGGGACCTCGGAATTTGATTCTGGGCATATGTCCAAGTCCCAAAGCATGATACGGACCTACCGGAACTGTCAAAACACTGTTCGAGTCTGTTTGCTCAAAATATTGACCAAAGTCAACTTAGTTGAGTTTTAAAGCTTTAATTCACATTTTAATCCATTTTCCACATAAAACCTTTTCGAAAAATTTTACAGACTGCGCACACAAGTCGAGGAATGATAAATAGTACTTTTCGAGATCTTAGAACACATAATTAATTATTAAATTTAAAGATAACATTTTGGGCCATCACATTCTCCACCTCTAAAACAAACGTTCGTCCTCGAACGGAGTTAGAAAAAGTACCTGAGCTGGTGAATAAGTGTGGATAACAGCTGCACATATCATGCTCGGTCTCCCAAGTCGTCTCCTCGACCGGATGACCCCTCCACTGAACCTTCACGGAAGCAATGTTCTTTGACCTTAGCTTTCGAACCTGCCTATCTAAAATAGCCACTAGTTCCTCAACATAAGATAGATCCTTGTCCAACTAAACCGAACTGAAGTCTAACACATGAAACGGATCACCGTGATATTTTCGAAGCATAGAAACATGAAATACTGGATGAACTGCAGAGAGACTAAGTGGTAGTGCAAGTCTGTAAGCCACCTCTCCAACTCTCTCAACAATCTCAAAAGGTCTAATATACCTAGGGCTAAACTTGCCCTTCTTCCCGAACCTCATCACCCCCTTTATAGGCGAAACCCGGAGCAGGACCCACTCACCAACCATGAATGCAACATCACGAACCTTCCAATCCGCATAACTCTTCTGTCTAGATTGGGCTGTACGAAGTCGATCCTGAATCAACTTATCCTTTTCCAAGGCATCCTGAACCAAGTCTGTACCCAATAGTCTAGCCTCGCCCGGTTCGAACCAACCCACTAGAGTCCTGCACTGCCTACCATACAACACCTCATACGGAGGCATCTGAATGCTCGACTGATAACTGTTATTGTAAGAAAACTCCGTAAGTGGTAAGAATTGATCCCAAGAACCCCCAAAATATATCACACGCGAACGAAGCATATCCTCCAGTATCTGAATAGTGTGTTCGGACTACCCGTCTGTCTGAGTGTGAAATACTGTACTTAACTCTACCCGAGTACCCAACTCACGCTATACTGCCCTCCAGAACCGTGATGTAAACTGCGTAGCCCGATCAGAGATGATAGTTACCGGTACGCCGTGAAGTCTGACAATCTCACGAATATAGATTAGAGCCAACTGCTCGGAAGAGTAGGTAGTCATCACAGGAATGAAATGAGCTGACTTGGTCAGCCTATACACAGTCACCCAAACTGTATCAAACTTCTGTTGAGTCCGTGGAAGTCCAACAACAAAGTCCATAGTGATTTGCTCCCATTTTTACTCCGGAATCTCTAACTTCTGAAGCAACCCACTTGACCGCTGATGCTCATACTTCACCTGCTGACAATTTAGGCACCGAGCTACATATTCCACTATGTCTTTCTTCATCCTCCTCCACCAGTAATGTTGCCTCAAGTCCTGATACATCTTCGCAACACCCAGATGAATGGAGTACCACGAACTGTGAGTCTCCTGGAGAATCAACTCACGCAAACCATCTATATTAGGCACACATAGCCTGCCCTGCATCCGAAATACATCGTCATCTCCAATAGTGACTTCCTTGGCATCACCGTGCTGAACTGTGTCCTTAAGGACAAGCAGATGAGGGTAATCATACTGACACTCCCTGATACGATCATAAAGAGAAGACTGATAAACCACACAAGCCAACACTCGGCTCGGCTCGGAAACATCCAATCTGACAAATTGATTGGCCAAGGCCTGCACATCTAAGGCTAAAGGCCTCTCTGCTACCAGTAAATATGCTAAGCTGCCCAAACTTTCTGCCTTATGACTCAAGGCATCGGTCACTACATTGGCCTTTCCGGGATGATAGAGAATGGTGATATCATAATCCTTAAGCTACTCCAACCATCTCTGTTGCCAAAAATTAAGATCCTTCTATTTAAATAGATGGTGTAGACTCCGGTGATCGGTGTAGACCTCACAATAGACACCGTATAAGTAATGCCGCCAAATCTTTAAGGCATGAACAATAGCTGCTAATTCAAGATCGTGGACCAGATAATTCTTTTCATGTACCTTTAACTGTCTGGACGCGTAGGCAATCACCCTACCATCTTACATCAACACTGCGCCGAGATCAATACGCGATGTGTCACAATACTCAGTATAAGATCCTATACCTGTAGGTAATACCAATACTGGGGCTGTAGTTAAAGCTGTCTTGAGCTTTTGGAAGATCTCCTCACATTCCTCGGTCCACCTGAACGGAGCACCCTTCTGGGTCAATTTGGTCATAGATGCAGCAATAGAAGAGAAACCCTTTACAAATCGGCGATAATACCCTGCCAAGCCAAGGAAACTCCGGATTTTCGTAACTGAGGACGGTCTGGACCAACTCTGCACTGCTTCAATCTTCTTTAGATCTACCTTGATTCCCTCGCACGAGACTATATGGCCCAAAAATCCCACTGAATCAAGCCAGAATTCGCACTTTGAAAATTTTGCATATAATTTCTTTTCTCTCAAAGTCTGAAGTATAGTCCTCAGGTGCTATTCATGATCTTCCCGATTCTGGGAATACACTAGAATGTCGTCAATAAACATAATGACGAAAGAATCAAGATAGGGCTGAAATACACTATTCAATAAGTGCATAAATGCTGTTGGGGCATTGGTCAGCCCAAAAGACATCACAAGGAACTCGTAATGACCGTACCGAGTCCTGAAAGCAGTCTTCGGGATATATGGCTCTCGAATCTTCAACTGGTGATAGCCTGAACGTAAGTCGATCTTAGAGAACACTCTGGCACCCTGAAGCTGATGAAATAAGTCATAAATACGTGGCAATGGATACTTGTTCTTCACTGTAACCTTGTTCAGCTGGCAGTAATCAATACACATCCGCATAGAACCATCCTTCTTCTTTACAAATAAGACCGAAGCACCCCAAGGCGATACACTGGGCCGAATGAAGCCCTTATCAAGCAACTCTTGTAACTGTTTTTTTAATTCTTTCAACTCTGCTGGGGCTATAGGATATGGTGGAATAGAAATGGGCTGAGTGCCCGATAACAAATCAATACCCAAATCAATATCCCTGTCGGGTGGCATACCCGGAAGATCCGCTGGAAATACATCAAAAAAATCCCTTACTATAGAAACTGACTCCACGGTAGAAGTATCAATACTAACATCTCTTACATAGGCAAGATACACATCACACCCCTTCTCAACCATTCGTTGAGATTTAAGAAATGAAACAACCCTACTAGGAACATGATCCGAGGTACCTCTCCATTCTAGCCGTGGTAGACCTGGCATAGCCAACGTCACCGTCTTGGCATAACAATTAAGAATAGCGTGATAGGGCGACAACCAGTCCATGCCCAAAATAATATCAAAATCCACCATACTAAGCAATAATAAATAAACTATGGTCTCAAAACCACTGATAACAATTAAACACGACCAATACATACGGTCCACAATAATAGATTCACCCACGGGTGTAGATACATAAACAGAAGAACTCAAGGAATCGCGTGATACACCCAAATACGGGGCAAAATAATATGACATGTAAGAATAAGTGGAGCCTGGATCAAATAAGACTGATGCATCTCTATGACAGACCAGAATAATACATGTGATAATAGAATCAGAAGCAACGACATCTGTCATAGAAGGTAGGGCATAATATCTGGCCTGGCCTCCCCCTCTAGGGCGACCTATACCTACCCGACCTCCACCTCTAGCTGGCTGTGCAGGTGGAGTGGTAACTAATCCCTCATGATATGACGAGTGCCACCACACTCAAAACAGACCCTCAGAGGACGTGGCTAATGGGATTGGCTCGGGCCTGATCGACTAAACTGCCCACTGAAAGCACCCCGTACAGGAGGTACATAAGACACTGGTGGTGCATAATATGGAACTTGAGGTCTAGGAGTAGCCGGAATACCACTGGAAGCTGGAAGTGCTGAATGAATAGGACGACTCACATAACCTCTACCATGACGGGCTACAACTGGGGCACGAGAATTATTATATGTTCCAAAATCTCGGGGTCTCTTAGCTTCCCTCTCTTCCCTCTCCCAGATCTGCATACCTTCCAATCTCCTAGCAATCGACACAACCTATTGGTATGCGATGTCTAACTCTACCTCTCGGGCCATACTGTATCTGATATTAGGGTGGAGACCCTCAATAAATCTGCAAACCCGTTCTCGAACCGTAGCAACCAAGGCTGGTGCATGCCTAGCCAAATCACTGAATCGGACCGCATACTCTGACACAGTCATAGAACCCTGGCGCAACTGCTCACACTCTGCGCGCCATGCATCTTTAAGACTCCGAGGAATATACTCCCTTAAGAACAAAGGCACACGATAAGGAATCAAAGAAGTGAATATTTCCTAACAGTTCCATAACCTCTCGAAGATAAGTACAGACGTCTCCGTACTGATCCACAAGACTCTACTAAACCTGCTTGTGACTCATAATACCTATGAACCTAGTGCTCTAATTCCAACTTGTCACGACCCCAAATTTCCTCCGTAAGATATCGTGACGGAACCTAGTCTCTAAGACTAGGTAAGTCTATCAATGTGGAATAATAATAAATATCTAAAATAAATAAACTACAATTCAAACAATTTCAACTCCCAAAATCCGGTAGAAGTAAGTCACAAGCTTCTACGAATTTATTCTCTATGTCTCTATACATCAGAGTCTAAAGCAAATAAGGAAGACAATATAGTCAGAGAGAAGGGGACTCCAGAGTCTGCGGTCGATGACAGATATACCTCGAAGTCTCCTCGTACAACTAGTTTACTGATGCCTGGTTTGATAAGGTGTACCTGGATCTGCATAAAAAGATGTGCAGAAGTGTAGTATGAGTATACCACAACGGTACCCAGTAAGTGCCAAACCTAACCTCGGTAGAGTAGTGACGATTTCAGGTCAGGCCCTACTGAAAAATAATAATAGATGGATGGTAAAATGTTTTATAATATAATAAAATAAAATGACAATGGAAATGAATCAAGTAGTAGGTCACCATTTAATTACACAAATAATAGCAAATAATACCTCGTGGAACAAAACATAATTTCTTTTCAACTTTAAGAAAAATCACAAACAAATCAAAGGCAACTACGACCATAAATCAACATCAACAAGGGCACTCCCGAGGTACCGCCTCGTAGTCCCAAATCATAAATAAATTCACAATATCTCATTTCCTTATCTCACCGCGGGAGCCTTCATAATTTATTTTAAAGAAAACATTTTTCCCGAAATTGCATATCGCGTTTTAGCCATCGTTATCATACCGCATGACTTCTAGTAGTTTTCTCTACTAGCCACGCATATCAAGCCACCCTTATCTCACCGCATGCGTTTCAATACCCAGACCTTATACCACCGCATGCATATCAACATCACAATAAATCACAATTTGCACCTCAAATGCTCAAATAATTTAACTTGCCAAAATACTTCAACAATAATATTTTTCCACAATAAAGCGCTCACGACTCATGCCAACATAAATCACCAATAATATTTTTCCACAATAAATAGATCACGGCTCCATCACAATGAGTAAGAAAATCTTACAAAAATATCCAGGAATAAATAATTCAGCAAAATAATATTTCAAAATCTTTAATACGTTGCTTCAATACCAAATTTAAAATGTCAAATACTTCATATTAATAATATTTAATTTAAATAAAAACAACTTCAAATAATGCATAAAATAAAAGAAACCAAGTTTCAACTAAACAGATAAAACAATTAGTAGGAAAATGTCAAGCAACTTTAAAATATAAACATTAAATCAATGATGAAGAATATATCAGAATAAAATAGTTTAATTAATGCGCAACAGTGATCTACACAATTTAAAAATATAATCTTTCACATTTAGCCCGTGTACACCCTCGTCATCTCGTGTACACGACTTTCAACACATTATAATTTATCACTTCAATACCAATCCTAGGGGAGATTTCCCCCACACAAGGTTAGACAAGTCACTTACCTCGACTTGCTTCAATTTAACCAAGTAGTATGCTTTTTCCTCGATTTTCCGACTCCGATCAACTCGAATCTAGTCATAATTAATTCGATACAGTCAACAAAACTTATAGGAATCAATTTCATAAGAAAATACTATATTTTTCAATAAAATCCGAAATTAGCTCAAAAATGGCCCGCGGGGCCCACATCTCGGAATCCGATGAAACTCACAAAATCCGATAACCCATTCAATTATGAGTCCAACCATACCAGTTTCACTCAAATCCGACTCCGAATCGACACCGAAATCTCAAAAATTCGTTTCTATAAGATTTCTAAAATTTCTCAAATTTCAATCTCAAAACACTAATTAAATAGTTAAAATAATGATATATTCATATATATTGACCAAATTCGAGTTAGAATCACTGAACTCAATGTCTTTCCTTGAAAATCTATCAAAAAACACCTCTGCTCAAGCTCCAATTTGTTAAAAATGGCAAATGGGATGAATGCCCTCTTTTATAAATCTGCCCAGGCAGCCTTCGAAACTGGGCCTCGATCGTGGCTTCGATCATGGCCCTCGAGCCTAGGCCTCGATTATGGCCTCGAGCCTGGTCCTTCGATCATGGCCTCGAGCCTGGTCCTTCGATCTTGGCCTCGAGCCTTGTCCTTCGATCATGGCCATGAGCATGGTCCTTCGATCATGGCCTCGAGCCTGGGCCTTCGATCATGGCCTCGAGGCTGGGCCTTCGATCATGGACTCGAGGCTGGGCCTTCGATCATGGCATCAATCCTGAGCCTTGTCTCTGCCTTCGACCCTGGCCATCGACCCTAGGCTTGATAGCTAGGCTTGATCTTGGGCTTGATCACAGCCCAGAATATCCAACAGAAGAGAACAAAAATTGCAGCAGCTTTTTAAGTCCAATTTTTGATCCGTTAACCATCTGAAACTCACCCGAGGCCCTCGGGACCTCAACCAAATATACCAACAAGTCCTAAAATATCATACGAACTTAGTTGAAACCTCAAAGCACATAAAACGACGCTAAAATCACGAATCATGCTCCAATTCATGCTTAATGAAACTTAGAATTTCCAACTTCTACATTCGATGTCGAAACCTATCAAATCAAATCCGATTGACCTCAAATTTTGCACACAAGTCATAAATGACCTAACAGAGCTATGAAAATTTTTGGAACTGGATTATGACTCCGATATCAAAAAGTCAACTCCCCGGTCAAACTTCCAAACTTTAAATTCCTATTTTAGCCAATTCAAGCCTAATTTCACTACGGACTTCAAAATAAAATTCTGATCATGCTCCTAAGTCCAAAATCACAATATGGAGCTGTTGGAATCATCAAAATTCTATTCCGGGGTCGTTTGCACATAATTCGACATCCAGTCACTATTTGATCTTAAACTTTTAATTTTTCATCAAAATTCCATATCTCGGGCTAGGGACCTCGGAATTTGATTCCGGGCATACACCCAAGTCCCAAATCACGATACGGACCTTCTGGAACTGTCAAAACACTGATCCGAGTCTGTTTGTTCAAAATATTGACCAAAGTCAACTTAGTTGAGTTTTAAAGCTCTAATTCACATTTTAATCCAATTTTCACATAAAAACTTTCCGAAAAATTTTACGGACTGTGCACGCAAGTAGAGGAATGATAAATAGTACCTTTTGAGGTCTTAGTATACAAAATTAATTATTAACTTTAAAGATGACATTTTGGGTCATCACAATCTTGCCTCATTCTGTTATTTAAATATGCATTATTAGCTATTGTTGCATGCATGTAATATGAGTTTTCTCCATAGACGGATCAAAAAATTTAAATTTATGGGTACCTACATTAATCTCAAGTTAATAACTGGGTTAACCATCAAATATTTATAAATATTTAATATATATACAAGGTGTAACGACCCGACCAGTCGTTTTGAGTATTACAACCCTGTTTCCCCATTTACTGCTCAAATTGTATTTTACAGTTATTGTGTGACTTGCCGGGGTAATTTGGTTCGGGTCCGATGAGGTTTTGGAATGAATTGGAATACTTAGTTCCAAGGTTTAAAGCTTAAGTTAAAATAGTGACCGGATATCGACTTATGTATAAACGACCCTGGAATGTAGTTTTGATGATTCAAATAGCTCCGTCTGGTCATTTTGGACTTAGGAGCGTATCCGAAAACTTATTTGGAGTTCCGTAGTGGAATTAGGCTTGAAATGCCGAAAGATGAATTTTTGGGAAGTTTGACCGGGGGGTTGACTTTTTGATATCGGGGTCGAAATCCGATTCGGGAAATTGGAATAGGTCCGTAATGTGAAATATGACTTGTGTGCAAAATTTGTAGTCATTCCGGATTGATTTGATGTGTTTCGGCACAAAATGTAGCATTTGAAAGTTCAAAGTTTGTTAATTTAGAATTGAGGTGTAATTCATCATTTCGATGTTGTTAGGTGTGATTTGAGACCTCGAGTAGGTCCTTGTTATGTTATGGGACTTGTTGGTATGTTCGGAAGGGGTCCCGAGGGGCTCGGACGAGTTTCGGATGGCTAACGGATCAATTCAGACTTAGGAGAAAAAACTGAAGTTTCTGCCATGTGATGCAATCGCATCTGCGGAAATTCCATCGCAGGTGCGAGAGCGAGACTGGCAAGCGCTAATGTGGGAAGGGACTGTGAGGCATTGGTCGCAGGTGCGAGGGAAATTCCGCAACTGCGTGAGCGCAGATGCGGAAGATTGCGCGCAGAAGCGAGATGGATGGAAGCTGAGGACTTTTGCATTTGCGATGTCTTTCCCGCAGATGCGGCCTCGCAAATGCGGTGGTTTCCTTGCAGATGCGCAAACTGGGCAGGCAAGTGAAGCCCACACATGCAACATTTTGCTCGCACAAGCGGAGGCGCAGGTACGTATATCTTGTCTGCAGGTGCGGATCGACTGGGCAGAATCCTTTAAGTTCGAGGGTTCGACATTTTTCACCCATTTTCGGATTTTGGAGTACAGTTTGGGAGATTTTGGAGAGGAATTTTTTTACACAACTTGGGGTAAGTGTTCTTGACTCCCTTGTGATTATATTTCATGAATTAATCTTCATTTTTGGTGTAAGATTATTGAATCTTCAAGAGAAATAGAAGGAAATTTCTATAATGTCACAAAACGAAATTTTCAAGTTTGAATATCGATTTGGAGTCGGATTTGAGTGAAATTAGTATGGTTGAACTTGTAATTGGATGGGTTGTCATATTTTGTGAGTTTTGTCGGATTCCGAGATGTGGGCCCCACGGGTGATTTTTAGGGGGTAATTTCGGATTTTTGGAAAATATTAGTATTTTGATATGGAATTAATTTCTATAATTTTTGTGAGCTGAATCAAATTAATTGTGACTAGATTCGAGCCGTTTGGAAGTTGATACGCGCATAATGGGATTTCTGGAGCATTGTTTAGCTTGCTCTATATTGGATTCGGCTTGTTCGAGGTAAGTAACTGTAACGAACCGACCAGTCGTTTTGAGTATTTATGCTCCTTTCAACTATTTGAAGTCTTGAATAACTTCCTATGAGGTATTATGACTTGTGTGAATTGCCGGTATTGGTTTTAAGGTATTTCGGAGTTAGCTTGGAAGAATGAATATTCATGTTAGAAGCTTAAGTTGAAATAGTTGACCGGATGTTGACTTATGTGTAAACGACCTCGGAATAGAGTTTTGATGATTCCAATAGCTCCGTATGATAATTTTGGACTTAGGAGCGTGTCCAAAAATTATTTGGAAGTCCGTAGTAGAATTTGGCTTGAAATGGCTAAAATAGAAAGTTGAGTTTGAAAGTTTGACCGTGGAGTTGACTTTTTGTTATCGGGCTCGAAATATGATTCTGGAAATTTGAATAGCTTCGTTATGCCATTTATGACTTGTGTGCAAAATTTTAGGTCAATCGGACGTGATTTGATAGATTCTGGAGTCGTTTGTAGAAATTGAAAGTTTCAAAGTTCATTAGGCTTGAATTGAGGTGCGATTCGTGGTTTTAGCGTTGTTTGATGTGATTCGAGACTTCGACTAAGTTCGTATGATATTTTAGGACTTGTTGATATATTTGGTTGAGGTCCCGAGGCGCTCGGGTGAGTTTCGGGAGGTTAACGGGTCGTTTTTGGACTTAGCATGTTGGCTGAAGACTGCTGGTGTATTTTTTTGGTTTCTTCTTCGCATTCATGTGTGGGCCCTCACGTTCACGAAGGGGAATTTGAGGCAAGAAAGATTTTCCCTTTGCGTTCATGAGAGGGTCTCGCGTTCGCGAAGAAGGGCTGGAGTCATACAAGGTTGTTCATCGCGTTCGCGATTGGGTATCGCGTTCGCGAAGGGAAAAATAGTGGGCATGGATATTTTGCCTTCGCGTTCATGAAGGGGAGCTCGCGTTCGCGAAGAGGAGCTCGCGTTCGTGAAGAAGGGCTCCGTAAAGCATCGCATTCGCGAGCAGTGTCTCGTGTTTGCGAAGAGAAAATGTTGGGCAACACATTTTGTTCTTCGCGAACGCGAGGGACTTGTCGCGTTCACGAAGAAGAGAGGTCTGGACAGAGAGTTTAAGTTTTGAAAATGGGACCTTGTCCCATTTTCAGTTTTTGACGGATTGGAGCTCGGGAAGAGGTGATTTTTAGGTATTTTTCAAGGAAAACAACGGGGTAAGCGTTCTTACTCAATATTGGTTAAATTACCCGAATTCATGGTTATTTTTATCATTTAATTGGTGAATTAAGTGGGAAAAGTTTGAAAACCCTCTTAGTTTAAATTGAAGATTTGAGGGTCGAGTTGGGGTCGGATTTTGGTAAACTTAGTATGGTTAAACTCGTGGTTGAATGGGCTTTCGAATTTTGTAACTTTTGTCGGGTTCTGAGACGTGGGCCCCTCGGGCAATTTTTGGGTGAAATTTCGGATGTTGATGGAAAATTTGTATTTTCTTATGGAATTAATTCCTATCATTTTTATTGACCGAAACAAATTATTTGTGGCTAGATTCGAGACGTTTGGGGGCCAATTCACGAGGCAAAGACATACCGGAGTAAAGAATTACATGGTTCTGAGGGTATGAATCCCTGAATTTGGTATGATGGTATGAATCCCCGAATTCGGTATGATATGAATTGTTGAGGGTGACACACATGATAGGCGATGAACATGTAGACGTGCACCATAGAAATTGTGTCTTGAATAAATCCTGTGAAGTTGTAAAATTAAAGAATCATGTTATTATCTTAACATATGGCATGTGTTAGAGGAATTGAGTTGAGGCTTGTGAGAAAGATCATGTTTAGGCTACATGCCAATATTTTGGGACCCATGGGGTCATGTTGTTGTTGAATTAATTGTTCAAAAATATACATTTCACACTTAGTAATAATTGTCCATTGTGAGGATATTTATGGGATTGAGCTGCGTAACGCAGCAGGCCATAATGGCTTTATACATTATTATTATATGGATCGGGGCTGCCCGCCTACAGCAGGCCTTATAGGCTTTACTATTTTTGGATCGGGGTTGCCCACCTGCAGCAGGCCTTATAGGCTTTGTTATTATACGGATCGGGAATGCCCGCCTGCAGTAGGTCATATTGGCTTTGTATACGCTTGGACTGAAGGAGCCCCTCCGGAGTCTGTACACACCCCCAATGAGCGTAGATGATCATCGATATTCAGGATGGATTTCCCAGGGCATGGACTTGCCTTACTTCTTCTTATATGTATGTTTGGGATGGATGTTTCCCAGGCTTGGACTTGCCTTACTTATTTGTATTATAATGAGTTATCTGGACATGGATCTTGTCCGTGTCATTTATATTTAGGGATAAATTATCCCAGGGCTGGATTGGCCTTATACGGTACAAGGTGACTGACTGTCAGTCGATGTGCATATATATACGGGTTGGAACAACCCTGGGTTGGACTGGCCATAAACAATACCGAGTGACCGGATAATTTGTGACCAGTATTTACATGAGGTATTTCTACTGAGATGTCACATGCCTTATATCATGAAGTATTGATCTATTTCATTTGTACCAAGTTTAACTGTTGAACTTGAAAGCATGCATATATTTCTGTACCATTATTTTTACTGGACTGTACCTATGGAGCTCATCTTTTCTTTCAGCCCAGAGGTTAGTCTTATTACTTATTGAGTTAGTTGTACTCATACTACACTCTGCACCTCGTGTGCAAATCCAGGTGCTTTCGAACACTGAGATTGTTCGATTTCAGAGTACTATCAGTTGGAGACTATCAAGGTAGCTGCTTGGCATCCGCTGACATTGTCTCTCTTTCCTTCAGTTATTGAACTGCTCTATATTTTCAGATAGTGGTTTTTATCAGTCAAACATTGTACTCATATTAGATGCTTATGCACTCAGTAACACCGGGTTTTGGGAGTATTATATTTAAAATTGTGAGATTTCTTCCACTGAATTTAATTATTTGTTTTCAAATTTAAAAGATATGGTGGATTATTGAGATTTTTGGCTTGTCTAGTATTGAGATAGGCGCCATCACGACAGGTGAGATTTTGGATCGTGACAAGTTGGTATCAGAGCCTAGGTAACATAGGTCTCATGAGTCATGAGTAGGTTTAGTAGAGTCTTCCGGATCGGTACGAAGACGTCTGTACTTATCTTCGAGAGGCTGCAGAACCCTTAGGAA
The DNA here is from genome assembly GCF_000715075.1 of Nicotiana tabacum. Lineage (NCBI taxonomy): Eukaryota > Viridiplantae > Streptophyta > Magnoliopsida > Solanales > Solanaceae > Nicotiana > Nicotiana tabacum. Next base: position 136,950,941 of record NC_134096.1, on the reverse strand, counting down.
AATTTCACTTTCTTGTATTCTATCGTGCGAATTTGTTGTTTCCAAAAACTAAATTTCTGTTATTCTATTCTCTCACAGATGGTGAGAACACATACTACTGGATCAGATGGTCAGCCACCAGTGCCACCAGTTAGGGCCGCGAGAGGCCGGGGCCATGGTAGAGGCCATGGCCGAGGTAGAGGTCGAGGTGTAGCTCGTACCACAATTGGACCAGCACCTGTAGTACCACCAGTTGCTCCAGCTCAGGAGCAGATTCCAAATATAGTTGAGCTGACAGGATCAGCTCAGACACCAGCTGTACCCATTGAGATTCCAGGCCTTCAAGAGACTTTGGCCTAGATATTGGCAGCCTGCAATGGTCTTGCTTAGGTGATTTCGGCTCAGGCCGCACCTGCCACTTCTCAGGCTGGGGGAGGTATTCATACCCCTGTTGCACTTATTCAAGACCAGGTAGTACAGGGACTTCAGATACCGGGGGCACTACCAGCCTAGCTGGCTGCAGCTGCTCAGGCCCTGATAGTTCCTATTGTGACAGCTGATGAGCTGAGGAGACTTGAGAGATTTGAGAGGCTTCGACCTCCACCATTTAGCAGTACTGAGTCAGAAGATGCTTAGGATTTTCTGGATAGGTGTCAACGAATGCTTCGGACAGCGGGTATTCTGGAGACCAGTGGGGTCTTATTCACTACTTTTCAATTTTCTGGGGCTGCACTCAGATGGTGGGAGACTTACGAGAGGCGTAGGCCTATTAACGCAACACCCCTTACTTGGCAGCAGTTCTCCGTGGTCTTTTTGGAGAAGTTCGTACTGCGCAGATAGTTTGAGCAGCTTCGCCAGGGTAATATATCTGTGATGCAGTATGAGATGAGATTTTCTGAGTTGGCTCGTCACGCAGTCTGGTTGGTTCCCACTGATAGGGAGAGGATTAGGAGGTTCATTGATGGCCTCACATATCAGCTGTAGTTACTTATGACTAGGGAGAGAGTATCTGGTGCTACTTTTGATGAGGTAGTGGACATTGCTCAGTAGATAGAGATGGTTCGCAGCCAGGAACGCGGAAAGAGAGAATCTAAGAGGCCTCGTGGTCCAGGTGATTATAGCGGTGTTCCTTCAGGGGGTCAGTTTTACCACGGTAGGGTTCGTTCTTACAGACACGCTTAGACGAATCATCCAGTTCACAGTGGTGCATCATCTAACCATGGTTCATACAGTTCTCATCAGAGTCATTCATCACTCAGTGCACTTCCAGCCCCGAGTACACTCCGTGCACCATCAGTTCAAGGATCATATGTACCGGGTCCTTCTGGTAGTCATTCTGGTTCCCGAGGTCTGCCTCAGAACTCGCCACCATTCCACGAGATGGAGTGCTATGAGTGTGGAGAGCTGGGCCATGTGAGGAAATATTGTCCCTGCCGTACGCGAGGAGTCAGGCTACTACTTCTATACCAGTTGCTTCACCACCCGCTCAGCTAGCTCAGGGTGGGGCTCAGTCATCTAGGGGTTGCCCAAGAGGGGGAGGTCGATCCGGTGGCAGTCAGGGCTGATTCTATGCTTTTCCTGCCAGGCTAGATGTTGTTGCTTCAGATGTGGTGATCACATGTATTGTCTCAGTGTGCCACAGGGAGGCATCTATATTATTTGACCCTGGTTTCATCATATTTTGTTCATTTCTGGATATGCCCCGTGAGTCCTTAGTTTCACCTGTTTATGTATCTACGTCGATGGGCGATACTATAATTGTGTACCGGGTGTATCGGTCGTATGTGGGAATTATTGGGGGACGAGACCCGAGTTGGTCTTTTATTGCTTAGCATAGTCAATTTAGATATTAACTGGGTATGGTGAGATATTAGATGTTTTGTTATATGGCCTTGGTCCAAGTGGGGGAGTCTGCTATCTACGATTTGATTGCATGATTAGGTGTGATGTTGGTTTTGGTCCGAGGCATACTTGTTGATTAGTTATGAATTACTGAGTTTGAGATCGGGGATGACTCAAGTAAAGTATGAAAATTATGGAATGAGTAAGTTGTTATTTTGAAGGATGTAGTGCACACGAAGTATGAAATTGATTGGTCGTGTTAGGGTAGGGTTACTTATTTGAGTGTTGATTGTGCTAAAAGAGCACATGTCCTTTGGCTTGTTCGGGAAGTACAATTTAGATTTGAGCATAGCAGTGTGTTTTGAGGGATTTAGATTTATAGGTACGATGTGGCAATTCATTCTTGAAAGGAAGATCACAAATTCTGAACGGAATGGTCAATTTTGGATATTTAGAGGAATGTTATAACTGCCCGAGGATCCCTGAAAAGGGTATGTGATTGAAAGGGCCTTTTTGTTTTGATTTACAGATATTCATAGGTGTTACGATACTCTCCTTGTTGATAGACTGTTGATATTCAAATTATCGATATTATTGGCACGTGAGTTGTATCCGTGCAGGTTCAGATATTGATACCATAGCACGTGAGTTGTCCATGCGAGGGATGTTAATGTGACCTCTAGAAGAGCTGGTTACTGTTATTAAACTTATGTGTATGGGGTCCACTATATATAATGAGCTTATAGCATCACAGTTGTGGTGGTACTTGTTGAACTTACAATACAGTTCTCTACTTTGAGACATCTTCCATTTTGGGTACGAGGTTGCGCAGTTGTGGATTCAGTGGTATTGGTGTGGCATGTTAATAGGATAATTGTATTTAATAATATAAGGTCATTGGACCTAGAATGGGTACTATCATGTTTGATTACGGTATATTCAGGAGTATAATATTGAAACGACTTAGAAAGTGATTATGGTTCTGGTTGGGGTGAGAGAGCTTCATGGTTAGTTGATCTGATGAGTGGTTATGAGTTTTTGATTGTTTCTTTCATCATTGGCAGTGCACGAAGGTTTTGGAATGAGGTTCTATTGAATGCAGGGTTTTAATACTTGTGCTTGGTTGGTTTGGAGTAATTACTGTGATTGTGATCAAGAATGGTGTTGCGAGCATGTGTGTTGTGTAGTATGTAATGTGATTATATCTGGGTTTATGGCTATGGCTCGATACATCTTGTTCAGACTTATACGGTGTGTAAGATTTAGATCTTGGAAAGAATTCTGGGTATTAGAAATTGGGCTCCATGTTTTGGGCTAAGGTTAAATTAATGATTTTCTATTGTATTATATTGTCAGGCCTATATAGAATAGGGTGACGTGGGATCACCCCCGGGTATGTGCATGGTAGATGGAATAGTGATGTGATGGCTTGGAAACAACACTTGGCACGATCGAGGATGAACATATGCTTAAGTGGGGGAGATTGTAATGACTCGACCAGTCGTTTTGAGCATTTACGCTCCTTGTAGCTATTTGAAGTCTTTAATAACTTTCTACGAGATATTATGACTTGTGTAAATTGTCGGTTTTGGTTTTAAGGTATTTCAGAGTTAGCTTGGAAGAATGAATTTTCATGTTAGAAGTTTAAGTTGAAATAGTTGATCAGATATTGACTTATGTGTAAACGACCCCGGAATTGAGTTTTGATGATTCCAATAGCTCCGTATGATTATTTTGGACTTAGGAGCGTGTCCAAAAATTATTTGGAAGTCCGTAGTAGAATTTGGCTTGAAATGGCTAAAATAGAAAATTGAGTTTGGAAGTTTGACCGGGGAGTTGACTTTTTTATATCGGGCTCGAAATCGAATTCTGGAAATTTGAATAGCTTCGTTATGTCATTTATGACTTGTGTGTAAAATTTGAGGTCAATCGGATGTGATTTGATAGGTTCTGGAGTCATTTGAAGAAATTGGAAGTTTTAAAATTCATTAGGCTTGAATTGAGGCGCGATTCGTGGTTTTAGCATTGTTTGATGTGATTCGAGGCTTCGAATAAGTTCATATGATGTTTTAGGACTTGTTGATATATTTGGTTGAGGTACCGAGGTGCTCAGGTGAGTTTCGGGAGGTTAACGGGTCATTTTTGGACTTAGCATGTTGACTGAAGGTTGCTGGTGTATTTTTCTGGTTTCATTCTTCGCGTTCGCGAGTAGGCCCTCGCGTTCGCGAAGGGGAATTTGAGGCAGGCAAGATTTTCCCTTTGCGTTCGCGAGAGAGTCTCGCGTTCGCGAAGAGGGGCTGGAGTCATACGAGGTTTTTCACCGCGTTCACGAAGGGAAAAATAGTGGGCATTGATATTTTGCCTTCGCGTTCGCGACGAAGGGCTTCGTAATGCATCGCGTTCGCAAGCAGTGTCTCGCGTTCGCGAAGAGCAAATGTTGGGCAGCACATTTTGTGCTTCGCGAACGCGAGGAACTTGTTGCGTTCGCAAAGAAGAGAGGTCTGGACAGAGAGTTTAAGTTCTGAAAGTTTTTGACGGATTTGAGCTCGGGAAGAGGCGATTTTCGTGAGTTTTTCAAGGAAAATAACGAGGTAAATGTTCTTACTCAATATTGGTTAAATTACCCGAATCCATGGTTATTTTTATCATTTAATTGGTGAATTAAGTTGGAAAAGTTTGAAAACCCTCTTGGTTTAAATTGAAGATTTGAGGGTCGAGTTGGGGTCGGATTTTGGTAAACTTAGTATGGTTAGACTTGTGGTTGAATGAGCTTTCGGATTTTGTAACTTTTGTCAGGTTCTGAGACGTGGGCCCCACGGGCGATTTTTGGGTGAAATTTCGGATGTTGATGGAAAATTTGTATTTTCTTATGGAATTAATTCCTATCATTTTTATTGACCGAAACAAATTATTTGTGGCTAGATTCGAGACGTTTGGGGGCCAATTCACGAGGCAAAGACATACCGGAGTAAAGAATTACATGGTTCTGAGGGTATGAATCCCTGAATTTGGTATGATATGAATTGTTGAAGGTGACACACATGATAGGTGACAAACATGCAGACGTGCACCACAGAAATTGTGTCTTGAATAAATCATGTGAAGTTGTAAAATTAAAGAATCATGTTATTATCTGAACATGTGGCACGTGTTAGAGGAATTGAGTTGAGGCTTGTGAGAAAGATCATGTTTAGGCTACATGCCAATATTTTGGGACCCATGGGGTCATGTTGTTGTTGAATTAATTGTTCAAAAATATACATTTCACACTTAGTAATAATTGTCCATTGTGAGGATATTTATGGGATTGAGCTGCGTAACGCAGCAGGCCATAATGGCTTTATACATTATTATTATATGGATCGGGGCTGCCCGCCTACAGTAGGCCTTATAGGCTTTACTATTTTTGGATCGGGGCTGCCCGCTTGCAGCAAGCCTTATAGGCTTTGTTATTATACGGATCGGGAATGCCCGCCTGCAGTAGGTCATATTGGCTTTGTATACGCTTGGACCGAAGGAGCCCCTCCGGAGTCTGTACACACCCCCAATGAGCGTAGATGATCATCGATATTCAGGATGGATTTCTCATGGCATGGACTTGCCTTACTTATTGCTTATATATATATTTGGGATGGATTTTTCCCAGGGCATGGACTTGCATTACTTATTTGTATTGTTATGAGTTATCTGGACATGGATCTTGTCCGTGTCATTTATATTTAGGGATAAATTATCCCAGGGCTGGATTGGCCTTATACGGTACTAGGTGACTGACTGTCAATCGATGTGCATATATATACGGGTTGGAACACCCCTGGGCTGGATTGGCCATAAATGTTTATTTATATACGGGTTGGAACACCTCTGGGCTAGATTGGCCATAAATAGTACCAAGTGACCGGATAATTTGTGACCAGTATTTACATGAGGTCTTTCTACTGAGATGTCACATGCCTCATATCATGCAGTATTGATCTATTTCATTTGTACTGATTTTAACTGTTGAACTTGGAAGCATGCCTACATTTCAGTACCATAATTTTTACTGGACTGTACTACGGAGCTCATCATTTCTTTCAGCCCAGAGGTTAGTCTTGTTACTTATTGAGTTAGTTGTACTCATACTACACTCTGCACCTCGTGTGCTGATCCAGGTGCTTTCGGACACAGAGATTGATAGATTTCAGAGTACTATCAGTTGGAGACTATCAAGGTAGCTGCTTGGCGTCCGCTGACCTTCTCTCTCTTTCCTTCAGTTATTGTACTGCTCTATATTTTCAGACAGTGGTTTTTATCAGTCAAACATTGAACTCATATTAGATGCTCATGTACTCAGTGACACTGGGTTTTGGGAGTGTTATATTTGAAATTGTGAGATTTATTCCGCTGAATTTAATTATTTGTTTTCAAATTTAAAAGATATGGTGGTTTATTAAGATTTTTGGCTTGTCTAGTATTGAGATAGGCGCCATCACGACATGTGAGATTTTGGGTCGTGATAGTAACTCTTCTAATCTTGGAGTTGAGGGTGTGAACCCTGAATATATGTATTATGTGAATTGTTGGGAGGTGACACACATGCTAGGTGACGGGCGTGTGGGCATGCACTATAGAAATTGTGACATAATTATTTATGTGGACTTTTATAGTTAAATGATCTTGGCATTTTCCATGCGGTTTTATGAGTTAAAGAAATTGAGCTGAAAAGTATATTAAAAATCATGTTAAGGCTATGTGCCAGTATTATTGGGACCCACAGAGGTCATATTGCTGTGAATTATTTGCTTAAACCGAAAATTCATACTCAGTCATATTCATTTTATTGCATATCATATCTCAGTCTCTGTTGTTATTTATTGATACATCATATCATCATTTTGGGCTATTTGCATGACATTGTGAGCCCGAGAGACTGGAGAGATTGATGACTGAGTGAGGCCGAGGGCCTGATTGTGAGGATTAGTATGGATCGGGGCTACTCGCCTGCAGCATGCTTTATATACTTTATTAGTACAGCACATGAGTTGTCTGTGCAGTACGTGAGTTGTCCGTACAGATTATAGCGCTTGGGCTGAAAGAGCCCCTCCGGAGTCTGTACATACCCCCAGTGAGCGCATGTACCTACTAAGTGCAAGTGCCGAGTGCCATGTGCTGAGTGACTGGGAGACATGAGTGATTGTGAGGTATGCCTGAGTGGCATGAGTGATTGTGAGGTATGCTCGAGTGGCATGCATGATTATGAGGTATGCTCGAGTGGCATGAGTGACTGTGAGGTTTGTCCGAGGGGCTGTATATGAGTGATGTTCTGCCAGAGGGGCTGTTTATGATTTTATCACTGAGTTGCATCGCATTGGCATGCACACATGACATACGGGCATAGAGATGTATTTTCCTCATGATGTACAACATCACATCATTCATGATTTCTCATACATTTTGACAGATGGGCATAGTGATGCATTTGTATTTACACGGGTTATCTGGAAGGAAAAAATGAAACATCTTATTTATTATTGAAAAGATTTTGGGAGAAATTTATTATTTTCAAACTATTCATATTTTTGGCAATTTCGGCAAACGATTTGGGTTTTCACTGATGTATTTGAAAGGAAGAACTATTATTTTGGAAATCATGATTTGGCTGAGCATTTTATCTCTGAGTTACTTCTATTATTATTTGCTTTATGTTGTTATGGACTGTTGTGGACTATTGGTTATGGACCTGACCTTGGTGGAAGCTCGTCACTACTTTCAACCTACGACTAGGTTTGTTACTTACTCAGTACATGGGGTCGGTTGTGCTGATACTACACTTCTGCACATTACGTGTAGATATTGGCTGTTGTTGTTGCTGTGCTCGATGGTTGCCGGATTTGAAGATGTACCTGTGTTCCTGTTGTAGCTGCCTCTTGTTCATGGTAGCCTTAGATTTTATAAAAGCTCTGTTTATGTACTATTCAAACAGACTATGTATTTATTTCATTTCTGCTTTGTAAACTCTATTGTTAGAAGCTCATGGTTTGTACTACCAGTTCTTGGGGAATGTATAAGATTAAGACCTTTATTCACTTAAATTGCTTTAATAATTATTTTATAATTGGATAGTTGGTAATTAGCTTACCTAACAGGTTGGGTTAGGTGCCATCACGACTAGTTGGATTTTGAGTCGTGATAAGGTGGTATTAGAGCTCCAGGTTCACAAGTTCTACAAGTCATGAGCAAGTGTCTAGTAGAGTCTTGCGGATCGGTATGATGACGTCCATACTTATCTTCGAGAGGCTACAGGGAATTTAGGATATATACTTCCCATCTTTCTTTCCTTATCGTGTGGGATTGATTCAGCTTGGGACATAACTCTTTGAATTCCTTTCACGTATTCGTATGCGCACATGAGCGCTCGGTATCAGCTGTGCATCGCCGACTTGTAATTCCATGGATGAGGTTCGAGAGGTGTATTATGTGTTTTGGTGATGGGCCAGTCTGGAAGGATTTGAGGTCAGGATTAGATCGCAGCTTAAGCTCAGTAGCTTCAGTTGTAAGTTGCACAATTGGACTTATATGTCTGGTGATGACCCTACAGTGGAATTTGGCGCTCGATGAGCGGTGGAATGGCGGTATGATGGGTATGATGTGACCGCGAGATGTGTTAAGACGATTGAAATATGACCAGGAGTGTTTCTGTGAAATGTAAAGGAAAGGCCATTGGGTGCTTGATTTTCGTTTTGATGTGACGTACAGTCTCGAGTATGAATGTTTTGAAGGATCTTTCACATTGTTAAATTTTGGGGTAAATTACTCCCTCATGTGTGGTTAATGAGTTTGGACTCAGAAAGATTTAGTGATTGCGTAGAAATTATGGCCGCAAAAAGATATAAGAAGATGCCAATTTGAGGCTAGGGAGGTGGGTTATCTCCTGGAGAGTAATCTACGTAGGTGTGTTCCTTGTAATGTGAGTGAAGGGTTTCTTTTCTGCCAGTGGGGCGTATGCGTGGAGATTGGAATTTGAATCTGGCTAAGAAAGTCGACTTAAGTGTCAAGGGAATGATTGCGAGCTTAGAGGATGATTTGGGGTATTTTTATGGTTGGTGTTGTATGAACTTGGGAAGAAGTTTCGTTGGACTGACTGTGGCATTATGGCAGTAAGAGAGTATTGGTATTGTGAGTTATGGAATGGTTTAATCTATGGCTTTGAGCCAAGCGAGGGAGTCTGCTATTGACAATTCGATTTCATGGTTAGGTGTTAAATTTTAATTTTGGCTTGAGGCATACTTGTGGGATATCTATGACTTGCAGAAGTTGAGATCGAGGATGGCTCGAATAAGAAAATTCCTGGTTAAGGATTATATTGCACGTATGAGTATATGAAATTCGCGGGATGAGTGAGTTGTTATTGGTGAATGATGTAGTGCGCACGGAGTATGAATTTGATATGTGGCGTTAAAGTAGAGTTACTTCTTTGATTGTTGTGGTGCTAATGTGGTACGTGTCTTTTGGCCCATTTGGGCGGTGCAATTAGATTTGAGCAAAGTGGGTGACTCCCGAGAAAATTCCAGTGGGTTTGAGAATTATATATAGCAATTGAGAATGTTTCCAGACTTGTGTATGGATAAAATCCGAGATTTGCGTTTGATGGTGCCTGGACTTGCGGAAATTCTATATGACTATGGACTCTACATTTTTGTATATGGAAGGTAAGAAGAACAATTTCAAATTCACATAAGGTATTCTTAGAGTGAGTGTTATAGTTGTGGTATTTTTGAAGGTGCTTAAGAAGAATACAGTTGCTTATGGGCCGTAGGGCATTGTGGTTCTATGCTGAGGTTTGTAGGGTGAGTTGTGGTTAAAGATCGTGGTATTTTAGCAAGAAGAAGTATCAATATGAAGACAAATTCGGAAAATACTCGGAGAAAATAGGACAACTGGGTAGTAGGTTGGATCAGTATGGTAATGGATATGATCGGTTCTTTGGGTGCTTATGATGTGGGGGTTTTCTATAGGTGCTTTGTGGCAATACACCTGGACTTGGCGACCTGCGTGGCTTGGTCGAGTTAGAGGAATTTAGTTTTAAGGGCTTGATTATGTGCAAATGGATCCCAAAGTATTCTTGATGGTTTCTACCGGTGTGGAGAACGTGTTGTGTATTGTGATTTCCTCTTGGAGGGAAGCAAGATGAAGGTTTCTAATTAACTGGATATGTAATTTGCTGGTGACCAGAGTTGATAATGAGATTCTTGTGCTTTTCACATGATGGCAAGATAGATGTTATGTGTTGTGCGGAAGTTAGATTTACATGTACAAGGTGACAGTTTAGTCTTGAAGGAAGGTAACAGAGTTTGGGCAGAATGGTCATGAATTCTTAGACAACATGGGCGGTTCCAAATGACTAGATGAATACGATTACTACTAGGTGTATGAGAAGGGTGCGTATTTCAAAAGACGCACTATGTTTTGAATTATGGATATTTAATAGGTATTGCGGCATTTTCCTGGCTGATTGACTACTGATTTAAGACGTTGCTATGTGGCATGAAAGAATGGGAGAAATATTCCTCTTGGGATGATCGTGTATGAGAGATGTGTTAGACATTCAGTCAGTGGAGATGGAATCGGAAATGGTAATTCGTGTGTTCTACGGATTTGGAGACTAGGAGTTCTCAGGAGCAAATTGTTTCATGGTTGTGGACTGTGAAGTTGTGGTCGGAGCTAGCCAGATGATAGAATGTATTGTGATTCAGTCATTATGGATTTTTGGAGGGATTTGTATCTATTTGTGGGTAACCCGAGTTGATTTGGGGGTCCATTGGTAGGCCCTATTAAGATATGTATTCTACACCAAGCCGGAATGGTTGGCTCCATACTGCTATTATTGAGGGATGTGCCATTCGGTTGATGTTGAACTTATTCATGTTCTGAAATGATCTGTGAGTTACTCCTTTATGCTACAAGGAGTTGTGATTCATTGGTTATGTGCACATATGGTGCGGTTCTATTTGAGCTTTATAGCGGCATTTGCGCGTGATGAGTATTTGGGTATTGCATGATCGATTGCGTAATGGTTATGTTCTTTCAGGTTTTGTGTAACATTTATTTTTGTCATTTTCCTCTATGTGGTTATTGATTTTGAGCGGGGTGGCTCGAGGTATATATTATGGACCAACGTTTGGATGGGGTCACGCATTGCAGCAGAGTTATGTTAAGGTATGAACCTTGTGTTAGAATCGGGTGATAGTTCTACGGTGTATGATGAATTTTCAGCATTTCGTTGTGGCGGTACTTGTTAATCTGGCAGGGCAGTTCTCTTATTGAGTTATTTTACATGACTGGGTACATTTGAATTGTTGTGTATTGGTGCACGGATGGCACGGGTTGTGTCTCTGAGTTATATCAATGCGGCATGTCTGTGGAATAGTCGTGTTTAGTAATGTAAGGTCATTGGACCTAGAATGTGTACTATCAGGTTTGATTTCGGTATATTCGGGAGTATAATATTGAAAGTCGGCTCAAAAAATGATTATGGTTCTAGTTGGAGCGATAGAGCTCCGTGACTTGTTGATCTGGTAAGTGTTCATGAAATTTCGCGTGTTTCTTTTATTATCAATAGTGTACGAAGATTTTGGGATGAGGTTTGGTTCGATATGGGTTTAATACTAGTATGTGGTTGGTTTTGGAGTAGTCACTGTGAGCAGGAATGGTGCTACGAGCATGCGAGTTGTGTAATAAGCTGGGTGATTATATCCGTGGTTATAGTTATAGCTCGGTGCAGCTTGTTCGGACTCATACAGTGTGTAAATATAAGATTTGTGTCTTGAAAGAAATTCTAAAGGGTGGAAATTAAATTCCAAGGTTTATGGGCTAAAGTTAAATCAATGATTTCAGTTGTATTATGTTATCAAGCTTATATGGAATAGGGTGACGTGGGTTCACCCCCGGGTACGTGTGTGGTAAGATGGAACAGTGATTTGATGGCTTGAAAACAACTCTTGGCACGTTCGAGGACGAACGTATGTTTAAGTGGGGGAGAATGTAACGACCCAGCCGGTCATTTTGAGTATTACAACCCTGTTTCCCCATTTACTGCTCATATTGTATTTTACAGTTGTTGTGTGACTTGTCGGGGTTAATTTTGTTCGGGTCCGGTGAGGTTTTGGAATGAATTGGAACACTTAGTTCCAAGGTTTAAAGCTTAAGTTAAAATAGTGACCGAATGTCGACTTATGTGTAAACGACCCCGGAATGGAGTTTTGATGATTCCAATAGCTCCGTATGGTGATTTTGAACTTAGGAGCGTATCCGGAAAATTATTTGGAGGTCCGTAGTGGAATTAGGCTTGAAATGCCAAAAGATGAATTTTTGGGAAGTTTGACTGGGGGTTGGGGGGGGGTTGACTTTTTGATATCAGGATCGGAATCTGATTCTGGAAATTGGAATAGGTCCGTAATGTGAAATATGACTTGTGTGCAAAATTTGAAGTCATTCCAGATTGATTTGATGTGTTTTGGCACAAGATGTAGCATTTGAAAGTTTAAAATTCGTTAATTTTGAATTGAGGTGTAATTCATCGTTTCGATGTTGTTAGGTGTGATTTGAGGCCTCGAGTAGGTACGTGTTATGTTATGGCACTTGTTGGTATGTTCGGACGGGGTCCCGATGGGCTCGGGCGAGTTTCGAATGGCTAACTGATCAATTCGGACTTAGGAGAAAAAGCTAAAGTTTCTGCCATCTGATGCAATCGCACCTGCGGAAATTCCATCGCAGGTGCGAGCTCGCAGAAGCGAGACTGGCAAGCGCAGATGCGGGAAGGGACTGTGAGTCATTGGTCGCAGGTGCGAGGGAAATTCTGCACCTGCGTGAGCGCAGATGCGGAAGATTGCGCGCAGAAGAGAGGTGGCTGGAAGCTGAGGATTTTCGCATCCCGATATCTTTCCCGCAGATGCGGCCTCGCAAATGCAGTGGTTTCCTTGCAGATGCGCAAACTGGGCAGGCAAGTGAAGCCCACACATGCAACATTTTGCTCGCACAAGCGGAGGCGCAGGTACGTATACCTTGTCTGCAGGTGCGGATCGACTGGGCAGAATCCTTTAAGTTCGAGGGTTCGACATTTTTCACCCATTTTCGGATTTTGGAGTACAGTTTGGGAGATTTTGGAGAGGAATTTTTTTACACAACTTGGGATAAGTGTTCTTGACTCCCTTGTGATTATATTTCATGAATTAATCTTCATTTTTGGTGTAAGATTATTGAATCTTCAAGAGAAATAGAAGGAAATTTCTATAATGTCACAAAACAAAATTTTCAAGTTTGAATACCGATTTGGAGTCGGATTTGAGTGAAATTAGTATGGTTGAACTTGTAATTGGATGGGTTGTCGTATTTTGTAAGTTTTGCCGGATTTTGAAATGTGGGCCCCACGAGTAATTTTTGGGGCGTAATGTTAGATTTTTGAAAAATAATAGTATTTTGATATGGAATTAATTCCTATAATTTTTGTGAGCTGAATCAAATCAATTGTGACTAGATTCGAGCCGTTTGGAAGTTGATAGGCGCATAATGGGATTTCTGGAGCATTGTTTAGCTTGCTCGACATTGGATTCGGCTTGTTCGAGGTAAGTAACTCTTCTAATCTTGGAGTTGAGGGCATGAACCCTGAATATATGTATTATGTAAATTGTTGGGAGGTGACGCACATGGGCGTGCACTATAGAAATTATGACATAATTGTTTATGTGAAATTTTATAGTTAAATGATCTTGGCATTTTTCATGCGATTTTATGAGTTAAAGAAATTGAGCTGAAAAGTATATTAAAAATCATGTTGAGGCTATGTGCCAGTATTATTGGGACCCACAGAGGTCATATTCCTGTGAATTATTTGCTTAAAATGAAAATTCATACTCAGTCATATTCATTTCTTTGCATATCATATCTCAGTCTCTTTTGTTATTTATTGATACATCATATCATCATTTTTGGGCTATTTGCATGACATTGTGAGCACGAGAGACTGGAGAGATTGATGACTGAGTGAGGCCGAGGGCCTGATTGTGAGGATTAGTATGGATCGGGGCTGCCCGTCTGCAGCATGCTTTATATACTTTATTATTATAGCACGTGAGTTGTCCGTGCAGATTATAGCGCTTGGGCTGAAGGAGCCCCTCCGGAGTTTGTACACACCCCCAGTGAGCGCAAGTACCTACTGAGTGCGAGTGCCGAGTGACTGGGAGACATGAGTGATTGTGAGGTATGCCTGAGTGGCATGAGTGATTGTGAAGTATGCCCGAGTGGCATGAGTGACTGTGAGGTTTGTCCGAGGGGCTGTATATGAGTGATGTTCTGCCCGAGGGACTGTTTATGATTTTATCACTGAGTTGCATCGCATTGGCATGCACACATGACATACAGGTATATAGATGTATTTTTCTCATGCTGTACAACATCACATCATTCATGATTTCTCATACATTTTGACAGATGGGCATAGTGATGCATTTGTTTTTACACGGGTTATCCGGAAGAAAAAATAAAATATCTTATTTATTATTGAAAAATTTTTGGGAGAAATTTATTATTTTCAAACTATTCATATTTTTGGCAATTTCGACAAACAATTTGGGTTTTCACTGATGTATTTGAAAGGAAGAACTATTATTTTTGAAATTATGATTTAGCTGAGCATTTTATCTCTGAGTTACTTCTGGTATTATTTGCTTTATGTTGTTATGGACTGTTGTGGACTATTGGTTATGGACCCGACCTTGGTGGAAGCTCGTCACTACTTTCAACCTACGGCTAGGTTTGTTACTTACTCAGTACATGAGGTCGGTTGTACTGATACTACACTTCTGCACATTGCGTGTAGATATTGGCTGTTGTTGCTGCTGTGCTCGATGGTTGGCAGATTTGAAGATGTACCTGCGTTCCTGTTGTAGCTGCCTCTTGTTCATGGTAGCCTTAGATTTTATAAAAACTCTGTTTATGTACTATTCAAACAGACTATGTATTTATTTCATTTCCGCTTTGTAAACTCTATTCTTAGAAGCTCATGATTTGTACTACCAGTTCTTGCGAATTGTATAAGATTAATGCCTTTATTCACTTAAATTGCTTTAATAATTATTTTGAAATTGGATAGTTGGTAATTGGCTTACCTAACGGGTTGGGTTAGGTGTCATCACGACTAGTTGGATTTTGGGTCGTGACACAAGGCCTAAGCAAAAGCTAGATTCCGAAGAACCCGCATCATTCTTCTCGAGGTAATATCCTTTCAATATATATGTTTTTTTTCGAGTATATATTTTGTTTATTTGTTTGACTAGTTGTCAATAAATTTATATAACTATTGCATGTAGTCGTAAATTGGGTGACTGATTGATATTGCATATCACTATCTAACTAGGGGAATAATTCTCTATGTCTCAATTTATGTGGCATAGTTTAAATTTCGAGAGTCAAACTTTTAAATTTGACCATGAACTTAGGCATAGAGCTTTTAATTTTTGTTAATAATTCAGGCATATTCTTTTAATAATATAATATTTATGTGATTTAAGTTTTTGAAATCAATTAAAAATTTATTTATTAAATATTTCCTAATTATTTGAAATATATAGGAATATTTACGACTTTAAAATCAGTTAATATTTTATCTTATAAAAATATATCGTCGTCTCAGATGATTATGGACGTCTATGGACAAAATTTCTTTCTTTATTAGTTAGTTAAATTGGATCACTAATTATTATTTTCGAAAACTTTACTTTTTTAAAAGCTTTTATTTTAACACATACGCAATTTTTAATATAAATATTTATGTATTTGTTTTCTTTCTTTATTGAGTTAGCTAATCAGGATCAAGAATATCATTTTCAGAAACTTATACTTTTTTTCAACTTTTATTTTAGAACTCAAATATAATTTTTAATATAATATTTGTGTATTTTTTTTAAAAAATATTGTATTAAAAGCACGAAGACCCTTAGTGAAATGTCGTTCGCCTTTTTTACCCTTTAAACATCAACCTCACGTTAGACAAAATAGTCATTTTATTTTTCTAATATTTGGGATTTCGAAATCAACTAAATCTTGTATTAAATCTTTTCTTATTTTAACTATGTAATATAATAAAAAAATATACTCCAATATTAATAGTACACGAAAATCACACATTTTTCATAAACAATTCTTATTGATCGAGCACTTTCCCTTTCTTTTAGGTTTAGGAGTCCGTTTTTTCTTTCTCTTATTTTACATAATTATATGCAGTTATACAAAATATTAGAAAGAAATTTAAAGATAAACATTAGCTACAATTACTTGTCAAGAAAATAAATTCTCAAAATTAGGTGACGCGGATTTCATATTCAATACCGAAAAGTATTCAAATTAACATAGCTAATCAACTTTTAACCTTTCGTAACTACACTTATGTTGGATTTGTAATAACAATTAATCTTTAAAATTTTATTATTCTCTTTATTTATTTTTTAACTTTATTATGTGACACGAATTTTGGTGTTTATTATAAATACACCAATTTGACTTTTCTAGATCTTTGCACCTAAATAAAAAAATCATACTCTAATATTTAGGACTAAACTTACATTTTAGAATTTTAATTTAACTACAATTCCTTCTAAACTGCGTGTGAAGGAAATAGTTTATTTTATATAAGAATATTTCAAAAACTTCCATGTTTATCAAACAGAAAAAGAAAAAAAAGGAAACTTTGAACAATTTCCTCTTCTTTCCTAACGGTAGAATACAAGTCCGTTTAGGCTTCTAGTTTTAGTTGCCTAAACGGACTTGTATTCTACCGTTTGATTGTAGGAAAAAAAAGGAAAATGTTACATAAGGTTCCTTTATTAGGCATTCATCATTTTAGAAACTTATAATTCTAAAAATTTATTTTACATTCGAACATATTTTAAATAATATGTATGCTAACTTTTAAATATTCAATCATAGGGGAACACACACAAGGCGCGTAATCTATATCTATACTGTATTAAAAACATGAAGGTCCTTAGTGAAATGTTGTTCGCCTTTTTTACCCTTTAAAAATAAATTTTATACTATATAAAATAATTATTTAATTATTTTCCTAATATTTAGGAGTTCAAAATCAACTAATCTTTTTTTAAAAAAATTATTATTTAAACTACATAGAAGGTCCTAATATTTGGGACTTCAAATTCAATTAAAATTTACTTTACTTCAACTCTTTCCTTAAACCAACATTATATCCTTGTGAACTTTAAACATGCTTTAGGAGTTTAATGCGTATTCTTAGCCTCTGATGTATATAATTCTTAGTATATTTTTCTTTTACAAATACTTTCAATAATTGATTACCTAAAAGACATCACCAATGCATGTTAATTTTTTTTCCTTTTATTTTTAAATAGTTTTGATTTAACTTTAGGGAAAAATTTCTAGAAGTCAGAATTATTGTTAATGTCAATTTTAAAAATAAATTAATCTACATCCATACTATGTAAAATTATAACTATAATTTACATTTAAACTTTAAATTATTATATTTGGAACTTTTAAATAACTATAAATTTGAAAATTTGTCTTAATGAACATGATTTTAAAATTGCAAAATTGTCAATTGCAGAGTTTATTCAGAATGAGTTTAAGGTAATGTTAACTTTTATTTGGTCTTCGAAGAATATGTATAGAAGGAGTTTAGACTTAGACCAATAAGAATTAACTAATATTTTTAAATAAGAAGAGGTTCACTTATCGTATGTATAATTTTGATGACCTTTAAATGAACAAATAAGAGTTTTATGTACTTAAGTTACAAAGAACAAATTTCACATGCTAAAAACATACATATAAATATTTAAATTAAAAAAATTACTAAACCCATGAAAGGAAAAAAAGAAAAGAGCATAACACGTTTTTAAACTTTTAATATCTTTTGTTATAAAGTAACTTAACCTCATTTTTCTACATAAAATATTTATATTAGAATCTTGCTAAATTAAAATTAGATTTTATTTTTGTATTGTCCAATAAAATAGAAAATTAATTTATTCCTTACACTATGATCATCATAAATGTTTTATACTTTATTTATACCAACTGAAAGACTGTGTGCTTAGTTGCGTTGAAAATACCTGTTTGTCCAAATTTAACAATTAATTAAGTAATAATTAATTTATTATTTTATTGTATTATGATATTATGAATATAACATTTTTAAAAGAGATGTTGCGTGAGATATAACAACATAACATATATCTATATAATAATTAATAAAATCCCAAAACTCCAAATACTATATAACTAATTCAACTAAATTCATCATCTTTATATATTTTGAAGATATTGAATTCAATTATTGTATTAATGTAATAACATTTATTGTAATCATTTGAACAAATATCGCATTTATTTAACATCAATTGCTAGTTTTCACTAATTTATTCTTTTTTACGCATTTTATACTAATTGACGCGATGTACACGTGCAATGCACGTACACTAAAACTAGTACTATATTAAAAGCACGAAGGCCCTTAGCGAAATATCGTTCACTTTTTTTACCCTTCAAAATTAAAGCTTACACTAGACAAAATAGTCATTTAATTATTTTTCTAATTTTTAGCAATATTCATTTAATTAATTCCCTACTATCTAGGAATAGTCATTTAATTAACTTCATAATATCTAAGACTTTGAATTCAACTAAAACTTGACTTATTAATAAATTTTTCCTTATTTTAATTATGTAGATTAATACCACCCTAACTTTTTTGTCTTAAACGTGTTAACATTACGACTCAAAGTTGTAGTCACTTTTTTATTTGGGTATTTTACTTAAACGAGTGGGGTGAGGTTTGGATTTTTACACTCTAATAGAGTGGTTAAAAATAATTAAATTTTAGAATTTATTATAATCATATGTTCGTCAACATTTTTACCCACTATAGTTTAATTAGCTTTCTAATATTTGAAGTTTTAAAAATAACTAAAATTCTCTACGTAAAGATATTTTAATCCTTTGAACATAGAATTCTTATTGGATAATAATATAATTATAGTTGATTATTAAACTTGGGATGAGCTAATATTAAGAATTTGAATGAAGAAAAAATATTTTCTCTAATTTTCAGAATGAATAATTAAGTTTTTTAAATTAATTTGACAAAATAAGTTTTTGAATCAACTAATTAGTTAGAAAATCCAATTCAATTATTTTACAAATGCATCATATAAGTAATTGCAAAACTTGTAGAGTACATAATAGTATTGATGGTAAAAGAAATTAAAAAAAAATAAAAGTAGTTACAATATAGTATTGAGAGTTATATTGATAAAAATATAAACTAAAATAATAAGAATGAAATAGTAAAAGACAAAATATATTCTAAACGGGTGATTATTAATTTTTTCCTTTGCATTTGTCCAACAAATAATAAGTTCCTATATTTTTTATTTATTAAGTTATTTATTATAAAATATTAACTTAATATTGGTTATTTTAAACTTTACATTGTCACATTTCTTTCCCAAAGAGCAATAGAGCCAACATCTACATTCCCAAATGTCTATAAGACCAATAGATTTAATTTTTTAATTTACGTTATTTGACAAATCATAAGAGAACTGTAATAAATTATTTTTGTGTCACTTGTTTGTATCGAGTATTAAGTCACAAAATAGCAATAATTTTTATAAGATATTGCCAAAGCATTTCTCAGAAATCATAATAAGGCATATGAGGAGTTCTATGACACGATTTTTTCATAATGAGCTAACTAAATGAAATCAATATTCATCATTATATAATTTTTTAAAATTTTTATTTTATAACTGAAATACATCATGTAAAAAAATTAATGTAATTCATAAAAGTAATGTATGTAACTATGTATCAATATTGGGTACATGCACGAAGCGTGTATGTTAAGACTAAAGTTTATACTAAACAAAATATCGTTCGTCTATATTAAAAATACGAAGGCTCTTAGCGAAATATCGTTCATCTTTTTTACCCTTTTAAAATAGAATTTACACTAGATAAAATAGTTATTTATAGCTTGTTTGGATGGTTGTTACATATTGTATTTGTGATGACCCAAAATATTATTTTTAAAGTTAATAATTAATTCTGTATTCTAAGACCTCGAAAAGTACTATCTATCATTCCCTGACTTGCGTGCGTAATCCGTAGAATTTTTCGAAAATTTTTTATGTGAAAACTAGATTAAAATGTGAATTAGAGCTTTAAAACTCAACTGAGTTGATTTTGGTCAACATTTTGAGAAAACGGACTCGGATCAGTATTTTGACAGTTTCAGTAGGTCCGTATTGTGATTTGGGACTTGGACGTATGTCCGAAATCAAATTCCGAGGTCCCTAGCCCGAGATATGGAATTTTGATAAAAAATTAAAAGTTTAAGTTCAAATTGTGACCGGATATCGAATTATGTGCAAACGACTCCAAAATAGAATTTTGATGATTCCAACAGCTCATGGTAATTTTTGACTTAGGAGCGAGATCGGAATTTTATTTGGAAGTCCATAGTGAAATTAGGCTTGAAATGGCTAAAATAGAAATTAAAAGTTTGAAAGTTTGACCGGGGAGTTGACTTTTTGATATCGGGGTCGGAATAGCTCTGTTATGTCATTTATGACTTGTGTACAAAATTTGAGGTCAATCGGACTTGATTTGATAGGTTTCGACATCGAATGTAGAAGTTGGAAATTCTAAGTTTCATTAAGCTTGAATTGGAGCATTGTAACGACCCGACTTGTTGTTTTAAGAATTTACGTGTCACGACCTAATTTCACCTATAGGTCGTGATGGCGCCCAACACTACAGCTAGGCAAGCCAACTTATAAGTCAAACGTACATTGGTTAAACTTTTATTCTAAAAAAATAATAAAATACCAACTTCTACCAATGTGCGTGCCAAGACCCGGTGTCACAAGTACATGAGCATCTAGTAGATTATACAAAACTCCAAATACTGTCTGAAATAAAATAGACAGAATATAAATATAAGAAGAGACACTGGTAGCTGCAGAACGGCTCAGAAAAGGCAGCTCACCACTATGCCTCGGGATGACGTGGGTATGTGATGATAGGTCCTCCACTAATACCTGTCTCAGGTCCTGCATAAAAAGTGCAGCAAGTGTAGTATGAGTACGTAAACAACGTGTACCCAGTAAGTATCAAGCCTAATCTCGAAGTGGTAGAGACGAGATGGCCGACTTTGACACTCACTATGGGTCAATAATAATAACTAAAATATAACTAGAATATTTAAATCAGCATGATTTACAGAATTTATAATAATTCGTTTAATCAGCAGAGATAATCAAATTTCTTCAAATGTAATAATTCTCAATATATTAATTAAATTCCTTCAATTCAGAAAAATTTCAATTTATCAATTAAATCTCATTTACAGGAGTAACAATTAATTCCATAAACAAGCAAGAATAATAATTCATTAAATTCCAAGGATTTTTCAAATAAATTAATTACCTTCTCAAGCTGAAATAAATTATTAAAGTATCGTGTAATTATTATTATTAAGCACGATTTCTGCCGAGGATGTACGGCCCGATCCAGAGTGTCGTGTACACTGCCGAGGGACGTGCGGCGTGATCCATAAATTCATCTATCCTGCCGAGGCGTTCGGCCCGCTCCACAAGAAAGGAGGACATTTTCTTATGTGCATCCGGAAGGACAGTATGTTTATTATAAGATAAATTTGGGAGGAGAATAATTTCTTTTGACAATTAATTGATTTAAATAAAAAATCAAGCCTATGAGATTTCCATCCTTTAATATCTTTATCAAACAATTCACAATATATTCATATATATCAATTAATATTAATTAATCAAAGAATACAATTTACACAAGTAATACATGCTTTGAGTCCTAAACTACCCGTACTTTAGCATTAATAGTAGCGCACGGACTCTCGTCACCTCGTGCGTACGTAGCCCCCACAATTAGCAACAACTATTTAATCTTAATCACCTATGAGGTAATTTCCCCCTCACAAGATTAGACAAGAGACTTACCTCGTCTTGCTCCAATTTAATCCACTATAAGGCCTTTTCCACGATTATCCAACTCCGTCTGGCTCGAATCTAGCCAAAATAATTCGATACAATCACTAAATATTATAGGAATCAATTCTATAAGAAAATACTATATTTTAAAGAAAAGATTCAAAATTAATTAAAAATTCGCCCGCGGGGCCCACATCTCGGAATCGGTGAAAGTTATGAAATCCGACAACCCATTCAATTACAAGTCCAACCATACCAGTTTCACTCAAATCCGACTCCGAATCGATACCGAAATCTCAAAATTTCGTTTCTATGAGATTTCTAAACTTTTTCAAATTTCAATCTCAAAACACTAATTAAATTGTGAAAACAATGATATATTTGTTTATATTGATCAAATCCGAATTAGAATCACTTATCCCAAATGTCTTTCCTTGAAAATCTATCAAAAGTCGCCTTTTTTCAAGCTCAAGTTTGTCAAAAATGGCAAATGGGTTGAATGCCTCTGTTTTTATAACTTACAGATCTGCCCAGTTCGATCTTGGGAGCTCAATCTGTTCAGTTCGATCTTGGGAGCTCAATCTGTCCAGCTCGATCTTGGGAGCTCGATCTCGGGAGCTCGTTCTTGGGAGCTCGATCTCGGGAGCTCGATCTCGGGAGCTCGATCTCGGGAGCTCGTTCTTGGGAGCTCGATCTCGGGAGCTCGATCTCGGGAGCTCGTTCTTGGGAGCTCGATCTCGGGAGCTCGATCTCGGGAGCTCGTTCTTGGGAGCTCGATTTTGTCAGGGGTTCGATTTTTGTCAGGCAGCTCGATTTTGACAGGCAGCCCGATTTTGACAGCATTTCCAGCAGAAATATTGCAACAGCTTTTGCAGCAGCTAAGTCCTACTTTTGATCTGTTAACCATCTGAAACTCACCCGAGGCCCTTGGGACCTCAACCCAAAACACCAACAAATCCTAAAACATCATACAAACTTATTTGAAACCTCAAATCATATCAAACAACGCTAAAATCACGAATCATGCTCCAATTCAAGCTTAATGAAACTTAGAATTTTCAACTTCTACATTCGATGTCGGAACCTATCAAATCAACTCCGATTGACCTCAAATTTTACACACAAGTCATAAATTACATAATGGAGCTATAAAAATTTTCAGAACTGGATTCCGACTCCGGTATCAAAAAATCAACTCCCCGGTCAAACTTTCAAACTTTAAATTCCTATTTTAGCCATTTCAAGCCTAATTTTACTACGAACTTCCAAATAAAATTTCGATCACGCTCCTAAGTCCAAAATCATCATACGGAGCTGTTGGAATCATCAAAATTCTATTCCGGGGTCGTTTTCTCAAAATGTTGACCGAAGTCAAACTTAGCACTTTAAGGCCAACTTAAGGAACCAAGTGTTCCGGTTTCACCTCAAATACTTCCAAATCCCGAACCAACCATCCCCGCAAGTCATAAATCATTACAAGCACATACGAAAAGTTTTATTTTAGGGAACGGGGTTCTAAAAGTTAAAATGACCGTTTGGGTCATTACATTCTCCACCTCTTAAACAAACGTTCGTCCTCGTACGGGTTTAGAATTATACCTGAAGTGCTGAATAAGTCTGGATATCTGCTCCGCATGTTTTCCTCGGTCTCACAAGTCGCTTCCTCGACTGGTTGGCGCCTCCACTGGACTTTTACTGCAGAAATCCTCTTGGATCGCAACTAGCGAACCTGTTTATCAACAATGGCAATTGGCTCCTCTTCATAACCCAAGCTATTATCTAGTTGAACTGTGCTGAAGTCTAACACATGTGATAGGTCGGCATGATACTTTCGGAGCATAGATACATGAAAAACCGGATGAACTCCCGATAGGCTGGGAGGCAAGGCACGCTCATAAGCAACCTCCCCAAATCGTTTCAACACCTTAAATGGGCCTATAAACCTTGGGCTCAACTTGCCCTTCTTCCCGAATCTTATAATTCCCTTCATCGGCGAAACCTTCAAGAAAACTTTTTCACCTACCATAAATGATATATCACACGCTTTCTGATCCGCGTAACTCTTTTGTCTGGACCGTGCTGTACGAAGTCGCTCCTGAATTAACTTTACCTTTTCCAAGGCATCCCTTACCAAATCAGTACCATATAACTTAGCCTCACCTGGCTCAAACCATCCGATAGGTGAACGACATCGCCGACCATATAAAGCCTCAATTGGAGCCATCTCGATGCTGGATTGGTAACTGTTATTATAAGCAAACTCGGCCAAAGGTAGGAAACGATCCCACTGACCTCCAAAGTCAATCACACATGCCCTGAGCATATCCTCCAAAATCTAAATTGTCCTCTCTGACTGTCCATCGGTCTGCGGATGAAAGGCTGTGCTAAGCTCTACACGGGTCTCCAACTCACTCTGTACTGCTCTCCAGAAATGTGAAGTAAACTGAGGGCCTCTATCTGATATGATGGAAATTGGCACACCGTGCAACCGAACTATCTCCTGAATATAAATCTGGGCCAACCTCTCTGAAGTATACGTAGTCACAATAGGAATAAAATGTGCCGACTTGATCAACCTGTCAACAATCACCCAAACTGCATCAAACTTCCTCATGGTCCGCGGCAACCCAACTACAAAATCCATAGTAATTCGTTCCCATTTCCACTCTAGTATGGTCATCTGCTGGAGTAGGCCACCTGGCCTCTGGTGCTCATATTTAACTTGCTGGCAATTTAGACATCGAGCTACATACTCAACTATGTCCTTTTTCATTCGTCGCCACCAATAATGTTGCCTCAAGTCACGATACATCTTAGTAGCTCCTGGATGAATAGAATATCGAGAACTGTGTGCCTCTTCCAGGATCTTTTTCCTCAGCCCATCCACATTAGGAACACATAGACGATCCTGGAGTCGTAGAACACCATCCGCTCTAATAGTAACTTCCTTGGTATCACCTCGTAGTACCGTTTCACGAAGAACCACCAGGTGTGGGTCATTATACTGGCGAGCCTTGATCTGCTCAAATAGTGAAGATTGGGCCACAACACATGCAAGAACTCGACTGGGCTCTGAAATGTCCAGCCTCACAAGTCTGTTAGCCAAGGACTGAATATCTGAGGCTAATGGCCTTTCCTCTGCTGAAATGAAAGCCAAACTACCCATACTCTCCGCCTTTATGCTCAAGGCATCTGCAACCACATTTGCTTTGCCCGGATGATACAAGATAGTAATATCATAATCTTTTAGTAACTCCAGCCATTTGCGTTGTCTCAAATTTAGGTCCCTCTGCTTGAACAAATGCTGCAAACTATGATGATCAGTGTAAACTTCACAAGACACCCTATAAAGATAATGCCTCCAAATCTTAAGAGCGTGAACAATCGCAGCTAACTCCAAATCATGTACCAGATAATTCTTTTCGTGGGGCTTCAGCTGACGTGAAGCATATGCAATAACTTGCCCTTCCTGCATCAATACACAACCCAAGCCAACGTGCGAAGCGTCACAATACACTGTATACATCCCCGAACCGGAAGGCAACACTAACACTGGTGCTGTAGTCAATGATGTCTTGAGCTTCTGAAAGCTCACCTCACAATCATTGGACCATCGGAATGGGGCACCCTTCTGGGTTAATTTGGTCAAAGGTGCTGCAATAGATGAAAAACCTTCCACGAACCGACGATAATAACCTGCCAAACCCAGAAAACTCCTGATCTTAGTCGCCGAAGTGGGACGATGCCAATTCTGAACTGCCTCAATCTTTTTGGGATCAACTTTAATACCTTCGCCCGATACAATATGTCCCAAAAATGCTACAGACTCAAGCCAGAACTCACATTTAGAGAACTTAGCATATAGCTTTTGTTCCCACAATGTCTGAAGCACTAATCTCATATGCTGCTCATGTTCCTCCTTACTGTGCGAATAGATTAATATGTCATCAATGAAGACAATGACAAACAAATCAATATATGGCATGAATACCCTGTTCATCAGATCCATGAACGCTGCCGGGGCATTAGTTAAACCAAAAGACATTACCAGAAACTCATAATGACCATATCTAGTACGGAAAGCAGTCTTCGAAACATCCGAATCCCGAATCTTCAACTGATGGTACCCCGACCTCAAGTCGATCTTAGAGAATACCCTAGCACCCTGCAACTGGTCAAATAGATCATCAATACGCGGCAACAGGTACTTGTTCTTAATAGTGACTTTGTTCATTTGGCGATAATCAATACACATCCGCATTGTTCCCTCCTTCTTTTTCACAAATAATATTGGTGCACCCCAAGGCGATACACTCGGTCTGATGAACCCTTTGGCTAGTAACTCTTCAAGCTGTTCTTTCAATTCTTTTAATTCTTTCGGAGCCATGCGATACGGTGGGATAGATATAGGCTGGGTATCTGAAGCCAAGTCAATACAAAATCAATATCATGATCAGGTGGCATACCTGGAAGATCTGACGGGAATACATCGGGGAACTCCCGAACTACAGGCACTGAATCAATAGCCGGAGTCTCTGCAGTAGTATCCCGAACATAGGCTAGATAAGCCAAACAACCCTTCTCAACCATGTGTTGAGCCTTTATAAAATAAATAACTCGATTAAATGAACTAACAGGCAAACCTTTCCACTCCAGCTTAGGCAATGTTGGAATAGCCAAGGTAACAGTCTTGGCATGACAATCTAGAATAGCATGATATGGAGACAACAAGTCCATGACCAGAATAATTTCAAAATAGATCATCTCAAGCAATAGGAGATCTGCTCTAGTTTCATAACCACAGAATGTAATAATACAGGATCGGTAGATCCGGTTCACAACAACAAAATCACCCACAGGAGTGGACACATAAACATGAGTACTCAAGGACTCACGAGAAACACCCTGAAATGGAGCAAATAGAGATGACACATATGAATACGTAGATCCTGGATCAAATAATACTGAGGCATCTTTGCCACAAACAGAAATAATACCTGTTATCATGGCATCTGAGGCCTCTGCATCTGGTCTAGCTAGAAAAGCATAGAACCGAGCTGGAGCGCCAACTGTCTGGCCTCCGCCTGGCTGACCTCCGCCTCTAGGATGGCCCCTACCCACCTGTCCTCCACCTCTGGGTGGTCGGACTACTGGTTGAGCAACTGGTCCGGTAAGCATAGGCTGCTGACCCTACTGTACTGGTCTACCCCGAAGCCTGGGGCAAAACCTCCGCATGTGACTGGGATCCCCGCACTCGTAATAACTATTCGGTGCGATGGGTTGCTGACTAAGTGTCTGGCCCTGAGGACCTGAATACCCCCTGGGAGGACCCTGAATAGCTGGTGGGCGGTAAGAACTCTTTGGGATAGCACTGAGATAAGGTTGCACTGGAGCACCTCGAGGAGGTGGTGGTGCTGGATATGGGGGTCTTCTGGACTGTCCCCTCACGAACTGACCTCTGCCCCTGGACGGAGCACCTCTAAACTCTCCAGAGTACCTGAACCACTTATCTCTCATAATCTGCTCTCGGCTCCGTTGACGTACACCCTCAATCCTCCGGGCTATCTCCACAACTCGCTCATAAGAAGTACCCATCTCAACCTCTCGAGCCATAGTGGCCTGAATACCAGTATGTAAACCGGCTACAAACCTTCGCACTCTCTCCGCCTCAGTAGGGAGTATCATTAGTGCATGGCAAGATAATTCAGAAAACCTCACCTCATAATCAGTCACTGACATCTGACCCTGCTGGAGCTGCTAAAACTGAAACCGCAACTCTTCCCTCTGAAAGGGTGGAATATACCTGTCCAAGAAGATACGGGTGAGCCTGTCCCAAGTCATGGGAGGAGAATCTGCTGATCTGCCAAGAGCATAAGATTGCCACCATCTACGGGCTCTACCCTCTAGTTGAAAAGTAGCAAAATCAACCCCATGGGATTCCAATATCCTCATGTTGTACAGTCTATCCTTGCAATGATCAATGAAATCCTGTGGATCCTCATGTCGCTCACCCCCGAAGATAGGAGGATGTAGTCTAATCCATCTGTCTAATAGTTTCTGAGGATCGGCGGCTATAGCTGGCCTGGGCTCAGGTGTAACTGCTGCCACTGGCTGGACTCTACCCATGAGTAGTGCACCCTGGGTCTGATATACAGCAGCTGCCTGTCCATGAGCCTGCGCGGTAGGGGTCTGTGCTCCCCCGCCAGCCTGAGATGTGGCTGGGTCTGCCGGAAATAAACTGGCCTGAGTCATATTGTCCATAAATCGCAGCATACGACCCATGACATCCTGAAATCCCGGTGCAGATGTGAAGTCCATCGGAGCTGGCTCTGCCACAGGCACCTCACCCTGCTCCTCAATAATGGGATTCTCTGTTGGATCCACTGGCGGCATAACCAAAATAGTCTTGGGACGTCCTCGTCCTCTACCACGGGCTGGAGCCCTCCCTCTGCCTTTGCCTCGGCCTCTAGCAACTGGGGGAGTAGCTCTTCCCTGGTCTGGAATCTCATTAGAGCGTGTTCTCACCATCTGTGAGAGAATAAGAGAAGGATATTAAGTACTACATCAATTCCATGATGGAATATGAAGAAAGGGAGTTTCCTAACACCCTATAGCCTCTCGGAGATAAGTACAGACGTCTCCGTACCGATCCGCAAGACTCTATTAGGTCTGCTCATAACTTGTGAGACCTACGTGAACCTAGTGCTTTGATACCATGTTGTCACGACCCAATTTCACCTATAGGTCGTGATAGCGCCCAACACTATAGCTAGGCAAGCCAACTTATAAGTCAAACGTACATTGGTTAAACCTTTATTCCAAGAAAATAATAAAATACCAACTTCTACCAATGTGTGTGCCAAGACCCGGTGTCACAAGTACATGAGCATCTAGTAGATTATACAAAACTCCAAATACTGTCTGAAATGAAATAGACAGAATATAAATATAAAAAGAGACACTGGTAGCTGCAGAACGGCTCAGAAAAGGCAGCTCACCACTATGCCTCGGGATGACGTGGGTATGTGATGATAGGTCCTCCACTAGTACCTGTCTCAGATCCTGCACAAAAAGTGCAGCAAGTGTAGTATGAGTACGTAAACAACGTGTACCCAGTAAGTATCAAGCCTAATCTCGAAGTGGTAGAGACGAGATGGCCGACTTTGACATTCACTATGGGTCAATAATAATAACTGAAATATAACTAGAATATTTAAATCAGCATGATTTACAGAATTTACAATAATTCGTTTAATCAGCAGAGATAATCAAATTTCTTCAAATGTAATAATTCTCAATATATTAATTAAATTCCTTCAATTCAGAAAAATTCCAATTTATCAATTAAATCTCATTTACAGGAGTAACAATTAATTCCATAAACAAGCAAGAATAATAATTCATTAAATTCCAAGGATTTTCCAAATAAATTAATTAGCTTCTCAAGCTGAAATAAATTATTAAAGTATCGTGTAATTATTATTATTAAGCATGATTTCTGCCGAGGACGTACGACCCGATCCAGAGTGTCGTGTACACTGCCGAGGGACGTGCGGCGTGATCCATAAATTCATCTATCCTGCCGAGGCGTTCGGCCCGCTCCACAAGAAAGGAGGACATTTTCTTATGTGCATCCGGAAGGACAGTATGTTTATTATAAGATAAATTTGGGAGGAGAATAATTTCTTTTGACAATTAATTGATTTAAATAAAAAATCAAGCCTATGAGATTTCCATCCTTTAATATCTTTATCAAACAATTCACAATATATTCATATATATCAATTAATATTAATTAATCAAAGAATACAATTTACACAAGTAATACATGCTTTGAGTCCTAAACTACCCGTACTTTAGCATTAATAGTAGCGCACGGACTCTCGTCACCTCGTGCGTACGTAGCCCCCACAATTAGCAACAACTATTTAATCTTAATCACCTATGAGGTAATTTCCCCCTCACAAGATTAGACAAGAGACTTACCTCGTCTTGCTCCAATTTAATCCACTATAAGGCCTTTTCCACGATTATCCAACTCCGTCTGGCTCGAATCTAGCCAAAATAATTCGATACAATCACTAAATATTATAGGAATCAATTCTATAAGAAAATACTACATTTTAAAGAAAAGATTCAAAATTAATTAAAAATTCGCCCGCAGGGCCCACATCTCAGAATCCGGCGAAAGTTATGAATCCGACAACCCATTCAATTACGAGTCCAACCATACCAGTTTCACTCAAATCCGACTCCGAATCGATACCGAAATCTCAAAATTTCATTTCTATGAGATTTCTAAACTTTTCCAAATTTCAATCTCAAAACACTAATTAAATTGTGAAAACAATGATATATTCGTGTATATTGATCAAATCCGAGTTAGAATCACTTATCCCAAATGTCTTTCCCTGAAAATCTGTCAAAAATCGCTTTTGTTCAAGCTCAAGTTTGTCAAAAATGGCAAATGGGTTGAATGCCTCTGTTTTTATAACTTACAGATCTACCCAGTTCGATCTTGGGAGCTCGATCTGTTCAGTTCGATCTTGGGAGCTCGATCTGTCCAGCTCGATCTCGGGAGCTCGTTCTTGGGAGCTCGATCTCGGGAGCTCGATCTCGGGAGCTCGTTCTTAGGAGCTCGATTTCGTCAGGGGTTCGATTTTTGTCAGGCAGCTCGATTTTGACAGGCAGCCCGATTTTGACAGCATTTCCAGCAGAAATATTGCAGTAGCTTTTGCAGCAGCTAAGTCCTACTTTTGATCTGTTAACCATCCAAAACTCACCCGAGGCCCTCGGGACCTCAACCCAAAACACCAACAAATCCTAAAACATCATACAAACTTATTTGAAACCTCAAATCACATCAAACAACGCTAAAATCACGAATCATGCTCCAATTCAAGCTTAATGAAACTTAGAATTTTCAACTTCTACATTCGATGTCGGAACCTATCAAATCAACTCCGATTGACCTCAAATTTTACACACAAGTCATAAATTACATAATGGAGCTATAAAAATTTTCGGAACTGGATTCCGACTCCGGTATCAAAAAATCAACTCCCCGGTCAAACTTTCAAACTTTAAATTCCTATTTTAGCCATTTCAAGCCTAATTTTACTACGAACTTCCAAATAAAATTTCGATCACGCTCCTAAGTCCAAAATCACCATACGGAGCTGTTGGAATCATCAAAATTCTATTCCGGGGTCGTTTTCTCAAAATGTTGACCGAAGTCAAATTTAGCACTTTAAGGCCAACTTAAGGAACCAAGTGTTCCGGTTTCACCTCAAATACTTCCAAATCCCGAACCAACCATCCCCGCAAGTCATAAATCATTACAAGCACCTACGGAAAGTTTTATTTTAGGGAACGGGGTTCTAAAAGTTAAAATGACCGTTTGGGTCATTACATTACGCCCCGTTCAGTGGCTTAAGGTCTCGAGAAGTTTCGTAATTTGTATTATGACCTGTGGGTGTGGTCGAGTTTGATTTTCGGAATTTATTTAAAAGAACAATTCTTATTTAGAAGCTTAAATGGAAAGAGTTGACCAGAGAGTTGACTTTTGAGCAAATGACCCCGGAATGGAATTTCGATAATGGCAATAGCTTCGTATGATTATTTCGGACTTAGGCATATGTTCGAATTTGGATTTGGAAGTCCGTAGGACAATTTGACACATTTTGGCGAAAGTTGGAGAAAATATAAGATTTTGGAAAAAGTCCGACCGAAGGGTGAATTTTTGATAACGAGGTTGGATTTCGATCACGGAAATGGAAATAGCTCCCTTACGTCAATTATGACTTGTGTGAAAAATTTGAAGTCATTCCGGATTGATTTGATACGCTTCGGCGCAAAATATAGAAGTTGGAGGATTTGAAAACTTATAATTCGATTCGACGCGCGATTCATAATTTTGGCATTGTTTGATATAGTTTGAAGCCTCGACTAAGTTCCTATTGTATTTTGAGACATGTTGATATAATTGGTTGAGGTCCCAGGGGGCCTCGGGTGGATTTCGGAAGGTTAACGGAGCAATTCAGACTTGGAAGAAGCTGTTGGAAAATGGCAGCAGCAGTTGGATTCGCACCTGCGGAATTTGGGGCGCATGTGCGACCATCGCAGAAGCGAAATCTGGGCAGGCTGGACGTTGGTCGCAAAAGCGAGGGTATGGGCGCACCTGTGACAACACTGTCGTGGAAACAAGCACGCAGAAGCGGAAGAAGGCAGCTGGGCATGTCTTCGCAGAAGCGATCGTTTTGTCGCAAAAGCGACATCGCTGATGCGCATTTTCTTGCGCAGATGCGAGCTCCTTTTGGGCAGTGGGCATTGGGACTTCACAGATGTGCATTTTGGCTCGCAAAACAAGTCCGCAGATGCCCAAATCTGTCCGCAGAAGCGGAACTGGGCAGAAACATAAAGGACCAAAAATGGTCATTTTGCCATTTTTGATTGGATTTTTGGAGCTCGATTTTGGGGCGATTTTGGAGGAGTTCTTCACGACTTCGACCTAGGTAAGTATCCTATATCCAAAAGAGATTATATTTCATAAATTCATGGTTATATTCATCGTTTAATTCGGATTTAAATGGAAGAAATCAAGATATTTACAAAATCTTGCAAAAACAAAAATTTAAGATTTGGAGGTCGAGTTGTTATTGGAATTCGATAAAATTGGCATGGTTGAACTCGTATCGGAATGGGTGTTTGGATTTCATAAAATTTATGTCGGGTTCCGAGGGGCGGGCCCCGCCTTGACTTTTATTGACTTTTTGGAATAAAATTTTAAGTCGACGTATTATTATCCGAAATTGTTTTCGATGAATTTTAATGAAGTTATACAATTAATTTGGATAGATTTGAGCTGTTCGAAGGCTAATTCAAGCAAGAAGGCTATTTAGAAATATCGACCTAACTTCAAAAAGGTAAGTGTCTTGCTTAACCTCGAGTGGGGGAATTACCCCTTAAGAATTGAGTTTTATGTGCCATTTGTGAAATGTGAAAAGCCGTGTACGTGAGGTGACGAGTACGTACTCGGGCTTATACGTGCAAAATTCATTGAAATAAAGTCTTAGGCATTATTGCGTAGTAAATTGGGAAATTTTGGAAAATTATTAAATCATCTGTTTCCATGCCTAAATCCTTATTGTTGAATTTGTTTTTATATGATAATTTGATGTGATTGTTACTGGAAATATTTATGAAATTTCGTGAGTATTATTGGTTTAATATTTCTTGGAAATTAATTCCAATATGAATTTTCTTATGCAAATAATTAATTTAAGCGAGCTTAAGAATAAGTGTTAATATAATTATTTAAATTTGCATTAATGAAGGTTTTGGTTTGTGCTGAGTAATTTCTATTTCAATTGATTGTTTTTGGGTGTTATATACATTGTGTGGAGTCTTGGGCTATTTGTTGTGAAATTAATTAATTTTGTTATTTCTTTGGAATTTGGTTGTGGCTATTGGGCAAATTATGATATGAATTGATTTTATTATATTGTCGTGTTAATTTCTCGTGTAAATTGTTGTGTTGTGTGAGTTACTATTTTAGGGAGATAAGGGTGGCATTTCACCGTTGATATTATGTGGGTATAAGGGTGGCATTTTATTGTTGTTGTGTTTGTTGGAATATTGTTTGGGCGTAGCAATAAGGGTGGCTATAGTAGAGATAAGGGTGACAATAGGAGCGATAAGGGTAGCTATTGATATTGTTTGGGCGGAGCGATAAGGGTGGCTATAGGAGTGATAAGGGTGGCAATAGGAGCGATAAGGGTGGCTATTGTCAGGGACGATATGTGATGATGTGGGGTTGTGGTGTTGATAATTTTCATGTGATGTTGTGATTTTCTTGTGTTTATTTCTATATCTTGTGCAACTTGTCTTGTTGTTGGTAAATTGATAATAATCTAATTTATGTTGAAATTGAGAGCGTGTGGCTATTGCCAGGCGGATTATAAAATGAAATGTGGGCACGAGGTGCCGTGAGTAAATAATGAGAATATTTGGCACATGAATTGTCCGTGCAGTTGTGATATGAAATGTGGGCACAAGGTATTGTAATGAAATGATAATGATAATTGGCACGTGAATTGTCCGTTCAGTTGTGATATGAAATGAGGGCACGAGGTGCCGGGAAAATATAATGATTTAATTATGGGCACGAGGTGCCGTGAAAATATGAAAATGGGCTGAGACCCGTGTTTATGAAAAATATGAAAATGGGCTGAGACCCGTATTTTTATGATTATGAAATGAGGTGTCACATGGTGACTTTTAAATTGAAAGAATTATATTCAAAATATTTATTTAGAAGGATTTTTACTTAGAAAGTATTATATGAAAGAATTTTATTTGAAAGATATTTATTTGAGGAAATTATATTTGAAAAGATTTATTGAAAGAATTATATTTGAAAAATAATTATTTGAGAAAATTATATTTGAAAGAGAGTTATCTGGAAGAATTATATGTGAAAGACATTTATTTGAAGAACTTGATTTAATTGGGTGTACTTGTGTTTATTAATTGTTGAGTGATATTAATGGTATTCTTGTTGTCTGATGTGCATATCACTGATTGTTTCATGTTGCCCTGTTGTTATTTGTTTCCTATTATTTTGTATATTATATTGCACAGGTTATTAGACCAGTGAGTGTCTTGACTGTACCTCGTCTCTACTCCATTGAGGCTAGTCTTGATACTTACTGGGTACCGACCGTGGCGTACTCATACTACACTTCTGCACATCTTTGTGTAGAGCCAGGTATTGAAGATATCGGACTTGATCAGAGTTAAAGCGCGATCATAAGGATTCAAGGTAGAGCTGCTTGGCCGTCGCAGTCCCTTGGAGTCTTTTCATTTCATTGTACTGTTAATTTGTAATCAAACAGTATTGTATATTCGGTCCTCGTGATCATTTCATGTATTCAGTTAGAGTTCGTGACTCAGTACTACCAGTCTTGGGAGGTTGTGTATTGTAATTATTTCCGTTGTTAGATTTTAATTCAAAAAAAAATGGCTTCAAAATGTAATAGACATCGGCTTACCTAGTCTTAGAGACTAGGTGCCATCACGACGCCTGTGGTGGGATTTTGGGTCATGACAAGTTGGTATCAGAGCTCTATATTCATATGTTCTACGAGTCATGAACGATGTAGTAGAGTCTTGTGGATCGGTATAGAGACGTCTGTACTTATCTTCGAGAGGCTATAGAACTATTAGGAAATTTCCATTTCTTTTATTCCCGCCGTGCGGAATTTGTTAAATTTGGAATTTGGACCTTTGTAACTCCATTCTCTCACAGATGGCGAGGACACGTACTACTGGGTTAGATGAGTAGGCATCCGCACATACTTCTAGGGCTGCAAGAGGCCGGGTCGAGGAAGGGCACGTGCTATGTCTAAAGCACCTGTCAGAATAACCCTTGAGGAGCCACCAGTAGCTCCAGTTGGGGGACAGGTACTAGAAGCACCTGTTGTTACCCCTGGACTTCAGGAGACTTTAGTACAGTTCCTGAGTATGTTTGGCACATTAACTCAGGCAGGATTGATCTCTGTTGCACCAAACATTCCGTAGATTGGGGGAGTAGCTCGGACTCCTATCTTAACTCCAGAGCAGCAGGTTCATGTTGGTCAGGTTCCAGGTGTATTACCAGTATAACCTGTTATTCCGGTTCGACCTGAGGTCAGGCCCGAGGCATCAGAAGAAGAACAAAAGAGACTTGAAAGGTTTAAGAGGTATAGTCCACCTACTTTTAGTGGCACAGTTACAGAGGATGCCCAAGGATTTCTGGAAAATTGTCACCGTATTCTCCGCACCATGGGTATTGTAGAGTTAGCGGAGTTTCCTTTACTACATTTCAACTGTCAGCCGCAGCGTATCAGTGGTGGCAATCTATGAAGAAGGTAGACCAGCTGATGCCACACCACTAACTTGGGCTCAATTTTTGGAAATGTTCTTGAAAGAGTTTATTCGCCAGACTCTCAAAGATGTGTGGCGCACAGAGTTTGAACGGTTGTGTCAGGGCACTATGACAGTGTCAGAATATGCTATCAGGTTCAGTGAGTTAGCCCGTCATGTACCTATATTAGTTCCTACAATCAGAGAACGGGTCCGTAGATTCATTGAGGGGCTCGATTATGATATTAAAATATGCATGGATAGAGAGTTGCAAACTGATGCTCCATTTCAACAAGTTGTGGAGATTGCAAGGAAGATTGAAAGTGTTTTAGGCAGGGAAAGGGAGTCTAAGGAGGCCAAAAGGTCTCGAAGATCTGGAGGATTCAGTGGATTTTACTCTTCAACTAGAACCCATTACAGCGGAGGCTCGAGCAGTCGGTCAGCTCAGTACGCACATCAGATTACTCGGAGTGCTCCAGTTTACAGTGTACCACCGATACGAGATTCTTACAATGGTTATTCCAGTTATCCGGCACAGACTCAGTACGAGCAGCCGCGACCTCAGAGGGGTTGTTATGAGTGTGCTGATACTAGGCATATCATGAGAGATTGTCCCAGCCTTGGGAGGGGTGGATTTCATCAGAACACTCCAGCTACAAGCTTTATTCCAGCTGATACTCCACGTGCATAGTCAACTAGAGGTGAAGGACAGGCGGGTAGTGGGCGCTTAAGAGGTGGAGGCCCGACCCATTGATTTAATCACTATGATTTAGTTGAGGACAAAACACCAGATGATGTTTTTACAGGTACGATCCTGATTTTATTATAAAAGGATATTTTCCTTAATTTGATCCGATTTTGAATATTGAGGTGAGTCCTCCTATTATGCTCTACTTATGGGTGAGCTTCGTAAATTTGTGACCCACTTATATGTTATCCCTGTTGGGAGATTTGAAGGTGTGAGCCCGTGTCTGTCATTTTATTTTTGGTACACCATTGAGGGCTATAAGCCCAAAAGTAATTTTTATTATTCATTATAGTGGGTTTAATGTATTTTGAAATAATTGATTCCAATTTTTATGAATTATATGCCTTACCGGTAGGAGGGTTCATTATATGTTGTGAAAATTATTTATGAAATATATTGAAAAGAAGAAAGAAAGGAAATTGAAAATTTCAGTTGGCACAATGTACAAAATTCTTGTGATTCGGAGTTAAGGACGAGATCCTCGCATTTTATACATGATGTGAAATATTTAAACCGGGCTGCAAGCCGCGATGAAAGTTATGTAAGGACGAGGTCCTTGTGGTAAAATATTTATGAGTTTAAAATTTTCCCTTCGTGAAATTTAATTGTACAATAGTATTAATAGGGAGTCATGCCTGTTAGGCTTATTTGATAATTCTTGTATATTTTTCTGTGCATATTCAGCCATTTTGGTGCTATAAACATTGAGTTTTAACCTATGAGATGAGTGCCCAGGTGGCGTTAAATGTGACTCATTAATTCGAGTAAGTAATCATGAGGTCTTCATGCCTCACATTCCGTTGTCAGCGTTATGAAAATTTGAAATGAGGTGGTGGTTAATATGAGATTAATTGATGATGCTGTAATTAATTATGAACAGCTTTTAAGACCAGAGATGTGGTGATGAGCAAACATGTGATATGCTTTATGTCCTGATATCATTATGATAATGCAGTGCTTGTAATGCTGAGATTGATGTTATTGATATATACCTTGTGGTAATGTGTTGGGTTGTGGATGTGTTGTTAGGAGTTGTTTTGGTGTTACTCTGGCAGGTGGACAGGCCCAATTACAGGGGAGACTCTGCCGAAATTTCTGAAAAATTTGGGAGTTAGTAAAATTTGGGGGATTGAGATTTGTAAAGGAAGAGATAAGTTATGTTATGTGTTTGAAGGCGAATGATCCTAAGCGGGGGAGAATGTAACACCCCAGAAATTTTTTGAAGTACTTCAACACTATCAAGAAAGTTGATGTGTGCGTAGGCACGAGTTGCTACAGCCAATTGAGACTAATACCGTGCGTTGATGAAAACTTGAACTTCCTGAAAATGTTTGGAGTGTAAGAAATTGATCTTAAAGTTTACAAATATGGATAAAAAAATAATTTCAAATGAGATGATGTTGTCGGGCTTATCTCAAATGCGGTAATGTGGAATCAATCGTGAGTTTATGTGTAAAAGTAAAATTATCAATTTGGTAACCTCAGAATAATTCTTAGAACGTTCGAGGACGAACGTTTGTTTAAGAGGTGGAGAATGTAACGACCCGACTTGTCGTTTTAATAATTTACGCCCCGTTCAGTGGCTTAAGGTCTCGAGAAGTTTCGTAATATATATTATGACCCGTGGGTGTGGTCGAGTTTGCTTTTCGGAATTTAATTAAAAGAAAGATTCTTATTTAGAAGCTTAAATGGAAAGAGTTGACTAGAGAGTTGACTTTTGAGCAAACGACCCCGGAATGGAATTTTGATAATTGCAATAGCTTCGTATGATGATTTCGGACTTAGGCGTATGTTCGGATTTCGAT
Organism: Nicotiana tabacum; assembly: GCF_000715075.1. Lineage (NCBI taxonomy): Eukaryota > Viridiplantae > Streptophyta > Magnoliopsida > Solanales > Solanaceae > Nicotiana > Nicotiana tabacum. The sequence goes on along the minus strand of NC_134096.1, from coordinate 136,912,620 downwards.
TTGGAAGTTTGTAGGACAATTCGACACATTTTGGCGAAAGTTGGAAAAAATAATAAGATTTTGGAAAAAGTCCGACCGAAGGGTGAATTTTTGATAACGAGGTCGGATTTCAATTCTGGAAATGGAAATCACTCCCTTACGTCAATTGTGACTTGTGTGCAAAATTTGAAGTCATTCCGAATTGATTTGATACGTTTCGGTGCAAAATATAGAAGTTGGAGGATTTGAAAACTTATAATTCGATTCGACGCACGATTCGTAATTTCAGCATTGTTTGGTGTGGTTTGAAGCCTCGACTAAGTTTGTATTGTATTTTGGGACATGTTGGTATAATTGATTGAGGTCCCAGGGGGCCTCGGGTGAATTTTGGAAGGTTAACGGAGCAATTCAGACTTGGAAGAAGCTGCTGGAAAATGGCAGCAGCAGTTGGATTCGCACCTGCGGAATTTTGGGCGGTCGCAGAAGCGAAATCTGGGCAGGCTGGACGTTGGTTGCAGAAGCGAGGGTCTGGGCGCACCTGCGACAGTGCTGTCGTGGAAACAAGCACGCAGAAGCGGAAGAAGGCATCTGGGCATGTCTTTGCAGAAGCGATCGTTTTGTCGCAAAAGCGACATCGCTGATGCACATTTTCTTCCACAGATGTGAGCTCCTATTGGGCAGTGGGCATTGGGACTTCGCAGATGCACTTTTTGGCTCGCAAAAGCGAGTCCGCAGATGCGCAAATCTGTCCGCAGAAGCGAAACTCGGCATAAACATAAAGGACCAAAAATGATCATTTCTCCATTTTCGATTGGATTTTTGGAGCTCGGTTTTGGGGCGATTTTGGAGGAGTTCTTCACGACTTCGACCTGGGTAAGTATCCTATATCCAAAAGTGATTATATTTCATAAATCCATGGTTATATTCATCTTTTAATTCAGATTTAAATGGAAGAAATCAAGATTTTTACAAAATCTTCAAAAAACGAAAATTTAAGATTTGGAGATCGAGTTGTTATTGAAATTCGATAAAATTGGTATGGTTGAACTCGTATCGGAATGAGTGATCGGATTTCATGAAAATTATGTCGGGTTCCGAGGGGCGTGCCCCGCGTTGACTTTTGTTGACTTTTTAGAATAAAATTTTAAGTCGACGTATTATTATCCGGAATTGTTTCTGATGAAATTTAATGAAGTTATACAATTAATTTAGATAGATTTGAGCCGTTCGAAGGCCAATTCAAGCAAGAAGGCTCTTTAGGAATATCGACCTAACTTCAAAAAGGTAAGTGTCTTGCTTAACCTCAAGTGGGGGAATTACCCCTTAAGCATTGAGTCTTATGTGCCATTTGTGAAATGTGAAAAGCCGTGTACGTGAGGTGACGAGTACGTACTCGGGCTTATACGTGCAAAATTCATTAAAATAAAGTCTTAGGCATTATTGTGTAGTAAATTGGGAAATTGTGAAAAATTATTAAATCATCTGTTTGCCATGCCTAAATCCTTATTGCTGAATTTATTTTTATATGATAATTTGATGTGATTGTTACTTGAAATATTTATGAAATTTCGTGAGTATTGTTGGTTTAATATTTCTTGAAAATTAATTCCAATATGAATTTTCTTATGCAAATAATTAATTTAAGCGAGCTTAAGAATAATTGTTAATATAATTATCTAAATTTGCATTAATGAAGGTTTTGCTTTATGCTGAGTAATTTCTATCTCAATTGATTGTTTTTGGGTGTTATATACATTGTGTGGAGCCTTGGGCTATTTGTTGTGAAATTAATTGATTTTGTTATATCTTTGGAATTTGGTTGTGGGTATTGGGAAAATTTTGATATGAATTGATTTTATTATATTGTCATGTTAATTTCTTGTGTAAATTGTTGTGTTATGTGAGTTACTATTTTTGGGAGATAAGGGTGGCATTTCACCGTTGATATTATGTGGGTATAAGGGTGGCATTTCATTGTTGTTGTGTTTGTTGGAATATTGTCTGGGTGGAGCGATAAGGGTGGCTATAGGAGCGATAAGGGTGACAATAGGAGCGATAAGGGTGGCTATTGATATTGTTTGGGCGGAGCGATAAGGGTGGCTATAGGAGTGATAAGGGTGGCAATAGGAGCGATAAGGGTGGCTATTGTCAGGGACGATATGTGATGATGTGGGGTTGCGGTGTTGATAATTTTCATGTGATGTTGTGATTTTCTTGTGTTTATTTCTATACCTTGTGCAACTTGTCTTATTGTTGGTATATTGATAACAATCTAATTTATGTTGAAATTGAGAGCCTGTGGCTATTGCCAGGCGGATTATAAAATGAAATGTGGGCACGAGGTGCCGTGAGTAAATAATGAGAATATTTGGCACGTGAATTGTCCGTGCAGTTGTGATATGAAATGTGGGCACGAGGTGCTGTGATGAAATGATAATGATAATTGGCACGTGAATTATCCGTTCAGTTGTGATATGAAATGAGGGTACGAGGTGCCGGAAAAATATGATGATTTAATTATGGGCACGAGGTGCCGTGGAAATATGAAAATGGGCTGAGACCCGTGTTTATGAAAAATATGAAAATGGTTTGAGACCCGTATTTTTATGATTATGAAATGAGGTGTCACATGGTGACTTTTAAATTGAAAGAATTATATTCAAAATATTTATTTAGAAGGATTTTTACTTAGAAAGTATTATATGAAAGAATTTTATTTGAAAGATATTTATTTGAGGAAATTATATTTGAAAAGATTTATTGAAAGAATTATATTTGAAAAATAATTATTTGAGAAAATTATATTTGAAAGAGAGTTATCTGGAAGAATTATATGTGAAAGACATTTATTTGAAGGACTTGATTTAATTGGGTGTACTTGTGTTTATTAATTGTTGAGTGATATTAATAGTATTCTTGTTGTCTGCTGTGCATATCACTGGTTGTTCTATGTTGTCCTATTGTTATTTGTTTCCTGTTATTCTGTATATTATATTGCACAGGTTATTAGACCAGTGAGTGTCTTGACTGTACCTCGTCTCTACTCCATTGAGGCTAGTCTTGATACTTACTGGGTGCCGACCGTGGCGTACTCATACTACACTTCTGCACATTTTTGTGCAGAGCCAGGTATTGAAGATATCGGACTTGATCAGAGTTAAAGCGCGATCATAAGGATTCAAGGTAGAGCTGCTTGGCCGTCGCAGTCCCTTGGAGTCTTTTCATTTCATTGTACTGTTAATTTGTAATCAAACAGTATTGTATATTCGGTCCTCGTGATCATTCCATGTATTCAGTTAGAGTTCGTGACTCAGTACTACCAGTCTTGGGAGGTTGTGTATTGTAATTATTTCCGCTGTTAGATATTAATTCAAAAAAGAAAATGGCTTCAAAATGTAATAGACATCGGCTTACCTAGCCTTAGAGACTAGGTGCCATCACGACGCCTGTGTTGGGATTTTGGGTGGTGATTAGCATGATTCATGATTTTAGCGTTATTTGATGTGATTTGAGGTTTCAAATAAGTTCGTATGATATTTTAGGACTTGTTGGTGTATTTAGTTGAGGTCCGGAGGGCCTCGGGTGAGTTTCGGATGGTTAATAGATCAAAAATGGGACTTAAACAGCTGCTGTAAAGTTTCTTCTGCTTAACAGTCGAGCCCAAAAATCGAAGGCCAGAAGTCGAGACCAGAAATCAAGCCCAGAAATTGAACCGAGGATCGATGGCAAGGCTCGAGAGCCATAATCGAAGGCAGGCTCGAGAGCCATGATCGAAGGCAAGGCTCGAGGGCCATGATCGAAGGCCACTGATCGAAGGCTTCGGATCGATGCCATGATCGAGGCCATGATCGAAGGCCCAGGCTCGATGCCATGATCGAAGGCCCAGGCTTGATGCTAGGATCGAGGCCATGATCGAAGGACCAGGCTCGATGCCATGATCGATGTCATCACCGAAGGCCCAGGCTCGAGCCTGTGATCGAAGCCACGATCGAGGCCTAGACTCGAGGGCCATGATCGAAGCCACGATCGAGGACCAGTTCCGAAGGCTGCCTGGGCAGATTTATAAAAGTGGGGATTTCGTCCCATTTGCCATTTTTGACGAACTTGAGCTTGAGTAGAAGCGATTTTTGACAGATTTTCAAGGAAAAACATTTGAGTCGGATTTGGTGAATATACACGAATATATCATTGTTTTCACCATTTAATTAGTGTATTGAGATGGAAATTTGGGAAAATTTTAGAAATCTCATAAAAATAAATTTTTGAGATTTCGGTGTCGATTCGGAGTCGGATTTGAGTGAAACTGGTATTGATTTTATGTTAATTGTTGCGTTTATTGGGGAATTTCTTCTATAAGAATTGATTGGTAAATGAATATGTTGGAGGAGCGAGTTGCACGCCGCAACAAGATTGATTATAATGAATATATTGGAGGATCGGGTTGCACGCCACAACAGACTTATTAAAAGTCAATATTGGAGGATCGGGTTGCACGCCGCAACAGACTTATTAAAAAGTCAATATTAGAGGATCTGGTTGCACGCCGCAACAGACTTATTAAAAAGTCAATATTGAAGGATCGGGTTGCATGCCGCAACAGACTTATTACAAAGTCCATATAGGAGGATCGGGTTGCAAGCCGCAACAGACTTATTTAAAAGTCAATATTGGGGGATCGGGTTGCACGCCGCAACAGACTTATTAAAAAGTCAATATTGGGGGATCGGATTGCACGTCGCAATAGACTTATTTAAAAGTCAATATTGGGCCATCGGATTGCACGCCGCAATAGACTTATTTAAAAGTCAATATTGGGGGATCGGATTGCACGCCGCAACAGACTTATTTAAAAGTCTATATATATACCTGATTGACATAAATATATGACAGACTTGATTAAAAGGAATATATTGGGAGAGCGGGTTGCACGCTGCAACAGAATTGAATGTGAATATATTGTGAGAGCGAGTTGCACGCTGCAACAGATTTGGGTGAAATAATAATGGATTAGGACTGCTGAGTTGGCTTCAATTATTTTAAATGAGTTACCTGATTTATTTCTATTATTTGTTGTTGTTATTAATACTGCGTACAAGTTAATGTAAGTGAACCGCCTTAGCCTCGTCACTACTTCATCGAGGTTAGGCTCAGCACTTATCAGTACATTGGGTCAGTTGTACTGATACTACACTCTGCACTTCTTGTATAGATTTTGGAGTTGATCCCAGCGGCATACCATAGTTTTGCTCGGATTTCAGCTACTCGGAGGAGACTTGAGGTATAACTGCATGGCGTCCGCAGTTCTGAAGTCCACGTCTATTGTACTTTAGCTGTGTGTTTATTTTCAGACAGCTTTATATTATTCAGACCTTTATTTGTATTTATTCTAGAAGCTCGTGTACTTGTGATACCAATTCTGGGATGGTATTTAGATATCGTTATTATTATGGATTATTTCAAAATTGCTTCCGCATTTGCTTCCTTGTTATTAATAAACTTAAAATTATTTTTAAAATGGATAATGTTATTCTAACGTTGGCTTGCCTAGCAAGTGAAATGTTAGGCGCCATCACGGTCCGAAGGTGGGAATTTCGGGTCGTGACATTGCTTAAGGAAATAATTTGTCAAATATGATTAAAATTTTAATTGATTTTAAATTTTACATATTAAGACTTCTGACATGATTCAAATAATACATATTCGATAAATAAAACTGATTTGAAAATCCTAAATAGGTAAATATTAGGAAGATTAACACATGAAATAATTATAGGTGTGAAACAAATTAATAAAATATAATTTAAACAACCAAGAAAACAATTTTGTATGGAAAGGAAAATAAAGGATCAAAATTGATCTTGCACGATAAAAGTTTCCTTGTACGATGTAGGCACAAACATTTACACGAATATATAATATTTTTTGTCCATTGAAAAGAAACTCACTTTTTACTTTTTATATTCTCTTATTTTTTCTTAATATATTTTATCCTTATTTTGTTGATCTCGAACTCCTAATATTAGGTAATAATAAAAAAATTACTTAATTTTAAAGTCCTAAATATTACAAAGTAACTTAAATTACATATTTGTCCAATGCGAATTTTTTTTAAAGAGTAAAAAAGATGAATGAAATAGATTTGTGCAACGTCTGTACTTATAAATCTGTAATTGTAATTGTTCATCATCATTTATCAATTGATGAGATTTCTACTGTAATGCACCAACCGGTCATTTTAACTTTTAGAACCTTGTTCCCTAAAATAAAACTTTTCATATGTGCTTTTAATAATTTATGACTAGTGGGGATGGTTGGTTCGGGATTTGAAAGTGTTTGGGTTGAAACCGGAACACTTGGTTCCTTAAGTTGGCCTTAAAGTGCTAAGTTTGACTTCGATCTACATTTTGAGAAAACGACCCCGGAATAGAATTTTGACGATTCCAACAACTCTGTATGGTGATTTTGGACTTAGGAGCGTGTTCAGAATTTTATTTGGAAGTCCGTAGTTAAATTAGGCTTGAAATGGCTAAAATAGGAATTTAAGTTTGGAAGTTTGACCAGGGAGTTGACTTTTTGATATCGGAGTCGGAATCCAGTTCTGAAAGTTTTCATAGCTCCATTATGTCATTTATGACTTGTGTGCAAAATTTGAGGTTAATCAGACTTGATTTGATAGGTTTCGGTACCGAATGAAGAAGTTGGAAATTTTAAGTTTCATTAAGCTTGAATTGGAGGATGATTCGTGGTTTTAGCGTTGTTTGATGTGATTTGAGGTTTCGACTAAGTTCGTATGATGTTTTAAGACTTGTTGATATAATTGGTTGAGGTCCCGAGGGGCTCGGGTGAGTTTCGGACGGCTAACAGATCATTTTTGGCTTTTAGAACATTGCTGATAGCTGCTGGAAATTTTCTTCTGATTTCCTTATACACGATTGCGTGGATTGGGTTGCGATCACGTAGGCTTAATTTGGCAGCTGCGAATTTGTTCTATGCGATCGCGTGGGCAAGTCCGTGATCGCGTAGGTTGGATTTAGTTGTGCTATGCGAACGCGTGGCTAAGGCTGCGTTCGCGAAGAGGAAACGAAGCAGAAGCTGACCACGCGCTTAATGCTTCGCGATCGTGTGAGGAGGCTCACAATCGCGTAGGCTTGCGGAGACTGTGCTTCGCAATCGCGTGGGATTTTCCGCGATCGCGTAGGGTTAATGTTTGGGCAGTAAAATTTGTGCTACGCGATCGCGTGAGGAAGTTCGCGATTGCGTAGAAGAAATCACTGGGCAGAGAGTTTAAGTTCTGCCATTTTTAACGATTTGGAGCTCGGATTTAGGCGAATTTTGGGAGATTTTTAGAGAAAACAATGGGGTAAGTGTTCTTAACTCAATATTGGTTAAATTACTCGAATCCATAACTATTTTTATCATTTAATTGGTGAATTGAGTTGGAAAAGTTTGAAAACCCTCTTGGATAGATTTGAGGGCCGAATTGTTATCAGAATTTAGTGATTTTGGTATGGGTAGACTCGTGGGTGTTCATATTTCGTAACTTTCACCAGATTCCGAGAATGAATTTTTTATTAATTTTGGAATTTTTATTGAAAATGTAGTATTTTCTTATAGAATTGATTCCTATAATTTTTAGTGATTGCATCGAATTATTTTTGGCTAGATTCGAGCTAGACAGAGTTGGATAATCGTGGAAAAGGCCTTCTAGTGGATTAAATTGGAGCAAGACGAGGTAAGTCTCTTGTCTAATCTTGTGAGGGGAAAATTACCTCATAGGTGATTAAAATTAAATAATTGTTGCTAATTGTGGGGGCTACGTACGCACGAGGTGACGAGAGTTCGTGTGTAGCTACTATTAATGCTAAAGTCCGGGTAGTTTAGGACTCAAAGCATGAATTACTTGTGTAAATTATATTCTTTGTTTAATTAATATTATTTGATATATATACATATCAAAGCATGAATTACTTGTGTGAATTGTATTCTTTATTTATTTAATATTATTTGATAGATATATTTATATTGTGAATTGTTAGATAAAAATATTAAAGGATAAAAATCTCATATACTTGATTTTTCTGTTTAAATTAATTAATTATTAAGAGAGATTGTTCTTCCTCCTGAATTTATCTTATAACAAATATACTCTAATTCCGGAGGTAAATAAGAAAATATTCACCTTTCTTGTGGAGCGGACCGAATGCCTCGGCAGGATAGATGCATCTATGGATCGTACCGCACGTCCCTCGGCAGTATACACGACACTCTGGATCGGGCCGTACGTCCTCGGCAGAAATCGTGCTTTATAAAATAATTACACGATACCTTAATAGCTTATTTCAGCTTGCGAAACTAATTGATAAATTTGAGAATCCTTGGAATTTAATGAATTATTATGCCTGCTTGTTAAGGAATTAATTGTTATTCCTGTAAATAAGATTTAATTGATAAATTGGAAATTATTTGAATTGAAGGAATTTAATTAATATATTGAGAATTGTTGCATTTGAAGGAATTTGATTATTTCCGCTGGTTAAATAAAAAATTGTAAATTCTGTGAATCATGCTGATTTAAATATTCTAGTCGTATTTCAATTATTATTATTGACCCATAATGAGTGTCAAAGTCGGCCATCTCGTCTCTACCACTTCGAGATTAGGCTTGATACTTACTGGGTACACGTTGTTTACGTACTCATACTATATTTGCTACACTTTTTGTGCAGGACCTGAGGCAAGTACTAGTGGGGGACCTATCGTCTTACACCCACGCTATCCAGGGACATAGTGGTGAGCTGCCTTTCTGAGCCGTTCTGCAGCTACTAGTGTCTCTCCTTGTATTTTTCATTCTGTCTATTTTATTTCAGACAGTATTTGAGGTTTTGTATAATCTACTAGATGCTCATACACTTGTGACACCAGGTATTGGCACACACATTGGTAGAATTTGGCGTCTTATTATTTTTCATGGTTTTAAATTTTGTTAATATATGCTTATTTTATTAAGTTGGCTTGCCTAGCTGTAGTGTTGGGCGCCATCACGACCTATAGGTGAAATTGGGTCGTGACAACATGGTATCAGAGCACTAGGTTCACGTAGGTCTCACAAGTTATGAGCAGGCCTAATAGAGTCTTGCGGATCTTCGAGAGGCTATATGGTGTTAGGAAAACTACCTTTCTTCATATTCCATCTTGCAATTAATGTAGTACTAAATATCCTTCTCTTATTCTCTCACAGATGGTTAGAACGCGCTCGAATGAGGTTCTAGACTAGGGAAGAGCTACTCCCCCAGTTGCTAAAGGCCGAGGCAGAGGCCGAGGCCGAGGTCGAGGCCGATGGAGGGCTCCAGCTCGTGGTAGAGGGCGAGGACGTCCCAGGACTGTTCCAGTTATACCGCCAGTGGGTCCAACAGAGAACCCCATTGTTGAGGAACAGGATGAGGTGCCTGTGGCAGAGCCAGCTCCGGTGGATTTCAAATCTGCACCGGGATATCAGGATGTCATGGGTCGTATGATGCGGTTCATGGACAATATGACTCAGGCCGATTTATTTCTGGCAGACCCAGCCACATCTCAGGTGGGCGGGGGAGCACAGACCCCTACCGTGCAGGCTCATGGACATGCAGCTATTGTATATCAGACCTAGGGTGCACTACCCATGGGTGGAGCCCAGCCAGTGGCATCAGCTACGCCTGAGCCCAGGCCAGCTGTAGCCGCCGATCCTCAGAAACTATTGGACCGATAAACTAGACTTCATCCTGCTGTCTTTGGGGGTGAGCGAAATGAGCATCCACAGGACATCATTGATCGTTGCAGGGATAGACTGCACAACATGAGGATATTGGAATCTCATGGGGTTGACTTCGCTACTTTTCAGCTAGAGGGTAGGGCCCGTAGATGGTGGTAGTCTTATGTTCTCAGCAGACCAGCAGATTCTCCTCCCATGACTTGGGACAGGTTCACCCGTATCTTCCTGGACAAGTATATTCTACCCTCCCAGAGGGAAGAGTTGCAGTTTCAGTTTGAGCAGCTCCAGCAGGGTCAGATGTCAGTGACCGATTATGAGACGAGGTTTTCTGAATTATCTCTCCATGCACTTATTATACTCCCTACTGAGGTGGAGAGAGTGCGGAGGTTTGTAGCCGATTTACATACTAGCATTCAGGACACTATGGCTCGAGAGGTTGAGATGGGTAATTCTTATGAACTAGTTGTGGAGATAGCCCGGAGAATTGAAGGTGTGCGTCAGCGGAGCCGAGAGCAGATTATGAGAGATAAGCGGTTCAGGAATTCTGGAGAGTTCAGAGGTGCTCCGTCTGGGGGCAGAGGTCAGTTTGTGAGGAGGAAGTCTAGTAGATCCCCATATCCAGCACCACCACCTCCTCGAGGTGCTTCAGTGCGACCTTATCACAGTGCTATACCAGAGAGTTCTTACCGCCCACTAGCTATTCAGGGTCCTCCCAGTGGATATTCAGTTCCCCAGGGCCAGACACTTAGTCAGCAACCCATCGCACCGAAGAGTTGCTACGAGTGCGGGGATCCCAGTCACATGCGGAGGCCACTGGTTAAATAAATTATTGTAAATTCTGTGAATCATGCTGATTTAAATATTCTAGTCGTATTTCAATTATTATTATTGACCCACAGTGAGTGTCAAAGTCGGCCATCTCGTCTCTACCACTTCGTGATTAGGCTTGATACTTACTGGGTACACGTTGTTTACCTACTCATACTACACTTGCTGCATTTTTAGTGCAGGACCTGAGGCAAGTACTAGTGGGGGACCTATCGTCTTACACCCATGCTATCCAGGGGCATAGTGGTGAGCTACCTATCTGAGCCGTTCTGCAGATACTAGTGTCTCTCCTTGTATTTTTCATTCTATCTATTTTATTTCAGACAGTATTTGAGGTTTTGTATAATCTACTAGATGCTCATACACTTGTGACACCAGGTCTTGGCACACACATTGGTAGAATTTGGCGTCTTATTATTTTTCTTGGTTTTAAATTTTGTCAATATATGCTTATTTTATTAAGTTGGCTTGCCTAGATATAGGGTTGGGCGCCATCACGACCTATAGGTAAAATTGGGTCGTGACAACATGGTATCAGAGCACTAGGTTCATGTAGGTCTCACAAGTTCTGAGCAAACCTAATAGAGTCTTGCGAATCGGTATAGAGACGTCTGTACTTATCTTCGAGAGGCTATATGGTGTTAGGAAAACTACCTTTCTTCATATTCCATCGTGCAATTAATGTAGTACTAAATATCCTTCTCTTATTCTCTCACAGATGGTGAGAACGCGCTCGAATGAGGTTCCAGACCAGAGAAGAGCTACTCCCCCAGTTGCTAAAGGCTGATGCATAGGCCGAGGCCGAGGGAGGGCTCCAACCCGTGGTAGAGGGCGAGGACGTCCCAGGACTGTTCCAGTTATGCCGCTAGTGGGTCCAGCAGAGAACCCCATTGTTGAGGAACATGATGAGGTGCCTGTGGCAGAGCCAGCTCCGGTGGATTTCAAATCTGCACCGGGATTTCAGGATGTCATGGGTCGTATGCTGCGGTTCATGGACAATATGACTCAGGCCGGTTTATTTCCGGCAGACCCAGCCACATCTCAGGTGGGAGGGGGAGCACAGACCCCTACCGTGCAGGCTCATGGATAGGCAGCTGTTGTATATCAGACCCATGGTGCACTGACATTGGGTGGAGCCCAGCCAGTGGCAGCAGCTACGCCTGAGCCCAGGCCAGCTGTAGCCGCCGATCTTCAGAAACTATTAGACCGATGGACTAGACTTCATCCTGCTGTCTTTGGGGGTGAGCGACATGAGCATCCACAGGACTTCATCTATTGTTGCAGGGACAAACTGCACAACATGAGGATATTGGAATCTCATAGGGTTGACTTAGCTACTTTTTAGCTCGAGGGTAGGGCCCATAGATGGTGATAGTCTTATGTTCTCAGCAGACCAGCAGATTCTCCTCCCATGACTTGGGACAGGTTCACCCGTATCTTCCTGGACATGTATATTCCGCCCTCCCAGAGGGAAGAGTTGCGGTTTCAGTTTGAGCAGCTCCAGTAGGGTCAGATGTCAGTGACCGATTATGAGGCGGGGTTTTTTGAATTATCTCGCCATGCACTTATGATACTCCCTACTGAGGTGGAGAGAGTGCGGAGGTTTGTAGCCGGTTTACATACTAGCATTCAGGACACTATGGCTCGAGAGGTTGAGATGGGTACTTCTTATGAACTAGTTGTGGAGATAGCCCGGAGAATTGAGGGTGTGCGTTAGCGGAGCCTAGAGCAGATTATGAGAGATAAGCGGTTCAGGAATTCTGGAGAGTTCAGAGGTGCTCCGTCTGGGGGCAGAGGTCAGTTTGTGAGGGGGAAGTCTAGTAGACCCCCATATCCAGCACCACTACCTCCTCGAGATGCTTCAGTGCGACCTTATCTCAGTGCTATACCAGAGAGTTCTTACCGCCCACCAGCTATTCAGGGTCCTCCCAGTGGATATTCAGTTCCCCAGGGCCAGACACTTAGTCAGCAGCCCATCATACCGAAGAGTTATTACGAGTGAGGGGATCCCAGTCACATGCGGAGGTTTTGCCCTAGGCTTCGGGGTAGACCAATACAGCAGGGTCAGCAGCCTATGCTTATCGGACCAGTTGCTCCACCAGTAGTCCGACCACCAAGAGGTGGAGGACAAGTGGGTAGGGGCCGTCCTAGAGGTGGAGGTCAGCCAGGCGGAGGCCAGCCAGTTGGCGCTCCAGCTCGGTTCTATGCTTTTCCGGCTAGACCAGATGCAGAGGCCTCAGATGCTGTGATTACAGGTATTATTTCTGTTTGTGGCAAAGATGCCTCAGTATTATTTGATCCAGGATCCACGTATTCATATGTGTCATATCTATTTGCTCCATTCCTGGGTGTTTCTCGTGAGTCCTTGAGTACTCCTGTTTATGTGTCCACTCTTGTAGGCGATTCTATTATTGCGAACTGAATCTACTAGTCTTGTATTATTACATTATGTGGTTATGAAACTAAAGCAGATCTCTTATTGCTCGAGATGACCGATTTTGAAATTATTCTGGGTATGGACTGGTTATCTCCATATCATGCTATTCTAGATTGTCATGCCAAAACTGTTACCTTGGCTATTCCATCTTTGCCTAGGCTGGAGTGGAAGGGTTCGTCTGTTAGTTCATTTAATCGGGTTATTTCTTTTATAAAGGCTCAACACATGATTGAGAAGGGTTGTTTAGCTTATCTAACTTATGTTCGGGATACCACTTCAGAGACTCCGGTTATTGATTCAATGCCAGTAGTTCGGGAGTTCTCCAATGTATTTCCTTCAGATCTTCCAGGTATGCCACCTGATCGTGATATTGATTTCTGTATTGACTTGGCTTCAGATACTTAGCCTATATCTATTCCACCATATCGCATGGCTCCGAAAGAATTGAAAGAGTTGAAAGAACAGCTTGAGGAGTTATTAGCCAAAGGGTTCGTCAGACTAAGTGTATCGCCTTGGGGTGCATCGGTATTATTTGTGAAGAAGAAGGATGGCACAATGCGAATGTGTATTGATTATTGCCAATTGAACAAAGTTACTATTAAGAACAAGTACCCGTTGCCATGTATCGATGACTTATTTGACCAGTTGTAGGGTGCTAGGGTATTCTCTAAGATCGACTTGAGGTCAGGGTATCATCAGTTTAAGATTCGAGATTCGGATGTTCCGAAAACTGCTTTCCGTCCTAGATATAGTCATTATGAGTTTCTGGTAATGTCTTTCGGTTTAACTAATGTCCCGGCAGCATTTATGGATTTGATGAACGGGGTATTCAGGCCATATATTGATTCATTTGTCATTGTCTTCATTGATGACATTTTGATCTACTCGTGCAGTAAGGAGGAAAATGAGCAGCATATGAAAGTAGTGCTTCAGACATTGCGGGAACAAAAACTATATGCTAAGTTCTATAAATATGAGTTCTGGCTTGAGTCTGTAGCATTTTTGGGACATATTGTATCAGGCGAGGGTATTAAAGTTGATCCCAAAAAGATTGAGGCAGTTCAGAATTGGCATCGTCCCACTTCGGCGACTGAAATCAGGAGTTCTCTGGGTTTAGCAGGTTATTATCGTCGGTTCATGGAAGGTTTTTCATCTATTGCAGCACCCTTGATCGAATTAACCCAGAAGGGTGTTCATTTCCGATGGTCCGATGATTGTGAGGCAAGCTTTTAGAGGCAGCATTGACTACAACACCAGTGTTAGTGTTACCTTCCGATTCAGGAATGTATACAGTGTATTGCGACGCTTCACGTGTTGGTTTAGGTTGTGTATTAATACAGGAAGGGCGATTTATTGCATATGCTTCACGCTAGTTGAAGCCCACGAAAAGAATTATCCGATACATGATTTGGAGCTAGCTGCGATTGTTCACGCTCTTAAGATTTGGAGGCATTATCTTTATGGGGTGTTTTGTGAAGTTTATACTGATCATCGTAGTTTGCAGCATTTTTTCAAGCAGAGGGACCTAGTGCAGATGGTTTGAGTTACTAAAAGATTATGATATTACTATCCTATATCATCCGGGCCAAGCAAATGTGGTCACAGACACCTTGAGTAGGAAGGCGGAGAGTATGTGTAGTTTGGCTTTCATTTCAGCAGAGGAGAGGCCATTAGCTTTGGATATTCAATCCTTGGCTAACCGACTTTTGAGATTGGACATTTTAGAGCCCAGCCGAGTTCTTGCATGTGTTGTGGCCCAGTCTTCACTATTTGAGCAGATCAAGGCTCGCCAGTATGATGATACACACTTGATGGTTCTTAGAGAAACGGTACTATAAAGTGGTGCCAAAGAAGTCACTATTGGTGTGGATGGTGTTCTGCGACTCCATGGTCGTCAGCAGATGACTATACCAGAGTGGAAATGGGAACGTATCACTATGGACTTTGTAGTTGGGTTGCCGCGGACCTTGAGGAAGTTTCATGTAGTTTGGGTGATTGTTGACAGGTTGACCAACTCGGCACATTTTATTCCTATTGTGACTACGTATACTTCAGAGAGGTTGGCCCAGATTTATATTCAGGAGATAGTTCAGTTGCACGGTGTGCCAATTTCTATCATATCATATAGAGGTCCTCAATTTACTTCACATTTCTGGAGAGCAGTACACAGTGAGTTGGGGACCCGTGTAGAGCTCGGCACATCCTTTCATCCGCAGACCGACGGGCAGTCAGAGCAGACAATTCAGATTTTGGAGGATATGCTCAGGGCATGTGTGATTGACTTTGGAGGTCAGTAGGATCGTTTCTTGCCTTTGGCCGAGTTTGCTTATAATAACAGTTACCAATCCAGCATCAAGATGGCTCCATTTGAGGCTTTGTATGGTCGCCAATGTCGTTCGCCCATTGGGTGGTTTGAGCCCGATGAGGCTAAGTTATATGGTACTGATTTGGTAAAGTATGCCTTGGCAAAAGGTAGAGTTGATTCAGAAGCGACTTCGTACAGCACAATCCAGACAGAAGAGTTACGTGGATCAGAAAGCGCGTGATTTATCATTTATGGTAGGTGAAAAAGTTCTCTTGAAGGTTTTGTCGATGAAGGGAATTATGAGATTCGGGAAGAAGGGAAAGTTGAGCCCAAGGTTTATAGGCCCATTTGAGGTGTTGAGACGAGTTGGGGAGGTTGTTTATGAGCTTGCATTGACTCCCAGTCTATAGGGAGTTCATCCGGTTTTCTATGTATCTATTCTCCGGAAGTATCATGCTGACCTATCACATGTGTTGGACTTCAGCACAGTTCAGCTAGATAAGAGTTTGGGTTATGAAGAAGAGCCATTTGCCATTGTTGATAAACAAGTTCGCCAGTTGAGGTCCAAGAGGATTTCTACAGTAAAGGTCCAGTGGAGGGGCCAACCAGTCGAGGAAGCGACTTGGGAGACCGAGGAAGACATGCGGAGCAAATATCCACACTTATTCAGCACTCCAGGTACAATTCTAAACCCGTTCGAGGACGAACGTTTATTTAAGAGGTGGAGAATGTAATGACCCAATCGGTCATTTTAACTTTTAGAACCCCGTTCCCTAAAATAAAACTTTTCATATGTTCTTTTAATTATTTATGACTTGCGGGGATGGTTGGTTCGGGATTTAGAAGTGTTTGGGTTGAAACCGGAACACTTGGTTCCTTAAGTTGGCCTTAAAGTGCTAAGTTTGACTTCGGTCAACATTTTGAGAAAATGACCCTAGAATAGAATTTTGACGATTCCAACAGCTCCGTATGGTGATTTTGGACTTAGGAGCGTATTCGAAATTTTATTTGGAAGTCCGTGGTTAAATTAGGGTTGAAATGGTTAAAATAGAAATTTAAGTTTGAAAGTTTGACCGGGGAGTTGACTTTTTGATATCGGAGTCGGAATCCAGTTCTGAAAATTTTCATAGCTCCTTTATGTCATTTATGACTTGTGTACAAAATTTGAGGTTAATCGGACTTGATTTGATAGGTTTCGGTACCGAATGAACAAGTTGAAAATTTTAAGTTTCATTAAGCTTGAATTGGAGGATGATTCGTGGTTTTAGCGTTGTTTGAAGTAATTTGAGGTTTTGACTAAGTTTGTATGATGTTATAGGACTTGTTGGTATAATTGGTTGAGGTCCCAAGGGGCTCGGGTGAGTTTCGGACGGCTAACGGATCATTTTTGGCTTTTGGAACATTGCTGATAGCTGCTGGAAATTTTCTTCTGATTTCCTTATACGCAATCGCGTGGATTGGGTTGCGATCGCGTAGGCTTAATTTGGCAGCTGAGAATTTTTTCTATGCAATCGCTTGGGCAAGTCCGCGATCGCGTAGGATGGATTCAGTTGTGCTATGCGAACGCGTGGCTAAGGCTGCGTTCGCGAAGAGGAAACGAAGCAGAAGCTGACCACACGCTTAATGCTTCGCGATCGCGTGAGGAGGCTCGCGATCGCGTAGGCTTGCGGAGACTGTGCTTCGCGATCGCGTGGGATTTTCCGCGATCGCGTAGTGTTAATGTTTGGGCAGTAAATTTTGTGCTACGCTATCGCGTGAGGCAGTTCGCGATCGCGTAGAAGAAATCACTGGGCAGAGAGTTTAAGTTCTGCCATTTTTAACGATTTGGAGCTCGGATTTAGGCAATTTTTGGGAGATTTTTAGAGAAAACAATGGCGTAAGTGTTCTTAACTCAATATTGGTTAAATTACCCGAATCCATCACTATTTGTATCATTTAATTGGTGAATTAAGTTGGAAAAGTTTGAAAACCCTCTTGGATAGATTTGAGGATTTGAGGGCTGAATTGTTATCAGAATTTAGTGATTTTGGTATGGGTAGACTCGTGGTTGAGTGGGTGTTCATATTTCGTAACGTTCGCCGGATTTTGAGCCAGACAGAGTAGTATTTTATTAATTTCGGAAATTTTATTGAAAATATAGTATTTTCTTATAGAATTGATTCCTATAATTTTTAGTGATTGTATCGAATTATTTTTGGTTAGATTCGAGCCAGACAGAGTTGGATAATCGTGGAAAAGGCCTTCTAGTGGATTAAATTGGAGCAAGACGAGGTAAGTCTCTTGTCTAATCTTGTGAGGGGGAAATTACCACATAGGTGATTAAAATTAAATAATTGTTGCTAATTGTGGGGGCTACGTACGCACGAGGTGATGAGAGTTCGTGCGTAGCTACTATTAATGCTAAAGTCTGGGTAGTTTAGGACTCAAAGCATGAATTACTTGTGTAAATTATATTCTTTGTTTAATTAATATTATTTGATATATGATATATATATTTATATTGTGAATTGTTAGATAAAAATATTAAAGGATGAAAATCTCATATACTTGATTTTTCTGTTTAAATTAATTAATTGTTAAGAGAAATTGTTCTTCCTCCTGAATTTATCTTATAACAAATATACTCTCATTCCGGAGGTACATAAGAAAATGTCCTCCTTTCTTGTGGAGCGGGCCGAACGCCTCGGCAGGATAGATGCATCTATGGATCGTGCCGCACGTCCCTCGACAGTGTACACGACACTCTGGATCGGGCCGTACGTCCTCGGCAGAAATCGTGCTTAATAAAATAATCACACAATACCTTAATAGCTTATTTCAACTTGCGAAGCTAATTGATAAATTTTAGAATCCTTGGAATTTAATGAATTATTATGCCTGCTTGTTAAGGAATTAATTGTTATTCATGTAAATGAGATTTAATTGATAAATTGGAAATTATTTGAATTGAAGGAATTTAATTAATATATTGAGAATTATTGTATTTGAAGGAATTTGATTATTTCTGCTGGTTAAATAAATTATTGTAAATTCTGTGAATCATGCTGATTTAAATATTCTAGTCGTATTTCAATTATTATTATTGACCCATGGTGAGTGTCAAAGTCGGTCATCTCGTCTCTACCACTTCGAGATTAGGCTTGATACTTACTAGGTACACGTTGTTTACATACTCATACTACACTTGCTGCACTTTTTGTGCAGGACCTGGGGCAAGTACTAGTGGGGGACCTATCGTCTTACACCCACGCTATCCAGGGGCATAGTGGTGAGCTGCCTTTCTGAGCCGTTTTGCAGCTACTAGTGTCTCTCCTTGTATTTTTCATTCTGTCTATTTTATTTAAGACAGTATTTGATGTTTTGTATAATCTACTAGATACTCATACACTTGTGACACCAGGTCTTGGCACACACATTAGTAGAATTTGGCGTCTTATTGTTTTTTAGTTGGACTTGAAAGTCATACACTGAAAAGTATGGTCTTCTACCACCATCTGATGCTCTACCTTGTCCAGTTTCAACTGAAGCTCTGCTTTCAAATATTACAATGTGCAATGTTTTTTAGTTGGACTTAAAAGTCATACACTGAAAAATAGTTTTGGAGACTTGAAACAATCAAATCTAGTGATATTACTTTTATTTGGTATGCCGGCGAAGTGAAACCCACCCTGGAAAGTGGTCCTAGAATTTTTAAATTTTGTCAATATATGCTTATTTTATTAAGTTGGCTTGCCTAGCTGTAGTGTTGGTGTAACGACCCGGCTTGTCATTTTAAGAATTTACGCCCCGTTCAGTGACTTAAGGTCTCGAGCAGCTTCGCAATATGTATTATGACCCGCGTGTGTGGTCGAGTTTGATTTACGGATGATTCGGAGAGATTTGGGACACTTAGTCCCTGAGATGGAAGCTTAAGTCTTAGGATTTTTACCGTAGTCGGAACTGTGTGAAGACGACTCCGAAATAGAGTTCTGTCAGTTCCGTTAGCTCCGTTGGGTGATTTTGGACTTAGGAGCATGTCCGGACTGGGAATCTGAGGTCTATAACCAATTTAGGCTTGAAATGGCGAAAGTCGAATTTTTGGAAAGTTTCACCTGGGGGTTGACCTTTTGATATCTAGGTTGGAATCCGATTTCGGAAGTGGGAGTAGGTCCTTAATGTCAAATGTGACTTGTGTGCAAAATTTGAGGTCAATCGGACGTGATTTGATAGGTTTCGGCATCGATGGTAGAAGTTGAAGTTTCAAAGTTCATTAAGTTTGAATTAGGGTGCGATTCATGATTTCGATGTTGTTTGATATGATTTGAGGCTTCGAGCAGGTCTGTGATATGTTATGGAACAGGTTGGTATGATTGGACGGGGTCCCGAGGGGCTCGGGTGTGTTTTGAGGTGGTTTCGGACCAAATTGGAGTTGTTTGGACTGCTGTTGCTGAAGTCTGGTTTCCTTCTTCGCCAACGCGAAGGTAGTCCTACGTTCGCGAAGAGGAATTTGAGGGATTGATGGTTTGGCCTTCATGAACGCGAAGCTGTGGACGCGAACACGAAGAAGGAGCAGGGTAAGCCTTCATGAACGCGGCCCAGGCAATGCGAACGCGAAGAAGAAAGGAAGATTGGGGGCCTGCCTGGTGTTAAGCCTTCGCGAACGCAAAGGGCAGAGGTCGGAAGGCATCGCAAATGCGATAGGGATATCGCGAACGTGAAGAAGGAATCTGGGCAGCACATTTTTTTGTGCTTCGCGAATGCGAAGCTATGGTCGCGAACGCGATGAAGGCACTTCTGGGCAGAATTAAAAGTCCCAAAATGGGGTTTTAGTTCATAACTCAAAATCTAATTAGGAGCTCGGTAGAAGGCGATTTTCGGAGAGATTCTTGCGTGGGTGTTTGGGCTAAGTGATTCTAATCCAGTTTTGATTAATTTCCATGATTATGTATTTGAATCCATCATTTAATTCAGATTTAATGGATGAAAAATCAAGAGTTTTGTAAAATCTTCCAAAAACAAAAATTTAAGATTTGGAAGTCGAGTTGTTATTGGGATTCGATAAAATTGGTATGGTTGAACTCGTATCGGAATGGGTATTCGTATTTTATGAAAATTATGTCGGGTTCCGAGAGGCGGGTCCCGCGTTGACTTTTGTTGACTTTTTTGGAATAAAATTTTAAGTCGACGTATTATTATCTGGAATTATTTTTGATGAATTTTAATAAAGTTATACAATTAATTTGGATAGATTTGAGCGGTTTGGAGGTCAATCCAAGCAAGAATGCGATTTTGGAATATCGGCATAACTTCAAAGAGGTAAGTGTCTTGCTTAACTTCGAGTGGGGGAAATTACCCCTTAGGCATTGAGTCTTATGTGCAATTTGTGTAATTGAAAACCATGTACGCGAGGTGACGAGTACGTACTTGAATTATATGTGCAAATTTTATTGATTAAAAATCCTTAGACGCCCTTATGTATTAAATTGGAAATTATTGGCACGCATTAAATCCTCCATTTGTCATGCCTAGATCCTTGTTTGTTGAGATTGTTTTTACATGATGATTTGGTGTGATTACCACCTTGATTTTTATGTGAAATATTATTTTGTTGAGTTATTCACTTCCGGATATTTTGTTAAGATTCTTTTTGTGCACATTATGGTCGAGCCATGGGCTCCTTATTGTGAAAAATAAGGTATTGTTGATTTTTGTGGCAAGTTGTGATATTTGAGCACTTGATGTGCAATATGTGATAAGTTGTAATATTTGAGCACTTGATGTGCAATTTGTGATAAGTTGTAATAATTGAGTTCTTGATGTGCAATCTGTGATAAGTTGTAATAATTGAGCATTTGATGTGCAATCATGCTATGTTGTAATATTTGAACACTTGAGGTGCAGTTTATGAGATGTGATATTGGCACATTATATTGTGGGAGTTATGTTCGGGTGTTTGCACGAGGTTTCTTCCGTGCTATTATTACTATTGATTTATGTACGTGCGGCGTGACAAGGCGGGATATATATATATATGTGGGTTTGCGCATGTGGCGAGACAAGGTGGGAATATTATTATGCACGTGTGGCGAGACAAGGCGGGCATTTACTTTACTATTGCACACGTGGCGAGATAAGGGGGCTATGTCGGGGATTGATTTGTGATGGCCTGGGGGCATTATTGTTGTTACATATTTATTTTGGGACTACGAGGCGGTACTTCAGGAGATCCCTTGTTGAGCACTTACTTCGGGACTATGTTTGAACTTGTCCTTGGTTATTTTGTTTTTCCGTGATGTATTATTTGACTTAATATTAAGTGTTTTGCATTTTTTGATGTATTGTGTTGACCTTGACCTTTTCGTACGAGACTTTGAGGATTTGTATTTTTGGGTTGTACTTGTCTTTGATGATTCAGTTGTTTTTAATAAAAGAAAATTTCCAGTATGTTTAATTTAATAAATTTTATATCCAAATCAATAGTTTATCTGATGCTTTATTTTAAAGGAAATGTCATATTTCCTCTCTCAAACGATTTCTAAAATAAACTTATCCTTTTGTTGATCTCTTACTTGATTTAAATATTTTAACCTTACTTTATTGAAAATAAATTGATCTTGCCGATCTTATATACATTGATATTTTGGTATGTGAGTTGTCCGTATAGTAATGAAAATAATATGGGCA
Organism: Nicotiana tabacum; assembly: GCF_000715075.1. Lineage (NCBI taxonomy): Eukaryota > Viridiplantae > Streptophyta > Magnoliopsida > Solanales > Solanaceae > Nicotiana > Nicotiana tabacum. Next base: position 136,890,660 of record NC_134096.1, on the reverse strand, counting down.
TGAGGTGCCGGGGAAAAATATGATAATTTTATTATTTACACGTGAGTTGTCTCTGTGATGGTGATAGAAATATGGGCACGAGGTGTCGTGGAAGAATATGAAAGTGGGTGAGACCCGTAATTTTTATGATTTGGAATTAGGTGTCACATGGTGACTTTTACTTGAAAATATATTTTTTTAAAAGAAGTATATTCGAAAGATAATTATTCAAAAGTAGTATATTCGAAAGATATTTATCTTAAAGAATAATATGTGAAGGATTTATATTTGAAGAACTTGACTTATTGATTGTACTTGTGTTCCTTATTCGCCTGAGCAATAATTATGATGTTCTTGTTGCCTTGTTGTTTTATCACTGGTTGAGTTGTTGTTATCATTGCTAGTTATTTTCCAGTACTATTTTATATATTATATTGCACAGGTTATTAGACTAGTGAGTATCTTGACTGTACCTCGTCTCTACTCCATTGAGGTTAGTCTTGATACTTACTGGGTACCGACCATGGTGTACTCATACTACACTTCTGCACATTTTTGTGCAGAGCCAGGTATTGGAGATATCGGACTTGAGCATTGTTACATCGGGATCGTAAGGATTCAAGGTAGAGCTGCTTGGTCGTCCTAGTCCCTTGGGTCTTTTTATTTCATTGTACTGTAAATTTGCAATCAAACAGTATTGCATATTCGGTCCTCATGATCATCCCATGTATTCAATTAGAGTTCGTGACTCAGTACTACCAGTCTTGGGAGGTTGTTTATTCATATTTATTCTGTTGTTACTTTTGGTTACTTATTTAATTAAAAAAAAAGCTTCAAACTGTAATAGAAATCGGCTTACCTAGTCTTAGAGACTAGGTGCCATCACGACGCTTGTGGTGGGATTTTGGGTCGTGACAAGTTGGTATCAAAGCTCTAGGTTCATAGGTTCTACGAGTCACGAACGAGTCTAGTAGATTCTTGCGGATCGGTACGGAAACGTCTGTACTTATCTTCGAGAGGCTACAAAACTGTTAGGAGATTTCCATTTCTTTCATTCTTATCGTGCGGAATTTGTTGAATTTGGAATTTGAGCCTTTGTATCTCTATTCTCTCACAGATGGTAGGACATGTGCTACCGGGTTAGCTGAGCAGGCATCCGCTCATACTGCTAGGGCTGTAAGAGGCCGGGGCCGAGATAGAGGCCGAGGAAGGGCACGTGCTGCGACTAGAGCACCTGTCAGAACAACAGTTAAGGAGCCACCAATAGCTCCAGTTGGGGGACAGGTACCAGAAGCACCTGTTGTTATCACAGGACATCAGGAGACTTTAGCACAGTTCCTGAGTATGTTTGGTACATTAACTCAGGCGGGATTGATCTCTGTTGCACCAACTTGGGCTCAATTTTCGAAAATGTTCTTGAAAGAATTTGTCCCCAGACTATCCGAGATGCGTGGTGCATAGAGTTTGAAAGGTTGCGTCAGGGCATTATGACAGTGTCAGAATATGCTGTCAGGTTCAGTGAGTTAGCCCGTCATGCACCTATATTAGCTCCTACAATCAGAGAACGGGTCCGTAGATTCATTGAGGGGCTCAATTATGATTTTAAAATATGCATGGCTAGAGAGTTGCAAACTGATACTCCATTTCAACAACTAGTGGAGATTGCAAGGGAGATTGAGGGTGTTTTAGGCGAGGAAAGGGAGTCTAAGGAGGCCAAAAAGTCTCGAAGATCTGGAGGGTTCAGTGAATTTTACTCTTCAGCTAGGACCCATTATAGCGGAGGCTCGAGCATTCGGCCAGCTCAGTCCGCACATCAGATTACTTGGGGTGCTCTAGTAGGTTCTTGCAATGCACAACCGACACGAGATTCTTACAATGGTTATTCCAGTTATCCGGCACAGACTCAGTACGAGCAACCGCGACCACAGAGGGGTTGTTATAAGTGTGGTGATACTAGGCATATCATGAGAGATTGTCCCAGACTTGGGAGGGGTGAATTTCATCAGAACACTCAAGCTACAAGTTTTATTCCAGTTGATACTCCACGTGCACAGTCAGCTAGAGGTGGAGGATAGGCAGGTAGTGGGCGCCTAAGAGGTGGAGGCCCGACCCATTGATTTAATCACTATGATTTGGCTGAGGCCAATACACTAGATGGTGTCGTTACAGGTACGATCCTGATTCTGTTATAAAAGGATATTTTCCCTTAATTTAATTCGGTTCTGAATATTGAGGTGAGTCCTCCTATTATGCTCCGCTTATGGGTGAGCTTCGTAATTGTGTGATCTACTTATATGTTTATCCCCGTTGGGAGATTTGAAGATGTGAGCCTGTGTCTGTCATTTTTATTTTGTGCACCATTGAGGCTATAAGTCCAAAAGTAATTTTTATTATTCACTACAGTGGGTTTAGTGTGTTTCGGAATAATTGATTCCAATTTTTATGAATTATACGCCCTACCGGTATGAGGGTTATTATATGTTGTGAAAATTGTTTACGAAATATATTGAAAAGAAGAAAGAAAGGAAATTGAAAATTTCAGTTGGCACAATGTGCAACATAATTGTGATTCGGATTTGAGGACGAGATCCTCGCATTTCTTTTACATGATGTGAAATATTTAAACCGGGCTGCAAGCCGCGGTGGAAGTTATATAAGGACGAGGTCCTTGTGGTGAAATATTTATGAGTTTAAAGTTTTTCCCTTTGTGAAATTTAATTCGTACAATAGTATTAATAGGGAGTCATGCCTGTTAGGTTTATTTGGTAATTCTTGTATTTTTTTTGTTCATATTCAGCCATTTTTGTGATGTAAACATTGAGTTTTAGCCTATGAGATGAGTGCCCAGGTGGCGTTAAATGTGACTCATTAATCTGAGTAAGTAATCATAAGGTCTTCGTGCCTCACGTTCTGTTGTCAGTGTTGTGAAAATTCGAAACAAGGTGATGGTTAATATGAGATTAATTGATGATGATGGAATTAATTATGAATAGCTTTTAAGACCAGAGATGTGGTGATGGCCATACATATAATGTGCTTCATGTCCTGATATCATTATGATAATGTAGTGCTTGTAATGCTGAGATTAGTGTTATTGATGTATACCTTGTGCTATTTCGTTGGGTTGTGGATATGTTGTTAGGAGTTGTTTGGGTGTTACTCTGGCAGGTGGATAGGCCCAATTACACGGGAGACTTTGCCGAAATTTCTGAAAAATTTGGGAGTTAGTAAAATTTGGGTGATTGAGATTTGTAAAAGAAGAGATAAATTATGTTATGTATTAGAGGGCGAATGATCCTAAGCGGGGAATAATATAACACCCCAGAGAAAGTTTTGAATTACTTCAACACTATTGAGAAAATTGATATGTGCATAGGCACGAGTTGCTATAGCCAGTTGAGACTAATATTGTGCGTTGTTGTGAGAAATCAGGCCTTTTGAAAATATTGGAGCGTAAGAAAATAGCCTTAAAGTTTTCAAGTATGGATAAAAGAAATAATCTCAAATGAGATAATGTTATCATGCTTATCTCAAATGCGGTAGCGTGGACTCAACCGTGAGTATATGTGTAAAAGTAAAATCATCAATTTGGTAACCGCAGAATAATTCTTAGCACGTTCGAGGACGGACGTTTGTTTAAGAGGTGGAGAATATAACGACCTGACTTGTCGTTTTAAGAATTTACACCTCGTTCAGTGACTTAAGGTCTCGAATAGCTTCGCAATATGTATTATGACCCGCTTGTGTGGTCGAGTTTGATTTACGGATGATTCGGAGAGATTAGGGACACTTAGTCCCTGAGATGGAAGCTTAAGTCTTAGGATTTTTACCGTAGTTGGAACTGCGTGAAGACAACTCTGGAATAGAGTTCTGTCGGTTCCGTTAGATCTGTTGGGTGATTTTGGAATTAGGAGCATGTCCGGACTGGGAATCTGAGGTCTGTAGCCAATTTAGGCTTGAAATGGCGAAAGTCGAATTTTTGGAAAGTTTGACCGGGGGGTTGACTTTTTGATATCGGGGTCGGAATTCGATTCCGGAAGTGGGAGTAGGTTCGTAATGTCGAATGTGACTTGTGTGCAAAATTTGAGGTCAATCGGACGTGATTTGATAGGTTTCGGCATCCATGGTAGAAATTGAAGTTTCAAAGTTCATTAAGTTTGAATTAGGGTGCGATTCATGATTTCGATGTTGTTTGATGTGATTTGAGGCTTCGAGCAGGTCCGTGATATGATATGGAACAGTTTGGTATGATTGGACGGGGTCCCGAGGGGCTCGGGTGTGTTTCGGGATGGTTTCGGACCAAATTGGAGCTATTTGGACTGTTGTTGCTGAAGTCTGGTTTCCTTCTTCGCGAACGCGAAGGTAGTCCCGCATTTGCGAAGAGGAATTTGAGGGACTGATTGTCAAGACCCAAAATCCAAAAGGTCGTGATGGCGCCGGACACCACTGTCATGCAAGCCAACCATAATCAATTAACTTAATTACCCATTTTAGTATTTTTGAAATAAAAATTTCTTTAATAAAATTGTAGAGATAAAAACTCATAGAGTAAATGATAAATATTTTTGCAGCTAAATTTCTAAACAATTCACAACCATTCCCAAAACCCGGTGTCACAAGTGCATGAGCATTTACTAGGGAATTAAAATAAAATACAGCATCTGTCCAGAATACAAATTAGACAGGAAAATATAATAACTCCGAAGAAGATTCTGTTAGCTGCGGATCGTAATATAGAATGCAGCTCACCTATGTCCCCACAATTTTTATAACACCTCTGCGCCCACAAGGCCGCTATACATATATGTACCTGCACAATAAAATGTGCATCAAGTGCAGTATGAGTACGAAAATAACGTGTACCCAGTAAGTATCAAGCCTAATCTCGAAGAGGTAGAGACGAGATGGCCGACTATGACACTCACTATGGGTCAATAATATTAAATAATCATGAAAATAGAAATATTTATATCAACGATGATTCACATAATTAACAACAATTTATTGAACTAGTAGAAGTAATTAAATTCCTTCAATTCCAATAATTCTCAGTATAATAATTAAATTCCTTCAATTCAAATAATTTCTAATCTATTAAGTAAATCCTTCAATTTCAATAAAAATTCCAGTTTATCAAATAGGTTTACAAGCTACAATTTAATTTCAATAAATTTCCAATTTATCAAATAACTTTACAAGTTGTAATAAACTGTCCAAGTATCGTATAATAATTATTATTATTAAGCACGATTTCTGCCGAGGACGTACGGCCTGATCCAGAGTGTAGTGTACACTGCCGAGGGACGTGCGGCGCGATCCATAGATGCATCTATCCTGTCGAGGCATTCGGCCCGCTCCACAAGAAAGGAGGACATTTTCTTATGTGCCTCCGGAAGGACAGTATGTTTATTATAAGATAAATTTGGGAGGAGAACAATTTCTTTTTAACAATTAATTGATTTAAACAAAAATTAAGCATATGAGATTTCCATCCTTTAATATCTTTATCTAACAATTCACAATATATTCATATAGATATCAATTAATATAAATAAATCAAAGAATACAATCTACACAAGTAAGGCATGCTTTGAGTCCTAAATTACCCGGACTTTAGCATTTAATAGTAGCTACGCACGGACTCTCGTCACCTCGTGCGTACGTAGCCCCCCCACAATTAGCAATAATTATTAACAATTATTTAATTTTTAATCACCTAGGAGGTAATTTCCTCCTCACAAGATTAGACAAGAGACTTACCTCGTCTTGCTCCAATTTAATCCACTATAAGGCCTTTTCCATGATAATCCAACTCTGCCTGGCTCGAATCTAGCCAAAATAATTTGATAAAATCACTAAAAATTATAGGTAATTCTATAAGAAAATACTACATTTTTAATAAAAATCCCGAAATTAATAAAAATTCATTTGTGGGCCCCACATCTCAGAATCCGGCGAAAGTTATGAAATCCGACAACCCATTCAATTACGAGTCCAACCATACCAGTTTTACTCAAATCCGACTCCGAATCGATACCGAAATCTCAAAAATTCGTTTCTATGAGATTTCTAAAAAATTTCAAATTTCAATCTCAAAACACTAATTAAATGGTGAAAACAATGATATATTTGTGTATATAGACCAAATCTGAGATGGAATCACTTACCTCAAATGTCTTTCCTTGAAACATCTGCCAAACGTCGCTACTGCTAAAGCTCAAGTTTGTTAAAAATGGCAAATGGGTCGAATGCCTCTGTTTTTATAACTTACAGATCTGCCCAGTTCGATCTTGGGAGCTCGATCTCGGGGAGCTCGATCTTGGGAGCTCGATCTCGGGAGCTCGATCTTGGGAGCTTGATCTTGGGAGCTCGATCTTGGGAGCTCGATCTCGGGAGCTCGATCTTGGGAGCTCGATCTCGGGAGCTTGATCTTGGGAGCTTGATCTCGGGAGCTCGATCTTGGGAGCTCGATCTTGGGAGCTCGATCTTAGCCCAGAATTTCCAGCAGAAGAGAAAAAACATTGCAGCAGCTGTTTAAGTCCAATTTGTGATCCGTTAACCATCCGAAACTCACCCGAGGCCCTCGGGACCTCAACCAAATATACCAACAAGTCCTAAAACATCATACGAACTTAGTCGAACCTCTAAATCACATCAAACAGCGCTAAAACCACAAATCATACCCCAATTCATGCTTAAGGAAACTAAGAATTTTCAACTTCTACATTCGATGTGGAAACCTATCAAATCAACTCCGATTGTCCTCAAATTTTGCACACAAGTCATAAATGACATAATGGAGCTATGAAAATTTTCGAAACTGTATTCCGACTCCGGTATCAAAAAGTCAACTCCCCGGTCAAACTTCCAAACTTAAATTCTTGTTTTAGCCATTTCAAGCCTAATTTCACTACGGATTTCCAAATAAAATCCCGATCATGCTCCTAAGTCCAAATTCACCATACGGAGCTGTTGGAATCATCAAAATTCTATTCCGCGGTCGTTTTCACATAATTCGACATCCGGTCACTATTTGAAGTTAAATTTGTATTTTTAATCAAAATTCCATATCTCGGGCTAGGGACCTCGGAATTTGATTCCGGGCATACGCCCAAGTCCCAAATCACGATACGGACCTACCGAAACTGTCAAAATAATGATCTGAGTCTGTTTGCTTAAAAAGTTGACCAAAGTCAAACTTGGCCTTTTAAAGCCAACTTAAGGAAACAATTGTTCCGATTTCAACCCAAACACTTCCAAATCCCGAACCAACCATCCCACAAGTCATAAATCATTTAAAGCACATACGGGAAGTTTTATTTAGGGGAACAGGGTTCTAAAAGTCAAAACGTCCGGTTGGGTCGTTACATTCTCTCCCACTTAAATATACGTTCGTCCTCGAACGTGCTAAGGAGTGTTCCGGAGTTATCCAAAATTACTGTTGAACACCTCGTGCACCTACCCGTGCTACCACACCCAGTTGAGCACATTAACTCGAGCCAATCTTAAAATTCTCCCATTTATTTAGGAAAATAAGCCTTAGAGCCCAATTCTAACATCCAGAATTCTCCACCATGCCTGTCTCCAACCTATGAATGTCGTAACAATCACTACACGATGCACTAATACAGGATTGCATACCTTTGTTGAATTTAGACCATGCATCGCATCATTCACATGACTATAATAACATCCTCCGATAACAATAGCCAAAATTCCATGAATCTGATGTTCACAACACACCTCATGATACATATAAGTCATGTTCCAACTCTTGAAATGCTTCCACGATGGAAGAAATGTGTAGAAATTCATAATCAACTGCCGAGTCAACAATTATTTTGTTTCTCCTTCTGACAAGAACCATTGCCTCATTATAACCAAACAATGGTATTTGCTATTTATTACACTTCATATAATCCGATCGCACTGATCCTGAATCCAATAATCTCGTCTCACCAAGTATAAGCTGCTCAGGCAATAAACCACCTCAGACGCGAGCAAAAAGCCTCATATGTCGCCATAATGAGCTAATAAGCTACGAACTCGATTACGATACATAAGAAAAACGAACTCTGTAAAGGATTTCTCAACCCACATGACTAATTAGACAACTGAAAAGGTGTCATGAACCTTCCTTAGAAAAAGGGACACAAACACACAAAATAGAATATAGGAGACTGTACTCAACATCACATTATTGCGACGTGCAACCCGATCCATACATGATACCGTTGCTGCGTGCAACCCGATCCAAACAACATACCCGTGGCGGCGTGCCACCCGATCCGCACAAAAAGAATCTATAAGAAAATACTTACTGAGCTAAAATGCTCATTACTACAAAATATCCGAATATCGGACACAAGCACGCTCAGTGCATAATATCATCCCTGGAAGGACCGACAGCGCCATACGCTACAAAACTCAAGCACAACTAAGGTACGATATATGATTTGAATCTCGAGAGCCATCCTGCTCACATAATACCATTGCTATGCAGAACCTCATCACATAAGAAATTTATCAAGTCATTTCATAACTTACACGGCACAATATAGTATTACATGAAATAACCGATGACAAAACAACATCCCACGTCCGAATACTCCAACATAGGGAGCTTTTATGCTGAAATGAACACATCCGGCCTGATATAGAGACACATGTCACTCTGATATAGGGAGCTTTCATACTTGGCTTTAATCTTCACTCAATCAAGTGACTACATGCCACTCTTACACAATATTTTCGTGAGACACGCTCCCACGACCTTTCGCACCAGGTAACAAGTCTGCACATCCATGCTACCGGTTACACTAATGCTGTAAAGCATATAAAAAATCCATAAATTAATACACAAGGTCTCTTACACCTGACATCGACCTTAGATGATGCCAAAAACAATACCATCTTACTTTAAACATCTAAATCCCTTTCCTGTTCATCCGAGCTCATGACATCCTTGTCAACACCAAACCAAAATCTTAAATCCTCAACTTTCGAATCCCATGCTACTTAGTGCACTTAACCACGCCAATGCGCAGGAGTACAAGAATTCCATCATAACTCTCGAACCACTAATAGAGTAAACACTTCATCATATAGAAACCTTCTTCTTAACTCATTTCAAGAGAACCATTGCAACACATGACTGAATTCCCATATCCGTAGAAAATATCGACCTCAAGTAGTGGTCTAAGCCGCCATAACTTTTTCGGGATCCCTCTACACATAACATGCCATAATACATAAATTCCTCCAGATAAAATCAATCACGGCGGCCGCCAAGCCTCGCACGTACCGCCACAAATTACATGCATAACTCTATGCGCTGAAGGAACTGGTCATTGCCACCATCATGCTGATTCAACCGTTGTTAGCCGACCCGTCTTTTTCTCAATTTATTCTCAACTTGACTTAGAAATAATAATTGCTTCATTCATTACATCACGAACTCAAATCCGCACTCATCCCAAGTGACCTTATTTCGCGAGACCACGCTGTTTCAAAATCCACAAATCATCTCTTACCCCTCCTTGTGCGCACTTTTTCATCTTCAACTGTTACACCCATTCTGATACTTCTTTTATGAATTCGAAGTTATTTTCTTCCATTTCTCAAATGCTACACCACAACCTAAATATAACGCAGAGTACTCCAAGCCCTGTTTCATAACCTGCTGCAAAATCTCGATACTCAACCATACTACGAACTCGCGATCCTTAGACACCGCACTTTAAATTTTTGAACCCGCTAAGACCGTTATTGAGAGTCACTTGCTCTGATTTGTTCCCAAACATGATCAATTCCAAGGCCCTGCTAGGACATGGGCACTTTATCAAGGAAACATCCGATTGTCTCACTTTCCTGTGCATTACATCTACACGAAGCATAAACTCTGAGCCTTCCAAAAACCTGAATATGAATTGATAAGGCCAAATATGGCACGCATTTCCCAAATCCTTTGCTCAAATTACCACTGATGTTTTCTTTCCTTAGTTGCAATGACCCACCAATACACCGATAACTAGAAACCGCATAACTTGACACTACGCAATCCAATCATAGACGATGGGGCTCTCCCACTTAGCTTGAAGCTACAATTACAAAATTCTGGAATCCACCGAGATTCTTTCTTTATCGTTGACATGATCCTACACACGCAACTCGCCAAATTTTCTCGAAATCCTTTTATTAACCTTTAATAAACACTCTGAACCACTAGCCACATTTACATATTAAATCTATTACCGGGTAGGCAGTAGAATCCTTCGCAGAAGCTTCGTCAACACCACGCGACTGCTAACCTGCTCACAGGAGATAACCCACCTATGGAAATTACATGCCGACATATTCCAACATCGCTGCACTGGGTGCAATTACTACGAAATCAGTAGATCATCCTGAGTCCGAGCTCATTCACCAGCTGCACCAGTCCGTTCACTCCTCATTGACATCAACTAAAGGTGCGACAATACATTCCAATCCAAAGTCATGTTGTATCCTTCTTCATATCAAGCAACTCCCTCCTGTTTTATCCAATCTTCCTCAATATAGCAGCCAATATTCTAAATTAAGTCCGTAGACCTAGTCACTGTCCATTTTACATCCCAAATCACTCATAATGTTCCTCAAGACATGTAATCATCCTACCACGTAACCCATGTGCTACCTTGCCACTCTCCCACTTTGGTCAACCATCTCCTTTAAGCAAATACTCTGCTTCTGTTTTCTTACACTTGGCCTTTTCGGAACCTAACCACCGCAAGGCACCTTCCACATGTCCTTCCTCATCCTTCGCTGCCCAGTTGTTGCCTTAACTCAAAATCCGTCTCTGTAGCATTTGAACCAATAGCTCGTTACCAGCTTTAAACCTTTCTGACGATCATCCTTATCGAGACATCAATACTAGAAATGCTGCTTTGATCCTGAATTACTGCACACCGCGATCTCTAACGACTGCTTCCCCTATACCAATTCCTAACACCCCATCGTGAAGGCGAGTTGAAGAAAACCATAACACTGGCGAACCTTAACGCATTTTACAAGGCGATGACACCACATCAAAATTGAGAACTCTACCACACTCAAAAATATCAAGCTTCGTTACTCCATCAACCCCCAACATGAACATTCATAGTCCGGTTGCCTTTTCTCCGCTGGAATTAAAACATGGAACCTCTGAATCATGTACTGGAAAAACCTTCTTTCAAGTCGTTTACTGCCCTGACACATAGACAGGCATTTTTCCATTTTATAAACACTGTGCGATAACAACACACGAATCGTCATAACAATCAATGTCAAATCTCAAACCCTAGGTAGTACTGATATTTAATTTGAAATGACAAAGCGGCCTTTCGCAAGGCGATGACAATAGCCCAATTAATTACACAAGGAGAAGTATCTTGTACTACATCTGTAGTGCCATTAAAATTTTCCTCGACCCTCAATGTATAACAAGCGCTTCACGTCGTATAAGATTGAATAGGAAGGAAATGTAGGCATAAGCCTCAAAGGAATTGAATCACACGATGAAGAATCAAAAAGGGAAGTTTTCCTAATAGCCCTGTAGCCTCTCGAAGATAAGCACAGACGTCTCTGTACCGATACGCAAGACTCTACTAGACTTGCTCATGACTCGTGAGACCTAAGTGAACCTAGTGCTCTGATACCATGTTGTCACGACCCAAAATCAAAAAGGTCGTGATGGCGCCGGACACCACTGTCAGGCAAGCCAACAATAATCAATTAACTTAATTACCCATTTTAGTATTTTTGAAATAAAAATTTCTTTAATAAAATTGTAGAGATAAAAACTCATAGAGTAAATGATAAATATTTTTGCAGCTAAATTTCTAAACAATTCACAACCATTCCCAAAACCCGGTGTCACAAGTGCATGAGCATTTACTAGGGAATTAAAATAAAATACAGCATCTGTCCAGAATACAAATTAGACAGGAAAATATAATAACTCTGAAGAAGATTCTGTTAGCTGCGGATCGTAATATAGAATGCAGCTCACCTATGTCCCCACAATTTTTATAACACCTCTGCGCCCACAAGGCCGCTATACATATATGTACCTGCACAATAAAATGTGCAGCAAGTGTAGTATGAGTACGAAAATAACGTGTACCCAGTAAGTATCAAGCCTAATCTCGAAGAGGTAGAGACAAGATGGTCGACTATGACACTCACTATGGGTCAATAATATTAAATAATCATGAAAATAGAAATATTTATATCAACGATGATTCACATAATTAACAACAATTTATTGAACTAGTAGAAGTAATTAAATTCCTTCAATTCCAATAATTCTCAGTATAATAATTAAATTCCTTCAAGTTAAATAATTTCTAATCTATTAAGTAAATCCTTCAATTTCAATAAAAATTCCAGTTTATCAAATAGCTTTACAAGCTACAATTTAATTTTAATAAATTTCCAATTTAACAAATAACTTTACAAGCTGTAATGAACTGTCCAAGTATCGTGTAATTATTATTATTATTAAGCACGATTTCTGCCGAGGACGTACGGCCCGATCCAGAGTGTCGTGTACACTGCCGAGGGACGTGCGGCGCGATCCATAGATGCATCTATCTTGCCGAGGCGTTCGGCCCGCTCCACAAGAAAGGAGGACATTTTCTTATGTGCCTCCGGAAGGACAGTATGTTTAATATAAGATAAATTTGGGAGGAGAACAATTTCTTTTTAACAATTAATTGATTTAAACAAAAATTAAGCACATGAGATTTCTATCCTTTAATATCTTTATCTAACAATTCACAATATATTCATATAGATATCAATTAATATAAATAAATCAAAGAATACAATCTACACAAGTAAGGCATGCTTTGAGTCCTAAATTACTCGGACTTTAGCATTTAATAGTAGCTACGCACGGACTCTCGTTACCTTGTCACCTCGTGCGTACGTAGCCCCCCACAATTAGCAACAATTATTTAATTTTTAATCACCTAGGAGGTAATTTTCCCCTCACAAGATTAGACAAGAGACTTACCTCGTCTTGCTCCAATTTAATCCACTATAAGGCCTTTTCCACGATAATCCAACTCTGCCTGGCTCGAATCTAGCCAAAATAATTTGATAAAATCACTAAATATTATAGGAATTAATTCTATAAGAAAATACTACATTTTTAATAAAAATCCCGAAATTAATAAACATTCATCCGTGGGGCCCACATCTCGGAATCCGGCGAAAGTTATGAAATCCGATAACCCATTTAATTACGAGTCCAACCATACCAGTTTCACTCAAATCCGACTCCGAATCGATATCGAAATCTCAAAAATTCGTTTCTATGAGATTTCTAAAATTTTCCAAATTTCAATCTCAAAACACTAATTAAATGGTGAAAACAATGATATATTTGTGTATATAGACCAAATCCGAGTTGGAATCACTTACCTCAAATGTCTTTCCTTGAAACATCTGCCAAACGTCGCTTCTGCTCAAGCTCAAGTTTGTCAAAAATGGCAAATGGGTCGAATGCCTCTGTTTTTATAACTTACAGATCTGCCCAGTTCGATCTTGGGAGCTCGATCTCGGGGAGCTCTATCTCGGGAGCTCGATCTTGGGAGCTCGATTTTTGGGCCTCGATTTTGGGCCTCGATCTTGGGCTCGATCATAGCCTAGAATTTCCAGCAGAAGAGAATTTCCAGCAGAAGAGAAAAAAATTTGCAGCAGCTGTTTAAGTCCAATTTTTGATCTGTTAACCATCCGAAACTCACCCGAGGCCCTCGGGACCTCAACCAAATATACCAACAAGTCCTAAAACATCATACGAACTTAGTCGAACCTCTAAATCACATCAAACAACGCTAAAATTACGAATCATACCCCAATTCAAGCTTAAGGAAACTAAGAATTTTCAACTTCTACATTCGATGTCGAAACCTATCAAATCCACTCCTATTGTCCTCAAATTTTTCACACAAGTCATAAATTATATAATGGAGCTATGAAAATTTTCGGAACTGTATTCCGACTCCGGTATCAAAAAGTCAACTCCCCGATCAAACTTCCAAACTTAAATTCTTGTTTTAGCCATTTCAAGCCTAATTTCACTACGGACTTTCAAATAAAATCTCGATCACGCTCCTAAGTCCAAAATCACCATACGGAGTTGTTGGAATCATCAAAATTCTATTCCGGGGTCATTTTCACATAATTTGACATCCGGTCACTATTTAAAGTTAAATTTTATTTTTAATCAAAATTCCATATCTCAGGGAATTTAATTCCGGGCATACGCCCAAGTCCCAAATCACGATATGGACCTACCGAAACTGTCAAAATACTGATCAGAGTCTGTTTGCTCAAAAAGTTGACCAAAGTCAAACTTGGCCTTTTAAAGCCAACGTAAGGAAACAATTGTTCCGATTTCAACCCAAACACTTCCAAATCCCGAACCAACCATCCCACAAGTCATAAATCATTTAAATCACATACGGGTAGTTTTATTTAGGGGAACGGGGTTCTAAAAGTTAAAATGACCGGTTGGGTCATTACACTGATGGTTTTGCCTTCGCGAACGCAAAGCTGTGGACGCAAATGCGAAGAAGGAGCTGGGCAAGCCTTCGCGAACGCGGCCCAGGCAACGCGAATGCGAAGAAGAAAGGAAGATTGGGGGCCTTCCTGGCGTTAAGCCTTCGCGAACGCGACTCGTGTCTCGCGAACAAAAAGGGCAGAGGTCAGAAGGCATCGCGAACGCGAAGAAGGAATCTGGGCAGCACATTTTTTTGTGCTTCGCGAACGTGAAGCTATGGTCGCGAACGCGATGAAGGCACTTCTGGGCAGAATTAAAAGTCCCAAAATGGGGGTTTGCGTGGGTGTTTGGGCTAAGTGGGAGCTCGGTAGAAGGCGATTTTCGGAGAGATTCTTGCGTGGGTGTTTGGGCTAAGTGATTCTTATCCAGTTTTGATTAATTTCCATGATTATGTCTTCGAATCCGTCATTTAATTCGGATTTAATGGAGGAAAAATCAAAAAATTTGTAAAATCTTTCAAAAACGAAAATTTAAGATTTGGAAGTCGAGTTGTTATTGGAATTCGATAAAATTGGTATGGTTGAACTCGTATCGGAATGGGTGTTCGGATTTCATGAAAATTATGTCGGGTTCCGAGAGGCGGGTTCCGCGTTGACGTTTGTTGACTTTTTTGGAATAAAATTTTAAGTCGACGTATTATTATCCGGAATTATTTCCGATGAATTTTAGTGAAGTTATACAATTAATTTGGATAGATTTGAGCGGTTCGGAGGTCAATCTAAGAAAGAAAGCAATTTTGGAATATCGGCATAACTTCAGAGAGGTAAGTGTCTTGCTTAACCTCGAGTGGGGAAAATTACCCCTTAGGAATTGAGTCTTATGTGCAATTTGTGTAATTGAAAACCATGTACGCGAGGTGACGAGTACGTACTTGGATTATATATACAAATTTCATTGATTAAAAATCCTTAGATACCCTTATGTATTAAATTGGAAATTATTGGCACTCATTAAATCCTCCATTTGTCATGCCTAGATCCTTGTTTGTTGAAATTATTTTTACATGATGATTTGGTGTGATTGCCACCTTGATTTTTATGTGAAATATTATTTTGTTGAGTTGTTCACTTCCGGATATTTTGTTAAGATTTTTTTTGTGTACATTATGGTCGAGCCATGGGCTCTTTATTGTGAAAAATAAGGTATTGTTGATTTTTATGGCAAGTTGTGATATTTGAGCACTTGATGTGCAATCTGTGATAAGTTGTAATATTTGAGCACTTGATGTGCAATCTATGATAATTTGTAATATTTGAGCACTTGATGTGCAATTTGTGATAAGTTGTAATATTTTAGCACTTGATGTGCAATTTGTGATAAGTTGTAATAATTGAGCATTTGATGTGCAATCTATGCTATGTTGTAATATTTGAACACTTGAGGTGCAGTTTATGATATGTGATATTGGCACATTATATTGTGGGAGTTATGTTCAGGTGTTTGGACGAGGTTTCTTTCGTGCTATTATTACTATTGATTTATATACATGCGGCGTGATAAGGTGGAAACATTATTATGCACGTGTGGCGAGACAAGGCGGTCATTTACTTTACTATTGCACACGTGGCGAGATAAGGGGGGCTATGTCGGTGATTGATTTGTGATGGCCCGGGGGCATTATTTTTGTTGCATATTTATTTTGGGACTACGAGGCGGTACCTCGGGAGATTCCCTGTTGAGCACTTACTTCGGGACTATGTTTGCACTTGCCCTTGGTTATTTTGTTTTTTCGTGATGAATTATTTGACTTAATATTAAGTGTTTTGTATTTCTTGATGTATTGTGTTGACCTTGACTTTTTCGTACGAGACTTTGAGGATTTGTATATTTGGGTTGTACTTGTCTTTGATGATTGAGTTGTTTTAAATAAAAGAAAATTTTCAGTATGTTTAATTTAATAAATTTTATATCCAAATCAGTAGTTTATCTGATGCTTTATTTTAAAGGAAATGTCATTTTTTCTCTCTCAAACGATTTCAAAAATAAACTTATCCTTTTGATGATTTCTTACTTGATTTAATTAGTTTAACCTTATTTTATTGAAAATAAATTGATCTTTCCGATCTTATATACATTGATATTTTGGTACGTGAGTTGTCCGTACAGTTATGAAAATAATATGGGCCTGTGGTGCCGGGAAAATATATGATGATTTTATTATTGACACGTGAGTTGTCCGTGTGATGGTGATAGAAATATGGGCACGAGGTGTCGTGGAAGAATATGAAAGTGGGCTGAGACCCGTAAGTTTTATGTTTTAGAATGAGGTGTCACATGGTGACTTTTACTTGAAAATATATTTTTTTAAAAGAAGTATATTCGAAAGATAATTATTCCAAAGAAGTATATTCGAAAGATATTTATCTTAAAGAATAATATGTGAAGGATTTATATTTGAAGGACTTGACTTATTGATTGTACTTGTGTTCCTTATTCGCCTGAGCAATAATTATGATGTTCTTGTTGCCTTGTTGTTATATCACTGGTTGAGTTATTGTTATCATTGCTAGTTATTTTCCAGTACTATTGTATACTGCTATATTGCATAGGGTATTAGGCTAGTGAGTGTCTTGACTGTACCTCGTCTCTACTCCATTGAGGCTAGTCTTGATACTTACTGGGTACCGACCGTGGTGTACTCATACTACACTTTTGTACATTTTTGTGCAGAGCCAGGTATTGGAGATATCGGACTTGAGCAGAGTTACATCGGGATCGTAAGGATTCAAGGTAGAGTTGCTTGGTCGTCGCAGTCCCTTGGGGTCTTTTCATTTCATTGTGCTGTAAATTTGTAATCAAACAGTATTGCATATTCGGTCCTCGTGATCATTCCATGTATTCAATTAGAGTTCGTGACTCAGTACTACCAGTTTTGGGAGGTTATCTATTCATATTTATTCCGCTGTTACTTGTGGTTACTTATTTAATTCAAAAAAAAAAACAAATGGCTTCAAAATGTAATAGAAATCGGCTTACCTAGTCTTAGAGACTAGGAGCCATCACGACGCCTGTGGTGGGATTTTGGGTCGTGACAGTTGGGCGCCATCACGACCTATAGGTGAAATTGGGTCGTGACATTTGCCATTGACCAATTATTTGCTTGGTTGGAGTTACATTCTTGTGGTTAAAATAAATGTTTCATAACATTAACAAATTCATCATCTTTCTACCTATTTAAAGGCTCTTGATTACTAATAAATATTTCATACATCTCAAATTATTTGTCGTATTTCTATTTGATATTCCCTTAAAAAAATATTAGTTAGAAGGAATTTGACTATTTTACCCTTAGTTATGTCTTTAATATAATCTCTCTTCATTGAACATTTACTTTATTTATGTGCCATCTCCATCTTCAAGAACAATTACTACTAAGGATAAAATGGAAAAAAATTAATTAATTTTGTCTTGAACTTCTAAAATGAAAAATCATTTAAATTATTTATTTTTAAAAATTACGATAAATAATTTGAGATGGAGGAAGTAGAAATTAATTCCCTTATATTAGTCGTATATTGGCTTATTTTAACTCTAATAATTCCTCATCTAGCTTTACATTTAGAATAATTAATAGTACTGGACAAAAAAAAATTGGACGAATCAATACTATAAATTAAAAAGTAGTAGGTCTCGTACCCAAATCTAACGCTTAGTGGTGAGATATTTAAACTTTGAAATTTGAATTGCTAAAACGTATTTTAACGTAAAAAATATTCTTATATTTGATTCCTAAATATTAGGATTTTGAATTATAAAAGGAAAATTCTAGTTCATTTAAATATCATAAATATTGGGATTTTCTACTATAATAAATAAAGTTTTAGTTGATTTTAAAATCTTAGATATTAAAAAATTAATAAAATGACTATTTTATTCAATGTGAGAACTATTTTTAAAGGGCAAAAAAGGCGAACGATATTTCGTTAAGGGCCTTCGTACTTTTAATATAGTATAGAATAGATAGATAGATAGATATAGTTAGATATAGATTGATATCCTAGTCTTAGGGTACGCGCGTTGCGCGTGTTCCCCGTGTCAATAAGTAAATAAATTCAAAAAGATGTGCAGAAGCGTAGTATGAGTACACCACAGCGGTACCCAATAAGTGTCAAGCCTAACCTCGGCAGAGTAGTGACAAGGTCAGGTCAGGCCCTACTGAAAAATAATAATTACATGGTAAAATATTTAACAATATAATAATGACAATGAAAATGAATCAAGTAGGATGTCACCATTTAATTACACAAAATAATGGAAAATAATATCTCGTGCAATCAAATCAGAATTTCTTTCAACTTTATGAAAATCACAACAAATAATCACAGACAACTATGGCCATAAATCAATATCAACAAGGGCACTCACGAGGTACCGCCTCGTAGTCCCAAATCATAAATAAATTCACAATATCTCATTTCCTTATATCACCGTGGGGGCCTTCACAATTTATTTAAAGAAAATATTTTTTCCGAAATAGCATCCCGCATTTAAAAACTCACATATGTATTATATTAAATAATATCTTTTAATTATAATAAAAATAAAATGTATAACTTTCTATATATATATATATATATATATATATATATATATATATCTTACTTTCAATCAATTATTATTGTTATTTTTATACCTTAATGTAGAACAAACAAGTAAATAAAAATTACTTTTATCACAATGATGTTGGCATGTAACTCCTATAAAATTTAATAAGTAAAAATATAAGTTTTAAAAATGACTAATGTTGAGTCAATGATTTATAATAATAAATTAATATATAGAAAATATAGGAAGTTATCATTTATTCGAATATTTGTAAAAAAAAAAATTAAAAATAACTGATTTAGAATATATTTTATCTTCTATTATTTCATCCTTATTGTTTCAAGTTTATATGCTTTAATAGAAAAATAATTATTGATTGTATGTTATTTTGCAATTATTGAGTAAATTCTGTACATTTAAAAATATTTGTTCAAGTCAAAATAATTATTGGGTGTAGCTTTAAATATTATATAAATTTTAATTAATTTTAAATTTCTAAATATTAAAACAAAATTAACATGGAAGGTATTATAATATAGTACAAACTTCATATAAGTAAATAATTTATTTAAACTAAAATCTTAATTGATTTAAAATTTAAAATATTATAATTTTCTATATAATTCAAATAAAGATTTATTTAATATTAAAACTTTAGTTGATTTAAATGTTTTAATATTAAACAAATAATTAAATATGATGAACGGGATTATAAACAATTGATTTTGATGCCCTAATATATAAGGTAAACTTAATTGATTTTGATGCCTAATATATTAAGATTTCCCGTGTAATCACGCAAATAAAAAAGTTGTAATAAGTAGAGTTTTAGTTGACTTCAAAGTACTAAATATTAGGGAAATAATTAACATGTTATTTCATAATGTATCGTATCCTATTGTATTATATTGTATTGTACTGTACCGTTTGATGAATACAATGTTTAGATGGATTGTGTCATTTTGCCGTCGTTTCATGGTAGATGAGAGAAAAAGACAAGGTATCGACGCGACCACACCAAATCGGTCGTTACATAAGGTGGCGCATAAATCATCAATAATATTTTTTCAAAATAAAGAGCTCACGGCTCCATCATAATGAGTACGAAAATCTTACAAAAATATCCAGGAATAAATAATTCAGCAAAATAATATTTTAAAATCTTTAATACGTTGCTTCAATACCAAATTTTAAATGTCAAATAATTTATATTAATAATATTTAATTTAAGGAAAATCACTCTTCAGATAATGCACAGAATAAAAGAAACCAAGTTTTAACTAAACAGATAAAATAATTAGCAGGAAAAGGTCAAGCAAATTTAAAATATAAACATTAAATCAACGATGAAGAACATAACAAAATAAAATAATTTAATTAATGCGCAACAGTGATCTACACAATTTATAAACATAACCTTTCACATTTAGCCCGTGTACACACTCGTCAACTCCTGTACATGAGTTTCCACACATTACAATCATCAATCCTAAGGGAAATTTTCCCCCACACAAAGTTAGAAAAGTCACGTACCTCGACTTGCTCCAATTTAATCAAGTAGTATGCATTTTCCTCGATTTTCCGACTCTGATCGACTCGAATCTAGTGATAATTAATTTGATACAATCAACAAAAACTTAAAGGAATCAATTTCATAAGAAAATACTATATTTTTCAATAAAATCCGAAATTAGCTCAAAAATCGTCTGTGGGGCCCCACGTCTTGGAATCTAGCGAAACTTACAAAATCCTATAACCCATTCAATTACGAGTCCAACCATACCAGTTTCACTCAAATCTGACTCCGAATCGATACCGAAATCTCAAAAATTCATTTTTATGAGATTTCTAAAATTTTCCCAAATTTCCATCTCAATACACTAATTAAATGGTGAAAACAATGATATATTCATGTATATTGACCAAATCCGAGTTACAATCACTTACCCCAATATCTTTCCTTGAAAATCTATCAAATATCGCCTCTGCTCAAGCTCCAATTTGTTAAAAATGGCGAATGAGACGAATGCCCTCTTTTATAAATCTGCCAAGGCAGCCTTCGGAACTGGGCCTCGATCGTGGCTTCGATCACAGGATCAAGCCTGGGCCTTCAGTCATGGCATCGATCATGGCATCGAGCCTGATCCTTCGATCATGGCCTCAATCCTAGCATCAAGCTTGAGCCTTCGATCATGGCATCGATCCTGAGCCTTCGATCAGTGGCCTTCGATCATGGCTCTCGAGCCTACCTTCGATTATGGCTCTCGAGCCTTGCCTTCGATCCTCGACTCGATTTCTGGGCTTGATTTCTGGTCTTTACTTCTGGCCTTCGACTTCTGCGCTCGATTGCTCAGCAGAAGAAAACTTTGCAGCAGCTTTTGAAACATCTGTTTAAGTCCTATTTTTTATCCGTTAACCATCCGAAACTCACCCGAGGCCCTCGAGACCTCAACTAAATATACCAACAAGTCCTAGAACATCATACGAACTTATTTGAAACCTCAAATCACATCAAACAACACTAAAATCACAAATCATGCTCCAACTCAAGCTTAATGAAACTTAGAATTTTCAACTTCTACATTCGATGTCGAAACCTATCAAATCAAGTCCGATTGACGTCAAATTTTGCACACAAGTCATAAATGACATAACGGAGCTATAAAAATTTTCGGAACTGGATTCCGACCCCGGTATCAAAAAGTCAACTCCCCGGTCAAACTTCCAAACTTAAATTCCTGTTTTAGCCAGTTCAAGCCTAATTTCACTACGGACTTCCAAATAAAATTCCGATCATGCTCCTAAGTCCAAAATCACCATACGGAGCTGTTGGAATCATCAAAATTCTATTCCGGGGTCATTTTCACATAATTCAATATCCGGTCACTATTTGAAGTTAAACATTTAATTTTTCATCAGAATTCCATATCTCGGGCTAGGGACCTCGGAATTTAATTCCGGGCATACGCCCAAGTCCCAAATCACAATACGGACCTACTGAAACTTTCAAAACACTGATCTGAGTCCGTTTGCTCAAAATGTTGACCAAAGTCAACTCAGTTGAGTTTTAAAGCTCTAATTCGCATTTTAATTCATTTTTCACATGAAAACTTTCCGAAAAATTTTACGGACTGCGCACGCAAGTCGAGTAATGATAAATAGTACTTTTCGAGGTCATAGAACACATAATTAATTATTAACTTTAAAGATGACATTTTGGGTCATCACACAAATATACCTCGAAGTCTCCGTGTATAGGTAACTCACTGATGTCGGGGCTGGTAAGGAATACCTGGATCTGTACAAAAAGATGTGCAGAAGCGTAGTATGCGTACACCATAGCGGTACCCAATAAGTGCCAAGCCTAACCTCGACAGAGTAGTGACGAGGTCAGGTCAGGCCCTACTGAAAAAAAATAATTGCATGGTAAAATATTTAATAATATAATAATGACAATGGAAATGAATCAAGTAGCATGTCACCATTTAATTACACAAAATAATAACAAATAATATCTCGTGCAATCAAAACAGAATTCCTTTCAACTTTATGAAAATCACAACAAATAATCAAAGGCAACTATGGCCATAAATCAATATCAACAAGGGCACTCACGAGGTACTGATTCGTAGTCCCAAATCATAAATAAATTCACAATATCTCATTTCCTTATATCACCGTGGGGGCCTTCACAATTTATTTAAAGAAAATATTTTTTCCGAAATAGCATCCCGCATTTTTAGCCACCCTTATCACACCGCATGACTTCTAATAGTTTCTCCTACTAGCCACGCGTATCAAGCCACCCTTATCTCACCGCATACGTTTCAATACCCAGACCTTATACCACCGCATGCGTATCAATATCACAATATATCACAATTTGCACCTCAAGTGGCTCAAATAAATTAACTTGCCAAAATAATGCAACAACAATATTTTTCACAATAAAGATCTCACGGCTCCATCACAATGAGTACCAAAATCTTACAAAAATATTCAGGAATAAATAATTCAACAAAATAATGTTTCAAAATCTTTAATATGTTGCTTAAATACCAAATTTAAAATATCAAATAATTTATATTAATAATATTTAATTTAAGTAAAATCACCCTTCAAATAATGCACAGAATAAAAGAAACCGAGTTTCAACTAAATAGATAAAACAATTAGCAGGGAAAGGTCAAACAAATTTAAAATATAAACATTAAATCAATGATGAAGAACATAACAAAATAACATAATTTAATTAATGCGCAGCAGTGATCTACACAATTTATAAACATAACCTTTCATATTTAGCCCGTGTACATACTCGTCACTTCGTGTACATGACTTTCAACACATTACAATCATCAATCCTAAGGAAAATTTCTCCTACACAAAGTTAGAAAAGTCACTTACCTCGACTTGCTCCAATTTAATAAAGTAGTATGTATTTTCCTCTATTTTCCGACTCGAATCTAGTCATAATTAATTCGATACAATAAACAAAAAATTAAAGGAATCAATTTCATGAGAAAATACTACATTTTTCAATAAAATCCGAAATTAGCTCAAACATCGCCCGTGGGGCCCACATCTCGGAATCCGGAAAAACTTACAAAATCTGACAACCCATTCAATTACGAGTCCAACCATGCCAGTTTCCTCAAATCCGACTCCGAATCGACACCGAAATCTCAAAAATTCGTTTTTATGAGATTTCGAAAATTTTCCCAAATTTCCATCTCAATACACTAATTAAATGGTGAAAACAATGCCATATTCGTGTATATTGACTAAATCCGAGTTAGAATCACTTACCCAAATGTTTTTCCTTGAAAAGCTGTTAAAATTCGCTTTTGCTCAAGCTCAAGTTCGTCAAAAATGGCAAATGGGACGAAATCGCTTCTTTTATAAATCTGCCCAGGCAGCCTTCGGAACTAGGCCTGATCGTGGCTTCGATCAAAGGCTAGAGCCTGGGCCTTCGGTCATGGCCTCGATCCTGGCATCGAGCCTGGTCCTTCGATCATGGCCTCGATCATGGCATCGAGCCTGGGCCTTCGATCATGGCCTCGATCATGGCATCGATCATGAGCCTTCGATCATGGCCCTCGAGCCTTGCCGTCGATCATAGCTCTCGAGCCAGCCTTCGATTATGGCTCTCGAGCCTTGCCTTCGATCCTCGTCTCGATTTCTGGGCTTGATTTCTGGGCTCGACTTCTGGCCTTCGATTTTTGGGCTCGACTGTTCAGCAGAAGAAATTTGCAGCAGCTGTTTAAGTCCCATTTTTGATCCGTTAACCATCCGAAACTCACCCGAGGCCCTCGGGACCTCAACCAAATACACCAAAAAGTCCTAAAACATCATACGAACTTATTTGAAACCTCAAATCACATCAAACAACGTTAAAATCATGAATCATGCTCCAATTCAAGCTTAATGAAACTTAGAATTTCCAACTTCTACATTCGATGTTAAAACCTATCAAATCAATCCGATTGACCTCAAATTTTGCACACAAGTCATAAATGACATAACGGAGCTATGAAAATTTTTGGAACTGGATTCCGACCCCGATATCAAAAAGTCAACTCCCCGGTCAAACTTCCAAACTTTAAATTCCTATTTTAGCCATTTCAAGCCTAATTTCACTACGGACTTCCAAAATAAAATTCCGATCACGCTCCTAAGTCCAAAATCACCATACGGAGCTGTTGGAATCATCAAAATTCTATTTCGGGGTCGTTTGCACATAATTCGACATCTGATCACTATTTGAACTTAAACTTTTAATTTTTCATCAAAATTCCATATCTCGGGCTAGGGTCCTCGGAATTTGATTTCGGGCATACGTCCAAGTCCTAAATCACGATACGGACCTATCGGAACTGTCAAAATACTGATTCGAGTCTGTTTGCTCAAAATGTTGACCAAAGTCAACTGAGTTAAGTTTTAAAGCTATAATTCACATTTTAATCCATTTTTCACATAAAAACTTTTCGAAAAATTTTGCGGACTGCGCACGCAAGTCGAGTAATGATAAATAGTGCTTTTCGAGGTTTTAGAATACAGAATAAATTAATAACTTTAAAGATGACATTTTGGATCATCACATTCTCCACCTCTAAAACGAACGTTCGTCCTCGAAAGGAGTTAGAAAAAATACCTGAGCTGGTGAATAAGTGTGGATAATAGTTGTGCATATCATGCTCGGTCTCCCAAGTCACCTCCTCGACCGGATGACCCCTCTACTGAACCTTCACGGAAGCAATGTTCCATGACCTCAGCTTTCGAACCTGCCTATCTAAAATAGCCACTGGTTCCTCAACATAAGATAGATCCTTATCCAACTGAACCGAACTAAAGTCTAACACATGAGACGGATCGCCGTGATATTTCCGAAGCATAGAAACATGGAATACCTGATGAACTACAGAGAGACTGGGTGGTAGTGCAAGTCTGTAAGCCGCATCTCCAACTCTTTCAAGAACTCAAAAGGCCCAATATACCTAGGGCTCAACTTGCCCTTCTTCCCAAACCTCATCACACCCTTCATAGGCGAAACCCGGAGCAAGACCCACTCACCAACCATGAATGCAACATCACGAACCTTCCGATCCGCATAACTCTTCTGTCTAGATTGGGCTGTATGAAGTCGATCCTGAATCAATTTAACATTTTCCAAGGCATCCTGAACCAAGTTTGTACCCAATAACCTATCCTCGCCCGGTTCGAACCAACCCATTGGAGACCGGCACCGCCTACCATACAAGGCCTCATACGGAGCCATCTGAATGCTCGACTAGTAACTGTTATTGTAAGCAAACTCAGCAAGTGGTAAGAACTGGTCCCAAGCACCCCCAAAATCTATCACACACGCACAAAGCATATCCTCAAGTATCTGAATAGTGCGTTCGGACTGCCCGTCTATCTGAGGGTGAAATGTTGTACTCAACTCTACCCGAGTACCCAACTCTTGCTGTACAGCCCTCCCAAACCATGAGGTAAACTGTGTACCCCTGTCAGAGATGATAGATATGGTACGCCGTGAAGTCTGACAATCTCGCGAATATAGATTTGAGCCAACTGCTCAGATGAGTAGGTAGTCATCACAGGAACGAAATGAGCTGACTTGGTCAACCTATGCACAATCACCCAAACTGCATCGAACTTCCTCTGAGTCTGTGGGACCCCAACAACGAAATCCATAGTGATCCGATCCCATTTCCATTCTGGAATCTCTAACTTCTGAAGCAATCCACCCGGTCGTTGATGCTCATATTTCACCTGTTGACAATTTAGACACTGAGCTACATACTCCACTATGTCTTTCTTCATCCGCCTCCACCAATAGTGTTGTCTCAAGTCCTGATACATCTTTGCAGCACCCGGATGAATGGAATACTGCGAACTGTGAGCCTTCTAGAGAATCAACTCACGAAATCCATCTACATTAGGCACACATAGCCTGCTCTGCATCCGTAATACATCGTCATCTCTAATAGTGACTTCCTTGGCATCACCGTGCTGAACTGTATCCTTAAGGACAAGCAGATGGGGGGTCATCATACTGACGTTCCCTGATACGATCATAAAGAGAAGACTGAGAAACCACGTAAGCCAAAACTTGACTCGGCTCGAAAACATCCAGTCTAATAAACTGGTTGGCCAAGGCCTGAACATCCAAGGCTAAAAGCCTCTCTGCTACCGGTAAATATGTTAAGCTACCCAAACTCTCCGCTATACGACTCAAAGCATCGGCCACTACATTGGCCTTCCCAGGATGATAGATAATGGTGATATCATAATCCTTAAGCAACTCCAACCATCGCCTCTGCCGCAAATTAAGATCCTTCTATTTAAACAGATATTGTAGACTCTGGTGATCGGTGTAGACCTCACAATGGACACCGTACAAATAATGACGCCAAATCTTCAAGGCATGAACAATAGGCAATATTCAAGGCGTGGACCGGATAACTCTTCTCATGTACCTTTAACTGTCTGGACGCGTAGGCAATCACCCTACTGTCTTGCATCAACATTGCACCGAGACCAATACGCGACGCGTCACATTACATAGTATAAGACCCCGAACCTGTAGGTAATACCAATACTGGGGCCGTAGTCAAAGCTGTCTTGAGCTTCTGAAAGCTCTCCTCACATTCCTCTGTCCACCTGAACGGAGCACCCTTCTGGGTCAGCCTGGTCATAGGTGCTGCAATAGATGAGAATCCCTCTACAAAGCGACGGTAATACCCCGCCAAACCAAGGAAACTCCGGATTTTCGTAACTGAGGACGGTCTGGACCAACTCTGCACTGCTTCAATCTTCTTCGGATCTACCTTGATTCCCTCGCACAAAACTATATGACCCAAAAATCCCACTGAATCAAGCCAGAATTCACACTTTGAAAATTTTGCATATAACTTCTTTTCTCTCAAAGTCTAAAGCATAGTCCTCAGGTGATGTTCATGATCTTCCCGACTCCGGGAATACACCAGAATGTCTTCAATAAATACAATGACGAAAGAATCAAGAGAGTGATGAAATACACTATTCATTAAGTGCATAAATTTTGCTGGGGCGTTGGTCAGCCCAAAAGACATCACAAGGAATTCGTAATGACCATATCGAGTCCTGAAAGTAGTCTTCAGGATATCTGGCTCCCAAATCTTTAACTGATGATAGCCTGAACACAAGTCGATCTCAGAAAACACTCTGGCACCCTGAAGCTAATGAAATAGGTCATCAATACGTGGCAATGGATACTTGTTCTTCACTGAAACCTTGTTCAGTTGGCGGTAATCAATACACATCCACATAGAACCATCTTTCTTCTTTAAAAATAATACAGGAGCACTCCAAGGAGATACACTGGGCCGAATGAAGCCCTTATCAAGCAATTCATGTAACTGTTCTTTTATGTGATGACCCAAAATGTCATCTTTAAATTTAATAATTAATTATGTATTCTAAGACCTTGAAAAGTACTATTTATCATTCCTCGACTTGCGTGCGTAGTCTGTAAAATTTTCTAGAAAGTTATTTGGTGAAAAATAGATTAAAATGTGAATTAGAGCTTTAAAACTCAATTGAGTTGACTTTGGTCAACATTTTGAGCAAATGGACTCGGATCAGTGTTTTGATAGTTTCGGTAGGTCCGTATCGTGATTTGGGACTTGGGCGTATGCCGGAATTGAATTCCGAGGTCCCTAGCCCGAGATATGGAATGTTGATGAAAAACAAAAATTAAAAGTTTAAGTTCAAATAGTGACCGGATGTCGAATTATATGCAAACGACCCTAGAATAGAATTTTGATGATTCTAACAGCTCCGTATGGTTATTTTGGACTTAGGAGCGTGATCAAAATTTTATTTGGAAGTCCGTAGTGAAATTAGGCTTGAAAAGGATAAAATGGGAATTTAAAGTTTGAAAGTTTGACCGGGGGGTTGACTTTTTGATATCGGGGTCAGAATCCAGTTCTGAAAATTTTCACAGCTCCGCTATGTCATTTATGACTTGTATGCAAAATTTGAGGTCAATCGGACTTGATTTGATAGGTTTCGACTTCGAATGTAGAAGTTGGAAATTTTAAGTTTCATTAAGCTTGAATTGAAGCAAAATCCATGGTTTTAGTGTCGTTTTATGTGATTTGAGGTTTCAAATAAGTTTGTATGATATTTTAGGACTTGTTGGTATATTTGGTTGAGGTCCCGAGGGCCTCGGGTGAGTTTCGGATGGTTAACGGATCAAAAGTTGGATGGGAATTTTGGGCCAAGATCGAGACCCAAGATCGAAGCCACAATCGAGGGAGAGGATCGAGGCCATGATCGAGACCAGGATATATCATTGTTCTCATCATTTAATTAGTGTTTTGAGATTGAAATTTGGAAAAATTTTAGAAATCTCAAAGAAACGAATTTTTGAGATTTCGGTATCGATTCGAAGTCGGATTTGAGTGAAACTGGTATGGTTGGACTCATAATTGAATGGGTTGTCGGATTTTATAACTTTCGTCAGATTTTGAGATGTGGTCCCCACAGACGAATTTTTAATTAATTTCGGGATTTTTATTGAAAATGTAGTATTTTCTTATAGAATTGATTCCTATAAATTTTAGTAATTGTATCGAATTATTTTTGATTAGATTCGAGCCAATCAAAGTTGGATAATCGAGGAAAGGGCCTTCTAGTGGATTAAATTGGAGCAAGACGAGGTAAGTCTCTTATCTAATCTTGTGAGGAAAAAATTTACCCCATAGGTGATTAAATTAAATAATTATTGCTAATTGCGGGGGCTACGTATGCATAAGGTGATGAGAGTCCGTGCGTAGCTACTATTAATGCTAAAGTCCGAGTAGTTTAGGACTCAAAGCATGAATTACTTATGTAAATTATATTCTTTATTAATTAAATTATTTGATGTATATATTGTGAATTGTTATGAAAGGTAGTAAGAGATGAAATTTTCATATCCTTAATTTTTGTTTAGATTAATTAATTGTTGAAATAAATTGTTATCCTTTTGAATAAATTTTACAATAAATACTCTTATTCCGGAGGTACATAAGAAAATGTCATCCTTTCTTGTGGATCGGGCCGAACGCCTCGGCAAGATAGATGCATATATGGATCGATTGTGCCACACGTCCCTCGGCAGTGTACACGACACTCTGGATCGGGCCGTACGTCCTCGGCAGAAATCGTGCTTAATAATAATAATCACACGATATTTGGACAGTTTATTGCAGCTTGTAAAGCTATTTGATAAATTGAAATTTTTTTGAAATTGAATTGCAGCTTGTAAAGCTATTTGATAAATTGAAATTTTTATTGAAATTGAAGGATTTAATTAATAGATTGGAAATTGTTGCATTTGAAGGATTCTTATTATTTCTGCTAATTGAATAAAATTATTGTTAACTCTATGAATCATGCTGATTTGAATAATTATAATTTATTCCATTTATTATTGCTGACCCTTAGTGAGTGTCAAAGTCGGTCATCTCGTCTCTACCACTTTGAGATTAGGCTTGATACTTACTGGGTATACGTTATTTACGTACTCATACTACACTTGCTGTACTTTTTGTGCAGGACCTGAGGCAAAGACTAGTGGGGGATCTATCGTCTTACACCCATGTTATCCAGGAGCATAGTGGTGAGCTTCCTTTCTGAGCCGTTCTGCAGCTACTAGTGTCTCTCCTTGTATTTTTCATTCTGTCTATTTTTATTTCAGACAGTATTAGATATTTTGTATAATCTACTAGATACTCATACACTTGTGACACCAGGTCTTGGCACACACATTGATAGAATTTGGTGTCTTATTATTTTTCTTGGTTTTAAATTTTATCGATATATGCTTAATTTATTAGTTGGCTTGCCTAGATATAGTGTTGGGCGCCATCACGACCTATAGGTTAAATTGGGTCGTGACAATATGGTATCAGAGCACTAGGTTCACGTAGGTCTCACAAGTTATGAGCAGGCCTAATAGAGTCTTGCGGATCGGTACAGAGATATCTGTACTTATCTTCGAGAGGCTATAGGGTGTTAGGAAACTACCTTTCTTCATATTCCATCGTGCAATTAATGTAGTACTAAATATCCTTCTTTTATTCTCTCACAGGTGGTGAGAACTCGCTCTAATGAGGTTCCAGACCAGGGAAAAGCTACTACCCCCAGTTCTTAGAGGCCGAGGCAGAGGCCGAGGGAGGGCTCCAGCTCGTGGTAGAGGGAGAGGACGTCCCAGGACTGTTCCAGTTATGCCGCCAGTGCGTCCAACAGAGAATCCTATTATTGAGGAGCAGGGTGAAGTGCCTGTGGCAGAGCCAGCTCCGGTGGATTTCACATCTGTACCGGGATTTCAGGATGTTATGGTCGTATGCTGCAATTCATGGACAATATGACTCAGGCCAGTTTATTTCCGGCAGACCCAGCCACATCCCAGGCGGGAGGGGGAGCACAGACCCCTACCGCACAGGCTCATGGACAGGCAGCTGTTGTATATCAGACCCAGGGTGCACTATCCGTGGGTGGAGCCCAGTGAGTGGCAGCAGCTACACCTGAGCCCAGTCCAGCTGTAGTCGCTGATCCGCAGAAACTATTGGACAGATGGACTAGACTACATCCTCCTGTTTTTGGGTGGCATACCCGGAAGATCCGCTGGAAATACATCAGGAAAATCCCTTACTATAGGAACTGACTCCACGGTAGGAGTATCAATACTAACATCTCTCACATAGGCCAAATACGTATCACACCCCTTCTCAACCATTCGTTGAGCTTTAAGAAATGAAACAACCCTGCAAGGAACATGATCCGAGGTACCTCTCCACTCTAGTCGTGGTAGACCTGGCATAGCCAACACCACCGCCTTGGCGTAACAATCAAGAATAGCATGATAGTGCGACAACCAGTCCATGCCCAAAATAATATCAAAATCCAGCATACTGATCAATAATAAATCAGTTCTGGTCTCAAAACCACTGATAACAATTAAACACGACAGATACACGCGGTCCACAATAATAGATTCACCCACAGGTGTAGATACATAAACAGAAGAACTTAAGGAATCACGTGATACACCCAAATGCGGGGCAAAATAAGATGACATATAAGAATAAGTGGAGTCTGTATCAAATAAGACTGACGCATCTCTATGACAGACCGGAATAATACCTGTGATGACAAATCGGACGCAACGACCTCTATCCTAGCATGAAGGGCATAATATCTGGCCTGGCCTCCCCCTCTAGGGCGACCTCTACTTGTCCGAACTCCACCTCTAGCTGGCTGTGTAGGTGGAGTGGCAACTGGTGCAGTAATCATGGCCTAAGAAGCTTGATGGCCATGTGGAATAGGTGGGGCCTGAGAAATCCGTGGAGGTGCACCCCTCCTAAATCTGGGGCAATCTCTCATAATATGACGAGTGTCACCACACTCAAAACAATCCCTCGGAGGACATGGTTGCTGGGACTGGCTCGGGCCTGATTGACTAGACTGTCCACTGAAAGCACCCCGTACAGGAGGTACACTAGACACTGGCGGTGCATAATATGGAACCTGAGGTCTGGGAGTAGCCGGAATATCACTAGAAGCTGGAAGTGCTGAATGAATAGGATGGCTCACATAACCTCTACCATGACGGGATGCAATTGGGGCACGAGAATTATTATATGTGCCAGAATCTCGGGGTCTCTAAGCTTCCCTCTCTTCTCTCTCCCGGATCCGCATACCTTCCAATCTCCTAGCAATTGACACCACCTGTTGGTATGTGATGTACATCTCTAGCTCTCGGGCCATACTGTATCTGATACTAAGGGTGGAGACCCTCAATAAATCTGCGAACCCGCTCTCGAACAGTAGCAACCAAGGCTGGTGCATGCCTCGCCAAATCACTGAATCGGACCGCATACTCCACGGTCATTGACACGAATTTCTAAAAATAAAGAAAGTGACACATAAATCACTAAAAGATGGTGCAGCAACAAGAATAAAAGAATGATTGAAGTTGTCTGCTCTTTTTTATTAAGCATGAAATCTGCAAAGTAAAATTCATAAGCCTAAAATATCTCAACAACAAAAACTATCTAACAGAAATTTAAAATTAAACAAAGTTGACTCCTCCTACCGCTAAACAACTTATATTATTCTAGCAAATCAGCATTAAGTAACAGAAGTAATATTCAACACTCCTCCTTTGCTTCAGTTGCTGCAATCTAAAAAAGTTGTTCCTCCTCAATTTCTGCTTACAGATACTAACAAACATTTGAAGTTTGGTTGAGACATATTAAATGTATTGGATCCAAACAAAGAGTACAATGGTCAAACTTGGAATATTTAGCCTTTAAATTGCTAGTTCCGTTAAATAGTCATAACTTGAGTTAGGGACCTCCAAATTAAATTCCGGGCATACGTCCAAGTCCCAAATCACGATACGGAGTTACCGGAATTTTTAAAATACTGATCCGGATCCGTTTGCTCAAAATGTTGACCAAAGTCAACTTAGTTGAGTTTTAAAGTTCTATTTTCTATTTTAATCCATTTTTCACATGAAAACTTTTCGGAAAATTTTACGGACTGCGCACGCAAGTCGAGGAATGATAAATGGTACTTTTTGAGGTCTTAGAACACAGAATTACTTATTAAATTTAAAGATGACATTTTGCGTCTTCACAAGCAAATATTTAATTTATTTTGATATAAAATTCTATTTTTTAATAATTTCTTCTTCTTACATATAAATATATTTATTAATTGACGCAACACACACGTGCAACGCGCGTACACTAAAACTACTACTATATTAAAAGCACGAAGACCCTATCGAAATGTTGTTCGCCTTTTGTACCCTTCAAAACTTGATTTAGCATTAGATAAAATAGTAACTTTAATTATTTCTCTAATATTTAAAAATAAATATTTAATAATTTCCCTAATATTTAGTACTTATTTCTATTCTTCTAGGATTAGGAGACCTTTTTTCTCATAATTCGAAACCTACTAAACTTTAAATTCACATGGAGACTTCTCTTTGTTCCTTTTCGATTTAGAAGTCGTTTTTCTCTCTCTCATATTTTGGAACCTATTAAAATCTAATATCTAGGGAAACTGCAAGACATATCTGTAAGTTATGAATTATTGCCGTAATTGTGCATAAGTTGCAGATTAACGGCTTGACGCAACAGGTTAGTAATATTTCATAAAAATAATAATTCCATAAAAAAAAAAATTGAGGTTGATTTATTTAGATAGCAGTTCTTCTTTAATTGCGGTTCATAGTTTTATAACACTATTTTCTTCTTTATGTTGGTGTTTAATCCATATCTATCAATAGGGTTTTGGAGAATTTTGTTGTAATAACGGGAGCTGGAACACTGACTCGCTTATACTTTAAGATACAGATGTTGAAAAGCAAATAAGAGTAGGAAGAAGCAAGCAGTTGATATTGTCCTTATGAAAAATAACTTGAAGGATTATAAACTTTTGGTACGATTCTAAACTACATTTCTCTAACTTTTGGTAGGGTTTAGAACTACTTTAATTCGTTGGTGGCTGTATATATATAACCTTTTAGATTAGATTTTAATTACTACCCTTGATAGCTGGTCGATTGATATAATTTTTACTAGGAAGAAGAGACAACAAAATTTTTGATAAGAGACTAGAGATGAAAAGAAAATTGAAAATCTTGAGATTGGAAACATAACCATTAAACTATAATTTCTGTAAATTTATCATATATTTTTAGTTATTTTCGGTGATTTTTCAAGGAGTAGTTATTGGCAAAATTCAGTGATGAAAATTTAGTTTTTAAACAATATTATTGCAAGTTAATAGAGGTTTATTGTAAATACACCTTTTGAGTCAAAAATGCTAATATGATTTCACTCATTATCCTCGTAGCACCATAGCAACGTATTCAATATGTGATTCTCTTTTGCTTTTGCTTTATTCTTATTTTTTTGTTACTAGAATTTTGATATCCCAGATCATCTAAGTGTCACGACCCAATTTCCCCTCCGTGTGACGTCGTGACGGCACCTAGTCTCTGCAACTAGGTAAGTCTAACATTTCGCGGAATAATGAATTAAAAATATAAATTTAACTAACTATTCAAAAATACACAACAAATCCCAAAACTCGGAACATCGTGAATCACAAACTACAGAAGGAAACATCTAGTGTCTCTATACGTCAGAGTCTACAAGGAGAATACAGAAAATGATGGACATGAAAAAGAGTAGAAGGGGACTCCGAGGTCTGCGGACGCGGCAGATATACCCTGAAATATCCAAAGTTGTCCCAGCTCACTGATAGTGCGGCTGATAAGGTGCACCTGGATCTGCACACGAAAAATATGTGCAGAGAGTAGTATGAGTACACCACAATCGGTACCCAGTAAGTGCCAAGTCTAACCTCGGTCGAGTAGTGATGAGGTCAAGTCAGGGCCCTACTGGTAAATATATAATAAAATAGTGTAATACCACAATAAAATAAAGGCTGAAATTTAACAATAATAGAATCATAGAAGGTAACAACTCAGTACACAGAAACAAAATAGGGGATCTCCTGAGATACCGTCTCGTAGTCCCAAACGTAAATGTTGTCCCAAAGTAAATGTGCAGGGGGATCTCCCGGAATACTGTTCCGTAGTCCCAAAATAAATGTGCAGGACAGGGGGATCTCCCGGAATACCGTTATGTAGTCCCAAAGTAAATATGTAGCGCGAATGGTAGAAATACAACTACATCACGAAATTCTTACAATTTAGACTAAGTACTAGTCAGGGAAGAAGCAGGAAATTCACTAAGCATGATGCACATAATTCACATAAATAATTAAGACATATAGACATGTTGCATTGGACTAAACATGATAGCTACACATATTGGAATAACTCAATTAAGAATGAAAATAGATTAGTATTCATTAAAATGGTATAACTCAAAATAACAGGAAAACATGTTGTTGCTCGGTAAGAAAATCGAGTTTTACCATAACTAGCCCGTGTATGTACTCGTCACCTCACGTACACGGCGCTCACATAGCACAATAGTTCCAAATCTTAAAGGGATTTCCCCCACGCAAAGTTAAGCAAATCACTTACCTCGAATCAAGCTCAA
The DNA here is from genome assembly GCF_000715075.1 of Nicotiana tabacum. NCBI lineage: Eukaryota > Viridiplantae > Streptophyta > Magnoliopsida > Solanales > Solanaceae > Nicotiana > Nicotiana tabacum. The sequence continues at coordinate 136,854,921 of NC_134096.1, read as the reverse complement.
TCAATCGGTCATAATGCCTTTTTCACGAATATCCGGCTCCAAATGGCCCAAATCTATCCAAAAGCAATTAAATATCATAAATACAACAATAATAGACTTATCTAATTAACGAAATCAACATTTTAATGAAAATTCTGAAATTAAATCAAAATCGTCCGTGAGGCCCACGTCTCGAAACCCGATAAAAGTTACAGAATATGAATGCCCATCCAACCACGAGTCCAACCATATAAATTTCACTAAAATCCGACATCAACTCGAACCTCAAATCTTCAATTAAAGTCTATGAAGATTTCTACCATTTTCAACCCAATTTTTACCCATTTGAACCTAACAATCTTTCCATAACCTTATTGGTATGTATACATAATACTCTTATACCCAAGAATCATACTATAAATCACCGATCTTTACTCCAAACCAGAAATTGAAGAATTTAGGAAAGAAATTCTTACCTCTTTGAAGCCCTAGCAAGATCCTTGTAAAATCTTCAAACCTTGAACAAGAAATTGATGGATAAATGACTAAGTTTTCACTTTCTCTCTCTAAAATACTCTCACATCTATCTAAAATATCATATGAAACCCTTCAAAATGACCCCCAATAGTGTTTTATAAGAATGCAGTCGGGTTTATAAAACCAGAAAAATGAAACTCCGGAACAGGTTCTGCTGTCGCATATGCGACCGCATAGTGATTATGCGGACCGCATATTGGTCGCATAATCGGTGACCAAAACTGGCAAACAGCTGCCTGTGTATGCTGTCACTACGCGGACCCATATGTGTATTGACCACTTGCCCGCTTCGTAATATTTTGCGCAAACCCGAGCTATCAGGCCGGCTGTCCAAATGGGCCGTCGAACTCGGTGGGTACGATATCAAATATTAACCCCGTACGGCCATCAAGTCTCAAATTTTAACAGACTTCGTAGCCGATTTCACGCCAACCCTAGTACCCGAAGTCGAAAAAGAACTCCTATTAAAATCAAGTACATTATCGGGGGTATGGATCCTTTTTATGGACAGGGCTTCGAACGTGAAAGGGTCCGGGCTAGGCATAGTTTTGAAACCACCCACGGGTAATACTATTAGGCAATCTATTAAAACTATCAGGTTGACTAACAACGAGGCCGAGTATGAAGTCATGATTGCAGGTCTCGAGTTAGCTTACGTGTTTTGCGGTCGTATAGTGACCGCAGAAAAGTTATGCGGCCGCATAGTTGACCGTAGGTTTCATCCAAACTGGCCCTCTTCTGCCTCACTTATGCGGCCATTATGCAGCCCGCAGAGTGATTATGCGGTCGCATAATGGATCGCAGAAACGTATTTTTCTGCCAAAAATTTTCCTTTACTTCTCGGTGCATTGTTCAACCCAAAAAGTCCGAGCCGCGAGAAATTTCTACAACCTTTTTACTAATTGATCTACCTCGACACCACAAACCCTCAATTTCCTTAGCAAAAGTTCTCCGGGTCACTACACATACGTCAACATCTGGTCAACCTTTTCAATTGAATTTCGAAACCTTGGAACTAGGTATTCCAAATCATTCAAAACCCTCACCAGACCCGAACCAATTACCCCCGGCAAGTCACATAATAAATGTAAATCATAAATTGAGGAGTAAATGGGGAAACAGGATTATAATACTCTAAACGACCGGCCGGGTCGTTACATTCTCCCCCTCTTAAATAAATGTTCATCCTCGAACGGGTTTAGAATAATACCTGGAGTCTCAAATAAGTGTGGGTATTTACTCCGCATCTCCTGCTCAATCTCTCAAGTAGCTTCTCCGACTGGCTGGCCTCTCCACTGCACCTTCACTGATGCTATGTTCTTGGACCTCAGCTTTCGAACCTGCCGGTCTAAAATAACCACCGACTCCACATCATAAGTCAAATTACTGTCCAGCTGCACTGTACTGAAATCCAGAATATGAGACGGATCTCTGACATACTTTTGGAGCACGGATACATGGAACAATGGATGAACACCTGATAGACTAGGTGGCAAAGCAAGTTCATAAGCCACCTCTCCAATTTTCTTAAGTATCTCAAAAGGCACAATATACCGAGGGCTCAACTTGCCCTTCCTCCCGAACCTCATAACACCCTTCATAGGCGAAACCCGGAGCAAGACTCGCTCTCCAATCATGAATGCCACCTCGCGAACCTTTCGATCCGCATAACTCTTCTGTCTGGACTGGGCTGTGCGAAGTCTATCCTGAATCACCTTCACCTTTGCCAAGGCATCCTAAACCAAGTCCGTACCCAATAATCTGGCCTTGCCGGGCTCAAACCAACCCACTGGGGACCGACACCGCCTACCGTACAGAGCCTTATACGGTGCCATCTGAATGCTTGACTGATAACTATTGTTGTAAGCAACCTCTGCAAGTGGCAAGATCTGGTCCCAAGCACCCCCAAAATCTATCACACATGCACAGAGCATATCCTTTAATATCTGAATAGTGCGCTCGGACTGCCTGTCCGTCTGAGGGTAAAGTGTTGTGCTCAACTCAACCCTAGTACCCAACTCATGTTGTACAACTCTCCAGAACCGTGATCTAAACTGCGTACCCCGGTCAGAGATAATAGATACCGGTACGCCATGAAGCCTGACGATCTCACGGATGTGGATTCGAGCTAGCTGCTCGGAAGAATAGGTAGTCATCACAAGAATGAAATGAGCCGACTTGGTCAGCCTATCCACAATCATCCAAACTGCATCAAACCTCCGTTGAGTCTGTGGGAATCCAACAACGAAATCCATAGTGATCCGCTCCCATTTCCACTCCGGAATCTCTAACTTCTGAAGCAATCCACCTGGTCGCTGATGCTTATATTTTACCTGCCGGCAATTCAGACATCGAGCCACATACTCTACTATATTTTTCTTCATTCTCCTCCACCAGTAATGTTGTTTCAAGTCCTGATACATCTTTGCGGCACCCAGATGAATAGATTACCGCGAACTGTGAGCCTCCTGGAGAATCAACTCACGCAAACCATCTACATTGGGCACACATAGCCTGCCCTGCATCCTCAATGTACCTCCTTAGCATCACTGTGTTGGACCATGTCCTTAAGGACAAGCAGATGGGGGTTATCATACTGACGCTCCCTAATATGATCATAAAGAGAAGACCGAGAGATCACACAAGCCAATACTCGACTCGGCTCAGAAATATCCAATCTCACAAACTGGCTTGCTAAGGCCTGAACATCCAACGCCAATAGCCTCTCTGCTGCTGGTAGATATGCTAAACTCCCCAAACTCTCTGCCCGACGACTCAAAGCATCGGCCACCACATTGGCCTTCCCAGGGTGGTATAAAATAGTGATATAATAATCCTTAAGTAGCTCCAACCACCTCCGCTAACGTAAGTTAAGATCTTTCTGCTTAAACAGATGCTGCAAACTACGATGATCGGTGTAAATCTCACAAGGAACACTGTACAAATAATGCCACCATATCTTCAAGGCATGAACAATAGCTGCTAACTCAAGGTCGTGGACAGGATAGTTCTTTTTGTGCACCTTCAGCTGTCTGGATGCATAGGAAATCACCCTACCGTCCTACATCAACACCGCGCCGAGACCAATCTGCGATGCATCACAATATACAGTATAAGACCCCGAACCTGTAGGTAATACCAATATTGGGGTTGTAGTCAAAGTTGTCTTGAGCTTTTGAAAGCTCTCCTCACATTCCTCTGTCCACCTGAACGGAGCACCCTTCTAGGTCAGCCTGGTCATAGGTGCTGCAATAGATGAGAATCCCTCTACAAAGTGACGGTAATACCCCGCCAAACCAAGAAAACTCCGGATCTCTGTAGCTGAGGACGGCCTAGGCCAACTCTGCACTGCTTCAATCTTCTTCGGATCTACCTGGATCCCCTCACTCGATAATATGACCCAAGAATGCCATTGAGTCTAGCCAAAACTCGTAGATAGTAGAAGTCTTATGTTCTTGGCAGACCAGCAGATTCTCCTCCCATAACTTAGGACAGGTTCACCTGTATCTTCCTGGACAAGTATATTCCACCCTCCCAGAGGGAAGAGTTGAGGTTTCATTTTGAGCAACTCCAGCAGGGTCAGATGTCAGTGACTGATTATGAGGCGAGGTTTTCTGAGTTATCTCGACATGCACTTATGATACTCCCTACTGAGGCGGAGAGAGTGCGGAGGTTTGTAGCTGGTTTACATACTAGCATTCAGGCCACTATGGCTCGAGAGGTTGAGATGGGTACTTCTTATGAGCTAGTTGTGGAGATAGCTTGGAGGATTGAGGGTGTACGTCAGCAGAGCCGGGAGCAGGTTATGAGAGATAAGCGGTTCAGGTATTCTGGAGAGTTCAGAGGAGCTCCGTCTGGGGGCAGAGGTCAGTTTGTAAGAGGGTAGTCCAGCAAGCCCCCATATCCAGCACCACCAGCTCCTCGGGGTGCCCCAGTGCGACCTTATCTCAGTGTTATACCAGAGAGTTCTTATCACCCACCAGCTATTCAGGGTCCTCCCAGTGGGTATTCAGTTCCCCAGGGTCAGACTCTTAGTCAGCAGTCCACCGCACCGAAGAGTTATTATGAGTGCGAGGATCCTAGTCACATGCAGAGATTTTGCCCCAGGCTTCAGGGTACACCAGTACAGCAGGGCCAGCAGCCTATGCTTACCAGACCAGTTGCTCCACCAGTAGTCTGACCACCAAGAGGTGGAGGACAGGTGGGTAGAGGTCGTCCTAGAGGTGGAGGTCAGCTAGGTGGAGGCCAGCCAGTTGGCGCTCCAGCTCGATTCTATGCTTTTCCGACCAGACCAGATGCAGAGGCCTCAGATGCTGTGATTGCAGGTATTATTTCTGTTTTTGGCAAGGATGCCTCAGTATTATTTGATCCAGGATCCACGTATTCATATGTGTCATCTCTATTTGCTCCATTCCTGGGTATTTCTTGTGAGTCCTTGAGTACTCCTGTTTATGTGTCCACTCATGTGGGTGATTCTATTGTTGTGAACCGGATCTACCGGTCCTGTATTATTACATTTTGTGGTTATGAAACTAGAGCAGATCTCATATTGCTTAAGATGACCGATTTTGAAATTATTCTGGGCATGGACTGGTTATCTCCATATCATGCTATTCTAGATTGCTATGCCAAGACTGTTACCTTGGCTATTCCAGCATTGCCTAAGCTGGAGTGGAAGGGTTCATCTGTTAGTTTATTTAATCGAGTTATTTCTTTTATAAAGGCTCAACACATGGTTGAGAAGGGTTGTTTGGCTTATCTAGCCTATGTTCGGGATACTACTGCAGAGACTCCGGCTATTGATTCAGTGCATGTAGTTTGGGAGTTCTCCGATGTATTTCCTTCAGATCTTCCAGGTATTCTACCTGATCGTGATATTGATTTCTGTATTGACTTGGCTCCAGATACCCAACCTATATCTATCCCACTGTATCGCATGGCTCCGAAAGAATTGAAAGAATTGAAAAAGCAGCTTGAGTAGTTACTAGCCAAAGGGTTTGTCAGACCGAGTATATCGCCTTGGGGTGCACCGGTATTATTTGTGAAGAAGAAGAATGGAATAATGCTGATGTGTATTGATTATCGTCAATTGAACAAAGTTACTATTAAGAACAAGTACCCATTGCCGCATATTGATGATCTTTTTTTACCAGTTGCAGGGTGCTAGGGTGTTCTCTAAGATCGACTTGAGGTCCGGGTACCATCAGTTGAAGATTCGGCATTCGGATGTTCCGAAGATTGCTTTCGGACTAAATATAGTCATTATGAGTTTTTGGTGATGTCCTTTGGTTTAACTAATGCCCCGACAGAGTTTATGGATTTAATGAACATGGTATTCAGGCCATATATTGATTCATTTGTCATTGTCTTTATTGATGACATTTTGATCTACTCGCACAGTAAGGAGGAGCATGAGCAGCATATGAGAGTAGTGCTTCAGACATTGCGAGAACAAAAGTTATATGCTAAGTTATCCAAATGTGAGTTCTGGCTAGAGTCTGTAGCATTTTCGGGGCATATTGTATCGGGAGAAGGTATTAAGGCTGATCCCAAAACGATTGAGGCAGTTTAGAATTGGCATCGTCCCGCTTCGGTGACTGAGATCAGGAGTTTTCTCGGTTTAGCAGGTTATTATCGTCGGTTCGTGGAAGGTTTTTCATCTATTGCAGCACCTTTGACTAAATTAACCTAGAAGGGTGCTCCGTTCTGATAGTCCGATGATTGTGAGGTTAGCTTTCAGAAGCTCAAGACAGCATTGACAACAGCACCAGTGTTAGTGTTGCCTTCTGGTTCGGGGATGTATATAGTATATTGCGACGCTTCACGCGTTGGCTTGGCTTGTGTATTAATGAAGGAAGGGTGAGTTATTGCATATGCTTCACGTCAGTTGAAGCCCCACGAGAAGAATTATCCGGTACATGATTTGGAGTTAGCTACGATTGTTCACGCTCTTAAGATTTGGAGGCATTATCTTTATGGGGTGTCTTGTGAAGTTTACGCTGATCATCGTAGTTTGCAGCATTTGTTTAAGCAGAGGGACCTAAATTTGAGAAAGCACAGATGGCTTGAGTTACTAAAAGATCATGATATTACAATCTTGTATCATCCGGGCAAAGCAAATGTGGTTGCAGATGCCTTGAGTAGAAAGGCGGAGAGTATGGGTAGTTTGGCTTTCATTGCAGCAGAGGAGAGGCCATTAGCTTTGGATATTCAATCCTTGGCTAACCGAGTTGTGAGATTGGACATTTAAGAGCCCAGCCGAGTTCTTGCATGTGTTGTGGCCCAGTCTTCAGTATTTGAGCAGATCAAGGCTCACCAGTATGATGATTCACACTTGATGGTTCTTCGAGAAACGGTACTACGAGGTGGTGCCAAAGAAGTCACTATTGGTGCGGATGGTGTTCTACGACTCCAGGGTTGTCTATGTGTTCCTAATATGGATGGACTGAGGAAAAAGATCCTAGAGGAGGCACATAGTTCCAGGTACTCTATTCATCTGGGTGCTATGAAGATGTATCGTGATCTAAGGCAACATTATTAGTGGCGGCGAACAAAAAAGGACATAGTTGAGTATGTAACTAGGTGTCTAAATTGCCAGCAAGTTAAATATGAGCACCAGAGGCCAGGTGGCCTACTTCAGCAGATGACTATACCAGAGTGGAAATGGGAACGCATTACTATGGACTTTGTAGTCGGATTGCCGCGGACCTTGCGGAAGTTTGATGCAGTTTGGGTCATTGTTGACAGGTTGACCAAGTCAGCACACTTTATTCCTGTTGTGACTACGCATACTTCAGAGAGGTTGGCCCAAATTTATATTCAGGATATAGTTCGGTTGCACGGTGTGCCAATTTCTATCATATCATATAGAGGTCCTCAATTTACTTCACATTTCTGAAGAGCGGTACATAGTGAGTTGGGGACCCGGGTAGAGCTCAGCACAACCTTTCATCTGCATACCGACGGGCAGTCAGAGCGGACAATTCAGATTTTGGAGGATATGCTTAGGGCATGTGTGATTGACTTTGGAGGTCAGTGGCATCGTTTCTTGCCTTTGGCCGAGTTTGTTTATAATAACAGTTACCAATCCAGCATCGAGATGGCTCCATTTGAGGCTTTGTATGGTCGGCGATGTCGTTCGCCCATCGGATGGTTTGAGCCCGGTGAGTCTAAGTTATATGGTATTGATTTGGTGAAAGATGCCTTGGAAAAGGTAAAGTTGATTCAGTAGCAACTTCATACAGCACAGTCCAGACAGAAGAGTTATGCGGATCAGAAAGCGTGAGATTTATCATTTATGATGGGTGAAAACATTCTCTTGAAGGTTTCACCGATGAAGGGAATCATGAGATTCGGGAAGAAGGGCAAGTTGAGCCCAAGGTTTATAGGCCCATTTGAGGTGTTGAGACGAGTTGGGGAGGTTGCTTATGAGCTTGCATTGCCTCCCAGCCTATCGGGAGTTCATCCGGTTTTCCATGTATCTATGCTCCGGAAGTATCATGCCGACCTATCACATGTGTTAGACTTCAGCACAGTTCAGTTAGATAATAGCTTGGGTTATGAAGAGGAGCCAGTTGCCATTGTTGATAAACAGGTTCGCCAGTTGAGGTCCAAGAGGATTTCTGCAGTTAAGTCCAGTGGAGGGGACAACCAGTCGAGGAAGCGACTTGGGAGGCCGAGGAAAACATGCGGAGAAGATATCCACACTTATTCAGCACTTCAGGTATAATTCTAAACCCGTTCGAGAACGAACGGTTGTTTTAGAGGTGGAGAATGTGATGATCCAAAATGTCATCTTTAAATTTAATAACTAATTCTGTGTTCTAAGACCTCGAAAAGCACTATTTATCATTCCTCGACTTGCGTGCGTAGTCAGTAAAATTTGCTAGAAAGTTTTTATGTGAAAAATGGATTAAAATGTGAATTAGACCTTTAAAACTCAACTGAGTTGACTTTGGTCAATATTTTGAGCAAACGGACTCGGATCAGTGTTTTGACAGTTCCGGTAGGTCCGTATTGTGATTTGGGACTTGGGTGTATGCCCGGAATCAAATTCCGAGTTCCCTAGCCCGAGATATGGAATTTTGATGAAAATAATAATTAAAAGTTTAAGTTCAAATAGTGACCGGATGTCGAATTATGTGCAAACGACCCTGGAATAGAATTTTGATGATTCCAACAGCTCTGTATGGTGATTTTGGACTTAGGAGCGTGATCGTAATTTTATTTGGAAGTCCGTAGTAAAATTAGGCTTGAAATGGCTAAAATAGGAATTTAAAATTTAGAAGTTTGACCGGGGAGTTGACTTTTTTATATCGGGGTCAGAATCCAGTTCTGAAAATTTTCACAGCTCCATTATGTCATTTATGACTTGTGTGCAAAATTTGAGGTCAATCGGACTTGATTTGATAGGTTTCGACTTCGAATGTAAAAGTTGGAAATTTTAAGTTTCATTAAGCTTGAATTGGAGCATAATCCGTGGTTTTAGTGTCGTTTTATGTGATTTGAGGTTTCAAATAAGTTCGTATGATATTTTAGGACTTGTTGGTATATTTGGTTGATGTCCCGAGGGCCTCGGGTGAGTTTCGGATGGTTAACGGATCAAAAGTTGGACTTAAAATAGCTGCTGCAATTTTTCCTTTCTGCTGGGAATTCTGGGCCAAGATCGAGACCCAAGATCGAGGCAGAGGATCGAGGCCACGATCGAGGCCATGATCGAGACCAGGATCGAGGCCATGATCGAGGCCATGACCGAGGGCTGCCTGGGCAGAATTATAAAAGAGGGCATTCGTCTCATTCGCCATTTGTAACAAATTGGAGCTTGAGTAGAGGCGATCTTTGATAGATTTTCAAGGAAAAGACATTGGGGTAAGTGATTCTAACTTGAATTTGGTCTATAAACACAAATATATCATTGTTCTCATCATTTAATTAGTGTTTTGAGATTGAAATTTGGGAAACTTTTAGAAATCTCATAGAAATGAATTTTTGAGATTTCGGTATCGATTCGGAGTCGGATTTGAGTGAAACTGGTACGGTTGGACTCATAATTGAATGGGTTGTCGAATTTCATAACTTTCATCATATTCTGAGATGTGGGCCCCACGAACGAAGTTTTAATTAATTTCGAAATTTTTATTGAAAATGTATTATTTTCTTATAGAATTGATTCCTATAAATTTTAGTGATTGTATCGAATTATTTTTTGTTAGATTCGAGCCAATCAAATTTGGATAATCGAGGAAAGGGGCTTCTAGTGGATTAAATTGGAGTAAGACGAGGTAAGTCTCTTGTCTAATCTTGTGAGGGGGAAATTTACCCCATAGGTGATTAAATTAAATAATTATTGCTAATTGCGGGGGCTACGTACGCACGAGGTGACGAGAGTCTATGCGTAGCTACTATTAATGCTAAAGTCCAGATAGTTTAGGACTCAAAGCATGAATTACTTGTGTAAATTTTATTCTTTATTAATTAAATTATTTGATGTATATATTGTGAATTGTTATAAAAGTAGTAAGAGATGAAATTATGCTTAATTTTTGTTTAGATTAATTAATTGTTGAAATAAATTATTATCCTCTCGAATAAATTTTACAATAAATACTCTTATTCCGGAGGTACATAAGAAAATGTCCTCCTTTCTTGTAGATCGGGACGAACACCTCGGCAGGATAGATGCATCTATGGATCGTGCCGCACGTCCCTCGGCAGTGTACACGACACTTTGGATCGGGTCGTACGTCCTCGGCAGAAATCGTGCTTAATAATAATAATAATAATAATAATAATCACACGATACTTGGACAGTTTATTGTAGCTTGTAAAGCTATTTAATAAATTGGAAATTTATGGAAATTGAATTGCAGCTTGTAAAGCTATTTGATAAATTGGAATTTTTATTGAAATTGAAGGATTTAATTAATAGACTAGAAATTGTTGCATTTGAAGGATTCTTATTATTTCTGCTAATTGAATAAAATTTTTGTTAACTCTGTGAATCATGCTGATTTGAATAATTATAATTTATTCCATTTATTATTGCTAACTCTTAGTGAGTGTCAAAGTCGGCCATCTCGTCTCTACCACTTCGAGATTAGGCTTGATACTTACTGGGTACACGTTGTTTACGTACTCATACTACACTTGCTGCACTTTTTGTGCAGGACCTAGGGCAAGTACTAGTGGGAGACCTATCGTCCTACACCCACGTTATCCAGGGGCATAGTGGTGAGCTGCCTTTCTGAGCCGTTCTGCATCTACTAGATGCTCATACACTTGTGACACCATGTCTTGGCACACACATTGGTAGAATTTGGTGTCTTATTATTTTTTCTTGGTTTTAAATTTTATCGATATATGCTTAATTTATTAGTTGTCTTGCCTAGCTGTAGTGTTGGGCGCCATCACGACCTATAGGTGAAATTGGGTCATGACCACATCATGATGCAGCGCATCCTCCGATAAAGAGGCGACGTGATGAAGATGATCCTGATAGCGTAGACGGGAGGGATGGGATGCGCCTCAGGCCAGCCAAAAAGCATACAAGCTATGGGACTCATTGATATGTATTCTTAGTTGTATATATGACATTAAATATATAATAGCAAAATTATGTATGTTTTACATAATTTGCGCATGTGTTTTTTATTTTACTAGTTATTTATTAGTTTGACAATAGAACACACAAAAACAATAAGACAACTTAACATAAGTTTAAATTCGTTACCAATTAAAGATAATACATGACACGTACAACATAAAAATAAAATACTACACTAAACGCATCCATGTGTTTGTTTAGTCACTATCTCCCATTATTCTATGCTTCAACCATTTAAATTTCTCTTCCAACTGATTTTTTTCTTCTTCTGCCTCTTTTAGTTTCTTCGTCTCTTCCGCAAGTTGTTCTTGTAGTTTCAAGATCCAGAGTTCATATTCATCGGTCAGATTCCAAATATTTAGCAAACATGATTTGTAGTATTCTTGGTTAATGGGTTCATCATACCATTCTTCAAAACCACATTGATTTTCGTCCTACCAATGGGATGATAACACAAGGCTATTAATTAACATGTTATATAAAAACTATTAACTAACATCTTTTCCAAAAATAATAACTTACAACTTGTTTACACATCCAACGTTTGTGCCCCAGATTGCAATTTGACCAACATGGTGTTTGCCACAGTAACACATTGGTACGTCGTTGCGTCCAGACATGTCGTAATGCTCAAAAATGAAAAATTAATGGAAAGTTGTTCTATTCGTTTCGTTATAACACAAATGATAACTAAAATGCGCGAGGCTTTTATAGGCAGCTAAGAGTGATTTTAGGTCACATAATGCATATTGGTGAAGTGCTAAGTATCGCGTGCTAATGAGTTTTTAGGGTACAAGTGGGTGCAGCTTTTCAGATTGACAGCTTTTTCAGGTCGACAGCTTTTTCAGGTCGACATGACAATACACATAGCATATTGGTGACGCGCTATGTTTTGCGTGATAATAATTCTTTAGGGTACAAGTGGATGCAGCTTTTCAGATCGACAACTTTTTCATGTCAACATGACAATACACATAACACATATTGGTGACACGCTATTTTTCGCGTGATAATGATTCTTTAGGGTAAAAGGTGGGCCCATCGTTTCAGATCGATAGCTTTTTCAGGTCGACATGACAATACACATAATATATATTGGTGACGTGCTATGTTTCGCATGATAATGATTCTTTAGGGTACTAGTGGGTCCCACTTTTTAGATCGATAACTTTTGCAGTTCGATAACCTTTTCGGGTCGACATGATAATACACATAACACATATTGGTGATGCGCTACTTTTAATATACAACTTCATACACTTTAGTTCTTCTTAAGATGAACCAAGAGATTAGTATTCAAAGACCATTTGAAGAACCATTACAACATCCATTTCAGAAATGCCACTAACATTTAATAAGTGGTTTAAGAAGAGGCAAAAAGGTGAAGGTAGTTTAACAAATCCATATAGAACACATCATAACACAATTGATCCCTACCTTAAAAAAAATATGCTAGGTTGCTATACCGATTTGGTTGATGACAAGTGGTATGGTGTTCTACATCCCTTGGAAAATAAGCCTATCAATATACACACTGATCTCAAAGTTACAGGGCACATTATTGAGGGTGAAGCGCATTCTACAAAGCCTGAAGGTATGCGAATTTGAGACGAAAAACTAGAATGGGTTCCCTTTTACTCAAAATGGTGCGATTTTTAAATACTATGTCAATAGCATGGGCTAGTTGTAATGGCCCGGCTTGTCGTATCGAGAATTTAAGTTTCGTTCAGAGGCATAAAGCCTGGAGCAACTTTGTATTACGCATATTGACTTGCGTACATGGTTGAATTCAGTTACCGGATGATTCAAAGTGATTTGGGATACTTGGTCCCTAAAAAGGAAGCTTAAGTCTTAGGATTTTGACCGTAGTCGGAACCATGTGAAGATGACTCCAGAATGGAGTTCTGTTGGTTCCGTTAGCTCCGTATGATGATTTTGGACTTAGGAGCGTGTCCGAAAAATTATTTGAAGGTCCGTAGTGGAATTAAGCTTGAAATGGCAAAACTCAAAATTTTGGAAAGTTTGACCGGGGGTTGACTTTTTGATATCGGGGTCGGTATTCGATTTTGGAAGTGGGAGTAGGTCTGTAATGTCTAATGTGACTTGTGTGGTAAATTTGAGGTCAATCGAACGTGATTTGATAGGTTTCAGCATCGATGGTAGAAGTTGAAGTTTCAAAGTTTATTAAGTTTGAATTAGGGTGCGATTCATGATTTCGATATTGTTTGATGTGATTTGAGGCTTTGAGCAGGTCTGTGTTATGTTATGGGATAGGTTGGTATGATTGGATGGGGTCTCGAGGGGCTCGGGTATGTTTCGGGGTGGTTTCGGACCAAATTGGAGATGTTTGGACTGTTGTTGTTGAAGTCTGGTTTCCTTCTTCGTGAACGCGAAGGGAGTCCCGCGTTCGCGAAGAGGAATTTGAGGGGCTGATGATTTGGCCTTCGCGAACGCGAAGCTATGGACGCGAACGCAAAGAAGGAGCAGGGCAAGCCTTCGCGAACGCGGCCAAGAAAATGTGAACGCGAAAAAGAAAGGAAGAGTTGGGGGTGAGGTCGTGTGACCTTCGCGAACGCGAAGCGCGGAACGCGAACACGAAGAGGAAATGATGGGGAAGGAACAGTTGGCCTTCGCGAACGCGACTCTGGTCACGCGAACGCGAAGAAGGATTTGAGGCAGCTGGGTTTTGGCCTTCGCGAACTCGAAGCAATAGTCGCGAACGCGAAGAAGGTGTATCTGGGCAAAATTAAAAGTCCCAAAAATGGGGGTTTGAGTTCATAACTCAAAATCAAATTGGGAGCTCGGTAGAAGGAAATTTTTGGAGAGATTCTTGCGTGGGTGTTTGGGGTAAGTGATTCTTATCCAGTTTTGATTAATTTTCATGATTATGTCTTTGAATCCATCAGTTAATTCGGATTTAAATGGAGGAAAAATCAAGATTTTTGTAAAATCTTCCAAAAACGAAAATTTAAGATTTGGAGGTCGAGTTGTTATTGGAATTCGATAAAATTGGTATGGTTAAACTCGTATCGGAATGGGTGTTCGGATTTCATGAAAATTATGCCGGTTTCCGAGGGGCGGGTCCCTCGTTGACTTTTGTTGACTTTTTGGAATAAATTTTTAAGTCGACGTATTATTATCCGGAATTGTTTTCGATAAATTTTAATGAAGTTATACAATTAATTTGGATAGATTTGAGCGGTCCGGAGGTCAATTCAAGCAAGAAGGCGATTTTGGAATATCGGCATAACTTCAAAGAGGTAAGTGTCTTACTTAACCTCGAGTGGGGGAATTACCCCTTAGGCATCGAGTCTTATGTGCCATTTGTGAAATATGAAAAGCCGTGTACGCGAGGTGACGAGTACGTACTCGGCTTATATGTGTAAATTTGTATTGAGTTAAAGTCTTGAGCATATTGTGTGGTAAATTGGGTAATTGTTGGTATATATTTAATCATCTATTTGTCGTGCATAAATCCTTGTTGTTGTTGAATCTGTTGTTATATGACAATTTGATGTGATTGTTACTTGATTATTTATGTAATTCCGTGAATTTGTTGGTTTGATAATTATTAGAATTGAATTTCATTATGGATATTTCCTCTGCAAATAATTAATTAAATGAGCTTAAGAAGAGGTGTTTATATAATTATTAAAAATTTGAATTTAATGAAGACTTTATTTTATGTTGAGTAATTTCTATCTCTATTGGTTGTTTTTGGGTATTGTACACATTGTGTGGAGTTTTTGGCTATTTGTTGTGAAATTAATTGATTTTGTTATATCCTTGGAATTTGTTATGGCCATTAAGCAAACTGTAATGTGAATTGATTCTGTTATGTTGCCGTGATAATTTGCCGTGTAAATTGTTGTGTTGTGTGAATTATTATTTTGAGGAGATAAGGGTGGCATTTCACCGTTGATAATATGTGGGTATAGGGGTGACATTTCACTGTTGTTGTATTGTTGGAATATTATCTGGGCGGAGCGATAAGGGTGGCAATAGGAGTGATAAAGGTGGAAAAGAATTGTATTTGAAAGATATTTATTTGAGAAAATTATATTTGAAAAAGAGTTTTATTCGTAAGAATTATGTGTAAAAGATATTTAATTGAAGAACTTGATTTAACTGGTTGTAAATGTATTTATCAATTGTTGAGCGATACTAATGGTGATTTTATTGTCTTACTGTGCACATCACTGGTTGTTTTATGTTGCCTTTATTGTTATTTGTTTCCTATTATTTTGTATATTATATTGCACAGGTTATTAGATTAGTGAGTGTCTTGATTGTATCTCGTCTCTACTCCACTGAGGTTAGTTTTGATACTTACTGGGTACCGACCGTGGTGTACTAATACTACACTTATGCGCATTTTTGTGCAAAGTCGAGTATTGGAGTGTAACGACCCGACCGGTCGTTTTGAGTATTACAACCATGTCTCCCCATTTACTACTCAAATTGTACTTTACAGTTGTTGTGTGAATTACCGGGGTAATTGGTTTGGGTCCGGTGAGGTTTAGGAATGAATTGGAACACTTAGTTCTAAGGTTTAAAGCTTAATTTAAAATAATGATCGGATATTAGCTTATGTGTAAACGATCTCATAATTTAATTATGATGATTCCAATAGCATCGTATGGTGATTTTGGACTTATAGGCGCGTCTGGAATGTGATTTGGAGGTCCGTAGTGGAATTAGGCTTGAATTGGCGAAAGTTGGAAATTTGGCGATTTCGGTCGGCAGTGGAAAATTTGATATCGGTGTCGGAATGGAATTTCGGAAGTTGGAATAGGTTCATAGTATCATTTGTGATGTGTGTGCAAAATTGGAGGTCATTCGGGCGTGGTTTGGTTTGTTTCGGCATCGGTTGTCAAATTTGTAAGTTTAGAAGTTCTTAGGCTTGAATGCGAGGGTAATTTGATATTTTGGTGTTGTTTTGAGTGATTCGAAGGTTCGACTAAGTTCGTTTGGTGTTTTAGGATTGGTTGGTATGTTTGGTTGAGGTCTCGGGGGCCTCGGGTGTGTTTCGGGATGCGTTTTGAGCGAGTTCGGGAATTTTCGGAACTCAGGTATGGTTCTGGTGCTTGGAATTTTGTGGACCGCGCTTGGAAGTTCTGCAGATCCGCTGGTCCGACTTCGAAAGCCTATATCTTTTGATCTACAAGGATCTTTGAGATGATTAAAACATGAAAGTTGTAGCCATTTGTGTCTAGTTTCCATAAAAGTAAAGAACTCATAATTTGGACATCTGTAGAGAAAGTTATAGCTAAAATACTAATGTCTGGCAGTGCAGCCACCAAAAACGCGGCCGTGCTCAAACTTTCACGGACCGCGAAGTGGGAGGTCAGAGGTGCACTATATAAACGGGGTTTAGGGCATTATTTCATATTTTGGACCTAGGGAGCTCGGTTTGTGGCGATACTTCGTGGGTTTTTCAAGAAATTCATCGGGATAAGTGATTCTAACTCGAATTTGGTTAATATACATGAATATATCAATGATTTCATCATTTGATTAGTACTTTGAGGTGGAAATTTGGGGGAAATTGTAAAACTTCATAAAATGATTTTTTGGGATTTGAATGTAGATTCGAAGTCGTGAAACTAGTATGGTTAGACTCGTGGTTGAATGAGCTTTCGGATTTTGAAACTTTTGTCGGGTTTCGAGATATGGGCCCCACGAGCGCTTTTTGGGTAAAATTTCAAATGTTGATGGAAAATTGTATTTTCTTATGGAATTAATTCCTATCATTTTTATTGATAAATGAATTATTTGTGGCTAGATTCGAGGCGTTTGGAGGCCAATTCATGAGGCAAAGGCATGCCGGAGTAAAGAATTATACGGTTTGAGGTAAGTAACACTTCTAAACTTGGTTCTGAGGGTATGAATCCCCAAATTTGGTATGATATAAATTGTTGAAGGTGACACACACGATAGGTGACGAACATGTAGACATGCACCACAGAAATTGTGTCTTGAATAAATCCTGTGAAGTTGTAAAATTAAAGAATCATGTTATTATCTGAACATACGTGTTAGAGGAATTGAGCTGAGGCTTGTAATAAAGATCGTGTTTAGCCTACGTGCCGATATTTTAGGACCCATGGGGTCGTGTTGTTATTGAATTAATTATTCAAAAATATAAATTTCACACTCAGTAATAATTTTCCATTGTGAGAATATATATGGGATTGAGTTACGCAATGCAGCAGGCCATAATGGCTTTATACATTACTATTTTATGGATCGGGGCTTCCCGCCTGCAGTAGGCCTTATCGGCTTTACTATTTTATGGATCGGGGTTGCCCGCCTGCAGCAGGCCTTATAGGCTTTACTATTTTATGGATCGGGGTTGCCCGCCTGCAGCAGGCCTTATAGGCTTTGTTATTATACGAATCGGGACTGCCCGCCTGCAGTAGGCCATATTGGCTTTGTATTACGCTTGGGTTGAAGGAGCCCCTCCGGAGTCTGTACACACCCCCAGTGAGCGTAGATGATCATCGATATTCGGGATGGACCCCAGGGCATGGACTTGCCTTACTTATTTGTATTGTAATGAGTTTACCTCGACATGGATCTTAATCGTATTATTTATATTTGGGGATAAATTATCCCAAGGCTGGATTGGCCTTATACGGTACTGAATGACTGACTGTCAGCCGATGTGCTTATATATATGGGTTGGAACACCCCTGGGCTAGATTAGCCATAAACAGTACCGAGTGACCGGATAATTTGTGACCAGTATTTACATGAGGTCTTTCTACTGAGATGTCATATGCCTCATATCATGCAGTATTGATATATTTCACTTGTACTGAGTTTAACTGTTTAACTTGAAAGCATGCCTACATTTTTGTACCATTAGTTTTATTGGATTGTACCTGCGGAGCTCATCATTTCTTTCAGCCCAGAGGTTAGTCTTGTTACTTATGGAGTTAGTTGTACTCATACTAAATTTTTCAACTGGTGTGCAGATCCAGGTGCTCCCGGATACGATGACTGGTAGAATTTGGAGTTATTTATGTTGAAGAGTATCAAGGTAGTTGCTTGACAACCGCACACTTGATTCCCTTCCTGTTTAGTTATTGTACTATTCTATACTTCAGACAGTGATGTTTATCAGTCAGACTTTGTATTCATTTAGATGCTCATGTACTCAGTGACACCGGGTTTTGGGAGTGATATATTTGAAATTTTGATATTTCTTCCACTGAATTTAATTTTTGTTTTCAAATTTAAAAAAATTGGTGGTTTATTGGGATTTTTGGCTTGCCTAGTATTGAGATAGGCGCCATCACGACAAGTGAGATTTTGGGTCGTGACAAATTGGTATCAGAGCTCTAAGTAACATAGATCTCACGAGTCATGAGCAGGTTTAGTAGAGTTTTGCGGATCGGTACGGAGACGTCTGTACTTATCTTCAAGAGGCTGCTGAAACCTTAGGAAAATTTCATTTTCTTGTATTCTATCATGCGGAATTGATTCTGCTTGAAACATAACTCTTTGAATTCCTTCCACATATTCGTATACGCATATGAGCGCTCGATATCAGTTGTGCATCGCAGGTTTGTGATTTTATGAATGTGGTTCAATATGTGTATTCTGTGTTTTGGTGATGGGACAGTCTGGAGGACTTGAGGCTAAGTTTATACCGCAGCTTAGGCTCGGTAGCTTCAGTTGTAATATGTACATTTGGACTCATATGTCCGGTAATGTCCCTACGAGTGAAATTTGTGGCTTGATGAACGATGGAATGGCTTTGTGATGAGAATGATGTAACTTCAGGATGTGTTAAGACGATTTGAATGTGACGAGAAGTATTTCCTTGAAATGTAAAGGAAGGCCATTGGGTGCTTTATTTTCGTTTTGATGTGACGTACAATCTCGAATGTGAATATTTTGAAAGATCTTTCACGTTGTTAAATTTTGGGGCAAATTAAATTTTCGTGTGTGATTAATGAGTTTGGACTCAGAAAGATTAAGTGATTTCATAGTAATTGTGGCTGCGAAAGGGTATAACAAGATGCCAATTTGAGACTAAGCAGGCGGGTTATCCCCTGCGCAGTAATTTATGTAAGTGTGTTCCTTATGATGTGAATAGAGAGTTTCTTTTCTGCCATCGGGGTGTATGTATTGAGACTTGAATTTGAATCTGGTTGAGAAAGTTGACTTGAGTGTTAAGAGAATGAATGCGAGATTAGCGGATGATTGAGGTATTTTATGGTTGGTGTGTCTTGAGCTTGAAAAGAATTTTTGTTGAACTGACTGCGGTATTAAGGCAGTAATAAAGTATGGGTATTGTGAGTTATCAAGTATTTTAATCTATGGCTTTGATCCAAGTGGGGGAGTCTGCAATTGACAATTCAATTTCATGGATATATGTTAAATTTTAGTTTTTGTTTGAGGCATACTTGTGGGTTGGTTACGACTTGCAGAGGTTGAGATCGGGGATGACTTGAGTAAGAAAATTTCTTGAATGCGGGTTACATTGCACTTTATGAGATGATTAAATTGTTATTCTGAAGGATGTAGTGCGCACGAAGTATGAATTCGATTGGTCATATTAAGGCAGGGTTACTTTTTTGAGTGTTGATCGTGCTAAAGGAGCACATATCTTTCGGCCTGTTTGGGGCGGAGTAAATTAGATTTGAGCAGAGTGGATGACTCTCGAGAGAGGTTTCTAACTAATAGGGTATGTAATTTGCTGGTGACTTAAAGTTTATAATGAGATTCTCGTGCCTTTCACATGATATATGTGATGTGTTGTGCCGGATTTAGATTTACATGTACAAGGTAGCAGTTCATTCTTGAAAGGAAGATCACGAATCTTGGACAAAATGGTCAGTTTTAGATATTTAGATGAATGTTATAACTGCTCGATAATCCCTAAGAAGGTTGCGCATTTCAAAAGACGCATTGTGTTTTGACTCACGGATGTTCATTGGTATTGCAGTACTCACCTGGTTGATAGACTGCTGATATTCAAATTATTGCTCTGTGGCACGGAAGAATTATGAAAGTATTCCTTATGGGAAGATCATGAATGGAAGATGTGTTAGTCATTCTAGTGCTGGAGTTGGGATCAGTTACAGTGATTCATGTGTTTGATGAATTGGAGACTGGAGTTCTCAGAAGTTTATTGTTTCGGGTTGCGGTCTGTTTGAGGTGAGTATTTTATTTTAACTCATTGGAGGCACTAGTTGTGCTAATTATTTGTGATGGCTACATTTGAGGTTACAAAGAGGCTAATTCCCTTGAATAAATGGGGTAGTAACTATTTTTGCGTTAGCTTGCCGATTTGAAGTGTGATAGCAGACTTTGCACATGCTTACGCTATGGCGTGTTATTTATACCAGTCCAGGAGCATGAGAATCTTATTTCATTATCATATACATGTGTACTTATTTAATTGCTCATGTATGATATGCTGGGACTGGAGGCATGTGACCATGCCAGGCGATTTATGTTATTAGCACGTGAGTTGTCCGGGCGGATCCATATACTAATATTATTGGCACGTGAGTTGTCCGTGCAGGTCCATATACTGATATTATTGGCACGTAAGTTGTCAGTGCGGGTCTAGATATTGATACTATAGCACGTGAGTTGTCCGTGCGACTGATGATAATGTGAGCTCTAGAAAAGTTGGTTACTCTTATTAAGTTCATGTGTCTTAGTTCTACGATATATAATGAGCTTATAGCATTGAAGTTGTGGTGGTGCTTGTTGAACTTACGATACGGTTCTCTACTTTGAGACATCTTCCATTTTGGGTAAAAGTTGCGCAGTTGTGGCTTGAGTTGTATTAGTGTGGCATGTCAGTGGGAGAGTTGTGTTTAATAATGTAAGGTCATTGGACCTAGAATGGGTACTATCAGGTTTGATTACAGTATATTCGAAAGGATAATATAGAAAGTCGGCTTAGAAAGTGATTATGGTTCGGGTTGGGGCAAGAGAGCTCCATGACTTGTTGATCTAATAATTGATTATGAGATTCCATGTATTTCTTTAAATATCAGCAATGTACGAAGGTTTTGGAATGAGGTTTGGTTTGATATGGGTTTAATACTAGTATGTGGTTGGTTTTGGAGTAGTCACTGTGATCAGGAATGGTGCTACGAGCATGCGAGTTGTGTAATATGTTAGTTGATTATATCCGTGGTTATGGTTATGGCTTGATACAACTTGTTCAAACTCATACAGTGTGTAAATGTAATATTTGTGTCTTGAAAGAAATTATAAAGGTTGGAAATTAATTTCCAAGGTTTATGGGCCAAAGTTAAATCATTGATTTCAGTGGTATTGTGTTGTCAAGCCTATATGGAATAGGGTGATGGGGGTTCACCTCTAGATACGTGTGTGGTAAGATGGAACAGTGATTTGATGGCTTGGAAATAACTCTTGGCACGGTCGAGGACGAACGTATGTTTAAGTGGGGGAGAATGTAATGATCCGACCGGTCGTTTTGAGTATTACAACCACGTCTCCCTATTTACTGCTCAAATTTTACTTTACAGTTGTTGTGTGAATTACCAGGGTAATTGGTTCGGGTCCGGTGAGGTTTTGGAATGAATTGGAACACTTAGTTCCAAGGTTTAAAGCTTAAGTTAAAATAATAACTTGATATTGGCTTATGTGTAAACGACCTAAGAATTTAATTATAATAATTCTAATAGCTTCGTATGGTGATTTTGGACTTAGGAGTGTGTCCAGAATGTGATTTAGAGGTCTGTAGTGGAATTAGGCTTGAATTGGCAAAAGCTGGAAATTTGGCGATTTCGGTTGTCAGTGAAAATTTTGATATCGGGGTCGGAATAGAATTCTGGAAGTTGGAGTAGGTTCATAGTGTCATTTGTGATGTGTGTGCGGAATTTGAGGTCATTCGGGCGTGGTTTGGTTTGTTTCGGCATCGGTTGTCGAATTTGTAAGTTTAGAAGTTCTTAGGCTTGAATCTGAGGGTAATTTGGTGTTTTGATGTTGTTTTGAGTGATTCGAAGGTTCGACTAAGTTCGTATGGTGTTTTAGGATTGGTTGGTATGTTTGATTGAGGTCCCGGGGGCTTCGGGTGTGTTTTGGGATGCGTTTTGAGCGAGTTCGGGCATTTCCGGAACTCAGGTATGGTTCTGGTGCTTGGAATTTCGCAGACCGTGGAAGAATTTCACGGACCGCGCTTGGAAGTTCTGCAGATCCGCTGGTCCGACTTCGGAAGCCTATAACTTTTGATATACAAGAAATTTTGAGATGATTAAAAAACAAAAGTTGTAACCCTTCGTTTCTAGTTTCCAGAAAGATAAAGAACTTATAATTTGGATATATGTAGAGAATGTTATGGCTCAAATACTAAAGTCTGGCAGTGCAGCCACCAAAAGCGTGGCCGTGCTCAAACTTTTGCACGAAGTGGGAGGCCAGAGGTGCATTTTATAAACGGAGTTTAGGGCATTATTTCACATTTTGGACCTAGGGGGCTCGGTTTGTGGTGATACTTCGTGGGTTTTTTAAGAAATTCATCGGGGTAAGTGATTCTAACTCGAATTTGGTCAATATACATGAATATATCAATGATTTCATCATTTGATTAGTACTTTGAGGTGGAAATTTGGGGAAAATTGTACAAACTTCATAAAATGAATTTTTGGGATTTGAATGTCGATTCGAAGTCGGATTTGAGTGAAACTAGTATGGTTAGACTCGTGGTTGAATGAGCTTTCGGATTTTGTAACTTTTGTCGGGTTCCGAGACGTGGGCCCCACGAGCGATTTTTGGGTGAAATTTCAGATGTTGATGGAAAATTCTATTTTCTTATGGAATTAATTCCTATCATTTTTATTGACGAAAATGAATTATTTGTGGCTAGATTTGAGGCGTTTGGAGGCCAATTCACGAGGCAAAGGCATGCCGGAGTAAAGAATTACACGGTTTGAGGTAAGTAACACTTCTAAACTTGGTTTTGAGGGTATGAATCCCCGAATTTGATATGATATGAATTGTTGAAAGTGACACACATGATAGGTAACGAACATGTAGAGGTGCACCACAGAAATTGTGTCTTGAATAAATCCTGTGAAGTTGTAAAATTAAAGAATTATGTTATTATCTGAACATACGTGTTAGAGGAATTGAGCTGAGGCTTGTAATAAAGATCGTGTTTAGCCTACGTGCCGATATTTTAGGACCCATGGGGTCGTGTTGTTATTGAATTAATTGTTCAAAAATATAAATTTCACACTCAGTAATAATTTTCCATTGTGAGGATATTTATGGGATTGAGCTGCGCAACGCAGCAGGCCATAATGGATTTATACATTACTACTTCATTGATCGGGGTTGCCCGCCTGCAGTAGGCCTTATCGGCTTTATTATTTTATGGATCGGGGCTACCCGCCTGCAGCAGGCCTTATCGGCTTTACTATTTTATGGATCGGGGCTGCCCGCCTGCAGCAGGCCTTATAGGCTTTACTATTTTATGGATCGGGGCTGCCCGCCTGCAGCAGGCCTTATAGGCTTTGTTATTATACGGATTGGGACTGCCCGCCTGCAGTAGGCCATATTGGCTTTGTATTATTCTTGGGCTGAAGGAGCCCCTCCGGAGTCTGTACACACCCCCAGTGAGCGTAGATGATCATCGATATTCGGGATGGACTTCCCAGGGCATGGACTTGCCTTACTTATTTGTATTGTAATGAGTTTACCTGGACATAGATATTGATCGTATTATTTATATTTGGGATAAATTATCCCAAGGCTGGATTGGCCTTATATGGTACTGAATGACTGACTGTCAATCGATGTGTATTTATATACGGGTTGGAACACCCTGGGCTAGATTGGCCATAAACAGTACCGAGTGACCGGATAATTTGTGACCAGTATTTACATGAGGTCTTTCTACTGAGATGTCATATGCCTCATATCATGCAATATTGATATATTTCACTTGTACTGAGTTTAACTATTTAAATTAAAAGCATGCCTACATTTTTATACCATTAGTTTTACTGAACTGTACCGACGGAGCTCATCATTTCTTTCAGCCCAGAGGTTAGTCTTGTTACTTATGGAGTTAGTTCTACTCATACTACACTCTGCACCTCGTGTGCAGATCTAGGTGCTCCTGGATACGACGACTGCTAGAATTCGGAGTTATTTCTGTTGAAGAGTATCAAGGTAGCTGCTTGACAACCGCACACTTGATTCCCTTCGTGTTTAGTTATTGTACTGTACTATACTCCAGACAGTGATGTTTATCAGTCAGACTTTGTATTCATTTAGATGCTCATGTACACAGTGACACCGGGTTTTGGGAGTGATATATTTAAAATTTTGAGATTTCTTTCGCTGAATTTAATTATTTTGTTTTCAAATTTAAAAGAAATGGTGGTTTATTGGGATTTTTGGCTTGCCTAGTATTGAGATAGGTGCCATCACCACAGGTGAGATTTTTGTGCAGAGCCAGGTATTGGAGATATCGGACTTGAGTAGAGTTAAAGCGGGATCGTAAGGATTCAAGGTAGAGCTGCTTGGTCGTCGTAGTCCCTTGGAGTCTTTTCATTTCATTGTACTGTTAATTTGTAATCAAACAGTATTGTATATTCGGTCCTCGTGATTATTTCATGTATGCAGTTAGAGTTCGTGACTCAGTACTACCGGTCTTGGGTGGTTGTATATTGTAATTATTTTCGCTGTTAGTTTCAAAAAAAATAGCTTCAAAATGTAATTGAAATCGGCTTACCTAATCTTAGAGACTAGGTGCCATTACGACGCTTATGGTGGGATTTTGGGTCGTGACAAGTTGGTATCAGAGCTCTAGGTTCGTAGGTTCAACGAGTCACGAACAAGTCTAGTAGAGTCTTGCGCGGATCGGTACGGAGACGTCTGTACTTATCTTCGAAAGGCTACAGAACTGTTAGGAAATTTCCATTTCTTTCATTCCTGTCGTGCGGAATTTGTTGAATTTGGAATTTGAACCTTTGTATCTCCATTCTCTCACAGATGGTGAGGACACGTGCTACTGGTTAGCTGAGCAGGCATCCGCACATACTGCTAGGGCTGTAAGAGGCCGGGGCCGAGGTAGAGGTTGAGGTAGAGATCGAGGAAGGGCATGTGCTGCGACTAGAGCACCTGTCAGAACAACAGTTGAGGAGCCACTAGTAGCTCCAATTGGGGGACAGGTAACAGAAGCACCTACTGTTACCTCCGGACTTCAGGAGACCTTAGCACAGTTCCTAAGCATGTTTGGTACATTAACTCAGGCGGGATTGATCTCTGTTACACTAAATATTTCGTAGATTGGGGGAGCAGCTGAGACTACTACCTCAACTCCAGAGCAGTAGGTACACGTTGGTCAGGTTTCGGGTGTAGTACCGGTACAACCTGTTATTCTGGTTCGGCCTAAGGTTAGGCCTGAGGCATCAGAAGAAGAACAAAAGAGAATAGAAAGGTTTAAGAAATATGATCCACCAACTTTCAGTGGCACAGCTACAGAGGATGCCCAAGGATTTTTGGAAAATTGTCACTGTATTCTCCGCACCATGGGTATTCTGGAAGTGAGCGGAGTTGCCTTTACTACATTTCAACTGTCAGGCGCAGCGTATCGGTGGTGGCAAATCTATGAAGAAGGTAGACCAGCCGATGCAACACCACCAACTTGGACTCAATTTTCGAAAATGTTCTTGAAAGAGTTTGTTCCCCAGACTCTACGAGATACGTGGCGCACGCAGTTTGAATGGTTGAATCAGGGCTCTATGACAGTGTCAGAATATGCTATCAGGTTCAATGAGTTAGCCCGTCATGCACCTATCTTAGTTCCTACAATCAGAGAACGGGTCCGCAGATTCATTGAAGGGCTCGATTATAATATTAAAATATGCATGGCTAGAGAGTTGCAAACTGATGCTCCATTTCAACAAGTAGTGGAGATTGCAAGGAAGATTGAGGGTGTTTTAGGCGAGGAAATGGAGTCTAAGGAGGCCAAAAGGTCTCGAAGATCTGGAGGATTCAGTGGATTTTACTCTTCAGCTAGAACCCATTATAGCGGAGGCTCGAGCAGTCGGTTAGCTCAGTCCGCACATCAGATTACTCGGGGTGCTCCAAATTATAGTGCACTACCGACACGAGATTCTTACAGTGGTTATTCCAGTTATCCGGCAAAGACTCAGTACGAGCAGTCGTGACCTCAGAGGGGTTGTTATGAGTGTGGTGATACTAGGCATATCATGAGAGATTGTTCCAGACTTGGGAGGGGTGGATTTCATCAGAACACTCCAGCTACAAGCTTTATTCCAGTTGATATTCCACGTGTACGGTCAGCTAGAGGTGGAGGACAGGCGGGCAGTGGGTGACTAAGATGTGGAGGCCCGACCTATTGATATAATCACTATGATTTGGCTGGGGCCAATACACCAGATGGGGTCGTTACAGGTACGATCCTGATTCTGTTATAAAAGGATATTTTTCCTTAATTTAATTCGGTTCTGAATATTGAGGTGAGTCCTCCTATTATGCTCTACTTATGGGTGAGCTTCGTAATTATGTGATCTACTTATATGTTTATCCTTGTTGGGAGATTTGAAGATGTGAGCCCGTGTCTGTCATTTTTATTTTGTGCACCATTGAGGGCTATAAGTCCAAAAGTAATTTTTATTATTCATTACTGTGGGTTTAATGTGTTTCAGAATAATTGATTCCAATTTTTATGAATTATATGTCCTATCGGTATGAGGGTTCATTATGTGTTGTGAAAACTATTTATGAAATTTATTGAAAAGAAGAAAGAAAGGAAATTGAAATTTCAGTTGGCACAATGTGCAAACTACTTGTGATTCGGAGTTGAGGACGAGATCCTTGTATTTTTTTATGGTGTGAAATATTTAAACCGGGCTACAAGCCACGATGAAAATTATATAAGGACGAGGTCCTTGTGGTGAAATATTTATGAGTTTAAAATTCTCCCTTGTGAAATTTAATTTGTGCAATAATATTAATAGGGAGTCATGCCTGTTAGGCTTATTTAATAATGCTTGTATATTTTTTGTTCATATTCAGCCATTTTTGTGCTGTAAATATTAAGTTTTAGCCTATGAGGTGAGTGCCCAGGTGGCGTTAAATGTGACACATTAATCCTAATAAGTAATCATGAGGTCTTCATGCCTCACGTTCTGTTGTCAGTGTTGTGAAAATTCGAAACGAGGAGATGGTTAATATGAGATTTAATTGATGATGCTGGAATTAATTATGAACAGCTTTTAAGACCAGAGATGTGATGATGAGCATACATATGATGTGCTTCATGTCCTTATATCATTATGATAATGCAATGATGAGATTAATATTATTGATATATACCTTGTGGTATTTTGTTGGGTTGCGGATGTGTTGTATGAGTTATTTTGGTATTACTCTGGCAGGTGGTTAGGCCCAATTACAAGGGAGACTCTGCCAAAATTTCTGAAAATTTCTGAAAATTTTGGGAGTTAGTAAAAATTTGGGGGATTGAGACATGCAAAAGAAGAGACAAATTATGTTATGTGTTTGAGTGTGAATGATCCTAAGCGGGGAAGAATGAAACACCCTAGAAAAATTTTGAAGTACTTCAACACTATCAAGAAAGTTTATGTGTGCATAGGCACGAGTTGCTATAGCCAGTTGAGACTAATACCGTGCGTCGAAATAAAAATCAGGCATTTTGGAAATGATTGGAGAGTTGGGGATTTTTCCTCTAAAGCTTATAAGAATGGAGAAAAGAAATAATCTCAATCGAGATGGTGTTATCGGACCCGTGATAAATTGTAGGAATGTAGAATCGCCCACAAGTATGTGTGCAAGAATATACCCAGTAATTTAAAGTCCTCATAAAGATTCTTAGCATGTTCGAGGACAAATGTTTGTTTAAGAGGTGGAGAATGTAACAACCCAACTTGTCGTTTTAAGAATTTAAGTCTCGTTCGGCAGCATAAGGCATAGAGCAGCTTCGTATTACGCGTATTGACTTGCGTGCGTGGTTGAATTCAGTTACCGGATGATTCAAAGTGATTTGGGACACTTGGTCCCTAAAAAGGAAGCTTAAGTCTTAGGATTTTGACCGTAGTCAGAACCGTGTGAAGACGACTCCAGAATAGAGTTCTGTTGGTTCCGTTAGCTCCGTATGATGATTTTGGACTTAGGAGCGTGTCCAGAAAATTATTTGGAGGTCCGTAGTGGAATTAAGCTTGAAATGGCGAAACTCAAAATTTTGGAAAGTTTGACCGGGGGTTGACTTTTTGATATCGGGGTCGGAATCTGATTCCGGAAGTGGGAGTAGGTCCGTAATTCAAATGTGACATGTGTGCAAAATTTGAGGTCAATCGGACCTGATTTGATAGGTTTCGGCATCGATGGTAGAAGTTAAAGTTTCAAAGTTCATTAAATTTGAATTAAGGTGTGATTCATGATTACGATATTGTTTGATGTGATTTGAGGCTTCGAGCAGGTCCGTATTATGTTATGGGACAGGTTGGTATGATTGGACGGGGTCCCAGGGGCTCGGGTGTATTTCGGGGTGGTTTCGGACCAAATTGGAGCTGTTTGGACTGTTGTTGCTGAAGTCTGGTTTCCTTCTTCGCGAACGCGAAGGGAATCCCGCGTTCGCGAAGAGGAATTTGAGGGGTTGATGGTTTGGCCTTCGCGAACGCGAATCTTTGGATGCGAATGCGAAGAAGGAACAGGGCAAGCCTTCGCGAACGCGGCTAAGGCAACGCGAACGCGAAGAAGAAAGGAAGAGTTGGGGCTGAGGTCGTGTGACCTTCGCGAACGCGAAAGAGTTGGACAGCTGGTCATCGCGAACGCGACGAGGAGGTCGCGAACAGGAAGAGGAAATAATGGGGCAGGAACAGTTGGCCTTCGCGAACGTGACTCTGGTCACGCGAACGCGAAGAAGGATTTGAGGCAACTGGGTTTTGGCCTTCGCGAACACGAAGCAATAGTCGCGAACGCGAAGAAGGTGTATCTAGGCAGAATTAAAAGTCCCAAAAATGGGGGTTTGAGTTCATAACTCAAAATCAAATTTGGAGCTCGGTAGAAGGCGATTTTTGAACAGATTCTTGCATGGGTGTTTGGGGTAAGTGATTTTTATCCAATTTTGATTAATTTCCATGATTATGTCTTTGAATCCATCATTTAATTCGGATTTAAATGGAGGAAAAATCACGATTTTTGTAAAATCTTCCAAAAATGAAAAATTAAGATTTGGAGGTCGAGTTGTTATTGGAATTTGATAAAATTGGTATGGTTGAACTCGTATCGGAATGGGTGTTTGGATTTCATGACAATTATGTCAGGTTTCGAGGGGCGATCCCGCGTTGACTTTTGTTGACTTTTTGGAATAAATTTTTAAGTCGGCGTATTATTATCCAGAATTGTTTCCGATGAATTTTAATGAAGTTATACAATTAATTTGGATAGATTTGAGCGGTTCGGAGGTCAATTCAAGCAAGAAGACGATTTTGGAATATCGGCATAACTTCAAAGAGGTAAGTGTCTTGCTTAACATCGAGTGGGGGAATTACCCCTTAGGCATCGAATCTTATGTGCCATTTGTGAAATGTGAAAAGCCGTGTACGCGAGGTGATGAGTATGTATTCGGCTTATATGTATAAATTTGTATTGAGTTAAAGTCTTGAACATATTGTGTGGTAAATTGGGTAATTTTTGGTATATATTTAATCATCTATTTGCCGTGCCTAAATCCTTGTTGTTGTTGAATCTGTTGTTATATGACAATTTGATGTGATTGTTACTTGATTATTTATGTAATTCCGTGAATTTGTTGGTTTGATAATAATTGGAATTGAATTTCATTATGGATATTTTCTCTGCAAATAATTAATTAAATGAGCTTAATAAGAGGTGTTTATATAATTATTAAAAATTTGAATTTAATAAAGACTTTGCTTTATGTTGAGTAATTTATATTATGTTGACAATGAAATAGTGCCACACCGTGACGATAATGGCGAATGAAAATTGTTATTTATTTCTTGAGGTGTATGTTAAATTGTTGTATTGAATCTTTAATGCTAAATATCAAGTAGATTTAACCTCATTGGAAACATAATTTTATTTCAGAAATTTTGCAAACTGAACATTTACAGACATTTAGTAAAACAAAAAATACTGCAATAAAACACTACGTTTATCCTTGATAATTGGTCACATTGGATGAACTGCAACTTGGAGCTGAATTACCAACGCTTCCCAAACCAATTGAAGGACATTTACGGTGGTAGTGTCCTTTTAGGGAACATATGCCTCATTTACGCGCATAAAACGGTATCACCAACATCCATTTGGTTCCGTATCTGCGTCCTTTATTGCACTTGCCGTTGACGCACATAATCCTTGTTACGAACCATTTTAAATGGTTCCAGCGGCCGATAATGCTCAGCACCCACTGGCTGCAACTGTCCACTATAGGTTTTTAAATATGCAGCAACATTATATTCTTTATCAACGTACCTTGTTGTCGTGAAACCTGTATGTTGAAAGCACTTCATAGCATGTGAGCATGGCAAGTTATAGCTTGACCATTTTCCACAGGAGCATAATCTTCTGGATACATTGAAGGTATGTGTATTATTCCCGCAGTTGTGATGCAGTCCAGTGCGAACTTCAAAAATATTTCGCTCGCTGCAATACTGCAAAAAAGTATGCCATTGTGCTCGCTTCCTATATTTCTCAAATTGTTTCATTGGTTGTGGCATAAATTCAATACCTCTTTTCCATGAATGACGATGCACCTCTAGATATTTCAACAAACTTTTCTGCCATCTGCATGAATGACATCTGCACCATGGCAGTGACAGGCAATCCACGTGCATACTTCAATAACCCGTTGAAAGATTCAAACACATTTGTAGTCAAAATTCTCCATCTTCTACCACCATCCTTATGCAAAGTCCACTTGTCAAGCTCATGTTCCATCAATCAATGATAGGTTTCTGGGTCTTCCTGCCTAATCAATTCCATTCGTCTCCTGAATTTATACTCTTGGTGATTTGTTGCAGCCATCCACATTAAATCATATAAGTCCTTGTTCGTATAAGCCCTTTGGAAGTTAGACTTCAAGTGCCTGACATAGTAATGGTGGTAGGTATATAGTTCCTGCCATGCACACAAATTCTCTACATAACTTAAAATACCACCATGCCGATCAGATATTAGACAAATATTGAATGATGTCTGACAACGTGCTCCTTCAAGTTGTTAAAAAACGGTGTCCATGTCTCTTGGCTTTCATTGGCACAAATAGCAAATGCTAGGGGAGATATACTTCCATTAGCATCTACCGCAATGGCGATCAACAACTTAATATCATACTTTCCATAGACATGAGTGTCTTCTATGGATATTACCGGCCGACAATGCACAAAACCATCAATGGTTGGTTTAAATACCCAGAACACATATCTGAATATGTATTCTGGTATTCCCGGACTCCGCTCAAGCTTCCATTCAACAATAGTCCCGGGGTTAAAGTATTTCAATGCAGCCGTGTACTGGGTAGAACGGCAAAGGACTTATCCAGTTACCAAAAACAATTTCAAACGCACGTTTACGCCTGAGAAATGCCTTTTTTGGTAATGGTACATCCATATTGTTACATCCCGTACTTTTCTACGTTGGATTTGTCATAAGATAATTGATAGAAGTGATATCAGAGCAGGTCGTGTCCTACGGAGTCTACAAAGCCGTGCCTAGTAGAGTCTCACTTATGGGTTTGTTGCGCGCAACATTTATAATTGAGAGGCTATAGGGCATTTAGGAAATGTTACCCTTCTTTTGTTTCCAGATTGTGCCATAGATCTAAGTCGTAAGAAGTTATGAAGCTTCCACCGGATTTTGTATGCACCAGAGGTGCAGGTATCATAGTAGAGCTTTAAGGCGTAGATGTAATTTCTACCTATGTGGAAGGGAGGTTATGAAATCGATAGAAGATACGATGTGAGATTGAAAGGTAAGTAAAGTAAAGGTAAAGAAGATATGAGATACCCCATATGTCCAGCAACATGAAATATGCCATGATCATAAGAAGTGCTTAGTTCTTGTTCAAAGATTTAAAGGAGAAAATATTGTTCTTGGAAAGCTCAAGTGAAAGTAGTTGATAATTTCATCAAGTAAGGTATGTTAAGGATATCCCTTCTTTCCTTTTGGAATGATCCATATGATACAAACGAAACGAGCAGACACACAACTTTCATATATGACTCTATTCATAGAAGTATTAGATGTGCCTATGTTCTTGATTCCCCATGTGTCCTACTATCATATCGTTTGTTCATGGGTCTCATGGCATTTCGAGAGATCTTATTGACTCACTTCATTATGCATTGAATTCATTTGTATATGTATATTGACCTATGACCAGATGGCATTATATACACGTATATTATATGTATATGGGGTATGGGAAAAGGTTAAGGCATTATATACGCGTCACCACCTGATCAGCTGGTATACATTGATGATTTTGCCCAGAGAGGCTGAGATTATATGATGGGATGCCCTCATAGGCTTGATGATGTTATGTACGCATAGACCTATGCATTATATGACATTTATACGCATATGCATGACATTATAAATATTTCATGATTTACAGAGCTATCCAGACTTACAGGTTGAGTCCTTTATTCCATGTCCTTTATATACTGATTTACATGCCTTATATACTCAGTACATTATTCGTACTGACGTCCTTTTATTGTGGACACTGCATTCATGCCTACAGGTATAGATAATCAGTTTGATGAGTCCTCATATTAGATGAGGTTAGCATTCAGCGAAGAATCGGTAAGACTCTACCTCATTCGGAGTGCAGCCGAGTCTATAGGTCATTGAGTCAAAGTTTTGTTACAGACTTATAGGTAGGCCGATACCCTGTCCCGATCATGTTTTGATGTCGAATAATCTTAGAGGCTTTGTAGACACACAGGTTCATCATGTACAGTATGTCAGAGGCCTTGACGGCCCATATGTATTCATGTTTTAAGAACAATGGTTCATCGATACAACGTTTCCCACTTATAGTTATACATTACGAGTTGTGGCCATGTTGGGCCATGATGGTTACAGAAAGAATGGGTTTAGACAACTCGACCTACACATGTTCTAGTTTTGGTCGAACGATCATGAGTTACAGAGTGGTTCGCTCGGGCCAGCACGACACCGGGTACCAGCCACGCCTCCCCAGTTTTGGGGCGTGACACATATACCTGGTGGACAGATTTTATACACTCTTTAATCTTGTACCTTATAGACGCTTCAATATGTGGAATCAAGACAAGAGAAATCAAGTCAACATTCAAGTTAAAATGATTCCCATTGAATGTGTCCATTTCACAAGTGTGGGTGCCAATGTATTTTCCCACAATCCACATATTTGTTTTCAACTTTCTCGCACGCAGCATCCATGTACAACCTTGAAACCTTCTACGACAAATAACCGTGTATACTTTTGGAAATGACTTATGAACCACGATCTCACGACACTCTTTTATGCTATACATTCGCACTGCCTTGCTTAGGCGTGCTTTATCAGCAAAAAGCATATTCTTTGACAGCACCGTTGCTCAAGATTCATCCCACATTGTTGTCCAAATTTCATCAAGATCCCTTGTGAGGGCATATCCAGACTCAACAGCATTGTTGTCATAATTATTGCCATCTTCCTGACTCTGCGCATCTGCCAGATCCCAATTAAATATGTCGTCTTCAGGCAAATGAGTAAGGACATGACCTTCAAGTTGATAGTTTTCACTGCACAACCAATAAAATAATGAGTTTCTCAAATTCATCCACACATTACATATAAACTTTATCACTTAACTTACAAATCATAATCTAATGATATCCCATTATGCACATTATCCTGTTGTTGATGACTCTCGGATGGACCATCATGATCCAACACACCAAAACTAGGCATATTCCAACTGTCCATTAATTCATAACTTGTAAAATTCATATCTTGTCGGTACCCTCTGTGGAATATATGAGTGTTAATACAAATACAATACATAAAAATAAACATCATAACACAAAGGAAAATTGAAGTTTACCACTCGGCTTGTGGATTTTGTAAATTTGGGGAGAAATTATATTCTCGCTCCTCATTCGCCCGTGGAGATAAGTTTAGATCTGGCCAAATTCTTTCGCTAGGAAATTGTTCGGATAAAATTGCTCCAAGAAAACCACCCGATGATATAGGGATATCCCTATTTTGCGGAACCTCAATATTGCGAACGTCTTCAGCCTTGACGTATATTTCCAACATTTTTATCACAAGAAGTTTTCGGTGTTCATCCGGAGTCCTCAAAAAATCTGTTAGAGTTTCATCGTCTTCGATGTTAAACTCAGCATAACAAGCAACCCTTGCGGAGTAACAGAATACGGATATCTTTCGATTACTTTATTATTAACCGAACATATCCTCACAATCATTTTTTTACATAACAACGATACCAATCTATCGTACTGCATTGTAAGTGGCAACTTAACATGACACTGTGTAGAACAACTATAGCGGACTGAGTGCTTTTCGGATATTATGACAATGCAAAATAAGTTAATGAAACCCTAATTTTTCGCTATTCGGACATTATGACAAAATACAAAATAAGTCAACGAACAAATATTTCGGAAGACCTGAATGCATTTTTACAAAATTATAAAACTACTTAAACAAGAAAAAACCCAGTCCGGGGGTACAATAATTGCGGGTATAGCGCATGCATAATGCGCGCTATATATGTAGTGCGTATTATGCATGCGTTATACCCTCAATTATTCGTGGCTCAGTAAAGTTCAGATGAATTATTGGTGGGACAGGAACGTTCAAATATAGCGGATGTATTCACCGCGCTATACCTTAACGGATAAACGTGTTGTTAAGATATAGCGCTGTGAATAACCGCGTTATATATAAAATTATCACGACCCAAAATCCACTAGTCATGATGGCACCTAACTCGACCCGTTAGGTAAGCCAACTAACAGTCAATACAATCCAAATGAGATTTATAGGAAAACAGTGAAGAATTATCTGAACATTTATATATTAATCCAAGGGCTGGTAGTACGAATCATGAGCTTCTAAGAATTCGAAAATTACAAAGCTGGTAAAATTAAACACATCATCTGTTTGAAAGTTTACATAAACAGATTAGCAAGATCTAAAGCTACCAAGGACAAATGGCAACCATAATTGGGACGCAGTTACATCTTCAATGCCAGCTCGCGACATACACAGCGACTCAAAATCCAAAATTTGCACGCAAGGTGAAGAAGTGTAGTATGAGTACGGCCAACCCCATGTACTCAGTAAGTATATTGTCTAACTTCGTCGAAGTAGTGACGAGGATTTTTAGTTTAAAAAGATACTCGCTGTTATAACATGTGCAGTAGACTAATAGTAAAAACAGTTATAGAACATAACAGATAAGGGTACCATAAACAACTATGCGAGGCAGTAAACGATTACTAGGAGAAATATCTGTAGAAAATTCAAAATTTTCCTGGTGTGAGAAGTATATTCAAGATATCAAATCAAATGACACGGTAACACCCTTCGTGCTTTTATCTCTTCCTACACACACACACACACACACACACACACACACACACATATATATATATATATATATATGTGTGTGTGTGTGTGTGTGTGTGTGTGTGTGTGTGTGTGTGTGTCAAATCAATTAGCACGGCAACACCCTTCGTGTATTTATCTCATCCTTGCCAAATGAGCATGTAGCAGTACGCAATCTAGCCAAGGACGACTTAAATACATCACACAATGCAAGAGAAAATAATTTCAATTAATAAGGCTATGACCTTTATACAATTTTCAAAAGGTCAACAAAAGTCAACCCCGGGCTTGCCAGGGTCCAAGGGTAGGTCTTGACCACCCATAGCCCCACGAGTCCATATACGTGTTTAGTTTCCAAATTCAAGTCCTATTCAACTTTCAAATCCCAAATTTTCATTTTTCAAAACTTAGAAAAAATCCCCAAATTTTTCCCTAGATTCTCATGAATTTGATGTTAAATCTAATGTATAATCATAAAATATAATTAAAAAAGATTTAGAGGTGCTTACCCAATGGTTTGGTTTGAAAATCCCTCCACAAAATCGCCTCCCATCGAGGCTAGGGTTCAAAATATAACAAAATGAAGCTAAGTCTCGGAATTACCCAGCCATATGCAGGTTGCAGATGTCGCATTTGCGACATGGGGTTCGCATTTGCGAGCCCCGAAAAAGCGGACAATTCATCTCAAAAGAGAACCAGGAGAGTTTCTCCTAAGGTCGCATTTGCGACCCAATTCTTCGCAAATGCGAAGACAATTGCCTCGCAAAAGCGGCAAGGATCCTCGCAAAAGCGAATAGCCACACTTCGCAAATGCGTGGGATTCTTCGCAAATGCAAATTTTTCCCCAGCATCCCACTTTCGCAAATGCGAGGGCCACTTCGCAATTGCGATAGTCTCATTTGCGATAAAAACATCGTAAATGCGATGAAACCAGTACTAGCACTCAAAAATCATAAAAATCATTCGGAAACTCATCCGAGCCCCTGAGGCTCCAAACCAAACACCCACGCTAGTCCAAAAACGCAACATGAACTCGCTCACCCGATCAAAACATCAAAATAACCTCTAAAAGTACGAATCGGACGCCAAAATGCATGAGGATCACAACAAACTTCAAGAACTTCTAGAATCACAACCAAGCATCCGATCGATATCAAATCAACTCCAAATGACGCCAAATTTTGCAGGCAAGTTCCATATGACGAAACGGACCTATTTCAAGTTCCAAAACCAAAATCAAAACCAGATAGCCTTAAAGTCAACTTCTGGTCAAACTTATGAACTTTCCAAACCTTCCCATTTCCAAGTTTCGCCAATTAGTGTTGAATCCTTCTAGAAATATCCAAATGCAAATTCGGGCATACGCCCGAGTCCAAAATCACCATCCGGGCCTAACGTAACCATCAAAACTCCAATCCGAGGTCAAATGCTAAAAAGTCAAACTTGGTCAACACTTCCAACTTAAAGCTTCAATCCTGAAGTTCATTCTTCCAAATCGATTCTGAGTAACTTGAAAACCAAAATCGACGATTCACACAAGTCATACTACATCATGCAGAGATACTCGTGCCCTCAAATTTCCGAGCGAAGTTCAAATGCTCAAAACGACTAGTCGGGTCGTTACATTCTCCCCCACTTAAACATGTGTTCGTCCTCGAACATGCCAAGAGTCGTTCCAAGGCTATCAAATCACGGTATAGCCTTACCATGAATATACTCGGGGGTGATCCCATGACACCCCACTCCGTATAAGCCCGCCAACACAACATAACTGAAGATCCTTACTTCAATCTTAGCTCATAAGCCTTAGAACCCGAATTTCCAACATCTAAAATTCATTATAAGGACCGAATCTCACATCTACACACTATTAATTTAATTGTTGTATTAAGTCATAATCATAACCCAAAATGTAATCACATGATATACCCAATCACTCAGATACTCACAGTAATAACTGCTGACCACCATGGCTGCCCAAAATCAAATTCGGTATCGGTAGTAAACCTCATATCGATTAGAACCTCGTTCAAAACCTTCATACACTGCCGATAATGAAAGAAACACGCGGAATCTCTTAACCACTCATCTGATCAATAAGCCAAGAAGATCACTCGCCCGACCAGGGCCATTGCCCAAATCCTCAGCCGAAATATAGTACCATCCTTCCAAACATTCCTCATCTCAATATGATAGTGCAAATCTCGGGCCTAGAAACCTCATCTCAGCCAATACAAGCAGCCCAGCTGACAAGTCTCAACAAAAAAATCATATGGAGCCCTACATAACGCGGTCCCGTACACCAACAAGTAATAATTCAAACATGACTGATAATAGTAAGAAAATTCAATAAGAAGGCTACTAAGCAAGCTAAGCAAACAGGGTAATTATTACATTTTCTTATGAACTATTTTCAACAAGGTGAAAGCAAAATACACGAAATAAGCATAAGGAGTTACATTTCATCACAGTACCGTTGCCACGCGCAACCCGATCCCATCATATCAATCCACATAGGGTACCCATCGAGCCATAATGTCGTGCTCATTGATCACATGTGCGTCAACATCAAACACGATAGAGTGCACCAATGTAACTATAGGAAGATGATTAGGCACAACAATTCTAAGAAAGACAAGCACAACTATAGTGCAATAAGCAAGTCAACATCACGAGGGACATCTTGCCCATAACGCCATAAGGCCCATACAGAATTACAATATACGTGCAAAAAATCATGTAACCATCACAACCCGTCATAGCATAAGAGAGAAACACATAACTTAGACCAAGGCGCGAATAACATCCATTCCGCCCGATGATATACCTGTGATAATAGCTGCACAGGAGCAAGCAAATCCGATCCAATACAGAATACACATCTTAGGCCCACATCTTGCCCATAACGCCATAAGGCCCATACAGAATTACAATATACGTGCAAAAAATCATGTAACCATCACAACCCGTCATAGCATAAGAGAGAAATACATAACTTAGACCAAGGCGCGAATAACATCCATTCCGCCCGATGATATACCTGTGATAATAGCTGCACAGGAGCAAGCAAATCCGATCCAATACAGAATACACATCTTAGGCCCACAAATACTCCCCAAACAAAATTTTGATCATTCCAAAACAGGTAAATAACCTTCCAAAAGTCCATAGCAACCTTTCCATAACACACATCATCCATCACCCAATCCTCAACATTTTTTCACAGTTCGCAATCAAGGAATAGTCTGGCAACGAGAACATCCAGTCTCCGAACCTCATGTATACCAGAATTTCCATATCCGATCTCAACATCGCTACTCAAATGGCTGATACGTCACTCATACCCCATCATCTTATAGAAAAAATACCCAAAAGTCAAAACATAATGCACCTGCCAATAGGCGAACTCTCCTTCGGCGATAACAGATAATGTCAGCATAATCTTAAACACCTGAGATCGTCCGTGTCATCAAGAACTCATATCCTTCCCTCCAAAACTAAATCGCAACTTTGTACATGTAACTTTTCAACCCTACACGGCACATCGCCTCTAACATGCTAACTCGTGACACTACGAAAATTTCATAATCAACTCTGAACCATGAGCAAATTGAACATCTTATTAACCGCGAACCTTTTATTTAACTCAATCCAGGAGAACATCACCACACACACAATATAGATTATATACCTGTAGCAAACACCAACTTCGACTGTGGTCATAACCATGATGAATTCTTCGAAACTCATTAACACATAATCGAGTCACCAGAATCGAGTCACACAGACTGCTAACCCGAAAGTAACTCAATCTGATATGCTCTCTCTGAAGGAACATTCTGCGAACCCGAAGTCGTTTCTTGCATATCTCCAATATTGCCATGTAGATTCATTCTTGACATAGAACTACCGCAGATCCGATCACCATTCGCTACCGATCTCAACCCTACCCGTACACAAATTCATAAGTCCTTAAATGCTACGTAAAACCTGGAACTTATCTAAACCTTCTCGATAACCACTAACCTTACTCTGATCTTCAATACACAGCTAATATGCATCGAGCGACTCGCGCTTCACCAGCACGTGACTATTCGAGGAAATAACCAAGCAATCCCTCGGCCCGGAAACTATTACAACGCATGATCCTACAATTTGGTTGTCATTAGCAGACTCCCCCACTTAGCCTGAAGCCATAGAACACATCATCGGTAGTCCAAGATACCATATCTTCATAGATTTCCCGATCACGCACAGCTATTCAGCTGAATACTTTAAAACTCATGCAATACTGGTCATAGAACACCCCGAAGACTCTGCCAAGCGCTTACCCATCCTAGCAATAGTCAAGCAAACTTCCCCCAAATGCTTTAAAATGATAATATATGCACTCTACCGAATGGAAACCCCATACGAAACACACGATCCAAACTCATCACGTAGGAGATGGCCCACCGGTTGTACTCAAATCGACACATTACCATGAACCCACCTTAATCACAACAGTTAGGCCACCAGCCAGCCTTCCCAAGTATGTGCCTACCAACCAGATATAAGAACCCGCCTTGTACCACAAATGAACGACTGGAAGATTTAACACTGCATCTTCTCCTGAGACTAGGCAGCACATCGTGATGATAATAAAGCATCCATGGCCCTTCGTGATCCATCTGTAGCATCACAGATCGTCGGCGCATAACGAACACTGAGTGCGCCACATCACATATGAACGAATAGGAAGAATTAAAATCTTAGGTTTCAAGCTAAAACAAGGCTGCACGATAAGGAAAGAAGGAAGGGAAATTTTCCTAAATGCCATGCAGCCTCCCGAAGATATATATGGACGTCATCATACCGATCCGCAAGACTCAACTAGACACTTGCTCATGACTCGTAGAACCTATGAACCTAGTGCTCTGATACCAACTTGTCAACCCAAATTTCATTAGTCGTGCTGGCACCTAACTCGACCCGCTACGTAAGCCAACTAACAATAAATACACTCCAAATTAGATTTGTAAGAAAATAATGAAGAATTATCTAAACATTTATATATTAATCCAAGTACTGGTAGTACGAATCATGAGCTTCTAAGAATTCGAAATTTACAAAGCTGGTACATTTAAACACATCATCTGTTTGAAAGTTTACATAAACAGATTAGCAAGATCTAAAGCTACCAAGGACAAATGGCAGCCATAATTGGAACGCAGGTACATCTTCAATACCAGCTCGTGACATACACAGCGACTCCAGCTCCAAAATTTGCATGCAAGATGAAGAAGTGTAGTATAAGTACAACCAACATCATGTACTCAGTAAGTATATTGTCTAACCTCGTCGAAGTAGTGACGAGAATTTTTAGTTTAAAAAGATACTCACTGTTATAACCTGTGCACTAGACTAATAGCAGAAACATGTATAGAACATAACAGATAAGGGTACCATAAGCAACTATGCGAGGCAGTAAACGATTACTAGGAGAAATCTAAGTAGTAAATTCATAATTTTCCTGGTGTGAGAAGTATATTCAAGATATCAAATCAAATGGCACGGTAATACCCTTCGTTCTTTTATCTCTTCCTCACCATATATATAAAAATATGTGTCAAATCAATTAGCACAGCAATACCCTTCGTGCATTTATCTCTGTGTGTGTGTGTGTGTGTGTGTGTGTGTGTGTGTGACCCTTCGGTGCATTTATCTCATCCTTTACAAATTAAAAGCTTAAGTTGGAAAAGTAGACCGGATATCGAGTATGTGTAAATGACCTCGGATTCGAATTTTGATGATTCCAATATCTCCATATAGTGATTTTGGACATAGGAGCGTATCCGAAAAATTATTTGGAGGTTCGTAGTGGAATTTGTCTTGAGATACCGAAAGTTGAATTTTTGATAAGTTTGACCGGGGGGTTGACTATTTGATATCGGGGTTGAAATCCGATTCTAAAAATTTCACTAGGTCTGTTATGTCATTTATGACTTGTGTGAAAAATTTGAGGTCAATCGGATGTGATTTGATAGGTTCCGGAGTCGTTTGTAGAAATTAGAAATTTTAAAGTTCATTAGGCTTGAATTGTGGTGTAATTCATGGTTTTAGCATTGTTTGAGGTGATGTGAGGGTTCAACTAAGTTCGTATGATGTTTTAGGACTTGATGGTATGCTTGGTTGAAGTCCTGGTGGCCTCGGGTGAGTTTCGGATGGTTAACGGATCAATTTTGGACTTGGCATTCCAGCTGAAAAATGATGGTTTTCTGTCACTGGTTTCCTTCTACGCGATTGCATGAGAATTCCAATAAATTTTATTAACTGAATCGAATTATTTGTGGCTAGATTCGAGGTGTTTGGAGGCCAATTCATGAGGAAAAGCCATTGCAGAATAAAGAATTTCACGGTTTGAGGTAAGTAACAATTTTAAATCTGGTCCTGAGGGTATGAAACCCCGGAATTTTGTGTCACGGGATTATTTTGGAGGTGACACACATGCTAGGTGACGGGCGTGTGGGCGTGCACCGAGGGGATTGTAACTTGGTTCTTCCCGTGAAAACTGTATAGTTGAATAATTTATTGTTAGTTATATGCTCTCTATGTGTTGAAGAAATTTGACTGTAAATCATGTTAAAAATCATGCTTAGGCTATGTTATAGTACTACTGGGACCCGCAGAGGTTGCGTACTTGTTGAATTATTTGCTAATTATTGTCTTGTACTCAGTCATGATTTTTCTTGCGTATTATATCTCAGTCTTTCTGGATATTTGTTGATACACTATGTTATCTTTGTTTGGGCTGATCTTTGTGATTTCTCAGAGCCCGAGAGACTAGAGAGGTTGAGGACTGAGTAAGGCCGAGGGCCAGTCGGTGAGGCAAGGATATTATGGCACGTGAGTTATCTGTGCAGGATATTATAGCACATGAGTTGTCCGTGCAACACTTGAGTTATCCGTGTAGATTATGGCGCTTGGGCTGTAGGAGCCCCTCCGGAGTCTGTACACCCCCCCGTGAGCGCGGGTACCCATTGAGTGTGAGTGCTGAGGACTGAGAGCCGAGCGATTGAGTTGTTGTGACGAGTTGAGTGATTGTTGCCCTGAGAGGCTGTATTTGCTTTTCATTTGTTGTTGCACTTAGTTGCTATCTGTTATTGTTGTGAAATTCTCTGAAAGATTTTACATCCGGATTACATGAAATTGAATTATATAAAAATTGATTTGATTCAAACTGCCGGATCTGAAAGCATGTCTATTCTTTACTGGAATTACTGAAAGTGAACTATAATTGTGAAGCTCGTCACTATCTTCAGTTCCTTAGTTATTATTGTTACTTGCTGAGTTGGTTGTACTCATACTACACTTTACACTTCGTGTGCAGATCCAGGTGCTTCTGTACATAGCGGGTGTTGATTCTCTCGTGTAGTTGATCTTCCGGAGATTCAGAGGTAGCTGTCGTGTTTCGTAGACCTTGTCTCACTTTCCATATGTCCTTATTTACTGTATTTTGATCTTAGACTATTATAGACCTTATGTTCCAGACTTGTATTCATATTAGATGCTCATGTACTCAGTGACACCAGGTTTTGGGGAGTGTTCGTATCAATATTTGTGGGATTTTGTATTGTATTTAAATATTATATTTTCAAACTTAAGAGAAATTGTAGTTTATTGAGATTATCGGCTTGCCTAGTATCGAGATATGTGCC
Source organism: Nicotiana tabacum (assembly GCF_000715075.1). Lineage (NCBI taxonomy): Eukaryota > Viridiplantae > Streptophyta > Magnoliopsida > Solanales > Solanaceae > Nicotiana > Nicotiana tabacum. The sequence continues at coordinate 136,811,480 of NC_134096.1, read as the reverse complement.
ATCACGATAGGTTAGAATTTTGGGTCGTGACAAAAGTAAAGACAGCAAGTGTGGTAGAAGAACATACATTTCACTAATTAACATGGTGGAAGGCTTAGATGTAAATATAACAAACAAGAAGAAAGAGCTTGATCTTTATAAGCTAACAAGTAAAGGCATGAATGACTAACATGGTATAAGGCTTGTACTAAAGGGCAACAAAATAGTTACGACATGGATGTAAATATAACAACAGGAAGTAGCATGATATTTGCAAGTTAAGCAAGTAGAAGGAATGGAAAACACAATAACAATTGAGATAGAGAACAAAAGACATAACAATAACTACAAGTCACATAGGAAACATAGGTACGACAATGACAGCTCAATGTAAAGGCATGAACGTATACACGAGGAAAAGATATCATAACATCATGCATGTCCCTCGTTCTCGCATGCACGAAAATACCCACCGTGCCATTAACTCGTGATAATATAAATAAAATGGCACGGCATCACCCTTCGTGCTTTTACTCTCAAATGAAATGGCAAGGCATCACCCTTCGTGATTTACACTCAAATGAAATGACACGGCATCACCCTTCGTGCTTTACACTTTCCTTCACATGATAAAATATATGAAAAGGCACGGCATCACCCTTCGTGCTTTACACTCTCCCTCACATGATAATATATATACAATGGCATAGCATCATCCTTCGTGCTTTATACTCTCCCTCACATGATAATATATATATATTATGGAACGATACCATCCTCCATGCTTTACACTCTCCCTCACATGATAATATATATACTATGACACGGCATCACCCTTCTTGCTTTACACTCTTCCTCACGAAGCACATGTATATCAATGACAAGCAAGGAAGGAAGCATAAATAACATCAAGGAGAGTGGTTAAACGAATGTTCCAAATGAATCTCAATCACAACCTTCAAGCCGACAATAATTCAATAACCCTCAGGAACCTTATTGTTCAAGTATTTCAACATTTCTCAAAATGATCTACAGCTCAAGTATAGAATCTAATATCTCAAGAGTAACGGTCGTAGCAATGTATTAGTGATTAAGCATAATGATGACCGAATTAGACACATCAATGTTTCTCAACATTCCGTCAAATTTTAATCAGGTTATAATAAGCTAAATCTTGGTTTCTAACATTTAGTTCCATATTCTTAGTATCTAGAAGTCAAGTAAGACATGAAACAAGAAGGTCACGTAATTCTACAAGGCACAATTTATAGCATAATTTACCCTCGAGCATGATTAACCTTAGTACATGCATTTATGCTCGTCACCTCATATATGTATCACCCCCGCATGTAGCAAATAATGTCAAATAGTAGGAAAAATTTCCTCAACAAGGTTAGGCAAGACACTTACCTCAATTCGACCAACTAAATACTTAATTTAGCTTCTTCCTTTATAAATTCACCTCCGCCCGGCCCAATCTAGCCAAAGACGACTTAAATACATCACACAATGCAAAAGAAAATAATTTCTATTAATAAAGCTATGCCCTTTATACAATTTCTAAAAAGTCAACAAAAGTCAACCTCGTGCTCGCCCGGTCCAAACCCCACGAGTCCATATATGTGTTTTGTTTCCAAATTAGAGTCCTATTCGACTTTCAAATCCCAAATTTTCATTTTTCAAAACTTAGACAAAATCCCCAAATTTTTTCCTAGATTCTCATAAATTTGATGTTAAATCCAATGTATAATTACAAAATATAATGGAAAAATGATTAGAGGTACTTAGCCAATGGTTTGGTATGAAAATCCCTCCACAAAATTGCTTCCCATAGAGGCTAGGGTTCAAAATATAACAAAATGAAGCTAAGTCTCTGAATTACTCAGCTATATGCAGGCTGCAAATGTCGCATTTGCGACATGGAGTTCGCACTTGCGAATCCCGCAAAAGCGGACAATTCATCGCAAAAGAGAACCAAGAGAGCTTCTGCTAGGTCGCATTTGCAACCAAATTCTTCGCAAATGCGAAGACAGCTGCCTCGCAAAAGAGGCAAGGATCCTCGCAAAAGCGAACAGCCACACTTCGCAAATTCAGGGGATTTCTTTGTAAATGAGAATTTTTCCCCAGCCACCCACTTTCGCAAATGCGAGGGCCACTTCGCAATTGGGATAGTCGTATTTGCGACAAAAACATCGCAAGTGCGATGAAACCAGTACCAGCACTCAAAAATCATAAAAATCATTCTGAAACTCACTCGAGCCCCTGAGGCTCCAAACCAAACACCCACACAAGTCCAAAAACATAACACGAACTCGCTCGCGCGATCAAAACATCAAAATAACCTCTAAAAGCACGAATTGAACGCCAAAACGCATGAGGATCATAACAAACTTCAAGAACTTCTAGAATCGCAACCAAGCATCTGATCCATATCAAATCAACTCCAAATGACGTCATATTTTGCAGGCAGGTTCCATATGACGGACCTATTCCAAGTTTCGAAACCAAAATCTGAACCCGATAGCCTTAAAGTCAACTTCTGGTCAAACTTATGAACTTTCCAAACCTTCCCATTTTCAACTTTCGCCAATTAGTGCTGAATCCTTCTAGGAATATCCAAATATAAATCCGGGCATACGCCCGAGCCAAAATCACCATCCGGACCTAATGGATCCATCAAAACTCCAATCCAAGGTCAAATGCTAAAAAGTCAAACTTGGTCAACTCTTTCAATTTAAAGCTTCAATCTTGAAGTTTATTCTTCCAAATTAATTCCGAATAACTTGAAAATCAAAACCGACAATTCACACAAGTCATAATATATCATGCGGAGATACTCGTGCCCTCATACTGTCGAGCGAAGTGCAAATGCTCAAAACAACCAGTCGGGTCGTTATAAAAATGGTACTCAGTTTTTTTCACATATTTTTATCGTTTGAGTCCAAAAAGACCACACTTTGATTCCGGACTCGTAATTAAATAAGCATCAATTTTATAATCTGTGATTGGACGTCTGTGTTTCCTTGTTTCCTTAATTCACGCAAAACTCAAATCTTAGGGACAGTGATGAAAATACTCTTCGAGATAGTAATATTTTAAATTATTGTAAGTTAATTAGGTTATTAATCCTTTTCAACTTTAAGGTGACTTCAGAGAACCGAAAGTGAAGCTTTGGGGACAAAAAAAAGCAAAAACGACTAGTAACTCGAAAAGTTTATCGTGACTGATTGTTAGTGCTCAAAAAGCACAAAAGACTCATTCAAAAAGAGGTTCTCTAATTTAATAAACTAATATTGCATATAACAAAATTACAATAAATCGAAAAGGAAAATCTTCAAGAAATAATCGAAGTGAAGGGACTTTGAACAAGTCATAAAGGGTGAAACATTTGTTCATTAGTTTCTTTTTAGATAAAGATAAACTTTCAATTTTAAACGATTTGAAACAACAAAAATACAATGAAATAAACAGATCTTTTATATAGTAAGCAAGTTTATTTGGCAAGAGTATATCCTTCACCTCATATACAGATTTAGGAGTAGAGAAAGGTAGGGATAATAGAGGAATTTACATAGAACACAACCCTTTAAAGACTTATTTATATTCCCTACAACTGTTTTTACAAAATTTCTTTTTGTACAATTTATTTTAAAATCTTACCTTTTTAATTAAATTATATACAACTTTTCATATTCTAAAATATCACCCTTCAGATTCTCTCTCACTTAAAGATATCTCTTTCTGATTCTTTCTCACCTAGCGTATCTATCACTATCAATTTCGCTCTCAATTTCTCCAATAAAAGAAATTTCGGTATATCACTAGTGTTTATCTCTCTTTTCTTCGTACCATATATTTTGTGTAGATCAAAATGTATAGAAAATACATTGCTCAAAAAATCATAGTCAGTGGTGGTAGAGAATCTATGAAGAAGATTTTCAAGGGTAAATTTGTAGTGGTTAACGATGATGATGATTTCTGTTTTAATTCGATACAGAAAAGGATTCATGTTGTAGTAGTTAATAGTGGCGGAGTAGATGCTTCTAAAGGTTCCTCAAAGGATTTTCGTAGTAATGCCTACAATATATAGTATACTCCCAGCATATATATGCTAAACTTTTAGAGGCATTAACTATCATATGGAGTTAAATATTATATTAAATATAGTTCAAAATATATAGTATATTATCAGTTTAGATGCTTAATCTTAATTGTTCATATTTTTCAATTTAGTAAACTACAAAGCTTTTTCTATATGTGAAGGTTAAAGTCAAAGGAAAAATTATAGAAGATGAAGTAGAGGATGATTTTTATGGGGAGAATGTTCAGAAAGAAAGAAAAAAATGATGTTCACTGCCGGAAAAAAACATACAAATATTATGTATCTGATGTATACTACTAACAAATAAGGTCAAGCTAATACATAGTATATGTTATTACTATGTATATGATGTATACTACTAATAAATATTGTATACAATATATTATATAACATATACTTATACTACAATGGTATATAACTATACAATATTTCTCATGTATTGAATATCAACTCCAGCTTGTTATGGATTTGCTTAGGTGAATTTATTGAATATTTATCTGCACATATTATTGATTTGATTAGTTTTACTATTGTGTGGCAACTGGAGATATGGTATTGTACGGACAGTGGGGGAAATAATGGATACTCAGGTCTCAGATGGTGGGAGTAATAAAATCTCAGATTATTAAGCCATTTATTACGCGTGATGTGCCAAATAATATCACACCTATAAATATGCCAAGAACGAGAATTTTTAGGACTAACTATCCATTTCGGATTGCCATTCCCCTTAAATAGGGAATTTACCATATTATGAGAGTATATCTTTTAAATATATGTTGTACAATGTGTAATTCAAAACCAAGTTGTAGATTATGGAATATTTTACAAATCCGTAAGTAACTATAAAAATCTCCCCATAATAAAGGGGTTTCTTATGACATGGGCCTTTAGCAGGTGTACTGCAGAAGTTTTGGACCTAAACATCTGATACACCTTATACTATTTGGATATAGCCCATCTTTACATAATTTACACTGAAAACAGACCATTTACAAACTATATTTGGACTGAAAAGAAGACGGAAAGGAATAGTCTAATTGTAGATATGGTCCATTTGAAAAACTCTGGGATAGGATGTATTCCTTCCTTTCCGACACATTTTTGTTATTTATATGTTAAAAAAAGGACATATTAAAAATATTTAACTTCAAACTTTTCATTTTACCCACTATCCTTAATGAAAGCTTTTATAGTCACACGGATTCTATAAAATACTAATACACATATTTAAAATCATTAGTTAAATATAATTTTTTTTGTTTAAACTTCGTGTCGAGTCAAACTAAGTCATACATTGAAATGCAGGGAGTATATGAGTAAGTTGATATTCACGTAAGTGGTGGGCATGGACATGTATAAGGTGGTCCAAATAATATGTAACCAAATAACTTAAATGGGATTTTAATATTGCTTTTTCATAATGAATCTGACTCAAATCTCATGGCTTTAAGCTTTGCATGCACATGACACTTGCCTTTGAACAATCGTTTATATTGATAAGGATTCCTTGTTCTAACTTTTCTTATAAGAAATTAAGCCCCACATAAAGCTATCATCCTCTTCTTCATGAGTTGTAAGTGATAGAGTTTGCCTCCTTCCCCACATCTCCCTCTATTTCATTTTTTGGGGGTCATATTGCAATCATGTAACCTAACTTTTGAAACTCATTGGACCTAATTCAAGCCTCTGTACTCTTTTCACCTTGTTGTTTGTGCATCGTGTAGTTTTTTCTTTTACAAAATATTTAAACTTGTTCGGAGTTTAAGCGAATATCTAATTTGCCAAGATATCGTATGTTTAAGTTTTCTACTTTCTTTTAAAAATGATAGTAGTGAGTGTGCTTATAAAAACTTTTAATCGTCACTAAAAAAACAAATAGAAGAGAAACGAGAAATTTAGAGGGTTACCTTTTGAATATTGAAACCCAACGTGAGCAATAAATAATAAATTATAAGTTATCATCTTCTTGAATATTCTAATGGTTAAAACTCAAAGTCAGTGTTACTTATCATGCCATCTTATTTCTAGTTCAATTTTTCTCCAAATATTTTTTTTGTTAGATCTTATTTCAAACTTTATTGATTTGACAATTAGTAAATAAAAAAATAAAAAAAACGTACACAAATGAGCAGACGAAACAAGAAATTAACTACTCATGTAGCGAAACTTCTTTTAGGTTCAATAATGTCTATATGTATAAGTTTTCAATAATTCAATAATTTGTACAGTACATAGTTATAGTAGTCATAAATGTGTCCGAATGACGATTATTATTGACACGATTAAAAGAAATATGACAAACGTTCATTCTTAGGTCTCAATCGACAACTAACTCATGGCTAGTTGTTCTACCAATGTAAATGTGAAAAACACTTACTCTTATTCATTTGTTTGCGTCAAATCATTTAATTTTAAAATAAAATAAAAATACATATTAAGTGATTAAAATCCATATATCAGACACATATTTTACATTTATTGATATATATATATATGACGAACACAATGTAAACCCATAACAGTCTTTAATTGTTCCTTGATCCATATATTGCGTAATTTCTAACATGCTTTTTTTCTCCTTTGGTGACAAAAAGGATACAAACATGAAACACGTTTACGCACGCTACTCAATTTTTGCCAATCCCTTGTTGCACTAAGATAATAGTCTTTCTATTCCAAATTAACCTTTTTCCTTTTAATTTAAATTTAACTATTTCAAATTAACTCAGACCCCATTTGTAGGAAACTACTGAATTTGTTATTGTTGTTGTTGTCAATTTTCCCTATACGAACTTTCTTATAAGAGAAAATTTCTCTTTACATTTCCTAATATTATTTTCATTTCTAATACCAACAAAGTAATTTGGACCCAATTTTCTTCTATAAATATTTAATGTTAAATAGAAAGCTATTCTACGGACTTTTGGATCCATTTATTTAAATATAACAAAAATATCATCAATTACCTTAATAATCATGGTTAAATATGATCAGCCTAATTCATTATGCGCAAATTAAAGGGTGCATTACTTTGGTCTAAAATGGCAAAATCAATATCATAAAACAAGTTTAAACTACACTATAAACTCAAATTTAAAAGCCAACATTGGGGAATAATTCAGCTAATTTACAATTTTGGATAAATTTGTTTTAAGCAACATATTATAATTAAAGAAACTTACTTTAAAGACATATAGCCATGAAAATCATACCAACATGTTAAATTGGAAATTTATTTTCAATACTTAAAACTCAATCTTACATCATTTAGTAATCGATTATGCTAATCTCAAAATCGAGATCAACCGTATAAATCTTGTATCTGTAATTATCTCTATTCGAACCTATTTCGATTCTCATTGACACTAACGTCATATATATAAGCCTGATCAACCTAAAAAATATGGCCAAGTGCAAGGTGAAAACGACTTTATATTGACATTTAGCAACTACTGGAGTATATTATATTAAGGGAATAAGAAAAGTCCATTATAGTGGGCGAAATATCTTGTGGTGGGGAAAAGGAATTGCAAGTACAATAATTTGTGCTTGTTTTATGGTAAACTGGGGAGATGCATGAGGTTAGGTAAAGATGTTATTTTGATAAATCCATGCTCATATTTATATAAATAAAATCAATCAATTTCTGCATTATGCTTTTATTATTATTAATAATGATATGTTTGTCATGATTAATCCACGTTCGGCTAATTGACCATGGTGGGGGAGTTTAGTCAAACTAATTCGTGGCTAAGAGGCCAGCTAATTATATTACATTTTGTTTATTTCCTTTAATTTGTTCTCCCGCGGGCAATGGGCATCATCATTCCGCAATTGATTATTCATTAATTATTTGTTTCGCTACTTCATCTCTTTATTGACATCATAACCTTGATTTGTAGTATTAAATTCTTTTATGAATCATTTAGGTTCGAGAGAGAATTGATGATTTTTTGGTAAAATTCTTGCCATTAGCATTGCAACCTTGGATAACAATATTTTTTGTATTATTAAAAAATATACTGTAATAGAAACAAGATAAAAACTTTTGGCATCACCAAAAGTCTCATATGAATATAATCTGTATGTTATTATCCGTAACAATAACAATCCTTGTGACAAGCCGGGGCGGCTCAGCAACCACATTCATAAAAATAGTTCTGTAGGAGATGTATCTCCACCCATATGGGACACTACTAGAAATTCGCTAAAAACCGACCAAAAATACCGACCAACGTTGGTCGGTTATGGCAAATTACCGACCAAAACGTGACCTTTACGGTGTGGACGGTATTTTGATGGTCGGAACGGCTTACCGACCAAAGTTGGTCGGAAATTACCGACCAGCTTTGGTCGGTATATTAAAACGACCATCTGACAAGTTTAATTACTTACCGACCAACTTTGGTCGGAAACATATTTTATTAATTTAATTTTACCGACCAAAGTTGGTCGGATTATCTTTTTTTATTAATTATTAAAATTAAAAAAAACCGACCAACTTTGGTCGGTAATTGAAAATATATATTTTTTAAAACTAATTAAAATTAAACATTACCGACCAACTATGGTCGGTAATCTCAACAATGCAAGCAAAATACCGACCAAAGTTGGACGGTAGTCTTGAATTCTGGGAATTCAACGTTCATTAACCGACCAACTTTGGTCGGTATTTTGGAATAATTTTTTTTTTTTTTATTAAAAACCGACCAACGTTGGTCAGTTTTTCTGAGATTAATTTTGGCATAAAATGCCTGTTTTGGCAGCTAAACCACCTGCCAGCATACCAATACAACAATACAACAACACAACAACAACAACTACAACAACAAAAACACAACAATAACAACACAACAACAACAACAACACAACAACAACAACAAAAACAAAAACATAACAACAACAACAACAATAACACAACAACAACAACAACAACAACAACACAACAACAACAACAACAACAACACAACAACAACAACAACAACAGCAACAACAACACAACAACATCAACCAAAACATTCAATAAATACTTTAAAACTAATAAATTAAAGTTCAATTGAACATAAAAATCCAAAACCAAGTTAAAACTAATTACAACTAGTTCAAAACTGATTCTATTTGTCTAGTTCAAAGTATATAAAAGTCAAGGGGTGTTTTGTACAACATCATCATCACCGTCTGATGAACTTTCATCTACAAGACGATATAGAGAACGGTCTTGTGGAAGACGGGAAGCACGATCACGGGGAGGACGGGAGGAACGATCACGAGCAGGGCGGGAGGAACGATCACGTGGAGGTCGACCCTCTGGAGATGACTCACGAGATCGGGGCAACGGAAAAGCTTCACTAGATAGGAGAGTTCTGATCTGAGCTTGCATGCCAAGGAATTGAGCATCTCTAAGCCTTTCTCTTTCCTTGGCCACTTCTAGCTCTGATGTGAGCTTTGTCACTGTCTCCCGCATAGCGGAGAGGCTCTCCCTATTAAGTTGCTCGCCATGCGAGGAAGTCCCTATTCCTCGCATTCCACACTTATAGCGATGGAAGTTTTTAGTAGGAAGCCTGTATACCTTCCCCCATTTTGGACCGCCAACAGACTCCAACCATATTCTTTCAGCATCCTCGTCCGAAGGTTGGGTTGGCTCACCCGATTCACCAGCTGGATGACTACGGATGAATTCCTCCACGTTACTTTGGTAGCGACCCTATATTATTTTAAATTAAATTAGTATTTCAAGTTGTTTATAATAGTAAATTATAAATTAATTATATCTTTTTTAGTTAATTCAAGATAATTATTTTTTTCTAATTACACCAATTTATATCCTAAAAGTTCAATTCATATCCAAAAGGTCCAATTCATATCTTAAAAGTTCAAATCATATCCTAAAAGTTCAATTCACAAGAACAAATCCTAAAAACTAAAATTTCAATTCATATCCTACGAGTTTAAACAAAAACTAACTAAACTAAAGAAATTTAACCCATACCCTAAAAGTTCGATTCACAAGAACAAATTAATTTATTCTACAATTATAAATTAATTATATCTTTTTTAGTTAATTCAAGATAATTATTTTTTCCTAATTACACCAATTTATATCCTAAAAGTTCAATTCATATCCAAAAGGTCCAATTCATATCTTAAAAGTTCAAATCATATCCTAAAAGTTCAATTCACAAGAACAAATCCTAAAAACTAAAATTTCAATTCATATCCTACGAGTTTAAACATAAACTAACTAAACTAAAGAAATTCAACCCATACCCTAAAAGTTCGATTCACAAGAATAAATTAATTTATTCTACAATTATAAATTAATTATATCTTTTTTAGTTAATTCAAGATAATTATTTTTTTCTAATTACACCAATTTATATCCTAAAAGTTCAATTCATATCCAAAAGGTCCAATTCATATCTTAAAAGTTCAAATCATATCCTAAAAGTTCAATTCACAAGAATAAATCCTAAAAACTAAAATTTCAATTCATATCCTACGAGTTTAAACATAAACTAACTAAACTAAAGAAATTCAACCCATACCCTAAAAGTTCGATTCACAAGAACAAATTAATTTATTCTACAATTATAAATTAATTATATCTTTTTTAGTTAATTCAAGATAATTATTTTTTTCTAATTACACCAATCTATATCCTAAAAGTTCAATTCATATCCAAAAGGTCCAATTCATATCTTAAAAGTTCAAATCATATCCTAAAAGTTCAATTCACAAGAACAAATCCTAAAAACTAAAATTTCAATTCATATCCTACGAGTTTAAACATAAACTAACTAAACTAAAGAAATTCAACCCATACCCTAAAAGTTCGATTCACAAGAACAAATTAATTTATTCTACAATTATAAATTAATTATATCTTTTTTAGTTAATTCAAGATAATTATTTTTTCCTAATTACACCAATTTATATCCTAAAAGTTCAATTCATATCCAAAAGGTCCAATTCATATCTTAAAAGTTCAAATCATATCCTAAAAGTTCAATTCACAAGAACAAATCCTAAAAACTAAAATTTCAATTCATATCCTACGAGTTTAAACATAAACTAACTAAACTAAAGAAATTCAACCCATACCCTAAAAGTTCGATTCACAAGAACAAATTAATTTATTCTACAATTATAAATTAATTATATCTTTTTTAGTTAATTCAAGATAATTATTTTTTTTAATTACACCAATTTATATCCTAAAAGTTCAATTCATATCCAAAAGGTCCAATTCATATCTTAAAAGTTCAAATCATATCCTAAAAGTTCAATTCACAAGAACAAATCCTAAAAACTAAAATTTCAATTCATATCCTACGAGTTTAAACATAAACTAACTAAACTAAAGAAATTCAACCCATACCCTAAAAGTTCGATTCACAAGAACAAATTAATTTATTCTACAATTATAAATTAATTATATCTTTTTTAGTTAATTCAAGATAATTATTTTTTTCTAATTACACCAATTTATATCCTAAAAGTTCAATTCATATCCAAAAGGTCCAATTCATATCTTAAAAGTTCAAATCATATCCTAAAAGTTCAATTCACAAGAACAAATCCTAAAAACTAAAAATTCAATTCATATCCTACGAGTTTAAATATAAACTAACTAAACTAAAGAAATTCAACCCATACCCTAAAAGTTCGATTCACAAGAACAAATTAATTTATTCTACAATTATAAATTAAGTATATCTTCTTTAGTTAATTCAAGATAATATTTTTTCCTAATTACACCAATTTATATCCTAAAAGTTCAATTCATATCCAAAAGGTCCAATTCATATCTTAAAAGTTCAAATCATATCCTAAAAGTTCAATTCACAAGAACAAATCCTAAAAACTAAAATTTCAATTCATATCCTACGAGTTTAAACATAAACTAACTAAACTAAAGAAATTCAACCCATACCCTAAAAGTTCGATTCACAAGAACAAATTAATTTATTCTACAATTATAAATTAATTATATCTTTTTTAGTTAATTCAAGATAATTATTTTTTCCTAATTACACCAATTTATATCCTAAAAGTTCAATTCATATCCAAAAGGTCCAATTCATATCTTAAAAGTTCAAATCATATCCTAAAAGTTCAATTCACAAGAACAAATCCTAAAAACTAAAATTTCAATTCATATCCTACGAGTTTAAACATAAACTAACTAAACTAAAGAAATTCAACCCATACCCTAAAAGTTCGATTCACAAGAATAAATTAATTTATTCTACAATTATAAATTAATTATATCTTTTTTAGTTAATTCAAGATAATTATTTTTTCCTAATTACACCAATTTATATCCTAAAAGTTCAATTCATATCCAAAAGGTCCAATTCATATCTTAAAAGTTCAAATCATATCCTAAAAGTTCAATTCACAAGAACAAATCCTAAAAACTAACATTTCAATTCATATCCTACGAGTTTAAACATAAACTAACTAAACTAAAGAAATTCAACCCATACCCTAAAAGTTCGATTCACAAGAACAAATTAATTTATTCTACAATTATAAATTAATTATATCTTTTTTAGTTAATTCAAGATAATTATTTTTTTCTAATTACACCAATTTATATCCTAAAAGTTCAATTCATATCCAAAAGGTCCAATTCATATCTTAAAAGTTCAAATCATATCCTAAAAGTTCAATTCACAAGAACAAATCCTAAAAACTAAAAATTCAATTCATATCCTACGAGTTTAAATATAAACTAACTAAACTAAAGAAATTCAACCCATACCCTAAACTAAACTAATTCATAAATAATTGACTAATTAACAAAACTAATTAGTTAATAAAATTAATTAACAAAACTAATTAAAATAAGACCTAAACCCTAATCCTCAATAAAATACAATGTTCAAATAATTAAAACACTAATCAATTGAAACTAATTCATAACTAATTAACAAAACCTGAAAATAATAAATAAATGGGTTGTAATTCAAACCTAGAATTTGTAGGAGATGGAGAAGGAGATCGAGGGGCGGCAGTGGCAGTGGCAGAGGCGACGGCGACGGCGCGGCGACGGCTGGACGGCGAGGGGAGGCCTGGACGGTGAGGGGGAGGGGCTGGGAGAAGGAGAGAAGGGAAGGAAGAAGAGGGAAAATTTTTAGAGAAATGGGGGTTTTCCCCATTTTTCACTTCTCTGATTTTAGAATTACCGACCAAAGTTGGTCGGTAATTTTCGTCGGTACATTAAGTGCTGACCGTTTGACCAAAAACCGACCAACTTTGGTCGGTTTTTTTTTAAAAAAAATTAAAATCTTTAACCGACCAACGTTGGTCGGTAATTTTAAATATAAATTCTTAAATATTATAAAATATTTATGAATAATAAAATAATTATTAAAATTTAAAAAATTGGATCCAAATTACCGACCAACGTTGGTCGGTAATCCAAAATTTTCTTGTCTGACCAGCTATTGACCAATTTACCGACCAACGTTGGTCGGTATTTTGTTTAAAAAAAATATAAATATTTTTTTTCCCAGTTTGCGTCCAACCTGGACGGTTTTTTGTCGCATTTTTTGACCGACCAACGTTGGTCGGTTTTTAGCAGATATTTAGTAGTGAGGGTAGTTTGTACGCAGACTTTACCCCTACCATGGAGTATAGAGGTTGTTTTCGATAGACCCTCGGCTCCCTCCCTCCAAGAACTCCCCACCTTGCTCTTGGGATTACTCGAACTCACAACCTCTTGGTTGAAAGTGGAGGGTGCTCACCACTAGAGCAACCCACTCTTGTCAAATATACTAATTAATGAGGGAAGAAAATTATCATAATTTATAAATTTATTATATAAAATAATCTCAATCAAGTAACAAAAAATATACTGTAATACTTTTTTTATTCTAATTATTTATATAAATTATATAATATATAATAGTAACAATAATAATAAAAATTTAAAATAAATTTGGGGGCCTTCAAGAGGGGTTGCTCTGATGGCAAGCAACCTCCACTTCCAACCAAGAGGTTGTGAATTCGAGTCACCCCAAGAGCAAGATGGAAGTTCTTGGAGGGAAGGATGCCGAGGGTCTATTGGAAACAGTATCTCTACCTCATAGTAGGGGTAAGGTCTGCGTACACACTACTCTTCCCAGACCCCACTAATGAGATTATACTGGATTGTTGTTGTTGTTTAGTCCGAAAATCGAACGACCTCTAACAATATAAACTACTCTTAATTTCTTCAAAGGAATTTGGGTGGAAGTAGCCTTGGAACTATCTCTAAATTAATACTAATTTAAATAAAACCAGAGAAAACTAGAATCATTCCCTTAACAAAAGAGAAGAAAATATAAGATATAGTAGAGTCAAGAGAGATAGGGGAGGCAGTTAAGGGGATGGGCGCCAAATGGAAGGCGTCGTGCACAAAAGTATCTGCGAATTGTGAGCTGTTTATGTTTGTTTGAAGGGTTGTTTCGCATTAAAATATTGGAAGCTATAAAAAGATAGAATAAAGTATTACGACTTAAAGCAATTCCGTTATAATGACAGTTTGGGATAGAATGTAAGAATATTTATATTTAAACGACTTTGTAACAAACACAGACAACGAAGCTAGCGTCTTTTGCTCTCGTCTCTTTTTCTTTTCTTTCTCGTATTCTATACCCATATTAGGACACGATTAAATTTGAATTTATTGCCGAAAAGTCCTATATTGAGGGATAAGACGTTCTCTAACAAAGACGATTTCATACACATAGCTCGAACCCAAGACCTATAATTAAGATTAAGGATAAAAGAGCACTTACTACTTCACTACAAACTTTGTCGGTCTCTTGTCTCTCCTTATCCTCCCTCATCTAACTGTCTTTTTCACTTACTCTTTTTCCTTTCGATTTCTAAATATTTAACTATACTACTCTCTCCGTTTCAATTTATGTGGACTTATTTCTTTTTTAATCAGTGCCAAAAAGAATGTCCTTTTTTCCATATTCGAAAATAATTTACCTTTATGCATTGATTTATAGCAACACAAAATATATGTGTCTCATTTTACATCACAAGTTCAAAAGTCTTTTTTTTTTTAAACTCCGTACCTAGTTAAATATATTCACATAAATTGAAACAGAGGGAGTATTATATATTGGCGACATGAATAATTTTTAAACTTTAAGTGTATATTAACTTGTTGTAATATATTGAACCATCTAAATATCTTTTACTTGTTCCTAATGAAATTAAACACTTTGGGTTGATTTAAGGCCTAGACTTTTTAGACACTAAATTGCAATATACGCAATTTAGCGTTCTAATGTCTATTTAAATCAATTCTTGTTGGCAAATTACTCCAATAGACAAAAAAAAAATTAAAAAAGAGCATCTTTGAGTTTTTTTTTTTTGGGGTCAAATAAAGAGCATCTTTGAGTTTTTATGCACACAATTGCATGTTGTTGCTTCACGTAGTTAGGAATTGGTTCATTTGACAAGTTATCGACCAGACTCCCCCACTTAAACTTACAAAATACATTAAAGTTTCCTTTTGGTGAAAAAACAACTTCAGACAAAACTTTGTTTTTCAAGATTATTTTTTAAAACACTGTTAGAAATTAAACAAAAATTAAATCCAAATGTCACATTAGCGCATGAGGGTTGCTTCAAGTGGTTACTACTAACTAGTTGGTATATCCAGGAATTATTACTATTATTATGTTTTATGTTAAATTTTTGGATTTTTTATACTACTCCATACAACTTATGGTTTTTCGTAATATTTATGCAGCGCGAATCCGAATTACCGTGGTTCAATACGAATAACAAATATCAGGTGGAAAATAAAAAAATAAAAACTTATGAGTTCGTTCTAAAAATTGATAGTTCTCTTGTATTGGTGCTCAACAAACTATGAAGAAAATAAAAAGAAGGTATCCTCTGACTGGAAATGAATTAATGGAGAAAAATACAGCTTATCACATGGGCACTAAAAGAGGCATTTCTTTAAAAATTGATTGCCGTCTTAAGCATCAAATATTAAACTAGTTTAGCATCTATCAGAATCATTCTGTCAGGCATATTTATGAGGGATCCATCAACTACACCTAATCCCGTTATAAAAATACTCAAATATGAAAAAACATATTACCTCTCTAACAATTTATGTGAACTTATTTTATTTTTAGTCCGTGTCAAAAAGAATGACTTCTTTTCTTATTTAGAAATAATTTATCTTTATGCAATGATTTATAGCTACACAAAATATATGTGCCTCATTTTACACAACAAGTTCAAATATCTTCTCTTTTTTCTTGAACTCCGTGCCCAATCAGATGAGTTCACATGAATTGAAACGGAGGGAGTATCTTTTATGAATTTAGTTGGCTATAATTCGAATTTAACGAAAGATTTATTTAGTTTTCCCTACTTATCATATATGAGAGAAAACATTGTAGTGAAAGAAATGTTTTTTCAAGTCACATAAAATAATAAAGTAAAATCAATTTTTCCCAATTTTCCTTTTCAAAATTTTCCCCTTTGGCTATATCAGAATCACACACTGTACACGTCACACTTATATTAGGTGTTACTCATGATTTTGGTATCCCATTTATTTTTTTCTAACTTTCTTACATGTCCAAAGCTGCTTTAGTATTTGATTATTCTCTTCGTTCCATTTTATTACACCAAATGATATTCTCGAATTTTAAATATTATTTTGAATTGTTCATTATATATTATAGTAATAATTGTGAAATAGTATTATTTTTCAATCAAAGCCTCACATGAAACCCAATATGATCTTTTAGAAAACGGATTCCTATTCGATGAGTGCATACCAAGAATTTGAACAAAAAGAGTATACAGTTATTAATATACTTATGTTAGATATAGGTGAACTTTTCAAAATAAAAGAGTATCATATAATCAGAAAATTGAGAATGGGTTGAGTAATATAGAAAAAGATTTAAGTTATGTATAGTGATGCAGTGAAATAAATTTTTATAGTATCAATATAACTTTAACCTATTATAACATATTACTTATTATTTATTCTATATAATCAATTAATACTATTATATAAAATTAATAGAATTACATTATTAATAAACTGATAGTACGAAAGAGGAGGAGGGAACAAGGGAGTTAGCTTTTTGGAAGGTGTTATTCGAGAGATGGACTCTCATGCTAAAAAGTAGAATAGTAGTAACTGCTTTTTCTTCTTTTCATTTCATTATTATTGTCCTTGTATTATTTTTATCCCATTCGCTAGTCTCCTCTTCTGCTTCATTGTTCTTCTTCTTCTTCAAGAATACACGTCAACTCCAGCTCTTACATTCAGCTTTTCCTTCAATTCCCTTCTGTCAGTCAAATACACTTTCTTCTTTCTCTTCTCCCTCCAATTCCTTAGCCTTCTTTCCCCTTTTTCTACGTTTTCACTTGTTGACATTTGAGCATTTCGGTTCCCTCTGGTTCTTCAACGGTGAATTGACAATTTTGCTGAATACAGTTGACAATTGTTGGTGTAAAATACTGTTGATCAACATCTCGAGGATTTTGATGAAACTTTTTTCTAGTGCATTCTGGGTCAGATTCTTTTTTGCCGTTTTCTCTTTCCTTTTGTTTGTCAGTTTATCCTGGTCTGAAAAGTTGAAATGATAGTTTTTTTATTTATTTTTGCTTTTTCTCTCTCATCTTTTTCTTGTTCTTGGATCGTTGATCTCGAGGAAAGTTAAAAGGTTGCTTTGACCGGTACCCTCTGGTCCTTGTGTGAAAAGTTTTTTCAGAAGGCAAACTTGTGATTTTAATAACAACGAATTGCTGAATTTATGTTGAAATTGATCTATCAATGAAGATGTGTGTCTTATTTCTGCTGTCGGGAAATCCAGTCATGAGTTGTTCACGAGAATGAATTATAAGTTGGATTCTCTCTGCTTTGCCTCTCTGTTTTTTAGTTTCTTTTAAACTGTTTATTCTATGCATCTATTCGTTTCTATGAACTGTGTTATCTCATAATACCTTTCTATAAAATTAGATGTATCTGCTAAAGTTTGTTTGCTGAATTATGAATGTCTAATGTTTACTAGATCAGTTTAGAAAGTGATCACCAATCAACAAAATAATTAATTTTTGTTGAACTTGAATCATCTCAGGAGTCTCATATTTCCATATGTAAAAAAGCATACTAGTTTTAAGCATAGCCATTTGTTTTGCAGTTTATTGATTATTTTTTTTCTAAATACGTATAGATTTTGTCGTGGAGGATGTTCCCAGTTATTACCTAAATTAGTAATAATTTTATTACCAATGGCATGAACTTAGTGGAAATCTGGTAGGGGCTCTCACGAATATAAGTAGCTGTGGTATGAATTGGATTTATTTGCTCCTTTCACATGTTTAAGATGTCCAATGCATATTAGTATATAACAAAAAAGGCTCAGCTTTATGAATATGATTTCAGTTAGTTACCTCTCATTTCTCAATAAGCATTGCTAATTAAGTGAAAAATTCTGTTCATTCCTTTTTCCTTGGACATTGTTGTTTGTCGGGTAAATTCATCAGTTGATGTTATTGTGTCTGCAGGGTGTGGACTAGGTTTAAGGATTTCATTTCGCTGGATGGTATATACTTCAGTAAATTCTTAGTTTCACGGGGTAACATGGAGCTACCTCTATAAGGTTATGGGAAGCTTGTTGGACCTCATTGATTTTGATCAAGGAGCGATGGCAAGAAAATTTCTTTCAAACAAAAGACATGGCGGTAAGTGCTTTTCATTCTCTCAAGTTGCATCACGAGCATGATATTGTGGAAGCTAGTAATGTTAGTGGTCCTTTTTCACTGTTTGATGAATTGGCAGATCCTATTTTGGAACATTCAAGTTTATCAGGATATTAACTAATTTGAGAAAAAAGTGATGATCAAATTCTTTTACCACTCTTCTTACGTTCAAATCCTGAAGCGCAATGGTTTCTGCTTCTACTCTAGCAACTATTGCAGTATAAAGAACTTGTTGCAATACCCATATATGTATAAGCACCATATCAAAATAAAATTGAGACATTGGTGATATTGTGTTGTGGCTCTTTCAATCTCTTCTTCTTCTTCTACAAAACCAACTGAAAATATGATGATACATTCATCTATTATGCAGGCTTGGATGCTCCTAGAAATAGCATGGAATTTCCAGTTGAAACTTATCAGAGGTTTGGTGCTGGAGGGGAAAACGCTCAGGTAAAAGTTTTATTATGTCATGTTCGAACATATTTGCATATGATAAAACAGCAATAAATCGGGCGCTAGGATTCTCCTGCCTCATGTAACTATGGGCTTATAGAGTATGCAGATTTTGCGAGTTCAGAATGACAAAGAACTCAATGGCTGCAACTCAGAAATTTGCTTGTACATAGGAGAATCTAGGAGTTCAGCACTTAGAAGTTCAATTCTTTGTTCTCTGTGAACATCATGAGTTAACTTGTTAACAATGCCGTTTTCTAATCTTTACAAGTTAGTTGTTTTCTATGTTCTTGCATCTCAAATCCTTCATTTGTTGTTTTTGTTTCATTTTTCTACACTTCATCAATTTTTTTATATGTTGCAAGACCAAGCTTCTGAATTTTGTGAGAGTTTTGAGATGATTCCTTCTCATTTCCATCCACATATTTGAATGCAGTGCACTTATCACATGATTGACTGGCCGGAGAAGAACTGTTATGGGAACGAGGCTCCAATGAAGAAACTGATCAGAGAAGAAATAGCTAGAAGACCAAACACAGGACATAGTGCACCTAGTGTGGTGGCCCGTCTAATGGGAGTGGATGCTTTACCATTAGATACAAGAAGATCATTGACAAAGCAGGTTGAGAAAAAGAATGATAAGAAAAATGCCAACCATCCCAAAGAGGAATGGTTGAGAAAGGTCTCCATCGATCATGCAACACAGTCCTCCAGACAGAAAATTTCGAACTCCTCTAACCATGACGAAGCATGTGATTTTGACCGACAGAGTGATAGCCAAAAACTGAACAAATATAAACCTCGAGAACATCCTCAGGAGGAGGAACTACAAAAGTTTAAGAAAGATTTTGAAGCATGGCAAGCAGCAAGGTTCAAGGAATGTTCAAAGTTTGTTGAACTTGGCACCAGTCCAAGTCAATGGCTAGCACAACAAAGCCTGAACAAGGAAAAGTTGACTATTTATGCAAATTCAATGAGAACCGCAGCTACTGAGAAACCTATAGAGCTTAGAGGGCATACAGTAACAGTGAATCCCCCTGAAAGAGGCCTTTTGGAGTATCAGAAAAATGTAAATGAACTCCATGCACCTGCACTAAATAAGGCCAACTGTGTAAGGGAAGTTACTCCGAACCCCGATTTTCAGCAGCGTCCTCTTACAAGTTCTTACCAGGGACTTGATGTTTCTTCAGGTCCTACAAAGATAGTAATTCTGAGGCCTGGTCCTGACAGGATGGGGACTAATGAAGAGTCGTGGGCCAGTTCTCCAGGCATTTCTGAAGACAGGGGTAGTATAGAAGAATTTCTTGAGGAGGTCAAGGAAAGACTGAACTGTGAATTACAAGGAAAGAGTTCCAAAAGGATCACTACTGTCAGAGGAGGAGGAATTGAGACCCCTTATAGCGAAATGTCACCAGATGCTAAGCAAATAGCTCAATCTATTGCAAAACATGCAAGGGAGAGTGTTACTAGGGACTTAGAAATAACATTACCTCGATCAGAGTCGACAAGGTCCTATAGAAGTGATATTCAATTTGATGGAACGAGTTCTCCTGAATTCGTCAATAGAGATACAAGGAGATTTTTGACAGAAAGGTTGAGGAATGTCCTCAAACAAGAAACATCTCACGGTACTCATAGGCTTGCTCGTGGAAGCTCCATATCAACGGTTCTGAATAAAGAAAAATGCAATGCTGAAGAAATCAGATACACTTGTAATACGGGAGATAAAGCCACCAACTCTGACAATCTCAAAGATGAATTAGACATGCACACCAGATCTTTCAGACGGGATACGGGCAATGATATAATGCTTGAGGAGGAACTATCCCCTAGGAACCTAATTAGATCCTTGTCAGCTCCTGTGTCGGGGACATCATTTGGAAAGCTTCTTCTAGAGGATCGACATATGTTGACAGGGGCCCATATTAGAAGAAAACATGAAACTATTGAGAAGGCCACAGGGAATGTAAAAAAACGTCAAAAGGAGAAATTCAACCTTAGGCGAAAGGTTTCCAACTTTAGTTATAGTTTCATACTTAAAGGCAGGCTCTTTGGTAGAAAAGTTCATTCTTGGGAGGAACCACATGGACAAACATACAATCTCATGAAAGATTTTCCAAGCCCACCAACTGGCACACCGAATTTTTATGAAAGACATGTAAGGAGTCTAAATAATCACTCTGATTTATACACTCTCCTAGAAAGAGTTGAAATTAAGTATCTGAATGATGCTGATTCGGCTTTACATCTAACTTTGAATATTATTTGGTTCTAGGAAAATCCCACTGAAGTACCACCAAGTCCTGCATCTGTATGCAGCAGTGTCAATGAAGAATATTGGAGGCAAACAGACTACTTCACCCCATCATCAACCTCTGATGTACATCCACTGGATGATAGCGAGATGCCTCGTGTTTTCAGAGAGATCAGCACTAATTTGAACGGTACTATTAAAAGTTTTTTTGAATGTCCTCAAACATGCATTGTTCTTTCTTTCCGATTCACTATAGCATGATCATGTTTTCTGGAAAACACACAAAGCAATTCTAACCATGTGGTTTGGGCTCATAAAATAATGCTGTTTGGGCGTTGTGCAAACTATAGAAACTTCAGCTGTGATCACATAAACATTCCTTTGACATGATTTTTGTCCCTCATCATGTGCTTGAAATAAAATAAAAAACTACATAGATCATATTCCTGGAGTTGTATCTCATCCACTTCTTTCCCTAACTTAGTACCTTCCTTAATTGCAATATGATTGGCATTACCAATTGTTATTACTCTATCTTGAAATTGTGGAACTCTAAAAGAAGTTGGTATTTTATTTTTACATGACAGAGCTAAGGAGGCAACTGAATCAACTAGATACTTATGACTCTGAGGACACCATGATTGATGAGCAGCCAGTTGAAGAGGAGATGTTGGAGATTGAAGACAAAGCCGAGGCATACATTAGAGACCTGCTTGTTGCTTCTGGTTTATATGATGGTTCGCGTGATAAATATATATCAAGATGGGATCCACTTGGAAAGCCTATCAGCAACCAAGTTTTTGAAGAAGTAGAAAAGTCATACATACAAAAAGCAAAGGATGAAGAAGGATATACAGAAGATCAATTACAGAAGATATATCACAAGTTATTGTGTGACTTACTGAATGAAGCACTTCCAAGTGTACTTGGAGGGGCTTCCACAATGTCTCGGTTCATGAAAAGTGCTGTCGGTCCTATGCCACGACCACCTCAGGGAAAGAAGTTATTGGAACGCGTGTGGGAAATAGTTGGTGTTTATGTTTACCCTCCATGGGATAGAACATCTCAATCCCTGGACAATATAGTGGACAGGGACTTGAAGTCCACCCCTTGGTCCGGATTGGTGGATGAAGATGTTAATGCTCTAGGTAAAGATATGGAATGCCAGATTATTGGTGACCTTATTCGAGAGAAATGGTCCAGGATATGTTGTCATAATCTTTTTTTCTCTTCCTCTTTTTCATTTTATTCTTTAGTTTGACCACTTCTATGAAGTTTTGGGACTTCTGAGTGGCCCTGCATTAGACATGTAAAATGTTTATTTGCCCAGGGGTGTTTGATTTACAGAAATTGTATGTGCAGGCTTTCTAGTGTTGGATACATTTGTTCATAATATATGGCTTGATCTGGCGGTACTCAATGTACATTATTAGACTTAGGTTAGATGGTTTATTCATTCGATAAATCAGTTTTTTTTGTTATAATGTCATTATACAGCATTCAGAATGTGTCAAATCTCCCTTTGTATGCTACCTCTACTTCTAAGCACTCTTTTCTTTACTTTTTCTTGTTTATTTTGTATTTGCAAAATGGAGTAAATTCTACAGTTTAGCATTCCACAACACATTCTGAAACATTTACTTGCTAATTCTGGTATACTGTGAATGAGTGTAAGCTTCATTGCCTGAACCTGATTGATGTTGATCAAGAAAGGCTAGGTGGTGACAATTGAGAGGTTGTGACTAAATATTCCTAGTCACACGAGAAAAGAGATCAAATGACAAGGCAAGGTCATATGTTCATTTGGCTCCCCGCAGATTGTAGCTCACATCCAAACATCTGATTGGAAAACGGTAGAACGCCCCATGAAGCTCCGGCGAAAAGGCAAGGCCCTATTTTGACTCTTCTCTTGCAGGAAGATTAAGATTTAAATTAAGACCATTGGTCCGGTCAAAAAACAAAAGAACGATTGGACAAAGACCAAAAGTTGGGTAATGGTTCACAATCTAAGGTTTCTTAGGGGAGTTGCAAATCATAAGCTGGCGTTCCAAGCTTAGCCAACAGGTCCAATCAAAAGTTACTCAATATAACGTTGCAAATTAAAGTTGGACATGTACACCTAATCTTTATTTTCCTAGGCATTGGAAAATATATTTGGACTCACAAGACTTTAACTAGCCGGAAGAACCAATTTAGAGCATCATATATGATTAGGGGCGGCAAACATGCGGGTCGGGTATGGTGAGTCGAAAACGGGTAAAAATTCAACTCTGGTCATATTTAATACGGATAGAAAATATATTAATTAGTGGATAATATGGATATCCATATTATTCCTACCTTCTTGAATATGATCACGTTTGAGAGAATTTCATAGTTTTCGAAACTTGAGGAGCCTCAATTTGAGTAAATATAAAAGTTAAACTCATTGATTATCCATTGTTTAGGTGGATAATATGGATCTTATCCATATTTGGCCCATTTTTAAAAGGTTTATTATTGTATACGGGTAGAACCGAGCTCTATGCTTGATCGAGGCATCTAGAATAATAGGTCAAGGCTCGACACCTACATAAGAGATCGAAGTTACATATGTAACTGAGCTCGATATCGAGGATCGAAGTTCGAACAAGACCATGAAATTTGCCCTCGAGTTTATCGGGGGAACGACCGACCCCGCTTCTAACGACCTCGAAGAAAAGCTTTGCCAACTCACACGACAAGTATCCGTGATTCTCGCCATTGACCAATCATTACGGCGAAAATTGCGGGATTAAGTCAAAAAGGAAGCCAACGATCTACATAATTTCTTATAAAATAATGTGTTAAATGTTTCATCTGCCCACATATGTAAAGGGAATGGAGTAATCCATTGGACTCATGGTAACGTACTTAAGAGAACAAGATACTATTTTTCAGCTTTGTTCATATTATTCTGGCTTTAATAGTATCACATCTAAATTCGAAGGAAATCAACCTTGCGAGGCTTAAGTTGTCCAATCTGCATGGTTTGCATTTATTTTTCTACTTATTCTTTCATATTAAATCTGATTTCTCATTTTGTATCAAATTAGATCATAGATCCTTAAAATCGCGAATAAATTCAATTGTTATCCAATTTTGGGGGTAAACAGTTTGGCGCCCACCGTGGGCTAAGAATAATAGTGGTTATTTGATACAAATCTTCATAACACGCACTACATTATACTTTCTCTTTGAAGTATCTTTGATTTCAAGCCAAAAATGAAAAACTCTCAAATAGCACCTCTACATATCGACAATGAGGTCGATCATCAAGGTGAGAATAACATGGCGCCCGCTAATGCGGGGCCACCCGTTGATGTCGTTGGAATTCAGAATGCGGATCCAATTGATGTAAATTCACATGTGGCCAACGACGCGAACTTGCTTACCGACCCTGAAAATAGCGTCTGTGGTGGAGCCCGATCAGCAGCTCGAAACACACAACATTGAAGAAGACGGGATTAGCCTACGCATGATGTTCGAAATGCTGCAAGCTCAATAGGTGGTGATAGATCAGCTACAGAGCCAAACCCAGGCACCAAGCAGGGTTGAACCTGATCCGCCCCAAGAAGTCACCCGCAGAACAGAACCGGGCGTGGTAAGGTCGAATGAACAAGAATCGGGGACTAACCCCGAAATTATAAAAATGCTCGAGGAGCTGACAAAGCGGATAGAATGGGGGGGAAAGAGGATCGAAGCGAACGATAAAAGGGTTAAAACCTATAATTCCATGGTAGATCAAATCCTAAGAACACCCCCGATATTGAAGGGGCTGGATTCCAAGAAGTTCGTGCAAAACCCTTTTCCCCCAAGCGCGACCCCAAAATCGATCTCCAAGAAATTTTGTATGCCCGAAATACCTAAGTACAATGGAACGATCGATCCAAACGAGCATGTAACATCTTATACATGTGCCATCAAAGGGAACGACTTAGAAGACGACGAAATCGAATCTATTTTGCTGAAAAAATTTGTGGAGACCCTGTCGAAGGGAGCCATGATATGGTATCACAACTTACCTCCTAATTCTATTGACTCATTTGCTATACTTGCAGACTCTTTCATAAAAGCACATGCCGGTGCCATCAAGGTCGAAACCAAGAAATCGGACCTTTTCAAAGTCAAACAGAAGGAGAACGAGATGCTTAGGGAGTTCGTGTCCCGTTTTCAAATGGAACAAATGGATCTGCCATCGTTCGCTGATGATTGGGTTGTTCAGGCTTTCACTGAGGGACTCAATATTCAAAGCTCGATGGCCTAGCAGCAATTAAAGCTAAGCTTGATAGAATACCATGTCGTTACCTGGACCGATGTACTCAATCGGTATGAATCGAAAATCAGAGTCGAAGATGATCAACTCGGGGCACCTTCGAAGTCTATATATCCCGCTATGACTCTCTATAGATCCAAGAGGGACATCGATCGTGAACCAGGATCAAACAGGGATCGATATCGGCCCTATAATGTAGATAGAAGGAGCAGAGGATCGGGGTGGAACCCCGTAAGAAACGACAGGAGAAGTGATCGAGGTCGAAGCACCCGGGGGCTCATGACCAAAAATGGCTTTGACAGGTCCCTCGAGCCTAAAGAAGCACCAAGGCTATCAGAATACAACTTTAATATCGATGATGCCACCATCGTATCTGCTATCGGGCGCATCAGTGATACCAAATGGCCTCGACCTCTACAACTCGATCCATCTCAAAGGGACCCTAACCAGATGTGCAAATATCATGGCACTCACGGTCATAGAACGGAAGATTGTCGGCAGCTGAGAGAAAAAGTAGCATGTTTATTCAACAATGGGCACCTTCGAGAGTTGTTGAGCGACCGAGCCAAGAATCACTTTAGAAACACGGATTCTAACAAACATGGCGAAAAAGAAGATACCAAACCTAAACATGTCATAAATATGATCATCGGTGGAGTCGACATCCCACAAGGGCCAATGTTGAAACGCACCAGAATCTCCGTCACTACGGAGAAACGAACTCGAGACTACATACCTAAAGGAGCCTTATCTTTCAGTGACGAGGACGCAAAAGGGATCATACAACCTTACAATGATGCACTGGTTATATCTGTACTCGTAAATAAAACTAGAATCAAACGTGTTAATTGATCCGGGTAGCTCGTCCAACATTATTCGATCGAAGGTCGTAGAACAGCTCGGTCTACAAGACAGGATCGTGCCAGCAGTCCGAGTCCTAAACGGGTTCAACATGGCATGTGAAACCACCAAAGGGGAGATAACATTACCGGTCAACACCGTCGGAATCGTACGAGAGGCCAAGTTTTATGTAATCGAAGGGGATATGAGGTACAACGCCCTTCTCGGAAGGCTATGGATCCACCACATGAGAGCAGTACCCTCAACTCTTCACCAAGTGTGAAAATTCCCAGTCCCAGGGGGGATAAAAACAATCTACGGGAAACAACCAGCCGCAAAAGAGATGTTTGCCATCGAAGAAGTGGTTCTGATATCAACGCTCGCAACACCGAAGGAGCCGAATTATGGCACCGATCCAAAAGCCAAATAGCAATTACAGATTCCGATAACGATATGATCAGATAAGCAAAAGACTTACGAAGACAATGATTACGGGGTTCCCCGATCTTTTATAATCCCCGATGACTCCGACGCAACCAAATCGACGGTCGAAGAGCTGGAACAGGTTGTATTAATCAAGCATTTGCCCGATCGTAAGGTATACCTGGGCACGGGATTAACTCCCGAGCTCAGGAAAAAATTTATTCAATTTCTTATAATTAACATAGATTGTTTTGCTTAGTCCCATCTTGATATGACAGGGGTCCCACCAGAAATAACCACTCACAAAGTAAGCATGAACCCAAAAATTAATCCGGTCAAGCAGAAGAGGAGTCCCCAATCCGAGGCCAAACATATTTTCATCACGGACGAGGTATCTAAACTCCTAAAAATAGGGTCCATTCGAGAGGTTAAATACCCAGATTGGTTAGCAACATTAGTGGTAGTCCCTAAAGAAAGGGAATAAAGTAAGAATGTGTGTAGATTACAAAGATTTGAATAAGGCATGCCCCAAAGACTCTTTTCCTTTGCCCAACATCGATCGTATGATCGATGCCACGGCCGGCCACGAGATCCTCAATTTTCTCGATGCCTATTTCGGGTACAACCAAATACGGATGGACCCGGGTGATCAGGATAAAACCTCTTTCATCACTAAAAACGGTACATATTGTTATAATGTAATGCCGTTTGGATTAAAAAATACCGATGCCACATACCAATACCTAGTAAATCGGATGTTCGAAAAACAAATAGGAAAATCGATGGAAGTTTACATTGACGATATGTTGGTTAAATCCCTACGAGTAGAGGGCCATTTAAAGTATTTGCAGGAAACCTTCAGTATATTGAAGAAGTACAACATGAAGCTGAATCCAAAAAATGCGCGTTCGGAGTCGGGTCAGGTAAATTTCTCGGGTTCATGGTATCCAAGCGAGGAATCGAGATCAACCCCGACAAGATCAAAGCTATCGAAGATATCACGGTACTGGACAACGTGAAGGCCGTGCAAAGGCTAACCGGGCGCATTGCCGCCCTAGGGCGATTCATCTCGAGGTCCTCCAATAAGAGCCATCGATTTTTCTCATTGCTGAAAAAGAAAAACAACTTCACAAGGACCCCGGAATGCAAGCGGGCCTTGGAAGAGCTTAAGCGTTATTTATCGAGCCCGCCACTACTTCACACACCGAGGGCAGACGAGTCACTATACTTGTATTTGGCAGTATCGGAGATAACGGTAAGTGGAGTCCTAGTTCGGAAAGAACAAGGTACGCAATTTCCAATTTATTATGTTAGCCGGACCTTGGGTGAGGCCGAAACTAGATACCCCGACTTAGAGAAATTGGCGCTCGCTTTGCTAAGTGCCTCTAGAAAACTAAAACCATACTTCCAATGTCACCCCATATGTGTCGTGACTACTTACCCATTAAGGAACGTTATGCATAAACCCGAACTCTCGGACCGATTGGCCAAATGGGTCGTGGAAGTAAGTGAATACGATATTGAATATCGACCTCGGACCGCCATTAAGTCTCAAATATTGGCGGATTTCATGGCCGACTTTACACCGGCCCCGATGCCTGAGGTCGAAAGAGAGTTACTAGTTAACTCAGGGACATCTTTGGAAATCTGGACCCTCTTTAAAGATGGAGCCTCGAACGCCAAAGGGTCCGGACTTGGTATCGTACTAAAGCCACCAACAGGTAATATAATTAGACAATCTATTAAGACTGTGAAATTGACTAACAACGAGGCCGAATATGAGGCCATGATTGCAGGCCTTGAATTAGCCAAAAGCTTAGGAGCGGATGTGATCGAAGCCAAGTGCGACTCCCTCCTTATTGTAAACCAAGTTAACGGAGCATCCGAGGTCAGGGAAGAACGAATGCAGAGATACTTAGACAAGTTACACGTGACATTACATCGGTTCAAAGAATGGACTTTGCAACATATACCTCGGGATCAAAATAGTGAAGCTGATGCCCTCGCTAACCTCGAGCCGTCGATCGAAGATAACGAGTTCAATTCAGGAGGAGCCGTGCAACTTATGAGATCGATGGTGGAACAAGGCCTCGCCGAGATCAATTCAATGAGCCTAACTTGGGACTGGAGGAATAAGTACGTGAAATATATCAGGACCAGAACACTACCCTCGGACCCAAAAGAATCGAGGGCCCTACGTACCAAGGCAGCCCGATTTAGCTTATCCGAGGATGGAACATTAGTCAGAAGAACATTCGATGGCCCTATGGCGATATGTTTGGGACCAAGGGATACCGAATACGTTTTGAGGGAAGTCCACAAAGGAACCTATAGAAATCACTCGGGCGCCGAATCATTGGTTCAAAAAATAATCATAGCCGGTTACTACTGGATCGACATAGGAAAAGACGCGAAGGAGTTCGTTCGAAAATGCGATGGATGCCAAAGGCATGCTCCGATGATTCATCGAGCAGGAGAGCCGTTATATTCGTTCTTGTCACCATGGTCGTTCATGCAAATGTGGAATGGACATCGTCGACCCCCTTCCACGGTCGACACCCGAAACCCGAACGAAGGGAAATTGGGGCCGAACTGGGAAGGACCGTACCAAATTATCGGGATCACCGAAAAAGGATCCTACAAGCTCGGAATAATGAACGGTGAGCAATTACCAAGCAACTGGAATATATCTCACTTAAAATGATATTATTGCTAAGGCAACTTACATAGGATGATAGGAGATCCTAGGTCTGAAAGCACGTGTTGCACTCTTTTTCCCTTGAACCGGTTTTGTCCCAAATGGGTTTTCCGGCAAGGTTTTTAACAAGGCAACAAGTAATCGTGCTAACTTAGAATGATCACGACAGCATTCGAGGCTTCCCATCGGTCAACCTCGAACACTGGGGGCAATATCTTGGGTATCGGATTTTACAAGGCATTTCGACTTCGTGATTGAAGGGCCTCGATCAACGAAATTTATTGTAAGGTCCAAACGGTCAAATGAACCGTGAGCGCTCAATTCACTCGAGCCCTGTCACAAAACGTGTATACATATACAACTATTATGCAGAGGAATAAAAAATGAGACTCTTCTTTGCATATAAACATCCCGTCTTCAAAAACGTCACTTGCATTTTTCAAGGAATTTCCTACACTTGATCCCCTAAAGATATCGAGCCCAAGGGCCACCTTAATCAGAGTTCGAACATTCACTGCACTCGGGGACTGTGGGCATTGCCTAACTTAAAAGGCTAAGGCCGTTCCGAGTAAATAAAACTCGAGGGCATGAAGCCTATTTGGCATGCCCGAATCTAAAGGCTAAGGTCATTCCGAGTTAAAGATACTCGAGGGCATAAAGCTTATTTGGCATGCCTGAATCTAAAGGCTAAGGCCATTGCGAGTTAAAGATACTCGAGGGCATAATGCTTATTTGGCATTGCCCAAACATAACGGCTAAGGCCATTCCGAGTTAATAACACTCGAGGGCATGAAGCTTATTTGGCATGCCCGAACTTAACGGCTAAGGTCATTCCGTGTTAATAACACTCGAGGGCATAAAGCTTATTTGGCATTGCCCGAACTTAACGGCTAAGGCCATTCCGAGTTAATAACACTCGAGGGCATGAAGCTTATTTGACATGCCCGAACTTAACGGCTAAGGCCATTCCGAGTTAATAACACTCGAGGGCATAAAGCTTATTTGGCATGCCCGAACTTAACAACTAAGGCCATTCCGAGTTAATAACACTCGAGGGCATGAAGCTATTTGGCATTGCCCGAACTTAACGGCTAAGGTCATTCCGAGTTAATAACACTCGAGGGCATGAAGCTTATTTGACATACCCGAACTTAACGGTTAAGGCAATTCCGAGTTAATAACACTCGAGGGCATGAAGCTTATTTGGCATGCCCAAACTTAACGGCTAAGGTCATTCCAAGTTAATAACACTCGAGGGCATGAAGCTTATTTGGCATGCCCTAATTTAACGGCTAAGATCATACCGAGTTAATAACACTCGAGGGCATAAAGCTTATTTGGCATTGCCCGAATTTAAAGGCTAAGGCCAGTCTAAGTTAATAAAACTTGAGGGCATGAAGCTTAATTTGGCATTGCCCGAATTTAAAGTCTAAGGCCAGTCCGAGTTAATAAAACTCGAGGGCATGAAGCTTATTTGGCATTGCCCGAATTAAAGGCTAAGGCCATTACGAGTTAAAAACACTCGAGGGCATGAAGCTTATTTGGCATTGCCCGAATTAAAGGCTAAGGCCATTACGAGTTAAAAACACTCGAGGACACTTATTTGGCATTGCTCGGTTCTAAAGATTACCCTCGGCAAGGCTATAAACTTAAAATATTTCAAGAAAAAATTATCGGCAACACCAAAGCCTTAACCCAAAAAGGCGATAAAGGCAAGGTTTATTCGAACACAACCTAATTATTTCATGCTAAGGCATCTCGGCCTTTGTGAAAATAAATAATAAAGCAAAGAAGAAATTTGAAAGCTAAGAAAGAGGCTATATATATATATATAAGTTTTTTACAAAGGATGAATAGCTCTGTTACATGTCATATACAAAGGCCAAATTGCCTCAACAAAAGAAACATTACAAAATTTGAACGGCCTAATCTTCACCGAGGGATGCGTCATCGCTTTCGAAGTCTCCCTCGCCACCAGACTCGCCCGACTCTTCAGACGCATCGGAATCCTCCTCGGAAAAAGCTAGCCTTCGAGCATTGGCTTCGCATGTCTTGGCATTCTCAATTTCGTTCAATATGTCAAAATTCTGGGCATGGACTCCCTCGAGGGTCTTCCTTCGAGATTCCCACCACGCATGCTACACCATACTTTTTGCATGCTCATGTATAGCCTCGAGCTCCTTGGCCAGATTCTAATAACTCCTATTGGAAGAAGAGCGTTTACGATCAGAGCTGCCTCTCCCAGACATCACTTCTTTTATATTTAAAATAAAAGAAAAAGCAAGATAGATGGGCCCTTCTTTCACTACGCCCTTTCACTCTTGAACTACTAGAACAAGGAGCTATTCACTCCTTCTAGTTCTAGTGAATTTCGCTCCAAATAGCATAAAAAGAAGCTTTCGAATTAGCAAAAGCAATGTCTCCTTGCATAATATGGATTCCAAACATTCATGATCTGGATGTGAATGAGACCACCCAGTTGTACCCTTTTCCGTTATAACTAGGCCACAAATAGCTAAACTCAATTGAGATTGGAGTTCATCGATCGTTTTGGCCTGCGCTGAGTTCTTCTCCTTTGCAGTCCGAAGCTGAACCTCAGTAGAAGCCAATTGTGACCGGGAAGTTTTTTTTCCGAGGCCAGACGGTCCATATTTTTCTTCCATTGTTTGGCCTTAGCCTTTACCGCGTCCACCTCTGCCTGAAGCTGCCCGACCTGGTCGAGTCTCTTTTGAGCCTGTAGTTTCGGGTAGTTAGCCAAAAATATCTGAATCATCATCGCTAAGATCGAATATCCGTATTACCTGCTCGAGCAAACCGGTATGCTCCTTCCAAACCGCTTCTAACTCGGCCTGAAGCTTTTCACTAAGAAGCTTGTAAGTATCCTTCTTCTCGGCAAGATCCCGAGTCTCGGCCTCGTGACGCTTGGACTCCTCTCGGTATCGGAGAAAGGCCTCATGATGAAGCAGCGAGGCCTGCAAACACGAATGAAGATGTTAGGATTATTCACTATTGAATCTAAATATATAACAAAGGGATATGTTAAATTACCTAATTCAGCGTCTGTTGAGCTTCGTTGAAAAGCCAGGGCACCTCTACCTCGTTTATTTTGATTTGATCCTCTTCAGTCACCAAGCACCGAAGATAACTAGCAATTCCTACCGAGGCGGAAAGAACCCGGGCGTCCTCCGGGATGGACATATAAATTGCTCGCCTCCGAGTAGGAACAACCCTCGGAGCAGGGAACTGGTTCACTAATTTCAGGCTCGAAGAGGACCCACCAGCTCGCGGGGACGGTATCTTCCGTGGTACCGGTAGGTCTCCCAAACTAGTAACATCCTCAGAAGCAGTGGAATCTAGACCGTCGAAAAAATTATGGAAAGAATCGGCTACTCATTGGGCCCATTCGCCGAGGTTACCTTTCAACGCCCGGGCCTCGTTTATCAGAGAAGTTGTAAACAAAGGAGACCAGAAAGGTCAATCACCCCTCAAACGATTGAGTAAGTCCGATGAAAGTTCTCGGGTGCTAGATTTCTTAGGGTTCTGCGCAAGTCAGCCCTCGGTCTTCTTCTCTTTGCCCTATTTCGAAGTAGGGGAATCGGCGTGTATATCATCGTCAGCTGATGGAGGCCTCATCTCGACGTCCTCTCCTAAACCTACCAAATGAAAATATAACGGATCAGATACTGATGATGAAAAAATGAGATCATATGTATTATTAGGGAAAAACCCTTACCATGATTACAGACCTCCCTATTATACCCTATTTTAACATAGGTCAAACTAGAGTACAACATATAGGTAATTTCTAGAGTTTGATTAAAGTAATAGAGTTGCCACCTAATTATTTTTTTAAGGTGAATTAGGACACCTAAATTGATTAAAGTAATTTAATAAAGTATAACTCTGTTAATGGTCTACTTAACCTAAAGATTCTAAGTAAGGTTTCAATTAATCTAAAGGGAAGGTTTTTAAGGCACCCTTTAAGATCCATATTAAATGGTTAACCGGCCGGACTAAAGTTAATTAAAGCTAATTGTTGTAATGTAAAAAAAATTATAAAAAAGGTAATAACTTTGATTTGAAAGAAAGATTGTCACGAAAAGAGCCAATTTCAAAAGCACGATTTGAAGAAATTCAAACGAAAAATCCCATGTTGCTTTTAAAATGGAATTAAGTTATTTCAGAACAAAATGAGTTGAGGGCAAAATGTCTTATATTAGGAAGAAAGTACACTTCTGCCACACAAATAGATTAAGGAACCAAGTAAATCAAATGTGAATGCAAAAAAATGTCAGGTTTTATCAAACACCATTGTTTATAGTCACGCCCTCTCCAATGTATCCAAAACTTAAGAAAGAAAACCAGGTTTTGACTTGGGTAAATAGCGAGCTTAGCTGTTTCAAATACTACCCCAAAATTAAATTGGTCTATTACCCTCACTTTTTAATAAAAAATAAAAATCTCCATACCTATGTCATATTCTATGAAAAAGGTATCTTCATTATTAGCTAGAGTAAAGCTTTTAAATAGTTAAAAATGTTAGTTATAACAAACCCATAATCAAAACAAATATGCCACTAAACAAACAATATTGTTAGTCACAATATCGGAAAAGCAACATAAGCTAAGTAACAGTGAAATGATCGAAAGCCAGATTCGGCTTCCAACAGAAGATTTTATATTCCATGATCTGTTGTCTAGATGATGCAAAAGCTGGAGAGTAAGGGCATGTGGATTCCATATGGTTGGCAGCTGCGTCGAGACTCGCATTGAGACTCTTTCTGGCTCCATGGTACAGATGAATTAGAAAATATTCTAGTATCTTTTACAGTAAGAAAAATGAGAAAGTTGCATCAAATCCTTAATTATGTAAACATTTACATAATCCTAACAAATGTTAAGCAAGTCCGAAATCTTACGACATTCTTCGCATATCATCAGCTTTAAAAAAAAATATTTTGGAAGAGTAAAAACTACAAGCTGCAAACAATTAGTTTCTTTAGACTAGACAAAACACTATTTAAGTCCTAAATGTATGTCTAACTAATAAATATGTACACTTTTCTATTCGTACTTAAGTTACTTCAGATGATTCCATATTGTTGATGTCAAAAACTTTTAAAATGTACCAACATGGACTGTTTTATCTATCAAACGAGCAGACAGGTAGATTTTCCTATAGGCATGCTCTCTAAAACATAAAGTCTTTTTTTTAATCATTTAAAAGCAGAAAAAAAAAAAAGAACAGACATAATAGTACTTTAACAGAAAAAAACAATTCTTATGTCATATTAACAATTGCTTAATAAAAGTACTATTGATTAAACAGGATATCCTTTCTTCTACCTAAAAAGCATGGTATCTAAAGGGTGGAAAATAAATCGGCACTAATAGCACTCAAATAAAATAGACAACAAATCATGAATATGTTGCGAAGAATCGACAGAGCAGAAAAGAGGGGGAAAAAAACGAACACTGACCTTGTTGGGTGCAGTGAACCGGGATGATGTTGGCCTCGAATCTGCTCTCTCGTTATGAAAAGATTCGAACCTCGATCGGAAGAAAAGTTCTGTAAGAGATTTTTTGAGTGTTTAAGAGACTATAACAGTGATGAGAGTGGCAAAGTAGTAGTGTTCAAAAGGTGACTGGTTCGTGTGTCTAGTCACTAGTGTAGGCGGCTGAACCTCTTTTTTTAACAGAAGGTAAAAAAGAGTATTTATAGAAGAAAATTAGGGTTCTCCCAACGGTGAATTTGGGCGGGATTTGCGAGGCAAAAACAAGAGCCGTTCAAATTTCGAACGTTGGTGATGGCAGAAGTATCAGAAGCAAGGACGAAGAAAAGCTTCACCCTTTTTAATTCCATTTGTCCTCATCTGTGATCTTTAAAGATTTGGCCAAAACTTCTGGGATTCCTTATCAATTTGATTCAGAGTTCAGCTCGAAATGGCCATGCACCTTTTGATTGTGAAGGATGAAGTTTAAAGACTTGTCTAATTATGGAGATGGAGCCAAAAATGGCTTTGACATCGTAGAGAGGCAAACGGGTGAAGAGCAACGTTTTGGGGGAAAGAAGACAAGAATACCTTGCTGATGTATTAAGATAGTCTTGGGCTAAAATTAATTGGGCTGTATCTGATGGGCTGATTTGAAGTGTGGCTGAAATATGGGCTGTTGAAATTGTCCTGAAATTCCTTTCTTCTTGTACTTCTTCTAAGCTTCTAAGTTGGTTCAAATACTTCATCTTTAAAATACATTATACAATAACAATAGTAGTAGTAATAATAATATTAAGTAATTAATAATAATAATGATAATACTAATAATATTATTATTTAGTAGCAATAGTAATCGTGGTGATGGTGGTGGTGATAGTAGTAGTAGTAATAATAATAATAATAATAATAATAATAATAATAATAATAATAATAATAATGATGATGATGATCATCATCATCATCATAAAAATAATAATAATATTATTAGTAACAAATATAACAAAAAATATTAGTAAAAATAAGGAATTTAAATTATTAGTAACTTAAAGGCTCAAGAGAATTAGTTGGAAGAAATGAGGGACAAAATTGGATGTCAACACTCCCATCGGCCCTTCAAGAGCTCACGCCATAAGCGTTCAGAATAAGGTCTATATGTCGCAATGCCCTCGACCCACTCTTTAATTTCGGGAACGGGGTTCGGCATCTGGGCAACAGCTGCATCACATAACATCGATGAGAAACCAAACGGAATGAAAAGCAATAAAAGGAATACCGAAGACAAAGCTAAGCTTACGTTTCATGTTCCATTTCTTAGGGAACGGCATGTCCGCGGTCGGGATTAAGTCTGAGGTCCTCACTCGAACAAATCTACCAAACCAACCTCGGTCGCGATCCTCGTCGATACTCGAGAACAAGGTCTTGGTGGCTTGGCGTGCAAGCTTAATTAACCCTCCTCAGTAAAATCGAGGGCTATACAGGCGCATGAGATGGTCGATAGTGAATAGACATCCCTCGACCTTGCTCACAAAGAATCGAAACAGAATAACGATCCTCCAAAATGAATGAAGTATCTGCCTGAGCGTCACATCATACCTTTTGCAAAAGGCTATGATAATCGGGTCTAGAGGACCCAACGTGAAAGGGTAAGTGTAAACACTTAAGAAACCCTCCACGTAGGTGGTGATTGATTCTTCAGGGGTGGGAACCACTACGTGTTTGCCTACCCAGTTGCAATCCTTTTTAACCTTATCGAGGATGTTGTCTGTGATCGTACATATGTATCTCGAGACCGGTTTACATCGACACGGTACCATGGGCGTGTTCTCAATCTTGAAATCATCCACAGTAGGGTACCCAGTAGGGATGTATGATATCAGATGGGGTTCCTCAGTAGCAGCGTGAGGAGCGTCTTCAGAAGGTTTTGAAGAAGAAGGTGTTTCTTTTTTAGGAACAGACTTTGAAGTTTTTGCCATTTTTATTAAAAAAAAAATGAAGGAATGAGATTGTTGATAAGGGGAAGCTTCAAGGTTGGCAATGAGAAAACCAGAAAAGGAAGAAGATGAAGTTCTTAGAATGCAAGAAGGATTTGAGCGCAAAAGTTCTAACAAACGAATTAAAGGGTATTTATAGGTTCCTCAAGCGGCGGTTCATCTCCAAAGGTAGCCGATCGCCAACTGACATACATTTAATGCCTCGAAGACCGGACTGACGGGACGTTTCCACTATTCTTATCACCTATATCATGTACCCGTCGTCATGATTTATCGAAGTAAGGACCGATGATTCATATCATTTTTAATCGCTTACTCTCCAAAAACAGGGGACTATCTATATACGGGTAGAACGGAGCTCTATGCTTGATCGAGGCATCTGGAACAATAGGTCAAGGCTCGGCACCTACATAAAAGATCAAAATTACAGATATAACTGAGCTCAATATCGAGGATCGAAGTTTGGATAAGACCATCAGATTTGCCCTCGAGTTTATCGGGGGAACGACCAACCCTGCTTCTAACGACCTCGAAGAAAAGGTTTGCCAACTCACACGACAAGTATCTGTGATTCTCGCCATTGACCATTCATTACGGTGAAAATTATGGGATTAAGTCAAAAAGGGAGCCAACGGTCTACATAATTTCTTATAAAATAATGTCTTAAAGATTTCATCTTCCCATATATATATAAAGGGAATGGAGTAATCCATTGGACTCGTGGTAACATACTTAAGAGAACAAGATACTATTTTTTTCAGCTTTGTTCATATTATTCTAGCTTCAATAATATCACATCTAAATTCGAAGGAAATCAACCTTGCGAGGCTTAAGTTGTCCAATCTGCACGGTTTGCATTTATTTTTTTACTTATTCTTCCATATTAAATCTGATTTCTCACTTTATATAAAATTAGATCACAAATCCTTAAAACCGCGAATAAATTCAATTGTTATCCGATTTTGGGGTAAATAATTATCTAACCCATATTTTTAGTGGATAATATGGATGGATAACTATTTTTTTAATCCATTTTGCCACCACTAATGTATGATTCCAAATCAAAGCGAGACAAAATACTCTCTTTTTTTTCTTCAAAAGAATTTGATTTATAAAAAATGCCCTTCCTCTCCTAATTAATTTCCAACAATACCAATATTATTATTAATAGGTTTTGTGTTTTTCAATACAGAAGGAATAATTTTCAGAGTAAGAGGATAGCTTCTTCCTATTTTAATTATATGGACTTCTTGCCTAAAATTTGCGATCCGAATTCGGAAACTCTGATTTCATGTTACTCGTTGAAAGTTGAAACAGTGTTGTATGGTAGCTAGTCATTTTCGGATCGGAGCAGACTCGA
Source organism: Nicotiana tabacum (assembly GCF_000715075.1). NCBI lineage: Eukaryota > Viridiplantae > Streptophyta > Magnoliopsida > Solanales > Solanaceae > Nicotiana > Nicotiana tabacum. Next base: position 136,772,837 of record NC_134096.1, on the reverse strand, counting down.
CAGGGAATTTAAACTCCCTTTCTCTTTAATTCTGGCCAATTAATTACGCGGGTGGACTGGCCTAGCCATGTGATGCGGCGGCGCCGCGGAGGAGCACATGACACGTCGGCATTTGAGGTGTAGCCCAATTGTCTAATAGTATCAAGTTATTGGTTTGACTAATTAACTCACTAGAAAGACGTAGCATCCTCCACCGAAAAATTCTTTTAATTTGATAATTGCATTTGAGACTTCTTAAGCTATGACTAAATGTGACATAAACATCAAGGGAAAAAAAAGGATTGAAATTAAAGTAGGGTCCTGAAAAGTTCACATGTTAAACCAGATTCTGATTTGACTTGGTTTACTTTTAGTGTTTTTTGCTTTGACGAATTTTGTCATTATGTTCCAAATTCAATTAACATTCAACATTAAAAATGAAAACATAAAAGGAGAGAAGGTTGTGCATGTGCACTTTTACATGTGATACCATGACCTCTTGATCCGTTTGTGAGGTTCCAGATAATTATTATATGAAATACGTGGAATATTAATGTTTACCCGAAAAAATGGATAGAGTTGAATTTATACGCAGTCCCGAGGATATGTGGCGTAACTTAACACAAAATATAAGGATAAATAGAAATGTAAATATAGATTGCAGAGAATGTGAAATAGATAAGGTTGTTAGGAACAATAAATCTTAGGATTCAACAAATATAATCAATCTAAAAAATCTGAAAGAACGATTCTTTACTATAGAAAAATATAGCGCTTTTATTACAATGTAAGTCTGAGAAAAACTTATTTTACAAATATGGTAACCAAGCCCTTTTATAGTGGAGGGATTTGGCTATAAGCATAATAAAATAAATATTTAATGGAAGACCCATAATAAGTCAGCTTTTTTACAATTTCTGCCAAGATTCTCTCTAGTGGGATTGCAACGGCTTTTGTCTGCGAGCTCGATCTTGCTTAGAACCATTGATTTTGGTTTGAGCTTGATTTCGACTCGAGCTCTTGATCTTGGTTCGAGAACGATCCTCGCTCGAGCCCTTGAATTGATTCGAGGTCAATGTTGATTGGTCTCTAGATTATCAGCATGATAGATCTACTCTGCATCATGGTTCGATTTCGATTCGAGCTTGATAATGATATCGACCTCGACACGGATCGGCCTCCCCGGGTTCGAGGTTAGTTTGTTCCACCTTCGGGATCTTACCTCGATAGATCATCGTTCGAACTCGATCGGACGTGCTAAGGCCGAAATCTATTTCGACCGTATACGGATAGTCCCCTCGTTTCTTAGAAAGAATGTGGCGAGAAACGATATGATTTTTTAACGGCTCGATCGATTATAACCTGACGTTTCCATCAATTTCGACCATGACGCATCTAGTAGCTATCCCGTCGGTTTAGTCTTTCAAGACATTTAATGCATGTCAGGCGGTGGTCGGCCACCGCTGATACTGAACCGCCATCGCTTGAACCTATAAATAATCCTTTCTTTTATCTTTTACCACTTTTACATCTTCTATCTTCCAAATTTCATAAGTTTTTCTTCGTACTCTCCAACTTACCAGTAAATCTGTAATTTCTTTCTGCAAAAGCCCCTCCTCAATTTTACCAAATCTTTGTCATTTTTCTCTATTCTTTGCTTCTGAACTAGAAAATGGCGAAAACGTCATAAACCATCCCTCAAAAAGAGAAAACTTCATCTTCACAGTGTGCCGCCGATGATACGCCGGCAGAACCACGGCCTGAGGAGTGCGTTCCTGGGGCGTGCGTCCTAACTTATGATTTCAAGGTCGATAAAGGATCATCGGTGCCTGGTCGATGTGAACCGATGTCGAGGTATATATGTTCGATAACCGAGAATCACCTCCAACAGCTAAAGAAAGATTGCAATTGGGATAAAAAAGAAATAATGATTCCTTCTTCTGACGAAGATATCACTTCGCACGTGAGAGGGTTTTTGAATATGTATTCTTATCCTTTCACGTTGGGTCCCCTCGATTCCGTTATCATTGATTTCTGTCGTCAATACCAAACAACCCTAGGTCAGGTCCACCCTTATTTTTGGCGGATCGTTATCCTGATCTGATATTTTGTAAGCAAAATCGTGGGGATGTCGTTCACCCTCGACCATCTTATCCGATTATACCGTACTCGACTTTTTCGAGGAGGGTTAATAAAACTTCAGCGTCGGGCTACCAAGGCTCTATTCTCGAGTATTGACGAGGACATGGACCGGGGTTGAATGGGCAGGTTCGTTCAAGTAAGGACTTCGGACCTGATTCTGACTGAAAAGATGCCCTTTCCCGAGGAGTGAAATATGAAACGTAGTGTGATATTGTTGTTACTTCTACCTTGTTCTTTCATTTATTCTCTCATCGACACTCATCTTTTTGTGATGTAGCGGTTCCCTGGATGCCCGGAGCAGTTCCCGATCTCAAGAACTGAGTACGAGCCCTTGTTTCGACCTCTACATACGCCGAGCGCTCATGGCGTGATTTGTCAAAGGGTCGGTGGGAGGCCAAAAATCACGGTAAGCTCATTTCTCGTACTCTTTGATGATCTGAACGAGATGGTTTTCAAAATATTTTATTAAGGTTTTCCATATGCAGGTTTTAGTAAAGACGCGATTTTAAGGCCCTTGTTCAATAAGGAGGAAATTTCGGCCTCTGTTCCAAAGCCGGTGAAGGAAAATAAAAGGAAAAGAGCCTTCGTTCCCGAAGATCCAAAACCGAAGAAGAGGATAGCTCATAAGCCGAATAAGAATGTCATTCCTTTGACCGTGGAATCCGTTCTGCGTCTAAGGGATGAAGATAAAGAAGAAGAAGAAAATGATGAGTCTGCGCTGGTGGTCATAATGAAGAGAACCACCGATGCCTCATCGGCGGCTGGATCAATGATGCTCCATGAGGTTCCGCCTCGAACTAAGGATATACCAGAGAAAGATTCGGGTAGAGTCCCCGAACTATCGGATATCAAAGACGCATCTCATCGGAGTCAACGGGCAGGGGATATGACCGAAGGGGCCCTCTAACCCCTTCGAACCGAGGAGAATGCTCCAGGAGATTCATTTGGGGCAGCAGCAATCGAGGATTCGCCTACCTTTCCCGCTTTCCGCAGGGGTGATTCGGGAAGCTCAAGCTCTGGGAGGCCTCGATTTAGATAGGCCTCATGATGAAGAAGATCCCTTTCGTGACCTGTTTACTAGCACTGAGGATGTTGCCGGTGCTGGTGATGAATCAGATCTTTTTCACGGATTGCGGCAGGCTTTGAATCAGGTGAGCTTTTAAAATTATTTTGTCAGTACTATCTTTATGTTCATTTTTCATTAACTTCACATCTTGTTTTTTTGTAGGCAGCGGCAGTTCATCGAGAACAATGTTCTCGATCCCAAAATGAGCTGCATCGATACGAGGCCAACCTATAACGGTCTACTGACGAGAGAAACTCCCTTAGACTTTCCTTAGGGTAGAGAGAAGAGGAAATAAAAGACCTCCGAGCTGAGCTGGCCAAGGCTTATCGAGATCAGACCGATTTGTCTGAGCAGGTAATGATGTTTTTGAAAGCCTATGGGATTGATACCAGAACGATAGCTAATATTTCGGTCTCACAGTTGCAGCAAAAAATCGAGATGATAGGGAAGCTTCGTGAGGAGGTCGACGTGATAAGAATGGAGTCTTTGTGGTGAAAAAAAGGTATGGACCGCTTTGCTGCAGAAAAAGAGACTGCTTGAGCCCAGTTATCATCGTCCGAAACCCAACTTCAGAAAATAAAGGAAAAAGACCTGGTTCAAGCAAGAAGAATTGAGGAGCTTGAGGCTCGGTTGGCCTTTGTACTTGCCAAGGCCGAATCTGATGCCGAAAAGTCAAAGGCCGATGCGGATGCGCTTGTGGCCGTCTATCGGGCCGATGCTGAAGCTGCCCAAGTCCAGGCAAGAGAGGCAGCCGAGTCTGCCGATACTCAAGCATATTGGGTCTCTGAACTTGCTAAGTGCCGATCCCGAAGGGAAACTCTCGAGGAGATTCATGCTCGTGGTTTCGATCTCGCTGAAGAGATAAAAAGGGCCAAAGAACTCAAAATCGATGCTGAAGCTCTAGTTTCTGATGGCGATGATGATGATGATGGGAGCAAGAGCGGATCCGAGAACGGGGGGGAGCCTGATAAAGAAGAGACTGCTCCTGACCAAGAAGTTTAGTTCTTAGTTTTTACGTTGTAATCACCCATGCAGATAAATTTGTATATAGATACATCCCCTTTTTTGCCGACTTGCTTATGTTTTTGTTTCCTGTCTTGTGAGGACTTTATTCATGCCTTATGAATGTTTTCACAATGATTTAAACAACTTAATCAAATTTGGACTTCGTAGCCTCTGTAACCGAGCGAGCGCTAACTTAAACTTGGAGCGATGTAGCCCTTTGGCATATTAGTTGAGTCAATGATTCGAGCTTGAAGAAATATAGCCAGTAGGCATAATGGTTGAGTGAGTGCTTGCTCGAACTCGAAATAAAAGTAGCCAGTAGGCTTAGTAGTCGAGTCAATGATTCGAACTCGAAGCAATGTAGCTCGTAGGCGTAATGATCGAGTGAGTGCTTGCTCGAACTCGAAATAAAAGTAGCCCGTAGGCTTAGTAGTCGAGTGAATGATTCGAACTCGAAGCAATGTAGCCCGTCGGCATAATGATCGAGTGAGCGCTTGCTCGAACTCGAAATAAAAGTAGCCTGTAGGCTTAGTCGAGTGAATGATTCGAACTCGAAGCAATGTAGCCTGTAAACGTAATGGTCGAGTGAGCGTTTGCTCGAACTAGATATAAAAGTAGCTCGTAGGCTTAGTCGAGTGAATGATTCGAACTCGAAGTAATGTAGCCCGTAGGCGTAATGGTCAAGTGAGTGTTTGCTCGAACTCGAAATAAAAGTAGCCCATAGGCTTAGTCGAATGAATGATTCGAACTCGAAGTAATGTAGCCCGTAGGCGTAATGGTCGAGTGAGTGTTTGCTCGAACTCGAAATAAAAGTAGCCCGTATTCTTAGTCGAGTGAATGATTCGAACTCGAAGTAATGTAGCCCGTAGGCGTAATGGTCGAGTAAGTGTTTGCTCGAACTCGAAATAAAAGTAGCCCGTAGGCTTAGTCGAGTGAATGGTTCGAACTCGAAGTAATATAGCCCGTAGGCGTAATGGTCGAGTGAGTGTTTACTCGAACTCGAAATAAAAGTAGCCCGTAGGCTTAGTGGTCGAGTTTATCTTAATTCTTATTGCATAATAAATCTCAAAATAGAGGAATTTTCCTTGGATATAAGATGCCGATAAAGAAGAGAACTTTCTTCGCACGTTATTACACGCCTGGGTTCGGGCCAATCTATATGATCATGGTTCGTTTCGACCATTTGGCTCTTACAATTTTTCCTATTGGAACCCTGTTGTTGTGAAATAACTTTCTTGCGAGGCCTCGGATATTGTTGTAAATGTTGCACGATCAATGGTTGCCTCATTAAAAACCTTGCCGAAAAACCCATTTAGGATAAAACCGATCTAAGGGAAAAAGAGTGCAACGCATGCCTTCAAGCGAGAGATCCATCTTAGCCCTTTGTTCGGACTTCTGTAGGGGTCAGTTTTGAAATATAAACGAATATGGAAAGGTCGTACCTTAGCAGTAGTACCGTTTTAGATGTGATACATTCCAGCTGCTTGATAGCTATTTGCCATTTATAATGTCGAGCCTGTACGATCCCTTTCTGATGCTCTCGAGCACCTGATATGGTCCTTCTCAATTCGTTCCTAGTTTTCCTTCGTTCGGATTTCGGGTATTGATGGTAATTTTTCTTAACACTAAGTCCCCAGGCTTGAAATGGCGGAGCTTGGTTCTTCGATTATAATGTCTTTCGATTCGCTACTTTTGGGCGGCCAATTGGATGAGAGCAGCTTCTCGTCTTTCGTACGATAGTTCGAGGCTGGCATTCATAGCCTCGTTGTTTGATTCTTCCATCGTGAATCGAAATTTGGCACTGGGTTCACCAACTTCGACTGGTATCAATACTTCGGACCCATATACTAAGGAGAATGGGGTCGCTCCCGTACTGGATTTTGACGTCGTCCGATATGCCCAAAGGACTTCAGGCAGGATTTCTCTCCATTTTCCTTTAACGTCGTTCAACCTCTTCTTTAAGTTTTGAATGATAGTTTTGTTTGTTGATTCGGCCTGCCCGTTCCCACTGGGGTGGTATGGCATCGATAGTATCCTTCTTATCTTGTGGTCTTCCAGGAATCTGGTTACTTTGCTGCCAACAAATTGTTTTCCATTGTCACACACTATTTCGGCGGGTATCCCGAATCGGCATATGATATGATCCCAAATAAAGTCTATAACTTCTTTCTCTCTTATTTTCTCGAACGCTTGCGCTTCAACCTATTTAGAAAAATAGTCAGTCATAAATAAAATGAATTTGGCTTTACCTGGGGTCGATGGCAGAGGGCCGACGATATCCATTCCCCACTTTATGAACGGCCATGGGGATAGGACTGAGTGGAGTTGCTCTCCGGGTTGGTGGATCAACGGTGCAAACCTTTTTCATTTGTCTCATTTACGAACAAATTCCTTCGCATCTTTGCCCATATCGATCCAATAATACCCTGCTCTGATTATTTTTCGAACTAGTATATTGGCTCCAGAGTGATTCCCGCAAGTACCCTTGTGCACTTCCCGTAGGATGTAATCGGTATCTCCCGGACCCAAGCATACTGCCAACGGTCCATCGAATGTTCTTCGGTACAACGTTCCGTCCGAAGCCAATGTGAATCGAGCAGCTTTAGTCCGTAGGGTTCTGGAATCTTTAGGGTCCGATGGGAGTTTTCCGCTCTTCAAGTATTCAATATACTTGTTTCTCCAATCCCAGGTTAAGCTTGTAAAATTTATTTCGGCATGACCTTCTTCGATTACCGATCTCGAAAGTTGAACAACATTCCTCAAGCCCGAGTCATCTACCTTGACCGACGACCCCAAATTCGCAAGCACATCGGCCTCATTATTCTGTTCCCGTGGTACATGCCGTAAAGTCCATTGTTTGAAATGGTGCAAAGTGACAAGCAGTTTATCTAAATACCTTTGCATTCTACCTTTTCGAACTTCGAAGGTTTTGTTTACTTGACTCACCACCAGCAAGGAATCGCTATTGGCTTCAATAACTTCTGCTCCCAAGTTTATAGCTAGCTCGAGACTTGCAATCATGGCTTCATACTCGGCCTCGTTGTTAGTCAACCTGATAGTTTTAATAGACTGCCTAATAGTGTTACCCGTGTGTGGTTTCAAAACTATGCCCAGCCCTAACCCTTTCACGTTCGAAGCCACGTCCGTAAAAAGGATCCATACCCCCGATGATGTACCTGATTTCAAAAAAAGTTCTTTTTCGACTTTGGGTATGAGGGTTGGTGTGAAATCGGCCACGAAGTCTGCTAAAATTTGAGACTTGATGGCCGTACGGGGTTGATATTCGATATCATACCCACTGAGTTCGACGGCCCATTTGGCCATTCGGCCTGATAACTCGGGTTTGTGCAAAATATTACGAAGCGGGTAAGTGGTTAACACACATATGGGATGACATTGAAAGTACAGCCTTAACTTCCTAGAGGCACTTATCAGTGCAAGTGCCAATTTTTCTAGGAGCGAATATCTAGTTTTCGCTTCTCCCAAGGTTCGACTCATATAATAAACGGGAAATTGCGTACCTTGCTCTTCTCGAACTAGGACACTGCTTACGGCGACTTCCGATACTGCCAAGTACAAACAAAGTTTTTTGTCTGTTTTTGGAGTGTGAAGTAGTGGTGGGCTTGATAGATATCGCTTTAGTTCCTCTAATGCTTGTTGGCACTCTGGGTCCAAGCAAAATCGTTCTTCTTTTTTAGTAGAGAGAAAAATTTGTGACTTCGGTCAGATGATCTTGAAATGAACCGGTCTAAGGCTGCAATCCGACCTGTTAGCCTTTATACGGTCTTCACGCTGTCCACAACGACGATGTCTTCGATGGCCTTGATTTTATCGGGGTTAATCTCTATTCCCCGATGTAATACCATGAAGCCGAGGAACTTTCCCGAATCAACCCCGTAAGCACATTTTTCGGGATTGAGCTTCATGTTGTATTTCCTCAAAATTTCGAACGTTTCCTGCAAATGGGTCAAATGGTCCTCTGCGCGCAGGGATTTAACTAGCATGTCATCAATATAAACTTTCATTGATTTTCCTATTTGTTTTTTGAATATTTTATTTACTAGGCGTTGGTAAGTAGCCCCTGCATTCTTTAGCCCGAAGGGTATCACATTATAACAATACGTTCCATATTTGGTGACAAATAAAGTATTTTCCTGGTCCTCCGGGTTCATCCGGATTTGGTTATACCCGGAATAGGCATCAAGAAAAGTGAGGATCTCGTGGCCGACCGTGGCATCTATCATGCGATCGATGTTAGGCAACGGAAAGGAATCTTTGGTGCATGCTTTATTTAAATCCTTATAGTCCACACACATTCTAAGTTTGTTCCCTTTTTTAGGGACTACAACTACGTTGGCTAACCATTCGGGATATTTCACCTCCAAAATGGACCCTACTTTGAGAAGCTTGGTTACCTCATTCTTTATGAATGCGTGCTTTCCTTCGAATTGTGGTCTTCTCTTTTGCTTCACCGGTCTGAACCTAGGGTCTAAACTTAGCCGATGCGTCGTTATATCCGGCGGGATCCCTGTTATATCTAAATGGGACCAGGCAAAACAATCGATGTTATCGATAAGAAATTGAACGAGTTTCTTCCTGAGTTCGGGGCTCAACCCCGTTCCCAAGTATACCTTTCGCTCGGTCCAGTGCTCGATTAATGTGACTTGCTCTAGTTCCTCGATTGTTGATTTGGTGGCGTCGGAGTCCTCGGGAATCATGAAAGATCGAGGGACCCTTTGATCATCATTCTCTTCGATTTTCTGGTTGTCTGGCTGGGTCGAAGCTGATGTCTGTGATTGCTATTTGGTGTCCCGTTCTCCTTCCGAGCCCGATGCTTTTATCGGCAAAGGTGAGGATATTGGTTTAGTTCCTCGACGGCGAACATTTCCTTCGCGGCTGGCTATTCTCCGTACACCGTTTTGACACCTCTCGATGTCGGGAATTTGAGGGCCTGGTGTAGGGTCAAAGGTACAGCTCTCATGTTGTGGATCCATGGCCTTCCGAAAAGGGCGTTGCATCTCATAGCGCCTTCGATCACGTGAAATTTTATTTCTTGGATGGTTCCGGCCACGTTTATTGGTAGGATTATCTCGCCTTTGGTGGTTTCACATGCCATATTGAATCCGTTTAGAACCAGAGTTGCGGGTACGATCTGATCCTGTATGCCAAGTTGCTCTACTACCTTCAATCGGACGATGTTGGCCGAGCTACCTGGATCGATTAACACACGCTTAATTTTAGTTTTATTCATGAGTACGGATATTACCAGTGTGTCGTTATGAGGTTGGATGACCCCTTCTGCATCTTCATCATCAAAGGACAAAGTCCCCATGGTACGTAATCTTGAGTCCGAGATCGCTTTTCCCTCACAATCGATATTTTAGTGCGTTTAAGCACTGGTCCTTAAGGGGTATCGATGCCGCTGATGATCATGTGGATGATGTGCTGTGGTTCTTCTTTCTCGTTTTGCTTGCTGAAATCCCTATTTTTAAAATGGTCCTTCGCCCTATCACTCATAAATTCCCGAAGGTGCCCTTTGTTAAATAAGCGGGCTACTTCCTCTCTTAGTTGCTTGCAATCTTCCGTTCTGTGGCCATGGGTACCATGATATTCGCATGTTTGATTGGGATTTCTTCGGGCAGGATCGATCTGCATGGGTCGAGGCCATTTAGTGTCTTTGATGCGTCCGATGGCCGACACGATAGCGGATGCACCAACGCTGAAGTTATATTCTGATAATCGAGGTGCTTCTATAGGATCAGCATATTTATCGAATGCGCTCTTACTCATAAGTCTCCAAGAATTTTGCCCTCGATCAATCCTTCGATTGTTCCAAACCGCATTGCGTGCTGAACTGTTATTCACCCGATCTGCGACGTACGGTCGATATCGATCTTTATTTGACCTTTGTTCTCTGTCGATCTCCTTTTGGTTTTTAGTAACTATCCTGTTCTGATGCACGGGTCGGTACGGAGCTCCCAACTGATCATCTTCGATCCTAATTTTTGATTGGTATCGGTTGTGTACATCTGCCCAAGTTATCGCTGGATACTCGATCAAATTTTATTTCAGCCGATGTGATGTTGTCGAGCTTAGCTCGTTCAACCCTTGGGTGAAAGCTTGTACGGCCCAATCATCTGTGACCGGTGGTAATTTCATGCGTTCCATTTGAAATCGGGATACGAATTCCCTCAGCATTTCATTCTCCCTTTTCTTTACTTTGAAGAGGTCTGATTTCTTTGTTGCAACCTTTATGGCAACAACATGTGCCTTTACGAACGAATCTGCTAACATGGCAAAAGAATCGATGGAACTCGGTGGTAAATTGTGATACCAGATCATCGCTCCCTTCGAGAGGGTCTCCCCGAACCTTTTCAACAACACTGATTCGATCTCATCGTCCTCCAAATCGTTGCCTTTTATGGCACATGTGTAAGAGGTGACATGTTCGTTAGGATCGGTTGTACCATTATATTTGGGAATTTCGGGCATACAGAATTTTTTGGGGATTGGCTTCGGCACCGCACTCGACGGAAAAGGCTTTTGTATGAATTTTTTCGAATCAAGCCCCTTTATCATTGGTGGAGCCCCCGGGATTTGATCGACCTTGGCATTGTATGTTTTCACCCTCTTGTCGTTGGCTTCGACTCGTTTTGTGAGTTACTCGAGCAATTTAGTAATTCCGGGAGTAGTCCCCGATTCTTGCTCGTTAGTTTTCACTATGGCGGGCTCTGTTCTGGGGGTGACTTCTCAAAGTGGATTGGAATCCAGCCTGCTTTGTGCGCGAGTTTGGCTCTGTAGCTGAGCTATCGCTAATTGTTGGGCTTGTAGCATCTTAAAGATCATACGTAAGCTGGCCCTGATTTCCCCCGCATTTTGGGTGTCTCTGGCTACGGATCGAGTACCGTCCTGAATGCTTCTTTCCGGTTCGGAACGCTGATTCACCTCCAAAGCTATTTGTGAATTGACATCCAATGGTATTTCGGCTCGAGTTTCGGGTACTTCGATTCGAGCCTCGGTGCCATCGTTAATTGGCCTTCCGGCCCCGGGTGCCAAGTTGTTGGTTTCATCTTGAAGGCCGACTTCGTTATCGATCGGTGAAGCTATTTGATTGGTGGTTATTCGTAGTTGATCCGAAATTCAAGATGTTTTCGGAAAGAAGCGCAAAGCACGATGGCGTATTTTTTCAGATTTGTATCAAATAACCATTGTTATCCTCGGCCCCACGGTGGACGCTAAACTGTTTACCCGAAAAAATGGATAGAGTTGAATATATACGCAGTTTCGAGAATATGTGGCATAACTTAACATAAAATGTAAGGATAAATAGAAATGTAAATATAGATTGCAGAGAATGTGAAATAGATAAGGTTGTTAGGAACAATGAATCTTAGGATTCAACAAATAGAATCAATCTAAGAAATCTGAAAGAACGATTCTGTACTGTAGAAGAATATAGCGCTTTTATTACAATGTAAGTCTGAGAAAAACTTATTTTACAGAAATGGTAACCAAGCCTTTTTATAGTGGAGGGATTTGGCTCTAAGCATAATAAAATAAACATTCAGTGGGAGACCCATAATAAGTCAGCTTTTCCACAATTTCTGCCAAGATTCTCTCTAGTGGGATTGCAACGGCTTTTGTCTGCGAGCTCGATCTTGCTTAGAACCCTCGATTTTGGTTTGAGCTTGATTTCGACTCGAGCTCTTGATCTTGGTTCGAGCCCGATCCTGGCTCGAGCCCTTGAATTGATTCGAGGTCAATGTTGGTTGGTCTTTGGATTATCAGCATGATAGATCTACTCTGCATCATGGTTCGATTTCGATTCGAGCTTGATAATAATATCGACCTCGACACGGATCGGCCTTCCCGAGTTCGAGGTTAGTTTGTTCCACCTTCGGGATCTTATCTCGATAGATCATCGTTCGAACTCGATTGGACGTGCTATGGCCGAAATCTATTTCGACCGTATACAATTAATTATTCTGATAATCGTGGAACTCAAATTAATTCTAATTTACAGTATGACAAAATAGAGTATATTTTGAAGGTGAGCTAGAAAAAGAAAAGAGAAGAAATTGATAGATTGAGAGGACCAAGTCACACTCACAAGTGGGGTTTATACTTTATTAAGAAGAAAACGTGCCTCATAAATTGGCCGCAACCGGCGGGTAGTTGATGGACAGGCGTACGTAGAACTTTTGGCCTCTGCTTCCTCTTCTTTTGTATTTCTCACCCATTTTCCTACTATACTAAAACATAAAATGGTCATAAAACCTGTACAACACAAAAGCAAATCCAAAAAAAGAGAGGATGGAGCCCATTTGAGTTAGTTGATTAAAAGTAGGTGATAAACATCAAGCATTGGAGCTTATTTTGTTTAGATAAGCAAAACACTTTTAAGGTAGCTGATAAGTATAAAGTGCTGAAAAATACTTTTTAAGGTGTTGAATCTGATTTTTTAAATAGGCACTTACATGTTTAGATAGAAGTGGTGAAACTTAAAAAAAAAGTAAGCGTGTTTGGTAAAAAAGTAGCTATCAAATGTTGAAAAATAATTTTAAGTGTTGAATCTAGTTTATAGATAAGCTGTTATGTATTTTGATAAAATTATTCAAATTGATAATAAGTTACTATAATTGATATGTTTGGAAAAATAGTGGTAAAAAATACTTTTTTGTTAAATAACTAAATGGCCTTAAAATTATTTATAAGAAAAATATAAATTAAAAAAAAATTACATGTGGCAAAAATAGAGTAGATATAAAGTTAGGAATTTTGGAAGGTACTTTATCGAATAACAAATATTATTATGTATAAAAGTAATTAAAAGTTTAATCAAACTAAAAGTACTTATTAGCGCTTTGGTGTTTATTAAATGCACAGATAAGTCAAAAGTTTCTATATGCTAACTTGACTAGCATATAAACTTATCTCAAAACTCCTTAATTACAAGAATTTTAGTAACGTTTACGACTAATATAAAAAAACTCTCTATATTATCGCTTTAATTTAATTAGTTATAGCAAATTATTAAACTAAAAGTTTATCTTTTTGATTATCATACCAAACTTGCAAGGAAGAACTACATGTTATTGTAAGTTAATTTAGTTTAATAGTATAAAGAATTTATGTCCACTCATTGGAATTAAACTACTAATAAAAATTATTTTAAGTTAAGTAGCATAACTAACAAGAAAGCACATAACATTCCTCTCGTTAATTAAGGTGGTCAGTGAGAATTGGTCATTTTCCTGAACATAAATAGTACTAGAAAGTGCGTACTGCCAACAATTACAGTACCTAAGAAGTACTATCCGAACCGACCGACCGGCTTTGGCGTGTACTAATGTTCAAACATTCACTCTGACAAGTGACAATTGCCTAATCCCCACGCAAAAGTACAGATATATAAAAATCATATGAATACAATTTTAGTAGTACGGATATGAGTGTATATCCGAAATTTTATGTTTTTATTTTATTGAAAATTGTTACCCCAACAGCCCAACCATGAAAAAATTAGAGATGAAAATTATTTATATTTGGCACCAAATATATGTGTGGGAAAAGATTTTAAATTTATTCATTGGCTATAAATTTTTCATTTCGAATAACTAACTCTTAATTTTGAGCTTCTGCCACTTCAGATCATAGAAATGATATAAAAAAGATTGTCCAAACTTTGAATTTGAAAAAAGCAAAGGAACATTCACCTCCAAACTTTGGCAAAGGTATAGGAAAATCCCTACTTTTCCTAAAGAAAATTATATCATGGGTTGGTGAAAAATTCAGAGCCAGCTGAGCTTTGATATTTACTTTGGAAAAGTATTTGGCCTTTTTATTTTCATAAATTAATAGTCACTCTTAGGAGTGTCAATGAATTTTTAAAAACCGACTAAATCGACTGAACCGTACCAAATCGATTATTATTAAGTTTTTTTTAATAAAATTGTAGGTTTTATATAAACTTATAACCGTACCAAATAATAGGATAGATTTTTAATTTTATAAAAATAAATCAAAAAAATACCGAATCATACCAAATTAATTTGTATATGAAAAATACATTTTATATACTAAGTTTAAAACTAAGAAAGTATTAATTTTTTTTACTTGGGTTTTGGATTATGAAAATGGCTACAAGTGACCAAATAATTAATATTCAAAGTCCCAACTCTCAAATCTATTCTACATAGAAACTAAATTAGTTTTAATATCTTGAGTAGCAAGCCACTAGCAACAAGATATTGTATATCTTTCCTCTTGTAAGATTTATATTTCTCTTGTTGGATACTAATCTACTAATAAGCTCTATTCTTCGGTCCCAACTTGATTAGTATCTTTTTACTCATATAATTTATATTTCTCTTGTCTTTGCTTAATTTATTTACGCTAGAATAGTGGAATGAATCACTATTTTGGACATCTTTCATGTTCCTTTGATTATCACTTTTAAAATAGTAAAAATATCTAGAGAATTTTGCCAAAGTCATAGGCAAGTAGACACTTATCGCCTTCTAAGTTCGACTAGAAACCCTTACATGTCGTTTTTAAAAAAATACCGAAAGATTAACCGAACCGTACCGATACTGAAGAGAAAACGAGATGATTGGGACGATTTCGAAAAGTCTAATTTTGATTATACAAAATGAAATAACCGAAAAATTGATATGGTATAAATTTTATAAAATAACCGATTGAACCGAACCATTAACACCCCTAGTCACGCTATTTCAATTTATGTGACGTTTGACTCGTCACAAAATCTAAAAAAGTTTTTTTTTTTAAATTTATAATTTTAAACATGTCATAATAGTTGTATTATTATAACGCTTTTGAAATTTATAATTTTAAATATACAATAATATTTGCATTATTATAAGACTTTCAAAAATTTGTAATTTTAAATATACAATAACGTTTGCATATAAGACTTTTGAAAGCTTCGCCGTACGTGCAATACTGAAAGTTTAAATTATTTTAAAATATAAAATATATCACTTTCCAAAACAAATTAATAGAAAAATAATATCGCAAGAATGGACTATAGAGTATATATTTTCTAGATGTGCTACTATCTAAAATCATAGAAAAGATCATATAAAAACCGAACAAAGAAAACGGTGCAAAAATAAATAAATCTTATGCCCATTATTAGGACGAACATTACCGCCCAAATTAGGCATGGTACATAACCAAATAAATCTGAGAATCCATTCCTTTCCTAAAAGAAAATCATATCATGTTTATGGGTGAGAGTAATATACCTCAATCCCAAGAGAATCATTTGGTTTTAGCCTCCAATAATTATTTTTCCTAGTCTAATAATAGACCCCAAAAAGTCATTCGAATTTTATTATTTTAAAATGGAAAATAATAAAAACTAAAAAAATTGTACCCCACATGGACTGTATATTAGTACAGGTACACTAAACGTCCAAATCTTGTCTTTACTGTGTCCACTTCAGTAGTAGTCTTCTCTCCCGCTTTTGCTTTACTTTCTCGTTACCCTTTTTTCTCTTTTTACTCACTCTCTGTTTACTTCAATTCAGACCAAAAAGAGTCACTATTATTCAATTTTGTGCTGACCCTTTTTAAGTAATTAACCAAAAGGAAGAAGAAGAAGTGGTAGAGATTATTATGGAGTGGGAAAAGCAGCAGCTACCGCAGCAGCCACCGCAGACGGCAGAGGAAATGGGAGGAGGAGGAGGGGGTGGTGGGATGTTTGTGAAAGTGATGACTGATGAGCAAATGGAAGTTCTAAGGAAGCAAATAGCAGTATATGCTACCATTTGTGAACAGCTTGTTGATTTGCACAAATCCATGGCTTCCCAACATGATCTTGCTGGTCCCCCTTTTCTCTCTCTCTCTCTCTCTCCAATTATTGTCCTGTTTTGATATAGGTTTCTTTTCACAATTATAGTGGTGATATAATTGGACCCTTCTCTGTCATTCTCTAAAAAATGGATCAGATTTTGTATCTTTAGCTGCCCATTTTGTTTTCTGGTCTTCTCTTCTCTCTTCATTTTCTTCTTCATCATCTTCTTCTTTTCTGTTTAGCTCTCTTGTTTATTGGGTATTTTCCCTCTAATAATCGAGTTCAAAAACTTTAACCAAAAATAGAAAAGGGAATCATTTCAAAATTCTTACCTATTCTATCTGCATAATATTTCAAATAGTCCTTTAACTTAAATGGCCCAAAAATTTTTAGCCTCTTGGCTCGTTCCTTTTGGTATAAAATTTCATTTTATTGATTCCTTATGCTTTCAAAGTTTGAAACATCTTACCTTTTGGTATAGAATCTCATTTGATTCATTATTTTTATTCAGAATCTTCCTTTCCAAATTTAATCCTTAATGTTTTTACTCCAATATTTCCTTCGTCCAATATAGTACTATAATATCTTTGAGACCTGAAAACTTCTCTGGACTAAGAAAGAAAGAAATGAAAATTAATCTTCATTTCTTAGATTTGTTATTTTAGATGCAGTTATGGGTAATAAAGTCATCCACTACATTTGATTCACTCCTTCAAAATGACCAGGTCAATAAACCCTGGCTCTTATAATGGAAGTTCTGAAAAAGAATTAAACTGAAATCTTGATGGATTATAATGATCAATGATTGTATGCTGAAATCTTAATGTATTGCATTGATCAATGACTATATTTAGGTGTATTTCACATACTTCAGAGTTCATATTTTTAAGAGTGGTTCAACGGCAACAACATAATAAGCTCCTCCTTAAGAGTGGTTCAAATTTGTATATGGCAAACATTTTTTATGCCATTTCCATGGTACAAGAAATTATTTGTTCTGTTCAAATTCACAGTGAATGATAGTATTCGTGGTGTCATTGGGTTATTTGAGTGCTTTGCTTTGACAATCATGCTAAAGAAGCAAATTATGCATAAAAATGACTTATTAAATGGGACGCGCTTTTCAAGAAAGACTGATCACTCGATCTGCTTTTCTAGAAGCTGTTGATGATTCATTTTTCAGTTAGACTTATTATATTGTGCAAAGCATCCATATCTTTGAATTGCTGCTTCTGCATGGTCTACTAAGAAATATATCTGTATGAATTCCCACACGTTTCTAACAACTTTCTGAATTAGAATTCATCTTTACCTTCTATCTCAGGAGTCAGGCTGGGAAATCTGTATTGCGATCCGCTGGTGACATCTGCTGGCCATAAAATCACTGGCAGACAACGCTGGACTCCAACACCTATGCAACTTCAGATTCTTGAGCGCATCTTTGACCAAGGCAATGGAACTCCAAGCAAACAGAAGATCAAGGAGATAACCTCTGATTTATCTCAACATGGCCAAATTTCTGAAACAAATGTGTATAATTGGTTTCAAAATAGGCGTGCTCGATCAAAAAGGAAGCAACAGGTTGCTACAACAAACAACACTGAATCGGAGGTGGAGACAGAGGTTGAGTCATCCAATGAGAAGAAAACGAGGCCAGAGGATCTACAGTCTCCTCACATGCCAACTTCAAGGGCTGAAGATGTTGGCTATCAGAACCCTGAAGTGAGCTCTGGGATGCATTCGTTAGATCCACGAACCAGTAAACCCGAGCCTGTGTTTCCATCAGAGGGTACTTCAAAACCTGCTGGAAGTTATGGCGAAATGTCCTTCTATGGAATGTCTAATCCAAGTATGTTTCTTCTATTTCCTATAACATCATTTTTTTTTACCAGTCTGCCACTGTATGCTAAATATCCTCTGTAGATATAAACAAAGGGTGCAGTGCTGTTTAAATTCTAAATATCCATGCGATAGTTAAACTAGCTTCCAGGTTCAAATTCTGCATTAGTTAATAATAGTTTCTGCGCTCATTTGATCCTTCACGAAGATAGGAGAACATTTGGAGACATGCACATTTTAAGCTAGTCCACTTCTCGTGGAATTAATGCATCATATCCGTAATAGTCACCAATTGAAGCACACTTGATTAAAAGAATGCGACAATCCCTTACCCATTAACTCTTCTGTAGGCCTAGAAAGCATAAAACTTGTTTTTCGACAGTGGTGTTCCAAACTCAATCACCAGAAATAAGAGCAAAATGGCAATTAATGAAAGCGGAATGGTTATTTCGTGACCCTATGTAGCTGATCTGTAATTCCGTTCTTTATGTGATAAAAATGGATATGCAGGAATGGACCAGCTAATGGGAAAGATGGAAGTACCAGGGAGCTATCATCCATATCTACATGCAGAAGACTACAACATGACCGGCTAACAACCAATTTGGAAACAGGGTTTCATGAGAAATTTTAAATTGAAACTAGAAGCCACAAACTCTTTCTCATCTTACCATTAGCCATTGATCGATGATTATATTGCACAACATCTTTGTGTATGGAAATATGTACTTATGGAGCACAACGCTTATAGGAACTATAGTAAATAGTACTATCTCTCAACTTTTGCATTATTTTGGCCCTCTTTAGCAATTCATATTATTTCCCTCAAGGTTGGCTGCTTGTAGATTAGAACTATGGTGTTGTGAATTTGTTTAGAAATGTCTTTGTGTTTTCTCCATTTGCTTTGTAAGTTTTACATTTGAAGTGATTGTGCATGAAAAGAGGGCTGGGAACTTTCTTGTGAGCGAAGATTGTTTCTCACTGTTCAACTCGTTATACAGATTTTTATTATTTAAACACATTACTGGAGCTTTTTTTCTTTAACAAAAAAGGTTTTTGACTTTTGGTCCTTTGTAATGACACATTCACACTTTCCTTATGTAGTGTATGGCTTTAATTTAAGCAAAGCATTTTGTTTTGACTTTTTGGCAGTATATCAATTTACCAATTTGAGGCTTATATTAGGTGTATAAAGTCCTAGGTCCAATTTGCACAATATTATGGCTCTAAGACTATCCTGAAAATATCAGCCATCTTAATGATTTATTTCATCTTCTTTTAAGAAAATCAGAGGGGTATGGAATTCCAGTCGGATATTGAAGGCTCTTCAGATGTAAATAGGAAATTCCGTTATATTTAAGGCTATTGGTTCGAGAATCTCTCGACGCACAATATTTTCGAAAAATATTTATTCCTACTAGTCTACTAGATATATGTACCAAACCAAATAATATTTTTACACCGATTCATCCAAGTTAACTATAGTCAAGTGATAAGTTGATGTGAGAATTTGTATAATTCATTATAATTTAGTGATAATAATGCATGTAAATACGTGTTATGTATTTATTTGATTGGTGCAAATACAAAGTGTAAGTGTTACAAATAAAGTAAGAGTGCAGAATAATTAATCAATGTATAAGCTACAAATATTTATTGTAACACATGGCATGTATGTAAAGATAGAACATGTGAACTTTTTTCCAATACAAATGAGCTATGATCTATTATCAAAGAGAGCAAAGTGAGTATACACATTATTCTTTTAACAGATAAATGAATTTTTTTCACTTGCCTAAGTATTCGTAAGCAGAGTTATTCATATTTGTGTCAGTAAAAAATAACAAATAAATCCAGTATTTTAGTCGAAATACACGCCGGGCACTATCTTAATTTACTAAAAGCAAAAAAGAATTCACTCAGGATGAGTTTCAGCCTTTGATGACATAAATCATAAGAATTACTCAACAGACTAAAAACATCTGATTCATGCAACTATTTAGCAGCTCGAGTTGTAGGAGCGTAGCTGGCTGGCTCCAGTGTAACTAGGGTGAGGAGCAGTAAAACAGATGTGAATGGAAGTTTTATATGTTCAGGAGATTTGTAATACCGGTTAATAGGGGAGGGTTGGGATGGAAATGGAACATACAAACTTAACCATGCGAGCAATGGGATATCATTTCTTCACGTTCTGTACACATGACAAATGGGGTTACTCTGGTTTTACATGGAAACTGTACAATCCATTCCTTTTCCTAGTTTTGTTCCAGTGTGTGTATGTGTGTGTGTGTGAGATAGAGAGAGCTGCCAATGGGACCAGTGTTACAAATTTAGTATGTACATTCATAGAGTTATCATTAGATACCTTCATATATCGATCAGTATTAATACACCGCCCTCCAGATCCGGATCATCCTCCATTGTGATGGGTGCAGACTGGATATCTTCAACGCAAAATTATTGCTTGATAGGTATCCAGAACCAAATTAGGTATTTTCACGAGAGCCTTTTGACACTAGGATACGGCTGTTCTTAGTCGCTTCGCTGCACGCTCTAAGCTGATTTCATGCCGATGTAACTCATGCCATGCCTCAGATGAACCCCTACCACACGAACCTAACTTGGCAATCTGCTCATGCAGAGCATCCAAGTTGACAAGAGGGACGGTTGTTGGTCGCCCATGAGCACACTAGCAAACGAAAACATAATGCAGTCATTAGTAATATGGAATTCCTCTCTTAAAACACACCCATTCACTGCAGATCCAAAACAAATCCGTGTATATATCTCCTGAAATGCAATTTTCCACTCACTTGAAAACACAACGAAGTCTGCTTCAACTCCTCAACAATGAGAGAACATTCTGAAGGTAACAATGCATCTCCAAACATAATTGCACCTATGAAAAAATAAATAAATAGAATGGTGACATCAGGAATCAATAATCAATCAACCAAACAAGCTTCAAACCAGAATTAGTTTGTCAGCTAAATTGATCCTCTCTATATGTTCCACTCTATCCATGTCATAATTATCATTCCAAATTCGAATACTTGATAAAAAACCATGACATCAGGAATATTAAAGAAAAATATCCTAAACCAACTAATTGTGGTTCTAATTCCTTTTCTTTTTCTTGGGGTGTGGTGGAGGCAAAGAAAGCATCAGGCAGCCCTTAATTTATAAAGTAGATATTTAACTTACTCCTGCAAGCCTTGCTGTTCAGGACCCGATTCACTGATGGGGGTATTATAGATGATCCATCTGTATCAGCAAGCTAAGGGTTGCAAACACATTGTTCAGAAAGCATGACACGGCATTTAAGCAAGAACGTAAGTAAGATACCAAACGAGAACGTTAAATTAGAGTTGAAAAGAGTGAAATATGACAATTAGTTAATGATATCCACAAGTGTCTGCAAGCCTATCGAAGCCTACGCTACTTATTGATTATCAAAAAGCGACCTCCCACCCCACCCCCAAATCTTCATTGGACTAACCTGTTGAAGAAATTCTAACAGATCCACATCAGTTAGATTAACGCCCAAAATACAAGGAACCTGTATTGTCAACAACAACAACTACGCCTCAGAAACAATTACTTTTAATGAAGCACGTGCAAAAGAACTGGTTAACTAATACATTTCTTAAAACCATGAAAGAGATCATGAATGGTTTTCCAGAGCAAGTTGAAGCAATTCAATCTTCAAGGCCTTATATTCAGAAAGAGAGAACCTCTAGCATTTTTCATAAGGCAAGTAAAAAGAGAGAACCTCTAGCATTGTCTTCTCACTGACGGAGTGATGGTATTACAATAAAAGAGCTCTTTCCTTGAAAGTTATACTTCACATATCACTCTCTGTATCCAACCCAATTAAATAATTGGATAAGTTATACACTGAACGCCCCTATAATATCACTCAGTTTCGGACACAGCCCCTGTATTTATAAATCAAACACTTATAACACTTGCCTTAAATTTGGTTTATGTAAGGCCCCGTAAAATTTGTAAAGGAATTTAAGGTTTCGTGGTGCCGAAGTAGGCTTAAAGGAAAATTTTGGGCAGAAAAATACATCTCTGCAGCCCACTAAGCGGTCGCATAATCACTCTACGGACCACATAATGGCCGCAGAGTGAAGCAACTTAGGCAAGTTTGGAGAGCAGATTTGTGGTGCATTATGCGATTGCAAACCAGTTCTGCGATGCATTATGCGACCGCAGAACAGGTCTGCGGGCCACATAATGACCGCAGACTGGGTCAGTTTTGCCCAGTTCCGGAGAGCAATTATGCGGTCGCATATGCGACCGCAGATCCTGTTCCGGAGCTTCATTTTTTGAATTTTTATAACCCGACCCTACTTCGCTAAATAGACTATATGTGCCATCTTTTGAGCAAAAACCTGATATTTTGAGGGTTAGAGAATGCCCTAAAGTGAGAGAGAGTTCTTCAACAATTTGTTCTTCAATTCTTGCTCGAATCTTGGAAGATTATCAAGGAAAGCACATTAGGTCTTCCATCCTAAAGGTAAAATTCTACACCCTAAACCTCAATTTCGAAATTTAACTAGGAATGGATAATTGGTAAGATAATTTTTGGGTATAGGAGTTGTTTATTTTGCATGCATGTGTTATCAAGAGATGTAGGAAAATTGTTGAGCTAAAATGGTAAAGAATGGGTTGTGGGATGATAGGATCCTCCATGAAAGGGCCTTGAAACCTTAATGCACACCTAGTATTTGATAAAATGCTCAAAGGAGCTAGAACCATGAGTATCTTCCTAATTTTGTTTAAATTTGTTACATTTCTACAATAGATTGAAGTTGCTAAGATTTTCGGAACATTTTAGAGTTTAAGGAAGCTAAGTGAGGTATATTAGCTAAACTCTTCTCTTAGAATTGAACCCCGCAATGTCCTTGTAAGTCTCGTGATGCCCTTTATAAATTGAATTTCTATCAAATAAGCCTTGTGTCGAAATAATTATGTGTTCAATGTGTATTCCAAAGATTCTTGTTATGTTAAGTTAATGTTTGAGGATGTGGTTTAAGTATAGGTTGTGTGTTACTATGTTATGATTTGAAAGCGTGAATTCTTATGAAAGCCACCATGTCAATTGTGTAATAAGTCATATGTGCCTAAGACCCTAATTTTCTCAAGGATGTGATTAAAGTTTTTAATGTTGAAAGGCCTTGTTGTTGATTATTCATGATAACGATTGAAAATGGGATAATGAGCTGAATTATGAAGTATGGCCAATGTGCCAAGAATGATATTGTGTTATGGCCAATGATGTTAATAAAATGAATGACATGTAAAGGAATATGAATTGAGTGGTAAATACTTTTAATAACAAATGCTTTGGGAGTATCGATTAGCCACCAAGGAAGGGTAGGTCGGAACAACCTAACCCCGAAACTACATGTGCCGGTGTAGGAGTGATTGAAGGGTAAATCCCCGTGTTAATGTGATGAGACTGTTTCCCCTTAAATGGGATGAGATTATTGCTAGCTAGATGTGATGTAATGTCAACCCACACGGCATTGTGGTAAGACGGCTTAGCCGATCGGGCTGAGATCGGACGCCATGCCGCGCACAT
The DNA here is from genome assembly GCF_000715075.1 of Nicotiana tabacum. Lineage (NCBI taxonomy): Eukaryota > Viridiplantae > Streptophyta > Magnoliopsida > Solanales > Solanaceae > Nicotiana > Nicotiana tabacum. The sequence continues at coordinate 136,749,392 of NC_134096.1, read as the reverse complement.
GGTGGTATTGTGAGTGTATGTCTCGGGGTGAGACGGCTTAGCCGGTCGGGCTGAGATCGGACTCCGTGCTAAAACACGGTGGTATATCGGTGCTAAAGATCTCCCAACTTAAATTACCGAAACCTACGTGAAATTTACGTTTCCCCTAATGTGGCACTTTGATACCGTTTGAGTATCTTTTTGATATCATGTTTATTCTTCGTTTACTGTTGCTCGTTCTATTGAGAGGGTGTTTAGTTTTACATACTAGTACTATTCCATATGTACTAACGTCCCTTTTGCCGGGGGCGCTGCATCTTTAATGGATGTAGGTGGTTCCATAGCATGTGGTATTGATCAGTGATAGCAGCACACCCTCTCTTTAGCTGATTTGGTGAGCCCCACTTTATTTCGGGGTCATGTATCTTCTATTCTTTGTAGATAGCATTTTAAGGTATAGCCGGGGCCTTGTTGCCGGCATTGTCATAGCACTCTTATGTTCCTGTTAGAGGCTCCGTAGACATAGTGTGGGTTGTACCTGTTTTTGGGAAAGTTAAACTAAAAATGTTGTAATGGTATCATTTGTTCCACTTTAACTATGATTGTAAAACGTACTGTTTTGAAGACTTGTTAATGACGTAACCAATGAAAATAAACCGGTGTTGTTCACTTGAATCTTATTGACTTACTAATAAAATGTATTCTTCTCCTCATGTGCGGGTGAGTTGGGTAGACTGCACTGTGCAGGCTTGCTCGACCGAGGTAATTCTGTTGAGCGCCGGTCGCGCTCCCCGAGGTCGGGGCGTGACAGTTTAACACTGTTAACAATAGTGAGTTAAAAAGACCAAAATAACCCCATTGCAGCCCTATACTGATTTATCATATCTATGATTGTGTTGATGATGAAGTAGCTGGCGGTCCAAACTCCGGCGAACTTTCAGTGCAAACTCCGCCGCGTAAAGTGGTGGTGATCTCCGCCGGGAACTCTTCGCTCGTCTTCAAAACGTCGGGTTTCAGTCTCACTTGCTTTGTTGAATCAATCCGATTACGTACGGTTGCTGATTTCAGGAGCAACTTTTCATTCTTGATTCCTAAGTCAAAACATCAATTAGGAAGATTTCAATTCGAGTTCTCCCTGAAGCCGCCATTATTGCTTCCCCTTGTCCGTTTGCAATCCAGGTTCTACTGTTCCTCTCTTGTCTTGATATTTTAATAGTTTGATATTTTAGCGTAATTGTATCTCCTTGTCTGCCTATTTTGTTCTTGAATCTTTAGTTAGTATTTGCCCTAGTATTGTCAAATTAATTGCATTAGTGATAGCTTTGCCTACGTGTTTATACTGTTATCTACCTATTTACATCTTTATTTTGAATCTTTTTATTTTGGATCTTTATTGCACATTTTCTTGTGACCTTTAGTTGTAGATTATAGCCCCTTTAGCTCTTGTATTGTATTTCTTCACCTATTTTTTCTATTCTTTAGCAGTGTTGTGAAGAGCGTGAAGCGAGGAAAAGCTACAATCCCCATTTCGCCTAAAGCGAGAAGCGAAGCACTCGCTTTTTTGAAGTGAAGCGGAATTTTTAAAAAAATTAAAATAAATACTGCATAGACAACACATGTAATTATAAGCAAATGTTCAATACTTCAATGTAAAGGATATAAAAATTAGAGGAAGGGCAGTTTTTCTCTGTTAAAAACTGGGCAGAGAAATAAGAACCCAAGGATTGGCATCAATTCTGAGAAAGAACCGAAGGTTAAAAAAAAAATCGCGAGCATCTCGCTGTATTTAGACGTTGAAACAGTGAAAGAAGAAGAAGAAGGAGGAGGAGGAAAATCAGAACATACCTATTGTTGTTGAAGACTTGAACTTGAAGTTGAAGTTGAGAAGAAGAACCCCAGTCTAATGCTCTCAGATGCTCTGCTTTAAAACCCTAATCGTTGTTCATTTAATAAAAGACAGAACAGTTTCGTTTTTAATTAAATAGCCTGGGTCTGTTTAAAAACAAAGAAGCGGTCGCTTCCTTCGCATCGCATCGCATCGCTTGGTCGCTTCTCGCTTTTTAGTGGGAAGCGGTCGCTTTTTTATACCTGAGTCGCTTCACCCATGTGAAGCGGGCACTGAGTCGCTTCGCATCGCTTCTCGCTTAAAGCGAGCGCTTTTTTAATCATTGTTCTTTAGTTGTAGATTATAGTTCGTTTAGTTCCTTTGTTTTATTTCTTCACCTGTTTGTCTGACCTTTAGTTGAGATTATAGTTCCCGTTAGTTACTTTATTTTATTTCTTCACCTGTATTGCGATCTTTAGTGGTAGATTATATTTCGGTAATTCATTTTATTTTTGTCGTTTGTTTTCGGGATAGTGCTTGCGTAGTGACTCGTATATTATAGTGGCTTTGGTGAACAATGGTACGATAAGGTCTTGTCCTCGGGGTTGTCAGCGGGAGATGGGGTGCGGGGTAAGGGGGTAAGAAGGCTAAGGGAGCTACTAGGCGGAGAGTGAGGTCTTGGAACATAGGAACTTTGACTGAAAAATCTGTAGAGTTAGCGAAGATTCTCGAGAAAAGGAAAATTTATATAGTTTGTGTACAGGAGACTAGGTGGGTAAGGGATAAGGTCCGAGATGTGGGCAGTTTCAAACTTTGATATTCTGGGAGGGTGGGGGCAGGAACGGGGTAGGTATCTAGTTGATAAGGACCTCCGTGAACTAGTGGTGGAGGTTAGGAGGGTGAATGGCAGGCTGATGACTATTAAACTAGTTGTTGGAGGTTTTACTTTGAACATAATCAGTGCGTATGCACCCCAAACAGGCTTGGATGAGGAAGTCAAGAGGCGTTTCTGGGAGGATTTGGATGAGATGGTGTGTGGTATCCCGCATACCGAGAAGCTTTTCATAGGAGGAGATTTCAACGGCCACATTGGAGCGACGTCTGGGGGTTATGATGATGTGCATGGTGGCTTTGGTTTTGGAGATAGAAATGGAGGAGGAACATCTTTGCTGGACTTTGCTAGAGCATTTGATTTGGTGATAGCAAACTCGAGTTTCCCGAAGAAGAGGTAGCACTTGGTCACCTTCCGGAGTTCGGTGGCCAAGACTCAATCTGATTATTTACTCTGCAGGAAGTTCGATAGAGGTCTTTGCATGTATTGCAAGGTCATCCCGAGTGACAACCTCTCGACCCTTCATAGGCTCCTGGTCATGGACCTTGAGATCATGAGGAAGAGGAGGAAGAGGAGGAAGAGGGCGATATATAGCCAACATAGGATCAAGTGGGGAGCCTTGACGGAAGCTAAAGCGCAGGAGTTGGGGGTCAAGCTGGTGACTATGGGGGCTTGGAGTAGTAGTGGGGACGCAAGCGCTATGTGGACCACGACTGCGCAGTACATTAGGGAAGCCGCGAGAGAGGTATTAGGGGTCTCAAAGGGTTACTCTGATGGTCACAAGGGAGACTGGTGGTGGAATGGAGAGATGCAAGGAAAAGTGAAAACCAAGAAAGCAGCGTATCTGAAGCTAGTAGAAAGTGTAGACGAGGAGGAGAAGAGGGCGAATAGGGAGCATTATAAGTTGGCTAAGAAAGAGGCAAAGCTAGCAATTATGGCAGCCAAGACTGCAGCTTTTGATCGTTTGTATGAGGAACTCGAGGGCCAAGGTGGGTGTAAGAGGTTGTTCAGGTTAGCCAAGGCGCGAGAAAGGAAGGCGCGCGACTTGGACCAAGTGAAGTGCATCAAGGACGAAGAAGGTAGAGTTTTGTTAGATGAGGGGCTTATCCGTCGGAGATGGCAGACCTACTTCCATAGTCTCTTGAACGAAGAGAGGGACAAAAGCATTGTACTGGGTGATTTGGAATTCTCTGGGAGTCGCTGTGACTTTGGGTATTGTAGGCGGATTAGAGTTGATGAAGTTGAGGGGGCTATGCGTAAGATGAGCAGGGGCAAAGCGACCGGGCCGGATGAAATCCCGGTGGAGTTTTGGAAGAATGCGGGCAAGGCAGGCTTGGAGTGGCTCACTAGGTTATTTAATGTCATATTTAGAACGAAGAAGATGCCCGAAGAGTGGAGGGGGAGCACGATGGTTCTTGTATACAAGAACAAGGGTGATATCCAAAATTACAATAACTATCGGGGTATCAAGCTGCTTAGTCATACTATGAAAGTCTGGGAGAGAGTGGTAGAGCTAAGGGTGAGGAGTAGTGTGTCTATTTCCGAGAATCAGTTTGGGTTTATGCCGGGACGTTCGACAACAGAAGCCATCCACCTTGTTAGGAGATTGATAGAGCAGTATAGGGAGAAAAAAAAGGACTTGCATATGGTGTTCATCGACTTAGAAAAGGCGTACGATAAAGTTCCGAGGGAGGTTTTGTGGAGATGTTTGGAGGCTAGAGGTGTACCTGTTGCCTACGTTAGGTTGATTAAGGACATGTATGATGGAGTAAATACCCAAGTGAGAACGGTGGGTTGGGACTCGGACCATTTCCCGGTTATGATGGGGTTGCATCAAGGGTCGGCACTCAGCCGTTTTTTGTTTGCTCTGACGATGGACGTACTGACGCGCCACATCCAAGGGGAGGTGCCGTGGTGCATGCTATTTGCAGATGATATTGTATTGATTGATAAGACGCGAGATGGTGTCAACGCGCAATTAGAGGTATGAAGGCAGACTCTGGAATCTAAAGGTTTCAAGTTGAGCAGGACCAAGACATAATACTTGGAGTGTAAGTTCAGTGGCGAGACTCAAGGAGGGGAAGGGGAGGTGAGGCTGGACTCGCAGGTCATCCCTAGGAGAGGAAGTTTTAAGTACCTTGGGTCTATTATTCAAGGGGATGAGGAGATTGATGAATATGTCACACATCGTATTGGGACGGGATGGGTGAAATGGAGACTCGCTTCCGGTGTTTTGTGTGACAAGAAGGTGCCACCGAAACTTAAGGGTAAGTTCTACAGAGTGGTGTTCAGACCAACGATGTTGTATGGGGCTGAGTGTTGGCCAGTCAAGATCGCTCATGTCCAGAAGATGAAGGTAACAGAGATGAGGATGTTGAGATGGATGTGCGGGCACACCAGGTTAGATAGGATCAGAAATGAGGATATTCGCGACAAGGTGGGTGTGGCCCCTATTGAGGACAAGATGCGGGAAGCGTGGCTTAGGTGGTTTGGTCATGTGAGGAGGAGGAGCACAGACGCCCCGGTGAGGAGGTGTGAGAGGTTGACATTGGAGGGCCTACGGAGAGGTAAAAGTAGGCCAAAGAAGAGGTGGGGAGAGGTGATTAGGCAAGACATGGCGCAGCTTCAGCTGACCGAGGACATGACCCTTGATAGGAAGGTATGGAGGTCGAGTATTAGGATAGTAGAGTAGGTAGTCTACAGTTTTCATAACATTAGTATTGGCACGCAGTCTCGCTTTCTGTTGGTAGTAGGTTTTTATGACTAACCGTTGTTTCCTTCATTGTTGATCACCTTACTATCTTTTTGTTTTTATTCTGCTTTTATATGGCTTTTTGGTACTGTCCCTTCTTATCTATATTTTCATTAATGTGGTGCTTATATTTGCCTGAGCCGAGGGTCTATTGGAAACAGCCTCTCTATCCTCACAAGGTAGGGGTAAGGTCTGCGTACACACTACCCTCCCATACCCCACTTGTGGGATTCTACTGGGTTGTTGTTGTTGTTTTATTAGTACTAGTATACGTACCCGCACGATGCGCGGATTGTAAAAAAAATATATTAGCATGATAATCACTGCTCTTCAGCATGTCATCGTATTGTTGGAGTTGAAACAATGGCAACAAAGTACATTATTGGTTCAGTGTTGGCTTCATTTTCAGTTACATATGTTTGTGACACTGCTGTTGCAGACAAGAATTTGGAGGTACTAATCCACATACTATTGCAAGCAATGGATGGTGGCAAAAGAAGGACTAAAAATTCCAAGCATGGCCTTGCACTCCCTCCCCTTGTGTATTTATATTGTATTGAAACTTTATTACCAAAGATTCCTAATCTCAATCCCAAATTGTTGATGTGACTTCCTAATCTTGCAATACAACAACTACAATCAATACTATATATTTAACTTTCCCTTCTAAGACAGAATCCCAAATGGGTCACATATACTTAACTTTTTGAAAGTATAATATAACAGAGCCAAGTATTACAGAATGTTACCGCAAGAAGTGTGACTGCTTTTGGCTTCTTGTGGATCAGATTTAAGTTCCTGCTTTAAGCAAAACATAAAGCCTCGTGCTCAGAGTTAGGTTCAACTTGAAAAACATTGCAAAAATTAGTGCAATAGAAGTTGTGGCAATTTTATCAAGTTCATAGACAGTGGTCGTGTGATGAACAGCTAAACAAAGATGCATAGGCCATAGCTTACCTGGTAAATGATCTTGAAGCTTGAGAATGAACGTTGCAAATCCAACCCCAGTTTTGAATTTGTTCAGCATAGTTGTGTAGTAACTGGTAACCAATTTCGGGCATAACCTGCCAAAGCATGGCCAAAGACTCAACATTTTCTGAGTGTGCCAAGAATTTCTCCACAAGCCAAGCAGCACAAGGCAAAGATAAACCCTATTTCACATTAGATGATCGTAAACGTACCAATTCTTGTTCGGAATCAAGATATGTAGTTGTCCTCATTTGTCCAGATAGAACCTGATAATTAGCTAAGTTACAGGCTCCAAGTTGAAATGACACGTTAATGAGTTTTTGGACGTTCTATACCTTCTCACGCAGTTCTTCCAAACGAATTCGCTCATCTGCAGCATGCTGTAAAACATGACAATGCCAGCGTAAGCTCAATGACGATAAATGCTAGAAGCAAACAAAAGGTCATAATTCATGACTTTGTAAAAAGGGCCGCACATTCATTTTGAGATGGGCCTAAGTTTCTACATCAGAATATGCTATATTCTGCCAGACGGTCACAAAGCGACTGAAGCTAAAGGACGTGATGAACTAGAAAGTAATACATTAATAGGTCGTTGGTTGACGTATTATCCATCCAGGGAATGTTTATGCGGAATAATAATGTAGAGACTGTTATGCAATAAATAATGATGTGGGGATTGTTATGTGGTAAATAATAACCCAGGGATGTCATGCAGGGATTACCTACTTTAAAGGCATCTTTGTTCTTAAATACTCTTATCCATCCATTGCTTATACATGTTATCTTATTTCACATTCTAGCCCGCATAAAATAATACTTCCTCCGTTTCAATTTATGTGAACCCATTTGACTGGACACAGAGTTTAAGAAAAGAGAGAAGACTTTTGAATTTGTGGTGTAAAATGAGGCACATATATTTTATGTGGCTATAAATCATTGTATAAAGGTAAATTGTTTCCAAATAAGGAAAGGGGACATTCTTTTTGGCACAGACTAAAAAGTAAATAGGTTCACACAAATTGAAACGGAGGGGGTATATAGATTATCACATAACTTATGAGGGCATTAATAATGTAAAGTTTAATACCACCAACCAAACGTTGCATTAGTTATGCTGATATTATTTTTTTCTTACAAGGCAAACAACATTGTAATTTTTATGCCAAATTTTGTGCGACCTCTAAGGGAAACAATCTTTAGAGTAAATGCAAAAAGGAAATTCACGAGAAAACAAGAAAGGCCACAATGCACTATGCAAAGATTAGAATAGACCTGATCAATTATAGCAAGAGTTGTGCCCGCCACAATCGGAATATACTTCTTATCAACCTGTTGGAGAACTTTGGCACCCTCCAGGTAGTTTTTATCAATGGTATCAGGAACCAATGAATTGCCAACAAAATGCAAGATGCCAGAAGTGACATTGAGTATGGTATCCTGATTCTTAAGATCCTCTGCTCCACTCCCACGCTGTACCTCATATTGACAAAGCAAAAAGTTCATCATCTCAACAAAACATAGAATTCACAAAAACGTCAGGGAGTTTGCTAAGGTACTCAACTGCAGTCTCTGGACGGTAGTCCCTCCATTTCGCCCCAGAATCTAAGAAATTTTGAGTTTTTGTTGATGCAAATTCTGAATTATTGAATAGAAATGTAAGGCATGATAATTCTATCACAAGATCAAAAAATAAGCAAGATGGAATTTAAAGAGACTGTGGCCTAGGAGACCACAAAAGAGACATTGTAACCTCTAATGTACTTTCATGATTAATAAGAACGGCCTCTGAGATAATCTTGAAAAGCGGGTGAAAGAAATGAGCTAACAAACTGAAACATGCACTAGGAATCATTCAGCTCTTATTCAGGTCAGGAACGAATGGCAGGAACTGGTTTACCTTCTTTTGACTCCAGATTGTGTGTACTTGTCCACTCCCCTTGAGTTTGTAGTTCGCTATTCCAGGTGTTAACAAGTTTCATTTTCACATTTGGCCTGAAGAGAAAAACATCATGCTGTGTGAGTTACAAACATATTTGATAAGATAATATAACAAGAGAGACCTGACTCCCCCACCCCACCCCCTCAAAAAAAAAAAAAAATTTACTAATTGATAACAGTACCTGACATTAGAGAATATACCGTCACCACAACTTGGGGTGGAAGATTGATCACATTGATAGGATGACTGCTGTGGAAGCTCCCAGTTAACAGCTTCTGCTGAATGTTGCAGTCTCCTTGCAGCACTAGTTTCTGCATGGTACAAAAGAGCATTAATTAGTTATACACATCATCATTGATTTTTAGCACAAACAAGCACTCCAGGACAAATTACCTGGCATGAGTGGCGCATCATGAACAGTCTTAAGGTTGTTATTTCCTGCTGCTTTTCTTAAAGACTCACTCATGGAAAAGAACTTCTTCTTGCCTTGGTAAAACGGAGGAGCTGAATGACTTCTTCTCCTCTTCCTTAGTAGCTTATCTGTTTTACCTTGATTTCCTGTATCAATCCATTTATGCGAGTCCTCATCCACCCTAGAGGAGAGCATAGCTCGTGGTATCAAATAATTATTAAGATTTTCTTCACCATGAGAATGTATATGTGACAAATCATCTCCATCATAATAGAGTTCAGAAGGACCTGAACTATAAATGTCCTGTGGATCATGACCCCCTATTCTGCCCATATCCTCCCTAGAATAAGCATTAAAATTGAGACCAAACTTTGCAAAACTTGGGAACAAGCAGTCCTCTTTTCCCAAATTGTTTATGGTAGGAACCAGGAGATTATGTTTTCCAAAATTATACGTGACACCAAGTTCATCTTTAACAGAAGTTTCAATCCCCTTTTCAGCAATATAAGGATCAACATCTTGAAACCTGGTCCCAAGCGAAGGATCTGGTAGCAGCGGACATGGATCTGAACTAAAAGGCAGCTGACTAGAACCATAATTTTCAGTCTGTTTAACAAAGTCAAGAAGATAATTGTCTTCATCTAGAATGTCCTTGCTTTGAGTTTTGCACCTGGAGAAATTTTCAAAATATAGCTCCTTGCCCCTAGGAAACCTTTGATTTGGGACCTGGTTAATATCATCAACTACTTCAAATTCAACACTGTAATCACCTTCAAGGAGATCTCGTTTAATTCTGTAATCACTTCTTTTAAGTTTAATATCTTCATCACTATCAAAAGATGCTCCATCATGTATCAGGCTTCTACGCAAAGAACAACTCTGCATAAATGGTTTCCTTCTGTCATGCATCACATTTGAACTATCATCAAGCTCAAGAGACTCCATAAACGAGGCTTCCTCTGTTGATCTCTCAGCAACAATTGTTAGGCACTCATCCTCCCATCCTGAACTAACGGGCAGTCTGATTTATGACTGGAGCTAGCTGGAGAATTGAATTTGTTATCCAGGAAATCATCCCCTATAGAGAAAACATTAGATGAAAAAGGCTGGGGAGAGTTTCCGGATTTCCAGTTCACCCCCATTGTGCGACGAGCAAGAGATCCATCAATTGACCGATTTGAACTTTCAGTCTGACAGAGAAATCTGGACTTAGGATCATGCTTTTCAGAAGCACTTCCCCACAGAATATTCTGCGAAGATTGAATCTCTCTCCTGACAGAGCACTCTTCAGTTAGTTTCTTTGGCTGAGGGGAAGAAAGCTCAAGCGTAGGTTTGCAACTCCGGGCCCTGCACCTCTTTTTCCTGATCTCATGATTCATAGGCATATCTGAGAAGAGAAGCAGGGAGTGGGATAGCAAGAGATGAGGATATTTCTTCTTATCTAGGTTTTCTAAAAGCAGCTTAAGAGAAAAGAAAGTGACAAAACTAGACGATGTCACAACACTGAAATACTTTGCACCATCTGATGCATAAGTAACTCCCCCCCCCCCTCTTCCCCTCCCCCCTCTTGTGAGGTGGAAGCTACAGGGAAGGGAATGTGTGTGGGGTGGTCAAAGCAACATGTACAAATAACTCAAATACAATGAATCCTAAGTGACATCGCATAAGAATGTCTATAGGTGCGCGCAAGCTGGCCCGGACACCACGGTTATTAAAAAAAAAAAAAAAAAAAAGAATGTCGATAGTGTAATTGCTCTAACCAGAGTTATTTTCAGCCCATAGATTCGTGACAGTATCTTCAATAAAGGAAAGGACAGGGCACCAATCCTTCAACAGTAAAATGAAAAAGCAACTGGTTATCAGAAGAGATTCTTGAAAAGCACATCAAAATAGCAGTATTAGATGAACACAAGCAGTATCAATGAAACCATAAAAGGGAATTAAATGCTACACATCAGTTCTAGCAATTGGATTGCGCATCTAACATGGAAGAAAAATGAACAAGTGACATGTTCTAAGACTAAGATAGACAAACAAAACCACACGCCCCCTCCTCTTTTTCTTGTGGTGATAAGTCAAGCCACTCCTCTCTTAACCTACATGGTACATAAACTCATGAAGTAGATTGATGCAGCAAATTCTTTATCCTTTTTTTTTTGAAGCATGGTAAGGTTGTATAAATGGAGTACAAAGACTGTGCCAAAATTACAAGCGATGCAGACCCTTTACAATTACTCTAGGAAGCCGAAGAAATCTATCATCCTATCCAAATTATTAACATTTTCTGGTTTACACCAAAAAGCTAAAAAGGAAATACATCTATGTAAATCAAACTGCCAAATCCATTTAAAGGGATGTGTAAATGAATGGGTAAGCAAAAACCGGGAGAATCATAGTCACAGACACAGCAAACAACCTGTACTAAGAAATACAAAATTCCTATCAAAAACAAATTTGTATGACATCGTTGTTAACACTGACCTGTTTGGTTTTGCAACCAAAGAAGTTTAGAAGCATGGTTTTGCACTGTTCTCCCATAAAAATAAGGAGATTATTCTATTCTCCAGAAACAGCCATGATGCCAGGGCCTTGCCTGTAGGGGGGGTCCTTTTCTTACACTTTTAATAGCAAATAATGGTGTTTATTCAGTATAAACCTATTAATGTCACCCATATTAAAGTCACGAAAAATGATAAGGTGTTTAGTGATATTTTTAACAAAAACAACCCCAACCAATCCTGAAAAACAAACCCAAAAACCTGAACCCAATTCCATAAAGAATACATCCAAAGACTCACAATGATTTCAAAACCCCGAAGCAAAATAAAACCATAAACGCCAACGAACAATCTCACCTTAAATTCCACAGAGGTCTTTGATGGCTCCAAAGTTAAATCATAAGAAGATCTTGGGCAGTTTAGGTTCAACAAAAACAGTGGATATATCTGGGAGCTACTTCGCCGCTCAATGTCAGAAGCGCTGTCAAAGCTCATTGCTAAGTTATTGAGTAGTTTATGTATTGGTCCCTTGGAAACAAATCTTAAATTGATGTCTGCGTTAGTGAAGTTCAAGGAACACAAATTCACCGTAAAAAACAAGCATCCAATATGGTAATTGTCAACCAAAGATTATTTTTTTTCTTTGGTCAGGAGAATGTACTGAAATAAGTGGATACAGAAATATTGAAGGACCTGCAAATTAAGCAGTGGTAGTTAGGGGAAAAAGTGTAGAAAATATAACTTATCACACCTCTTATCCATCAATTTGGCGGGACCTATATACCTTCATTGGGTAAACATCAGGACCTGAGATGTATCCGGAGAGCTTGAATGAACCATCACTTGCATTCAGTTTGTTTAGGGAGCTCAAATCCTGAATCGCAAACCCACCGGACAACAGCGGCAATGGAGAAGGAGAAGCACGCGTGCAAAGCAGGTCATCCTCACTGCATTCAAATGGGGGGAAAACTAAGAAAACAGACAGGAAATACCCTTTAGCAAGTGTAACAAAGAAATACCTTTCAATATCAACAATTCTGAAGGAGACACTGGGATGCACAAAGGCAATTCTTAGCAGACACTCTTTCACGGAATGCAAGATCCTCTTTGGGCTTCAAGAATATATATGCAAACCAAAACCAATCAGGTCTGAGAACAGCTCTAGAAATACAGTATGTAAATCAACAACAGTGTTTTGTCTGAATTGCAAGAAACTAGAAGTACTTGGAGAGCATTTGCTTCCTTCGAACTGGTTGGTTGTAAAATAAATCACGAACAATGACTGCAAAAAGATAAATGCCAAGAAATCTCCTAATTAGTAAACAGCAGTCAACACTTGTATCAGGTAAGCTTATACACAATTACCCGTTGTACCAACATCTTGTCTATCATCATCAATTCCAAGATACAAACACTTGCCGTCCTGTAAATAATGTTAAGGAAAAAGATCAAGTTAGTAGTTTTATACCTACCTTGATGGATAATACCAGCTAAAACTCAAAAGATCTTTACCTTCAAAACCTTACGATATCCATTTGGCTTTCCGTGAGTTTTAGTAACAATTTCCAACAAAGAAACATCAGAAATAGAGCTCAGAGCCTCTCCTTTAAAGCCAAAGCTTGCTGGGAAAGCATGCACATCATCCAAGTGTCTGTATTTTGATGTCACTGGTATAAAGCAAGCATTCAAAGCATGTTAGAATGGGCAGACAAAATGGAAGCTTAACAGAAGATGAAAGAAACAGGCACATATACTTCTACATAAGCTGGGCTAAAAGTTCCTCACCAATATGTATGTTCCAGCTCAACTTCAGCTAATATAATAATCAAAACATCTATATACAGTGGAACACCAAAAGCATATTCCAAAAGCGACCGACTTCATTAACTCTACAAGGAAGACCCAGCTGACATGATCATAAGCCTTTTCCAAGTCCAGCTTAGATATAACCCCAGCTTCATTCTTACTCATTCTAGAAAGTATAAACACTCATCAACTAACAATACTGCATGCTAAATTTTTCTGCCATTAACAAAAGCCTTTTGTGTCTCTGAGATCAAATTGCCAATTATTGTCTCTAATAATTCAGTTAGTACCTCGCCAGTAATTTAGCACCTAACTCCTTTCTTTTCAGGAATTAATGCTATGAAGGTTGCACAACAACTCTAATGAAACACTCTCTGTCTCGTGAAAGTGCTGCAATGCCTTCTTTACATCATCCTTCAAGATAGCCCAACATCTCTGATTGCCATAGTATAGCCATCTTGTCCAGAGGCATTGCCCTACACTATTCTTAATTACCAGGTCAACTCCTCATCAGAGAAAAGATCTCTACAGCCATTCCTTCTCTTCCTCTGATATCACCTTGAGTTCTCTACATATCCATTCGATTCTTCGGGTCTCAGTTTCTTAGAGTAGAGTTTCATAGACTCAAAGTCTCTTTTCAGCCTCATCAAAGTTTCATAGATATAGCATCATAATACCTGCTCATCTCAAAAGCAGTATATCCATAGATTACTCAAATGAAAATGATTAAAAATATCTGTCAGGTTGCTCAAATCAAAATGATTAAAAATATCTGTCAGGTTGCTCAAATCATGTGCCACAGAATTGTCATTGTTAAATATGGCAAGAATTGATACTATGTAAATATGAAAAGATACACAAATCCCTGTAATCACACAGATCCCTGTAATTAAGTAATTAGGAGATTTTGTAGGCTTGTAATTGTAGTCTTTCCTTATTTGTATTCCTGTCAAAGGTTATTTAAACCCAACAGCTTGAGGGAATAATCAAGCACTTTATTCACCATCTTTCTTCACTTCTTCTTTCTCATGGTATCAGAGCTAGGATTTTTTAGTCCCTGCTCCATCTTATTTTTCTTCCTTGAATTAAAAGACTATAGAAGAACCAGATCCTCCTTGGTCGACTCTTCAGTTTTCTCTATTTCTTCCTATTTCTCTTGTTTTTGTAGTTACTCTCATCCACTACTTTCAGCAGTTCGTGTGTACAACAATGGGAGATGATAAAGCAGTTGAAAATCAAATTACTGGAAAGTCGATTTTTTCCTCTTCACCATCTCCAACAATTACTACTGTTAAGTTGGATGGTAGTGGAAATTATACCTCTTGGGCAGCTTCTGTACAACTGTGGTTTATAGGTCAAGGATATGAAGATCACTTGATCAAGAATTATACAGAGATTGGAGCATCTGATAGACCAACTTGGGTTAAAATAGATGCTCAATTATGCAGTCTTCTATGGAACTCTCTTGACAGTAAGTTACTTAATCTTTTTCAGTCATGTAAGACATGTTGCAGGGTTTGGAACAAGGCCAAAACCTTGTATACAAATGACATACAACTTATTTACAAGGTAGTTTCAGACATTGTCCACCTGCAATAGAATCAACAAGACATGGCAAGCTCTCTTGGTCAGGTAGAATCCTTAAAGGATCAATTTGATTCTCTTATGCCTTTTACTGACAAGTTGGATGATCAGGAGAGACACAGAGACAGATTTTTTATGGTTCTAGCCTTGATTGGATTAAGATCTGATCTCTCCTCAGTTCGAGACCAGATTCTTGCTAGCGCATCTGTTCCTACCTTGGAGGAAGTGTCTGCCAGATTGTTGCACATCACATCTACACCGGAGGTAAACTCATATGATACTTCTATAATGGCTGTACAAACTAACACTTTTCAAAATGGACCCAGAAAAGGAAAAGGGAAAAGCACTAAACATTGCACATACTGTGATAAGGGAGGACATACACGTGATGTTTGTTGGTCGCTTCATGGTAAGCCTCCACGTCACAATGATCGTCCTCGACATGCAATCAATGTGGCTCACATCGGAGATGGTATTCTACCTACACCAGATGTCAAGGATAGATCATCTCACTCTATCACTTTGAATGGAGCAGATTATAATGATTATCTTCAGTACCAGGCATCAAAGCAACAGTCATCTACCTCATCTACAGCTTGCACAGTGCAACCTGGCAACTCTTTTGCCTATGTCGCACAGTCTTCCTTTCCTGGACCATGGATTCTTGACTCTGGTGCTACTGATCATATATCTGGTAACAAAAATTTTCTTTCTATCCTTAATTCTCCATCTGTATTTTCTACTATTACCTTAGCTAATGGATCAAAGACTGCTATCAAAGGAATAGGTACAGCTCACCCTCTATCTTCTTTACCTTTAACTTCAGTTCTTTTTGCACCTGAATGTCCGCATAATCTTATTTCCATTAGTAAATTAACCAAGAACCTCAAGTGACTTGTAATCTTCTCTGAGGATTCTGTTTTTGTGCAGGACCGGAGTACGGGACAGGTGATTGGAAGAGGACATGAGTCACACGGTCTGTACAAACTATCCATTCCAAAACCACCAGTTGCCTTCACTTCCGCTATTTCCTCTGATTTGCTTCATAGTCAATTGGGACATCCAAGTCTTTCAAAGCAGCAGAAGATGGTCCCCATTCTATCTACTTTGTCTTTGTTAGAATGTGAGTCATGTCAGCTTGGGAAACACACTCGTGCTTCTTTCCCAAAGCGTGTCAATAATAGGTCTTCCTCTATGTTTGAAGTTGTTCGCTCAGACATATGGGGTCCAAGTCGTGTCAGTTCTTCACTAGGATTTCATTATTTTGTTACATTTATTGATGATTATTCTCGGTGCACTTGGTTATTTTTAATGAAAAACACATCTGAATTGTTCTCTATTTTTCAGAACTTTTGTACTGAGATTCGCAATCAATTTGGTGTTTCCATAAAGAAATTAATCAGTAATAATGCCCGAGAATACTTCTCTTCTTCTCTTTCTTCCTTCATGTCATCACAAGGTATATTACACGTGTCTTCTTGTGCACATACTCCACAACAAAATGGAGTTGCAGAACGAAAGAACAGACATCTCATTGAAACAGCTCGGACATTACTTATTCACAATCATAATCCTTTACGTTTTTGGGGCGATGCAGTTATTACTGCTTGTTATTTAATTAATCGTATGCCCTCCTCTATTTTGCAGTACAAGAATCCACACTCGGTCCTTTATCCAGAACAACCTATGTTCCCACTTCCTCCACGTGTTTGGTTGTACTTCGGGAAAAGACAAACTTCAGCAAAAGGCTATCAAATGTGTCTTTTTAGGGTACTCTCGTCTACAAAAAGGATACAAATGCTTTGATCCCTCTAAAAATAGGTACTTAATCTCAGCAGATGTTACCTTTTTTGAGACTTCCCCATATTTTTCTCCTAATTCATTAAATCAGAAGGCCATATCCACAGTTCTTTCGGTTCCAACCTTTTCGCCTCCAACTCCAGCTACAGCTCCACCACTCCAAGTGTATTCTAGACGCCCTCGACCTAATTCTCAACCCACTAATCCAGTTGATGCTTCTGATCCTAATGCAGGTACACAAAGCCCACCAGGTGACTCATTGCCTTCTCCAGCAATGTCTCATGCTTTGGTTGAGCACTCATCAGATGTCACTGATCTCCCCATTGCTCTTCGAAAAGGTACTAGAATTACTGCCAATCAAACTCCCACTTATACCTTTTTAAGTTATCATCGTTTATCACCTTCATATCATGCCTTTATTACTAGCTTATCCACTGTCAAGGTTCCAAAGACGGTAGAAGAAGCAATGGCCCATCAGATTGGGCAGGTTCTCCCTCTGATAGACGGTCCACTTCAGGTTATTGTATTTTAATTGGAGGCAACCTAATATCCTGGAAAAGTAAAAAGCAAGATGTGGTGGCTAGGTCAAGTGCAGAGGCAGAATATCGGGCTATGGCATTGGCTACTTGCGAGCTTATATGGCTAAGGCAACTTCTACAAGAGTTAAAGATTGGAGGGGATGAACCAATGAAATTGATTTGTGATAATCAAGCCGCATTACATATCGCTTCAAATCCAGTATTTCATGAAAGAACGAAGCATATTGAAGTAGATTGTCACTTCATTCGACAAAAGATTGAGTCTGGGTGTATTGTTACGAGTTTTGTCAACTCAAAAGACCAACTAGCAGATGTCCTCACAAAATCACTCCGAGGATCCAGAATTGGCGATATATGTAGCAAGCTAGGAGCATATGACTTGTACGCTCCAGCTTGAGGGGGAGTGTTAAATATGGCAAGAATTGATACTATGTAAATATGAAAAGATACATAAATCCATGTAATCACACAGATCCCTGTGATTAAGTAATTAGGAGATTTTGTAGGCTTGTAATTGTAGTCTTCCCTTATTTGTATTCCTATCAAAGGTTATTTAAACCTAACAGCTTGAGGGAATAATCAAGCACTTTATTCACCATCTTTCTTCTCTTCTTCTTTCTCAGTCATTAAAACAGCCATAAACTTGTGAGTTGGAGCAGGAGAAAAAGGGGAAGGAGACAAGACAGTTTTTTTTTGTTCAGCCTTTACTCTTTGTTCACGAAAAGAAAAAGAATTTGGAGAAGTGAAGGGAAAGAATTCAAAGGAGGGATTCCAAGCTTTGATACCATGTGAAGGATGTGAACTGTGACAAACGAAGATATATGTGGAATGTCTTGCATGGTTATTCCTTCAAACATGTCGGAATTTAAAATAGAGTTTACAAGTAATCTCAAAAAAGAAAAGAAAATAAATTCCTACTCCTTATTACACAACTAATTCTAAATCTTTTCCATATTTACAAGGAACAGATTCTTGCCATAATTACAATTTCTTAATATTAACATTCACAACAGATAGAAAAACTAGGATCCTAACCCAATTGTAACTAGAAAAAATGATAAAAATATGAATCTACCAGATGTAGGCATCAACTGCATTTGTCATTACAGCAAATTGACAATCAGTCCACCATGCAAACTCAAGATCATGATGATACCACCAAAAGTTTAGTTTCTATTTTATTTCAAGAACATTTGAAATCAAATTTGCCCGATTACAAGTAAAACCACTAAAAACATCTGCAAAAAGAAGCTAGTGAACACACAAACTGACACACATCCTATCAGCAGAGGAACCATGCATGTGCCCCTCTTCAAGTTGTCAAGCAGAAAAAATTACATACAGCAGCATCAATACCATAGAAAAGATTATGTCAGTCCAACATTTTGCAAAAATATTACCATATCTTTCTCCTATCAGCACCAGTCCATCTCGTGAAACACCAGATCCTTCAAAAGAAAGTACAATTTCAGGTGATGTAGTAAAATAATAAATTGAGCAGAACTTTTCTGCAGATCAAAATGCATTACATCAATCAACAAAACTAGTACCTACCGTTGTCATCCACCTTAACATAGCAGGTCCCAACACTAAGAGCAACATATACCTGGTAGAAACTGGGTTTAAGATCAATCTTGGAGCGCTATTTATAAGAATAACAAGCAAAAAAGAACAGTCCTATGAGGAAATAAATCTCATGAAAAAAAAAAGACTTGTGATATCAGGCATGGAACACCAACCATACTAACAGGAGAATAAACGTATCATTTTTCATAGAAAAAGGATCATCTCATTAGTGGGAAACTTTCAAGTCTCCATCAAATTGTTAGACCATAAAGCATATGTCATGTCATCTGAAGTAACAAACAAAGGAAAGTAAAATTCATTGAATTAATGAAGTGCCTCACCCTCACACAAATTCGCAGGTGCAATTAGTCTACTCAATTAAAATTGGATAAAAGCACAACTTGCTAGCGTTAGTTCACTTAACTATTATATTCTCAACAGCCCACCTCTAATAATCCTAAAAACATTAATAAACTCAAAAAAAAGAAAAACCATATATTTCCCCCATTCTCTTATAAGGCATAAATTTCCACATTTAAGAATCAACAAACCTCTGAAAATCTAAACGCCCTAAAGGAGAAGGACAGGTGAGGGCATTTATGAAAATCTGGCCAATCGAGCGTCTTCATTCATAATACTACAAATAGCTATTTTTTTATAATTATAAAACTACTTAGTTTTCTTGAAAAAGTGGTGTGAGTGCCTGAGTGGGACCTTTAAGAACAACTCCACAACTTTCCATTCAATGCCTTGCAAAATTCATATGGAGTATTGAAACATTGAAAGGGTAAATGGGCGTACCTTGGTAGCACCAGCATCAAGGCTGTTGAAAACCAACTCCTCAACAACCCTTGTGAAATCATACAATATAACCCCTGATCGAATCGAACTCCGAATGCCCTCAGGCAATCGCTTAATGCTTCCCATCTCCCTAAAGAAAATAAAAATATATTCTTGAATATCCTTTACATACGCTGTGAGAACGCCAACCAATATTTAAAAAAAAAAAAAAGATTTCTTGAATTCCCTTAGAATGTCCATGCAGCAATGCAAATATACTCGTAAAAACCTACAATTTCTATAATTTTCTTAAAGTATTCAAGAATGTCCATATAATTTTTAAAAACCAACGAGCTTTGGAACTTTAAAATGCAAGCAAAATGCCAAGATAATGGGAAGTACAGTATAATTACTTGAGAAGAGAAAATGGCGGGAAAATTGAATCAGGGTTTAGGGTTTTGATCGGACATCGTCACTGGAACAGTTAAGAGAAGCAACTCAGTGAAATATGCTATGCTGCGCCGGTTGCGTACCAAGTTCGGGTTTTTCAGTTGAGCGGTCTTAATAATTTGAAATCAAGGGGAAGATAGGTGGTTGGTTACGGTATATGATGGTGGTGAAGGGCGCAAATTTCTAAAATGCGCTGGTGGTATCTCGATGACGTGTCCGTGTTAACAGTATATTTATATTGCCTAATCCCTTTTAACAGTGAAAAGCATTTACATACCACAACTTTGCTTTAAAATCAAATTTTCCCCTCAACTTCGAATAATTATAACTATCCCCTTTTTATCCTATACAATATTTATTTTACCCTTGTCATTGAGAGTGTACTCTCACTTTAATTTTTATTATTCTACCATGGCCTCAATGATTTTATTTAGTGCAATTTGCAAATATTGACGGATACGAATTACGATAACTACTGGATGTACTTTATAATATGTATTGATTAGTAATCTGAAATCGTCAACAGTCTTATACTGATAGGATTAAAAAAAATTATCAATACCTTAGATCATTCACTAGCTCTTTATGTCTCTAACCTCAATATAACTTTCCAAAACATTTAAGATTACTCTACTTCTATGAAATATTTGAAGCTTACAAATAAAATGTTTTATTTTAAAACTTTTACATGACGCTTTTTTAAATAACCTTCAATCATTACTTATAACTAATGGCAGCAAAATGGATAAAAAGAATAATTATCCGTCCATATTATTCACTAAAAATGGGTTGGATAATAATTTTCTTTAAAATGGGTCAAATATAAATAGGGGTATTATCACTTTTAGCCCGCGCCAGAAACTATTTACATCTGGTAGCCGAAAAAATGTATAAAATTTGTATAATTTTTCTATATAACATACAGAATGTATATATATATATACAAAAAATATACAAATTTTATACATTCTTTCGGCTATTATTTTTACAGCGACTATACAGTGTCATTTTTTCATATGAATATTATCTACTTAAAAAATGGATAACCAATGGGTTTAAGTTTTACATTTGCAGAAACTCAAATTGGGAGTTTCTTAAGTTAGAGAGACTAGGAATTCTCCCAAAAGTGATCATATTCAAGAAACCATAGATAATATAATATGCATATTATCCGCTGGTTAACCCATTTTCTATCTATATCCAACATGGATCGGCCCAGATAATTTATTAATTTGTATTACCCATTTTCAACTCACCCATTTGCCATCCTACTTATAGCATGTTTGGCCAATTTTTTTTTTTGGCCAGAGTGTTTTTTCTTTTTTTACTAAAGTACTTTTTTCCTAAATTAAGGTGTTTAGCCAAGTTTTTAGAATGAAAAAAGTTCTTTTGAGTAGAAGTAGAAATAATTTTTGAGAAACGAAAAAAATAGCTTCTTCCCAAAATTACTTTTTTGAATAGTAATTTTGAGAAAAATATATTTAAAAATAATTTTTAAGTTGGCCAAACACTAATTGATGCTTTCAAGTTAATCGGTCAAACACAAACTGTTTCTCGAATATTTTTTTGAAAAATACTTTTCAAAATACATTAATTTCAGAAACTCCAAACATGTTTGTCACGACCCAAAATCCAACTAGCCGTGATGACACCTAACCTCACCTGCTAGGTAAGCCAAATAATAACAATTCGATTCAATTAATAATTAACTGACTCTAATACACTCCCCAAGGACTGGTAGTACAAATCATGAGCTTCTAAGATTAGAATTTACAAAGCTGGTATGAAATAAATACATCATCTGTTTGAAACATACATAAACAGATTTTTATAAATCTAAGGCTACCATGAACAAGAGGCAACTACAATCGAAAAGCAGGTACGTCTTCAAATCCAGCTCTCGTTGATCACAGCAACATCAACATCCAATATATGCAAGCAAGGTGCAAAGGTGTAGTATGAGTACAACCGACCCCATGTACTGAATAAGTAACAAACATTACCTTAGGTTGAAAGTATTGACGAGCTGGAACACAGGTCGGGGTCCAACACCAATAGACAACAACAGTTCATAACAACATAATGGAAGTAATAAAATAAGTAGCTCAAAGATAAAATGCTCAGCTCGTTCACAGTTCCAGAAAAATAGGCATGCTTTTCAAGTATATCAGCGAAAACCCAAATCTTTATCGAAATCACCAAAATATGAGTACGTTTTGTAAAACTGTGATTTTTCCCAAAAACTTTTCAACAACATATATGATGTTTCATTTTCAAATGGCATGAGGAAAATACATCTCAATACCTACTATGTCAATGAGTATGTGAAGTCATGAATAACGCAATATCGTACAGCATGAGGAAAATGCATCTCTATACTTGTATGTCAAGTGTGCATGTCAATGCAATGCAACTCAGTGATAAAACCATGTGCATACTCTCAGAGTATTAATTCACTCAGTCCTCCCAGTCACTTAGTCCTTCCAGTCACTCGGTCCTCACAGTTACTCAATCCCCCTAATCGCTCGACACCCACACTAAATAGATACATGCGCTCACTGGGGGTGTGTACAGACTCCGGAGGGGCTCCTTCAGCCCAGACGCTATAATAAGCCAACCATGGCGTGAATCAATAATATTTGTTGCGGCGTGCATCCCGCTCCCATCATAAATCAATAAAAACATGTTGCGACATGCAGCCCGATCCCATAAACATCCTCACCATCAGGCCCTCAGCCTCACTCAGTCATCAATCTCTCCAGTCTCTCGGACTCTCAGTGTCATGAAAAGAATTAATCCCAAAATAATAATGTGATGTATCAATAAATGATAACAGATATTGAGATGTGATATGCATATGAATGCGTATGACTGAGTATATAAATGCAATATAAGCTGATAACTTAACAACATAAATGACCTCGGTGGGTCTCAACAGAATAAGCATGTAGTCTAGACATGATCTTTAATACGAGCCTCAACTCAATTTCTCTAACACGTGGAGGATATGCGGAAAATAACATGATTCTTTAATTTTACAACTCCACATAATTTATTTAAATCATAATTTCTATGGTGCACACCCACACGCCCGTCACCTAGCATGTGCGTCACCTTTATACAATTCACATAACACGAAATTCGGGGATTTATCCCCTCAACTCCAAGTTTAGAGATGTTACTTACATCGAACAAGTCAAATCCAATACCAAGAAAGCTGTAAAATACTCCGAAAATTCCATTCCGCGTGTATCAACCTCCATACGCCTTCCTATCTCCTCAATTAAAGCCAAATAATTCGTATATATTCAAACAACGTGCAAACTAATCACAATTTATTCTAATACTTACAATTTAACAATTTATAAAAATTCTCAACTCCGCTCGAAAAGTCGACAGCGGGGACCACATCTCGGAATACGATGAAACTCATAAAATCCAATAACACATTCAATTACAAGTCCAACCATACTAATTTTACTCAAATCCGACTCCGAATCGATGTTCAAATGTCGAAAATTCATTTTATGGAATTGTAGAAATTTCCTCCGATTTTTCTTGAAATATCAATAAACTAACGCCAAAAATAAGGATTAATTCATGGAATATAATCACAAGGGAGTCACGAATACTTACCCCCAATTGTGTGGTGAAACTTACCTCTGAAAATCGCCAAAACCGAGCTCCCAACTCTGTTTATGTCAAAAATAGAGAAATCCTCCATTTATAGGAATTTAATGCTTGGAGCGCCACCGGTGGCATGGGGCGCTGCCTGGGGCACTGTTTCTAGAATTCAAAAACATCCCAGTGCCAGGGCTAGTGCCCCACACTACCCTGAGCGCTGGTGACGGGATTTTTCTTTCCAGACACGAAAATGGGCATAACTCTGTCATACGATATCTGAATTTGACGATGTTTTTTGCTATGGCTCCGTAATTTCAATACAAATCTAATGCTTTAATTAAAACTGAATTTGGATCTCATTTGCTTAATGTGATACCATGTATTCTTCAAGAATCGACGTCGGAACATTCTAGAAATATCCAAATTAAATTTTGTTAACCATCTGAAATCCACCCGAGGCCCTTGGGACCTCAACCAATTATACCAATAAATCCTAAAACATCATAAAATATTATTCGATGCCTCAAATCACATCAAACAATACTAAAAACACGAATCACACCCAATTGAAGCTTAATAAAAACTAACAATTCCAACTTCTACATTCGATGTCGAAACCTATCAAATCAAGTCTGATTGACCTCAAATTTTGCACACAAGTCATAAATGATATAACATGCATATTCTCATTTGAAAAATTAGATTCAGACCCCAATATCAAAAAGTAAGTCAACTCCTAGTCAAACTTCCAAACCTTCCATTTCCAACTTTCGCTATTTCAAGCCAAAATTAACTACGGACTTCCAAATAAATATCTGGACATACTCCTAAGTCCAAAATTATCATACGGAGCTATTGGAACCATCAAAACTCCATTTCGGAGTTGTTTGCATAAAAGTCAAATTCCAGTTAACTCTTTTCATTTAAGCTTTCAACATGAAATTTATTCTTCCGAACTAATTCTGAAACACCTCAAACATCAAAACCGACGATTTACACACATCATAATACATCATATGAAGTTATTCAAGATTTCAAATAGTTAAAAGGAGCGTAAATATTCAAAACGACAAGTCGGGTCATTACATTCTCCCCCACTTAAACTTACGTTCGTCCTCGAACATGCCATGAGTTGTTCCTAAACCCTCAAATTACTATGCCACCTTACCACACACATACCCGGGGGTGATACCATGCCACCATATTCCATATGGGCCTGACAACACAACATAATTGAAGATCATTACCTTAACTTTAGTCCGTAAAACTTAGAACCCAATTTCCAATACCCAAAATTTTCTACAAGACCCGAGTCTCACATCTACACACTATATAAGTTTGAACAAGTTGTATCAAGCCATAACTATAACCCCACATATAATCACATAACATACTACACAACTCACATACTCGTAGCACCATTCCCGATTACAGTAACTTCTCAAAACCAATCCTGTACTAGTATTAAACCCCATATCAAACAAAACCTCGTTCCAAAACCTTCATACACTGTTGATAATGAAAGAAACACGCGGAATCTCATGACCACTTATCATATCAACAAGTCATGGAGCTCTCTCACCCCAACCAGAACCATAATCACTTTCTAAGCTGACTTTCAATATTATCCTCCCGAATATACCGTAATCAAACCTGATAGTACCCATTCTAGGTCCAGTGACCTTATATTATTAAACATAACTATCCCACAGACATGCCACACCAATATAACTCAAGCCGCAACTGCGCAATCCGTGTACCCAAAAATGGGAAATGTCTCAAAGAAGAGAATCGTATTGCAAGTTCAACAAGCACCACCACAACCTCAATGCTATGAGTTCATCATATATTGTAGAAGCAAGATACACGAATCTAATAACAGTAACCAGCTCTCCTAGAGCTCACATTAACATCAATTGTATGGACAACTCACGTGCTATAGTATCAATATCTGGACCCGCACGGACAACTCACGTGCCAATAACACAATCCGCATGGCATGGTCACATGCATCTAGTCCAAGCATATCATACATGAGCAATCAATTAAGTACACATGTATATGCTACATGAAATAAGATTCACATGATCCCGGACTGGTATAACTAACACGCCATAGAGTAAGTATGTGCAAAATGTGCTATCACAACTCAAATCGGCAAGTTAACGCAAAAATAGTAGGCTTCCCCACTTGGCTCAAAGCCATAGATCATTTCATTCAATAACTCACAACACCCATACTGTATTACTACCATGATACTGCAGTGAGATTCAACCAAATTCTTCACAAGCTCATGCAACACCAACCATAAAATATCTCAATCATCCACTAAACATGCATTTATTTCTCTTGACAGTTAAGTCAACTTTCTCAACCAGATTTAAATTCAAATCTCAACACGTACACCCCGCCGGTAGAAAAGAAACTTTTCACTCAACATTATAAGGAGCACACCTCCGTAGATTACTCCGCATGAGATAACCCGCATGCTTAGCCTAAAATTGACATCTTGATATACCCTTTCGCAGCCACAATCACTACACGATCACTTAACCTTCATGAGTCTAAACTCATTAACAAGACATGATAATTTAATTTGTTCCATAATTTAACAACGTGAACTCTTCTCGTCACATTCAAACCATATGAATACACCCCGCAGTCGCATCATACTCATCATTCAGTTATTCCACCGCTCATCGAGCCATAAATTCCACTAGTAGGCATGCTACCGAACTTATAAGTCCAAAAGCACATGCTCACACAATTGAAACTATCGAGCCTGAGCTACGGTCCTAACTTGGCCTTAAGTCCTCTAGACTGGCCCATCACCAAAAAACATAAAGCACATCTCGCTCCTCATCCCTAGAATCACAAGCCGGCAATGCACGACTAATACTGAGTGCTCACATGCGCATACGAATGCATGGAAGAAATTCAAAGAGTTATGTATCAAGCTGAATCAATTCTGCACGATAAGAAAAGAAATATGGAAAATTATCCTAAATGCTCTGTAGTCTCTCGAAGATAAGTATGGACGTCATCATACCGATTCACAAGACTCTACTAGACACTTGCTCATGACTTGTAGAACATATAAACCTAGAGCTCTTATACCAACTTGTCACAACCCAAAATTTAACTAGTCATGATGGCACCTAACCTTGCCCGCTAGGTAAGCCAAATAACAACAATCTAATTCAATTAATAATTAACTGACTCTAATACACTCCCCAAGGACTGGTAGTACAAATCATGAGCTTCTAAGATTAGAATTTACAAAGCTGGTATGAAATAAATACATCATCTGTTCGAAACGTACATAAATAGATTTTTATAAATCTAAGGCTACCATGAACAAGAGGCAACTACAATTGGAATGCAGGTACGTCTTCAAATCCAACTCCTATTGATCATGGCAACATCAACATCCAATGTCTGCAAGCAAGGTGCAAAAGTGTAGTATGAGTACAACCGACCCCATGTACTCAATAAGTAACAAACCTAACCTTAGGTTGAAAGTAGTGACGAGCTGAAATACAGGTCGGGGTCCAACACCAATAGACAACAACAGTTCATAACAACATAATGGAAGTAATAAAAGAAGTAGTTCAGAGATAAAATGTTCAGCTCGTTCACAGTTCCAGAAAAATAGGCATGCTTTTCAAGTATATCAGCAAAAACCCAAATCTTTACCGAAATCACCAATGAGTACATTTTGTAAAACTGTGATTTTTCCCAAAAACTTTTCAACAACAAATAGGATATTTCATTTTCAAATGGCATGAGAAAAATACATCTCGATACCTACATGTCAATGAGTATGTGAAGTCATGAATGACGCAATATCGTACAGCATGAGCAAAATGCATCTTTATGCTTGTATGTCAAGTGTGCATGTCAATGCGATGCAACTCAGTGATAAAATCATGTGCATACTCTCAGAGTATCAATTCACTCAGTCCTCCCAGCTACTTAGTCCTCCCAGTCACTCAATCCTCCCAATCGCTCGGCACTCGCACTCAGTAGGTACATGCACTCACTAGGGGTGTGTACAGACTCCGGAGAGGCTTCTTCAGCCGAGGTACTATAATAAGCCAATCATGGCATGGATCAATAACATTTGTTGCGGCGTGCAACCCGCTACCATCATAAATCAATAAAATATGTTGCGTCGTGCAACCCGATCCCATAAACATCCTTACCATCAGGCTCTCGGCCTCATTCAGTCATCAATCTATCCAGTCTTTCGGGCTCTTAGTGTCATGAAAAGAATCAACCCAAAAATAATGATGTGATGTATCAATAAATGATAACAGATACTGAGATATGGTATGCATATGAATGCGTATGACTGAGTATGTAAGTGCAAAGTAAGTTGATAAATCAATAATAGAAATAACCTCGGTGGGTCTCAACAGAATAAGCATATAGCCTAGACATGATCTTTAATACGAGTCTCAGCTCAATTTCTCTAACACGTGGAGGATATGCGGATAATAACATGATTCTTTAATTTTACAACTTCACAAATTTTATTTAAGTTATAATTTCTATGGTGCACGCTCACACGCCCGTCACTCAGCATGTGCGTCACCTTCATATAATTCACATAACACGAAATTCAGGGATTTTACCCTCAGTTCCAAGTTTAGAAATGTTACTTACCTCGAACAAGCTAAATCCAATACCGAGCAAGCTGTACTATACTCCAGAAAATCCATTCCACGCGTATCAACCTACGTACGCCTTCCTATCTCCTCAATTCAAGCCAAGCGATTCATATTTATTCAAACAACGTGCAAATTAATCACAATTTACTCTAATGCTTACAATTTAACAGTTTACAAAAAATTCCAACTTCGCTCGAAAAGTCGACAGTGGGGACCACATCTCGAAATACGACAAAACTCACAAAATCGGACAACCCATTCAATTACAAGTCCAACCATACTAATTTTACTCAAATCTAACTCTGAATTGATGTTCAAAACTCGAAAATTCATTTTATGGAATTGTAGAAATTTTCTCCGATTTCTCTTGAAAAACCAATAATATAACGCCAAAAACAAAGATTAATTCATAGAAGATAATCACAAGGGAGTCAAGAACACTTACCTCAAGTTGTGTGGTGAAATTTGCTTCTGAAAATCGCCCAAACCGAGCTCCCAACTATGTTTATGTCAAAAATAGTGAAATCCCATGTTTATAGGGATTTAATGCTTGGAGCGCCACAGGTGGCGTGGGGCGCTGCCTGTGGCACTGTTTCCAGAATTCAAAAACATCCCAGCGCCAGGGCTAGCGCCCCACGCTACCCTGGACGTTGGTGACAGAATTTTTTTCTTTTCCGACACGGAAATGGGCATAACACTCTCATACGATATCAGAATTCGACGATTCCTTTTGCTATGACTCAGTAATTTCAATACGGATCTAATGCTTCAATCAAAACTGAATTTGGAGCTCATTTTCGTAATGTGATACCACTTATTCTTCAAGAATCGACGTCAAAAAATTCTAAAAATATCCAAATAAAATTCCGTTAACCATCCGAAATCCACCCGAGATCCTTGGGACCTCAACCAATTATACCAACAAGTCCTAAAACATCATACGAACTAAGTCGATGCCTCATATCACATCAAACAATACTAAAAACATGAATCACACCCCAATTGAAGCTTAATGAAACTAAGAAATTCAAACTTCTACACTCGATGCCGAAACCTATCAAATCAAGTCCGATTGACCTCAAATTTTGCACACAAGTCATAAATGACATAACAGACCTATTCCCATTTCCAGAATCGGATTCCGACCCCGATATCAAAAAGTCAACCCCCGGTCAAACTTTTAAACCTTCAATTTCCAACTTTTGCCATTTCAAGCGAAAATCAACTACGGACTTCCAAATAAATATCCGGACACAATCCTAAGTCCTAAATCACCATATGGAGCTATTGGAACCATCAAAACTCCATTTCGGAGTCGTTTGCACAAAAGTCAAACTCCGGTCAACCCTTTTCATTTAAGCTTCCAACATGAAATCTATTCTTCCGAAATAATTTCGAAACACCTGAAACATCAAAATCGACGATTCACACACGTCATAATATATCATATGAACCTATTCAAGATTTCAAAATAGTTGAAAGGAACGTAAATATTCAAAACGACAAGTCGAATCGTTACACTGTTAGTTCTTATATTAAATCTATTACCAAGTTCATTAGGTATTGTATAATTCAAATTAATATATAAATTTTGTATATGGGCATCTTGCACATGAAATGAAATCGAAGTGGGATTATTTTTTATTTTTTGCTTGACGGGTGTTACTCGTAATGGTTTTTATTATAAGAGCGTTAGTAATTGTTTTCCAAAAGAGAGGAATAGGACCCACTGCTCCAGAGATGAGTTAA
Organism: Nicotiana tabacum; assembly: GCF_000715075.1. Taxonomy (NCBI): domain Eukaryota; kingdom Viridiplantae; phylum Streptophyta; class Magnoliopsida; order Solanales; family Solanaceae; genus Nicotiana; species Nicotiana tabacum. The sequence goes on along the minus strand of NC_134096.1, from coordinate 136,719,612 downwards.
ACGTTACATGTGCAGTTTCCATTGGCTGAAAAACGAAATAGTATTTATCTGGCGTTGGATCTTTTCTGTGATTGGTTGGTTAAGTAGTTATGTGACAGGCAAGTAATCTTAGTCATTTCATTTTCTCTCCTTTTGCTAACTTTCATGAAAAATCCAGTTTCTTGCATATGAGTTAGTTTTAGCTGGGATGTCAAATTACGCTTATATCCCTCTTTCTGCCTCTGTATTTGCTGATAGCACCAAAATTAGTTAAAGTAGTAATAGCGTGTCTGGCCTATTCGGAGAAATAAGCTTATTTTGAGAAGTGTTTTTAAAAAAAATACTTTTGTAGAGAAGTAGTTTGTGTTTGGCTAATCACTCTTAAAAGTACTTTTGAGCAATAATTTGTGTTTGGCTAAATTTTTCAAAAAGTGCTTTTAAGTATCAAATTGCGAATAAGGACATAGATAGATTTGCTTAATAGTAGTTAATATTATAAGTAAATAAATAATCTTAAAAATTTATTATTACAGGTAATAATTAAATCTTTTTATTTTATTTAAATAAAATATGAAAATAAAATTTAAAAGTACTTAATTCTTTTAATATAAGTTAAATATATTAAAAATTATTCAACAAATATAAAAGCATTCACCCCTAAAGTCACTATATATTAGAAAGCTATCCTAAAAATAATAAAAAATATTTATACATTAATATCCTAAGTATTAGGTTTAACGATTATTTTGGTATATACTATATTTTATTAAGGGTATTTTTGGTACGAAGAAAAGTCAAAACTGCTTTTGCTTTTGGTAAGAAGCTATTTTTTTCTGCTTCTCAGAAACTGCTTCTGCTTCTTCCCAAAAGCACTTTTCCCCCCAAAAAAGCTTGGCCAATCAACTCAAGTTAGAGAAAAAAGTGCTTTTGAGAAAAAAAAAAAAATACTTTCCCCTTGAAAAACTTGGACAAACAGGCTATAAATCTCTCTTTGAAGGCAAATTTGGAGCTGAAAATTTGAATTGGACATACTAATCATGTTGGAACTTTAACAAGACAAAGTATTCTTTTGTACTTCCCCAATTTTTAAAGGACCATTGAAATTATGCTGATAGTCCGTCTCCTCTAAATTTAATATTTCGTCATAAAATTATTATTTTTATATCGATATTACTACTAGCTCATGTTATTTTTATAATTGCATGATAAGAAGAAATTTATTTATCATAAAATCACCATTTGTACATCAATATCATTGCATTTATGTTTTTTGTTTGAATAGGATCAAATTAGTTGCATGATAAGCACGTGTACACTTTTATTTTATTTTTTAAATTGGTCACAATTATATCATAAAAATACACCATATTTTCACGTTCTCCCAAATTCATAGATACAAATAAAGATAAGATCATAACAATAAGTTTGTTTTACTATCAGTTGGACATTACCAATCACCATCTATATACACCACATTTTCACCTTCTTCCGGATTCATAGATGCAAATAAAGAGGAGATCATAACAGTTAATTTATTTTACCATCAATTGGACATTACCAATATCACCATCTATCTCATTTTCTTTTTTACTATTCCATTATAAATTGTTTATTGTTCCGTATAAGAAAAAATAATTTCAATGGTGCATCAATATTTGGTAATCGAGTATTTAATTATATTTTTTTACAAATAACACATGACTGAATTTTGTGGATTACTTTATACCAAATTATGACTGGATAAAAATATGTACTATTAATATATTAATAAGGGCATATAAAACGATAATAATACTTTAAAGACAAGCCTAATCACTTTAAAGTAAAGAATAGTTCTAATAAAAAATTAAGCCTTTTCTCAACCAACAGTCCCGGAGTTAAAGTCTTTCAATGCGGCCATTTACCTGGGTAGAGATGCAGATGACTTATCCCAGTCATCATAAATAATTTCAAATACATATTGCGCCCGAGATATACCTTTCTTATGGTGATAGTACACCCATATTTCTGGTGGATGGATGTAATACACTTTTTGATCTTGTACCTAATGGAGTTTAAAGTTATATGTATTGATGAGATTAAAAATTATTTGCAACATAATTACAAGTAAATATTATGATAAGTAAGCATTAGTCTATAACATGATACAAAATAATATTAATTAATTTGCTCTAACAGATACACATAAAAAAATTATTTACATATCCAGTCCATATAACTTTAATCCTTTTTACGTAGCTTATCTACAAACCGAATGATCTTTGTAAATGTATGAGAATTAGCATGGCAAATCTGTGGTTAAGCTGGAAGGAGAGGTTGATAAGCAAATGTTTAATAGTTTAACATATTTATAAGATTTACATTTTAGCTCTCTAGAATCAGAGCCAATCGAATTTCTTCTTGAAAAATAAAATAATATATGATCTTCAAATTTCTGTCATTTCAACTGGTTTTTCAACAGACCCTCTTTCTTCATCTCTCTTTCCCTAAAAACCCTAATTTCAACTTCTTCTCTCATGTCCTGTAAAATGACAAGATCAGGTATTTAGCCTTCTCTGATTCTTATTATAATAAAAATTGGGCACTTCATCTTCTCTGCATATCAGAATTGTGACAAAGAAAAAACATCTAAGGAGCTAAGTTCTATTAGATTTGAATAATTCTCTTAAATCAGCTGCTAATAATCCTGGATTATGGTGAATTAAGCTCAAATTATCTGTTTTTAATCTTGAAAGGTTGGGAAAATCTTGAATTGACCTGAATTTGATTCATTTTCCATCTTTCTTTCTTCTCTTGGGTTATTTTTCTGATTCTCTTGTTTATGGGTTGGGATTGAATTTTGGATCTTTTGTTTGATTTGGATTGAATTCCATGAAGTGATTGAGTCTTGGTAAATTACATGTGAAATCTAACGTGGGTTCTGTAAAAAGCAAGCTGGTATGTGGATTGAGCTGGTTTTTGTTTTGAGCTTTGTGCTAAAGGTGCGATCTTTAATGTTGTTCTGTTGTTTGAAAGTGTGTATATGTTAAAATGAAGGTGGAAGCTAGCTCCAGGGTCACATGTGAAATTCTAATGTGGGTTTTGGAAATAGCAAGCTGGTATGCAGATTCAGCTGTTTTGAGCTTTGTGCTAAAGGTGTGATCTAATTTAATGTTGTTTTTTTGTAGATTGAAAGTGTGTAGATGTAAAAAAGAAGATGGAAGTTAATGTATGTGATATCAATCACTTGGATGCCGATGTGCTTTTGCCTCCACGAAAGCGGCTTCTAGCCGGATTGAAGAAACAGAATTCTGATGCTTACTCATCTACCCCATCCCCACCAACTGTTAGTAGTCCAGGGTGCGAGTTTGATATCCGTCTTAATAATCTATTGAAATCTCATTTTGGTGACTCTAATCGATCGAATGAGGAGATTGCTGAGGCTTCAAGATTGGCAGCTTTAGAAGCTGCGAAGGCTGCGAAAGCAGCAAGAGCCGTTGCAGAAGAGAAGGCTGCTAACGCAGCAAAGGCCGTGGCTGCTGCTAAAAGCGCTCTAGAATTGGTTGCTACTCTTTCTGATGAGACAGCCAGTAGGGACAAACATTTGAAGAGGAATAAGATGAAAAAACATGTTCCTGTTCAGATGCTGTACAATAAGAATAAAGGGACTAATAATTGTAGAACAGATGAAGAGTTAGCCCGGACGTTGCATAGGGCCATAAATAGCTCTCCAAGAATTTTGAAGAACTCAACCGATGACTCAAGAAATCACAAACACAAGAGGCTTAAAAGGTCCTCGCCATCTGAAAAACCTAAGCTTCAGAACGGAAGTACATCCTGGGAAGGAAACCGTCCTACCACGAGCAATGGTAATGGTTTTGCTAGAGAAAAACATTCAGATGGGCCTATCTCGGAGAAAGGCCTAGTTAGAGTAGATTTAAACACAACAAAATTCAATAAAGCTGACCACACAAAGATGGAAAATGGGGAAGCATCACAATCTAGTAAAGCTGACTATGTAAATACGGAAAACAAGGAAAGAGAATCAGTTATCTCAAAGGAGAAATTTGGGGATTCTCCGGATGATATTTGCAGCATTGGGAAAAAGAAGGGAAGGCTTAAGCAGAAAAAGTTACCCCTCAGCATTTGCAGCTTCAGGGATCAAGCAAACCCTAAAGAGGATTTGAAATCTAAGAGTCCATTGTCACTCGATGAAAACATCAGCAAAGGTACTACTACAAGTAGTAATCCCATGTTTCCGCTTGAGAGGGCATCAATGTGGAAGTGTCAGGCGTTCAAGGCACCCACATGTGTTGAACAAAATAAGATGATGCAGTCATAGTCTTGGACTTGGTATTTTCGTTTCAACAAGTGCGGCTACCGTGATGAGACTTGTAGTCTGAGGTAGTGTCATGTATGCTTTCTTTTATAGATAAGGCCTCTTCCGTCCAGTTTCTTTTTGCTTTTTGGCATTGTAATGTTTTGGACATACCACCGTGTATATTTTGACAATCAATTGCTTGCATATTTTGTATTGCACATAAAAGATGCCATCTATATTTTCGTCTGGCGAGTGGCAGCAGAGCCAGAAATAAGATGGAGAGACAATTAGGAATTTTCAGAAGTTTTCTTTTTCAAGTATGTGACAAAAAGTCTTAGAAGGACCATGAGTTATTTTAACATTGAAATAAATACAGAGAAAATAATCAGGGATGGCCTATAGCCCCTCAGAAATAAGAATGGAAACCAATTATACTCCTTATGTGATACTGGTTCGTCCACCATCCAGATTATGTCCACACAGCTAACCTCTAATCTCTGTTTGAGGGTCTAGCTTTGACTCGGAGAGTCTATTGGATAAATGAAAACAGATTTTCATTTTCGTCGCATATTTTGTCACATTGACAGGATGTTGTCAGCTTATGGAATGCCATTCCAGGTACTTTTGTCCATGACAAATGTTTGGAGTCATCATCAGTAACTCTGAAGGTGTTATATCGAAAATTTAAAAGGGATTCTCCAATAAGTGTCTTCCTTTAGTGAATCTGACTGCGGTATAATTTTTGATGCAGCTATGTGAAAAGTTGGCTATTTTTTTTTGGTTTTAACTTTGGTCAGTAACTTATCAACCAGTCATTTTTGGCACTACATTGCATGCATAATGCGTTGAATCTTCTTTCAAAATTTTGCGCGTGATTGCTGGTCGTGTTTTCACCCGTGGCTGTGATTGCCGGTGTCGGGGACTGTTTATGCTTTCATTTACATGTGTTTTCCCTGTTGAAAGTTTGGTTGTTTGTAATTCTTCTTCATTAAATTTTTTAAATTCAACGAATGACTGTTCTGCTTCATTTAGTTGGTTGAAGGAGCTACTGTAAGGTTAGGGAACTTGGACTTGAGTTTTTCTCCTATTTACATGCTTTTCCTTTGGTCTTTCTTGAAGGACAGCCTTCCAAATAGACTTGCCCTAATTTTCATAATTTTTTTTAAAAAAATGCTATTTTTTAGGTGAATTGCACTTGCTTCTTTCTATCAATGTAGTTGCCTTTTGTCATGGAAAGAGGATGTTAATCTTAAAAGGTTAAGTAATTAAGTTCCAGTCCATATCTTCGTATCTGTAAAGTTTTGGAGAGGCAGTGTTACTCGGTACCTATGCTGGTGGGAGGTAGCAGGTATTTGATGGATTAATCAAGGTCCGTGCAAATTGATCGGACACCGCCTTTACAACCTCCCCCCCAAAAAAAAAAAAAGAAGAAGAAGTAAATCATTCAAGCTTGAGGAGGAATCATCCTTTGTCCTGTAAGAAACTCTAATTTCAGTCATAAGCTCAAGTTCTGTGAGATGGAGATGGAATATCAAAGAACTGAAACTCAAAAGTTTTTGAGAATTTCAGATATTCTACGGTTCAAATTCCAGAGTGCCCAAGGTTTCATTCCCACTTCAAAAACTTATTATTCTTTCCCTTATTCGTTTTACCTTTATGTCTTTTTAACGCTATTTTCATCAGTTCAATATCCAAAGGAAAGACGAGAATTCAACGGTGGCAGACAAAAGATTAGGCCAATTCTTAGCTTGAAAAACGAGTGACAGCCAATTCAAATGTAAATACAGTACTAGATAAGCAAATTGACTAATAGGCTTGATAGTGAGAGTAGCTAAAGCTAATTATGATTGTGCCCAGTTGGGTGAGTTGGTTACATGTTTTGTTCATTCTTAGTAAGTGTTTGATGTTTAACTGCCTTACCAAGTCACTGTGTTGGTATTAATTTGTGCCATTATTACTATTGTAAGTTCATTTCCATTAGACTAGTAACTGACCATATGTCAGATTAAACCTTCTTTTTTTGTTTTGTGATCGAAAAATCCCCGAGGGTCAATGGTGCACGATTTCAAACTCTATGGATAATGGACTCTTCCTGATTCAACTTAAATACAAAGCTTTTGTATGATGCTGGACTAGAAACCTTTACATACACCGAACTCATACATATATGTTGCGCTCTTACAATAGTGTTAGGTTAAAGAATTAAAGTTGGACCCTTGTGAAGATCGTCTCTTTGTAGTTCCAAGGAGAACAAATTAATAGTTGGGATACAGTTTTTGGGCTGGTTTAATCTTCTGTAAAACTTACAGATCTGGATATCTACTTCATTTAGTAGCTTAACCAAACCGTTTGGCCCAACATAGTGTGCATGTATTAGTACTGGCTACAAGTACAGTATTGACCTGTAAATCCAAATATATTATTCCTCCCTGCGCTCTTAAGAGAAGGAAAAAAAGAAAAGAAAAAGAAATTAAGGCAATCATATTTAAAATGTTCAAATCGGTGGTAAGAGGCCTCTCTTTTGCGACACTCTACTTATTACTTCTATATTTTAAATACAAACAGACCGTAGGTGGCGTTTGTTTGAAGTTTTGCACCTTTTGAGTTTGCAAACTTAATTTTGAATTATTAGAGAAAGTGTTTGTTTGAGCTAATTCTTGGAAAAAAACGTAAACTTTAAACAAATGCCTCCATAATTTTCATAAGTCAACAAAGAGAGAGCAGCAGCGCTCTGGATATAATTTTTTTCCAATTATTTATGTTGATTCCACATTTCTGGATTTTTTTTGCATGTTTTGAAATCTGATATTATGGTAAATATTTAAATTTAGAACCAATAGCACCTCCAGAAGAGAGACCAGCTTTGTCCACGACTATATCTATCTCTGACTAAAGTTTTGATGCACAATCTATCTATCTATATCTATCTATATTATATTAAAAGCACTAACACCTTTAGCGAAATGTCGTTCGCATTTTTTACCCTCCGCAAATGCACTTTATATTGAATAAAATGGTAAATAAAGGAATAAGTAATTAAGAAGAAGGCAAGAAGTAGGAAACTCCTTTTATTAGTATCCCTGATACTCTACAAAGAGGCAGAACACTTCGTAGGTTACAAAAGGAAAAAAAATAAGATCATAAGTAAGAAGCTCATTAATTAATATCCTATTAAAGAGGTCAAAATGTTTGTGGTTCAAAAAGAAAAAAAAGAATAAGAACATCAGTTAGTAGGATTTTAACTACGCACATTTTGACCTCAAGAAATAAAAAAATCATTAAGTAGAAAGATTTTAAAGTCCATCAGTAAGATTTTAACATCAGTATGTAGAAAATTCATCATTTAATAATCCTATTAAAGAGGTCAATGTTTTAGTAGGTTGATAAGAAAAAAAAAAGAATAAGACAATAGTTCGGACATTCATTATTATCCCTATTGAAGAGTGTAAAAAAACAGTTAGTATCCTGATCTTTTATTTTTCATGAACACATTCTTTTAGTTTTCTATCTATCTATCTATCTATATTTATATTTATATTTATATGTATAGCTATCTATCTATCTATCTATCTATCTATCTATCTATACTATATTAAAAGTACAAAGCCCTTTAGCGAAATGTCGTTCGCTTTTTTATCCTTTAAAAATAGATTTTACACTGGACAAATTTTAATTTTAATTATTTTTCTAATATTTAGGACTTCTAAATCAAATAAAATTTTAGTTATTAAACTTTTCCTTATTTGGACTAGGTAAGAAGTCCTAATATTTAGGTTTTTAAATGAGTAATATTATCTTTCTATGTTTAGTATTTGTGGAAGTTGTAAAAATATGTAGGACGACAAAATATAATACCAACCAACTTGTATGGTGTATAAAAGGTGCAAATTTTAAACGTAGAATAATGGCAAAAACTTTAAAAAGTTATCTTTTTTTCCAAATCAATTAAAGTTTGTTTGTCTAATCATTACTTTGAAACATGTAAGAAATTTTAAATAGGAAGTAAAAACAATTATTATTTTAAATATATAATATAAGTTATTTATTTATTTAGAAAAAAATTATAACAAACTGTAATATGCTAATTTTATAAAAATAATGGTTAATATACTTAAGAAAGTTATCCCCTTTTCAAAATTACTTAAAGTTTTATCTATTTCCTTATTTGAACTATGTAAAAGATCTTAATATAGGATTTTAAAATCATTTAATATATTAATTATCTAATATAAATTATTTATTTATTTAAAAAATTTAATATAATTATAATTCTTTACATATTAACTTTGAACTATATATATGAACCATAATACATCTGCATATCAAATTTGGGCTACTTTTCACCCAAATAATATTTTTTTTACATAATTTTTGAAAACTACATTTACCAATTAGAACAAGCAACTATATATTTAAAAATATAAAAGATATAAAGAGATAGGGAGAAAGAGAGATCGGAAAGGTAATTGGCAAGAGTCAATAACACTAATTATTCTGCAAACACAAAGATTCAATAGTGAAATATGATCATATTAGTTTTTTTAAAACCTTTTGAACATGCAATTCATAGTGGATAAAATTATAACTATAGTTAGATATTTATATCATGAGATGACCTTTAAGAATTTGAATCAATAAAAAATATATTATTTTTGTTAATATTGATAATAAATAATTAAATCTCTAAATTATACAACTAATTAGCAAAAGAATCCTATTCAATTATTTTCTAAATTCATGAAAAATAAATTTTCAATTTGACAAACTCTTAATTAGGGTACATAAAGTTATTTTTATAGAAAGAGTATTAGTACTAAAACCAATCAAAAAATAAAGCAAATCCAGATATAATATAGTATTAAGAGTCTAATTGGTAAAATGTAAACTTGAAGCAATAAATATGAAATAACAAATGACAAGATGTATTCTATTTGAGTTATCATAAATTAATTTTTTCTTTTTTCGCATTTGTTCCAGCAAATAATAGGCCTCTATATTTAGTTCATAATTATTTATTATAAAATATTAACAAAAAATTACTCATTTTTAGACTTTAGATTATCACGTATCAAATTTTAAGAGCTATAAGCTAAACTTCTCATTCCCGAATCTCTAAAATATCAAAAAAATAAATTTTTTAATTTGTTTTATTTGTCAAATCTTCGAAGAATAACAATAACAATATTTTTGTGTTATTTATTTTCAGTATTAAGTCAATAAAATAACAACAATTTTCATAAAATATTCCCAGAAAAGTTCTCAAAATCACAATAAGGATTTGCGGACGATAGCGGGACATGATTATTTCCTTTATTAAGCTAGCTAAATAGGGTCGACATTCATCATTTTTAGGAACTTATAATTATTTTTTTAATTTTTAATTTATAACTCTAACAAATTATATGATAACATCTAAGTGATTTTTAAACTTATTTACTTATTAATATGGGTACACGCGCAAAACGCATATTCTAAGACTTATACTATATTAAAAGCACGAAACCCCTTAATGAAATATTATCATCTTTTTTTACCCTTCAAAAAAATATTTCACACTAGACAAAATTATAATTTAATTTTATTTTCCTAATATTTAGGAATTTGATTCAAGTAAAAATTTAATTATTAATTTTTTTCTTACTTGAAAAAGTAATTAACACCAAAAAAAAGAAAAATCTCAGGTTGACACCTAAATTGGAGAAATCAAAGTAGGAAACTAAATATTGTGCACCTAGAACTCTATTAGGTTTAGGAGTCTTCATTATGAGTATAAGCGAATTGGATTTTAAATATTTTTCTTTTATAAAAAAAAATATCCTCTGAGTTTTGGCAGGGTAACTTCCCTTCCTTCTCCAAGGAAGTTCAACAAAAGAGGAACAAAAGGCCTTTTACAATATTAATTAGGGGTGTTCATAAAAATCCGAAAAATCGAGCCAAACCGAAAACCGAACCAAACCGATCAAAACAACCGATATTTTTAGGTTTGATTTGGTTTTGGTTTTAAATTTTAAAAACCGATCAAATTTGGTTTGGTTTTAGTTTTAATAAAAAAATAACCGAAAAAACTGAACCAAACCGACTATAAAAGTAGTTATTTAAATTTATTATTACACCTATATATATGTATATTTTTATATAATGTTTCTAAAATTTAATGGTACATATTAGTCATTTGTATTTTTAGTTTAGTTCTTTGCTATTATAATAATCTAATTCTTTGCCTTCTAGTTTGATTGGTAGTTTTCTTTTACTAAGTACAAGAATTTATTTCATGTTAAAAATAATCAATTTTTAATTGAGTACTTAAGTTATTCATCACTATTTGAGTCAATTATCATCAATATATCTTGGTAAATGATAGATTTCTCAAAGAGCAATTGGTTTGATAGCGTTACATTGAAAATGTAGTCGCCGGAATATGCGTTTGGTAGTGTATGTCTCATATTTAAGAAAAAACCGACAAAAACCGAATCGATAAAAAACCGACTTAATTGGTTTGATTTGGTTCCAATATTTGAAAAACCGACTTACTTGGTTTGATTTTTTTTTAAGGGAAAAACCGACCCAAACCGAACCATGAACACCCCTAATATTAATTATAATAACAATCATCCAGAATTAAAAATTGCACTTTCGATAAACTTTGATTTTTATTTATAAGGTAAATAAGTAATTTTAATTTATACATTATATTTAAAGATTATTACATTTAAATTTTATAATAATCGCTAGGCTTACTCTATAACTAGTACTATATTAAAAGTGAGAAGCCCATAAGTTAAAAGTTAATTTACCTTTTTACCCTTCCTAAAATCTAATTACCCTCCTATATATGGCTACAAATAACCTCCAAACCTTCGTACCCCTTCATTAGAAAATCATAACTATTCAAACAGTCATCTTCTTTCCGGCGGAGAAGAAAAATAGCACTCTGCATAATATTTTGCCAGCACGAAGATGGGATTTTCATGGACATGTTTATTGTTAGATTGGACAAATAAAGGATGTGTCTAATAAATATCTCTCTTTCTCATGGTTTGCTTTGGTGTTAATGATTCGGTGGATTCTAAATCTAACACGTTCATATCAACCTTTAATGTAGCTTATATATCCAGTGACTTAAATACATTTCGCAGCCACGCAATTTCATCTGCAACTCACAGGAATAATTAATTGCCATAACGCTCATGAGATATATGATTTTAATTTTTTCTTCTTTTTCAGATCATGATTAGAAATATTTGATGCCACAATTTTGGAAGAAGATCATCTCCAAAGCATGGATTCATGAAGAAAGCGATAATGAAAATCAGGTGTTCTACTTTCTTAGTCATTTTCTTTTACTTATTCCTATGGTATACGGTCGAAATAGATTTCGGCCTTCCGACGTTCGATCGAGTTCGAATGGTAAGCAACCATAGTGGGATTTTGGGATGAGTTCCGAAGACAATACAAACGAGCCTCGAGTTCCAAAGACTGATCGAGGAGTCGGCTCGATGCTATTATCGAGCCCATGACCAAATCGATCCGCAAGGCAACGTGAGGGTGGTCGGAAATGCGCTACACCCCGAAGGTCGAACTCAAGCCAAAGCCGAGGGCTCGATCCAATAACGAGTTCGAGCCAGTATCGAGCTCGCAGACAAGAGCCGTTATAACCGCACTAAGGGAGAGAATCTTTGCGGGAATCGAGGAAGAGACAATTCATCATGAGTTCTCCACTATATATATATTTTTTTTATTGTAAAAAAAGTAGGATCCCTCTACTATAAAAGGGAGAATCCTTGTAAGCATAAGGTAGCCTCACACACTATAGCAAAAGATCACTTCTCATATTGAAAAATATCCCCTTGTGCTCGTTTTACTTTATCTTATTCATTCTTCTTGTTCACTATTCTCATTCCCATAGTCAAGAATATAGGTATTGCTATTTCTCTATACGGTTTGTATCAAACTATATCATATATCTTTAGAACCATACTCAAATTTAACTTTATCCGATATTCTGGATAAACAGTTTGGCGCCCACAGTGAGGCTAAAGATAACAACGATTGCTTGATATAAATTTGCAATACACACCAGTTTACAACTTCGAATCAGCAATGGCCTTACCTATCGACCACGAACCCGGCCTTCAAGATGAAACCAACAACTTGGTACCCGGGGCCGGAAGGTCACTTGACGATGCCACTGAAGCTTGAATCGAAGTACCTGAAATTCGAGCCGGAGTACCGTTAGATGTTAATTCGCAAGTGGCTCTTGAGACGAACCAACGTTCCGAACCGAAAAAAAGCATTCAGGGCGGTACTCGATCCGTAGCTCGAGACACCCATAACGTGGAGGAAATCGAAGTTAGCTTACGTATGATCTTCGAGATGTTACAAGCCCAACAAGTAGCGATAGCTCAGTTGCAGAGCCAAACTCATATACAAAGCAGGCCAGATCCCAATTCGCTTCGAGAAACCACCCCATAACGGAGCCGCCATAGTGAAATCAAACGAGCAAGAATCGGGGACCACTCCCGAAATTACTAAATTGCTCGAGGAACTCACAAAACGAGTCGAAGCCAATGACAAGAGAGTGGAAACATACAATGCCAGGGTCGATCAGATCCCGGGAGCTCTTGATAAAAGGGCTGGATTCGAAAAAATTTATACAAAAGCCTTTCCCTCGAGTGCGGCCCCAAAACCAATCCCCAAAAAATTCCGTATGCTCGAAATTCCCAAATATAACGGTACGACCGATCCCAATGAACACGTCACCTCTTACACATGTGCCATCAAGTGTAATGATTTGGAGGACGATGAGATAGAATCCGTATTGTTGAAAAAGTTCGGGAAGACCCTCTCGAAGGGAGCGATGATTTGGTATCACAATCTGCCGCCAAATTCTATCGATTCTTTTGCCATGTTAGCAGATTCGTTCGTAAAGGCACATGCTGGTGCCATAAAGGTTGCAACAAGGAAATCAGACCTCTTCAAAGTAAATCAAAGTGGTAATGAAATGTTGAGGGAATTAATATCCTGATTTCAAATGGAGCGCATGGAATTGCCACCGGTCACAGACGATTGGGCCATCCAAGCTTTCACCTAATGGTTGAACGAGCAAAGTTCAATAGCATCACGTCGACTGAAGCAAAATTTGATTGAGTATCCAACAATAACTTGGGCGGATATACACAACCGATATCAGTTGAAAATTATTGTCGAAGATGACCAGTTGGGAGCTCCGTCTGGATCCATGCATCAGAACAGGACTACTATTAAAAACCAAAGGGAGATCGACAAAGAACAAAGGTCGAACAGAGATCGATATCAACCGTACGTCGTAGATTGGATGAACAACGGTTCATTGCGCAATACCGCTCGGAACAATCGAAGGAGTGATCGAGGGCAAGATTCTCGGGGGCTTATGAACAAGAGTGACTTTGATAAATATGCCAATCCTATGGAGGCACCTAGGCTATCAGAGTACAATTTCAGCGTCGACGCATCGGGCATTGTATCGGCGATCGGAAGAATCAAAGATACTAGGTGGCCCAGACCCATGCAAACCGACCCTTCCCAAAGGAACCCGAATTTGATGTGCAAGTATCATGGTATGCATAGCCATAGGACTGAGGAATGCAGACAATTGAGAGAAGAGGTAGCCCGCCTATTCAATGAGGGCCACCTTCGAGAGTTGCTCAGTGACCGAGCTAAGAATCACTTCAGAGAAAGAGATGCCGGAAAATGAGATAAACATGAGGAACCTCTGCATATCATTCACATGATCGTCGGTGGGGTCGATATTCCACAGGAACCCGTTCTCAAATACGGCAAGATACCGGCCACAGGGGAAAAACGAACCCGAGGTTATGCACCCGAGGGCACTTTATCATTCAGAATCGAAGAAGTTGAAGGCATCTCTCACCCTCACAACGACGCTCTGGTAATTTCGATCCTATTAAATAAAATTCAAATTAAGCGCATCTTAGTGGATCCAGGTAGCTCTGCAAATATCATCCGATTTTGAGTAGTGGAGAAGCTCGATTTACAGAATCAAGTCGTGCCCACAGCTCGGGTCTTAAACGGCTTTAATATGGCCAGTGAAACAACTAAAGGGGAAATTATCCTGCCCATAAATGTGGCTGGAACCGTCCAAAACACCAGGTTCCACATAATTGAAGGCGATATGAGGTACAATGCCCTACTCGGAAGACCATGGATCCACAATATGAGGGCAGTACCTTCGACTCTACACCAAGTAATGAAATTTCATACGTCGGACGCTGTGAAGACAGTGTATGGGGAGCAACATGCTGCGAAGGAAATATTTGCGGTCGATGAGATAACACCGATACCAACGTTGTCGGCCTCAGAAAGGTCGAGCATAAAAAATAGGCGAGGAACCAAATAGCAATCACAGCAACCGGTCTTGACCGAATCGGTGAAACATGAAATAGATGATAACGAAGAAGAATTTTTGACACCTCGAGCTCTCATCGTCCCCGACGACTCCAACGCCATCAAGTCGACAATCGAAGAACTGGAGCATGTTATATTAATCGAACATCTTCCCGAGAAAAAGGTATACATGGGTACGGGGGTGACCCCCGAACTCAGAAAAAAACTCATTCAATTTCTTATTAATAACATAGCTTGTTTTGCTTGGTCCCATTTAGACATGGCGGGGATCCCACCATCGATAACAACGCACCGGCTAAGCTTGGACCCTAGGTTCAAACCGGTGAAGCAAAAAATAAGACCCCAATCCGAGGTGAAACACGCATTTGTAAGGGATGAGGTAACTAAACTTCTCAAAATAGGGTCAAGTCGAGAAGTGAAATATCCAAAATGGTTGGCCAATGTGATTGTAGTCCCCAAGAAAGGGAACAAACTTAGAATGTGTGTAGATTATAAATATTTAAACAAAGCATGCCCCAAAGATTCCTTTCCACTACCTAGCATCGATCGCTTGATCGATGCCACGACCGGCCACGAGATCCTCACTTTTCTCGACGCCTACTCCGAGTACAATCAAATTAGCATGAACCCGGAGGACCAAGAAAAAACTTCGTTTGTCACTAAGTATGGAACCTATTGTTATAATATAATGCCGTTCGGGCTAAAAAACGCAGGGGCTACGTACCAACGCCTAGTGAATAAAATGTTCGAAGAACAAATCAATGGAAGTTTACATTGATGACATGCTAGTTAAGTCCCTACGTGCAGAGGATTATTTGGCTCATTTGCAGGAAACGTTCGAAATTCTAAGGAAATACAACATGAAGCTCAACCCCGAAAAATATGCCTTCGGGGTCGGATCGGGCAAGTTCCTCAGCTTCATGGTGTTGGATATGGGGATCGAGACCAACCCCGACAAAATCAAAGCCATCGAAGACATCACCGTCGTGGATAATGTGAAAGCAGTGCAACGGCTGTCCGGATGGATAACTGCCTTAGGCCGATTCATTTCAAGGTCGTTAGATCGAAGCTACAGATTCTTCTCTCTACTCAGAAAGAAGAACGATTTTGCCTGGACCCCGGAATGCCAACATGCACTGGAACAACTGAAGCGGTACCTATCGAGCCCACCATTACTTCTCACTCCGAAGGCAGATGAGAAGCTTTACCTATACTTGGCAGTATCGGAAATCGCTGTGAGTGGTGTCCTAGTTTGAGAAGAGCAAGGTACGTAATTTCCTGTTTATTATGTAAGTCGGACCTTAGGAGAGGCAACGATTAGATACCCACACTTAGAGAAACTGGCACTTGCATTGGTAAGCGCCTCTAGAAAGTTAAGACCGTACTTTCAATGTCACCCCGTATGCATTTTAACCACTTACCCACTTCGAAACATTTTGCACAAGCCCGAGCTATCGGGCCGACTGGCCAAATGGGACGTTGAGCTCGGTGGGTACGATATTGAATATCAACCTCGGACAACCATCAAGTCCCAAATTCTAGCCGACTTCGTGGCCGACTTCACCCTAACCCTTGTACCCGAAGTTGAAAAGGAACACTTGTTAAAATCGGGTACATTGACGAGGGTTTGGACCCTCTACACAGATGGTGCTTCAAATGTGAAGGGTTCCGGGCTTGGCATCATACTAAAGCCTCCCACAGGTGGCATTATTAGGCAATCCATCAAAACTACTAGATTGACTAACAATGAGGCCGAGTACGAGGCCATGATTGCAGGTCTCGAGCTAGCCAAAAGCTTGGGAGCAGAAGTCATCGAAGCCAAATGTGACTCTTTGTTAGTGGTAAACCAAGTGAACAAAACTTTCGAGGTTTGAGAAGAAAAGATGTAGAGGTATTTGGACAAACTACAGATAACTCTACACCGTTTCAAAAAATGGACCTTACAACATGTACCTCTAGAACAAAACAGTGAGGCCGACGCACTCGCAAATCTGGGGTCATCGGTCGAAGAGGATAAGATCGACTCGGCGATTGTCGTTTAACTCTCGAGATCTATAATCGAGGGTGGGAACACCGAAATAAATTCCACAAGCTTAACCTGGGATTGGAGGAACAAGTACATTGAATACTTAAAAAATAGAAAACTCCCATCAGACTCTTAAGAATCTAGAGTTCTACGAACCAAAGCTGCTCGATTCGCTTTGGTTGAAGATGGAACATTGTACAGAAGGACATTCGACGGACCACTAGCAGTGTGCTTAGGTCTAGGGGACACCGATTATGTTTTACGGGAGGTCCATGAAGGCACTTGTGGAAACCACTCCGACACAGAACTACTAATTCACAAAATATCAGAGCAGGATACTACTGGGATAGCATGGAAAAGGACACTAAGGAGTTCGTTCGAAGATGCGATAAATGTCAAAGGTTTGCACCAATGATCCATCAACCAGGAAAGCAGCTTCATTCAGTCATCTCTCCATGGCCATTTATGAAATGGGGAATGGATATCGTCGGCCCTCTACCATCGGCCCCAGGTAAAGCTAAATTCATTTTGTTTATGAGTGACTATTTCTCTAAATAGGTTGAAGCACATGCGTTCGAAAAAGTAAGAGAGAAAGAAGTTATAGATTTCATCTGGGATCACATCGTGTGTAGATTTGGTATACCAGCAAAAATAACATGTGACAATGGTAAGCAATGTATCGACGTTAAAGTGACAAAATTTCTCGAAGACCATAAAATAAAAAGGATACTATCAACACCATATCATCCTAGTGGGAACGGACAAGCCGAATCAACGAACAAAACTATCATCCAAAACATGAAGAAAAGATTGAACGAAGCTAAAGGAAAGTGGAGAGAAATTTTGCCCGAAGTCCTTTGGGCATATCGGACAACATCTAAATCCAGTACATGAGCAACTCCATTTTCCCTAGTATATGGATCCGAAGCCTTAATTCCGGTCAAAGTCAGGGAGCCAAGCGCAAGGTTTCGACATACATCGGAAGAATCGAACTACAAGGCAATGAATACTAGCCTCGAATTATTAGACGAAAAACGAGAAGCAGCACTGGTTCGAATGGCTGCACAAAAATAACGAATCGAGAGGTACTACAACAGAAGAACCAATCTCCGCCATTTCAAGACCGGGGACTTGGTCCTAAGGAAGGTCACTGTCAACACTCGAGATCCTAATGAAGGGAAGCTCGGCCCAAATTGGGAAGGACCCTATCGAGTCCTCGATATAGTCGGGAAATGGTCTTATAAACTTGAGGCAATGGATGGAAAACCACTACCAAACAATTGGAACATATCGCTTCTCAAACGATATTACTGTTAAGGTATGATTTTCTCCTCTCTATCATCTATATACGTTCATTGGACGCTAACTCATTGCAAGAATTAGACTAAAAACATCAAGACCTCTGGTTTCAAAGAACGCATTGTACTCTTTTTCCCCTTAGTTCGATTTTTATCCCAAATGGTTTTTTTTCCGGTAAGGTTTTTAACGAGGCAACAATTATGTGCTACCCGAGGACAAAATCAGCAGTATCCGAGGCTTCTTCATAATCAACCTCGAATATTGGGTGGCTACCAATCGAGTAAATCAAGTTCGGCACAAGAAAGTTGTTTTCATATCTAATTCTTGTTGAATTCTTGTCGAACAAGGTCCTGATAGAGAAAAGTGTAAGGGCCAAATGGTCAAAACGAACCATGCCCACGTAGTTTTGCTCGAACCCTGTCACAAGATACAAACACATGTATAGTGATAAAGGAGAGCTTCTAATTTCAGATATCTCACACTTTGAAAAGATTTTCCTATTTCATGATTCAAATAGGTTAAAAAGCCTACGGGCTAAGATATTTTGAGTTCGAGTTTGAAACAATCACTCACTCAATTATTTAAGCCTAAGGGCTATCCTACTTCGAGTTCGAGCAATCACTCACTCGATCATAAAAGGCCTACGGGCTAAGATATTTTGAGTTCAAGTTCGAAACAATCACTCACTCAATTATTTAAGCCTAAGGGCTATCCTATCTCGAGTTCGAGCAATCAC
The DNA here is from genome assembly GCF_000715075.1 of Nicotiana tabacum. NCBI lineage: Eukaryota > Viridiplantae > Streptophyta > Magnoliopsida > Solanales > Solanaceae > Nicotiana > Nicotiana tabacum. The sequence continues at coordinate 136,700,868 of NC_134096.1, read as the reverse complement.
TCAGTCGATCATTAAAAGCCTACGAGCTAAGATATTTTGAGTTCGAGTTCGAAACAATCACTCACTCAATTATTTAAGCCTAGGGGCTATCCTACCTCGAGTTTGAGCAATCACTCACTCGATCATAAAAAGCCTACGGGCTAAGATATTTTGAGTTCGAGTTCGAAACAATCACTCGCTCAATTATTTAAACCTAAGGGCTATCCTACCTCGAGTTCGAGAAATTACTCACTCGATCATAAAAATCCTACGGGCTAAGATATTTTGAGTTCGAGTTCGAAACAATCACTTGCTCAATTATTTAAGCCTAAGGGCTATCCTACCTCGAGTTCGAGCAATCACTCACTCGAACATAAAAAGCCTACGGGCTAAGATATTTTGAGTTCGAGTTCGAAACAATCACTCACTCAATTATTTAAGCCTAAGGGCTATCCTACCTCGAGTTCGAGCAATCACTCACTCGATCATAAAAAGCCTACGGGCTAAGATATTTTGAGTTCGAGTTCGAAACAATCACTCACTCAATTATTAAAGCCTAAGGGCTATCTTACTTCGAGTTCGAGTAATCACTCACTCGATCATAAAAGGTCTACGGGCTAAGATATTTTGAGTTCGAGTTCGAAACAATCTCTCACTCGACCATAAAAGCTACGAAGACCGAATTCGATGAAATCGCATATAAAAGCATTCGCAAGGCATGAACGAAAGCTTCACAAGGCAAGAAAGCCGAAACAAGTCAGTAAAAGAAAAAGATATTTTTATAAATATACAAAGATTATTTATATGAATAAAAGCGACATAAAAGCTAAGGGCTAAGCTTCTGGGTTGTCATCAAGAGCGGTCTCTTCTCCACCGGGCTCCCATTCGTCATCGGACCCGCCCTTGCTATCGTCGTCATCATTATCATCGCCATCGGAAACTAAGGCTTCAGCATCAGCTTCGAGTTCTTTGGCCTTTTTTATCTCTTCGGCAAGATCGAAACCTCGAGCGTGTATCTCCTCAAGGGTCTCCTTCCGAGATCGACACTTAGCAAGTTCAGCAACCCAATGTACTCGAGTGTCAGCAGCATCTGCTGCCTCTCTTGCCTCCATTTGAGCAGCCTCGACATCGGCCCGATAAACAACAATAGACTTGTCCGCCATGACTAGATACCAAGGGCTATAACTTTCATTTGTTACTCATCTCCCAATGCCTTATATATTTCTAGATATAAGCTTCCAAAGTCAGCCCTGTGCAACCGAGATTTCCAAACTCTTCCCAGACAGCCTATAGTGTATCTACCATAACGTTTTGTACACAACTCCAAATCACAAATGGTTTACCTTTCTGAAAACTAAACATCAAGGGCTACAACTTATATTTTTAGATCATCTTCAAATTCCTTATAGATTGTGAGATATAAACTTCCAAAGTCGGGCCAGTGCAACAGAGATTTGTTCTACGTGATCGCGAAAGAGCTTCCGCGATCGCGATTCACAAGGCCCCAAACTGCTGGTTGCTCTTCGCGAACGCGAGCAAATGTTCGTGATCGCATGCACACCTCTGTAGGCAGAAACCAACAGTTAAAAATGACCTAGAAATGGTCCGAAACCACCCCAAAACTCACCCGAGCCCCTCGGGACCTCAACTAATTATATCAACAAGTCCTAAAACATTATAGGAACTTAATCGAAACCTCAAATCACATCAAACAACGCTAAAACCACGAATCATCCTCTAATTCAAGCTTAATGAAACTTAAATTTTCCAACTTCTACAATTTGTACCGAAACTTATCAAATCAAGTCCGATTGACCTCAAATTTTGCACACAAGTCTTAAATGACATAACAGAGCTATAAAAATTTTCGGAACTAGATTTCGACCCCGATATCAAAAAGTCAACTCCCCGGTCAAACTTCCAAACTTAAATTCTTATTTTAGCCATTTCAAGCCTAATTTAACTACGGACTTCGAAATAAAATTCTGAACACGCTCCTAAGTCCAAAATCACCATACGGAGCTATTGGAACCATCAAATCCCAGTTCCGGGGTCGTTTTTTCAAAATATTGACCGAAGTCAAACTTGGCCTTTTAAGGCTAACTTAAGGAATCAAGTGTTCCGATTTCAACCCGAACACTTCCAAATTCCGAACCAACCATCCCCGCAAGTCATAAATCAATAAAAGCACATTAAGAGAGTTTTATTTTAGGGAACGAGGTTCTAAAAGTTAAAATGACTGGTTGGGTCATTACATTCTCTCCCACTTAAATATACATTCGTCCTCGAACGTGCTAAGGAATGTTCCTGAATTGTACCAAATCATTGTTTAACACCTCGTTTACCTACCCGTGCTACCACACCGAGTTGAGCACATTAGCTCGAGCCAATATGAAGATTCTCCCATTTATCTTGGAAATTAAGCCTTAGAGCCAAATTCTAACATCCAGAATTTTCCACCATGCCCGTTTCCAACTTATGAGCACCGTATCAATCACTACACGATGCACCAATACAAGATTGCATACCTTGGTTGAATTTAAACCATGCACCGCACCATTCACATGCCCATAATAACATACTCGATAACAATAGTCGAGATTCCACGAATCTGGTGTCCACAACACATCTCATGATACATATAAGTCATGTTCCAACTCTCTCAATGCTTCCACGATGGAAGAAATGTGTAGGAATTCATAACCAACTGCCGAGTCAATAATTTACTGAGTTTCTCCTTCTGACAAGGACCATTATCTCATTCTGAACTGGATAGTGATGTTTATTCTTTAATATACCTTATATAAATATGATTGCACTGATTTCAGGTCCAATAGTCTCATCCCACCCAGTATAAACTACACAGGAAATAGGTCGCCTTAAACCCTGACTAAGGCCTCGTATGACGCCAACATGCTGCAAACTGGAATGTGATACATAAGGAAAAATGAACTAACTAGACAACTGAAAAGGTGTCATGAACCTTCCTTAGAAAATGGGACACAAAACACACAACATTGAATATAGGGGACTGTACTCAACATCACACTGTTGCGGCGTGCAACCCGATCCAAACAACATACCCGTGGCGGCGTGCCACCTGATCCGCACAAAAAGAATCTATAAGGAAATACTTACCGAGCTAGAATGCTCATTACTACAAAATATCCGAATATCTGACACAAGCAAGCTAAGTGCATAATACCATCCCTGGAAGGACCGACAACGCCATACGCTACAAAACTCAAGCACAACTAAGGTATGATATATGATATGAATCTCAAGAGCCATCCTTCTCACATAACACCATCGCTACGCGAAACCTCAACACATAAGAAATTTATCAAGCCGTTTCACAACTCACACGACACAATATAGTATTACATGAAATAACCGATGACGAAACGACATCCAACATCCGAATACTCCTACATAGGGAGCGCTTATGCTGAAATGAACACATCCTGCCTGATATAGAGCCCATACTCATATTCAAATCCATCCACATGCCTCAAGCCGATTCTGATCGCATCGTACTAGGATAATAACCTTTCAAGGATCCATAATAACACTTTTTCCCATAACATACAAGAACAACCATCATAACCGGAACAAACTTCCACAGTCCACAACCAAATGAACTGAGCGCCCTCCAGGCCTAAATTCTCGAATCACCGATATTACCATAATCTTCATACTTGGTTTCAATCTTCACTCAATCAAGTGACTACATGTCACTCTTACACAATCTTTCCATGAGACACGCTCCCACGACCTTCAACACCAGGTGATAAGTCTGCACATCCATGCTACCGGTTATACTAATGCTGTAAAGCATATCAAGAATACACAAATCAATACACAAGGTCTCTTACACCTGACATCGGCCTTAGATGATGCCGAAAACAATACCATCTTACTTTAAATATCTAAATCCTTTTCCTGCTCATCCGAGCTCATGACATCCTTGTCAACACTGAACCGAAATTTTGGATCCACAACTTTCGAATCCCATGCTACTTAGTGCACTTAACCATGCCAATGCGCAAGAGTACAAGAATTCCATCATAACTCCTGAACCACTAATAGGGTGAACACTTCATCATATAGAAACCTTCTTCTTAACTCATTTCAAGAGAACCATTACAACACCCGACTGAATTCCCATATCCGCAAAAAATACCGGCCTCAATTAGTGGTCTACACCACCATAACTCTTCTGGGATCCCTCTACACATAACATGTCATAATACTTGAATTCCTCCAAATAAAATCAATTACGGCGGCCGTCAAGCCTCACATGTACCGCCACAAATCACACGTATAATTCAATACGCTGAAGGAACTGATCATTGCCACCATCATGCCGATTCAACCATCGTTAGCCGACCCGTCTTTTCTCAATTTATTCTCAACTTGCCTTAGAAATAATAATAGCTCCATTCATTACATCATGAACTCAAATCCATACTCATCCCGAGTGACCTTATTTCATGAGACCACGCTGTTTCAAAATCCACAAATCATCTCATACCCCTCATTGTGCGCACTTTTACATCTTCAACTGGTACACCCATTCTGATACTTCTTTTATGAATCCGAAGTTATTTTCTTCCATTCTTCAAATGGTACACCACAACCTGAAGATAGCACAGAGTACTCCAAGCCCCGTTTCATAATCTGCTGCAAAAGCTCGATATTCAACCATACTACGGACTCGAGATCCTTAGACACCGCACTTTAAATTTTTGAACCCGCTTAGACCGTTATTGAGAGTCACTTGTTCTGACTTGTTCCCAAACATGATCAACTCCAAGGCCCTGCTAGCATATGGACACTTTCTCAAGGAAACACTCGACTGTCTCACTTTCCCTGTGCATTACATCTACATGAAGCATAAACTCCGAGTCTTCCAAAAACCTGAATATGAATCGATAAGGCCAAATATGGCACACATTTCCCAAATCCTTTGCTCAGATTACCACTGATATTTTCTTTCCTTAGTTGTAATGACCCACCAATACACCGATAACCAGGAACCTCACAAATAGGCAACCATGCAATCCAATTGTAGATGGTGCGGCTCTCCCACTTAGCTTGGAGCTACAATTACATAACTCTGGAACCCACCGAGATTCTTTCTTCGTCGTCGACATGATCCTACACACTCAACTTGCCAAATTTCTCGAAATCCTTCTATTAACCTTTAATAAACACTCTGAACCACTAGCCACATTTACATATTAAATCTCTTACCGGGTAGCCAATAGAATTTTTTGCAGAAGCTTCGTCAATACCACGCATCCGCTAACCTGCTCACAGGAGATAACCCACATGTGAAAATTACATTCCGACATATTCCAACGCCGCTGCACTGGGTGCAAATACTACGAAATCAGTAGATCATCCTGAGTCCGAGCTCATTCACCAGCTGCACTAGTCTGTTTACTCCTCATGAACATCAACTAAAGGTGCGACAATACATTCCAATCCAAAGTCATGTTGTATCATTCTTCATATCAAGAAACTCCCTCCTGTTGTATCCAATCTTCCTCAATATAGAAGCTAATATTTAAACTTAAGTCCGTAGACCTAGTCACTATCCATCCTAAATCCCAAATCACTTCAAACTTTCCTCAAGCCATGTAGTTATCCTACCACGTAACCCATATGCTACCTTGCCACTCTCCCACTTTGGTCAAACCCTCTCTTTTAAGCAACTACTCGACTTCTGTTTTCTTACACTTGGCCTTCTAGGAACTTAACCACCACAAGACACCTTCCACATGTCCTTTCTCATCCTTCGCAGCCCAGTTGTTGCCTTGCTAAAAATCCATCTCTGTAGCACTTGAACCAATAGCTCGTTACCAGCTTTAAACCCTTCTGATGATCATCCTTCTCGAGACATCAATACTAGGAACGCTACTTCGATGCTGAATCACTGCACACCGCGATCTCTACCGACTGCTTCCCCTATACAAATTCCTAACACCCCGTCGTGAATGCGAGTTGAAGAAAACCATAACACCATCGAACCTTAACGCATTTTACGAGGCGATGACACCACATCAAAATTGAAAATTCTACCACACTCGAAAATATCAAGTTTCGTTACTCCATCAACCCCAAACCTGAACATTCATAGTCCGATTGCCTTTTCTCCGCATGAATTAAAACATGGAACCTCTGAATCATGTACTGAGAAAAACCTTCTTTCAAGTCGTTTACTGCCCTGACACATAGACAAGCATTCTACAGTTACATAAATACTATGCGATAACAACGCATGAATCGTCATAACAATTAATGCCAAATCTCAAAACCTTAGGTAGTATTGATACTGGACTGAAACAACAGAGCGGCCTTCCACAGGACGACGACAATAGCCCCATGAAATACGCAGGGAGAAGTATCCTGCACTACATATGTAGTACCATTAAATTTTTTCTCGATCCCCAATTTATAACAAGCGTTTCACGCTGTATAGGATTGAATAGGAAGGAAATGAAGGCATAAGCCTCAAAGGAATCGAATCGCACGATGAGGAATAAAAAAAAAGAGAAGTATTCCTAACATCCCTGTGGCCTCTCGAAAATAAGCATAGACGTTTCTGTACCGATCCGCAAGACTCTACTAGACTTGCTCATGACTCGTGAGCCTAAGTGAACCTAGTGCTCTGATACCATGTTGTCACAACCTAAAATCCAAAAAGGTCGTGATAGCGCCGGACACCACTGTCAGGCAAGTCAACCATAATCAATTAACTTAATTACCCATTTAGTATTTTTGAAATAAAATTTTCTTTAATGAAATTGTAAAGATAAAACTCATAGAGTAAATGATAAATATTTTTAGCAACTAAATTTTTGAACAATTCGCAACCATTCCCAAAATCTAGTGTCACAAGTGCATGAGCATTTATTAAGGAATTAAAAATAAAATACAGCATCTGTCCAGAATACAAATTTGGCAGAAAAATATAATATTTCTGAAGGAGACTATGTTGGCTACGGATCGTAATACATAATGCAACTCACCTATGTCCCCACAATTATTAACCACACATCTGCGCCCACAGGGCCGCTAGACATATATGTACCTGCACAATAAAATGTTCAGCAAGTGCAGCATGAGTACGAAAACAACGTGTACCCAGTAAGCATCAAGCCTAATCTCGAAGAGGTAGAGACTAGATAGCCGACTTTGACACTTACTATGGGTCAATAATATTAAATAATCATAAAAATAGAAATATTTATATCAACTGATTCACAGAGTTAACAATAATTTTATTGAACCAGCAGAAGTAATTAAATTCCTTCAACTCCAATAAATTTCCAATTTATCAATCAGTCCCATTTTCAGAAACAACAATAATTCCTTAATAAGCAGGAAAAATAATTCTTTAATTTCCAAAGGTTTCCAATTTATCAATTAGCTTCACAAACTGCAATAAACTATCAAAGTATCGTGTATTTATTATTATTATTAAGCACGATTTCTGCCGAGGACGTATGGCCCAATCCAAAATATCATGTACACTGCCGAGGGATGTGCGACACGATCCATAGATGCATCTATCCTGCCAAGGCGTTCGGCCCGATCTACAAGAAAGGAGGACATTTTCTTATGTACCTCCGGAATGAGAGTATTTATTGCAAGATTTATTCGAGAGGATAAATAATTTATTTCAACAATTAATTAATTTAAACAAAAATTTAAGCATATGAAAATTTCATCTTTTACTACCTTTCATAATAATTCACAATCTATACATCGAATAATTTAAATAATAAAGAATACAATTTACACAAGTAATTCATGCTTTGAGTCCTAAACTACCCGGACTTTAGCATTAATAATAGCTACGTATGGACTCTCGTCACCTCGTGCGTACGTAGCCCCCGCAATTAACCACAATCATTTAATTTAATCTCTATACGGTAATTTCCCCCTCACAAGATTAGAGAAGAGACTTACCTCAATTTACTCCAATTAAATCCACTAGAAGGCCTTTTCCACGATTATCCAACTTCGTCTGACTCGAATCTAGCCAAAATAATTCAATATAATCACTAAAATTATAGGAATCAATTCCATAAGAAAATACTATATTTTTAAATAATAATCCGAAATTAACTAAAAAATATAGCCTATGGGGCCCACGTCTCGGAACCCGACAAAAGTTACAAAATCCGAACACCCATTCCGATACGAGTTCAACCATAACAATTTTATCAAATTCCTATAATAACTCGACCTCCAAATCTTAAATTTTTGTTTTTAGAAGATTTTGCCAAAATCTTTATTTTTTCCCATTTAAATCCGAAATAAATGATGAATATAACCATAGAATCATGAGGTATAATCACTTTCGGATATAGAACACTTACCCCAATCCATATGGTGAATATCGACTCAAAAATCGCTTCAATCCGAGCTCCATAGCTCCAAATGTGTTAAAATGGTCGAAACCTCAAAATATATCTTCTTTCCAGGCATTTACTCTTCGCGATCGCGGAAAACCAATCGCGATCGCGAAGAACAACTCCCCCAACTCTTTCAGACAGCCTCTAGTATAATAGTCATAACTTTTTGTACAAAACTCCAAATTATAAATGGTTTAACTTTCTGAAAACTAGATACCAAGAGCTATAACTTTCATTTGTTGCTCATCTCCCAATGCCTTATATATTTCTAGATATAAGCTTCCAAAGTCAGCCCTGTGCAACAGAGATTTCCAAACTCTTCCCAGACAGACTATAGTTTATCCACCATAACCTTTTGTACACAATTCCAAATCACAAATGGTTTACCTTTCTGAAAACTACACATCAAGGGCTACAACTTATATTTTTAGATCATCTCCAAATTCCTTATAGATTGTGAGATATAAGCTTCCAAAATCGGGTCAGTGCAGCAAAGATTTGTTCTACGTGATCGCGAAAGAGCTTCCGCGATCGCGATTCACAAGGCCCCAAACTGCTGGTTGCTCTTCGCGAACGCGAGCAAATGTTCGTGATCGCATGCACACCTCTGTAGGCAGAAACCAACAGTTAAAAATGACCTAGAAATGGTCCGAAACCACCCCAAAACTCACCCGAGCCCCTCGGGACCTCAACTAATTATATCAACAAGTCCTAAAACATTATAGGAACTTAATCGAAACCTCAAATCATATCAAACAACGCTAAAACCACGAATCATCCTCCAATTCAAGCTTAATGAAATTTAAATTTTCCAACTTTTACATTTTATATCGAAACCTATCAAATCAAGTCCGATTGACCTCAAATGTTGCACACAAGTCTTAAATGACATAACAGAGCTATAAAAATTTTCGGAACTGGATTCCGACCCCGATATCAAAAAGTCAATTCCCCGGTCAAACTTTCAAACTTAAATTCTTGTTTTAGCCATTTCAAGCCTAATTTAACTACGGACTTTCAAATAAAATTCCGAACACGCTCCTAAGTCCAAAATCACCATACGGAGCTATTTGAACCGTCAAATACCAGTTCCGGGGTCGTTTTCTCAAAATATTGACCGAAGTCAAACTTGGCCTTTTAAGGCTAACTTAAGGAACCAAGTGTTCCGATTTCAACCCGAACATTTCCAAATTCCGAACCAACCATCCCCGCAAGTCATAAATAATTAAATGCACATTCGGGGAGTTTTATTTTAGGGAACGAGGTTCTAAAAGTTAAAATGACCGGTTGAGTCATTACATTCTTCAGGCATACCTTCGCGTTCGCGAGCCCTCCTTCGCGTTCGCGAAGGCCAAATCCCAGCAGCCTCAAAACTCCTCTTCGCGTCGCGTGACTCTCTTCGCATTCACGAAGAAGGAAGTCAGATACAAGATACAACAGTTCTGAAATATCCCGAAATGATCTGAAACCACCCCGAAACATACCCGACGCCCCCGGGATTTCAACCAAATACACCAACAAGTTCTAACACATCATACGAACTTAGTCAAATTCTCAAATCACCTCAAACAACATCAAAACGACGAATCGCACCCTAAATCAAAATCTATGAACTTTGAACTTTTTAATTCTATAACTTGTGCCGAAACACATCAAATCAATCCGGAATGACTTCAAATTTTGCACACAAGTCATAATTGACATTATGGACATACTCCAACTTCTGGAATCGGATTCCGACCCCGATATCAAAAAGTCCACTTCCGGTCCAGTTCTCCAAAAATTTGACTTTTGCCATTTCAAGCCTAAATTTGCTACAGACCTCAGATTCATAGTCCGGATACGCTCTTAAGTCCAAAATCACCCAACGAAGCTAACGAAACCGACGGAACTCCATTTGGAGTCATCTTCTCACAGTTCCGACTACGGTCAAAATCCTAAGACTTAAGCTTCCGTCTTAGGGACTAAGTGTCCCAAATCACTCTGAATCATCCGTAAATCAAACTCGACCACACACGCGGGTCATAATACATATTGCGAGACTGTTCGAGACCTTAAGTCAGTGAACGGGGTGCAAATTCTTAAAATGACAAGTCGGGTCGTTACATTCTCCACCTCTTAAACAAACGTTCGTCCTCGAACGTGCTAAGAATTATTCTGCGGTTACCAAATTGATGATTTTACTTTTTCACATATACTCATGGTTGATCCCACGTTACTGCATTTGAGATAATCCCGACAACACCATCTCATTTGAGATTATTTCTTTTCTCCGTTCTTGTAAGCTTTAAAGCAAAATCCCTAACTCTCCAATCATTTCCAAAATGCCTGATTTTTACTTCGTCACACGGTATTAGTCTCAACTAGATATAGCAACTCGTGCGTATGTACACATCAACTTTCTTGATAGTGTTGAAGTATTTCAAAACTTTCTCTGGGTTGCTACATTCTTCCCCCCCTTAGGATCATTCGCCCTCAAACACATAACATATTTATCTCTTCCCTTGCAATTCTCAAAATTTTCAGAAATTTCAGAAATTCTTCCCTTCCCAAATTTTTCAAAAATTTCGGCAGAGTCTCCCCTGTAATTGGGCCTATCCACCTGCCAGAGTAACACCAAAACAACTCCTAACAACACATCCATAACCCAATAAAATACCACAAGGTATATATTAATAACACGAATCTCAGCATTACAAGCACTGCATTATCATAATGATATCAGGACATGAAGCACATCATATGTATGCTCATCACCACACTCTGGTCTTAAAAGTTGTTCATAATTAATTCCAACATCATCAAATAATCTCATATTAACCACCACCTCATTTCAAATTTTCACAATACTGACAACAGAATGTGAGGCATAAAGACCTCATGATTGCTTACTCGGATTAATGAGTCACATTTAACGCCACCTGGGCACTCATCTCATAGGTTAAAACTCAATGTTTACAGCACAGAAATGGCTGAATATGCACAGAAAAATATACAAGAATTATCAAATAAGCCTAACAGGCATGACTCCCTATTAATACTATTGTACAATTAAATTTTACAAAGGGAAAATTTGTAAACTCATAAATATTTCACCACAAGGACCTCGTCCTTACATAATTTTCACTGCGGCTTGCAGCCCGGTTTAAATATTTCACATCATGTAAAAATGTGAGGATCTCATCCTCAACTCTGAATCACAAGTATGTTGCACATTGTGCCAACTGAAATTTCAATTTCCTTTCTTTCTTCTTTTCAATAAATTTCATAAACAGTTTTCACAACACATAATGAACCCTCATACCGGTAGGGCATATAATTCATAAAAATTGGAATCAATTATTCCGAAACACATTAAACCCATAGTAATGAATAATAAAATTACTTTTGGACTTATATCCCTCACTGGTGTACAAAAATAAAATGATAGACACGGGTTCACATCTTTAAATCTCCCAACAGGGATAAACATATAAGTGGGTTACAAATTTACGAAGCTCACCCATAAGTGGAGCATAATAGGAGAACTCACCTCAATATTTAGAACCGAATCAAATTAAGGGAAATTATCCTTTATAATAAAAATCAGGATCGTACATAGAACGACACCATCTGGTGTATTGGCCCCAGCCAAATCATAGTGATTATATCAACGGGTCGGGCCTCCACCTCTTAGGTGCCCACTACCCGCCTGTCCTCCTCCTCTAGCTGACTGTGCACGTGGAGTATCAACTGGAATAAAGCTTGTAGCTGGAGTGTTCTAATGAAATCCACCCCTCCCAAGTCTGGGACAATCTCTCATGATATTCCTAGTATCACCACACTCATAACAACCCCTTTTAGGTCGCGACTGCTCGTACTGAGCCTGTGCTGGATAACTGGAATAACCACTGTAAGAATCTCGTGTCGGTGGTGCACTATAAACTAGAGCACCCCGAGTAATCTGATGTGTGGATTCAGCAGGCCGACTACTCGAGCCTCCACTATAATGGGTTCTAGCTGAAGAGTAAATTCCACTGAACCCTCAAGATCTTCGAGACCTTTTGGCCTCCTTAGACTCCCTTTGCTCACCTAAAACACCCCCAATCTTCCTTGCAATCTCCACTACTTGTTAAAATGGGGCATTAGTTTGCAACTCTCTAGCCATGCATATTTTAATATCATAATCGAGCCCCTCAATGAATCTGCGGACCCGTTCTCTGATTATAGGAACTAAGATAGGTGTATGACGGGCTAACTCACTGAACATGAGAGCATATTCTGACACTGTCATAGTGCCCTGACGCAACCGTTCAAACTCTGTGCACCACACATCTCGGAGGGTCTAGGGAACAGACTCTTTCAAGAATAATTCCGAAAATTGAGTCCAAGTTGGTGGTGTTGCATCGGCTGGCCTACCTTCTTCATAGATTTTCCACCACCGATACGCTGCGCCTGACAGTTGAAATATAGTAAAGGCAACTCCGCTCACTTCCACAATACCCATGGTGCGGAGAAATACGGTGACAATTTTCCAGGAATCCTTGGGCATCCTCTGTAGTTGTGCCATTGAAAGTTAGTGGATCATATTTCTTAAATCTTTCAAGTCTCTTTTGTTCTTCTTTTGATGCCTCGGGCCTGACCTCAGGCCGAATCGAAATAACAAGTTGTACCGGTACTACACCCGGAACCTGGCCAACGTGAATTGGTGCTCTGGAGTTGTAGTAGGAGTCTGAGTTACTCCCCCAATCTGGTGCAACAGAGATCAATCCCGCCTGAGTTAATGTACCAAACATACTCAAGAACTGTGCTAAGGTCTCCTGAAGTCAGGGGATAACAACAAGTGCTTCTGGTACCTGTCCCCCAACTGGAGCTACTAGTGGATCCTCAACTGTTGTTCTAACATGTGCTCTAGTCGCAGCATGTGCCCTTCCTCGACCCCTACTTCGGCCTCTACCTCGGTCCCGGCCTCTTGCAGCCCTAGCAGTATGAGCGGATGCCTGCTCAGCTAACTCGGTAGCACGTGTCCTCACCATCTGTGAGACAATGGAGATACAAAGGTTCAAATTTAAAATTCAACAAATTCTGCACGACAGGAATGAAAGAAATGGAAATTTCCTAACAGTTCTGTAGCCTCTCGAAGATAAGTACAGACATCTCCGTACCGATCCGCAAGACTCTACTAGACTCGTTCGTGACTCGTAGAACCTATGAACCTTGAGCTCTGATACCAATTTGTCACGACCTAAAATCCCACCACATGCGTCGTGATGGCACCTTGTCTCTAAGACTAGGTAAGCCGATTTCAATTACATTTTGAAGCTAATTCTTTTAAATAAATAATCAAAACTAACAGCGGAAATAATTACAATATACAACCTCCCAAGACTGGTAGTACTGAGTCACGAACTCTAATTGAATACATGGAATGATCACGAGGACCGAATATACAATACTATTTGATTACAAATTAACAGTACAATGAAATGAAAAGACTTCAAGGGACTGCGACGGCCAAGAAGCTCTACCCTGAATCCTTACAATCGCGCTTTAACTATACTCAAGTTCGATATATCCAATACTTGGTTCTGCACAAAAATGTGTAGAAGTGTAGTCTAAGTACACCACGATCGGTACCCAGTAAGTATCAAGACTAACGTCAATGGAGTAGAGACAAGGTACAGTCAAGACACTCACTAGTCTAATAACCTGTGCAATATAATATACAAAATAATATGAGACAAATAATAATAAAGGCAGGATAAAACAACCAGTGATATGCACAACATACAACAAGAATACCATTAATATCACTCAACAATTAATAAATAGAATTACACCCAATTAAATCAAGTCCTTCAAATAAATGTCTTTCACATATAGTTCTTCTAGATAACTCTCTTTCAAATAATTATTTTTAAAATATAATTCTTTCAATAAATCTTTTCAAATATAATTTCCTCAAATAAATATCTTTCAAATACAATTCTTTCATATAATACTTTCTAAGTAAAAATCCTTCCAAATAAATATTTTGAATATAATTCTTTCAATTAAAAAGCCACCATGTGACACCTCATTTCATAATCATAAAAATACGAGTCTCATCCCATTTTCATATTTTTCGTAAACACGGGTCTCAACCCATTTTCATATTTCCACGGCACCTCGTGCCATAATTAAATCATCATATTTCTCCGGCACCTCTTGCCCTAATTTTCTGTCACAACTGCATGGACAATTCACGTGCCAATTATCATTATCATTTCATCACAGCACCTCATGCCCACATTTTATATCATAACTGCACGGACAATTCACGTGCCAAATATCCTTATTATTTACTCACGGCACCTCGTGCCCACATTTTATTTTATAATCCGCCTGGCAATAGCCACATGATCTCAATTTCAACATAAATCAGATTATTATCAATTTACCAACAACAAGACAAATTGTACAAGGTATAAAAATAAACCCAAGAAAATTACAACATCACATGAAAATTATCAACACCACAACCCCATATCATCACATATCGTCCCTGACAATAGCCACCTTTATCGCTCCTATTGCCACTCTTATCGCTCCTATATCCACCCTTATCGCTCCACCCATACAATATCAATAGCCACTCTTACCGCTCCTATTGCCACCCTTATCGCTCCTATAGCCACCCTTATCGTTCCGCCCAGACGATATTCCAACAAACACAACAACAGTAAAATGTCACCCTTATACCCACATAATATCAACGGTGAAATGCCACCCTTATCTCCCCAAAATAATAACTCACACAACACAATAATTTACACGGGAAATTAACACGACAATATAATAAAATCAATTCATATCACAATTTGCCCAATGGCCACAACCAGATTCCAAAGATATAACAAAATCAATTAATTTCTCAACAAATAGCCCAAGGCTTCACACAATGTATATAACACCATAAAATAATCAATAGAGATAGAAATTACTCAGCATAAAGCAAAACCTTCATTAAAGCAAATTTAGATAATTATATTAATACTTATTCTTAAGCTCGCTTAAATTAATTATTTGCATAAGAAAATTCATATTGGAATTAATTTCTAAGAAATGTTAAACCAACAATACTCACGAAATTTCATAAATATTTCAAGTAACAATCACATGAAATTATCATATAAAAACAAATTCAACAATAAGGATTTAGTCATGGCAAACAGATGATTTTATAATTTTCCACATTTTCCCAATTTACTACACAATAATACCTAAGACTTTAATTCAATGAATTTTACACGTATAAGCCTGAGTACTTACTTGTCACCTCGCGTACACGGCTTTTCACATTTCACAAATGGCACATAAGACTCAATGCCTAAGGGATAATTCCCCCACTCGAGGTTAAGCAAGACACTTACCTCTTTGAAGTTATGCCGATATTCCAAAATAGCCTTCTTGCTTGAATTGACCTCCGAACAACTCAAATCTATCCAAATTAATTGTATAACTTCATTAAAATTCATCGGATACAATTTCGGATAATAATACGTCGACTTAAAAATTTATTTCAAAAAGTCAACAAAAGTCAATGCGGGGCCCGCCCCTCGGAACCCGACATAATTTTTATGAAATCTGAACACCCATTCCGACACGAGTTCAAACATACCAATTTTATCGAATTCCAATAACAACTCGACTTCCAAATCTTGAATTTTTATTTTTGGAAGATTTTACAAAAAAATTAATTTTCCTCCATTAAATACGAATTAAATGATGGATTCAAAGACATAATTATGGAAATTAATCAAAACTGGATAAGAATCACTTACCCCAAACACCCAAGCAAGAATCTCTCCAAAAATCGCCTTCTACGGAGCTCCCAATTAGATTTTGAGTTATGAACTCAAACTCCCGTTTTTGGAACTTTTAATTCTGCCCAGATAGGCCTTCTTTGCGTTCGCGACCTCTGTCTCGCGTTCGCAAAGGCCAAAAACTTGATGCCTCAAATTTTTCTTCGCGTTCGCGTTACTAGCGTCGCGAAGGCCTGCCATGCATATCATCGCGTTCGCGTTCAAGATCTCGCGTTCAAGATGCACTCAAGTCCTACTGCTTCTCGTTCGCGATTGAAGCTTCGCGTTCGCGAAGGCTGATGACTCTAGGCCTACTGCTTCGCGTTCGCGTTCGCGTAGGTTCTTCAAGCATACCTTCGCGTTCACGAGCCCTCCTTCGCGTTCGCGAAGGCCAAATCCCAACAGCCTCAAAACTCCTTTTCGCGTTCGCGTGACTCTCTTCGCGTTCGTGAAGAAGGAAGTCAGATACCACATAAAATAGTTCCGAAATAGCCCGAAATGATCCGAAACCACCCTAAAACACACCCGAGGCCCCCGGGACCTCAACCAAATACACCAACAAGTTCTAAAATATCATACAAATTTAGTCGAATTCTCAAATCACCTCAAACAGTATCAAAATGAAGAATCGCATCCCAAATCAAAATCTATAAACTTTGAACTTTCAAATTCTATAACTTGTGCCGAAACACATCAAATCAATCCGAAATGACTTTAAATTTTGCACACAAGTCATAATTGATATTATGGACATACTTCAACTTCCGGAATCGAATTCCGACCCCGATATCAAAAAGTCCACTTCCGGTCCAATTCTCCAAAAATTTGACTTTTGCCATTTCAAGCCTAAATTGGCTACAGATCTCAGATTCACAGTTCGGACACGCTCCTAAGTTCAAAATCAACCAAAAGAGCTAACAGAACCGACGGAACTCCATTCTAGAGTCGTCTTCTCATAGTTTCGACTACGGTCAAAATCCTAAAACTTAAGCTTCCGTCTTAGGGACTAAGTGTCCCAAATCACTCCGAATCATCCGTAAATCAAACTCGACCATACACGTGGTTCATAATATATATTGCGAGACTGTTTGAGAGCTTAAGTCATTGAACGAGACGTAAATTCTTAAAACGCAAGTCAGGTCGTTACTGTACGTGCGTTTCACGTGTGTACCACGTCAAATATTTTAGTTATATTGTATTTTATTATATGGGAGCACGACAAAATAGTATAATAAATAGCTTGAGAAAAGGTTGAAGCACAAAGTCTGACGTAATATGGCGACTGTCAAGTTTAACCAAGATTCACAATCAAGAATACCAAAATAAAGATGTATGGGTTAATCATTACGGCTAAAAACGCATATGATAAAATGCGTAGTCAATTTCAAAGATGCAAGAAGACTGGTTTATTTGGCCGAATCTGACTTTGAGCCTACCCTTTTGCTAGCTCCTTTATTATGCTAGTTCAACTATTGCTTCTAATTGAAATATATAAACACCTGAAGTTCATAATTCAATAAAGATAGATAGAAGAGAGAATGCCACTTTAGAAAAAAATAACTCTTTGATCTATCGGTTGACTCTATCTTTTTAACATCCTTGATCTTGATATATTTTCAGGAGCAGAGAACGAATGAAATAAGAAATCAAATCCGTTTGTACGGAGATTGAGAAAGTCCTATACTCGATGTACTTCCATATTAAAGTATTGAAAGAAAGGTAGGAAGCTTTGTCGAGTTTCAGAGGTGAGGCCATAAGAAAACATTATGAAAGAAAACTGCAATCACAGTTACTCACAAGACCATCATGATCTTCGACTTAACTTCCAAAGGCAATCCATTTGGATATCCAAGGTTTAGCCAAAGCGTAGCTCCAGATCGCACTACTCGTCATATTTGATTTTATTTTATTTTTATAAAAAATAGATTTTTTTTTCTTGTTGCTAATATGTGAATACATAATTAACTATTACAAATACGTGAATACAAAATATAAATACAAATGCGTGAATACAAAATATAACTACCAATATAAATATGTGAATGTAAATTTCAACTATAAAAACTTTTTGCTCAAAGTCAACGAAAAAGAACATAAAAACTCTTAATTTTGTAGTTGCTACTAAACAACAATATTTTGATGATGACAACTGGAATTGTAACTTCTTTTTTAGAAGTACTCGTGTGTACAATTCTAAACAGAAAAAGAATTATATAAAATCACATTATGTATAGTTAAAAATCACAAAAGAATTATTAAAAAATAAAAACTCCTAAACTGAGTTCAAAATGCACGTGTTTTACCTAACATATATTTATAAAGAATTAATTTATCAAAACTTTATAAACAAAAAAACACTAAATTTTATTAAATAAAAATCCTTCCTAAACCTAAGAGGAGAAATCTAAATATAAATGAAATTAGAAAGCAAACAAAACCTAATGTGAATTGCAAGAATTTAATACTTACTCCTTCGTAAACCTAAAAGGAGATATTTAACACTCCAAAATATATAAAATTTCCTATTTCATTAACCAAAAAAAAAAAAAACTAAACCTAAAAGGTAACTACTCCTAAATAGTAGGAAATCAATTAAAATAACTATTGCCAAATATTAAGCAAATAACTTAAATTACTATTTAATCAAATGTGAACTCTATTGCTGAAGGGTAAAAAAGGCGAACGACATTTCACTAAAGGCCTTCGTGCTTTTAATATAGTATAGATATAGATAAAGAGCACGTTAAAAATGTGATGACCCAAAAGGTCATCTTATATTTTAGAACTCGAATCTGCCCTCTTAAGCTTTAAAAATCTCATTTTTACCCTCCTCGATTTGCGTGCGCAGTCCGAGCAGGTTTTCGAAAATAGTTTATATAGAAAATTGATAAAAATAAGAATTTATGCCTTAAAAGTTAATTTTAGTTGACTTCGGCCAACATTTTCGGTAAACGGGCCCAAATTCATATTTTGACGGTCCCGGTGGGTTCGTATCGAATTATGGGACCTGGGCATATGCCCGAAATTAAATTCGGAGGTCCCTAACTTGAGTTATGAATTTTTGATGAAAATTAAAAGTTTGAAAATTAATAGTTTTTAAGAATTGATTGATATTTGCCATTGTTAGTATCGGATTCGTATTTTTTTTTCTGAGCCTTGTACAAATTTATTATTATATTTAAGACTTGTCTGTAAAATTTAGTGAGAAACGGAGTTGATTTGACGTGATTCGGACGTCCAGTTGAGAAAATAGAAATTATAAAGTGTTCTTGAGAATTTCATTTGATTTGGTACTAAATTTGTAGTTCTAGGTGTTATTTTGGCGATTTGATTGCGCAAGCAAATTTGTATGATATTTTTAGACCTGCGTGCATGTATGGTTTGGAGCCCCGAAGGCTCGGGTGAGTTTCGGATAGGCCACAGGATGTTTTGAACTTGTTGCAGGCCTCTGATCTCACAATTGCGAACCAAGCAGGTATGTCAATTGCGAGGTTTTATCGCAATTGCGAAGAAAATCCTAGGCCAGCAGTTCTTGCAATTGCGAGTTTTCTTTTGCATTTGCGAAGGGAGTCGGGGAAGGGCAGTGATCGCAAATGCGATCATTTAGTCGCATTTGCGAAGATTCAGTGGACGCAAATGTGACACTTTCCTCGCATTTGCGAAGGCAGCAAGACTGTGAAGGGATTTGCAATTGCGAGTGTTCCTTCGCATTTGCGAAGCTCAGGTCGCAATTGCGACACCTGCAGCCGAGTAAAAGGGGCTTAGACGGGATTTTTCATCCATTTTTCATATTTTCAAAACCCTAAACCGTAAGAGGAGATTTTTCAAGGACCAAATCTTCCCCAAATAATAGGTAGGTGATTCCTGACTCTTTTCTTTCAATCTTTTACATCTTATAACAAGATTTCAACCTAGAATCTAGAATTTTTATGGTGAAATTAGGATTTTTGGGTAGAACTTAGGAATTTCGAAATTTGAGGATTTAGACCTCAATTTGAGGTCGGATTCCAAAACTAATTACATATTTGGGCTCGGGGGTGAATGGGTAAAAGTATTTTGGTCCGAACCTCGGGTTTTGACCAAGCGGGCCCGGGGTCAATTTTTCAACTTCTTGGAGGAAAATTTAATTTATGTAATATAATTGATTTCTTAAGCAATATTTGATATTATTGAGTCATTTTTGAATAGATAAGAGTAGGTTTGAGGTGAATTCCAAAGGAAAAGCTGTGATTGAGAATTAAGTGGCCTTCAGAGCAAGGTAAGTGTTGTGTCTAACCCTGACTTGAGGAAATTAGGAACCTTAGATTACTTGCTAAGTGAAATTCATGTGAGCGGCGTACATGTGAGGTGACGAGTACTTATGCGCCACCAATTTACCTGTTTTTTCATGTTTCTCAGTTTTTCTTATATTGTCTCATTCCTATGCCTAATTGCTATGTGTTATACTAGTGTTGTTCAATTTATCGTTCTTATCATGTTTATGAATTTTCTGGTGATAAATGAGTTTTTGTTTCAAAGTTGAGATTGATGTTATGGAACCAAATGTTGAAGTAAGGTTTGTACTTGTTATTCTATCTCCCCGGTTGTATTTATGCATTGCATTATGGTAAGGGAGAGTGTTAATGCACGAAGGGTGATGCCGTGCCATATTGTGAGTGTTAATGCACGAAGGGTGATGCCGTGCCATATTGTGAGTGTTAATGCACGAAGGGTGATGTCGGGCCATATTGTGAGTCTTAATGCACGAAGGGTGATGTCGTGCATATTGTGAGTGTTAATGCACGAAGGGTGATGTCGTACTACATTGTGAGTGTTAATGTACGAAGGGTGATGCCGTGCTATGATATGAGAGTTAATGCACGAAGGGTGATGCCGTGTCGTTTCTATTAATTTTATGGTGAGATTGAGAGTAAAAGCCCGAAGGGTGATGCCGTACATTTTTCCTTACTGTATTCACTATTCCTGTTGATTCATAGTATATTGACTGCTCCGGTGATCATTCTGTTGTAGTCCTTTTCTTGTATTCCCCTCAGTATGTTCCCCTTCCGACATTTCCTGTTTAGTTCTTCATTTCTATTATGTGTATATACACTGTTAAATTGTACAGGTTGATTTGTAGGTGTCTTTCCTTAGCCTCGTCACTACTTCGTCGAGGTTAGCTCGACACTTACCAGTACATGGGGTCGGTTGTACTAATACTGCACTCTGCACTTTTTGTGCAGATTTTGATACTGGCTCGGGTTGATCGAGAATTTTGCTATTGGTCCGCTGTCCGGAGACTCAAGGTAGATCTGTCGGCGTACATAGACCTTGAAGTCCCCGTTTATCTTTTATGTTCTATTATTTTTTTTATTCAGACAGTTGTATTTCTTTCAGACTATTACTTGTAGTAAATTCTAGAATGCTCGTGAATTGTGACTCCAGATCCGGGTGATAGTAATTAATAGAGTTTTATAATATTCTGCACTTAATATATTTCATCTTAGTTAATTATTGTTAATTATTGAATGGGAATAAGGAATTGGTTAATGATTCTCTAACGTTGGCTTGCCTAGCAAGTGAAATGTTAGGCGCCATCACGGTCCCGTCGGTGAAAAATTTCGGATCGTGACAAAAAAAATGTATGAACACAATTTTGATTAAAAACAATATATGGAAGAATCAATGATAATTCATATTTATGGTAAGGGGTAGGCAATATTTTAGACTTTGAAGAGCAATTAGGACGCTCTTTTTCCCTTGAACAATAAAAAGACCTAGAATTGGAAGTATACTCATATCTTTTGTCCATTTTTATTTTTTGGTACAATGAAAGCAGTACAAGAAAAAGCTGAATGAAAAACTACTAGAGTTGATTAAACTTCTAAATATAATTAATTTCATCAATTTGAAACTTCCAAATTTTTATATTATAACGCAAATACATTTTTTTAAATATTTTTTATGTTGTTTTTAGAAATTTATTTTCATTAATACGAGGGACATGCGCAACGCGCGTTTGCTAAGACTGGTCAAATAAAATAGAAGCCAGCCCTTCTTAAAATGAGCAACAAGCTGTCACGACCCAAAATCCATAAAGGTCATGATGACGCCGGACACCGCTGGCAGACAAGCCAACAATAAATACTAAATAAATTCTCATTTTAATATTTTTGAAGTCATAGTTGTTCCCCTCAATTGAATAGCAGAAGATGAAGTTTACAAAATATGTAATAATATCTTTAAAAATTTCCAATACAGTGCAACCCATAATCATCCCAAAACTCGGTGTCACAAGTGCATGAGCATTTACTAGGGAATTAAAAATAAAATACAGCATCTGTCTAGAATACAAATTAGACAGAAAAATATAATATCTCTGAAGGAGACTCTGTTGGCTGCGGATCGTAATACAGAATGCAGCTCACCTATGTCCCCACAGTTATTAACCACACCTCTACGCCCACAAGGCTGCTAGACATATATGTACCTGCATAATAAAATGTGCAGCAAGTGCAACATGAGTACGAAAATAACGTGTACCCAGTAAGTATCAAGCCTAATCTCGAAGAGGTAGAGGCGAGATGACTGACTTTGACACTCACTATGGGTCAATAATATTAAATAATCATGAAAATAGAAATATTTATATCAACGTGATTCATAGAGTTAACAATAATTTTATTGAACCATCAGAAGTAATTAAATTCCTTTAATTCCAATAAATTTCTAATTAATCAAATAGCCTCATTTACAAGAATAACAATAATTTCCTTAACAAGCAGAGAAAAATAAATTCGTTAAATTCAAATAATTTCCAAATTTCAATTAGCTTCACAAGCTGCAATAAACTATCAAACTATCTGTCACGACCCCAAATTATCCCTCCGTAAGGTATCATGATGGCACCTCCGTAAGTACCACTCGGCATATGCAAAATAATTTTTCAAGACCCGAAATATCACTAAGTCACAAGCTGCTATAATCTATGTAGCTCTATACAAAAGTCTGAGGATAATAAAGAAAGTATCTAGGCGAGGGAGTAGAAGGGGACTCTGAAGATCTGCGGACGCAAACAGAAGTACCTTGAAGTCTCCTAGAATCAGCAGCACGTACTAACCCCGAGGCTGATATCTCGCACCTGGATCTGCACACGAAAACATTTGTAGGGAAGGGCATGAGTACACTACAATGGTACCCAGTAAATGCCAAGCCTAACATCGGTCGAGTAGTGATGAGGTCAGGTCAAGGCCCTATCAGAGTAAATATAATAAATTAAACAGTAAAAGATATCAGTGAAATTTACGGTAACATAGTTAAAGGAATTCTCGAAAATTTAACAGTTAAAGGAGCCCTCGGCTCAAAATAAGGTAAACACAGTGGGAAAATTTCTCGGGATACCGTCCCGTAGTTTCAAATGAATATGCAGTACAGGGGGATCTCCCGGAATACGTCCGTAGTCACAAAATAAATATGCAGTACAGGGGGATATCCCGGAATACGTCCGAAGTCCCAAAGTAAATATGCCCGAAGCTTCCTCTGCCCCGTTCCTCTACGCGAACGCGAGGACCATATCGCGAACGCGTAGGCTTAAGGTCCCACACCTTCGCGAACGTGGGAACAACTTCGCTGCCTTTCCCAGATGCACTACGCGATCGAGAGGCACCTCTCGCGAATGCGATGACGGATTTTTCTGCAATAAAACACCAGAAATCTGCCACTTCTCTAAGTCCAAAGATAACTCATTGAGCATCCGAAACACACTCGAGGCCCCCAAGACCTCGACCAAACATACCTACCAATCCTAAAATACCATATGAACTTAGTCGAGCTCTCAAATCCCATCAAAAACACTAAAATCACGAATCACCCTCCAATTCAAACTTAAAGAACTTGAAACTTCAAAATTCTACAACCGATGCCGAAACCTATCAAATCACATCCGATTGACCTCAAATTTTGCACACAAATCATAATCAACATTACGGACCTACTCCAACTTCCAGAATCGGAAAACGACCCCGATATCAAAAATTCCACTACCGGCCCAAAACTCCAAAAATTCGACTTTCGCCATTTCAAGCCTAAATGAGCTACGAACCTCCAAAACACAATCCAGACACGCTCCTAAACCCAAAGTCACCTTACGGAGCTAATGGAACCGACGAAATTCCATTCCGGAGTCATTTTCACATAGTTCCGACTACGGTCCAAATTCTAAGGCTTAAGCTCTCATTTAGGGACTAAGTGTCCCAAAACACTCCGAAACTCAAAACCAATCATCCCGGCAAGTCACAATAGCAGAAAACGATTTGGGGAAAGCAGTTAATAGGGGATCAGGGCTATTACTCTCAAAATGACTGGTCGAGTCGTTACATCCTCCCCCTCTTAAAACAATCGTTCGTCCTCGAACGAGTATAAAGACATACCTGAAACTGTGAAAAGATGAGGGTACTGGCTGTGCATATCCTGCTCGGTCTCCCAAGTCGCCTCCTCGACCGGCTGACCCCTCCAATGGACCTTTACTGAAGCAATATTCTTTGACCTGAGCTTTCTGACCTGCCTGTCCAAAATGGCTACTGGCTCCTCAACATAAGATAGATCTTTGTCTAACTGGACTGTGCTGAAATCCAATACATGAGTCGGATCACCGTGATACTTCTGGAGCATGGACACGTGGAATACCGGGTGAACTCCTGCTAGGTTGGGAGGCAAGGCATGCTCATAAGCAACCTCCCCAACTTGCCGTAATATCTCAAAAGGACCAATGAACCTCGGGGCTCAGCTTTCCTTTCTTCCCGATCCTCATGACACCATCCATAGGCGATACCCGAAGCAAGCCCCGCTCACCAACCATAAATGCCAAATCACGAACCTTACGGTCTGCATAACTCTTCTGCCTGGACTGGGCTGTACGAAGTCTCTCCTGAATCACCTTCACCTTATCTAGGGCATCCTGGACCAAATATATGCCCAACAATTAGGCCTCGCCCGGCTCAAACCATCCCACTGGGGACCGGCACCGCCTACCATACAAAGCCTCATACGGTGCCATCTGAATGCTGGACTGGTAACTGTTGTTGTAAGCGAACTCTGCAAGTGGCAAGTATCAATCCCATGACCCTCCAAACTCCATCACACAGGCATGGAGCATATCCTTAAGAATCTGAATCATGCGCTCTGACTGCCCGTCCGTCTGAGGGTGAAAGGCTGTGCTCAACTCCATCCTAGTACCCAACTCCTACTGTACCGCTCTCCAAAATCGTGATGTAAACTGTGTACCTCTGGCTGAAATGATGTATACTGGAATACCATAAAGGTGGACAATCTCTCTGATATAAATCTCAGTCAACCTCTCAGAAGAATAAGTGGTCAACACTGGAATAAAATGTGCTGACTTGGTCAGCCGATCCATGATCACCCAGATAGCATCGAACCTTCTCAAAGTCCGTGGAAGTCCAACTACAAAGTCCATGGTGATCCGCTCCCACTTCCACTCTGAGATCTCTAACTATGAAGTAATCCACCCGGCCTCTGGTGCTCATATTTAACATGCTGACAATTCAGACACTTGGCCACAAACCCAACTATTTCTTTTTTCATTCTTCTCCACCAATAGTACTGCCTCAAGTCCTGGTACATCTTCGTGGCACCCGGATGAATGGAGTACCGCGAGCTATGGGCCTCCTCAAGAATCAACTCCCGAATCCCATCTACATTGGGCACACAGATCCGGTCATGTATCCTCATCACACCGTCATCACCAATAGTCACATCTCTGGAATCACCTCACCGAACCCTGTCCTGAAGAACTAGAAGATGAGGATCATCATACTAGTGCTCCTGATACGGTCATAAAGAGAAAACCGAGCAACCACACAAGCTAATACCCGTCTAGGCTTTGAAATATCCAATCTCACGAACTGGTTGGCTAAGGCTTGAACATCCAAGGCTAAGGGCCTCTCAGCTACCGAAAGATATGCCAAACTCCCCAAACTCTCTGCCCGGCGACTCAAGGCGTCGGCCACTATGTTGGCCTTCCCCGGGTGGTACAATATAGTGATATCATAGTCTTTAAGTAGCTCCAACTACCTCCGTTGACGCAAATTAAGTTCCTTCTACCTGGACAAGTACTGCAAACTCCGGTGGTCAGTGTAAATCTCACAAGGAACACAGTACAAATAATGACGCTAGATCTTCAGGGTGTGAACAATAGCTGCTAACTCGAGATCATGAACTGGATAATTCTTCTCATGCACCTTCAACTGTCTAGACGCGTAGGCAATCACCCTACCATCCTGCATTAATACCGTCCCAAGGCCAATCCTCGAGGCATCACAATAGACAGTGTATGACCCTGAACCTGTAGGCAATACTAATACTGGGGCTGTAGTCAGAGCGGTCTTCATCTTCTAAAAGCTCTGCTCACACTCCTCGGTCCACCTGAACGGAGCACCTTTCTGGGTCAGCCTGGTCATAGATGCTGCAATGGATGAAAATCCCTCCACAAAGTGATGGTAATACCCCGCCAAACCAAGGAAACTACGGATCTCCATAGCTGATAACGGTCTAGGCCAACTCTGCACTACCTCCACCTTCTTCGGATCTACCTTGATCCCATCACAAGATATTTTATGGCCCAAGAATGCCACTGAATCAAGACAGAATTAACACTTAGAAAATTTTGCATACAACCTTTTCTCCCTCAAAGTCTGAAGCACAGTCCTCAGGTGTTGCTCATGATCTTCCCGAGACCGAGAATATACCAGGATGTCGTCAATAAATACAATGGCAAAGGAATCAAGATAAGGCCGAAATACATTGTGCATCAAATGCATAAAGGTTGTTGGGGCATTGGTCAGCCCAAATGACATGACAAGAAACTCATAGTGACCATATCTGGTCCTGAAAGCGGACTTCGGGATATCCGGCTCCCTAATCTTCAACTGATAATAGCCAGAACGCAAGTCAATCTTGGAAAACACCCTGGCACCCTGTAACAGATCAAATAAATCATCAATGCAAGGCAAATGATACTTGTTCTTCACTGTAACCTTGTTCAGCTGCCGATAATCAATACACATACGCATAGAACCATCCTTCTTCTTCACAAATAAGACCGGAGCACCCCAAGGTGATACACTGGGCCTGATGAAACCCTTATCAAGCAACTCCTGCAACTGCTCCTTCAACTCCTTCAACTCAGGAGGAGCCATACGGTAGGGAGAAATATAAATGGGATGATCCCCGCAACAAATCAATGCCAAAATCAATATCTCTATCGGACGGCATGCCCGAAAGATCAGCTGGAAACACATCTAGGAAGTCCCTCACTACTGGAACCGACTCGACTGTAGGGGTATCAATACTAACGTCTATCACATAAGCCAAATATGCATCACACCCCTTCTCAACCATTCGCTGAGCCTTAAGAAATGAAATGACCCTGCGGGGAGGATACTCAAGGTACCTATCCACTCTAATCTCGGCAAACCTAGCATAGCCAGTGTCATGGTCTTAGCGTGACAATCAAGAATAGCATAATGAGGCGACAACCTGTCCATGCCCAAGATAATATCAGAATCTACCATATTGAGTAATAACAAATCGGCTCTGGTCCTTAAAACTACTAAGAGCAATCAAACACGACCGATATACGCGGTCCACAATGAGAGAATCTCCCACAGGAGTAGATACATAAACAGGGGAACTCAAAGAATCCCGAGATATCCCCAAATGTGGAGCAAAATAAGAACACACATATGAATACGTAGAGCCTGGGTCAAATAATACTGATGCATCCCTATGACAGATAGGGACGATACCTGTGATGATTGAATCTGAAGCAACAGCCTCTGAACGGGCTGGAAGGGCATAGTACCTGACCTGGCCTCCCCCTCTAGGGTGACCTCGACCTCCCCGACCTCCACCTTGAGCTGGCTGAGGAGGTGGGGTAGCAACTGGTGCTGAAAGAATGGCTAGAGGACCCGGTGGAGCATGTGGAGGCTGATAAGTCTGTGGAGGTGCACCCCTCCTGGATCTGGGGCAATCTCTAACCAGGTGACAAGTGTCACCACACTCAAAACAACCTCTCGGAGGATGCGATGGCTGAGACTAACTCGGATCTGGCCTGCTAGACTGGTCGGTAATAGCACCTTGAGTAGGAGGCATACTGGATACTGGCAGATAATAGGGCTCCTGAGGTCTAGGAGGAGCTGGAACACTGCTGGCTGTTAGAAGAGCTGAATGAACAGGGCAAATCACAAAACCCCTACCATAGCGTGCTGCTGGTGCACGAGCTCCTGAATAATGACCAGTCTCTCGAGACCTCTTGGCCTCTCTCTCCTCTCTGTCTCGGGCAAACATGCCCTCCACTCTCCTAGCAATGCTCACTATCTGCTGATAAATGATGTCCATCTCCAACTCCCTGGACATACTGGTCCGAATACTGGGGTGGAGTCCCTCAATGAAGCGACGAACCCTCTCTCTAACTGTAGCAACCAGAGCCGGCGCATGGCAAGCTAACTCACTGAAACGGACTGCATACTCCGACAAAGTCATAGCACCCTGACACAACTGCTCAAACTCTGCGTGCCAAGCATCCTTGAGACTCTGAGGAACATACTCACGCAAGAACATCTCTGAAAACTGAGTTCAAGTGAGTGAGACTGCCTCGTACGGACTACTCAGCTCATAGGCACGCCACCACTGATATGCTGCTCCCCTCAGCTGGAAAGCGGTGATAGAAACCCCACTCGTCTCCACAATGCCCATAGTGCGGAGAATACGATGACACTCCTCAAGAAAACCCAGAGCATTATCTGAAGCTAGTCCGCTGAAATTAGGTGGGTGGTACTTTTTGTACCTCTCAAGTCTGAGCTGCTCTGCCTCAGAAGCAGCTACCCTGATCTCATGCTGAACCGTAGCCACTGTGGGCATAGGAATATACTCTAGGGCCTGATCAACCTGGACCCTCTGCTCAGGAGTGCGGGCTGCGGGAGTCTGTGCCCCTCCCCCGGCCTGAGATGTAGCGGGAGCTATCGGGAATAGTCCAGCCTGAGCCAGAGTGCTAAACATGCTCAAGAACTGAGCTAAAGTCTCCTGGAGGGCTGGAGTAGCAATAAGGATCTCAGGTGTTGGCCCTCTAGCTGGAGCTGCTGGGGGCTCCTCTGACGCAGCTCTCGCAGGTGCTCGGGCTGCACCGCGTGGTCGTCCTCTACCCCGACCCCGGCCTCTGGCGGCTCTAGCAGGGAGCTCGGGTGCGTGATCGTCGGTCCTCCCAGTACGGGTCCTCACCATCTGTGAGAAATAATATAATAGAATCTTAGAATTTCTGGTGTCAATAACTCTCACGACAAGGAAATCAAGAAATATGATTGTTCTTAACAGTTACATAGCCTCCCGAAGATAAGTACGGACGTTTCTGCACCGATCCTCAAGACTCTAATAAATCGGCTTGTGACTCGCGACTCTTATGAACCTAGTGCTCTAATACCAACTTGTCACAACCTCAAATTATCCCTCTGTAAGGTGTCGTTATGGCACCTAGTCTTTACGACTAGGTAAGCCTAATATTGCAAAAAACAATATAAAGAAACACAACATCTTAAAGAGTAGTACCACTCGGCATATGCAAAATAATTTTCCAAGACCCGGAATATCACTATGTTACAAGCTGCTATAATCTATGTAGCTCTATACAAAAGTCTAAGGATAATAAAGAAAGTATCTAGGCGAGGAAGTATAAGGGGACTCCTAAGATCTGTGGACGCAAACAGAAGAACCTTGAAATCTCCTAGAATCAGTAGCACGTACTAACCCCGAGGCTGATAGCTCGCACCTGGATCTGCACACGAAAACATGTGCAGGGAAGGGCATGAGTACACCACAATGGTACCCAGTAAGTGCCAAGCCTAACCTCGGTCGAGTAGTGACAAGGTCAGGTCAAGGCCCTACCGGAGTAAATATAATAAATTAAACAGTAAAAGATATAAGTGAAATTTACGGTAACATAGTTAAAGGAATTCTCGAAAATTTAACAGTTAAGGGAGCCTTCGGCTTAAAACAAGGTAAACACAGTGGGAAAATCTCTCGGGATACCGTCCCATAGTTTCAAATGAATATGTAGTACAGGGGGATCTCCCGGAATACGTCCGTAGTCCCAAAGTAAATATGCAGTACAAGGGGATCTCCCGGAATACGTCCGTAGTCCCAAAATAAATATGTAGTACATGGGGATCTCCCGGAATACGTCTGTAGTCCCAAAGTAAATATGCAGTGCTGGGGGATCTCCCGGAATACGTCTGTAGTCCCAAAGTAAATATGCAGTACAGGGGGATCTCCCGGAATACGTCTGTAGTCCCAAAGTAAATATGCAGTGCTGGGGGATCTCCCGGAATACGTCCGTAGTCCCAAAGTAAATATGCAACACAAGATGAAATGACAGGTATGACATCGAGTTATACGGTTTATACTGGACACAGATAAGGCAAATGAGGACTTAGCTAAACATGACGCACAGAATGTCAATTAGGCAGTTAAAACACGTAAACATGCTTTTCTAGTCTAAACTAAACAATTAAATATATTAGTACGACTTAATAAGAGAAACAATTTAGGATTAAAAAAAAATTTAAACAGGATTTTTGCAATAATAGCCTATGTACGTACTCGTCACCTCACGTACACGGCGCCCACACACTAAATAATATCAAGATATCCTAAGGGGGAAGTTCCCAACATAAGGTTAGGCAAGTCACTTAATTCGAACTGCTCAAATCACCCCGATAGCACGTTCTTGCCACGAGTATCCGACTCCAAATGGCCCGAATCTATTCAAATAAATTGCATAATGTAAATATAACTACGAGTAACTAATTTAGCTAATTAATTCGAAGCTAAAGCGAGAAATTAGGAAAAATGCCCAAAGGGTCACCCCGGACCCACGTCTCGGAATCGGGTAAAAATTATAAAATACGAACACCCATTCACTCACGAATTTACTCGTACCAAAATTGCTCAAATCCAATACCAAAATCTCGATCAAAGCCCCAAAATTCGACATAAGAATCTTTCTCAAATTTTCACCCCAAATCCGAAATTAAATGATGAAATCAACCCTAGATTAGTGGAATATAACCATAAAGGAGTTAGAAATCATTACCCAAAAACTTCCTCCGAAAATCTCTCCAAATTTTGCCTTATACCGAGCTCTCATTCAAATTTTTGTGTTATGAACTCAACCCTCGTTTTTGAACCTCAAATTCTGCCCAGGTGCGTTCTTCTTCGCGAACGCGACATCACGATCGCGAACGCGATGAACAATCTTCCACTGGCCCAAAATTCCTCCTTCGCGAACGCGAGAACCTCTTCGCGAATGCGTAGGCTTAATGCCCGAAGCTTCCTCTGCCCCCTTCCTCTACGCGAACGCGAGGACCATATCGCGAATGTGAAGAACAACTTCCCTGCCTTTCCCAGATGCACTACGCGGTCGCGAGGCACCTATCGCGAACGCGATGAAGGATTTTTCTGCAATAAAATACCAGAAATCTGCCACTTCTCTAAGTCCAAAGATGACTCGTTGAGCATCCGAAACACACCCGAGGCCCCCTGGACCTCGACCAAACATACCAACCAATCCTAAAATACCATACGAACTTAGTCGAGTTCTCAAATCCCATCAAACAACGCTAAAATCATGAATCACCCTCCAATTCAAACTTAAAGAACTTGAAACTTCAAAATTCTACAACCGATGCCGAAACCTATCAAATCACATCCGATTGACCTCAAATTTTGCACACAAGTCATAATCAACATTATGGACCTACTCCAACTTCCAGAATTGGAAAACGACCCCGATATCAAAAATTCCACTACTGACCCAAAACTCCAAAAATTCGACTTTCGCCATTTCAAGCCTAAATGAGCTACGAACCTCCAAAACACAATCCGGACACGCTCCTAAACCCAAAGTCACCTAACGGAGCTAACAGAACCGACAAAATTCTATTCCAGATTCGTTTTCACATAGTTTTGACTACGGTCCAAATCCTAATGCTTAAGCTCTCATTTAGGGACTAAGTGTCCCAAAATACTCCGAAACTTAAAACCAATCATCCCGGCAAGTCACAATAGCAGAAAAAGATTTAGGGAAAGTAGTTAATAGGGGATCGGGGCTATTACTCTCAAAATAACCGGCCGAGTCGTTACAATATCGTGTAATTATTATTATTATTAGGCACGATTTCTGCCGAGGTCGTACGGCTCGATCCAGAGTATCATGTACACTACTGAGGGACGTGCGGCACAATACATAAATGCATCTATCTTGCCGAGGCGTTCGGCCCGCTCCACAAGAAAGAGGGAAATTTTCTTATGTACCTCCGGAATAAGAGTATGTTTATTATAAGATAAATTCGAGAGGATGAATAATTTCTTTTAATAATTAATTAATTTAAACAGAAATAAGCATATGAGATTTCCATCTTTTACTCTCTCTCACTAACAATTTATGATATATATCATATAATTTAATTAAATAACGGATAGAATTTACACAAGTAATTCATACTTTGAGTCTTAAACTACCCGGACTTTAGCATTAATAGTTTCTACACACGGACTCTCGTCACCTCGTGCGTACGTAGCCTCCACAATTAGCAATAATTATTAATTTAATTACCTATGGTGTAATTTCCCCCTCACAAGATTAGACAAGAGACTTACCTTGCTCCGAAGTTCCATCACCGGCTCCAAATCCTCCCTAACACCTCAAACCGATGTTCGTCTCTCCAAAACTAGTCAAATAAGTTGCAACCCAATCATAATATACTCTAATACTCATAATTAATAAATTTATAACAATTTCTAACTCCACTTGAAAAGTCGATAAAAATCACCCTCAGGCCCACGTGCCCGGATTCCAAATTTTTTTGAAGATAAACTTTACCCATGACATCACGAACTCAAATATCATTTATTCCAAATTCCATGTCCAATTTCGTGGTAAAAAATCAAAAATATCAATTTCTAGGTTTTTCTTCAAAACCCCAAATTTCTACTAATTTTAATGAATTTTCATGCCTAAATTCGTATATAAATCAAGTATTTAACTTGATATAGGTAAGAATCACTTACCTTGACATAAATGATGAAAATGAAGCTCCAAAATCGCTCCTAGGTCGGCTCCCATGGAGGAAATGAGATGAAATGAGCCAAACCCATTTTTTCAAACTTATACACTACCCAGGCGACCCTTCATCACGTTCACGAGACCCCTATAGTTTACTAGCCATAAATTTTTGTACACAAATCCAAATGCTACATAGTTTACCTTTATGAAGATTACATACAAAGGCCTACAACTTTCATTTTTGGATCATCTCCAAATTCCTTATAGATTGCGAGATATGAGCCTCCGAAGTCAGACCTGTGGAACAGAGATTTTCTTCTTCGCGAACGGGAGAATCTCTTCGCGAACGCAAACAACAAAATCCCAGTAGCCAAATCATTCTTCGCGAACGCGAGAGGATCCTCGCGAACGCGAAGAACAACACCAGACACCAACATCAGTTATTGCAAAACAACTCGAAATGAGCCGAAACCACCCCGAAATATACTCGAGGCCCCCGGGACCCCGTCTAATTATACCAACCAGTCCCATAACATAACACAAATTTGCTCGAGGCCTCAAATCACATCAAACAACATCGAAATCATGAATCGCACCCCAATTCAAGCTAAATGAACTTTAGAACTTCAAACTTCTACATTCGATGCCGGAACCTATCGAATCACGTACGATTGATCTCAAATTTTGCACAGAAGTCACATTCGACATTACGTACCTACTCCAATTTTCGGAATCGGAATCCGAACCCGATATCAAAAAGTCCACTTCTGGTCAAACTTCTCAAAAACCTTCAACTTTCTAGCTTTAGCCAAATGAGTCCAAAATGACCTACGGACCTCCGAATCCACTTTCGGACGCGCTCCCAATTCCAGAATCATCATACGGAGCTATTCTCATACTTGGAATCCCAAACGGACATCGATAACTTTGAAATGCACTTCAGCCCAAATTTATGGAATTCTTCCAAAATGCTAACTTCCACAATAGGTGCTGAAACACTCCCGGCTTATCTAAAACCCGATATGGACATACGCCCAAGTTTGAAATTATCATACGAACATGTTAGAACCTTCAAATCCCAATTCCGAGACCGTTTACTCAAAAATCTAACTTTAGTCAATTCTTCCAACTTAAAGCTTCCGAAATGAGAATTTTCTTTCCAAATCAACTCTGAACTTCCGAAATTTCAATTCCGACCACGCGTGCAAGTCATAATACCTGAAGTGAAGCTACTCATGGCCTCAAACTGTGGACCGACGTGCTAGGTGTCACGACCCCAAATTCCCTCCGTAAGAGGTCGTGATGGCACCTAGCCTCTAAGACTAGGTAAGCCTATCAATGCGGAATAATCATAAATATCTGAAATAAATAAATTATAATTCAAATAATTACAACTCCCAAAACCCGGTAGAAATAAGTCACAAGCTTTTAAGAATTTATCCTCAATGTCTCTATATATATTAAGGCCTAAAGAAAATAAGGAAGCAACACAATAATGATAGAAGGGGACTCTGGAGTCTGCGGACGCTGGCAGATATACCTCGAAGTCTCCGTGCACAGGTAACTCACTGACGTCTACGCTGGTAAGATGTACCTGGATCTGCACAAAAAGATGTGCAGAAGCGTAGTATGAGTACACCACAACAGTACCCAGTAAGTGCCGAGCCTAACCTCGGTAGAGTAGTGACGAGGTTAGGTCAGGCCCTACTGGAGAATAAATAATGACATGGAAAAATGTTTAAACAATTTAATAAGATAAAATAACAATGGAAATGAATCAAGTAGTATGTCACATTTAATTACACCAAGTAATGAAAAATGAGTACGGAAATCTTACAAAAGTATTTATGATCAAATAATTCAGGAAAATAATATTTGAAAATCTTTGATACATTGCTTCAATATCAAATAATTTAAAATGCCAAATACTTCATATTAATAATATTTATTTTTTTAAAAATCAACCTTCAAATAATGCACATAATTAAAGAACCAAGTTCCAACTAAACAGATAAGACAATTAGCAGGAAAGGCCAAGCAAATTTAAAGTATATAAATTAAATCAATGATAGAGAATATAACAAGATTTAATAATTTAATTAATATGCAACAGTGATTGACACGACCCAATTACACCTATAGGTCGTGATGGCGCCCAACACTATAGCTAGGCAAGTCAACTAATAAGTCAAACGTACATTGGTTAAACTTTTATTCCAAGAAAATAATAAAATATCAACTTTTACCAATGTGTGTGCCAAGACCCGGTGTCACAAGTGCATGAGCATCTAGTAGATTATACAAAACTCCAAATACTGTCTGAAATGAAATAGACAGAATATAAACATAAGAAAAGACACTGGTAGCTGCAGAACGGCTCAAAAAGGCAGCTCACCACTATGCCTCGGGATGACGTGGGTATGTGATGATAGGTCCTCCACTAGTACCTGTCTCAGATCCTGTACAAAAAGTGCAGCAAGTGTAGTATGAGTACGTAAACAACGTGTACCCAGTAAGTATCAAGCTTAATCTCGAAGTGGTAGAGACGAGATGGCCGACTTTGACACTCACTATGGGTCAATAATAATAACTGAAATAAAACTAGGATATTTAAATTAGCATGATTTATAGAATTTACAATAATTTATTTAATCAGCAGAAATAATCAAATTCCTTCAAGTGTAACAATTCTCAATATATTAAATAAATTCCTTCAATTCAAATAATTTCTAATTTATCAATTAAACCTCATTTACAGGAGTAACAATTAATTCCTTAACAAGCAAGAATAATAATTTATTAAATTCCAAGAATTTTTTAATTTATTAATTAGCTTCACAAGCTGAAATAAATTATTAAAGTATCGTATAATAATAATTATTATTATTAAGCACGATTTCTGCCGAGGACGTACGGCCCGATCCAGAGTGTCGTGTACACTGCCAAGGGACGTGCGGCACGATCCATAGATGCATCTATCCTACCGAGGCGTTCGGCCCGCTCCACAAGAAAGGAGGACATTTTCTTATGTGCCTCCGGAAGGAGAGTATATTTATTATAAGATGAATTTGGGAGGAGAACAATTTCTTTTAACAATTAATTGATTTAAACAAAAAAATTAAGCATATGAAAATCTCATATTTTTCTACTTTTCATAACAATTCACAATATATACATCAATTATTTTAATTAATAAAGAATACAATTCACACAAGTAATTCATGCTTTGAGTCTTAAACTACCCGGACTTTAGCATTAATAGTAGCTACGCACGGACTCTCGTCACCTCGTGCGTACGTAGCCCCCGCAATTAGCAATAATTATTCAATTTAATCTCTATGGGGTAATTTCCTCCTCACATGATTAGACAAGAGACTTACCTCGTCATGCTCCAATTAATCCACTATAAGGCCTTTTCCACGATTATCCAATTCTGTCTGGCTCGAATCTATCCAAAATAATTCGATACAATCACTAAAAATTATAGGAATCAATTTTATAAGAAAATACTACATTTTTAATAAAAATCCCGAAATTAATTAAAAATTCATCCGTAGGGCCCATATCTTGGAATTCGGCAAAAAGTTACGAAATCCGACAACCCATTCAATTACGAGTGCAACCATACCAGTTTTACTCAAATCCGACTCCGAATCGATACCGAAATCTCAAAAATTCGTTTCTATGAGATTTCTAAAAATTTCCCAAATTTAAATCTCAAAACACTAATTTATGATGAAAACAATGATATACTTATATATGTAGACCAAATCTGAGTTAGAATCACTTATCCCAATGTTTTTCCCTTGAAAATCTGACAAAAGTCGCCTCTGCTCAAGCTCAAGTTCGTCAAAAATGGCAAATGGGACGAATGTCCTCTGTTTTTATAACTTACAGCTCTGTCCAGTTCGATCAAGGAGCTCGATCATCAGAGGAGCTCGATCTCGAGAGCTCGAACAAGGAGCTCGATCAAGGACCTCGATCTTGGGAGATGGTCATGGCCTCGATCAGGCCTCGTGCCTGGGACATGTTCATGGCCTCGATCAAGTTCGATCTTGGGTCTTGATCCTGGCCCTCGAGCCTTGCCTTCGATCATGGCCCTTGAGCCTTGCCCTCGATCGTGGCTTCGATACTGAGTCTCATCCCTGACTTCGACTCAGGCCTCGATCGTGGGCTCGATATCTGGGTTCGATCTGGGGCTCGATCACAGCCTAGAATATACAGCAGAAGGGAAAATTGCAGCAGCTTTTTAAGTCCAACTTTTGATCCGTTAATCATCCAAAACTCACCCGAGGCCCTCGAAACCTCAACCAAATATATCAACAAGTCCTAAAACATCATACGAACTTAGTCGAATCTCTAAATCATATCAAACAACGCTAAAACCATGAATCATACCCCAATTCAAGCTTAATGAAACTAAGAGTTTTTAACTTCTACATTCGATGTCGGAACCTATCAAATCAACTCCGATTGACCTCAAATTTTACACACAAGTCATAAATGACATAACGGAGCTATGAAAATTTTTGGAACTGGATTCCGACTCCGATATCAAAAAGTCAACTCATCGGTCAAACTTCCAAACTTAAATTCTTGTTTTTAGCCATTTCAAGCCTAATTTAACAACGGATTTCCAAATAAAATTCCGAACACGCTCCTAAGTCCAAAATCACCATACGGAGCTGTTAAAATCATCAAAATTCTATTCCGGGGTCGTTTTCACATAATTAGGCATCCGGTCACTATTCGAACTTAAACATTTTAATTATTTTTCAAAATTCCATATCTCGTGCTAGGGACCTCGGAATTTGATTCCGGGCATACGCCCAAATCCCAAATCACTATACGGACCTACCGGAACTGTCAAAATACTGATCCGAGTCCGTTTGCTCAAAATGTTGACCAAAGTCAACTCAATTGAGTTTTAAAGTTACTAATCCACATTTTAAATCCATTTTTCACATAAAAACTTTCCATGAAATTTTAAGGATTGCGCACGCAAGTCGAGGAATAATAAGTAGTACTTTTCGAGGTGTTAGAACACATAATTAATTATTAAATTTGAAGATGACATTTTGGGTCATCACAGTAATTTTCACAATTTAAAAACATAATCCTTCACATTTTGTCCGTGTACAAACTCGTCACCTCGTGTACACGAGTTTCATCACATTACAATTAATACCAATTCTAGGAAAAATTTCCCCCACACAAGGTTAGACAAGTCACTTACCTCGACTTGTTCCAATTTAACCAAGTAGTATATTTTTTCCTCGATTTTCCGATTCCGGTCGAATCGTATCTAGTCATAATTAATTTGATACAGTCAACAAAAATTATAGAATTAATTCTATAAGAAAATACTATATTTCAATAAAAAATTGAAATTTAACTCAAAAATGGCCCGTGGGGCCCACATCTCGAAAAACCGACAAAATTTACGAAATATGAACGCCCATTCAACCATGAGTCTAACCATACCAAAATAACTAAATTCCAGTAACGATTCGACCCTCAAATCCTCAAATCTATCCAAGAGGGTTTTCAAATTTTTCCAACTTAAATCACCAATTAAATGTTAAAAACAATGATAGATTCGGGTAATCTAACCAAGATTGAGTTAAGAACACTTACACCAATATTTTTCCTTGAAAATATATCAAAAATCGCCTTTGTTCAAGCTCCAAGTTGTTAAAAGTGGCGAATGGGACGAAGCCCCCCTGTTTTATAACTTACAGATCTGTCCAGGGTGACCTCGATCATAGGGTCCGATCTTGGACCTCGATCATAGAAGTCCAATTAAGGGGAGTCCGATCAAGGTCCTCGATCATGGACCTCGGTCATGGCCTTCGATCATGGCCCTTGACCCTGGGGATCGATCACAGCCATCGATCCTGGGCCTTCGATCGTGGCCTTCGATCACTGGCCTTCGAGCTTGCCTTCGATCATGGCCCTCGAGTCTTGCTTCGATCATGGCTCTCGAGCCTGCCTTCGATCATGGATCTCGAGCCTGCCTTCGATCCTCGGCTCGATTTTTGGGCTTGATTTCTGGGCTCGATTTCTGGCCTTTGATTTTTTTGGGCTCGATTGCGCAGCAAAAGAAAATTTGCATCAGCTTTTGCAGCAGCTGTTTAAGTACCATTTTTGATCTGTTATCCATCTGAAACTCACCCGAGGCCCTCAGGACCTCAACCAAATATACCAACAAGTCCTAAAACATCATACGAACTTATTTGAAATCTCATATCACATAAAATGACGCTAAAACCATGAATTATGCATCAATTCAAGCTTAATGAAACTTAAAATTTCCAACTTCTACATTCGATATCGAAACCTATCAAATCAAGTCTGATTGACCTCCAATTTTGCACCTAAGTCATAAATGACATAATAGAACTATAAAAATTTTCAAAACTGGATTCCGACCCCGATATCAAAATGTCAACTCCCTGGTCAAACTTCCAAACTTTAAATTCCTGTTTTAGCCATTTCAAGCCTAATTTCACTATGGACTTCCAAATAATATTCTGATCACGCTCCTAAGTACAAAATTACCATACTGAGCTGTTAGAATCATCAAAACTCTATTCTAAGGTCGTTTGTACATAATTAGAAATCTGTTCACTATTTGAACTTAAACTTTTAATTGTTTCATCAAAATTCCGTATCTCGGACTAGGGACCTCGGAATTTGATTTCGGGCATACGCCCGAGTCCCAAATCACGATACGGACCTACCAGAACTCTCAAAATATGGATACGAGTCCGTTTGCTCAAAATGTTGACCAAAGTCAACTCAGTTGAGTTTTAAAGCTCTAATTCACATTTTAATCTATTTTTCACATAGACTTTACAGAATATTTTTTACGGACTGCTCACGTAAGTCAAGGAATGATAAATAGTACTTTTAGAGGTCTTAAAATACATAATTAATTATTAAATTTAAAGATAACATTTTGGGTCATCACACTAGGACTCAAAACTACCGATCAGATCGTTACACTAGCTATATATTCATTAGTTAATTCATTAATTATTTCTGAGCTAGCCGTTATCCATAAGATATCGATATCTATATTATTATAAAAACACGAATAATTTATGTTAAATGTTAGGTGACTAAAATATCCTCGAAACTTTGATAGACTTTTATACCCTTAATATTTTGAATTAAAGGTGGATATAATTGTAATATTCCAAATATATTACCCAAGAATAAAATTCTTTCTAGATTAAAACTTCACATATGACGACATCAAATTCCTACTCTACCAATACCTAGAACTTTAAAAACAACTACAACTCATAAAGTTGGAAATAATTATGAATTTGGATAAACTTACTATACTTGTAATGACCCTACCGGTCATTTTGACTTTTAGAACTCCGTTGCCTAAAATAAAACTTCCCGTATGTGATTTTAATAATTTATGACTTGTGGGGATGGTTGATTCGGGATTTGGAAGTGTTTGGGTTAAAATCGGAACAGTTGGTTCCTTAAGTTGGCTTTAAAAGGCCAAGTTTGACTTCGGTCAACATTTTGAGAAATCAACCCCGGAATAGAATTTTGACGATTCCAATAGCTCCATATGGTATTTTGGACTTAGGAATGTGTTCAGAATTTTATTTGGAAGTCCGTAGTTAAATTAGGCTTGAAATGGCTAAAATAAGAATTTAAGTTAGGAAGTTTGACCGGGGAGTTGCCTTTTTGATATCGGGGTCGGAATCCAGTTCCAAAAATTTTTATAGATCTGTTATTTCATTTATGACTTGTGTACAAAATTTGAGGTCAATCGGACTTGATTTGATAGGTTTCGACATCGAATGTAGAAGTTGAAAATTTTAAGTTTCATTAAGCTTAAATTTGAGCATAATTCGTGGTTT
Organism: Nicotiana tabacum; assembly: GCF_000715075.1. Taxonomy (NCBI): domain Eukaryota; kingdom Viridiplantae; phylum Streptophyta; class Magnoliopsida; order Solanales; family Solanaceae; genus Nicotiana; species Nicotiana tabacum. The sequence goes on along the minus strand of NC_134096.1, from coordinate 136,659,635 downwards.
TAGCGTCGTTTTATGTGATTTGATATTTCAATTAAGTTCGTATGATGTTTTAGAACTTGTTGGTATATTTGGTTGAGGTCCCGAGGGCCTCGGGTGAGTTTCGGATAGTTAATGGATCAAAAGTTGGACTTAAAACAGCTGCTGCAATTTTTCCTTTCTGCTGGAAATTCTGGGCCAAGATCGAGGCCATGATCGAGGTCATGATCGAACCACGATCGAGGCCGAGGATCGAGGCCATGATCGAAGCCACGATTGAGGCCATGATCGAGGCCGAGGATCGAGGCCATGATCGAACCACGATCCAGGCCTAGGATCGAGGTCATGATCGAGGGCTACGTGGGCAGAATTATAAAAGAGGGCATTCGTCCCATTCGTCATTTTTAACAAATTGGACCTTGAGCAGAGGCGATTTTTGATAGATTTTCAAGGAAACGACATTGGGGTAAGTAATTCCAAATCGAATTTGGTCAATATACACGAATATATCATTGTTTTCACCATTTAATTAGTGTTTTGAGATTTAAATTTGGGAAATTCTTAGAAATGTCAAAGAAACGAATTTTTGAGATTTCGGTATTGATTCGGAGTCGGATTTGAGTGAAACTGGTATGGTTGGACTCGTAATTGAATGGGTTGTCAGATTTCGTAACTTTCGCCGGATTTCGAGATGTGGGCCCCACAGACAAATATTTAATTAATTTCGGGAATTTTTTGAAAATGTAGTATTTTCTTATAGAATTGATTCCTATAATTTAGTAATTGTATTGAATTATTTTTGGTTATATTCGAGCCAATCGAAGTTGGATAATCGAGGAAAGAGGCCTACTAGTGGATTAAATTGGAGCAAGACGAGGTAACTCTCTTGTCTAATCTTGTGAGGGGGACATTACCCCATAGGCAATTAAAGCAATAATTGTTGCTAATTGTGGGGGCTACGTACGCACGAGGTGACATGCGTAGCTATTATAAATGCTAAAGTTCGGATAGTTTAGGACTCAAAAGCATGAATTACTTGTGTAAATTATATTCTTTACTTAATTAAATTATATATATATATATATATATATATATATATATATATATATATATATATATATATATATTGTGAATTGTTAGATAAAAATATTAAAGGATGAAAATCTCATATGCTTTAATTTTCTGTGTAAATTAATTAATTATTAAAAAAGAATTTGTTCATCCTCCCGAATTTATCTTATAATGAATATACTCTCTTTCCGCAGGTACAATAAGAAAATATCCTCTTTTCTTGTGGAGCGGGCCAAAGGCCTCGACAGGATAGATGCATCTATGGATAGTGCCGCACATCCCTTGGCAGTGCACACGACACTCTGGATCGGGTCGTACGACCTAGGGAGAAATCGTGCTTAATAATAATAATTGCACGATACTTTGATAGTTTATTGTAGCTTGTGGAGCTAATTGATAAATTGAAAATCTTTGGAATTTAAAGAATTATTATTCGTGCTTGTTAAGGAATTATTGTTATTCCTGTAAATGAGACTAATTGATAAATTTGGAAATTAATTGGAATTGAAGGAATTTAATTAATATATTGAGAATTGTTGCATTTGAAGGAAATTTAACTATTTCTGGTTAAATAAATTATTTTTATATTCTGTGAATCTTCCTGATTTAGATATTCTAGTTTTATTTTAGTTATTATTATTGACCCATAGTGAGTGTCAAAGTCGGTCATCTCGTCTCTACCACTTCGAGATTAGGCTTGATACTTACTGGTTACACGTTGTTTACGTACTCATGCTACACTTGCTGCACATTTATGCAGGATCTGAGACAGATACTAGTGGAGGACCTATCATCGCACATCCTCATTATCCAGGGACGTAGTGGTGAGTTGCCTTTCTAAGTCGTCCTGCAGCTACCAGTGCCTCTTCTTATATTTTTAATTCTGTCTATTTTTATTTCAGACAGTATTTGGAATTTTGTATAATCTACTAGATGCTCGTACACTTGTGACACCAGGTCTTGGCACACACATTGGTAGAATTTGGTGTCTTATTATTTTTCTTGGATTTAAATTTTATCGATATATGTTTAATTTATTAGTTGGCTTGCCTAGCTATAGTGTTGGGCGCCATCATGACCTATAAGTGAAATTGGATCATGACAACATGGTATCAGAGCACTAGGTTCACGCAGGTCTCACAAGTTATGAGCAGACCTAATAGAGTCTTGCGGATCGGTACGGAGACGTTTGTACTTATCTTCGAGAGGCTATAGGATGTTAGGAAATTACCTTTCTTCATATTCCATCGTGCGATTGATGTAGTTCTAAATATCCTTCTCTTATTCTCTCTTAGATGGTGAGAACATGCTCTAATGAGGTTCCACACCAGGGAAGAGCTACTCCCCCAGTTGCTAGAGGCCGAGGCAGAGGGAGGGCTCCAGCCCGTGGTCGAGGGTGAAGACATCCCAGAACTGTTCCAGTTATGCCGCCAGTGGGTCCAGCAGAGAATCCTATTATTGAGGAGCAGGGTGAGGTGCTTGTGGCAGAGCCAGCTCCGGTGGATTTCAATCTGCACCGGGATTTCAGGATGTCATGGGTCGTATGCTGCGGTTCATGGACAATATGACTTAGGCTAGTTTATTTCCGGAAGACCCAGCCACATCCCAAGCGGGAGGGGGAGCACAGACCCCTACCGCGCAGGCTCAGGGACAAGCAACTGATGTATATCATACCCAGGTTGCACTACCTGTGGATGGAGCCCAGCCAGTGGCAGCAGCTACACCTGAGCCCAGGCCAACTGCAGCCACTAATCCACAGAAATAATTAGACAGATGGACTAGACTACATCCTCTTGTCTTTAGGGATGAGCGACACGAGGATCCCCAGGATTTCATTGATCGGTGCAAGGATAGACTGTACAACATGAGGATATTGGAGTCTTATGGGGTAGACTTTGCTACTTTTCAGCTAGAGGGCAGAACCCGTAGATGGTGGCAGTCTTATGTTCTTAGCAGACCAGTAGATTCTCCTCCCATGACCTGGGACAGGTTCACCCGTATCTTCCTGGACAGGTATATTCCACCCTCTCAGAGGGAAGAGTTGCGATTTCAGTTTGAGCAGCTCCACCAGAGTTAGATGTCAGTGACTGATTATGAGGCGAGGTTCTCTGAGTTATCTCGCCATGCACTTATAATACTCTCTACTGAGGCGGAGAGAGTACGGAGGTTTGTAGCTGGTTTACATACTGGCATTCAGGCCATTATGGCTCGAGAGGTTGAGATGGGTACTTCTTATGAGCTAGTCGTGCAGATAGCCCGGAGGATTGAGGGTGTATGTCAGCGTAGCCGAGAGCAGGTTACTAGAGATAAGCGATTTAGGTATTCTAGAGAGTTCAGAGGTGCTCCGTCTGGGGGTAGAGGTCAGTTCGTGAGAGGGCAGTCCAGCAGGCCCCCATATCTAGAACCACCGCCTCCTCGAGGTGCTCCAGTGCGACCTTATCTCAGTGCTATACCAGAGAGTTCTTATCGCCCACCAGCTATTCAGGGTTCTTCTAGTGCGTATTCATGTCACCAGGTCCAGACTTCTAGTCAGCAGCATATCGCACCGAAAGTTGTTACGAGTGCGGGGATCCCAGTCACATATGGAGATTCTGCGGGGTAAACCTGTGCAGCAGGGTCAGCAGCCTATGATTACCACACCAGTTGCTCCACCAGTAGTCCGACCACCAAGAGGTGGAGGACAGGTGGGTAGGGGCCGTGCTAGAGGTGGAGTTCAGCGAGGCAGAGGCCAGCTAATTGGCGCTCCAGGTCGGTTCTATGCTTTTCCGGCCAAACCAGATGCATAGGCCTCAGATGTTGTGATTACAGGTATTATTTCTGTTTGCGGCAAAGATGCCTCGATATTATTTGATCTAGGATCTACGTATTCATATATGTCATCTCTATTTGTTCCATTCCTGGGTGTTTCTCGTGAGTCCTTGAGTACTCCTATTTATGTGTCCACTCCTGTGGGCGATTCTGTTATTGTGAGCTGTATAGACCGGTCTTGTATTATTATATTCTGTGGTTATGAAACTAGAGCAGATCTCCTATTGCTTGAGATGACCGATTTTGAAATTATTCTAGGCATAGACTGGTTATCTCCATATCATGTTATTCTAGATTGTCATGCCAAGACTATTGCCTTGGCTATTCCAGCATTGCCTAAGCTGGAGTGGAAGGATTCGTCTATTAGTTCATTTAATCAAGTTATTTCTTGTATAAAGGCTCAACACATGGTTGAGAAAGGTTGTTTGGCTTATCTAGCCTATATTCGGGATACTACTGCAGACACTCCGACTATTAATTCAGTGCCTGTAGTTCAGGAGTTATTTGATGTATTTCCTTCAGATCTTCCAGGTATGCTACCTGATCGTGATATTGATTTCTGTATTGACTTGGCTCCAGATACCCAGCCTATATCTATCCCACCGTATCGCATGGTTCCGAAAGAATTGAAAGAACAACTTAAGGAGTTACTAGCCAAAGGGTTCATCAGACTGAGTGTATCGCCTTGGGGTGCACCAGTATTATTTGTGAAGAAGAAGGATGGAACAATGCAGATGTGTATTGATTATCGTCAACTGAACAAAGTCACTATTAAGAACAAGTACCCTTTGCTGCGTATTGATAATCTATTTGACCAGTTGCAGGGTACTAGGGTGTTCTCTAAGATCGACTTGAGGTCGGGATACCATCAGTTGAAGATTCGAGATTCGGATATTCCAGAGACTGCTTTTCGGACTAGATATGGTCATTATGAGTTTCTGGTGATGTCCTTCGGTTTAACTAACTCCCCGACAGCGTTTATGGATTTGATAAAGAGGGTATTCATGCCATATATTGATTTGTTTGTCATTGTCTTCATTGATGACATCTTGATCTACTCGCGCGGTAAGGAGGAACACGAGCATCATATGAGAGCAGTGCTTCAGACGTTGCGGGAACAAAAGCTATATGCTAAGTTCTCCAAGTGTGAATTCTGGCTAGAGTCGGTAGCATTTTTAGGGCATATTGTATCGGATGAAGGTATTAAGTTTGATCCCAAAAAGAGTGAGGCAGTTCAGAATTGGCATCATCCCACTTCGACGACTGAGATCATGAGTTTTCTGGGTTTAGCAGGTTATTATTGTCTGTTCGTGGAAGGTTTTTCATCTATTGCAGCACCTTTGACCAAATTAACCCAGAAGGTCGCTCCGTTCCGATGGTCCGATGATTGTGAGGTGAGCTTTCATAAGCTCAAGACAGCATTGACTACAACACCAGTGTTAGTGTTGCCTTCCGGTTTGGGGATGTATACAGTGTATTATGACACTTCACGCGTTGGCTTGGGTTGTGTACTGATGCAGGAAGGGCGAGTTATTGCATATGCTTCACGCTAGCTGAAGCCCCACGAGAAGAATTTTCCGGTACATGATTTGGTGTTAGCTGCGATTGTTCACGCTCTAAAGATTTGGAGGCATTATCTTTATGGGGTGTCTTGTGAAGTTTACACTGATCATCGCAGCTTGCAGCAATTGTTCAAGCAGAGGACCTAAATCTGAGCCAGCGCAGATGGCTTGAGTTACTAAAAGATTATGATATTACTATCTTTTATCATCTGGGCAAAGCAAATGTGGTTGCACATGCCTTGAGTAGAAAGGCAGAGAGTATGGGTAGTTTGTCTTTCATTTCAGCAGAAGAGAGGCCATTAGCTTCAGATATTCAGTCCTTGGCCAACAGACTTGTACGGCTGGATATTTCAGAGCCCAGCCGAGTCCTTGCATCTGTATGATGATCAAGGCTTAATGGTTCTTCGAGAAACGGTACTACAGGATGGTGCCAAGGAAGTTACTATTGGAGCGGATGGTGTTCTGCGACTTCAGGATCATCTATGTGTTCCAAATATGGATGGACTGAGGAAAAAGATCCTAGAGGAAGCACACAGTTCTCGGTATTCTATTCATCTAGGTGTTACGAAGATGTATAGTGACCTGAGGCAACATTATTGGTGGAGACGAATGAAAAAGAACATAGTTGAGTATGTAGCTAGGTGTCTGAATTACCAGCAAGTTAAATACAAACACCAGAGGCTAGGTGGACTACTTCAGCAGATGACTATACCATAGTGGGAATGGGAACGCATCACTAGGGACTTTGTAGTTGGGTTGCCGCGGACCTTGCGGAAGTTTGATACAGTTTGGGTCATTGTTGACAGGTTGACCAAGTTGGCACACTTTATTCCTGTGTGACAACATATACTTCAGATAGGTTGGCCCAGATATATATATGCAGGAGATAGTTCGGTTGCACGGTGTGCCAATTTCTATAATATCAGATAGAGGCCCTCAGTTTACTTCACATTTTTGGAGAGCAGTACACAGTGAATTGGGGATCTGGGTAGAGCTCAGTACAGCCTTTCATCCGCAGACCGACGGACAGTCAGAACGGACAATTCAAATTTTGGAGGATATGCTCAGGGCATGTGTGATTGACTTTGGAGGTCAGTGGGATCGTTTCTTGCCTTTGGCTGAGTTTGCTTATAATAACAGCTACCAATCCAGCATCGAGATGGCTCCATTTGAGGCTTTATATGGTCGGCATTGTCATTCGCCCATCGGGTAGTTTGAGCCCGGTGAGGCTAAGTTATATGGTACTGATTTGGTGAAGGATGCCTTAGAAAAGGTAAAGTTGATTCAGGAGCGACTTCGTACAGAGCAGTCCAGACATAAGAGTTACGCATATCAGAAAGCGCGTGATTTATCCTTTATGATGGGTGAAAAAGTTCTCTTGAAGGTTTCGCCGATGAAAGGGAATCATGAGATTTGGGAAGAAGGGCAAGTTGTGCCCAAGGTTTATAGGCCCATTTGAGGTGTTGAAACGAGTTGGGGAGGTTGCTTATGAGCTTGCGCTGCCACCCAATCTGTCAGGAGTTCATCCGATTTTCTATGTATCTATGCTTCGGAAGTATCATGCTGACCTGTCACATGTGTTAGACTTTAGCACAGTTCAGCTAGATAATAGCTTGGGTTATGAAGAGGAGCCAGTTGCCATTGTTGATAGACAAGTTCGCCAGTTGAGGTCCAAGAGGATTTCTGCAGTAAAAGTCCAGTGGAGGGGCTAACCAATCGCGGAAGCGACTTGGGAGGCCGAGGAAAACATGCGGAGCAGATATCCATACTTATTCAGCATTCCAGGTACAATTCTAAACTCGTTCGAGGACGAACGTTTGTTTAAGAGGTGGAGAATGTAATGACCCAACCGGTCATTTTGACCTTTAGAATCTCATTCCCTAAAATAAAACTTCCTATATATGCTTTTAATGATTTATGACTTGTGGGGATGGTTGGTTCGGGATTGGGAAATTTTTGGGTTGAAATCGGAACACTTGGTTCCTTAAGTTGGCTTTAAAAGGCCAAGTTTGACTTCGGTCAACATTTTGAGAAAATGACCCCGGAATAGAATTTTGACGATTCCAATAGCTCCGTATGGTGATTTTGGACTTAGGAGCGTGTTCGGAATTTTATTTGGAAGTCCGTAGTTAAATTAGGCTTGAAATGGCTAAAATAAGAATTTAAGTTTGTAAGTTTGACCAGGGAGTTGACTTTTTGATATCGGGGTCGGAATCCAGTTTCGAAAATTTCATAGCTCCGTTATGTTATTTATGACTTGTGTGTAAAATTTGAGGTCAATCGGACTTAATTTGATAGGTTTCGACATCGAATGTAGAAGTTGGAAATTTTAAGTTTCATTAAGCTTGAATTGAAGCATAATTCGTGGTTTTAGCGTCGTTTTATGTGATTTGAGATTTTAATTAAATTCGTATGATGTTTTAGGACTTGTTGGTATATTTGGCTAAGGTCCCGGGAGCTTCAGGTGAGTTTCGGATGGTTAACGGATCAAAAGTTGGACTTAAAACAGCTGCTACATTTTTCTTTCTGCTGGAAATTCTTAGCTAAGATCGAGGCCCAAGATCGAGGCCATGATCGAGGCCGAGGATCGAGGCCATGATCGAGGTCATGATCGAACCACGATTGAGACCGAGGATCGAGGCCATGATCGAAGCCACGATCGAGGCCGAGGATCGAGGTCATGATCGAGGGCTGCCCGGGCAGAATTATAAAAGAGGGCATTCGTCCCATTCGCCATTTTTAACAAATTGGAGCTTGAGCAGAGGCGATTTTTGATAGATTTTCAAGGAAACGACATTGGGGCAAGTGATTCTAACTCGGATTTGGTCAATATACACGAATATATCATTGTTTTCACCATTTAATTAGTGTTTTGAGATTTAAATTTGGAAAATTTTTAGAAATCTCAAATAAACGGATTTTTGAGATTTCGGTATTGATTCGGAGTCGGATTTGAGTGAAACTGATATGGTTGGACTTGTAATTTAATGGGCTGTCGAATTTCGTAACTTTTGCCGGATTCCGAGATATGGGCCCTACAGATGAATTTTTAATTAATTTCAAGATTTTTTTGAAAATATAGTATGTTCTTGTAGAATTGATTCCTATAATTTTTAGTAATTGTATCGAATTATTTTTGGTTAGATTCGAGCCAATCGAAATTGGATAATCGAGGAAAAGGCTTACTAGTGGATTAAATTTGAGCAAGACGAGGTAAGTCTCTTGTCTAATCTTGTGAGGGGGACATTACCCCATAGGCGATTAAAGGAATAATTATTGCTAATTGTAGGGGCTACGTACGTACGAGGTGACAAGAGTTCATGCGTAGCTATTATAAATGCTAAAGTCCGGGTAGTTTAGGACTCAAAGCATGAGCTACTTGTGTAAATTATATTCTTTGTTTAATTAATATTAATTTGATCTATATATATATATATATATATATATATATATATATATATATATATATATATATATATATATATTGTGAATTGTTAGATAAAAATATTAAAGAATGAAAATCTCATATACTTAATTTTCTGTGTAAATTAATTAATTGTTAAAAAAGAACTTGTTCATCCTTCCGAATTTATCTTATAATGAATATACTCTCTTTCCGGAGATACATAAGAAAATGTCCTCTTTTCTTGTGGAGCGGGCCGAACGCCTCGATAGGATAAATGTATTTATGGATCATGCTGCACGTCCCTCGACAGTGTACGCGACACTCTCGATCGGGTCGTACGACCTCGGCAGAAATCGTGCTTATTAATAATAATTACACGATACTTTGTTAGTTTATTGTAGCTTGTAGGGCTAATTGATAAATTAAAAATCTTTGGAATTTAAAAAATTATTATTCTTGCTTGTTAAGTATTATTGTTATTCCTGTAAATGAGACTAATTGATAAATTTAGAAATTTATTGGAATTGAAGGAATTTAATTAATATATTAAGAATTGTTGCATTTGAAAGAAATTTAATTATTTCTGTTGGTTAAATAAATTATTGTTATACTATGTGAATCATGTTAATTTAGATATTCTACTTTTATTTCAATTATTATTATTGACCCATAGTGAGTGTCAAAGTCAGTCATCTCGTCTCTACCACTTCGAGATTAGGCTTGATACTTACTGGGTACACGTTGTTTATGTACTCATGCTACACTTGCTGTATTTTTTGTACAGGATCTGAGACAGATACTAGTGGAGGACCTATCATCGCACACCCTCGTTATCCAGGGGCGTAGTGGTGAGCTTCCTTTTTGAGCCGTCCTGCAGCTACCAGTGCCTCTTCTTGTATTTTTAATTCTGTATATTTTTATTTCAGACAGTATTTGAAATTTTGTATAATCTACTAGATGCTCATACACTTGTGACACCAGGTCTTGGCACACACATTGGTAGAATTTGGTGTCTTATTATTTTTCTTGGATTTAAATTTTATCGATATATGTTTAATTTATTAGTTGGCTTGCCTAGCTGTAGTGTTGGGCGCCATCATGACCTATAGGTGAAAGTGGGTCGTGACAATACTTGTCACGATAAGCAACTTGAATAAAAACTAATATTAAATATTATTGCATTCTTTAACTGACTTATAAATTTATTCGTATAATTTTGTAATTTTAAACTATTTAGTTCCAATTTATTATTTGATTATCAAAACATTATTATGATTTGGTTTGCATTACATATATATAACTTCTATTTTAAGTAACTCATTATCTAACTTTAACAATTACTTATGGTACGTATTTGTAATATTTGATATTTAGGACTACAAAATCAACTAAATTTTATATATTACATTCTTCCTTATTTGGATTACGTAGAAAAATTTAATATTTAGAACTTCAAAAATTTTAACATTTTACTGTATATAAATTTTTACACTTAAATTATATATAAATTGCAAGAAAATGAAAGAATTAAAAATACTAACCAAATAGGACGTAATCACTTGGTATTTCAAAGTTTATCCCTTTGGACAGATACCAAGAATTCAATCCAAAAAAAAAAGGACGTACGACGTTCTTGGAAGATGGCAAAGTAACTTTTTTTGTGTTTTGATTTAGGTGAAACCCTTTTATATACTAAAATACTTTAAAACATACAAAACTATTTCCCACTCATTTGATTTTCTTACAATTTGACAAAAGAATTTTTATTTAATCAAATATAATTATAATCAAATATTTAAAATTGGGTATGAGCTAATATTAAAAATTTAAATCAATAAAATATAATTTATATCTTTTATTGCTGAAAAAAACTAATTAAGTATCTGGAATAGCTAATTAGAAAAAAAAACTTAATTTTATTATTTTTCAAATTCATCCTACAAGTAAAACTATCTTCAGGTTGACAAAAATCTTGGCTTAAATAGATATATTTCAATAAAAAAAGACCACCGATGATGAAAGAAATTAAAAAATAAAGGAGAATCAATTATAATATAGTATTAAAAATTAACTTGGTTAAAATTCAAAATAGAAGAAATAAGAATGAAATAATAAATATTCAAAATAAGTTGACATTTATTATTATTTTTATTTTCATCTATTCCAGTAAATGGACCTCTATAGTTTTTTGTATACTTAATAAGTTATTGGTTGTAAAATATACAATGTTGGTCAGTTTTAGACCTTACATTGTTACTTAATTATTCATGTTTTCCCTAGAAACTATATGACCTAGCCGTTCATTCCAATAGCTCTAAAAGAAAGATACAATTTTTTTAATTAGTGTTAATTTGATGATTGTTTGAAGATTTATAATAAATATATATAACGATTTCGATCATGTTAGATTTAATATTATATCACAAAAATGACTACCATTTTTGTAAGCTTACCCCAAAGAATATGCCCTTCAAATTAATATAAAATATATGTGCTCAAATGTTTTACGTGTAAACCAGTTTCTTCTATAAACTATATGACGGCCCTCTTTATTCCAAAACTCTAAAAAATATATAATTATTTTTATTGATGGCCTTTTGAAGAATCATAATAAAAATATATAATAAATATCGAAATTTAATTACCAAAAAAACATATATATCAATCATTTAAGATTCAATATTGTCACGACCCAATTTCACCTATAGGTCGTGATGACGCCCAACACTACAGCTAGGCAAGCCAACCAGTAATTTAAAATTACCAAGAAAATAATAAGACACCAAATTCTATCAATGTGTGTGGCAAGACCTGGTGTCACAAGTGTATGAGCATCTAGTAGATTATACAAAACCTCAAATATTATCTGAAATAAAAATAGACAGAATGTAAATATAAGAAGAGACACTGGTAGCTGCAGAACGGCTCAGAAAGGCAGCTCACCACTATGCCTCTAGATAACGTGGATGTAAGGCGATAGGTCCCCCACTAGTACTTGCCTCAAGTCCTGAACAAAAAGTGCAGCAAGTCTAGTATGAGTACGTAAACAACGTGTACCCAGTAAGTATCAAGCCTAATCTCGAAGTGGTAGAGACGATATGGCCGACTTTGACACTCACTATGGGTCAATAATAATAATTGAAATAAAATTAGGATATCTAGATCAGCATGATTCACAGAATATAACAATAATTTATTTAACCAGCAGAAATAATTAAATTCCTTCAAATGCAACAATTCTCAATATATTAATTAAATTCCTTCAATTCCAATAAATTTTTAAATTTATCAATTAGTCTCATTTACAGGAATAACAATAATTCCTTAACAAGCAGGAATAATAATTCATTAAATTCCTAAGATTTTCAATTTATGAATTAGCTTCACAAGCTGCAATAAACTATCAAAGTATCGTGTAATTATTATTATTAAGCATTGTCATGCCTCCTTTTTCCTTAGGGATAAGAAATTTTTCCAATTTAAGTGACATTAATTGAAATGGGATTATTTATTAGATTTAGAGTTGCCACTTGGGATAATTTATAGTATCCCAAGTCACCGGTTTATTTTAAATCCCAAATCGAGGAAATTTGACTCTGCTTTATGGTCCACAAACACAGAAGACCGAGTATGGAATTCTGTTAACCCGAGAGAAGGTGTGAGGCACTCTCGGATTTTGTGGTTTTAGCACAGTCGCTTTAATCATACCTAGCTTAATTAAATTATTTAATTACTCATTTTAGAACCAATGTACATTTATCTTTTTACCGCTTTTAATTGCTTGATTATTCGTGATTATGAAATTATCTTGAAACGAATCATGCGTACGTGTATTCATTTTATTTGGTGTGTCAAGAACCATGTCACGCGTACGTATACACAATTAATAACACTTTATTATTTTTAAGATTATTTTGTCAAAATTGCGCGAACGCATACTTTGCCTTTAGTTTGGCAAATCATAACTATGTCACTCGGACGTGTACATAATCACGATAAGTAATTGATTAACACGTGTCTAAAGCATACTATCGATTTGTAAATTGTTTGAGATTGTTGTAAGACCCAAGAACTTACGGAGTTCATCAATGATATATCTAAATTATTGGAAGTGTTCATAGCTTAGTAAAAGTTTTAAAGTTCTTTAAAAAATGCACCGGCTAATCCATGCACATTTTGTAGTCCAAAAAATATACGTTTATTCAAAATGATCAAAGATGAACTTCTTTACCATTATACCATCTAACTTTCCAACTCGGATGAACAGCAGCTACGTACTATATATGATTGAGATCTAAAAGGAAAAGAAGTACAATAAATAAGCTAAGCACTCTAGTTGTCAAGAAACCAACATGAGTACATAATTTTGCCAATAAAGATGATAACAGAAATGAATTGAAAAGCTTCATGGGTCAAGAACAGAATATTTTGCAGGAAAGCAGAACTTCAGTTGACATAAGGAGGCATCAACAATTAATACAGTATAACATTGAGAAGGTACATTAATTTTATCAAAATGAAATCAAATCCATATCTAGACAGAGACCACAAACACAAGCAAATAACAAAGATTTAAGGGAAAAAGTTGGACCTTTAGTAAAAAAAATCTTTCTTTCATTAACAAGCACCTCAAGTGGAATTACAATAGCTGAATCGACGCCAAATGATCCCCAACGGTGAAAATCCGCCTGAACCCGAACAGAAAATGCGGCAGCGTTGGAACCTCGCCGACAACTCGAACGAAACTAATGACCAACGAACGGAGCTAGCGACCTACGAAATTTTTGGAATTGGGTGCCGCTGGTGGTTCCTAAGTAAGGGAGATGGGTTTATTGGGGTGAGAGTGACAGAGGGGGTTCTTTGAGAGGGTGGGGTAACCTTTTTTTTTTTTTTTTTTTTGCAAATCAGATTTTTCGGGAATGGAAATGACTACCCTTTTTTTCTGAATGTTTTTTTTCTTTCTTTTTATACATTACTTCATGTGTTTTTAACGGTGAGATGAATAACTGAATGGAAAATTATGGAGTCGTGCACTGTGTGTGCATATGACATGAGGGAGTGAAGGTAAATTGTGAGAGAGTCAGTTTTTACAAAGTGACGTGATGGAAATGGAGTTGTTAGGGGATAATGGCTGATAGTTTAACACATATTTTTATTTTAATATTATTTTATTACTTTTTATTTATTTATTTAAAGAAAGGTAAAGTAAAATACATAAATAAAAATGTTAACCTGCTTCTTTTAGACAAAGAAAAAATATAAATAAACTAAATTAAATATATATACACTATAATTTGAATGATACTAAGAAAAATATATAAAGTCACTAGCTTACTAGTAAAATTTTAAATTAAAAGAAAACCAAATATATATTTTTTTTATTGTAAATTTTCTTTTTCTCCTTAAAAATAAAAAATAAAATATTTACTATAAGTATATGAACATTTTTTTTTGTAATTTTAATTTTCCTTTCAAAAATAAAACCTATTAAAAGTAAGATATAAGTTTAAAATATGATCATTAGCCCTAAAAGAAATATTTACGCTAAAATAGTATAAAATATGGATGTGGTCAAAAATTAGTTGTTCACAGCATGCCTCTCTTTGCTTGGAAACATGAGGAGTTTTCACGCAAAGAAAAATGAACAAGATGACTAATTTTTGACCTCACTATTATTTGAAAAGGAAAAGAAGATAACAGAAAAAGATGCGACCGGGCGTTGGTTGGCAGCCTACATATCCCGGGTTATAAGAGAATCAGGTCACGTGTAGTTCAAGTGGAAGAAGAGTGATGGAGTATTCTTAGATGGAGAATCCACTGAAGTTCCGTCGAGGTTCTGATCCGCGATTCCTACTATTTCGTCAAAATGAAAAGAAAATTACATATTCTTGAAATCTAAGAGTTACAAAATTCATATCTAAATGCCATATGAAATCTTGTCTTGATTCTTGATCTGCTTCCCCATTGACTTTAGACTGAAACTTGATGCTCTCGATGTAACAGACTATGAAATATTTTCACAGGCCTGCTTCTTGATCAGGTGATAAGAAGATGGATCTTGAAATCCTATGTCTCTGTGTGTATTATGTCAAAGCTAGTTCGGCTGGTATTGAGAACAAACGTTCCACTTTTTCTGGCGAGAGCTGGAATCTTATTTTTACACATCCAATCCGTGCTTTGCTGAAAAAACTACAAGCCATCACAAAGAAACAAAACGAACAAAAATTTTCTGCTCCAGTTTGCACTAGAAATTTTTTGTGAGTTATTAAAAACACGAAAAACTATCTTTGCTATTGCAGAATGAAGAATTGAAAGAGAAACGTGCTTTTTTTTTCTATTTTTGATAATAGGGGATATTGTACCCTATGTTAACAAGATGGAAGGCAACTGGGGGATGTAGTACCCTGTGTTGGCAATAAGATGAGGCTCGTGGCACTCTGGGATGCTGCTAGGGAATGGCGTACCCTATGTTGGTAATAAAATGCAACTAGGGGATGTAGTACCCTGCATTGACAATAATATGAGGCTCGTGGCACTCTGAGATGCTACTAGGGAGTGTCGTACCCTATGTTGGCAATAAAATGAGGCTTTTGGCACTCTAAGAGGCTACTAGAGAATGTCGTACCCTATGATAGCAATGAGAAATGCAACCAGGGGATGTAGTGCCCTGTGTTGGCAATAACATGAGGCTCGTGGTACTCTAAGATGCTACTAGGGAATGTCGTACTCTATGTTGGCAATAAAATGAGGCTCGTGGCACTCTGAGATGCTACTAGGGAATGTCGTACCCTATGATAGCAATGAGAAATGCAATCAGGGGATGTAGTACCCTGTATTGGCAATAAGATGAGCTTCGTGGCACTCTGAGATACTACTAGGGAATGTCGTACACTATGTTGGCAATCAAATGAGGCTCGTGGCACTCTGAGATGCTACTAGGGAATGCCGTACCCAATGATAATAATGAGAAATGCAACCAGGGGATGCAGTACCCTGAGTTGAAGATAAGGTATTGATTCCCTATAATGAAACTGAGAATAACATGATTACATGTATAATGGAAGAAAACTAAGGATTTGAGAACTTCACTTGGTGGTGTTCGTCTTTTCACGAACTGTTTCCTAAAATTGTTTTGTTCATGTTCTGAACAAAGAAAGAATCGTTAGTTTTAAAATGGAGGTCGGTTTGTGGCCTTGATTATTTCGATCTCTTGATCTCGGCTCATCTTCTTCTCAACTGCAACTAATTATGTCCTGAATACCAACTCCATTTCTGACCCCGGAGAACCTTTGGCATTTCCAAACTTTGCCATGATGGTTAGTCGTGTGGGACTTAACCGTTTTCAACTTTATTTTGCCTTTGTGGGCATTTTGGCATTTGGCTTATTTCAAATTTTTCCATTTCAAAGCATCGTCCAATCATGGTCAGTCGGGGTCGATTTGATGCCCTTGCCGAGGCTGGGCGCCTTTTGAATATATCAGCTCGCTTCAAACGAGAACCCTATAAATCGGTCTTGCCGTCTTTTCTTGGCCTTATTTTTAAAACAAAGTTATACCAAAAGGAATTAAAAGAAATATAAAACAATGGAATAGAGAATGAGTTTAAAACAAAAGGTGTCCCTTTCGGGGAACAGAAAGACGAACTTATCTGGGAGTACATACGGACTTCAATGAATATGACATGCCTTTTGGACTGGATGCCTGATCTGTATAAATTGTCCGACTCTTAGATACTCATCATACTTTTGACTTGAAACCGAAAAATCTTGCTCAGGACTATGTTGATGTCATGGCTGTGTGGTTCCTCTTTTCGATCAACAATACCCTTTGCGGGTTTTCATTAGCTGATCTCTCTTATTTCTCTTCTCGTCATCGCCTTATAGTGCCTTTTGCGGGTTTTCACTAATAAGACTCTCTCATTTTTATTTTCTCTACTCATCATTGCCCTACAGTGCCTATAAGGGTTTTCAGCAATAAGATTCTCTCATTTTATTTCTCTAATTTGGTTGCATCCCATCGTAGTAATCGTATCCTCCAACTCTTTAACATTCTCGCCAATTGATCGGAAGGACTTGAAAGGATTTGGGTAAAAAGAATTTGGACTGAATTACAACTTTGGAACACTTCAGGCGAAATCATCACCGAACTATTGTGACATCTGCCCCAATTTTCACTTTTGGGGGAAATGTGGATTTTTATTTTGGTGTGACCGAACCCCAGAGTGAGGCTGCCTATATATCCTTTCGGAATCAGGTCGAACGTAGTTCAATTAACATGAATTTGTTTTGGACTTTTTTTTTCTTTTCTTTTTTTTATATATCATTTTTCATTTTTTTAATCACTTTCTTTTATTTTTCTTTCTCATTACATACAAGGTTCCAAAGAGGGTAGCCAAGGAAAAAATATTTGGCTCAAAGGGTTAGCAAAAGGTTAATAGTATTTGGATAGTGAAAATAAAAGATTTCGTCATCCCAATCAGAGAGCATTAAAGTTGCGATGTGTTTGATCGCTTCTGCATTGACAGTTGTATCGGAAAAATTTCCTTCGATGTCTCCCAAATACAATACTTCCTTTGGAAGCACTCTTGTTACAATGTATGGATCTTCCAATTCGGGGCAAATTTTCCTTTAGCTTCCTCGTGATGCGGAAGAATACTCCTCAGAATGAGTTGTCATACTTTAAATTTCTTGGGCCGCACTTTGTTGTTATAGGCACGAGGCATTCTTTGTTGGTACAACTGCATGTGGCAAACTGTAGCCAATCACTTTTAATCAACCAAAGTCATTTTCTTCAATCGGGTCTTGACCCAATCTTCATCCTCGAACTCGGTTTCAACAATGATCCGAAGAGAGGGAATTTCAACTTCTACTGATATCACGACATTAGTGCCATAAACCAATTAAGTAAGGACGATTTTTGGTTGGACTTGGTTTAGGCTTGTTGTCCATTCTCTGTTTATTTTCTTACAAACTTTATCTTCGGCACATTCTACTTCTTGATTCATTATTTCAAGGTCTGACAACCTTTTAGGATCTGGGCATGAAGTCCGCAAGCATGTCATGTTATTAAAATCTGCATTTAACAGAACTAGAAAAAAAAGTAAGAAAAGTGACAAGAGAAAGAAAAGAGACATTCATGGATGATGAAATATTAATTTCATTTATTTGAATTTTTTTTAAAAAAAAAAATAGAAGAGTTTACATCAGAAAGTAATACAATAGAGCAAAAACATTCGGATTACACCCTGAAATAACCCAAAATGCAGAAAAGACAGCAAGACATGCTACCGAGACTCCCGTCGGATAGGTAATTTTTCAAGTTTGGCGAACCCTTTTAGGTTTTTATTCTGTCATGGCCATGGCTACAATGGTTTTCATTGCTGGATCAAATTCCTCATCACCACAAATCATTCTAACGACTGGCCCTTTGTTCTGAGTAGGCAAAAGATTGATCGTCACATTAGGGGCCCATTCTTCCCTAAGAACTATTGCCTTGACCTTATTGAGGTCTTCCACTACTCTTTTGAGAGTCCAATAGTGCTTAGTATCATGTCCCCACTACTCGAGAGTGATATTCACATCTAGTATCAGCTCGGTGCGAGGGGGACTTGTAGTTTGGCCGGTTCGGGGCCACTGGCTGCATCAGACCTAGCTTGGTTAGCTTTTGGAACAAACTTGAATATGATTCACCAATAAGGGTGAACTGATTCCTTCTAGGAGGCTCTCTTGGCCGAGGATTGCATTGGAAAAATATTTTGTCGGGGACTATATGGAGCTTGGTGGGGACATGCATTTCTGATAAGTGGAGCTCAATTTTGTGGGTAGTTTTGTGACCAGGTGTATGATTGTGTATTCATCACATATAGTGTGCCAATGCCATGGCATATGCAGTATCATGGTGCGTGTAATAATGTTTGTGGGCTTCTGGGTGGCATATATGATTGGTTGAATGACCTGTGTGCCCCCTCGAGCACGAAGCCATCATAGCTCCCTCTTCTCTCATTTCTGTTCAACAAACCCCCTGAACCATTTTGAACGGCCTGTGATATGGCCTTAAAGAAATCCTGACTCAAGATTCGGCCCGTTTTCAAACCATTTTTGACCATTTCTTCAATATTTATGGCCTCAACGAACATCTTTCCCATGGTAGACATCATATTCTGGAAGTAGTGTGCCTCTTGAGCCTGTAGAAAGACCATAATCATCTCCACTTTATCCATTGGAAGCTTTACCCTGCCGGCCTGCTCCCGCCACCTGATTACATACTCATAGAAACTTTTTGCGGGTTTCCTTTTCAAATTGGACACCGAATTTCTATCAGGAGAATAATCCACGTTGTACTGGAACTGGCAGACAAAGTTTCGGGCTAGGTTATCCCAGACATGCCAATGGGCGATCTCTTGATCCATGTACCACTAGGTAGCAATTCCTGTCAAACTTTCCCAAAATAGGCCATGAGCAATTCTTCTTTGCCTCCCGCTCCCCTCAATTGGTTAGTATACCTCTTCCGATGGGCCACACGATCACTATGCCCATCGTACTTATCAAACTTGGGGGTCTTGTAAGGGTGAGTCGCCAGTTTAAACCACAAACCAACCACCTTTGTTTAACTTTATCTTTTATGACAAACAACAAACGTGTTAGAGTTGGGCATTTTACCGATATTAACCCACATTTTATGTGATGCACCTAATGCCATTTTTATTTCTAAAATGAGCTTCAAAGGCTTCATGCTTTATCCCGACTTATTGCTTTATTTTGTCTTGACTTTAACACTCTCTTTTCTTATTCTTTTTTTTCAATCATTTTCCTAATTTCATTCTTTTACTCTTTAATGGTTTTAAAAGAATTTTGATCGAACCCATTGGAGGTTGTCTAAGTATCATGTTGAACATGAATCAGATCATTACGTAGTTCAGGAAGATCAGGAATAAAGTAAATAAACTAACTCTTTTTTGTTGGAATTTTCTAGAGAAAGAAAATATTTTTTGGATTTTGTTATTTTTTTGTTTGAAATTTTCGAATGAAAGACTTCTAAAGAATAAAGAACATACTTTTGGATTTTGAACTTTTATTTTGAATTTATGAAAGAAAAGACTCTAGAGAAAAAAAAATATTTTTGAATTTTCTTTTAATTTTCGAAAGAAAACTTCTGAAGAAGAACAAAAATATTGTTGAATTTTGAGAAGAAATTAAAAGAAACTATTTTTGGATTTTCAAAAATTGGGGCCGGACCCGATGAAGGTTGCTTACGTATCTCACATCCGGTGAGAATCAGACTCGCGTAGTTCGTAAATGTTTCAAGATTAGGATGACACGTTTTGAAATATTCAAGCTTATTTTGTAATAATCTTTTGGGGTAAATACTGAGATTTTCGAAAACCGGGTAAATTTTCTCTTTCATATTTTCTTCCTTCTGGTTTTCCCTCAATATTTTTATATTTTTATTTTTATTTTTAGAAACCGGTCAACATGCACAAACTAAATCAAACATAATGCACAAGTAGCATCATGATGGTCATGTAATTCTCGGGTACACCTGTCCTAGACGGACCCAACCCCTATATTGAGTCCCCAAAGTCAAATGCACATGACTAGGGATCCGGCATGAGGCTATGTTATTCCAAGTTTAAATCCTAGGGGGAGTATTTTAGACCTGGCTTACCCAAGCGGACAGCTAGAGCCGAGGTGGGGGCAACGTACCGGGAGCACGAAAGTCCACCCGGCCTAGTTACTGACCCAGCCTCGTTCTAATTGGTATGACTTCTAACAAAAAATTGAGCCACGCGCACGTGTGCACCATAAATTCAGAAGACTCAGAAGGGAGGCGTAAGAAGACAGTTTAATACAATTCAAATAATATCAAAGCGGTAAATAAGTGACAATTAGCACATTAGGCCCAAAAATACAGTAATAACATCAAATCACTAAAGCCAAGTATAGATCACATTACAAGCTCGAATTCTGAACCTTGAACCAAAAGTTCTGGGTTCTTGGTCCCCAGCAGAGTCGCCAACGCTGTCACGCCTCCTTTTTCCCTAGGGATAAGGAGTTTTTCCAATTTAAGTGACATTAATTGAAATGGAATTATTTATTAGATTCAGAGTCGCCACTTGGGATAATTTCTGGTGTCCCAAGTCACCGGTTTATTTTAAATCCCAAATTGAGAAAATTTGACTCTGTTTTACGGTCCGCGAACACAAAAGACCGGGTAAGGAATTCTGTTAATCCGAGAGAAGGTGTGAGGTACTCTCGGATTCCGTGGTTTTAGCACGGTCGCTTTAATCATAACTGGCTTAATTAAATTTTTTAATTACTCATTTTAGAACCAATGTACATTTACCTTTTAACCGCTTTTAATTGCTTGATTATTCGTGATTATGAAATTATCTTGAAACGAATCACGCGTACATGTATTCGTTTTGTTTGGGGTGTCAAGAATCACGTCACGCGTACGTATACACAATTAATAACACTTTATTATTTTTAAGATTGTTTTGTCAAAGTTGCGCGAACGCATACTTTGCCTTTAGTTTGGCAAATCATAACTATGTCACTCGGACGTGTACATAATCACGATAAGTAATTGATTAACACGTGCCTAAAGCATACTATCGATTTGTAAATTGTTTGAGATTGTTGTAAGACCCAAGAACTTACCGAGTTCATGAATGATATATCTAAATTTTTGGAAGTGTTCATAACTTAGTAAAAGTGTTAAAGTTCTTTAAAAAAAATGCACTAGCTAATTCATGCATATTTTGTAGTCCAAAGTATATACGTTTTTTTAAAATGATCAAAGATGAACTTCTTTACCATTATACCATCTAACTTTCCAACTCGGATGAACATCAGCTACGTACTATATATGATTGAGATCTAAAACGAACAGAAGTACAATAAATAAGCTAAGCACTTTAGTTGTCAAGAAACCAAAATTAGTACATAATTTAGCCAATAAAGATGATAACAGAAATGAATTGAAAAGCTTGATGGGTCAAGAACAGAATATTTTGCAGGAAAGCAGAACTTCAGTTGACATAAGGGGGCATCAACAATTAATACAGTATAACATTGAGAAGGTACATTAATTTTATCAAAATGAAATCAAATCCATATCTAGACAGAGACCACAAACACACGCAAATAACAAAGATTTAAGGTAAAAGGTTGGACCTTTAGTAACAAAAATCTTTCTTCTATTAACAAGCACCTCATGTGGAATTACAACAGCTGAATCGACGCCAAATGATCCCCAACGGTGAAAATCCGCCTGAACCCGAATAGAAAACGCGGCAGCGTTGGAACCTCGCTGACAACTCGAACGGAACTAATGACCAACGAACGGAGCTAGCGACCTACGAACTTTTTGGAATTGGGTGCCGCTGGTGGTTCCTAAGTAAGGGAGATGAGTTTATTGGGGTGAGAGTGGCAGAGGGGGTTCTTTGAGAGGGTGGGGTAATTTTTTTTGTTTTTTGGCAAATCAGATTTTTTGGGAAGGGAAACGACTACCCTTTTTTTCTGAATGTGTTTTTTCTTTTTTTTTATACATTACTTTATGTGTTTTAAACGGTGAGATGGATAATTGAATGGGAAATTATGGAGTCATGCAATGTGTGTGCATATGACGTGAGGGAGTGGAGGTAAATTATGAGAGAGTCAGTTTTTACAAAGTGACGTGATAGAAAGGGAGTTGTTAGGGGATAATGGTTGATAGTTTAACACATATTTTTATTTTAATATTATTTTATTACTTTTTATTTATTTATTTAAAGAAAGGTAAAGTAAAATACATTAATAAAAATGTTAACCTGCTTCTATTAGACAAAGAAAAAATAAAAATAAACTAAATTAAATATATATATACACTATAATTTGAATGATACTAAGAAAAATATATAAAATCTAGCTTACTAGTAAAATTGTAAATTAAAAGGAAACCAAATATATATTTTTTTATTGTAAATTTTCTTTTTCTCCTTAAAAATAAAAAATAAAATATTTACTATAAGTATATGAACATTTTTTTTTGTAATTTTAATTTTTCTTTCAAATATAAAACCTATTAAAAATAAGATAAAAGTTTAAAATATGATCATTAGCCCTAAAAGAAATATTTACGCTAAAATAGTATAAAATATGGATGTGGTCAAAAATTAGTTGTTCACAAGCATGATTTCTGTCGAGATCGTACGGCCCGATCCAGAATTTTGTGTACACTGCCGAGGGACGTGCGGCACGATCCATAGATGCATCTATCCTGCCAAGGCGTTTGGCCGCTCCATAAGAAAGGAGGACATTTTCTTATGTACCTCCGGAAGGAGAGTATATTTATTATAAGATAAATTCGGGAGAAAGAATAATTTCTCTTAATAATTAATTAATTTAAACAGAAAATCAAGCATATGAGATTTTCATCCTTTAATATTTTTATCTAACAATTCACTATATATATATATCTCAAATGATTCATGCTTTGAGTCCTAAACAACCCGGACTTTAAGCATTAATAGTAGCTACGCACGGACTCTCGTCACCTCGTGCGTACGTAGCCCCCGCAGTTAGCAACTCGTGCATACGTAGCCCCCCACAATTAGAAATAATTATTTAATTTAATAACCTATGGGGTAATTTCCCCCTCACAAGATTAGACAAGAGACTTACCTCAATTTGCTCCAATTTAATCCACTAGTAGGCCTTTTCCTCGATTATTCAACTTCGATTGGATCGAATCTAACCAAAAATAATTCGATATAATCACTAAAATTTATAGGAATCAATTCTATAAGAAAATACAACATTTTCAATAAAAATCTCGAAATAAATTAAAACTTCGTCATTGGGGCCCACATCTCGGAATCCGGCGAAAGTTACGAAATCCAATAACTCATTCAATTACAAGTCCAACCATACCAGCTTCACTCAAATCCGACTCTGAATCGATACCGAAATCTCAAAACTTCGTTTCTATGAGATTTCTAAAAATTTCCCAAATTTCAATCTCAAAACACTAATTAAATGGTGAACACAATGATATATTTGTGTATATTGACCAAATCCGAGTTAGAATCACTTACCCCCAATATTATTCCTTAAAAATATATCAAAATTGCCTCTCCTCAAGCTCCAATTCGGCAAAAATGGCAAATGGGGCGAAGCCCCCCCTGTTTTTATAACTTACAGATATGTCCAGGTTGACCTCGATCATGGAGTCCGATCCTGGACCTCGATCATGGAGTCCGATCATGGGAGTCCGATCATGGGAATCCGATCATGAGAGTCTGATCATAGAGTTCGATCATGGACCTCGATCATGGGCCTCGATCTTGGGATCGATCACATCCCAGAATTTCCAGCAAAAGAGAAAAAATTGCAGCTGCTGTTTTAAATCCAACTTTTGATCTGTTAACCATTCGAAACTCACCCGAGGCTCTCGGGACCTCAACCAAATATACTAACAAGTCCTAAAACATCATACGAACTTATTTGAAACCTAAAATCACATCCAACGACGCTAAAATCATGAATTATGCTCCAATTCAAGCTTAATGAAATTTAAAATTTTCAACTTCTACATTCGATGTCGAAACCTATCAAATCAACTCCGATTGACCTCAAATTTTGTACACAAGTCATAAATGATATAACGGATCTATCAAAATTTTCGAAACTGTATTCCGACTCCGGTATGAAAAAGTCAACTCCCCGGTCAAACTTCCAAACTTAAATTCTCGTTTTAGCCATTTCAAACCTATTTTCACTACGGACTTCCAAACACGCTCCTAAGTCCAAAATTACCATACGGAACTGTTGGAATCATCAAAATTCTATTTTGGGGTGGTTTGCACATAATTCGATATCAGGTCACTATTTGAACTCAAACTTTTAAATTTTCATGAAAATTCCATATCTCAGGCTAGGGACCTCGGAATTTGATTCCGGGCATACGCCCAAGTCCCAAATTACGATACGGACCTACCGAGACTGTCAAAACACTGATCCGAGTTCGTTTGCTCAAAATGTTGACCAAAGTCAACTCAATTGAGTTTTAAAGCTCTAATTCATATTTTAATCCAGTTTTTCACATAAAAACTTTCTGATAAATTTTACGGACTGCGCTCGCAAGTCGAGTAATAATAAATAGTACTTTTGAGGTCTTAGAATACAGAATTAATTACTAAATTTGAAGATGACATTTTGGGTCATCACATTCTCCATCTCTAAAACAAAGGTTAGTCCTCGAACGGGTTTAGAATTATACCTGAAGTGTTGAATAAGTGTGGATATCTGCACCGCATATTTTCCTTGGCCTCCCAAGTCGCTTGCTCGACTGGTTGGCCCCTTCACTGGACTTTAACTGTAGAAATCCTCTTGGACCTCCCCTGGCGAACCTGTTTATCAACAATGGCAACTGACACCTCTTCATAACCCAAGTTATTATCTAGTTGAACTGCTCTGAAGTCTAACACATATGATAGGTCGGCATGATACTTCCGGAGCATAGATACATGAAAAACCGTATGAACTCCAGATAGGCTGGGAGGCAATGTAAGCTCATAAGCAACCTCCCCAACTCGTCTCAACACCTCAAATGGGACTATAAACCTTGGGCTCAATTTCCCCTTTTTCCCAAATCTCATGATTCCCTTCATTGGCAAAACCTTCAAAAGAACTTTTTCACCTACCATAAATGATAAATCACATGCTTTCTGATCCGCGTAACTCTTCTGTCTGGACTGCGCTGTACGGAGTCTCTCCTGAATCAACTTACCTTTTCCAAGGCATCCTTCACCAAATCAGTACCATATAACTTAGCTTCACCGGGCTCAAACCACCCGATGAGCGAACGACATCGCCGACCATATAAAGCCTCAAATTGAGCCATCTCGATGCTGGATTGGTAACTGTTATTATAAGCAAACTCGGCCAAAGGCAAGAAACCATCCCACTAACCTCCAGAGTCAATCACACATGCCCTGAGCATATCCTCCAAAATCTGAATTATCTGCTCTGACTGCCCGTCGGTCTACGGATGAAAGGCAGTGCTAAGTTGTACCCGGGTCCCCAATTCACTTTGTACTTCTCTCCAGAAATGTGAAGTAAACTGAGGGCCTCTATCTGATATTATAGAAATTGGCACAGCGTGCAACCGAACTATCTCATGAATATATATCTGGGCCAACCTCTCTGAAGTATACGTAGTCACAAATGGAATAAAGTATGCTGACTTGGTCAACCTGTCAACAATGACCCAAACTGCATCAAACTTCCGCAAGGTCCGCGGCAACCCAACTACAAAGTCTATAGTGATGAGTTCCCATTTCCACTCTGGTATAGTCATCTGCTGAAGTAGGCCACCTGGCCTCTGGTGCTCATATTTAACTTGCTGAAAATTTAGACACCTAGCCACATACTCAATTATGTCCTTTTTCATTCGTCTCCACCAATAATGTTGCCTCAAATCACGATACATCTTCGTAGCACATGGATGAATAGAATACCGAGAACTGTGTTCTTCCTCTAGGATCTTTTTCCTCAGTCCATCCACTTTAGGAACACATAGATGATTCTGGAGTCGCAGAACATCATCCGCTCCAATAGTAACTTCCTTGGCACCACCCCGTAGTATCGTTTCTCGAAGAACCATTAAGTGTGGATCATCATACTGGTGAGCCTTGATCTGCTCAAATAGTAAAGACTGAGCTACAACATATGCAAGAACTCGGCTGGGCTCTGAAATATCCAGCCGCACAAGTATGTTGGCCAAGGACTGAATATCTAAAGCCAATGGCCTCTCCTCTGCTGAAATGAAAGCTAAACTACCCATACTCTCCGCCTTTCTACTCAAGGCGTCTGTAACCACATTTGCTTTGCCATGATGATACATGATAGTAATATCATAATCTTTTAGTAACTCAAGCCATCTGCGTAGTCTCAGATTTAGGTCCCTCTGCTTGAACAAATGCTGC
The DNA here is from genome assembly GCF_000715075.1 of Nicotiana tabacum. NCBI lineage: Eukaryota > Viridiplantae > Streptophyta > Magnoliopsida > Solanales > Solanaceae > Nicotiana > Nicotiana tabacum. The sequence continues at coordinate 136,632,845 of NC_134096.1, read as the reverse complement.
AAATTGCGATGATCAGTGTAAACTTCACAAAACACCCCATAAAGATAATGCCTCCAAATCTTAAGAGCATGAACAATCGAAGCTAACTACAAATCATGTACTGGATAATTCTTCTTGTGGGACTTCAGCTGACGTGAAGCATATGCAATAACTTTCCCTTCCTGCATCAGTACACAACCCAAGCCAATGCGTGAAGCGTCACAATACACTTTATACATCCCCGAACTGGAAGGCAACACTAACACTGGTGTTGTAGTCAATGCTGTCTTGAGCTTCTGAAAGCTCACCTCACAATCACCGAACTATCAGAACGGAGCACCCTTCTGGTTTAATTTGGTCAAAGGTGCTACAATAGATGAAAAACCTTCCACGAACCGACGATAATAACCTTCTAAACCCAAAAAACTCCTGATCTCAGTCGTCGAAGTGGGACGATGCCAATTCTGAACTACCTCAATCTTTTTGGGATCAACCTTAATACCTTCGTCTGATACAATATGCCCCAAAAATGCTATAGACTCTAGCCAGAATTCACATTTGGAGAACTTAGCATATAGCTTTTGTTCCCACAACGTCTGAAGCACTACTCTCATATGTTGCTTATGCTCCTCCTTACTCAAGATGTCATCAATGAAGACAATGACAAACGAATCAATATATGGCCTGAATACCATGTTCATCAAATCTATAAACGATGTCGGGCCGTTAGTTAAACCGAAGGACATCACCAGACACTCATAATGACCATATCTAGTCCGGAAAGCAGTCTTCGGAACATCTGAATCCTGAATCTTCAACTGATGGTACCCCGACCTCAAGTCAATCTTAGAGAACACCCTAGCACCCTGCAACTGGTCAAATAGATCAGCAATACGCGACAACGGGTACCTGTTTCTTAATAGTGACTTTATTTAGTTGACGATAATCAATACACATCCGCATTGTTCCATCCTTCTTCTTCACAAATAATACTGGTGCACCCCAAGGCGATACACTCGGTCTGACGAACCCTTTGGTTAGTAACTCCTCAAGCTGTTCTTTCAATGTTTTCAATTCTTTCAGAGCCATGCGATACGGTGGGATAGATATAGGCTGGGTATCTGGAGCCAAGTCAATACAAAAATCAATATCACGATCAGGTGGCATACCTGGAAGATCTGAAGGAAATACATCTGAGAACTCCCGAACTACAGGCACTGAATCAATAGTCAGAGTTTCTGTAGTAGTATCCTGAACATAGGCTAGATAAGCCAAACAACCCTTCTCAACCATATGTTGAGCTTTTATAAAAGAAATAACTCGATTAAATGAACTAACAGACGAACCCTTCCACTCCAGATTAGGCAATGCTGGAATAGCCAAGGTAACAGTCTTGGCATGACAATCTAGAATAACATGATATGGAGATAACCAGTACATGCCCAGAATAATTTCAAAATCGGTCATCTCAAGCAATAAGAGATCTGATCTAGTTTCATAACCACAGAATGTAATAATACATGGCCGGTAGATCCGGTTCACAACAACAGAATCGCCCACAATAGTGGACACATAAACATGAGTACTCAAGGACTCACGAGAAACACCTAGGAATGGAGCAAATAGAGATGACACATATGAATACGTGGATCCTGGATCAAATAATACTGAGGCATCTTTGCCACAAAATGAAAAAATACATGTAATCACATCATCTGAGGCCTCTGCATCTGGTCTGGCCGAAAAAGCATAGAATCGAGCTGGAGCGCCAATTGGCTGGCCTCCGCCTGGCTGACCTCCACCTCTAAGATGGCCCCTACCCACCTGTCCTCCACCTCTTGGTGGTCGGACAACTGGTGGAGAAACTGGTCCAGTAATCATAGGTTGCTAACCCTGTTACACTAGCTTACCCCGAAGCCTGGGGCAAAATCTCCGTATGTGAATGGGATCCCCGCACTCATAACAACTCTTCGGTGCGATGGGCTGCTGACTAAGAGTCTGGCCCTGGGGAACTGAATACCCACTAGGAGGACCCTGAATAGCTAGTGAGCGATAAGAACTTTCTAGTATAGCACTGAGATAGGGTCGCACTGGAGCACCTCGAGGAGGTGGTGGTGCTGGATACAGGGGCCTGCTGGACTACCCTCTCATGAACTAACCTTTGCCCCCAGACGGAGCACCTCTGAACTCTCTAGAATACCTGAACCGCTTATCTCTAATAACCTGCTCTCGGCTCCGCTGACGTGCACCCTCAATCCTGCGGGCTATCTCTACGACTAGCTCATAAAAAGTTCCCATCTCAACCTCTCAAGCCATAGTGGCCTGAATGTCGGTGTGTAAACCCGCAACAAACCTCCGCACTCTCTCTGCCTCAGTAGGGAGTATCATAAGTGCATGGCGAGATAACTCAGAAAACCTCACCTCATAATCGGTCACTGATATCTGACCTTGCTGGAGCTGCTCAAACTGAAACCTCAACTCTTCCTTCTGAGAGGGTGGAATATACTTGTCTAGGAAGATACGAGTGAACTTGTCCCAAGTTATGAGAGGAGAATCTGCTGGTCTGCCAAGAACATAAGACTGCCACCATCTACGGGCTCTGCCCTCTAGCTGAAAAGTAGCAAAGTCTACCCCATGAGACTCCAATACTCTAATGTTGTACAATCTATCCTTGCACCGATCAATGAAATACTGGGGATCCTCATGTCGCTCACCCCCAAGGGCAGGAAGATGTAGTCTAGTCCATCTGTCCAAAAGTTTATGAGGATCAGCGGTTGCAACTGGCCTGGGCTCAAGTGTAGTTGTCGCCACTGGCAGGGCTCCACCCACGGGTAGTGCACCCTGGGTTTGATATACAGTAGTTGCATGTCCATGAGCCTGTGTGGTAGGGGTCTGTGCCACCCCGTCCGCCTGAGATGTGGCTGGGTCTGCCGGAAATAAACCAGCCTAAGTCATATTGTCCATGAATCGCAACATACGACCCAAGACATCATGAAATCCCAGTGCAGATGTGAAATCCACCGGAGCTGGCTCTGCCACAGGCACCTCACCCTATTCCTCAACAATGGGGTCCTCTGCTGGACCCACTGGCGTCATAACTGGAACAGTCCTGAGACGTCCTCGCCCTCTACCACGGGTTGGAGCCCTCCCTCGGCCTCTAGCAACTGGGGGAATAGATCTTCCCTGGTCTGGAACCTCATTAGAGCGTGTTTTCACCATCTGTGAGAGAATAAGAGAAAGATATTTAGTACTACATTAATTGCACGATGGAATATGAAAAAAAAACGTAGTTTCCTAACACCCTATAGCCTCTCGAAGATAAGTATAGACGTCTCTGTACCGATTCCCACGACTCTATTAGGTCTGCTCATAACTTGTAAGACCTATGTGAACCTAGTGCTCTGATACCATATTTTCACGACCCAATTTCACCTATAGGTCGTGATGGCGCCCAACACTACAGCTAGGCAAGCCAACCAGTAATTTAAAATAACCAAGAAAATAATAAGACACCAAATTCTACCAATGTGTGTGTCAAGACCTGGTGTCACAAATGTATGAGCATCTAGTAGATTATACAAAAACTCAAATATTGTCTGAAATAAAAATAGACAGAATGTAAATATAAGAAGAGACATTGGTAGCTGCAGAACGGCTCAGAAAGGTAGCTCACCACTATGCCTCTGGATAACGTGGGTGTAAGGTGGTAGGTCCCCCACTAGTACTTGCCTCAGGTCCTGCACAAAAAGTGCATCAAGTGTAGTATGAATACGTAAACAACGTGTACCCAGTTAGTATCAAGCCTAATCTCGAAGTGGTAGAGACGAGATGATCGACTTTGACACTCACTATGGGTCAATAATAATAATTAAAATAAAACTAGAATATCTAGATCAGCATGATTCACAGAATATAACAATAATTTATTTAACCAGCAGAAATAATTAAATTCCTTCAAATGCAACAATTCTCAATATATTAATTAAATTCCTTCAATTCCAATAAATTTTCAAATTTATCAATTAGTCTCATTTACAGGAATAACAATAATTCCTTAACAAGCAGGAATACTAATTCATTAAATTCCAAAGATTTTTAATTTATCAATTAGCTTCACAAGCTACAATAAACTATCAAAGTATCGTGTAATTATTATTATTAAGCATGATTTCTGCCGAGGTCGTACGGCCCGATCCAGAGTGTCGTGTATACTGCCGAGGAGCGTGCGGCACGATCCATAGATGTATCTATCCTTCTGAGTCATTCGGCCCGCTCCACAAGAAAGGAAGACATTTTCTTATGCACCTCCGGAAAGAGAGTATATTTATTATAAGATAAATTCAGGAGGAAGAATAATTTCTCTTAATAATTAATTAATTTAAACAGAAAATCAAGCATATGAGATTTTCATATATATATATATATATATATATATATATATATATATATATCAAATAATATTAATTAAACAAAGACTATAATTTACACAAGTAATTCATGCTTTGAGTGCTAAACTACCCGGACTTTAGCATTAATAGTAGCTACGCACGAACTCTCGTCATCTCGTGCGTACGTAGCCCCCCACAATTAGCAATAATTATTTAATTTAATCATCTATGGGGTAATTTCCTCCTCACATGATTAGACAAGAGACTTACCTCAATTTGCTCCAATTTAATCCACTAGAAGGCCCTTTCCTCGATTATCCAACTTTGATTGGCTCGAATCTAACCAAAAATAATTCGATACAATCAATAAAATTTATAGGAATCAATTCTATAAGAAAATATTACATTTTCAATAAAAATCCCGAAATTAATTAAAAATTCGTCTGTGGGGCCCACATCTCGGAATCCAGCGAAAGTTACGAAATCCGATAACCCATTCAATTACGAGTCCAACCATACCAGTTTCACTCAAATGCGACTTTGAATCGATACCGAAATCTCAAAATTTTGTTTCTATGAGATTTCTAAAAATTTTCCAAATTTCAATCTCAAAACACTAATTAAATGGTGAAAATAATGATATATTTGTGTATAATGACCAAATCCGAGTTAGAATCACTTATCCCAATGTTTTTCCTTAAAAGTATATCAAAATCGCCTCTCCTCAAGCTCCAATTCGTCAAAAATGGCAAATGGGGCGAAGCCCCCCTGTTTTTATAACTTACAAATTTGTCTAGGCTGACCTCAATCATGGAGTCCGATCCTGGACCTCGATCATGGAGTCTGATCATGGAGTCCGATCATGGGAGTCTGATCATGAGAGTCCGATCATAGAGTCTGATCATGGACCTCGATCATGGGCCTCGATCTTGGGTTCGATCTTGGGCTCGATCACAACCCAGAATTTCCAGCAGAAGAGAAAAAATTGCACCAGTTGTTTTAAGTCCAATTTTTGATCCGTTAACCATCCAAAACTCATCTGAGGCCCTCGGGACCTCAACCAAATATACCAATAAGTCTTAAAACATCATACGAACTTATTCGAAATCTCAAATCACATCAAACGGCAGTAAAATCACGAATTATGCTCCAATTCAAGTTTAATGAAACTTAAAATTTTCAACTTCTACATTCGATGTCGAAACCTATCAAATCAACTCCGATTGACCTCAAATTTTGCATACAAGTCATAAATGACATAACGGAGTTATGAAAATTTTCGAAACTGTATTCTAACTCCGGGATCAAAAAGTCAACTCACCGATCAAACTTCCAAACTTAAATTCTTGTTTTAGCCATTTCAAGCCTAATTTCACTACGGACTTTCAAATAAAATTTTGGTCACGCTCATAAGTCCAAAATCATCATACAGAGCTGTTGGAATCATCAAAATTCTATTCCGGGGTCATTTGCATATAATTCGACATCCGATCACTATTTGAACTTAACCTTTTAATTTTTCATCAAAATTTTATATCTCGGGTTAGGGACCTCGGAATTTGATTGCGGGCATACGCCCAAGTCCCAAATCACGATATGGACCTACCGGAACTATCAAAATACTAGTTCAAGTCCGTTTGCTCAAAATGTTGACCAAAGTCAACTCAATTGCGTTTTAAAGCTCTAATTCACATTTTAATCCACTTTTTCACATAAAAACTTTCCGAAAAATTTTGCGGATTACGCACGCAAGTCGAGTAATGATAAATAGTATTTTTCGAGGTCTTAGAACACATAATTAATTATTAAATTTAAAGATGATATTTTGGGTCATCACAAATATCATGTTACAGGAATTACTACAATTTTCATAAGATTTGTTTCCAAAGATATGCCCTTCAAATTAAGAAGAAATACGTGTTCTCCAATGGAAATGTGTATCGATCATTTTACCTTTTAAAAATAAATTTTAGAATTATTATAAAATTAATTATTTTCAAATATAACGACAAATAAAGTTAATCAATATTAGAATTATTTAAATATGAATTCCACTTGAATAATGATATATCGAAACTAAATATACTCTTTCAAATATAATTTTGAGTCATTCTCCATACTAGCTTACTTTAGTATTCTTTTTGAATGTCTTTTCTCATTTTCAGGACACTTTGATTTTGTGTTCATCTAAAATTCATGGATTATTAGTTGTTTGCTATATGTGTGAAGTTCTATCCATTATTTATGTTTTCAATGACTATGTGTACAACTGAAACTAAAAAGGAAGTATGCTAACTTTATTTATTAAAAAAGTGGTATAAATTTTAAGTTGAATTATTAACTAATGATTGAGGATTTCTATGAGATATTTTTTTCTTAATTGAGTTAGTTATACGTACAATGTCAATATTAATGACTATTGTCAAGAACTTATACTTTTATTTCATAACTCAAACACTCATTGAGATAGGATACGCGCGCGCGTACCCTGAACGATTTTTTAATTATATTGAACGTATAGTTCTTATTGAATAAAAATTATAATTATAATTAAATATTTAAAACTTGGGATGAGCTATTATTAAGATTTGAATCAACAAAAAAAATAACTTTAACGTTAAGAACAATCCTAATTAACCAAAAAAGGACTTTGATTTAACTAATTTGCGAAAAATTCAAGTCATTCTTTTCAAAATTTATAATAAAATAGATTATAATATAATAGTAAGAGTCAAACTATTAAAAATGCAAACGTTAAAAACAATAAGAATGAAATATTAGAAGGCAAAATATATTCTAAGTTAGTTGCCATTAATTAATTTTCTTTCTGGTATTCATTTAAATAAATGATAACTTTTTATATTTTTCTTTGTACAAAATTACTTATTTTAAAATATAAATTTAATGTAGACATTTTTAAAACTTAACATTTGATAATTTGGTTTACATATTCTTCATATACACATATTATATTGATTGACGCTAACCACATGTGTAACGCACGTATACTAAAGTTAGTAACTATAAAAACATACTAGCAGAATAATGCATTCCCTGAATTTCCATGTATACTACGTATTGATTAAGTAACTCGAGTATCCGGTTGCGTCTTTACATTCTAAAGATGATTTTTTTTTTTGTCGTCGAATCCTTTCTTTCTACTTTTTTGACTCTGGACCATTCCTACTCCCTAAGATTGGGTCGTGTTGCAGGGCATAAAACGGATATCTGAAAATCGACCGTACCGTACCGAGTCGATTTTTAGGTTTTTATTAATAAAATCGTAGATTTTTATATAAATCTATAACCGTACCGATAATTAGAATATGTTTTTTATTTTATGAAAATAAACCGAAAAAATATCGAACCGTACCAAATAAATTTACATGTGAAAAATATATATGTTAAGTTTAAAAATAATAATTAAATTTTTCCTTGGGCCTAGGAATTATGGAAATTATTACAAGCCAACAAGTAATTAAAATCAAAATCCTAATTCCCAAACCTAACATGCTAGTCTTAATGGAACTAAATTATTTCTAACATATTCACTAACAAGACACAAAGTATTCTAGCGTGTTATGAGTAGCAAACTACAATGTATTGAATATGTTTCCTTTCGTATAATTTAGATTTATCTTTTTGAATATTTAATTTTCTATAGACTTTATTCATGAGTCTCAACTTAGTTAATATTTTTCTACTCGTGTGATTTATCTTTTCTTTGTCTTTGCTTAGTTTCTTTTACATTGCTATAGAGTAGTTGATGGATCTATACTCTGGCCATCTTTCATACTTTCTTAATTCATCATCATTTAAACAATAAAATTGTCTAGAGCGTTTTGCTAAGTTCTATAAAAATATGTATGTTATGACATTCTACTTTTACTAATGATTTTTACATGATATTTTTAAAAATACCGAAAATCAACCGAACTGTACCGTTACCGAAGAGAAACCGACATGATTGGGACGGTTTCGAAAAGTCTAATTTTGATTATGCATAATAGAATAACCGAAAAATTAGTATGGTATAAATTTTATAAAATAACCGGCAGAACCGAACCATTACACTCTTATCTCGCACATGGCCGTAATATGATACTTACTATCCTTCTCCTCTACTCTTTTGGGCGTCCTCTTTCCGACCCACTGCGCACCGACACATACTACTACTGCTACGTTGTGCTTTTCTTTTAACCACGATTCTTTATAACAAATTAGAATTATTATTTTTGCAATCCTTTTGCTAAAAGAAAATCAAGCATGGTAAGTGATAAGCATAGTATTATTATAATATTGTTACCACGAAGAGTTTATGTTTATATCGACATATGCTTTCTTTTGAGAGAGTAAATACCAATATGTTCATATTTAAGAATATGGATAAAGCTGCATACACATTATCCTACTCAGATCTCACTATGTATGATTACAAGTCGGATCTTTTGCTGTTGTATTCATATCTAAGGACCTACCTAGAATGTTGCAATTCTTTGATATCTTTTCATGTTACGGATTTAATAGAACTATTGAGTCAACCGCATACATTTCTTGAACATCTATCTCACATGAGAAAATACTTACCGAATAGCTCCTGATGCTTTGTTAACTCTAACATAGAAAGTAAAAAACTCCTACATTCTGTAAGAGTAGGACGAAAAAATTAAAAGCCAATCATACTAAAATTATTTGTTTGATGTCGTTCTCTTTCAGTCAAAACCTCAAACGATATACTTACTACATTTTCCAAAGAAACAAGAGATGTTGAATACACATGACAAGTTAGATTCCTTAGCAAGAACCAATACAATAATTAGATTTAAAAAAAAAAAAAAAAAAGTGGAAACGATTTACAAAATTTCAAAATCTTGTATGCAGAATTTTATGATCTTTTGTCATAGGACCTCAACATGAGTTAGAAATCCTCTGCCGGATTTTAGGCCACTAACGTCCATTAGAAAGTCTCAAGGCTAATAAAAGATCAAGGATTCCACCTGCTCCTTCCAATGTTAAATATACAAAAGCAACCCCTTTTATTCACATACTTCTTCAGAGTGCCTCAAAAAAGCAAACTTTCTCAGGCAGCTAAAGTCTCGTGCCTGGGCAGATAATGCTGAGTTCTAATGCTGCCATATAGTCATTATGGAGCTTGCTTTGTTTCCCCAGGGCCCTTAAAAGAACACGGGCAACTGCTTTTTCAAAAGGGAATGAAGGAATCATTTCTTCAGTGACTGTCAATTTCACTAAAACAACCACGTGAAGCTTCAGCTCGGAATATTTAGGAGAGAGGTCAATTCCTACTTCAGATGTCATTTCCCCGTCATGATCATTCAAAACTACTAATACACAGCTAATAAATGAATCAAATCTAATTCAAAATTAAAACAATCCAAAAATTAAATCACAAGCGACACTGGTACAGGCTGGAGAGTGGGACATATGGCTGCACAACAATGAGAAGACCATCGATCCCTACATCACTTACCCACCTTAATCTGTAGCTTGCTCATTCCGACATTAACCTTTTCCAGACCTGATTCACTCTTCACCTCTGTTTTCTTAAGATTTTTAAAGTTGAGCCACGGGTGTTGCAAGAACTGCTCAGCAGTTGGTCGTTTCTCTGGCTCAAAATCAAGAAGAGGACCAAGAAATTCGGCGAACTCATGGGCATCAATTTCAGAAAACCTAAACTTGTCAACTAGCAATTTATCTAGAGAACCATATTTCAGCCTACGGATCCTCTTCAGATCTCCGTGCCTGTCAAAGTAATCTTTGGATCTAGCCCCACCAATGGCTATCTGCTCCACCAGAAGTTAGTAAAAGAAAATTTCAGCAGCTATTTTCAGAAATAGTTCTTAAAGGCCCACAAAAGCAATATAATGTGCTAACCTTCCGAGGGATCTTCCCTAGAAGCTCCATCATCATAGCTAGATGATCCTGCAACCCACCAAATAATAACAAATATAGTCAAATAAAGTTTTAAAATAATTCCTCTTCAGGAGGTAAAATTGATTAGACATAATTCTTTCTAAGGCTAGGTCGACTCCGCCTTACACCCAAAAAAACAGACCTCAAATCAGAAAGTCGCAATACTTATTCCAAAAAAAAAAAAGAGAAATAGCTGCATTATGCAGTGAAAGAACAGTTAATCAAGGAAACATAAATGAAATCGTCTTACCTCATCCTCATTGAAACCTTGTCCACCTTTGGGAGTGAACATCATCTCACCAGTAGCAAGCTCAAATGCAATACAAGCAAAAGACCACATGTCAGCAGAGAATGAATATCCAGATTGAAGTATAACTTCAGGGGATCTGTACTGCCTTGTTTGAATTTCTTGCGCAAACTGCTTATCAGCCCAGCATGCATTTCCAAAATCCACAACCTTGCACCTCAAGTCAATCCCATCAAGGGATCTATTTGATTTTGGAGTCCCTCCTACCCCACCCATTGAAGCCCGTCTTCCAGATATCCTAGCTGCTGCTCTCCTTGCCCTTTGCTTTAGCTTTTTCTCAATGATATTCATTGTTACTCCTCCATTAGGGTTCCCCTCAGGCCTTTCAAGGATGGGAGTCATTCCGGATCTAATGGGATCTTTTGTGGCATTAATTGTAGAAAGTAAAAGAATATTTTCAAGTTTCAAGTCTGTATGAATAATTCCAAGTCCCCTATGCAAATAATCTAAACCAGTCAAAACACATTTGCATATTTCCCTAACTTTATTCATTTCAAGGCCCTTATAGCGATTATATTTGACCAGCCTCAATAAGCTATCGCCAAGGAATTCAAGAACCATGCATAAGTGCTGCCCGTTAGGGCCAGTGTGCCTAAAATGGTCAATAAGTCGTACAACATATTTACTATTCGATGGATCACCATTGGCAATCGCAGAAAGGACTTCAATTTCATGAAGAGCTGCTTGAGCAAATTGTGGTGCACTTTTCTGGATCTTCAAAGCAACATATTCCTAGGAGAAAACAAATATAGCAATGACGTCAGCTGCTTGAGACATTTTAGTGTGAACTAAATGGCTATTTATCACTAAAAAAGGCCAAGAAAAGAATCCATGAAGAAGAGAAACTGCACGTGCTTACTCTAAATAGAATGCTCTCATAAAAGGTTGTTCTTGAACACACACAGGGCTGCTGCTCATAGATTGATAATCAATCTTAAAAACTCACTCTACCATCCACTCAACTGACTCCAAATCAGGTCAAAGTTGCTCCCCGAGACAAATGCTTTTGACCACAAACAAAGTAACCTCTACTTTATATACAAATAGGCATCTTGACATCTTAAAGTGCATTATAGGCCAGCAGAGCATCACCTATTTCCACAATTCCATTTGTGGATAAGCTCCGTGTTAATGTCATGTTAACTTCTTTGAGTCTTCAGGATTAAAGGGGAAGAAAAAGCCCATCAAAACTCTTGACATGTTACTTGGTCAAATTTTGAAAAAAGAAAGTCCAGGCTAAAAATTCAATTTTATTATTTATCTTCCCCTGATAGCCATATAACCATCACAATAACTCCTTCATTTGAATCCAATCACCAAGTAAAAAGCAAGTCAAGTAAAAAAGCAAAGTATCAACACATTGTAGCAAGTAGTCACTAATCAAAAAATCAAAAGGCAATGATACTTGAGCAAGACGATATCCAATTAAATTAATCATCTGGAAAAAAAAAATTGAAACCGGGTGCAAATGATAAATCATATTGGTGTTCACCAACCTTTTCTCGGATCATTGATCATGAAAGAAATGAATATAAAAGATAAAACTAAAAACGAATGATAATGATAATTATTTAACAAAAATTGTAAGTAATAATGATAATTACAGCAACAAAACTACTAATACACCTCAATCCTAAGCTAGTTGAGGTCGGCCAAAATATTGATCAAAAAATGAATAAAAATAAGCATACATTCTGACGAATTCACAGAAAAACACCGACAAGAAAAATCAAAAGAAATAATGAAGATGATAAAAACTCACGGATGAACTGAGTATCTTTTACTAGTAAAAATTGAAGAAAAATTAGAGTTTTTCACAATTGTTTAAATTAAGTATTTATGGTTGGCTTGTCTGACAGCGATGTCCGGCGCCATCACGACCCTTAGTGGATTTTGGGTCGTGACAGCAGGACATTATGCTTTAAGACTGAATCAAACAATCCTGATCTGAAAATTCTAATAGAATGTTCTCTTCTTTTATGAAATTTGATTATTTTTCCGATTTAATTTCGAGTATATCAAATCAATAGTATAGCTCAAGAAAAGGTTGATAGAGAAGCAACAGAAGACGAGACAGTGCGTTAATGGGGGAACATATGTGGCCTTCAATACAAGTCTCTCTCCACTTTTTCCTCTTTTTCGCTTTTGTTTTCCCTGCTTTTAATTTTTGTAGCCTTTTTTTAATTCCTTTCTTTTATTCAGAGATATATGACTTTTTAAAACTGTTGAGTTAGATCATCCTTTGCTTTACTAATTTACCCAATTATACTTCAATATTCATCTTGTTGGGTAATGTTAGGTGACATTTGGATTTGATTTTGATCTATAAATAATTAACCAATATATATTCATTAGATTAATGAACTCTCAAACTAAGCTCACCCATTTTTAGCATGTAAGAACCAAATCAAATAATTAACCATTTCTCAAGCAAATAAGGATGAGACAAAGAAGCTATCTAGTTTTTCGTGTGTGTTTAGATTACCTATTAAGGAAAATGTCTTTAAATAATTGTTGTGTCAATTTTTATAAAAAACTACGTTGGACTTTTTCTTTGTTGAAGAGTATTTTGGTTTGCTTTATGAATGAAAAATAATTTTGTAAAACTAATAAAAATATTGGTTAGTATGTAGAATCTTATGCGTTTAATCTTCTTGGTACGTTTTCTACCTTCTATATAAAAAAATATAAAAAAAAATTAGGGCTTGAGTTACAAGATTTCAAATCATAATTTGCAAGTAAACTGCAAAATCAAATTTTAAAAAATTGTATATTGTTTATCTTTAATTCACCGTTTGACGAACGTATAATAGATTTATCGAGAATTAGCATGTTTTTTAATATAACATTGATACATATATCTTGAGTTTACCTAATATCAAATTTTACTTTAAATTTAAAATTATACTCGTTATCAACGATTTTTTGATTATATATTTATTTTAGGCATGCAGCATGCTTTAGCTTCACATTGAGGTACTATCACTTGAATGTTTGTCACGTAAAGGTAAACCAATATCAAGGGATATTGTTTATATTAACATAAATAAATGTATCAAAACGTCCAAGCAATTAAATAAGAAGAGTCACTTATGACCATTGGGGCAATAATCTAATGTGAAAGAAATGATGTTGCAATTCCAATAATGAGAGGATCCCGTGTGTAATATCCAAAAGGCTAAAACATTATATTACTATATTACGTTTATGACATTAATTTAGTCTAGTAATATATTACATAATTTTCTCTAAAAACAATAATAATGTTACGTTTATGATGTATTGAATTAACCAACGTCGAAGCACATATTGAGTTCTTAATATCTAGCATCTCATGATACCCACACAAAAATTACTAGAGCCCTCTTTATATTGAGAAAAATCGGTTAAGAGAACCAAAACAAATTTGATGAAATCAATAAAAATAGAAAATATAGGAAGATAAACACAAAGAGATTAATGAGAAATTGCGACTTATAAAACGCATTCTCTAATAACGACCTATAAAATACATTCATGAACATCGACTAATAAATAGTATTAGAGAAATGCAGACTTACAAGTGGCATTCAATAATTACTACTTACAAATCGCATTCTATAACTGCGACTTAAAAAATTGTACATTGTTCGTCCTCGATTCACCGTTTGATGAACGTACAATAGATTTACCGAGAATTAGCATGTAGTTTATTATAATATTAATACACAAATCGTGAGCTTACCTTCAAATTTTACTTGTATCTTTAAAATCATACTCATTATCAATATTTTTTTTATATTTAATATATAATATTGATTACATATTTATTTTAGGCATGCAACATGCTCTAACTTCACATTGAGGTACTATCACTTAAATATTTGTCGGTGTAAAAGGTAAATCAATATCAAGGGATATTTTTCATATTAAAATAAATAAATATATCGATGTTGTTGCAATGTTAAAACGTCTAGGCAATTAAATGAAAATTTTTCTTTGGTGCATTGTGGACCATTGACATTAAAATTTTGATATTCCTATATGAGAAGGGTCGCCTATGGGATTGGGAATAATTTAATGTGAAATAAATGATTATGCCATTCCAATAATGAGAGGATCCATTCGTGTAATATCCAAAAGGCTAAAACGCTATACTACTATATTACGTTTATGATATTAATTTAGTTTAGTAATATATTACATCGTTTTTTTCTCAAAACAATAAAAATGTAGTGTTTATGATGTATTGAATTAACCAATGCCGAAGCATATATATTGGGCTTTTAATGTCTTGTATCTCACGACACTCACACAATGATTACTAGATCCCTCTTTATGTTCAGAAAAATCGGTTCAGAGCACATAGTTAATAAATCGATGTTTGAGAGTGAAGACCCGCCCCGCCCCGCCCCGCAACCTGCTTGAATATTTTTTAAAAAAATTAAAAAATTAAACTGTTCCTGCCTCGCATAGGTTCAAACTCGCCCCGCGCCACCTCATTGCCATTCCTGAGAGCACCAAAGCAAATTTGATGAAACCAATAAAAAAGAGAAAATACCGGAAGATAAACACAAAGGGATTTATAAACGGGAGCAATTGCGACTTATAATTTGCATTATCTATTTGAGACTTATAAAGCGCATTCTCTAACAGTGACTTATAAAAGGCATCCTATAAATCGAATTCATTAAATGCGACTTATAAAATTGTACATTGTTCATCTTTAATTCATCGTTTTGATGAAGGTACAACAGATTTATCGAGAATTACCATGTTGTTTAATATGACACTACTGCACGGATCGTGAGCTTACCTAATATCAAATTTCACTTGAATTTTTAAAACCATACTCATTATCAACAGGTTTTTGTTATTTAATGTATAATATTGATTATATATCTATTTTGGGCATGGAACATATTATAACTTCACATTGAGGTACTATCACTCGAATGTTTATCAGCGTAAAGGTAGACCAATATCAAGGGATATTGTTCATATTAAACTTAAAAAAATAAAATATATTGATGTCTTTGCAATGTTAAAATGTATAGGCAATTAAATGGAACTTTCTCACTGGTGCATTGTGGACCATTGACCATTAAAAATTTGATACTCCTATATGAGAAGAGTCGCCTATGGGGATTGTAGAAATAATCTAATGTGAAAGAAATGGTGCTGCCATTCCAATATTGAGAGGATCCCTTCGTGTAATATCCAAAAGACTAAAACGGTATACTACTATACTACGTTTATGATATTAATTCAGTCTAGTAATATATTGCATTATTTTTTTTTTAAATAATTATTATTATATTGAATTAACCAATGTCGAAGTATATATTGAATTTTTAATGTCTAGCATCTCAATAATCTCATAATAGCCAGACAAAGATTACCAAAACCCTCTTTATGTTTAGAGAAACCGGTTGAGAGCACCAAAGCAACATTTGATGAAACCAACGAAAACCAAAAAATTGCGACATATAAATTGCATTGCCTGGATGGCGACTTATAAATTGATAGTAATTAGTAATTATGAACCGTTAAGAAATGAGAGCACAATAGAACAATATACTAATGGAGATAAAATATATATGAGGGGGAGTGATTTTGTTACTTCTTTTCTTGGTGTGTTATTCATAGGGTCAAAAGTTCCCTATTTATAAAGGCACAAATATATTCAAAGGTTATAAGTTAGTGTACTTCTTAATTGAGTACATGAATACAAAGTATGTTAAATGGACAGACAATGCATTCCTCTCACTCACATGCATTTATCTCATTTATAACACTCCCCCTTGGATGTCCATTTAAAAGATAATGTGTCTCGTTAAAACCTTACTAGGAAAACCCAGTGGAAAAAAGCCTAGTAAAGGAAAAAGAGTACACATATCTTGTAATACGCATTGAGTGCTTCCTCATTAAAAACCTTACCATGAAAACTCAATTGGGACAAAATCTTGGTTAAGGGAAAAAGAGTACATCGCGTATTATACTCCCCCTGATGAAAACTTTATTTGATATCTCGGAGACGACGCATTCCAATCTTATGTCTCAACTTCTCAAATGTTGATGTTGGCAATGCCTTAGTGAATAAATCTGCTAGATTGTCACTTTAACGGATTTGTTGAACATCTATCTCACCATTTTGCTGAAGATCGTGTGTGAAAAAGAACTTTGGTGAAATGTGCTTTGTTCTGTCTCCTTTGATATATCCTCCTTTAAGTTGAACTATGCAAGCAGCATTGTCTTCATATAATATAGTTGGAATCTTCGTTTTTAAAGAAAGACCACACAATTGTTGAATATGTTGAGTCACTAATTTCAATCATATACATTCTCGACTAGCTTCATGAATATCTGTTATCTCTGCATGATTGGAAGATGTAGCAGCTAAAGTTTATTTTGTTGAACGCCATGAAATAATTGTACCCCCACAAATAAATAGATAGCATATTTGAGATCGGCTTTATGTGGGTCAAACAAATAACCTACATCTTCGTAACCAATCGACTGTGAATCGGATTCATAAGAATAAAATAATCTTATATCAATAGTCCATCGGAGGTATCTAAAAATATGCTTAATACCATTCCAGTGTCATGTTGTTGGAAAGAAACTAAATCTTGCTAATAAACTTACTGCAAAAGTTATATCTGGTTGAGTATTATTTGCAAGATACATTAGTGCCCCGATTGCACTAAGATATGGAGTTTCATCACCAAGAATCTCTCCATCATTTTCATGAGGTGGAAATAGATCTTTATTTATATCAAGTGGTCTCACAACCATCTGGGTACTCAATGGATGTGCTTTATCCATATAAAAACGCTTTAGGATCTTTTCGGTATAAGTTGATTGATGGACAAAAATTTCATCTTTCATATGCTCAATTTGTAACCAAGACAAAATTTTGTATTTTCAAGATCTTTCATTTCAAGCTCTTTTTTCAAATAGTCTACTGCTTTTGGAAGTTCCCTAGGAGTTCCAATAATATTTAGATCATCAACATACACATCGATTATAACAAATTCAGATCCAGACCTTCTTATAAATACACGACCTTCTTATAAATACACAAGGACAAATTAGATCATTCTTATACCCTTCTTTCAGCAAATACTCACTCAGGCGATTATACCACATTCGCCCTGATTGTTTCAATCCATATAAGGATTTTTGAAGCTTTATTGAATAAGTTTCCCGAAAACTTTTATTAGTTTCAGGAACTTTGAGCCCTCCAGGGATTTTCATATAAATTTCGTTGTCTAATGTGCCATACAAATAGGTTGTGACAACATCCATTAGACGCATATCAAGTTTTTCATGGACTGCCAAATTTATAAGATACCTGAAAGTGATTGCATCCACCACAGAAGAATATGTCTCCATATAATCAATGACAGGTCTTTGCGAAAATCTTTGTGCCACAAGTCGTGCTTTATATCTAACGACTTTATTTTTATCATTTCGTTTTCGCACAAAAATCCATTTGTATCCCACTGGCTTTATTCCTTCAGGTGTTCGGACTATACGTCCGAATACTTCACGTTTTTCAAGTGACACTAATTCTGCCTGGATAGCGTCTTTTCATTTTTGCCAATTATTTCTCTGTCTACATTCATTGACACATCTTGGTTCAAGATCCTCATCTTGTTGCATTATTTCAACAACAATATTATAAGCAAAATTGTTGTCGACAATAATATTATTTCGGTTCCACCTTTTTGCCGTAGAGACATAAATTATTAAGATCTCTTCATTCTTATTATTTTTAGGTACATGGACCTCTTCTGAGATCTTATCATTTGTTATGTCACATGGCTCTTTTGAGCAATTACCTCCATATTATGATCTCCTAGATCATTTGCTCCTTTTCGCTTTCGAGGATTTTTATCTTTGGAACCAATTGGTCTACCACGTTTCAAGTGTGTCTTAGACTCATTTGCATTTATAGATTGTCCAACCGGGACATCAATTCGAATATGAGCATTAGCAGCTGGAATATGTGACTTAGTCACCCTTGGTAGGTTAGTGAATGCATCAGGTAGTTGATTTACAATATTTTACAAATAAATTATCTTTTGAACCTCGTGTTCACATTGAATTGTTCGAGGATCTAAATGAGATAGTGATAGTCCATTCCAATCTATCTCCTTTTGCAACTGCTTATTTTCTCCCCCCTAATATTGGGTATACTGATCCATCAAAATGACAATCAACAAATCTTGCTGTAAATAAATCTCTAGTTGTAGGTTCCAAATATTTTATAATAGAAGGAGATTCATACCCAACATATATCATCAATCTTCTTTGGGGTCCCATCTTTGTGCGTTGTGGTGGAGCAATTGGAACATATACTGCACATCCAAATATTCTAAGATGGAAAATATTTGGCTCCTGACCAAAAGCCAATTGTATTGAGGAGACTTTATAATAACTTGTGAGTCTGATCCGCACAAGAGCTGCTGCATGCAAAATAGCATAGCCCCATGCCGAAATGGGAAGTTTTGTTCTCATAAGCATTGGTCTAGCAATTAATTGGAGGCGTTTGATCAATGATTCCCCTAGACCATTTTGAGTATGAACATGAGCAACTGGATGCTCAATTGTTATCCCAGTTGATATGCAATAATCATTAAAGGCTTGTGACGTAAATTCACTAGCATTATCAAGACGAAATGTCTTAATTGCATAATCTGGAAACTGTGCTCTTAATCTTATTAATTGAGCTAGTAACCTTGCAAAGGCCAAATTGCGGGTTGATAACAAGCACACATGTGACTATCTTATAAATACATCTATCAAAACCATATAATATCTGAATGGTCCACATGGAGGGTGTATTGGCCCACAAATATCACCCTATATACGTTCCAAAAATGCAGGAGATTCAACTCCAACTTTAATTACTGATGGTCTAATAATCAGTTTTCCCTGAGAACATGTAGCACAAGAGAATTCTTTAGTTTGAAGAATCTTCTGGTTCTTCAATGAATGACCATGTGAATTCTCAATTATTTTGCGCATCATATTATAACCGGGATGGCCCAAACGGTCATGCCAAATAATAAAATCATTAGTAAACTGTCACGCCCCGAACCTAGGAGCGAGACAAGCACCCCGTGCCTCACCTAACCTGGCGTACCAAATTGCGACTAAGGGACTCTGAACACATAATGTCATACTTTGGCCATGGGGCCACCTTGCAAGACAATTTGCGAAGCAAAATATAAAACTGAATGGAAACTAGCACTAACTAAATATCAATATAAAGCTAGGCCGACAAGGCCGTCATAGCTACTACAGCTGACAAACCACCAATTTATACAAACCCAACATACTGCACTAACTAACAGGATATGCCTACAAGCCTCTACTGATAGATGTACTGTGATCGGAACAGGGCCCCGACCTACCCATAACATATATACAGATATACATAAGATGTACACAAAACTCTAGTCCTGGCAACTCCGAAAGACGTGGAGCTTACCGATCAGGCGGAACTCGGAAAACACCTACTGAGGAGGTCTACCCGTCTGTCTGTCTGAACCTGCACGCATGAAATGCAGCGCTCCCAAAAAAGGGACGTCAGTACGAAATAATGTACCGAGTATGTAAGGCAATAAAATAACTGAAATCTGAAACTGAACTGATAATATGATAACTGAAATTAACTAGGAGTCAAAGATGATCTGGAGATATACTTACCTGCTGATACTGACTCAACTCCTTCAATATAGTAAGTAAAATAATTGTACGGCCTTATAAGGCTCGGTATATATAACTGCTCTACCATAGTAGGCTCGCTTATAGGCGCTCGGCCATACTAGGCTATGTATCTCGACCATGCTGGGCTCGCTCATAGGCGCTCGGCCACAGTAGGCTCGGTATATAACTTTCCATCTGATCAGAGGTTGCCCAATAGGGGCCTGCCCATCGATTATAGCTCGATGGTAATGAAAATACTGTAATACTGTATATATAGGCTTGCTGCTCTCTTGACTGGAAGAAGACAATACTAAAATTGAATATAGAGTCTCGATAAGGAATAATATTGTAACTTATGAGACTAGAATAGTGTGAATAAATTCATGAATATGAACTTCTCTTTTTGTCTCATTACTAACACATGTAGCTACGAGATCATGCCAAAATGAAGAAAGGCTTAGCCTTAACATACCTTATCACAATCTTTTCAATCACCAAGTTGAACTCACCTCTTCGCACCTTAATCTACAAGAATGATAATAATACTATCGTTAAGTTACGAAAGGTACAACTATCGCACAACGAACGACAAACCTATTTTGTATTAAAACGGGCAGCATCTCCCCTATAATATGCCCTTCCTCCAACTTCAAGATAACACCAACAATACAAGGACAGAACAATAACAACATATATACATCATTTTCCAGCCCTATATACACCATCAAATACTACAAAACAGCCCAACACACCCCAATCTCTTCGTACACAAAACGACCACCGTAGTAGTGTCAAACGACCCGAAAATGTTATGACGAACGACCAGCCAACCACCCTACATTTATATGGTGTTTATAAACCCCCTTCCTCCTCCAAAACTCCACAAAATAGTAATAAAACACGCAGCCCAACAGCAACACAAAACAGTCCACAAAACAGTCCGCTACAAGTGAATAACTCGAACTCACGGCTTCCGATCACCATCCCGTGAGTTCTTACAAGTATAGAACGACTTACCATGAATTTACAGAAGAAAAAATGGATGAAAGAGAGCAGTAAAATCACCTTATTTGTTGGATAACTCAGCTCCTATCTTGGTTCTTCAAACTCTAAGTTTTACCTCCAATTGGAACTTGAAAGGGAGAGAAAATCAATTAGGGTTTGTGGGAAATTTTGGGAGGATTCTTTGCAGAGCTTATGTCTGGTTATTATGCTCTATTTTAAGTCTAATATATGAAGAAAATAGGCCCTTAAAAGGCCTCTTTGGACGACCCGAAATGGCCCATTTTTGGGCTTTCATTTAAGCAAGTAGGTGACACACCTACTTGTCACCTAGCAGCTTGCGCAGTATCGCAAAAATGCACATATCTCTCTCTACTCCGATGTCGTATTGACAAATAGTTTAATGCGTTGGAAAATAGACTCATAGATCTTTAATTTGATGGGTGGAACACACCATAACTCTAAGTATATTAGGAGAAAATTGCAGTTACATTTGATCCAAAGTTTCAGTAAAACTTATGAATGTAACTTGTGATGACTTTCATCGACTTTTGTTCCACAACTCGCTTGACTTAAAAACATAACACACGGATGTAATACGACTAATATAAATCATAACATAATCTCTTTATCATGTTAATCACCCTAGTCTCACCCCAAAGGTACATGTTATAACATTCCCAACTTGTCGACTTTCGATGAAACATTGTTTTATTCAATTGCTTTAGCTTCTGAACTATCCAACCCTCTTTGTACTTGTTGTTCATGATCTTCAATATTTGTAACCTCAGAGGTAACATGATTAACTTACTTTATATACTTTTAAATATTATCTCATTTTTTTGTCCTACATTAGTTTGCTTACGACGCATTTTTACATACGAAAATATAGGGTGTAACATCACTCCCCCTTGGGAACATTCGTCCTCGAATGTTTACTCTTGGAGACTTTGGAAACTTTTTCCAGAGTATCCTTCGTACACTAGGTTAAAACCAACCTGCACGTAGCCAGAAACATACTATGCATGCCACACATGGCCAATCTTTATAAATAGCAGCAATTTGCCTCTGACATAATCCTGTCTCGTAGCCCTGCTACATCTGGAACACACAAACGACCCTTGTATCTGAGAACCCCATCTCCCTTGAGCTCTAACAATGGCTTCTTCTGCTGCGGAACTCGCTCTCTCAACTCGACCAACTCTGGGTCCTCGTACTGCCTTTCCTTGACTTCAGCTATGAGGGATGATTTTGCAGTGTTTTGGATTACAACTCCACCATCCTCAGAATCTACTAACCGAACCCCCAATGAAGCCAATTGATGAATATCTCTAGCTAATTGTCTTTTCTCGGGCTCTACATGTGCTAAGCTACCCATAGATCGGCGACTTAAGGCATCTGCTACAACATTAGCTTTCCCTGGATGGTAGAGAATGTTAACATCGTAATCTTTCAATAACTCAAGCCATCGCCTCTGTCGCAAATTCAACTCTTTCTGCTTGAAAATATATTGTAGGCTTTTATGATCAGTAAATATATCAACATGAACACCATATAAATAATGCCGCCATATCTTAAGTGCATGGACAACCGCAGCTAACTCGAGTTCGTGGGTCGGATAATTCCTCTCGTGCTTCCTCAACTGCCTTGAAGCATATGCAATTACCTTCCCATGTTGCATCAGGACACATCCTAACCCGACACCTGATGCATCACAATACACGGCATAACCCTCTAGACCCTCTGGAAGTGTTAGAACTGGAGCTGAGGTCAACTTGTTCTTAAGCTCTTGGAAACTCCGCTCACAAGCCTCTGTCCATTGAAACTTAGTTTCTTTCTGTGTCAACTTCGTCAATGGTGCCGAAAGGGAAGAAAAACCCTCTACGAACCTCCGATAGTATCCTGCTAAGCCTAGAAAGCTACGAACCTCTGTCGGAGTGGTAGGTCTAGGCCAAGATTTCACGGCCTCAATCTTCTGAGTGTCCACCTTTATCCCTTCATCTGATACAATATGCCCCAAGAATGCTACAGACTTCAACCAGAACTCACATTTAAAAAACTTAGCATACAACTTACGATCACGGAGGGTTTGGAGTACCGCTCGCAGGTGGTCCGCATGCTCATCCTCTGAACGGGAATAAACCAGAATATCATCAATAAATACTATCACGAACAGATCTAAAAATGGCCGGAATAGGCTATTCATCAAGTCCATAAATACAGCGGGTGCATTAGTCAACCCGAAGGACATGACAAGGAACTCGAAGTGGCCATATCGGGTCCTGAAGGCTGTCTTCGGAATATCTTTTTCCCGAACTCTGACCTGGTGGTACCCCGACCTCAAATCAATCTTGGAAAAGCATCTAGCTCCCTGCAACTGATCAAACAAGTCATCGATCCTTGGAAGTGGATACTTATTCTTAATAGTTACCTTGTTCAACTGCCTATAATCGATACACATCCTCAGCGAGCCGTCTTTCTTCCGCACAAATAGTACTGGTGCACCCCAAGGTGAGGTACTGGGCCTAATGTAACCTTTCTCCAGCAAATCTTTTAACTGCTCCTTCAACTCCTTCAATTCGGCAGGTGCCATTCTATACGGAGGGACGGATATTGGTTGAGTTCCTGGAAGCAAATCGATGCTAAAATCAATCTCTCGCTCTGGAGGAATACCTGGAAGCTCATCTGGAAACACATCTGCATACTCTTTGACTATGGGAATAGACTGAAGTGTAGGTATCTCAGCATCTGCATCTCTAACTCGCACAATATGATAAATGCACCCTTTTGCGATCATTTTCCTCGCCTTCAGATAGGAAATAAACCTACCTCTAGGTGTTGGTGTATTACCTACCCATTCAAGGACTGGCTCACCCGGAAAATGAAATTTGGCTACCTTTGCTCGGCAATCAACTGTGGCATAGCAAGCTGCCAACCAGTCCATGCCCATGATAGCATCAAAGTCCATCATCTCTAGCTCAACTAGGTCAGCTGAGGTCTGACGACTACAAATTGTCACCGTACAACCTCGGTAAACCCGTCTAGCAATAATCGATTCTCCGACCGGTGTAGATACCGCAAAAGGATCACTTAGTATTTCAGGCACTATACCAAACTTCCTCGCGACAAATGGGGTAATATACGATAAAGTAGATCCTGGGTCTATCAAAGCATAAGCATCGTGAGAGCAAATGGTTAATATACCTGTCACAACGTCTGGTGAAGACTCCTGGTCCTGTCGACCCGCTAAAGCATAGATACGGTTCTGATTACCACTTGAACTGGAACCTCTACCTCTGCCTCGACCTCTACCAACCGAAGACTGAGACTCACGCCTTGAAGGATGCACGGACATAGACGATCCTGTTGCTGAACTCGCTGGTTGTGCCATTCCCCCAGAATCTCTATTTGGGCAATCTCGCATCATATGCCCCGGACGCCCACATGTATAACAAGCATCAGAACCTGCTCGGCATTGACCCAAGTGTCCTCTACCACAGATGTCACACCGCGGAGGAAATGACCATGTCTGCGCAGAACCTCGTTGTCGCTGCAAACCCGACGCCCGTGAGCTCTCACCTGGTCCTGACTGAGTATAGCGGTCATACCCGTAACCCTGTAACTGAGGTGGCGGAGGCCTAGGTGGCCGTCCGAAGTACTGGGTCCTATAACTACCCTGAGATTGCTCCTGAGACCTGGGAAATCTCATCCTCTTACGTTGCCCTTGCTCAGCCCTCTCTGTACCCTGCTGCCGACGCCTACCCCTTTCTATATTCTGGGCGAATGCCTGAATCCGGGAGATATCCATACTATCCTGCAATGCAGCGGTGGCACATGCCTCGGTTAACTCTGGGGCTAACCCTGCTATAAACCTGTGAATCCTGTCCCGCATAGTAGAAACTATGGATGGTGCATATCTGGCCAATGAGTCAAAACGGAGACTATACTCTCGAACACTCATATTACCCTGCTTGAGGGCTAGAAACTGATCGACTCGAGCCTGTCGGATCTCCCGCGGTAAGTACTGGTCAAGGAAAGCATCTGAAAAATTCTCCCAAATAGCTGGAGGTGTATCACGTCCCCTGGACCTCTCCCATCCCTCATACCAAAGGATGGCTATATCTCGGAGTCGAAAAGCTGCTAGCTCAACTGCCTCTTTCTCCGTGGCATGCATAACACGAAAGATCCTGTGAAGCTGATCTATGAAATCCTGTGGGTCCTCCCTCTGATCTGTCCCCGTGAACTCTGGGGGACTCAAAGCAATAAACTCTCGGACCCTTGAACTCCCAGACCCCTCAGAAGTTCCTGCACTAGCTGATGCCCTAGCATGTTGCTGGGTAGCTACCAACTGTGTCAACAAATGCACCGCACTCCTTAAGTCCTGATCTGATGGAAGTGGAGGGGGAACTGGATGTGCGGTTTCCCTAGGAATCTTCGTAGTTGGTGGAGGAGCCGGTAATGGCTGAGTAGGGGTCTCCCCTTGAGCCTCAGACTGGGCCCCATCTACTGGGGGTACCCTGTTGGTCCCCTCACCTACTACTGTATCTCTCCTCTGGCTAGCCGTAGTCTTTCTAGTCACCGTCATCTGTGCATGCAAACACCAACACATAAGTTTAATTCAAATTTCCTATAACTCAGTTCTATAACACGATTTAGATTTCAAAGAAGTGTAACCAACTCCTAAATGCCCTGTAGTTCCTTGCTTATATAATGTGGTGCACAACACATCTATAAACAAGACCCTACTAGACACGGCTTGTAGACTCCCTAGGACAGAACTGCTCTGATACCAAGTTTGTCACGCCCCGAACCTAGGAGCGAGACAAGCACCCCGTGCCTCACCTAACCTGGCGTACCAAATTGCGACTAAGGGACTCTGAACACATAATGTCATACTTTGGCCATGGGGCCACCTTGCAAGACAATTTGCGAAGCAAAATATAAAACTGAATGAAAACTAGCACTAACTAAATATCAATATAAAGCTAGGCCGACAAGGCCGTCATAGCTACTACAGCTGACAAACCACCAATTTATACAAACCCAACATACTGCACTAACTAACAGGATATGCCTACAAGCCTCTACTGATAGATGTACTGTGATCGGAACAGGGCCCCGACCTACCCATAACATATATACAGATATACATAAGATGTACACAAAACTCTAGTCCTGGCAACTCCGAAAGACGTGGAGCTTACCGATCAGGCGGAACTCGGAAAACACCTACTGAGGAGGTCTACCCGTCTGTCTGTCTGAACCTGCACGCATGAAATGCAGCGCCCCCAAAAAAGGGACGTCAGTACGAAATAATGTACCGAGTATGTAAGGCAATAAAATAACTGAAATCTGAAACTGAACTGATAATATGATAACTGAAATTAACTGGGAGTCAAAGATGATCTGGAGATATACTTACCTGCTGATACTGACTCAACTCCTTCAATATAGTAAGTAAAATAATTGTACGGCCTTATAAGGCTCGGTATATATAACTGCTCTGCCATAGTAGGCTCGCTTATAGGCGCTCGGCCATACTAGGCTATGTATCTCGACCATGCTGGGCTCGCTCATAGGCGCTCGGCCACAGTAGGCTCGGTATATAACTTTCCATCTGATCAGAGGTTGCCCAATAGGGGCCTGCCCATTGATTATAGCTCGATGGTAATGAAAATACTGTAATACTGTATATATAGGCTTGCTGCTCTCTTGACTGGAAGAAGACAATACTAAAATTGAATATAGAGTCTCGATAAGGAATAATATTGTAACTTATGAGACTAGAATAGTGTGAATAAATTCATGAATATGAACTTCTCTTTTGTCTCATTACTAACACATGTAGCTACGAGATCATGCCAAAATGAAGGAAGGCTTAGCCTTAACATACCTTATCACAATCTTTTCAATCACCAAGTTGAACTCACCTCTTCGCACCTTAATCTACAAGAATGATAATAATACTATCGTTAAGTTACGAAAGGTACAACTATCGCACAACGAACGACAAACCTATTTTGTATTAAAACGGGCAGCATCTCCCCTATAATATGCCCTTCCTCCAACTTCAAGATAACACCAACAATACAAGGACAGAACAATAACAACATATATACATCATTTTCCAGCCCTATATACACCATCAAATACTACAAAACAGCCCAACACACCCCAATCTCTTCGTACACAAAACGACCACCGTAGTAGTGTCAAACGACCCGAAAATGTTATGACGAACGACCAGCCAACCACCCTACATTTATATGGTGTTTATAAACCCCCTTCCTCCTCCAAAACTCCACAAAATAGTAATAAAACACGCAGCCCAACAGCAACACAAAACAGTCCACAAAACAGTCCGCTACAAGTGAATAACTCGAACTCACGGCTTCCGATCACCATCCCGTGAGTTCTTACAAGTATAGAACGACTTACCATGAATTTACAGAAGAAAAAATGGATGAAAGAGAGCAGTAAACTCACCTTATTTGTTGGATAACTCAGCTCCTATCTTGGTTCTTCAAACTCTAAGTTTTACCTCCAATTGGAACTTGAAAGGGAGAGAAAATCAATTAGGGTTTGTGGGAAATTTTTGGGAGGATTCTTTGCAGAGCTTATGTCTGGTTATTATGCTCTATTTTAAGTCTAATATATGAAGAAAATAGGCCCTTAAAAGGCCTCTTTGGACGACCCGAAATGGCCCATTTTTGGGCTTTCATTTAAGCAAGTAGGTGACACACCTACTTGTCACCTAGCAGCTTGCGCAGTATCGCAAAATGCACATATCTCTCTACTCCGATGTCGTATTGACAAATGGTTTAATGCGTTGGAAAATAGACTCATAGATCTTTAATTTGATGGGTGGAACACACCATAACTCTAAGTATATTGGGAGAAAATTGCAGTTACATTTGACCCAAAGTTTCAGTAAAACTTATGAATGTAACTTGTGATGACTTTCATCGACTTTTGTTCCACAACTCGCTTGACTTAAAAACATAACACACGGATGTAATACGACTAATATAAATCATAACATAATCTCTTTATCATGTTAATCACCCTAGTCTCACCCCAAAGGTACATGTTATAACATTCCCAACTTGTCGACTTTCGATGAAACATTGTTTTATTCAATTGCTTTAGCTTCTGAACTATCCAACCCTCTTTGTACTTGTTGTTCATGATCTTCAATATTTGTAACCTCAGAGGTAACATGATTAACTTACTTTATATACTTTTAAATATTATCTCATTTTTTTGTCCTACATTAGTTTGCTTACGACGCATTTTTACATACGAAAATATAGGGTGTAACATAAAGTCACTTACCAATAAATTTGGAAAAAAAGGTCTCTTGGAGTGTGGTATAATCCGGAGGAAAATGCGAGAAGTTTTTCAAGCACATACTTCTTTTCGCTTTTATTGTGGTAATATAAATGTATTCAACCTTTTCTTCATTAGTGGTCTCAATATGATAGCCATTTTGGCGAATATCTTTGAAACTCAACAAGTTTCTTTGAGACCTACTACAATATAATGCATCATTAACAGCCAATATAGTTCCTCCTGATAGTAATACAGTCGCTCTTCCAGAGCCCTCAATTAATTTTGTACTACTAGATATTGTTATGATATTGGCTTCTTTCATAATTAAATAAGAAAAATATCTCTTATCGTTTAATATGGTGTGCGTCGTAGCACTATCTAGAAGACATATTTTTTCTTTATTATTCATACGGCCAACTGGAGACTGTGAAGTTTTCATATTCTTCAAGAATAAGAAAAAAAATACATCATAAATAATATTGAAAAATTTAAGAACAAAAGAAACTACATTTATGAAATTAAATACTGACAACATAAAAAGTTTTTTTCAAAATATGAACTTCATAAAAAGATATACATTTATTCTTATAATTTTTTTCCAATAATAAGTCTTCAGTTATGATGCTCAAAGAAGTCTCCAGCTTCTAAGTGAGTAATATGTGCAAGACCTTCAAAAATATCATCTTTATAGGCAAGATTTGCTTCAACTTTATCATGATTATTCATAGGGCCCGCCTCAACATCATTTTGAAAAGTCAAGTGAATCTCAACTTTATTTTGTTTCCCTTTTATAGATGCCTGATAAAGTTTGATAAAATGTTCAGGTGTACGACAAATTCGTGCCCAATAATTTTTCATACCATATCGGTGGCAAACATTACCTTTGCCTTTTGAAGGATTATTCTGAGAACCCTTATTGTTCTCTTGTTTATAACGACCACCACCATGGCGATTATTATTTCGCCCTTTGTCACGCCCACGTATATTTATACGACCACGATAATTATTTTGCTTTTTCAGACTTTGGATCTATCGTTCCCAGATTCGCTTCTGGAAATGGAGATGATCTAGTGGGGGGGGATTCAGTGGGGCGGACTTCATGATTTTTCATTAAAAGGGCATTATGTTGTTCAGCCAACAAAAGGCATGAAATTAACTCAGAATATTTCTTAAAGCTCGTTTCACGGTATTGCTGCTTTAACACCATGTTTGAGGCATGAAAAGTAGAAAAAGTCTTTTCCAGCATGTCCTCATCATTCATAGGTTCCCCACATAATTTTAGTTGGGAAATTATTTTATATACAGCAGAATTATATTCACTTATGGTCTTATAATCTTGTAGCCGTAAGTGCATCCACTCACGACGAGTTCTTGGCAATACCGTGGCCTTTAGGCGGTCATATCGTTCCTTCAAACTAGTCCATAATTGAAATGGATCTTTCAAGGTTAAATATTCACTTTTTAACCCTTCATCGAGATGATTGCGAAGGAAAATCATGACTTTCGCCTTATCCTGACTTGATACTTCATTTCCTTCTTTAATAGTGTCACCAAGACCTTTAGCGTCAAGGTGAATTTTAACATCAAGTACCCATAGTAAATAGTTATTCCTAGAGATGTCAAGTGCCATAAATTCAAGCTTTGACAAATTCGACATAGTGAAAACTATCATAAAAATAAGTGAATTAGAATGACAAGAATTATTATCAATTCAGTACAGTACATAATCGTGTATTAATATTCTATATGTAAAATTATCAAACAAATAATTACGTACAGTGCGATGATAAATTAGTATTTAATATTACCCATAAAACTTTAGACATGTAAGTATATTTTCATAGAATAAATAAGTCGAATTAATATGTACTAGTATAATTCTACTCTACTTAGAATGCGTTTCAATAAGCTAAGTAGGCATAAAACTAGATGATATCAATTCCGACAAGTTTCAACATTCAATACGATTCATCTAATAGTTAAGTCGTTAATCTTAAATTCATTAATTAGTTTGTACACTTAGGTGATAAATTTATTGAAGACACATTTAAACCTTTTGTAAATTTTGCAAGAATTCCTTCTAAATGCATATTCTGTTAGAATATTTGGATGTGGGCTTAGTTAGTCTAATTATTGTAATTCAATTTTAATACTTATTTATTTATGTGTAGGATTAAACTTCTTCGTAGTTTATATAATGAAATAACAATTTAACCGAAACTTATTATTTTCATACAAATGCAATTATTATAATCATATTCAATACAAGTTATGCATATGATAATTAAATTGTAGGTTAAAGAAGATTCTAATAGGAACGTTATAAACATAGGAATGTATACCTGAATCGAAAAAGAAACTGACTACCTCTTTTAGGAAGAAGATAAAATTCGAATGAAGTAGATAGCCTCAGTTGGTTAGAACCTCGTGCTGATAACGTGTTAAGAAATGAGAGCACAATAGAACAATATACTAATGAAGACAAAATATATATGAGAGAGAATGATTTTGTTATTTATTTTCTTGGTGTGTTATTATAGGGTCAAAAATTCCCTATTTATAAAGATACAAATACATTCAAATGTTATAAGTTAATGTACTTCTTAATTGAGTACATGAATACAAATTATGTACAAATGCATTCCTCTCACTCACATGCATTCATCTCATTTATAACATTAATTTATAAATTTCACCCATCAATTGTTATTTATAAAACGCATTCCACAATTGCAAAGTGATAGTAATTAGTAATTATGAACATATAATCAATTGTTATTTATAAACCGCATTCCACAATTGCAACTTATAATGGCATTACGGAAGAGAGATTACCACGGTAAAGGCTACTTTTTGTCGGGAAAAAAAAATGCTACTATGTGCTTTGTGCTGTACGAAGCACAAAACCCATCAAAACTTGTGACATCACCTTTCTCGAATTGTCACTACCAAATCATCCTCAATCCTCCGCCTGTCGATCCCACCACTGCCCACTACCTCCCCCCCTCCTCCCGCACTTCCGGGCGGCGAATCACGTTGGATCTTCTTAAATCTCTCAAATTCTCTGCCCTAATTCACTATCACAATTCCAAATGATTCCGTAACGAGTCGCTTACTCACAGATCTAATTCAAATTTGTTAAAACCAATTGAATTAATTTGGATCAAAGTCCGAATATGGATCAGTTCGAGGCTTATTTTCGAAGAGCAGATTTGGATCAGGATGGCCGGATCAGTGGCGCTGAGGCTGTTGCCTTTTTTCAAGCCTCCAATTTGCCCAAACCGCTCCTTGCTCAGGTTCCCCCCATTTCTCTACTCCCCTCTTCTTTTGTATATCCACTACTTCTAGGGACAAGAAAGGAAATTGATCCTAGTTTTTGATGGATTACTAATTTATCACAATTCTGCTAGCTGGTCCTATGATATGAGTCGTTTTTCTGTGATTTGAATTGTTGTAAGTCCAGTTGCTATTATTACTTGTTAAACCATGTTTGCTTCGAATCCGGCTACAACATTCAGTGGGAGCATAATTAATCGACATGCAAGCTAGCTGGTTTAGGCACAAGTGTTAATTTAAAGAAAAAAGATTGTTAATCCAAATCTGCTTTAGTTTTTAAAATTCCTTGTTAAGTATTGATTGGGTTAGGAATTTAACTATATGGCTAAGAAGGAAAATTCGGAGTGTTTGTCACAGTCGATATCAGCTTGAGGCTGTTTTTCTGCTGCTTTTCCAATTTACAAGTGAAGGATTAACATCTATTAGCTTCAATTTACCCTTATCTCTTTGCACACCATTTCTTCCTCCGACACAGTAGTTCTAGAAACTGCATACTTAGTTTCTACCTTCATTCATGGCGATGTTCTTTATCAAAGCACAACATTTCACTTACGTGATGAGACATGTTCTTCACATGCCTAATCTGCCTACATATGGATCTTGTCATGCATCACTTGTCATTGCAATGACATGCCTTTCTACCTCTTCTTCTGTCACTTCATTTATTGTCTATGATTACCTGTTCGATGTGCTAGCTGCTGTGGAGTGGTCTCGAAGCATTTCGGTCAGTTGAGCTTGCAAACTCGTTGCAATGCAGCAGAAAAGGGGTGGAAAGACATGGTTCGGTTCAGCAAAAAAAAGAGAGGAGAAACTTGCAATTGTTGCATTAGATGAGTATTTAGCAACTCAACATAAACAACCTTAAAATGAGTAGCAGATATGAGATGCCTGAAAAGTTTATTTAACGAGTATTAGTGAAATGGCTATGCGGATTATAATTTTAGAAACCTCCACCTTATGTCTTGTAATACAACAAGGTGAATAACTGTCTGGTAACTTAGAAAAGAAGATAGTCTGTTGTAGAGTTGAAATTTAAAACTATAATTACCACTAAAATGTGTTAGAGCCACTTGAGAATGTAAAAGAAGTTGCAGCTTTATCAAAAATATGTAAAGAACTTGCAGATAGCTTTGTGGTTCAGGCTGTGAGAGTGGTAAGGCCCAGACATTACTGTTGTTGATATTTGATTAAGTAGTGCAACAACAATTATGATGCTTGCCAGAAGACAGCTCTAAAAACAGATTTCAAGATAATCGAGATATGGAAGAAGCTTTTAGTTCGTAAATAGTCCGTCTGCAACTCCTGTTGGATGTCTGGATCTATCAATTAACTTGTGTCTTCTCACTTGTTCTTGTAAAATGTCTGGATCTATCAATTTCCTAGTGTTTCTCAGTACAGTTCACATTCTCTTTCGCTTTTATGCAGATATGGACATATGTTGATCAAAGTCATACTGGTTTTCTTAGCCGCCAAGAATTTTTCAACTATCTTAAACTTGTTACAGTGGCGCAAAAACGAGAGTTGACCCCTGAAATAGTGAAAGCTGCACTATTTACCCCAGCTTCAGCTAAAATTCCTCCCCCCCAGATAAACCTTGCAGCTATACCAGGTCCTCGTCCAGCGAATAATGTTGGTTCTGCAGTCCCTCCAGTCAGTGGTGCTCCAGTGCCTCCAGTTAGTGGCGCTGCTCCATTAACAGCACCAAGTTTTGGCATTAGGGGTCAACAGGGCTTACCAGCTCAGCAAAGCCAGTACGTGAGGCCTCCTCGACCACCCATTCCGAGCTCCACTTTTCAGTCTCAACCAGGTGTTTCTGGTCAAGGAATGCCAGGTGCAGGTACCATGGCAGGTTTTAGTCCTGCCAATTCCTCTGGTTGGCTTGCTGGTAATGGTGGTTCCCAAGCAGCTGTTACTTCCCAAGCTCCTAATGTAGGTATCAGTTCTAGAAGTCAAGATGGATTTGATCATGCTTCTCCACAGCAGAACCAACAAAAGACCACTTATTCGGCACTACCAGGTTCATCTAAAGCTGTTCCAGTCTCAGGAAATGGATTTGCATCTGACTCGCCTTTTGGAGATGCCTTTTCAGTAGCATCAATTCAACCAAAACAAAACTCTGCACCAAGTATATCTTCTGCTAGCAGCTTACCAGTCTCACCATCCATCGTCACTGCATCTGCAGGGCTCCAACATCCAGTAAAGGCCCACTCAGTTGATTCACGAGTTGCACTTCCACAGCAACCAGTAAACCAGCATCAGCAAGCTCAGTTGACCGGGAGACCAAACCAACAGGTCTTAGTGCCAAGCTCTGCTGCAAATCCTAATGCAGCCGGAAATTCTCTGTCTGGTCAGTCTCAGCTTCCTTGGCCAAGAATGACTCGGTCTGATTATCAGAAGTACAGCAAAGTATTTATGGCTGTGGACACAGACAGGGATGGAAAAATTACTGGCCAGGAGGCAAGGAACCTGTTTCTAAGTTGGAAGTTGCCTCGAGGTGTGATTTGTTTAATGCAATACTGCCTTGATCTAGTTATGAAATACCATGTTCCTTCTGGTTGTTTTCATTCTGAGATAGATCATAGATATTATATTTGGCATGTCAAATATCTATCGCTCATTTCGTAACCATCAACTGAATGTGTTATATATTCTTTAGTCATTAAGTGACTTGGGACATCAAATAATTGTTACTGTTCTTGCAGTTAGAAGCCTTAGATTTTGATGATTAGGACTCTGGGACATGGAATGACTCTGCGGTAGCTTGTAAATTTCAGAAAGTTCCTCTATGAGTTCTGTTCTGTTTGTTTCTTCTTTTTGGAAAGCGCAAGCCCTTAAAGCCCCCTTAATCTTCTAGAACATGCTATTTTCCCTTCCACTCTGGCAGCTGTGTTATTCCACCATTCCATAGCTTCATGTTTAGTCTCTTCGTACAGCTCTAAAAGTTGAGGTTGAAGTAGGAGGCAGTTGGGTAGCCTTGGAGCTCTTGGTTTATTAACTAGAAATAGACATTGTCTATGTAAGTGTTGCTTGATACCCTTATTTTACTTAAATTTTAATTAGCTAGACACTTGAGAGCTCAGTGGGTATGTTAGGTTCCAATTAAAAACTGTGCAAATGTCAAATGAAGCAGCTTCCAGTTATGACTTAATAAGTAAATGATTGATATCATCTACTTTGGTGTACATTTACAGGCTTTTATAAAATTGGTTACTTCTTTTGAACTCTAATCCTTATTTTGAAGAGCTTAAACCATATAAATTATCTAGTTAATCATGATTTCTCCCTGTGAAATTGGGTATTTGAAGTACTTCTAATTGATACACCATATTAATCAAATAGTGCAACTTGATTAGGTATCACTAAATCTAGACAGTAATCACCCAATTTAGAAGCCAATACGTTTTTATGGCTATGAGACAGAAAGTAGTTCACTTTTTTAATTATGATATGATTGTTACTTCACTCGGCAAGTTCTTGCATTTAAAGGGTTGCAAAAAAATATTTTGCCAATATTAGTTAGTTTTAGGAGTTTTCTTTTGCTTTATTGATTTTCAACATCAATAGTTAGCTGCATACTGCTCCTACCGTCCAATTTTATGTTGTGTTGTACTTTGGCTTATTAGTCTACTTGTAGAGATAAACCAGAATAATGTTGTACTTTGTCTATGAAGTGGGTTGTGTACATACTCCATCTTAGTTGTGTAAGATTGAACCATTCAAATATTTGAGCTGCTGATACTTGTCAGTTGTTGACTTATATATTTTCTTTTCTTGGGATAGAAGAAAACAATGTTGTGCTTTGTCAACGAAGTAGATTGTGTTGGAGTGTTAAAAATTTAAGTTGTTGGTTGGTCGTGTATACACTCCATCAGCATTTTCTAAAGTTGAACTGTTGAACAATTTAAGTTGCTGATACTTTAGAATTGTTGACTTGTATATAATTTTTTCTAGAGATAGACAAAAACAGTGTTGTGCTTTGTGAACGAAGTGGGCTGTGTCGGAGCATTGAAAATTTCGAGTTGTTGATGATTATCAGTGGTTTATATTACAGACAACTTGATGTAACACTCAATACTGAACTCGCAAAAGTAAAAGACGTTGGGATTTTCTTTTATCATAGGATGATTAGGGGGCTTGATGTAACACTCAATGTCGGAGCATGTTCTTTTAAAAACAAAGTTATGAAATTCTTGGTAAGGTAGTATTGCAGCAGACTAGTTGAGTAAGAAGATGGATTTCATCACCGAGCATACTTCTTGCCGGCCCTAATATTTTCTTGCTTATAAGGGCTTTGCCTCTTTGATTCTTAGGCTTCTGGAAACTTTAGTTTTTATTCAAACATCTAGTAGCTTTGCTAAAATTTGGAATATGTGGGGACACTTTACTTCTTAATAGTTCTGGTAGAACGCATCGGGACTCTTTACCTCTTAATAGTTCTGGTAGAATGCATCGTGTTATGTTTCGTCGGGGTTATGCACTTCATACATTCATCAGGCAACAATTTTCTTACAGGCGTTTTATTTGCCATGAAGTCATGTGAGCTTTGGTCATTCGTCCTTTAAGACATTGTTGGTGCAGTGTATTATGACCTGTGGGTCTGTGGCCTTGCATCTTTCTTGCTCATGAGATCTCATGTAGAATTTTCTTTCTGTCGCCAAGCTGTTGGTCTTTTGGTCCTTTGAGACAATAATATGGTATGCTTTTGTTTGTCAGAGGTGCTGAAACAGGTGTGGGATTTATCTGATCAAGACAATGACAGCATGCTGTCTTTAAGGGAATTCTGCATTGCTCTCTACCTGATGGAGAGACACAGGGAAGGTCGACCTCTTCCTTCAGTCCTTCCGACCAATCTTATTTTTGACGAGTCATTATTGCCTGCTTCTGGTCAGCCTACCCCATCACATGGTGCTGTTGCTTGGAGACACACACCAGGTAAATTTATTTCCTCCCATTTATAATATTTACTAGTCTCTCTGAACGTGCAACGCACGTTTATCTTATATCATTATTGTAAAATTTGTATTGCAGAATACTGAATTTTTCTCATATGCATACTTTACAATTTTTTCTTAGTTATAATTTGGACACACATTATTTGCAATTCAATTTTTATTTTATAATTTTATCTATTATTTTATAAGGGTGAGGAAGAGGGTGTCTATTTCCGAGAACCAGTTTGGGTTTATGCCGGGGCGTTCGACTACAGAAGCCATCCACCTTGTTTGGAGATTGATGAAGCAGTATAGGGAGAGAAAGAATGACTTGCATATGGTGTTCATCGACTTAGAAAAGGCGTACGATAAAGTTCCGATGGAGGTTTTGTGAAGATGTTTGGAGGCTAGAGGTGTACCTGTTGCCTATGTTAGGCTGATTAAGGACATGTATGATGGAGTAAAGACCCGAGTAAGGACGATGGGTTGGGACTCAGACCATTTTCCTGTTATGATGGGGTTGCATCAGGGTTCGGCACTCGGTCCTCTTTTGTTTGATCTAGTGATGGACGTACTGACGTGCCACATCCAAGGGGAGGTGCCGTGATGCATGCTATTTGCAGATGATATTGTATTGATTGACGAGACGCGAGACGGTGTGAACACGCAATTAGAGGTATGGAGGCAGACCCTGGAATCTAAAGGTTTTAAGTTAAGCAGGACCAAGACAGAATAATTGGAGTGTAAGTTCACTGGCGAGACTCAAGGGGGGAAAGGGAGGTGAGGCTGGACTCGCAGGTCATCCCTAGGAGAGGGAGTTTTAAGTACCTTGGGTCTATCATTTAGGGGGATGGGGAGATTGATGAAGATGTCACACATCATATTGGGGCGAGATGGATGAAATGGAGACTTGCTTCCGGTGTTTTATGTAACAAGAAGGTGCCACCGAAACTTAAGGGTAAGTTTTACATAGTGGTGGTCAGACTAACGTTGTTGTATGGGGCTGAGTGTTGGCCAGTCAAGATCGCTCATGTCCAGAAGATAAAGGTAGCAGAGATGAGGATGTTGAGATGGATGTGCGGGCGCACCAGGTTAGATAGGATCAGAAATGAGTTTATTCGCGGCAAGGTGTGTGTGGCTCCTATTGAGGACAAGATGCGGGAAGCGCGGCTTAGGTGGTTTGGTCATGTGAGGAGGAGGAACACAGACGCCCCGGTGAGGAGGTGTGAGAGGTTGACATTGGAGGGCCTACGGAGAGATAGAGGTAGGCCAAAGAAAAGGTGGGGAGAGGTGATTAAGCAAGACATGGCGCAATTTCAGCTGACCGAGTATATGACCCTTGATAGGAAGGTATGGAGGTCGAGGATTAGAGTAGTAGAGTAGGTAGTCTAGAGTGTTCATAACAATAGTATTGGCATACAGTCTCGCTTTTTGTGGGCAGTAGGTTTTTATGACTAACCGTTGTTTTCTTTCATTGTGGATTACCTTATTACCTTGTTATTTTTATTCTGCTTTTATATGGTTTTTTGGTACTGTCCCTTCTCGTCTATATTTTCATCAATGTGGTGCTTATGTTTTCCTGAGCCGAGGGACTATTGGAAACAACTTCTCTATCCTCACAAGGTAGGGGTAAGGTCTGCGTACACACTACCCTCCCCAGACCCCACGGTGTGGGATAAGACTGGGTATGTTGTTGTTGTTGTTGTTGTAATTTTATCTATTATTTCAAATCAATTTTAAATAAAAAAAATTTGAACCTAAAAGTTTTGTTTGAGTATCTCAAAGGAAGTAATGTTTCACTCACAAAAGTTCTAACATCTTCTCTAAGTGAAATTCTTGTCAAACACAATTTCAACTTCAAATTTAACTCAAAATACTAATTTTTCTAACGTCAACCAAATATTGTCCAAATAGAATCATTTAAAATGAATAAGTTATCAATATATGCAGTTAACAATCGTAAAATGAATTTCTTTTTTGTTGGTTAACATTATAGTATGAAGTTTTCAGTGTCATACAATAACCAATAAATAAATAAATCAGAACTCATAAAATTATGCATAAAAATTGTCAAGAAATGAATCACAATTCAAAGAAAGACTAAAGTTTTTTCCTGAAACGACATAAATATTGTCATTTCAAAATCAAAACTACCACATTCTCCCTCAAATTGGAACAAATACTTTTCTAACTCTTCAATAGACCTAGTTAGTGTCAAGTCGATAAATGTATCTTACCTCAAGAAAGCAAATATAGATCGAATGGTTCTTCCTTGAGCTGTAATGCCTCTTTCTAACCAAAATAGTAGTGACTCAGTGGCAGAATATTATCAGTATGTTTCTATTAAACGACATCTACGTTTTTACCACAGCTTGCATAAATATTGTCGCTAAATATGTCGTAGAAAATTTAAAAAATAATCTAAAATAGTAAAATTTTGCAAGAGAATTTCAATGAAAAATATGGCAAGAATGTAGATGATGCTTTTCAAGAAAACTATCTTGAGGATAGTAATTTTCCACTCTATGGAAATGGTTTATTGAAAAATCGATACCCAGGATACAAAGCCTACTAAAGAAATTAAAGTTGCACTCTTTAATTTTTTTCTATCACAAAAACCCAACCAAAAAAAAAAAAGAATTTTAGAATCGGAATATAAGATTTCAGAAACTCAATCAATGAAAGATGCTTATGAATGCCGAAGTTTTTGCGGAGTTGATAAAGCCATCAACAAAGTCTGGAGGATGATCCCAGCTACTATTTTTGGTGTTTATGGAATGAAAGGAACCACAAGATGTTTTGATGGAATTTCAACTCCAACACACACTTTGAAGGCTATCTGATTAACCAACCTATACAGCTGGTGTACTCTTCCCCCTGTATTTTGTTAGCTCCTTAAACTTAGCTTAGCAACCATTGTACTGGAGCTAACAGCCTAACATTATCTAATCTGCATCTACTTGATGCCTTTCAATGATATCTCTCTTGCTTCATAAAAAAAATGATTTCAGAAAGAAAAATGAAAATATTCTTCAACATTAGTAGAAGGAAAATTACACAGAATGTGTTTAAGTAGAAATACTATTGCCTAATGTTGAAACCAATAAGCCGTTACACTTGAATTACATTCAAATCAGTAAGAAGTACTATTACCTACTGTTGAAATTAGTTTACGTTGGATAAGTTTGCCCAAGGAGTAATGAAATCATTCGGATTCTTTTCTCATAGTATATTTTATTTACTTCAAATGGGAGCCTTTAAATAAATAAGGCTTTGGTTTTTAAAAGTTATTTTGGTAATCTGAAGGAACACAACCCTTCAAATCAAGGCATTAAACTTTTTATAGTAGTTCTTTTGTAACGGCCAAATAATTTGTTTAAAATTAGTTACTAATGAAAGAACACAACTATTTAGAAAAGACACGATATGCATTAATATTTTCTTGGTATTTATTTAATTATTATTATTAAATATAAATATATATTATTAAGGGCATTTTAGTAATTCAACTTTTTAGTTTTGGGCTTCCCACTTTTAATATAGTATAAGATAGATTATGCAGGACTCATGACCAGTTGTGCACATATATGTGTGGGTAACATATTTATTAGCAAATAGAACAGCCGATTCTTTGATTTGAATTATATTTAAGTATATAATATTCCACATGCAGTATATACATGCATCTAATGGGGTCTTGAGTAACTCCATCCATAACCTTAGGTTTTGGACCGCATACTTAGACTCTTTCACATGATATCATAGTCAAACCTTTGGTAAACCCATTCTCATACTCGTTAGTCGCATTAAAGTCCTTATAAAAAGTCTGCATTCAAGTCATAGTGTGAAGCCCAAAAATCAAGTCACAATTACCGAGGGTGCTGAGTTGTGTATAATATCCCACATCTTATATATGGGCATCCGAAGTGGTTTATAGAGGTCTTGTGCCAATCAGCCATAACTTTAAGGTTTTGAGTTGGATGCTTCTCTGCATAAGCATTATAAGCATTTCATCTAATGATAACTTTGTATATGGAATGTGTCCAATTCATGATTTACAAAAACTCGAATTACAAAATACGAGTAGCTATATTTTGGTCAGTAATAGTATTATTTGGTTGTGGAGAAACTATTTTGAGGCTATCATTTACTCGAGAGCATGTCAAAAAATATCTCCTGTGTAGTGGTAGTTATGTTGGAATGAGAGGAGAGATTAAGAGCTGTCATTTTTTTTCTTCACATATCTGGGAGTTCATTGTATGGCCAGTTACAGTCTGTTGTCATCTTTGCCGCTTTCAGTAATATATTAGCCACCAGTGTGTACTTATGTGGAAGTTCTGGTCCTCGTGATCAGAATCTGGGTTTCTATAACGTTCGTATTGAACTACATGATTAGGTTGGCTAGTTGAAGCAATATTTTGATTTTATATTCATATCGAGCATCTCTTAGCTAGTTAATTAACCATTTTAGCTCCAACCTCTCTTTCTCGGGTCCCTTATCAATAAGCTTCTTTCTGGAGTCTTAAATGGACCACATAATCCAAAATGATGTAGTTATGTTACTTATAATCATTATGGATTAAAACATATAAAAACATCCATACTACAGTTGGTTATATCATAATTTTGGTTTAAATTTGTCTGGGCAATACTCCCTTGTAAACTTCCTCTATCAAAATTAAGTTAATCCTTGTTCCTTTTTGGTCTTTCTTGAAAAGTAAGTGCTTTTACTCCTATTGTTTGGAACCTCATATGGCATCTTTTCAGCTAACTACGCTGTTGTTTTACATTCCAGATTGTTTTTGTAGATTCAATTACACCTTATTCAAAGATTTTACGTTTTAGCTCTTTGTAGGTTAAAATGGTTCTATCTCGTTTAAAGTCAGGAGAATCATCAAGAATATTATGTGTAGAATATTCTGAATGACTATAATATATCACAAAATATTCTTAATAATTAGTACTCCCTTCGTCCCAATTTATGTGTCATTGACTTGGCATGATATTTAAGAAAAGAAGAAACTTGTGGTTTGAAATGAGCCACACACATTTGTATGGCTATAAATCATCTCACTAAGGGTAAAATGAGAAATTTAAATTTAACTTTTTTCTAAATAAAGGTGACATTCTATTTGGGACATACTAGAAAAGAAAATGTCCCACATTGGCGGAGGGAGTATATGCTATTCTTGAAAAGTTAACAGAATCATTAAGAATATCATTTAGTATATTTTTAAATGATTGTTTCATAATACCAAGAATCTCAACTTTTTATATTTTTGTAATAAGAAGAGTGTTGTCCCTATATTTCTTCTCCCTTTTGGCACAATTAATTGGGACTAAGGTTGTATATTCCATTGAACAAGTACAAATATTAAAGAACTTCTAATTTCTGGTATATTTCATTGTCTTTTCTACTGATTGATGTACAAACGTCTGTCTATGTGTGTGTACATATACATTTATGTAGTTGCTGTTGCTGTACTGTAGCACATAATACAAACAAACCATAAAGCTAGCTATGCTGAGAATATAGTTTGACCTGAAGCAGAAAGTTTTGGCTTTATCACATCTTTTTGAAGAGAATGCAGCAAATGGTAGAAAGAGAAATTATAGTTTGAATTTTGAACTGAAGCAGAAAGTTTTGGCTTTCCCTCCTGTTTCTTACCTTTTCAGTTAGTCTCATGATTCCTTTTTTTTTTCCAGCTTCCCAGCAAACACAGGGGCCAAGGGGTGCAGGACAGGTGGCTTCTGGTGCTCCAGGGAAGCCTCCACGCCCAGTTCCCATTCCCCAGCCCAATGAAGTTGTGCAGCCTAGTCAACAGAAGCCTAAAGTTCCTGCACTGGAGAAGCATCTTGTCGACCAACTTAGCCAAGAGGAACAGGATGCATTGAACTCTAAGTTCCAGGAAGCAACTGATGCAGAAAAGAAGGTGAAATTAAATTGTTCTTTCAGCTGCTATTTTCT
Source organism: Nicotiana tabacum (assembly GCF_000715075.1). Taxonomy (NCBI): domain Eukaryota; kingdom Viridiplantae; phylum Streptophyta; class Magnoliopsida; order Solanales; family Solanaceae; genus Nicotiana; species Nicotiana tabacum. Next base: position 136,589,972 of record NC_134096.1, on the reverse strand, counting down.
GTCCTGACTCTTTATCAGTTCTTCCATTACTTTCGTCATTTTCCACGATTATCCAAATTTAAGTTTCATGAATTGGGTCTTTAACTAAACCATGAGAAAAGGAATGGTAACTTGACAATGGTCTTGAACAGTATGTATCTACTAGTGAAGTGTGTGAATACGACCAAAGTTGCAAGACTTGCAACAGAATGCAGTTCTCACTGCAGGAAACTTAATATGATTTCCTGGTCTGTTCTGTGTTCTTTTATTTCTACACCAGATCTGATACTCTGGAAGACAAATGGATACTTTTCTTTATGAACCAATTGACAAATGGTTTGTATGATGTGTTAAACAACAATGCTACCATTTTTGCTTCAGAATGTGAATTATATGCACGGTCTGGATAGTGTTTTGTCTGGCCTGTCATAATTTCCGTGGTTGATGGTCATCAAAGTTATAGCACTAACTTTTTGTTATTTCCCAGTGTTTAGACCAAAGCATATTTGGCAGTTACTGAATTTCCTTAATTGTAATTTGATGCTATGGAGAATCAAATGCCGATCTGCATGTTTGCATTTAACTTAATTCTAGTGAAGCCTCTTCTTTTGTCAGTTGATGCTTGCTTACTTCCAAGTGCTTGTAACTGCCAAAAATTATTAATTCAGTTTTTCTTTACCTCTATGCTATAATGTTGCAGGTCATGGAATTGGAAAAGGAAATTTTGGACGCAAAAGAAAAGATTCAGTTTTACCATGCAAAGATGCAAGAACTAGTGAGTGTCTATTCTTTATGCACCTCAAGTTCAATCAATTATATTTAGAGATCTATATATCTATGTGTCTTTCGTAATGCTTTAAGCTGAGGGTTAAATCTTACAAAGTCCTTCACTCTCCTTTTGGTCTGTTTTCTTTGAAGCAGTGAATGTTGAGTATTTGAGTGGTGGCGTGTCTTGTAAGAGCGGTATATGATTTTGAATTACGATACTAAAATGGTCTGCCTTCCGCTTTTGTTTCTTTTACCAGATTCTATACAAAAGCCGATGTGATAATAGACTAAATGAGATCACTCAAAGAACTTCTGCTGACAAAAGAGAGGTAAAAACTTATCTGAATATAGGAAACCACATATCTCCAATTATATGTTGTTTAACTTAAAATGGAGAATTTGATAGGTTGAGTTATTGGCTAAAAAGTATGAAGAGAAATACAAGCAGACAGGAGATGTTGCTTCTAAATTGACAATTGAAGAGGCAACTTTTCGGGATATTCAGGTATTTGTGGATTTTTTCGTCAAATGTATTGGTGTAAAGTTAACTTTCCTCTTCTCTTATTCTTTTTGTAAATCGTGTGAAATTGGCTGAGCTTGCAATTAAACGTTGTTATGTTGCTGAACCTTTTATAGGAGAAAAAAATGGAGCTATACAAGGAAATTGTTAAAATGGATCAAGATGGCAAGACTGATGGTATCCAGGTTGATATATTGTTTCACTAATGGATTTGATAGAGATATTAGAACTTTTCTGAATCAGAAGTTTTTCTTTTATAGGATCGTGCTAGCCATATCCAGACGAACCTTGAGGAGCTAGTAAAAGCACTGAATGAACGATGCAAAACTTATGGTTTACGAGCTAAACCAACTACACTGCTTGAGCTTCCATTTGGTAATTGTACAAGTCTTTGTGTATTTTGTTTAATGATATAAGTTTTCATTGGGTTGTCAGTAAAATCTAATAAAGAAGATTGCTTCGAAATATAACTCCAATCCCTTGTTATCTTTTTGCGCTGAGTTGTGACTGACTAAGTTATTGTTCGTGAGAGGAATTTTGATAATAAAGAACTGTTTCCTGGAAGAAATTGTGGATCTAGCGGAGATCGTTTTGTTCTTAAAAGTGCCATTTGAGTTTCACTTTTCTTGGCTAATAATATAATGAGCTGGACCGGGGGGCGAAAAGTATTTGCCATGAGGCACTTTAGCTGGTAATTCTCCTTTAACAGAAATTTAAACGTCACTAGTCAATCTCAAGCTGAAGCCTTCATTTTTTCAGCCAATTTGAGTGTGCTAGTTATTGGGACATTAGAAATAACTTGTTGCCGACCGTTTATGATTGGCTCTTTCGGCCAGTAATTCTCTAAAGAAACCTCCAGTTTAAGATACAAGGTCTTCCCTCTTTATACTTATGTCATGTCCATTTAGTTCATGATATGATGCTGATTTTTTCTTCGAGGATCCATGTGTGTTCTCAGTTGGTCAGTGATTTGTAGTGTCAAGTAGGTGGTGCGTGATGTATGACTGGCCATTGTCATAAGTGTCAAATTTTGTGTTACCTAAGCTCAAGGTGTTTCTGGTTTATAATTTTCATTGGTGTGGTTTCTTTCAAATGCTTTCTCATATTAATTCTATTTTCTGAAGGTTGGCAACCGGGCATCCAAGAGGGTGCAGCAGATTGGGATGAAGAGTGGGATAAGTTTGAAGATGAAGGTATGTTTTCGGAATTCAGCTTTATTTCTTCTTTGGGCCGCTTTTGGACGTGAGGGCTGTATACTACAACAACAACAACATACCCAGTATTATCCCACGGTCGAGTCTGGTCGGGTCTGGGGAGGGTAGTGTGTACGTAGACCTTACCCCTACATTGTGAGGATAGAGAGGTTGTTTCCAATAAACCCTCGGCTCAAGATATTATAAGTACCACATTAATGAAAATATAGGCAAAAAGGGACAGTATCAAAAAATCATATAAAAGTAGAATAAAACAACAAGACAGTAAAGTGATCAACAATGAAAGAAAACAACGGTTAGTCATAAAACTCCTACTACCAACAGAAAACGAAACTGCGTGCCAATACTAATGTTATGAACACTCTACACTACCTACTCTACTACCCTCATTCTCGACCTCCAACCTTCCTATCAAGGGTCATGTCCTCGGTCAGCTGAAGTTGCGCCATGTCTTGCCTAATCACCTCTCCCACCTCTTCTTTGGCCTACCTCTACCTATCTGTAGGCCCTCCAATGTCAACCTCTCACACCTCCTCACCGGGGCGCCTGTGCTCCTCCTCCTCACATGACCAAACCACCTAAGTCGCGCTTCCCGCATCTTGTCCTCAATAGGGGCCACACCCACCTTGTCGCGAATAACCTCATTTCTAATCCTATCTAACATGAGCTATCTTGACTGGCCAACACTCAGCCCCATACAACATCGTCGGTCTGACCACCACTCTGTAGAACTGACCTTTAAGTTTTGGTGGCACCTTATTGTCACACAAAACACCGGAAGCGAGTTTCTATTTCATCCATCCCGCCCCAATACGACGTGCGACATCTTCATCAATCTCCCCATCCCCTGAATAATAGACCCGGGGTACTTAAAACTCCCTCTCCTAGGGATGACCTGCTAGTCCAGCCTCACACCCCTTCCCCAGCCACACGCAGTCCTCACTCGAGTCTTTACTCCATCATACATGTCCTTAATCAACCTAACGTAGGGAACGGGTACACCTCTAGCCTCCAAACATCTCCACAAAATCTCCCTCGGAACTTTATCGTAAGCCTTTTCTAAGTCGATGAACACCATATGCAAGTCCTTCTTTCTCTCCCTATACTGCTCCATCAATCTCCTAACAAGGTGGATGGCTTCTATAGTCGAACGCCCCGGCATAAACCCAAATTGGTTCTCGGAAATAGTCACACTACTTCTCCCTCTTAGCTCTACCACTCTCTCCCAGACTTTCATAGTATGGCTAAGCAACTTGATACCCCGATAATTATTGCAATTTTGGATATCACCCTTGTTCTTGTATACGGGAACCATCGTGCTCCACCTCCACTTTTCGGGCATCTTCTTCGTTCTAAAAATGACATTAAATAACCTAGTGAGCCACTCCAAGCCCGCCTTGCCCACACTCTTCCAAAACTCCACCGGGATTTCATCCGACCCGGTCGCTTTGCCCCTGCTCATCTTACGCATAGTACCCTCAACTTCATCAACTCTAATCCGCCTACAATACCCAAAGTCACGACTCCCGGAGAGTTCCAAATCACCTAGTACAATGCTCCTGTCCCCCTCCTCGTTCAAGAGACTATGGAAGTAGGTCTGCCATCTCCGATGGATAAGCCCCTCATCCAACAAAACTCTACTTTCTTCGTACTTGATACACTTCACTTGGTCCAAGTCACGCGCCTTCCTTTCTCGCGCCTTGGCTAACCTGAACAACCTCTTATCCCCACCTCGGCCCTCGAGTTCCTTATACAGACGACTAAAAGTTGCACTCTTGGCCGCCGTAACTGCTAGCTTAGCCTCTTTCTTAGCCAACTTATAATGCTCCCTATTCGCCCTTTTCTCCTCGTCTACACTTTCCACTAGCTTCAGATACGCTGCTTTCTTGGTATCCACTTTTCCTTGCACCTCTCCATTCCACCACCAATCTCCCTTGTGACCACCAGAGTAACCCTTTGAGACCCCTAATACCTTTCTCGCGGCTTCCGTAATGCACTGCGCAGTCATGGTCCACATAGCGCTTGCGTCCCTACTACTCCTCCAAGCCCCCATAGTCACCAGCTTGGGCTGTATAAATTTATTAAATTCTTCTCACTTTATTTTTGGATCTTTGTCTTTTCCAGGATTCACCTTTGTGAAAGAGCTCACGCTTGACGTGAAAAACGTCATTGCCCCTCCTAAACCAAAGTCTTCATTGGTTCGTGAGAAAGCATCTCCTTTAGATGAGGATGCTGGAAAATCATCTGCTGATGCTGGCACTGATGCGAAGATAGATAAGGTGCCAAACCATGGACAAGCTAGAGAAGTTAGTGACACAGAATCTGCGCATGGACATCAACAAACAGCAAGAAGTCCAACTGATAGTCCGTCAAGAAGTAATGCAGTTGAGAGCCCGTCCAAAGAATTCCACGAGTCTATGTATGGGAAGGATGTCAATTTTGATGGTTCACCCCATGCTGGCCCAAGGTAATGTGGTCCTCTGCTTTTGGCGATTTGGTCTATTATGCTCTCATGTTCTCCAAGTAAAGAGTTCTAAGAATTTTCTGTACAGGAAGGACATTGGTTTTGATGGTTCACCCCATGCTGCCCAAAGGTAATGTGGTGGTTTTCTTCTTCTTTTGGGTGATTCAGTATACCATGTTCCTCTGTTTTCCAATGATGACAACTGTCTAGAATACTCAATTGTGAGGGGTTCCACCTTCTACTAACTATTGTACAGTTTCCTAGAAATCTGAATTTCTTCGTTTAAATTTATGAGTACAGTGAACGCTGGGGTACTGAATCTGTGTTCTCGGACAAAGGTTTTGATGAATCTGGCTGGGGTACGTTTGATACCAACTTTGACACTGATGCCGCATGGGACCTCAATTCTGTTGCAAAGGTAAATGGATGCGTTTTGCATTTTCTTTTTAACTTTTGCAACTGCCAGGTTAGATCAAGACTTTTGCATGTTGTAGCACTTCACTGTCTAGGCAACCTTTTACTCGTTTGCAGAATTACCATTTCGAAGAATACCTTTGACATTATTTTAAAGCTGAAACTCCACATCATATTGCTTAACTTTTTTGTTTATGCAGGACACAGATCGTGACAATCATAAGGAAGCTTCTCTTTTTGGAGCTGATGACTGGGGTCTAAGCCCTATTAAAACGGGGTCCAAACAGTCTATCGACACGCTCCCGAAGCACAGTCCATTCCTTGATTCTGTTCCTAGCACCCCAAGTTACAATGCTGGGTTAGACAACACTTTCCCGAAGCAAAGCCCGTTCTTTGATTCTGTTCCTAGCACCCCAAGTTACAATGCTGGGTTCAGTTATTCAGACAACACGTTCCCAAAGCAAAGCCCTTTCTTTGATTCTGTTCCAAGCACCCCAAATTACAACTCCGGATTCTCTCAGACTGATATGTTCTCGAGGCAAAGTCCCTTCTTTGATTCTGTTCCTAGCACACCAGCTTATAATTCAGGCGGCTCCCCAAATGCAGATAATATGTTCCAGAAAAAGAGTCCATTTGCCTTTGGGGACTCAGTTCCGAGCACACCTATGTACAGTTCTACAAACTCACCTCGAAGATCTAGTGAAGGATTTGAAGAACACTCCAACAGATTCTCCAGATTTGATTCCTTCAACATGCAGGATAGTGGCCCCTTTGGCACTCGTGACTCTCTTTCAAGATTTGATTCAATGCGCAGCACCAGAGACTCTGACTACGATCAAGGTTCATTCCAGCAGCGGGACTCGTTTGCTAGGTTCGATTCATTTCGCAGCACCGCAGACTCTGACTATAATTTTGGGCAATTTCCTCCCCGCGCGTCACTAACTAGGTTTGATTCCATCAGTAGCACCAGGGACACAGATCATGGTCATGGCTTCCCATCTTTTGATGATGCAGATCCATTTGGGTCAAATGATCCATTTAAGACATCAGTGGAGAGTCAGGCATCAAGGAGAGATTCTGATAGTTGGAAAGCGTTTTAATGGGGTAATGGAGTACTAGTACGAAGTCATTTTATATTCTATTTCATTTTATCTTTGGCCAGTTTGTTGTTTGTAGGTATTGTGGCTAGATAAAAATTGTGTGCGGCATGAGTTAGCATCGCGATAAGCTGTATTTCCTTGTATTATGTTATTAGCTTGATTTTTTATTTTTTTCCTTGTGAATTTTGACCTAGTCTACCACATTATTTTATCAGACTTCATGGTGGACAGAACTTTTGCGGATTCACCCATATTGAATGTATAAAACGTGCATAACGAACATTTTTTGTTAGTTGGTTTTGGAGAGTTCGTTTGGTTGAGAGTGGATTTGTTACCCAGGAGCTGAGTAATTTTTTTTTTTTGTGGGTATTTCCAAGTTCGTGGGATAATACTGGTTATGTTGTTGTTCCAAGTTCGTATTCATTCTTTGGCTTTCTAAACCGTGCACTTTGTGCTCAGTTGTGCTGCATTGCTGAAGTAAATGGAATTATGGTTGTGTAGACTGGTAGTAAAAGAATGAAGTGAATCTATTTTATTTTGTTGGTTTGGTTTTTTGTGTGTGTGTGTGTGGGGGGGGGGGGGGGGGGGGGGGGGGGGTAAATTTCCAACGTAGAATATTGCATTATACACCTGGCCAATTTAATATGTTAACATTGCATATTAAATGTGACTTCTTGATTGTGATTGAGAAAGTTTATACATATAGTATAAGTTTACTTTCTAACTTTTGGGGAAGATAAAGTTTATGCATATATAAGTTAGGATATGTAATTTGCTTTTCGCTGTCTAGTGTTTTCGTGCCTCTTTTATTTATTTGTTCATTTTCTGTACAAGTAAACACCCTCAGATTTCCTTATTGAGGAGAAGCAGTGGGTTTGTTTCCACTTCGTTTAATTGACAATTGAATCCTCAACCACATGGCTGAAATAGAGGGCATTTTTCCAGTAAGCCATTCTCCCCTTGTTCTTCATTCATTCGCAACTTCCTAAGTTGAGCATTATTATAAGTTAGTGAAACATTTTGTCGTTTTGGTAAACGGGCAATGCAAGGTTAGAGTCCATGTTGCTTTTAGAAGTGCAGAATCAAATTAACGTTATTACTAGTAAAGAAAGAACAAAAGTGAAACTTTTTTGCCATTAAGAATTGATTCAAGAGCAATTTCAGTCAATATATTAACCAGAGTGCATAATATGCATTTTATGAAATTCTATTCACAGAAAAGAAAAAGCTAAGCCATTTTTGCAAAGATCTTTATCAGTGTAGAAGAGGTTCCATAGACTGCAAAAACTGTGCCCATGACAATAAATGCAGCATCAAGAAACAAACTACACCAGCCCAATTCATTCTTGAATGCAATCAGATGAAACAAAGAAGGTAACACAAACCCCAGAACAACACACACACTGCTCCCAACAAGTGACATGAAATCAGCAAAATTGGGTACCATCAACGCCACAAAAGACACTGCTAAAACCACAAGCCATCTCAGCCACAAGCAGTAGCTACCTTCACAGAATCTCCTTTCCATCACTTCATAAACTGGATTCATCATCAGTGGGAAAGCAAAGAACAGGTCTATGCACAGGCCAAGTTGCACCAGGCTGCTTAGCAATCCCTGCCCAAAATTAGTAGTGATTATATCTTTGGTCTCTTCCCCAAATGCAAAGTAACCCAATGCTCCAAAAGTACCATATACCAATGCTACAAAGGCCACTGACAAACCCAAGATTTTCCCAAATTTTTCCTTGTCTCTTATCTCTGATTCCAAAGGCAAAATCATTGACATTCCTTCAAAAGCATACACAGCCACACCAACACCATAGAACAACACACTGAACCCACCAAACATCTCCAAATTAGGCCTGTTCTTGATGCAAATCATCACATCCTCAACCATCACTACACCTAAAGCTCCTAAATCAACAATTTCAGCAAAAATACTCAAAGGGGCTAAAAGGGTCAATGTAGGAATTGAATTCAACCCCAACTGAAAAGGCAAACAGCTCCAAATATACACTGATTTGGGTGAAAATCCAAATATCTTGGACTCTGGTTGTGTGATAGAATAATTAAACAAGTAAGCTAAAGTATTAGCAATAAAAATCATGTACCCTACTGAAAAACATGCTTGTGAGAGAACAATCATAGAATCAACAGCAAAACGACCTATTGGTCCACACACAGCAAAACCCAAGTCACCAAAAGATGAGATTTTGGGAGCTTCACATTGGGATTCAAGCTTACGCCTTGAATAAACAAGAAGCATCATACAGTAATAGGTAAGAACAGCTACTGAAATAATCAAGAGAAAACCCATTACCCATCCAGTTCTTTTGAAAGTGTACGGAAGTCCAAGAACTCCAGCTCCAACTAAAGACATGAAAATATTAGCAAAAGTCTTTGAAGGAGAAGACAGTTTTTGAGTCTTGCCCATAAGTGGTGTATCCTCTCTTGGGATTTTCAAAATATGGGATGAAGAACTTGCTTCGTTTGTCTTAAACCCCATTGTGTAATCCTCAAATCAAGAATTCAATCCAATAAACTGCGAGTTTTTAACAAACCCAGAAAAAGATTTTTAAAAAATTCTCGATTTGATTGAGATTGTGGGAGAAGCACTAACAGCAATAAGATTAAGATTGATAAAAATGAAATCTTTTTTCCCCTTTTTGCTGTTTGTGGGAATTTCTTCTTTGAGGTATGTTGATGGATTTTCCTATGCTAAATTTTAGTGTTTAAACGTGGATAGGATTTTAGGACTGTGTCGTAATGTGGTGGGGTCCTGCATATGTAAGCTACAACTGATTTGACCGGATAAAGTCAAAAATATATTCTTAAAAAAACAAATTGAAAGTGACATTTCACCTAAGACTTCTCTGTAACAAGTAACAACCATAGTCCGTCATTATAAACGTATAATATTATATTATAATATATATTCTTTATAACATTACTTTAACAACAAAAAAAAAAAAAATCAAAATAAACGAGACTGTTATCGAAAGGTTGGTTGTATATCTTAATTTTACTTGTACTTATGCTTGTCCCATTTGAATTTTGGGGTATTACCTATAATTGGAATGATAAAGAAAGTAATTATAACTAATACACACATCCCTTCACCTTTGTCTAAGTATCAACTTACCTTCCCAATTTGTGTGTTAGATTACATAAGCTTTCCAATTTGCAAGATTTTGTATAGTAATACCATTAAAATACCTAAAAGGAGGCAAATAGCTATTGAATATAGGAATTTACCATGTAAGATAATTGCTTAAATAACATCACGTCTATTTTCTACAAATATTTGGATGAAGTATTATATTGGATGAAATAGATACGTGTATTGATGCTTTACCGTGGCTAATTACTTCAACTTTTCAGATTCTATTTCTGCATATATAGTATGGTTTAATGTGTGCTTTTGGTTCATGAACTTATTCATATCTCATTCCATATAACTATAATGCTTCAATCCCCTGCCAGTCAAGGTAGATGTCACGATCCAAAATCTCACATGTCGTGATGACGCCTATTTCAATACCAGGCAAGCCAACAATCTAAATAAATCACCATATCTTTTAAATTAGAAAATAAAATAATTAAATTCAGCGGAAGAAATCTCACAAATACGAATATAACACTCCCAAAATTCGGTGTCACTGAGTACATGAGCATCTAATATGAATACAGTGTCTGACTGATAAAAATCACTGTCTGAAAGTATAGAACAGTATAATAACTGAAGGAAAGAGAAACAAGGTTAGCGGACGCCAAACATCTACCCTGATAATCTCCAACTGGTAACATCCTGAGGTCTAACAGTCGCCGTGTCCGGAAGCACCTGGATCTGCACACAAGGTGCAGAGTGTAGTATGAGTACAACCAACTCAATAAGTAACAAGACTAACCTCTGGGCTGAAAGTAGTGACGAGCTCCGCAGGTACAGTCCAATATAAATAATGGTACAAAATGTAGTCATGCTTTCAAGTTCAACAGTTAAACTCAGTACACGTGAAATAGATCAATACTGTATGATATGAGGAATATGACATCCTAGTAGAAAGACCTCATGTAAATACTGGTCATAAATTATTCGGTCACTCGATACAGTTTATGGCCAATCCAGCCCAGGGGTGTTCCAACCCGTATATATATACATATCGACTGGCAGTCAGTCACTCAGTACCGTATAAGGCCAATCCAGCCCTGGGGTAATTTATCCCCAAATGAAAATGATATGGACAAGATCCATGTCCAGGTAAATTCATTACAATATAAATAAGTAAGGCAAGTCCATGCCCTTGAAAAATTCATCACGAATATATATATGATCATCGTAAGTAAGGCAAGTCCATGCCCTGGGAAGTCCATCCCGAATATATATAATCATCTACACTCACTGGAGGTGTGTACAGACTCCGGAGTGGCTCATTCAGCCCAAGCGTGATATAAAGCCGATATGGCCAACTGCACGCGGGCAGTCCCTATCCGTATACTAATAAAGCCAATAAGGCCTGCTACAAGCGGGTAGCCCCGATCCATTATATAATAAAGCCAATAAGGCCTGCTGTAGGCGAGCAGTACCGATCCATTATATAATAAAGCCAATAAGGCCTGCTGCAGGCGGGCAACCCCGATCCATAAAATAGTAAAGCCTATAAGGCATGCTGCAGGCGGGCAACCCCGATCCATAAAATAGTAAAGCCGATAAGGCCTACTGCAGGCGGGCAACCCCATCCATAAAATAGTAATGTATAAAGCCTATAAGGATGCTGCAGGCGGGCAACCCCATCCATAAAATAGTAATGTATAAAGCTATTATGGCCTGCTGCGTCGCGCAGCTCAATCCCATAAATATTCTCACAATGGACAAATATTACTGAGTGTGAAATGTATATTTTGGAATAATTAATTCAACAGCAACACGACCCCATGGGTCCCAAAATATTGGCACGTAGCCTAAACATGATCTTTATTAGGAGCCTCAACTCAATTTCTCTAACACGTGGAGAATGTTCAGATAATAACATGATTCATTAATCTTACAACTGCACAGGATTTATTTAAGACACAATTTATATGGTGCATGTCCACATGCTCGTCACCTATCGTGTGTGTCACCTCCAAACAATTTATATCATACCAAAATCAGGGATTCATACCCTCAGAACTAAAGTTTAGAAGCGTTACTTAGCTCAAACCGTGTAATTCTTTACTCCGCTATGCCTTTGCCTTGTGAATTGGCCTCCAAACACCTCGAATCTAGCCACAATTAATTTGATTCAGTTAATAAAATTTATTGGAATTAATTCCATAAGAAAATGCTAATTTTCCATAAAAATATGAAATTTAGCTCAAAAATCGTCCATGGGGCCCACGTCTCGGAATCCGGTGAAAGTTACGAAATATGAACGCCCATTCAACCACGAGTCTAACCATACCAAAATTACTAAATTCCGATAACAATTCGGCCCTCAAATCCTCAAATTTATCCAAGAGGGTTTTCAAACTTTTCCAACTTAATTCACCAATTAAATGATAAAAACTGTGATGGATTTGGGTAATCTAACCAAAATTGAGTTAAGAACACTTACCCCGATATTTTCTCTGAAAATCTCTCAAAACTCGCCTCAATCCTAGCTCCAAATCGGTAAAAATAGAAAATGGGACAAAGTCCCATTTTCAGATCTTAAACATTCTGTCCAGGTTCACATTTGCGGACAAAAACTTCGCATTTGCGAATGAACAGTATTTTCGCAATTGCCATAAATTGTTCGCAATTGCGAATGAACAGTGTTTTCGCAATTGCCATAAATGGTTCGCAATTGCGAATGAACAATGTTTTCGCAATTGCCATAAATGGTTCGCAATTGCCATAAATTGTTCGCAATTGCGAATGAACATTACCTCACCAGAAACCAGCAAACACAAACTTCTCTCAAATGATCCGAAACCACCCTAAAACTCATCCGGAACCTCCCTGACACAAACCATATATGAATTTCAATCATAAAACATGCTACGGACCTGCTCGCGCACTCAAAACGCTGAAAAGAGATCGTCTTAACCCGATATTGACCATGGTCAAACTCTCAAATTTCTTAACTTTACTAGTCTCTCAACCAATGATCCAAACAAATACAACCAAGCCCATCGGGACCCGTCAAATCATATCAACAAGTCCTAAAATATCATACGGACTTAGTTGAAATCTCAAATCACATCAAATAACGCTAAAATCACAAATCACACCCCAATTCAATCTTAATGAAACTTAAGAATTTCCAACTTCTACATTCGATGTTGAAATCTATCAAATCAAGTCTGATTGACCTCAAAGTTTGCACACAAGTCATAAATGACATAACAGAGCTATAAAAATTTTCGAAATCGGATTCCGATATCAAAAAGTCAAACCCCCGGTCAAACTTTCCAAAAATTCAACTTTCGTCATTTCAAGACTAATTTCTCTACCGATCTCCAAATAATTTTTCGGACACGTTCCTAAGTCCAAAATCACCATACAGAACTATTGAAATCATCAAAATTCAAATCTGAGGTCGTTTTCACATAAGTCCACCTCCGGTCAACTTTTCTAACTTAGGTTTTCAAATATGAGACTAAGTGTCTCATTTCACTCTGAATTTTCTCCGGATCCGAACTAACTAACTCAATAAGTCATACAACAGCTATAAAGCATAAATTGAGCAGTGAACGGAGGAACGAGGCTGTAATACTCAAAACGACCGGACGGGTCGTTACAGTAGATTATATGAATTCTTATCATATTTTTCTATTTAATTCCATCTCATGCTAATATTATATAAATAAAATAAAAATGAAAAGTACTAGAATTTTTTCACATTTTCTACTCTTTCGTACGTATATTGTTGCATACCGGACAATATTTCGGGATCCATTACCATACTCCATCAGACGCGGATTTATAGTCCAATATATAAGGCACGTGAACCCATGGTCTCTCCGCAAAAAAGTATAGGCTAAATGGTGCACTTGGTTGAATGCTGGGTTATTTACCTAGAGAAATAAGGATCAATTTTCACTTAATACTTACTTTTTTATCCTTTCTTTAGTGGTGCACCCATGTTATAAAAATTGTAGATCTGCCTCTATACTTCATTAGTTGCCAATATCACTTTAATTCGCATCAACATGCCTCGTATTAATAATTAATTAAATAAAAAGTTGAAAATAAGGAAGATTTTCTATAATAATGGCCACATAAAAGAGGCAAGTGTGATATATGAAAGCATTTTTATAAGGAAGATTTCTTCTCTCTTTTTTTTTAATAGAATTTCCCAGGTTTCATGGGGTGTTGTATTTATTTCCAAAACATAGGAGGGGGATGTGAGCCTTACCTCCAAGGATTACAACACACTATATACATCAAACAGAGGTTGTTACATTAGTTTGCGCCTCTGTTAAAGTACAAGACATTTACTACTTAGCTAACAAAAAATTTGCTTTGTCATACTTAAGCCTAACAGTAGGCATCCGGTGTTTGTCAAGCACAAAAGAATCTTTAGTTCCTTTTGGGAGTTGTTGGAAAGAAATGTATACTTTGGCTTCAGAGTTAGTAGTCGCCAATTTTGCTAGAGAATCTGCTACTTCATTTGCCTCCCTGAAGCAATGCACAAGGCTAATATTGGCCTGGTTCATCATATGTGAAGTATCCTTTATGATCTTCTTCAACCTATAGTTGTTGGTATCATCCTTATAAGGAAGATTTCCACTCTCTTTTTAAAAGCATTTGTAATTGTCAAGTTTATCTTTCAATGAATTAAAATAACTAAAAAGCTAAAAAAGTTTATGGTTGGAACAAGAAAAGTAACATCTGCGTCACTGCACCAGAGAAAGATTTTGTCACAAACCTTGATAGAGAAGTTCAGTAGAGTGATATTGTAGTTGGAACAAAATCTGATGGCAGTGTCTAATGCAGCCTCAAACAGTGTTAGTTTATTTGTTATAAACTTGTAAGTGAAATTGGGTGTAGGACTATGTTGATTTTAAAGCATTATTTCATGCCTTCACTTGATATTTACTTTGTCATAAGTGGATCTCACCTTACCAACACGGGTTGTAGTGGAGTGGTAGGTACTCCTTCTTCCTTAAGCAGAAGTCTCGGGTTTGAACCCTCAGTATGGAGTCGCCTTTGCTAGGAAGTACTTCACCTCCAAGGTGGGACTTCCCGATGCGAATTGAGATTTAGTCGGGTTCCAATGTGGGTACCGGACACCGCTTCTCACCTTGTTCAGTATAAGAATAAACTCATGTACTCATGAACATTTATCAACTCATCAACTCCACATGATAACTTTCAACAAGCTAATGTGTTCTGCTTTGCTTATTTCTCTGCTGCTATATTTTCAAACTCATAAGAGCTTGAAATGATCTTGTATTTCTATCATAATCATTCCTAAGCAAAGATGGAGAGGAAACACAAAGAAGCTTCAACCTTAAACTTCAAAAGGGAACCAATAATTAATCAAAACTTCATTTCTAGAAAATAGAGATTATCAAATGTGGTCAATTCCCATAGCATATTATATATGCATAACATAACAAGTACCAAGTATTAAGAAGAGAAAACCAAATTGGCCAATTAAGCAATATAATGTCTTGCAATAAATAACCACATGAATATGAATCTCAGACCCCTCACACCAATCCTTTATATCATTTGTGAAAGGATAGCTTAACAAACTTATTACTAATAAGAACAAAGAGTGAGCTTACTCTTTGCTTAGGAATGAAAATAATCTCTTAAAAAAGTAATCTGAACTCAATCTAAACCAAGAGTTCATAATATACATCTTCTGAAATGCTATGGGAAAAACTAAGCCTTTTTTGCTAAGATCTCCATTAGGGAAGAAGAAGTGCCATAGACTGCAAAAACAGTGCCCATAACAATAAGAGCAGAATCAAAAGCCAAACCATGCCAGCTCAGCTCATCCTTAAACACAATCAGGTGAAACAAAGCAGGCAAAACAAACCCCAAAATAATACACACACTGCTCCCAACAAGTGACAAGAAATCAGCAAAATTAGGCACTACTAATGCCACAAAAGTAACTGCCAAAACCACAAGCCATCTAATCCACAAGCAGTAACTGCCTTCACAAAATCTCCTTTCCATTACTTCATAAACTGGATTCATCATCAATGGGAAAGTTAAAAATAAGTTTATGCAAAGGCCAATTTGAACCAAACTGCTGAGCAAACCTTGCCCAAGATTTGTAGTGATTATATCCTTAGTATCTTCTCCAAAAGCAAAATAACCTAATATTCCAAAAGCACCAAACATCAATGATATGAAAGCCATTGCTAAACCCAAGATTTTCCCAAATTTGTCCTTGTCTCTTGTCTCTGATTCCAGAGGCAAAACCATTCCAATCCCTTCAAAAGCATAGACAGCTACACCAAGACCATAGAAAAACACATTGAACCCACCAAACATTTCAAGAACTGGTCTGTTTGTAAGGTAAATCATCACATCCTCAACCATTACTACACCCATAGCTCCTAAATCAACAATATCAGCAAATATGCT
Source organism: Nicotiana tabacum (assembly GCF_000715075.1). Classification (NCBI taxonomy): domain Eukaryota; kingdom Viridiplantae; phylum Streptophyta; class Magnoliopsida; order Solanales; family Solanaceae; genus Nicotiana; species Nicotiana tabacum. The sequence continues at coordinate 136,573,942 of NC_134096.1, read as the reverse complement.
CAAAGGGGCTAAAAGGGTCAGTGTTGGAATTGAGTTCAACCCCAACTGGAATGGGAAACAGCTCCAAATATACACTGATTTGGGTGAAAATCCCAAGATTGTAGGATCTGGTTTTGTGATAGAGTAATTAAACAAATATGCTAAAGTATTAGCTACAAAAATCAAGTAGCTGATACAAAAACCAGCTTGGGATAGAACAATCATAGCATCAACAGCAAATCTCCCAACAGGTCCACACACAGCAAATCCCAAGTCACCAAAAGATGAAACTTTTGCAGCTTTGAGTTGGGATTCAATCCTACGCCTTGAATAAACCAAAAGCATCATACAGTAGTAGGTAAGAAAAGCAACTGAGAAGAGCATAATTGAACCTAAAACCCATCCAGTTCTCTTAAAAGTGTAAGGAAGACCAAGAACTCCAGCTCCAACTATTGCTATGAAAACATTAGCAAAAGTTTTTGAAGGAGAAGAGAGGTGTTGAGTCTTGCCTAAAAGTGGTGTATCTTCTTTTGGGATGCTCAATACATGGGAAGATGAACTTGCTTCATCTTTCTCAAACCCCATAGTCTTATCTCCAAATCAAGAATCCAAACCAATCTAATGCAAGTTTTACACAAACTCAGAAAAAAGATCAAAAGTTTAGATTTGATATACAAGAACAAAGGTCAAGATTGAATCTTTTTCCTCTTTTCTTGCTCTTTGTGAATCTTCTAGAGAGATAGAAAACAGAGAGATAGAAAACTTGGAGTGTGGAATGGTTTTTTCCTGAGCTATATTATAGTCTTAAGGCAGCCGACGGCTGTGGGAGCGTGTTGAATATGTGGGGGGACCTGCGGAGCTGTAAGATTTCCAAATTGATCAGAGCAAGTTTAAATTATTCAAACACGGACAAAAATGAACAGTGACGACAATCGGATATAAATAAAATACATATTCAAATAGTACATAAATTTCTCTTATTTTAATTTTGGTCTGACGAGACCATTAAAATACCTAAAAGATGGGAACTTTAATTTATTGAATTTAGCCCTCAAGAATATTGTTTATATCAGACCAAGTATCCAAGTGAATTATCTCTCATTTTTTTCAAAGTTTTGTTTTAGCAATAAATATTCTAGGATAAGATGATCCTTCATTTAAATGTCTCTCAAATATTAAAAATATGCTCATATTTTTAGGGTGTTAGTTGATCACTAGTACTAATTCTTCTCCTGATTGTACATGTTATGACTTATGACTTGACTCTTACTTTATTCGTTTTAGATTTATTTATCTTTTACTTATACATGCTAAATGAAAGTCAGATTTGAAAGTCGAAAGGTTCAAGATTTTGATAATATGCTTCATATATAACAGACAATTTGCCAATGATTAGGGTAGAGTTGGTATACCCTTAGAAAACATGGCCTTAATTTAGACAAATTTAAATAAATAATAGAGATTTCTGTAATATAGGAAACATCAGAAAGGTAAGTGTTACATAACCAAAAATTGCAGGAGGATTGCTTTCACTTTTTTCTTCTTTTTTCGTTCTCTCTCTTAGGTTTGTGGTTGAACTAAAAAGATGATAAGAACGTTGCTTTCACTCTATCATGATTCATGAAAACTGGTAAAATGGTCTATAAAGGCTTCGCTAACAGTGACTTGTCTACCAACAATTATAATTAAAATAAGTAAAATGCTAAAAAAATTGTGGTAGGAACAAGAAAGCAACACCAGCTTCACTGTGGAGTGTGGATACGTTGCACCGTAGGATTAAAAAATGGTTTTATTATAAAGACCTAATACAATAAGATTTTTAGCAAGGAGAATCTAAATATAAGAAAGTAAATATATGAAGAAGAAAAAAGAATTCAGCATATAGTACATGTTTATAAAATATTTTTTTTCACCTATCTATAATATAATTTTAAAAAATGTATATTTTTAGCTATTCCCAAAAATAATAGCAGACAAAATGTATATTGTTTATATATACATGTTTTGTATACAAATTTTATATACTTTTTGGCTAGCAAATACAATTTATTTTGGCGGATTGACCAATTTTGTATTTTGCCCTATATTTTTTGGGCGAAAGAATATTAATCGTATATGTATCACTAGAAATTCACTTTTATTATAATCTTCCATGAAGTTCTTCTGCCTAATACCCATATAAACGAATCTAACTATGTATTTATGCTTTTTTATTGATAAGGTAGACACTAATTATGTATTTATGTTTAACCTTCTCATTTGTGTGCTCAAAAGTTTGCAGGATATATTCTACAGATGTGTTAAGCCATTAGTACTCTCCAATTCACGATAGCATTGGCAGGTAACATAATAATCCTAGAGTCCTACTTTACAGGACTTGTCGGGAAAAATATCTGGAGTTTTGATGGTAAAAACAAAAAAGTAGATTCAGTGATATTTTCCAAAAAGAAAAAAAGCATTCAAGAAAACTCACAGCAACTCATTGAATATCCAAAAGCATATTGAGAATTGATTTATTTTTCTCTTCTTTAGTGGAGTACTATTTTTTATTTAAATAATCAAGTAAGATTGCCTTTTTCTAGGTCATCGTTCGTTTTTTCAATGTCTTATCGTCAAATCAGCACCTCAAATTTTTTTTGGCTGATCACTTATCTTCCCCTTTTGGATAAGGGATTCTGTCCTTTCAGACTTTTGCTCTTTTAAACTCTTTTTTGGGACGATGGGGCGACTTGCCCTGGCTAAATCCTAAATATTGTCCTTTCCCATTAAGATACAAGAAAAAGATTGAGAAAGCAACTTGAGACCTTGGGGATAATGCCACTGTTCCTTTGCAATGATCTGGACACAATCCTTTTTTATGTAAACGTCGCTTAATTTTGCAACCACAAATTAGACTTGAATATTTAACACTGATGTTATATTGCACCCAATTTGTTAGTTTTGCAACCACAAAGGTAGCTTTTAGAGTCTGGAATATTTGACCCTGGTATCATATTGAACCAAGATGATCCCTGAAGTTTTTTTTTTTTAAAAAAAAAACCCTTTATAGCGTCAAAATGTATTACTAATATTCACCTTTGAACAGTTTGTGTATTCTTAGTTGAACTAATTTGCTTCATAAAATATAAGAGCATCGCAAAGATATGCGCCATTCAATCCATAACCTAGTCAAAGTCATGTCTCTAGAAAGGACTGGATTTGGCTTATTGCTTTCTAGCCAACTCCATTTTTTAAATTTTTTTTTTTGTTAACATGACAGAAATTAACAATGAACGGTAATCAGGAAAAGTACCATTTTTACGAAATACATAAACAACCCCTTTAAGATTTCTCCAATAAACATCAAGCCTTTTATAATGCACATCAACTAAACATCCTACTTAGTCAGCCCACCTCGCGCGTGAATTACAAGTAGCACTTTGTTGTATACATTTGGACCATAAATGCAACTCACTCAACAATTTCTTTTCTTAAATTTTCCATATGACATAAAAAAATAACGAGATAGGAAACATCAGCAAAAATTATAAGTCTAAACAACCAGCTTTCAAGATTTCAGAGAAACTGAGATGCACTTCTTTAGGGAACAGCTATCTTAGATTACAAGTCTGAGAAACAGCTTTCAAGATTTCAGTGGAATTAATACACCTCGGATTATTAACCTCAAGCAGGGTATATCATTCCTAAAGAGACAGAAACCTCATTCGCACAAACATGAATATGGACTAGCAACAACCACCGCTGCCAATAACTACTATCGGAAACATGCTACTTTTGCAAGCACAAAGGTAGTGTGTGTTTAGAGTCCTTTTTCCCTTCTTCACACCAGAAGGAAAAGTACTGACAAAAGTGGGTTGTTCTAGTGGTGAGCACCCCCCACTTCCAACCAAGAGGTTTTGAATTCGAGTCACCCCAAGAGCAAGGTGGGGAGTTCTTGGAGGGAGGGAGCCGAGGGTCTATCGGAAACTGCTTCTCTACACCAGAAGGAAAAGTGAATTTTACCATCTAACACCAGTGTTCATGATACAACAATACATTCTCCTGCTACCCAAAGTAAGATTTGCAAAATGCAAATCTTTCCAGGACTCTCTAGGTTAACAAAAACTAGTACCACATAAAACAGTAACTTCAAATAAAGCCATAAAACTCAAACTCAACCCACCACGTCTTGCTATCATAGCATGAAGAATCATTCCTTCATGCCCTATACTAGAAGGAAAATGCAAGACACATAAACATCAAAAGTCAAGATCAGAATTCTTCGTACCCAATTAAATACTTATGCTGACAAGGTCGGTCAATTAAAACCATCAGAGTTCTCTCAGTTAGTCTGCCTATCCTCTTCATATTGTTAAACAGAAGCCATACTTTCAGCTAAGGTGCTTAAATTTGTATCTGATACTATAAAAGAACTAGCAAAGTTCTGGCTTCAGCTAGTTTGGTTTTTTGTTTGCCTCTTACTATGATGCAAGTATACATAGTTAACGAACAACACTAATGGAAAATGGCAATCAATGAGCAAACCTGACAACTGGCTTACAATCTCCTGCCATGAAACTTAGATGCATAAAATGAGGAAAAGAATAGAATATGGCAAAGAAAATACACAGGCAGCTATGGTTTCAACAGCTTAAGGATGCTAAGAGAACAAAAGACAGACATCAAGCTCCCAACTCGATGCAAGAGCTGGCTATGGAATCTATACTTACATTAGGGCATTAAAGATATGGTCTATTTTAGAAGAATAAGATTAGAGACTACCTCCAATGGAGGAGTAAAAAAAATTGTGAAAACGCAAATGTAGAAATGGAAGACTTGACCAAAAAATTGCACGGAGTGCTTTCTAGATGAATGCCAAAACTAACAGCAGAGAACTCATCAAACTTATCAAATAAACGAGCTAAATTTCAAGGAAAAGAACCCGTGAGAAAACACTACAGACCCTGTCTTATTCTGTGATAAACGCATGCAGTTACTGTTGAACCTTTGCCCTTTTTGTAGGTGTCATCATTGAGCGGGAGTCATGCTAATCTTCTCTGTATATTCCAATTCTGGCAGGCATACCCAAAGCAACAGCCAAACACAGCCAGTTACTTGAACATACAGTTCAAAAATCCAAAATAAGTTGTGACAACATGCACCAAGTATGAATCAGTATGTCTTAACACCACTCTAGTAACCACTATTCCTCAGCTACATCCTTCTTACTGCACTAACCTAACAAGGAACATTTCCCTAAACCAAATTGCACATATGAGGAATATTATCATGGTATCAGGCCTTGTATCAATAGCAAAATGATAGGCCTAATTTTCCATCCTCGGCTCTATCTACGAGAACCGACATAGGTTATCCCATTCTTCTCGATTCACTATAACAGTATGATCAAAAAAGCATTAGGCTTGCTCAAACAACTCTAATGAACTTCAAAAAAAGCTATCTTTATTGCTAAGAAAACATCCATAATCCATATCATGCTTCCTTAAACAGCAAAATCATTACTTCAACCAACTTTACTACTCTTAATTTCCAAATCTTAGTACAAAAGCTACAGTAATAGCAAAAAGACAGTTCAATAGTTTCATTTAATCCAGCTCTTTCTGAACTTTAATCCCCATAGAATTCGCCGTCCCAATAATAGACTTACAAATCGACTCCAAAGGCATGTACTGGCAAAACGGATCACTCTGTTTGATTTTAGCAATTTCATAAACGTGCTTTAGGGTTAGAGTTGACGCCGTTACATGACCAGGGCGGCCACTTCCCAGCTCAATTCCAGCAGCCTGCTTTAGGTACCAAGTAACTGACGGAGACTTAACGGTGAACTCGAAAGTCCCGTCCTTGAACGCCGATATGGTGACGGCCATAGGTGTACCGGGCTTGAACTTCTGGGTCCGAGCATTGAAGTCCTTGCAGAAAGCCATGGAGTTGAGCTTGTATTGACCCAGGGCCGGTCCTACTGGTGGGCCGGGCTTAGCTGCACCTGCATCGACGGTGAGACGGATCGTGGCTGATAGGGGGCGGCGCGTTAAGATCTCTTTTAGTGTCGCCATTCTGCAAAATGAGGCGGCGTAAGAGTGGGGTTTCGCTACTGCTTTAGCTGCGCCGGTGATTGGAGGCATTTTGTTCATTTGTGGTGCTTTTTTAAGTTATGGGCTTATGGCCCATATTGTCAATAAGAAGTAAAAAAAAACGGGGCTTTTGCATCTATACCCGGTTTTGGGGTCACAATTGAACCTATAACCACTTTGCAAAAAAGTTTGCAAGCGTACCCACTTTACGTTCAACTTCAAACTTATCGGGTCTGAAGTTATAAAAAATTAGTCTGAAGTGAAAAAATTGCACTTCAAATACACTTAAGGCCAAATAGGTCTGAAGTGCAACCAATGGTTTCAGGCACTTAAGGCTAATAAGACTAAAGTAAAAAATTTCACTTCATATGCACTTAAGGTCAATAAGTCTGAAGTGAAAAATTGCACTTCAGATGCACTTAAGGCCAAAAAGTCTAAAGTGCAACAAACATTTTCAGTCACTTAAAGCCAATAAGTCTGAAGTGAAAATTTGCACTTCAGGTGCACTTAAGGCCAAATAGGTCTAAAGTGTACCCAATGGTTTCATGCACTTAATGCCAATAAGTCTGAAGTGAAAATTTGTACTTCAGATGTACTTAAGGCCAAAAGGTTTGAAGTGCAGCAAACGTTTTTCTACACTTAAGGCCAATAAGTCTGAAGCGAAAAATTGCACTCTAGATGCACTTAAGGCCAAAAGGCCTGAAGTGCAACAAACGTTCGGCTACACTTAAGGCCAATAGATCTGAAGTGAAAAATTGCACTTCAGATGCACTTAAGGCCAAAAGGTCTGAAGTGCAACCAATGATTTTATGCACTTAAGGCCAAATAGGCCTAAAGTGCAAATTGCCCAGAAACAGAAATTTGTTCGTCGAATTATAACAATCCAATATACGACTTAATACCTAAATCTACTCCAAAAGAGCTCAAATTTGAAACATAACCTCCAAATATCATCATGAACAAACCCAATCATCAATTTATCAAAATCTAATGAACCCATTTAGCAATTAAGAAAAAGAAGAAGAAGAAATCCTAAGCAATAGTAAAAAATAAAGCGTCATAACAATTCACCATTATAAAACATCATAAACTACATTAAAATATGTTCACAATCACCATATAAAATCATTGAAGAAGAAGGAGGAGGAGGAGGTTGAGGAGGAGAAGAAGAAAACGAACGAGGAGAAAGAGGCCTGAAGTTGTTTAAAAAGTGGGTATAGGTTAAATAGGGGCGACCAAATAGGACGTCCTGCGTAATTTTTACAAAAAAAACAGTTTGAAGCTTTGAGTTGCCTCTTTCATTTAGAAAATTTTACACCCTATAGCTAAATAACACACCTTATTTATTATAAGCCAAAACACTTTAAAAATATTATTATTTATAGCCACTTTTTATATTTTATAGAAAAGTACAAATATATACAACTGATCCCTCAATTTTTCCCTCAACCCTCTCTCTTTTCCCTCAACCCTCTCTCTTTTCCCTCAAATCTCTCTCCTTTTTCCATCTCTCTTCGGCAAGGTCGCCGTCTTCTCCGACGACTCACCGCAATGGCCAGATCTGTTCATATTTTCGGCGACTCTACTTCAGATTTTCTTCTTCTCTGGCGACTCTGCTTCAGACTTCCAAAAGCTCAATCAGTAGCCATAGCCAGATCCGTTCTCCTACTCCCTCTTCGCTTCAAATCTATTCTCTTCGCTTCAGATCTATCCATGGCGCGATGGAAGAATTGATACACTGTATTCAATTTACTCAAAACTAAAAGTTTCAGATCTATGTATCATTTCAAAAGTCAAAAGCGCTATGGAAGATAGATGAATTGAATATAGTGTATACAACTGAATTGAATAGAGTGGTATACACCCTATTTTCTTAATTTTTTGTTGTTTGAATACAACTGAATTCAATATAGTGAAATTGAATATAATTTAATATTGTGCTTTCCGTTATTAAACATCTGCAACCCCTATTTTTTAGGCGGATTACCTCACTGTATTTATAAATACAGTCGCATTAATACATGGAATATAGAATTAAACAGATATAATCCCTATTTTTAGGCGGATTATCTCACTGTATTTATAAGTACAGTCGTGCGAATAAATGGAATACAAAATTAAACAGTTGTTATCCCTATTTTTAGGCGGATTACCTCACTGTATTTATAAATACAGTCGCGCGAATACATGGAATACAACATAGTAGCAACGAAACTGTAGCTACGACTAGTAAATATGGATATTGTAGCAATAACACGTTAATAGCCACTTAACTATAGTGGTTTCTAAAAATTTCTCTTTCATTTATAGCCTGTTTGGCCAAGCTTCAAAAATTAGCTTATTTCGAGAAGTGTTTTTCTCAAAAGTACTTTTGGTGAGAAATAATTTGTGTTGGCTAATTAATTTGAAAAGCCCTTATGAGCAACAATTTAATGTTTAGCCAAGCTTTTAAAAAGCACTTCTAACTGTATTTTTCTCAAAAGTGCTTTTCAAAAAAGTGTTTTTGGGGAGAAACTATTTTTTCTGCTTCTCCAAAACTGCTTCTGCTTCTACTCAAAACTTTTTTCTTCTAAAAGTTTGGCCAAACACTTCAACTTTGGGAAAAAAAAGAGCACTTTATTGAAGAAGAAAAAAATGCTTTTGAATTTGGAGAAACTTGGCCAAACCGGCTATTAGCCCGTTGGAATTTAGTCTCTTATAAAAGATGATTTAAGTTTCATGTTAGAGATCTTACCAGTTTCTGATTTATTCTGTAACTATTGAGTTCTGTTATATCTTAATTCAGGTTAAAAAGTTGTGACAGCTTGTTTTATCTTAATAAGAGTGGTGCATTCTAAAGTGTGAAGTGGGAGAGAAGGGTGTCATGTTCCTTATAGTTCAATTTGAACTAAAAAGAATTTTTTTTTATAGTTTTATACAAGAACTATTCATTTTAAGATTGAAAATGAATTTGATAAAATTCAACATAATCTAAGAATTGTCCAACATAGAAATGATTTATGAATTGTGCTTTATACAGAACTGTTCATTTCAAAACTACTACTAGCTATTTGAGGCTTCATTACTCAAGTGTGCATTTAGAGAAGTTCCACTTGTACAAGTGAGTAGATTTGTTATGCATGTGCAGCACATGATGTGCTATTGAGCTTGTGTGGAGGATGAAAAGCACATAAATCGAGTAGCCTACAGTTCATGCTAAGGCTAAATTCTTGAAGACCAAAGGGTCTGTTCCCTTTTTGGCAAGTTATCCAAAACACAGAAGCTATGTAACAAAAGTGACATACCAAGAGCATCCATCTTGTTTGCATGCTCAGCTTTACAATCATTTTGTAGAGAAAGGAAACCTTTTACTTTTGAGTTCTGGAGGGGAGGAAAACACAATCCATTCATTTAATAGATTATGGTCAGTCCCTTCACAAGACCAGACTGAACCCCTTTGGCTATGAATGGATCTTGCATCTTATAATGATAATAATCAGCACATAACATTCAAAGAATAGTAAGAGAAAAAGGACAAACATCGAGTTCCTTGAGGCTCCAAGGTTACAGGAGCTCTGTGTTTCTCAGCAAGGATCAATATGAACCACGGACAGCAGAAACTCAGAAAAATTGCTGACCTATGGTGTATGCTAAGTTATCTCTATAAACAGTTACCAAAGTCTCCTTTTCATATGTCACTCAACACCCCCTTTAAAAGATCCAGTCCTTCAGCTGATATACTTCTCCTCCTTGTAGTTCTTGGTATTTCAATTCGAGGTGGCGGATCATGAGAGAAGCAAATTACAAGAGCGGTTAGATTATCACAACTGTTACGCTTTAGTGCCTCCTTGACAAGAAATTTTGAGCATTTCTCGGGATCATTATGCAGCATGAGCTCCTTTCTTACGATTGTTACTGCGTATTGGCTACTCATGACATCCCATAAGCCATCACAGCCAATTATTAAGAACTCATCCTCTTCTGACAGGACCACCTCTTCGAACTCCGGCTCTGAGCTTAAGGGGCCCTTTGAACCTTTGGTGCCCTTTATGTGCCAGTCACCCAGTGCTCGGGCAACTGAGAGCTGTCCGTTGAGGTAGCCATCAAAAATCCCCCTAGTTTTTCAATTCTCAATTTCTCGGAAGTAGCATTTGGCTTGTGATCTTTTGACAATTCAATTGCTCTTCCGCGCTTCCCTAGTACAGCTCGAGAGTCCCCAGCATTAGCTATCAGCATGGTCCTGTGTATTACAAAAGAAAATATAACAAATAAATGAGTGCAAGTTACAATTTGAGACAACTAAGTGGGATACGCAGGAAAGATAAATGTAATAAATTCATGGATGTAAGTCCAAATGTGTCATTGTAAATGAAAATCATAACTAAAACGTGAAAGGTTTGCCCCTGCATGGTATGTAATTTGAAGGCCGAAATCAATAGGAAGATCACTTTTGCACGATGGACTTACACATTTCAAAGCAGTAATGCCATTTACTCGGCCATGAACTTCAAATATATAAGGGCCTATCGCATGTTCAAACTACTCTCATCTCGAATCAAATAAAAGCCTTGTCAGCTGTAAACTAAAAAGAAATTTGGAGAATCCCTAGAAAAAGTTGCAAAACCGATATGCCAAAAGAAAAGTCGACTAATATGTGGCCATTCCTTACGAAGCTAAGGAAAAACAAGTATTGCGATATGATTTTCGGCTACACTAATTTTATCATCATTTTATCTTCCAATTTTTCAACTTGCCTCTATTTCATTATCGACATTCCCCAACCTGATAAACTTTGTGTTTAGGTTTCGGTGATGCCTTTCCTTTCAGTAGAAAGGTATTCTACCATTTGATCAGAACACAGACAATAGTCCAAAATATTCATAATTTTGCTTAAACAATCACGTTATTGTCAGTTTCCTGCTTAAACTATCCGGTGTCCCCAAAAACCTCCTAAACTATATTTTCCTTCATATTGAGACACCCTCGTTATATTTCTAATAGTGTGTGTGTTACACGCTCCAAATTATCAAAAATATTTGCCATGTGGCAATCCATGTGTGGGGTTAATTAGCTTAATCTAAAAATTGACTTAATTAGTTATTTTAAATAATAATTAAGTATTATTAGAGGGATATTATCCGGTTAGAAACAAAAAAAAGAGGGGTAGGATAAAATTATTTCCGTCAATTCCCCTTTTCTCTCCTCTCTTCCGATGATGGATACTATACCTCTCAGTAGCGATTTGCTCCATTAAGCTTGGTTGTAACCTTGATTTCCTCCCAATAACCCTCCATTGCTCAGTCTTATTTTGTTTTTGTTTCGATATTGGGGATTAAAAACTAGGGTTTGCTTAAAAATCTAGGGTTCATTGGAGTTCTGACTGAGTGAAGATTATTGGTAAAACTTCGAGCTGCTTTGAAGAAGATAGCTATGCACAGGTACTAATTCTTTAAAAATTAATAGATATGCACATGTACTACTTCTTTAAAAACTAACTTCTTTGTTGCAAAATTATTGTATAAATTTGCTGGGTAACTTCAAGTCAATTTTATCAAAAAAAAAAAAAGAGATCTTTTTTGTGAGTTGTTGAATGAGTGTTTCTTCTTTCAAATAAATTCGGGTAATAAATGAAAGAAGAATAAAATGAGAAAGATAAAAAATAGATCCAGTAATAACAAGAGAGGGAGAATTTTAGATGGAACCAGATGGAGAAAAGAAGAAGAAAGGTGAAAAAATGGGGAAGAATGGTGAAAAAAAGGAGGAAGAATAGTGAATAAATGAGGAAGAAAGGTTTAATTAGTTGTTACATGCTGTCAGGTGGGGCCCTTTTGATAGCTTTGTCAGCCATCACGCACGCAATAGCAAGTTATTACACACGGTTTGCCAGAAATATAACGAGGGTGTTTCAATATGAAGGAGAATATAGTTTAGGGGGGTTTGGGGGATACCGGATAGTTTAAGCAGGAAACTGACAAAAACGTGATAGTTTAGGGAGGTTTTAGGGTATTAACTCCCAAAATATTCATAATATTGCATAAACAATGTTTAGGGACAGTAATGGATTCACTACCTGTTGCTCCCTTCCGACATGAGGAATTAGAACATAGGACTGAACTACACAGAAGCAGATCAATGTCTTACCTTCCTAAAATAAGTGCGACCAGAGCAGTTGTTCCAGAGGTACTATCAAGAGACTTCGTATCAGCTAGCGCATTATCAGCTTTTGCAAAAGCATTCCTGACAGCTTTTTTTACCATCGATGGAAAATGGGAATCATCTACAATAAATTTAAGGAGATTCTTCTGAGTGAATGATGCAGCATCAACGCCACCATGGCCATCAAACACCTGAAAGTACAAAAACAACAATCAGACAAGTAATATCCAAGGAGTTGATTTTTCAAGTTAGCACATTTCTTGTTGATATCATATAACTACCAAAAACTAGATAGAAATCTTTGAACCCAATAATATATGTTTTTATTAAAAACACCAGTGCTCATTATATTCAGCTTTCTAATTTTAATCCTGAATTTTTAAATTTATGACTAGTACTAGAATTCAATACAAGACAGTCAAAGAACCTAGTGACATCAGGCTGTATCAGTCAAGAATCATCTTTTGACATTACATACAGAATGTAACTTTCAACAAATTATGTGGCATTTTAGCTCTTCCTCAAAAACTGACAATTTGGATCAAATAAGAAACAACATACACCATAAAATGCTCCTTGTGAAAGAAGACCTTTGGAGTCATCAGCATGTTCCCGAAGATTATCAACACGGATATGTTCATCTTCCATGTACGTTTTGGGTCCCATATCAGAACAGCTTCCTGAGCGAAAGATGGGGACATAAGCACAATTGTCACTTGATGGTGATCTCAGACCGATCATTACTGTATTTGGTTCCTAGAGATTTGATAACACAAAGACAACTTTCAATCAGCAAGCAGCATAAACACACACTGACAGATGAAAAGCCTCTCCAGCTAAACAACCTACAAGGTGATATGCTTGCAAAACAGTCATCGTGCACAAATTCATATAGGCAAGGCTAACTGTTGTAATGCAAATAAATGACAGTTCATCAACAGCTTATAATTCATGACGCGACCTACAAAGTCATTGTTGGCATAATCATGGTATTAAAATCTTGAAAGTTGAAAACGGTTGCCAGAAGTTAGAAAATCTTTTAACAGTTCACTTAGAGCAAATCAAGCTACTCAATAATGAAGAACAATGTCTGTACTGGGATCTCCTTTTCACTGCTATTAGCACCAAGATACTTCTCCTTGGAAGAAAGATTTAAAACCAGAGATTACTGATAGTTGTTAGCAAGTAATTAGGATTGCCACTAGTGAACAATGACCAGGAACCACCGCGCAATAGACACAATTTTAACAAGTAATTATCCGATCCAATTTTCCTTTTTTGTTTTTGAAATAGTTCATTTCCACAAAAGGAATACCATACAAGTTTTCACTGATCACCTCAAGCAATTGATACAAAGTCCTGCTAAAGGATATAACTTTAGTACATAACATGCATCACAGAGACTATGGAAAACAAAGGACTTGGTCACTTATACATAACTGAATTACTTGAAAACCTACAACATAAGAATCTCAGTTTTAAGTAAACCAAGCAAAGATCAAACTATGATGTTTCGGCAAAATGAGTCTTTTGAAATTGGATCCACTTACCAATGCAGCAGAAGTACCTGCCAAGCTAGCTTGGCTAATACAATGCCTCATCCCTGGATTGTTTCTTGGTGGCTTCCCTGCATTTGGCTGATTCAAATCATCAGATATTTCTTTATTCTCTTCAATTGCTGACATATTTCCTTTACAGAATCCATTCTCTACTTCCCCATTACAGGGTAACATACTGGTGCCTGGTGCCATCATTTCTTCCATTCACTCCATCAAACATACAACAGATCCCTTATTTTGTAACCTTTAAACCAGAAATAGCAAGTTCAAAAATGTACATTCACTTTCCTTATTTTCATGATTTCCCTTGATTATTTTTTCTTGGTTTTGAGGCTTCACATGGACAGCTGTGTAACTGTTCCTTGATCACAGCTCAGAAACACCACAAGAACCCACATTTTTAGGCAAAAATTGAGTATGACAGATCCTTCTTCTGATTTCAGAAACAAGCAAAGTCACCCACATGCCAAGATGCAAACTTTACCAAAATTTCAGATTGCCCATGGAAACAAGAACTGAGAAAGATTATGATAGAAGATCTGGTTAAGGATAAGATAAGAATGTTAAGAGTGATTAAACCAAAAAAAGAACCTAAGTGAAAAAAATCAAAGCATTGTAAAATGTGTAGTAAGAAAAAGGAAGGGAGTTAACATAGATGAATGTATAGAGAGGGGGAGTGGCGATCCCAGCTTTGAGCTTTTTCATGGCCGGCATTGTAGGTTTGTGGGGATTGGGAGATTGGGTTTGTTACACGTGGGACAGTTATTTGGATGGCAGGTATTTTAGTTGACCGCACATCCTTGTATATTTTGTCATACATATGGGTTAATCAAGAACAACCCCTAAGTAGCCATGATTTTGAAATTTGCTGATCTTAGTACTAATTATTTTCTTTTATGGACGAACTAGTTTAATGTGTCTTTAATTATATACGGTTGAAGAACATGCATTGATTTGTGATAATAGTGAGGGCTTCATTGTGCTTATACCTTATATATATTCTCAACTCTATTATATTTGTGTCTTAATATTAGTCAGACATCTAAAGATTAACAGCATAACTATTACTTTGCCAATCATAAATTTGTTATCAAAATAATTATATTATGGATATTCATTTATTACTCCGCTATAGATAATCTTCCTGAAGAAGATTATCCATTAAGTACTCTGTTGAAGTTTATCTACAAGCAGCTGATGCAGGCAGGTTGCAAACAGTTCAATGAAATGATTTGCAACAGCTTCTTATTAAACATGCAGGTTGCAAACAGCTCATGTAGACAACTTACAAGCAACTAAAGAAAAGTCTTGCAGCTGCTTCCTTTCTTCTATAAATAGAGGAGTTTTCAGTTCATTATGTACATAAGTTTGAAGTTTGAATAATATATCAGTTTCTCTCTTTACTTGTCTTTACTTTACAGTTTTTATTTTATAACACGTTATCAGCACGAGACTCTGCCATCTCGAGAAAATACTTTGAAAGTATTAGAGGTACGAACTTTCTTTTTCTAAATAATGTCAAATATTTCTAAACTTGAGTTTGTAGCCCTGGATATATCGGGCAAAAGCTACATGTCTTGGGTGCTTGATGCCGAAATTCATCTTGATGCGATGGGTCTGGCAGACACCATCAAAGATAAAAATCAGGCATCAAACCAAGACCGTACCAAAGCAATGATATTCCTACGCCATCACCTTGATGAGGGCCTGAAAATGAAATATCTTACTGTTAAAGATCCAGTCATACTGTGGAATAATTTGAAAGATAGATTTGACCACCTGAAGATGGTCGTTCTTCCACAGGCACGTTATGATTGGACTCATCTAAGGCTACAAGATTTTAAATCTATCAGTGAGTATAATTCTGCTATGTTTAGAATTATTTCCCAATTGAAACTATGTGGCGATAATATTAATGATCATGATATGTTGGAGAAAACTTTCACCACTTTTCATGCCTCGAATATGCTCCTGCAGCAGCAATATCGAGAGATGGGATTAAAAAGTATTCTGAACTTATCTCACATCTTCTTGTAGCCGAGCAACATAATGGGCTATTAATGAAAAATCATGAAAGCCGACCTACTGGTTCTTGTCCATTCCCTAAAGTGAATAAGACGAACTTCCACCAAGCTAAGCGTGGAAGAGGACATGGCCCCAGTCGTGGTCATGGCCGTGGTCGGGGAGGAAACTCTAATCGTGGTAATAACAATGCACCAAAAAACCCTCATCACCACCAGCAGTGGAAAAGGAAGGAACAAAGGCATGAAGTGGTGCAAGAAGCAAAGCCAAAAAATGCATGTATGCTATAGATGTGGAGGAAAAAAGCACTGGTCAAAGCACCTGGTTGAGCTGTATCAAGCCTCCCTGAAGAAGACAGAGAAAAATGCTGAAGCAAAGTTTATTTCTGAAGATAATTTAGACTTCATGCATTTGGATGTAGCTGATTATTTTGCACTCCCAGAAGGAGAAACAAGTCGTGTGATCGGTAGTGAATCTGTAGAAATGTAAATATTTTAATTTTTGTTGTTTGTAGTAGATAATATGGTTATGTAATTGTTGTACATAAATAAAAGTTATGCTTTGATAATAATATTTACTATCATATTTATTTTGTTTATGTCATTTTGAAAAATATGGATAATCCTCAAATTATGTTTGGATCAAAGACCAATCATGAAGATATTTGTGTAATTGATAGTGGAACAACTCATACCATATTCAAAGATCAGAAATACTTTTCTTATTTGCATAAGGAAAAAGCAAATATTTCTACAATTTCTGGTAATATAAGTTTGATTGAAGGCTCCGGAAGAGCTATTGTATTTCTGTCTAATGGAACAAAACTCATTATAGATAATGCATTATTCTCCTCCAAGTCCCGAAGAAACTTGTTGAGTTTTATAGATATCCGCCGAAATGGGTATCATGTTGAGACAATAGATGAAATGAACGTGGAATATCTTTGTATTACAAAGAATATTTCTGGTCAGAAATGCATTGTAGAAAAGTTACCAACTTTATCTTATGGCTTATAATATTCAAAGATTAGTACAGTTGAAGCACACTCTATCGTAAACCAGAATTTTACTGATTCAAATACTGTTGTGCTTTGGCATGGCCGTTTGGGCCATCCTGGATTAATAATGATGAGACGAATTACTGAAAATTCGAGTGGGCATCCATTAAAGAACCTGAAGATTCTTACAAATGATGAATTTTTTTGTGATGCTTGTTATCAAGGCAAAATGATCATTAGACCATCACTAATGAAGATTGGCATTGAGTCCCCTACCTTTTTAGAACGTATACATGGGGATATATGTGGACCTATTCACCCACCAAGTGGGCTGTTTAGATATTTTATGGTCCTAATAGATGCATCTTCAAGATGGTCTCATGTTTGCCTACTATCATCTCGCAACCTGGCGTTTGCAAAGTTATTAGCCCAAATAATTCGATTAAGGGCACAATTCCCAGATTATCCTATAAAGGCTATTCGCCTTGATAATGCTGGAGAATTCTCATCTCAAGCTTGTGATAATTACTGTCTATCAGTTGGAATAAAAGTTGAACATCCTGTAGCTTATGTTCATACTCAAAATAGCCTTGCAGAGTCATTTATTAAACGACTACAACTGATAGCAAAACCACTACTTATGAAAACAAAATTGCCCACTACTGTTTGGGGTCATGCTATCTTGCACGCAACATCACTTATCCGTCTCAGACCAATACATTATAATAAATATTCTCCGTCACAATTAGTTTTTGGTCATGAACCAAATATTGCCTATCTACAAATTTTTGGATGTGCTGTATATGTGCCAGTAGCACCACCACAACGCAGTAAGATGGGCCTTCAAAGAAGGTTAGGAATATATATTGGGTTTGAATCACCCTCTATTATTCACTATCTTAAACCATTGACGGGAGATTTATTTACTGCTCGATTTGCAGATTGTCGATTTGATAAAACAAATTTCCCACAATTAGGGGAGAGAAAAAGGAAATCAAAAGAGAAATCGTGTGAAAAGTTTCATCATTATCTCATTTTGATCCATGTACCCCTATATGTAATCAGGAGGTCCAGAAGATCATCCATTTACAAAATATAGCAAATCAAATGCCAGACGCGTTTACTGATTTGAAAAGGATAACTAAGTCACATATCCCTGCAGAGAATGTGCCTATACGAATTGATGTCCCAACAAGACCATCTACTAGTATAAGAACTAGTGAACCTAAAGCACGCCTGAAGCGTGGTAGGCCTTTGAGTTCTAAGGATCGAAATCCTAGAAAAAGAAAATCGACAAATGATCAAAATGATATTATGAAGGGATCTCCTAAAGAGACCCAAGATCTGATTAGTTCTGAGATTCCTGAAGAAATCAATGAACCCGAGACTCAAGTGAGCGAGTAACTTTTAATAAGTTCTACTGGTGATGGGATTAATTTAAATCGATCTGAAATAGTGGTGGATAATATTTTTGCATATAATGTTGCACTTAACATTATGCAAGATAGTGAGGATTGTGAACCTCGATCTGTCGAAGAATGTCAACAAAGATCTGATTGGCCAAAATGACAAGAGGCAATTCAATCAGAATTGAACGCACTTGCTAAAAGAGAGGTCTTTGGACCAGTAGTCCAAACACCTGTTGGTGTAAAACCAATTGGTCATAAATGGATTTTTGTGCGAAAAAGGAATGACCAAAATGAATTTTAAAGATACAAGGCTCGCCTTGTCGCACAAGGATTCTCATAACGACCTGGAGTCGATTATGAAGAAACATATTTACCAGTTATGGATGCCATAACATTCCGATATCTCATCAGTTTAGCCTTACGTGAAAGACTTGAAATACATATGATAGATGTGGTTACAGCTTATCTGTACGGGTCACTTGATAATGAGATTTACATGAAAATCCCTAAAGGATTTAAAATGCCTGAAGCATATTCGAAATCTCGGGAAATGTATTCAATCAGATTACAAAGATCTTTGTACGGTTTAAAGCAATCTGGGCGCATATGGTATAATCGCCTTAGTGAATATTTACAGAAAGAGGGTTACATAAATGATGTTATTTGTCCATGTATTTTTATAAAGAAAATGATATCAGAATTTGTTATACTTGCTGTTTATGTTGATGACATAAATCTTGTTGGAATTCTAGAAGAGCTCCAAAAGGCAATTGAATATCTTAAGAAAGAATTTGAGATGAAAGATCTTGGAAAAACAAAACTTTGTCTTGGATTGCAAATTGAACATTTAGCAAACGGGATCTTTATGTATCAATCTGCCTATACAAAAAGGGTCTTAAACGCTTTTACATGGACAAAGTGCACCTATTGAGTACACCAATGGTTGTTCGATCACTTGAAGTGAATAAGGACCTGTTCTGACCTCCAAAAGAGGATGAGGAACTCCTTGGTCCTGAAACACCTTATCTCAGTGCAATTGGTGCACTTATGTATCTTGCTAATGCTACAAGGCCTGACATAGCATTTTATGTTAATTTACTAGCAAGATATAACTCTTCTCCTACTCGGAGATATTGGAATAGGATTAAGCATATTTTGCGATATTTAAAGGGAACTCTTGATATGAGTTTGTTTTATGCTAACAAAGGTAGTGCAGATCTTGTTGGTTTTGCAGATGCAGGTTATTTATCTGATCCCCATAAAGCTTGATCTCAAACCGGGTACGTGTTTACATGTGGAGGTACTGTCATATCATGGCGCTCCACAAAGCAGTCAATTGTTGCTACTTCTTCAAATCATGCTGAGATAATAGCTATTCATGAAGCAAGTAGGGAATGCGTATGGTTGAGATCAGTGATTCATTTTATTCAAGAAAAATATGGTTTGGAGTGTGATAAAAGATCCACAATTTTATACGAAGACAATGTTATATGCATAGCCCAATTGAAGGGAGGATTTATAAAAGGAGATAGAACGAAGCACATTTCACCAAAATTATTCTACACGCACGATCTTCAGAAAAATGGTGACATTGATGTGCAGCAAATCCGTTCAAGTGACAATCCGGCAGATTTATTCACTAAATCTTTGCCAACTTCAACTTTTGAGAAGATGGTATACAAGATTGGAATGCGGAGACTCAAATATTTGAAACAAGGTTTTCATCAGGGGGAGTAAAATATGCGATGTACTCTTTTTTCCTTACTAAGGTTTTTTTTGACAGGGTTTTCCTTATAAGGTTTTTAATGAGGCAGCTAGAAAAGCGTATTACTAAATATGTGTACTCTTTTTCCTTCACTAGGATTTTTTCCACTGGGTTTTTCCTAGTAAGGTTTTAACGAGGCACAATACCTTTTAATGAACATCCAAGGGGGAGTGTTATGAAAATAATTATATTGTGGATGTTCATTTATTACTCCGCTATAGATAATCTTCCTGAAGAAGATTATCCATTTAGTACTCTGTTGAAGTTTATCTACAAGCAGCTGATGCAGGCAGGTTGCAAGCAGCTCAATGAAATGATTTGCAGCAGCTTCTTATTAAACAGGTAGGTTGCAAGCAGCTCATACAGACAGCTTACAAGCAGCTAAAGAAAAGCCTTGCAGTTGCTTCCTTTCTTCTATAAATAGAAGATATACTATTGTACATAAGTTTGAAGTTTGAATAATATGTCAGTTTCTCTCTATACTTGTCTTTACTTTATAGATTTTATTTTATAACACGTTATCAACTTATTCTTGAATAAAGTTTTTTCAATTGTATATATTATCAATCAGTTAGCGTGTATTATGGGCAATAGTATATCTTAATTTAAGTGTGGTTTGAAATTTGATACAAATGATATTGGAAAAATATCACCCATGTCCATTTATAATCAGTTTATTATAAAATTGGCTATTTCATAAAATATTACCAATATTAGCCAATTAGATATTTGTAGTCAAAAAAATCAAATTTTTGCCTTTTTTTTATGAGTGAGTGTTATTAGAATACACTGGATACATCTTAACGAGCTTGAATCTTAGTTTTGGGATGATTTGGTGGAGTTTTGAGGTGGTTTGAATTCAAAATTCGAAGTAGAAGATGAACATAAAAAAAATGATACGTGTATCACATATGTATCATATTTGTATCAAATATGTATCGCATGTATATTCATGTATACCTGTGTGTGAGATACATGCGTGATACATGTGTCGCAGAAGAATATTTTGAACTCGATTTTAACTATGAATTTTGATACCAAATCAGTCCAAATCACCTCCAATCTTCCTCAAATTTTGTATATTTTCAATGAATCTCAACCATACCCATTGAAAAAGGTCCATTTTCGCTTATTTTTTTGGAATCTTGTATATATATATATATATATATATATATATATATTATATTTTTTTTTTTGTATTTCATCACCTTATTTGCTACCTCATCCATGAAATTTTCTTTCCGTCTTGCATCTAATATTGCTAATCACGCTTGAAAATATGAAAGGAGATCTTTGAGTGTGATTCTTGGAGAGAAAGAACCTTATTTATTTGGGTTTTTAATTTTTATATGTGCTTGACTAGTTTTGGTAAGTCTATGATTAATGGCTAGAAGTTGGTAAGTTGAGACTTATTTGGCACATTTATGTAAGATTCCCAATTGTTTCCTAACCGTACGGGTAGGGGTGACAATTTGAGCCCAAACCCATTTAACTCGTTCAATCCACCCTCAGGGTTGAGCTGGTCATTGACCCGCTTATTTGTTGAACTCAGCTCATCTTAAGTCAGCTCATATCAGCCTATCTAAAGTTGAGCTGAATTTTAACCCAAATTGATCCATGGGTAACTTTGTTAAAATATATTTAAAATAATTCTTTTTTATTTGATATGTCTTATATGACCAAAACAAAAGGAAAAAGTCTTATTTAATAATTAAACAATTCATAAGAAAACATCATACATTAATTAAAGCTCGATAACAATTGGGCGGATTAAGCTATGACCCAAATTTTAGCTAATCTTAATCTAGTCTATCTCAGTCCAAGTAACTCGATTCGCTCATTTATTGACTCAGCCCATCTTAACTCAACTCATATCAGCTTATCTAAAGTTGAGCTGATTTTTAACCCAAATTGATCCATGAGTAACTTTGTTAAAATATCTTTAAAATAATTCTTTTTATTTGATATATTATATATGACCACAACAAAAGAAAAAAAGTCTTTTTTGATAATTAAATAATTCATAAGAAAACAACGCACATTAATTAAAGCTCGGTAAGAATTGGGTGATTAGGCTATGACCCAAATTTTAGCTAATCTTAATCCAATTCATCTCACTCCAAGTAACATGACCCGCACATTTATTGACTCATCCCATTTTGACCTGCCCAAAATCAGCCCACCATAGGTCATGACCCAAAATTCACTATAGGCTGTGGTGGCGCCTAACATCGCCGTCAGGCAAGCCAACAGTGATTTATCAATTTGATTACTCCTTCTAGTATTTTGAAATCATAATTTTCCTTAATTGAACAATATAAAACAGGATTTACAGAGTAAATAAAAATATTTATACAAACCACAGTAATGAATAACCTGAAGGAACCCCCAAAATCCGGTGTCACAAGTGCATGGGCATTAACTAGGAAATATAATAAAATACATCATTTGTCTGGAATACAAATTAGACATGAGAATATAAATAACTATGATGGAGACTCTGCAGGTTGCGTATCGTAACATGAAATACAGCTCAAGGTAAAGTCCTTGCATTAGCCGCACCTCTGCGCCCAAAAGACCATAATACATATATGTACCTGCACAAAAAGTATAACAAGTGTAGCATGGGTACGAAAATCAACGTGTACCCAGTAAGTATCTAGCCTAACCTAGAGAATTAGTAACGAAGGATCGACATCAACACTTAATAGTAGTCCAATAAGACAGATACAGTAGAAGTAAACATGTGCGAGTCAGAGTAAATAAGCGAAAAACAAGTATAATACATGGTACAATCCTCCTCTCAGCAATAACTCAACTCTCAGCTAGTAGCTACCTCCTCAATCGGAATATATATATAATGGACCTTGCCAGGTAGGTCGTCATAGTTCAATCAGGAAAAGCTCGTCAGATATGTTGGCTTCTTGCCAATTATTACTTACGACTTCATAAGAGTATTTTATAAAATGCTGAGGCATACGACCCGATCCATCATAACATTGTGGAACCATAAATACATCTATTTTATTATCGAGGCGACCAGCCCGCTCCCATGAGAGTGTGTTACATAAATCCTGTCGAGGCGTATGACCCGATCCATTATAGTGTGCATCACTGCCGAGGGTCGAACGGCACAAACCATAAATGTATTTATCCTGCCGAGGCGAACGGCCCGATCCCATTAGAATAAGAAGCTTTGACGGGTCCTTGACCCTACTCACGAATAGAGATGTGAGTTATAAATTTTTAAGGGAACTTTTCGATGAAAACGCATAATGTGGGAGAAATTCGTAAGAGGAGTACAATTATCTCGTGGCTAATCATGAAGCCCGTCGAATCTCTACAATAGCAAGTCTATCACTCTACACAAGTCTAAGTCTCAAGTCGCAACGTAATATGAAGGAATTTAATAAGCAAGAGACAACTCAAATAGTACAGTTATAGCATGGCGGAAACCTAAGTCTACCCGGACATAACATGAATCTAGCTACGCATGGACTCTCGTCACCTAGTGCGTACGTAGCCCCTACAACAAGTAACACATAACAATACATCACCTAGGGGTAGTTTTCCCCTCACTGAGTTAGACAAGAGACTTACCTCGCTCCGAAGTTCCATAACCGGCTCCAACTCCCCCCAAACATCTCAAACCAAAGCCTGTCGATCCAAAACTATTCAAACAATGTGCAAACCAATCAAAAGATACTCTAATACCCATAATTAATCAATTTAAACAAATTCCCAACTCCGCTCGAAAAGTCTATAAAAATCAACTGTCTGGCCCAGATGTCCGGATTCCAAATTTTTTTAAAGATAAACCTTACCCATAACACCACGAACTCAAATATATAATTTATTCCTAATTCCATGTCCAGTTTCGTGGTTAAAATCCAAAATTACCAAATTCTAGGTTTCCTACCAAACCCCCCACAATTTCTACTAATTTTCATGTTTAAATCATTATACAAACCATGTATATAACTTTTAATAGGTGGGAATCACTTACCTTGTATTGCTAAGTAAAAATATCCCCTTGAAATTCTCCAAAATCGCCCCAACCAAGTGAGAAAATGAGGGAAATGAGCAAAACCCCAATTTTAAAACAATCTGCCTAGCCGACTTTCTGCACCTGCGGAACACCAGCCGCACCAGCGGCTCTGCACCTGTGAAAATCCATCGCAGGTGTGATTCCATCGAAGCCAGGAGAAATTCGCTTTTGACAATTTTACGCTTCTGCGCAACCGCTTCTGCGGTTTACTACGCGCTTCTGCGCTCCCGCATGTGCGGATACCCCTCCGCTTCTGCGACCCAGCCGCCCCTCTCATTTTTCTCTTCTGCGGAGTTCCTTTCGCATCTGCGGGCTTACAGATGCAGAAATATACTCGCATCTGCGACCACCCAGATTTGTCCAAAGGTCGCTTCTGCGGCCAAAGTGCCGTTTCTGCGGCCAAAAACTCGCAGGTGCGGTTACACTAGATATGCTGCCACCAACATTTTCATAGGGCCAAATTCAATCCGTTAACCATACGAAATCTGTCTGAGGCCCCCGGGACTTCGACCAAATGTACCAACCAGTCCTAAATATCATACAAACTTAGTCGAGCCTTTAAATCACATCAAACAAAGCTAAATCCATAAATCGCGCATCGATTCAAGCCTAATGAACTTTAAAACTTCATACTTCTACATCTGACGCTGAACCCTATCAAATCAAGTCTGATTGACCTCACATTTTTCTCACAAGTCCTAATTGACACTATGGACCTACTCCAACTTCTGAAATCAGAAATCCAACCCCGATGTCAAAAAGTCCACTCCCGGTCAAACTTCCCAAAATCATCCAATTTCCAACTTCTGCCAATTGGCGCCGAAATAACCTACAGACCTCCAAATCAACATCCGTACATGTTCCTAAGACCAAAATCATCATACGAACCCGTTGGAACCTTCAAATCTCGATTCCGAGGTCGTTTACTCACAAGTCAAACCTTAGTCAATTCTTCCAACTTAAAGCTTCCGAAATTAGAATTTTCTTTCCAAATCAATCCCGAACTTTCCAAAATTCAATTCCGACCACACGTACAAGTCATAATACCTGAAGTGAAGCTACTTAAGGCCTCAAACCGCTGAACGAAGCGCTAGATCTCAAAACGACCGATCAGGTAGTTACATTCGCCCCCACTTAAATATACGTTCATCCTCGAATGTGCTAAGAACTGTTCCGGAGTTGTCCAAAATCATTGTTTAACACCTCGTGCACCTACCCGTGCCATCACATTTTAGTTGAACGTATTATCTCGAGCTAGACTAAAAATCCTCCCTATAACCTTAGCTAGCAAGCTTTAAAACCAAGTTCCAACTTCCGAATTTCTTTACAATGCCTGATTCTAACACACGAACATCGTACCAATCACTACGCACAGTACCAAAATATGATCATGCATCTATGCTAAAATCGCACCATGCACCACATAAGTCGGTTGCCCATAATAACATCCTCCGACCACAATAACTGAAATTTCACTAGTATGGTGCCCGCAATACATCTCATGACGCATATAAATCCCGTTCTAAATATTTCAATACTGCCACAACGAAAAAGATGTGTAGAAACTCCTAACCACCTGCCAAATTAATAATTTGTGGAGTCTCTCCTCCTGACAAGAACCATTACCTCATTCTGAACTGAATAGCGATATTTTCCTTTTAACGCACCTTATATAAATCTGATTGCACAATTTCAGGACCAATAATCTCGTCTCACCTATTACAATCTGCTTAGGCAATAAGCCGCCTCAAACACTGACTCATATCTCATATGACGCCATCAATGCATCGATAAGCTACAACTCTAATATGACACATAAGGAGAAACGAACTTTGGAAAAGAATTTTCCAGTCCGCGTAACGAATAAAACGACTGAATAGATGTTATGAATCCTTCTCAGAGGATGAGCAAGAAAATATGCAGGAATAGATATAGGGAATCGTACTACATATAACATTGTTGTGGCGTGCAACTGGATCCGAACATGATACCGTTGCGGCGTGCAACCCGATCCAATTAGCTTACCCATGGCAGCGTGCCACCCGATCCACTCACAACACTAAATAAGGACATACCCCTCAAGACATAATGCTTCTACCTACGAAATACTGAATATCGGCCACAAGCACGCCAAGTGCAAAAATACAACTCCGGGAGACGGGTAGCGCAATACGCCACAAAACCCATACACGACTAAGGTGCGATAAATGGCCTGCATCTCGAGAGGCATCCTGCTCATATGACACCACAAGATACACAGGACCTCAACACACGTGCGAGTAATCAAATTGCCTCAATCCGGCACAACCCCCACAGTTCACAACCAAAGGAATAGAGCGCCTTCTAGGCATAAACCCTCACATTAACGATTGTACCAAAATCTCCGTATCTCCGTACTTGGTTTCGATCTTTAACCATCAAGTGACTAGCAAGTCACACTCATACAATTTCCCCGTGGGGTACGCTCCCACGACCTCCGGCCCAGGTAGCCAAGTCCGCACATCCATACCACCAACTATACTAATTATGTAAAGTAAATCACAATCCGCAAATCAATACACAATGCCTCTTCCACAGAACACCATTCTTAGGCGATACTAAGATAACGCCAGCTCACTCTAAACATCAGAATACTTCCCTGCTCATCCGAGCTTGTGATATTCTTATCAATCATCGAACTGCAACCTTGATCCTCAACTTTGAATTTCACATGCCGCTCACTGCACCTATCAATGCCTCTACGCGAGAATACATGAATTCATCATAACCCCTGAACTACCAATAGAATAACACTTTATTGGCTAGAAACCTTTCACTTAGCTCATTTTTGAAGAGCCCATACAACACGCAATTGAATTCCCAAGCCGCAGAAAATACAACCTCAAGCCGTGATCTAAACCGTCATAACTCTTCCGGAATCCATTTACATAACAAAACCATTTGAACCAAATACCTCCCAAATCAATCAGGTCACAGTGGCTATCAAGCCCGTACGTACAAACACAAACAACATGTATAACTTGACACAATAAAGGATTGATCCTTGCCACAATCAGGCTGATTCAGCCATTACTAACCGACCCAACTTCTTTCAATTTACCCTTGACCTGACTTAAAAATATTATAGCTCCATTCACAACATAACGAACTCAATCCGCACTTATCCCGAGTGACCCGAATCCACATGGAGCTATATATTAGAGTTAGGAGTATATATTGTAGTATGTGAGTTTGACTATCTTAAATTACACTTCAACAAATTTGGGTTATTTCTATATCTAATTTAAAACTAAGATTGCAAAGTTAAGAAATAAAACTAAGAGAATTCTTTTTGTTGTTTTTTAAGTTTTGCAAAAATCCTAGGGATATGACCATCACGTAGGGGTTTGCCTAATGGGATATAAACCTTAATGTTTGTTTTATTGATCGGGACGTATTATAGCTATCAACTCTCAATTACCCACTCAATACCTCTCGGTCAGAGAGTTATTTTGCCCAATTTGGTTTTCTCAATTCCAAATGGGTATTACACGAAACGGTTGATAAAAGCTTAAGTCGGGTTATTACTATCTCTAGGTTGAACCCTTTAATTGGGATTATCATTCTCCCGATTGACCCAATTTCTTGTTAGCCATATTTTTCTAGACTAAGTCTCTCTTTCTCAAGTAGAGACTACGTCAAATAGGCATGAACTAATGTTTGCAACAATTGATTCCACAAATTAAAGCATGAACAAGGCTAAATTTCATAAGGTTTATACACTGGGGTTGGGTCACAACCCTAGTAAAAAGCTAGCTATTTATGCTTGAAATTGAAGAAATAGAAAAAGAAATGCTAATTAAACTCATATTGTATAATTAAAATGATAAAATCTATGTTAAATTATCCCAAAATATGAAAAATACTAAAAGAAGCAAAAAGAAACGACTACGGTAGCTTCTGATGTTAAACGTTAACCTAAATTTGTGAAACTTGTCTATTTATACAAGGCTAGAAATTTGGGATAAAAATGCCCTTCGGGAGGTTCTGCGGCCGCACAATTCCATGTGCGGTCTGCATATTTCTTCAACTTGTCAGGAATTGGAGGTCTGCGATCGCATAATTGTGATCTGTGGCCGCGAGGCATTCTTTCTGCGGTCCGCACTTTTACTTCTGTGGCCGCACAATTCTTGTGCGGTCTGCGCTTTTGAGGGACTTGGAACTTGGAAAATTGCACATTCTTTGAACTTTGTTCCTAGCCTAGCTTTTGCGGCCGCATAATTCATGTGCGGTCCGCACTTTGTACAAAAGTCTACTGGACTTTCCTTCATCATCTGCGACCGCAGATGAAATTCTGCAGCCTGCACGTTGAGAGCTCTGTGCCTTTTATTGCCTCGAGTTTAGATTACTCCTTTTTGAGTTGAATTTCTTCTCGGGAGTCCAACTTCCAATATTCCTGCAATTTTGCATATTTCATCAGTTTTGGGAACATAATTAAATGCTTTTAGACTAAAACAAATGCTAAAATGCGCTAATTAGTAGTCAAAATTCTCACTAATCAACTTTCCCAAACTTAAGTTTTTGCTTGTCCTTAAGCAAATAAGTTAGTTCCCACATCCACAAGTTAATGGCCATTCTAGCTAATCAAAGGTGAGTCATTCACACATTAATTGGGATCAATAATTACCCACACCATTTATGAATTATCTACAAGGCAACAAGTTAAACTTTTATGCGCATATAGTTCTAATGTGACACTTGAGCATCAAGAGTTGACTTAATTCATCAAAGAAGGTCGCTCTTTCATATAGGTCATTATGGATTCCAAACTCCTCCTACTCTACTCTCTGTTTGCCTATCTCGTTTAAAATTTTTAGCACTCAATCCAAAGATTTGCGAAAAGTTCACTTATCTCTCTCAAGAGAATGTCGCAAGTACGACTTTAAGTACCATAGGCTTCCCCCTCATGTAGATCGCCACTAATGTGAGCTCAGTCGGCTTGAAATCACGTAGGGATTTTTCAGAATGTAATGAAGGCTTTCGGACTAAGGTTGGTTATACTATGGTAGAGCAGGTTCATCTTTCCTTAGCACTCCATTGTTTTTTGTTCTTGGCTCATGCTTTGCCAATTCTTTAAGGCACTTTATTTTTTCTTTACCTTGGGAAATTAGAGAGACTTAATATCACGCTTTCTTGATCATGACATTAATTTTCTCCCTTTTTGATTTCTTCATGCTTTGCATCATTACTTTTCTTTGAATCCCTTCAACTCTTCCACTTATTCACTTTCTTTTGCATTTTTTTCTTGTCTTTCCTTCTCATTATTTATTTTATCTTTTCGTGCCTTGATACCTCTTTTAAGCTCCTCGTCTCTCCCCCAAATTTACGTTTTTAGCCAATTATTTCACAAGAGTGTTAAGGAAAGCTCGGGTGCAAAGATAGGGTCACGACAAAACGGGTACATGCTTGTAACATGGTTATCAAATGAGAAAGGCTTGAGGCTAAAATGGGTTGACTAGGGATAACAATATTTGTAGGTAATGGAGAATTCAAGCGGGTCAAGGAAAGCCTACAATCACTTCTCAAGCCAAGCAAAACTTACGATTTCGCCTTAAAACACATTCGGGGCAAGTTCTAGACCATTCGCACGGGTACTTGGACTTGCAACAAAAATATCTCACCTATCTTATGCAACTGGATTGTTAAAGAGGATAGAGTCGAGGGCCCACAATGACCACATTCAAGATTGAAAATCACTAGGTTCGATTAAACCACTCGATGATTGCCTAAGTCAACACAAGAGTCACACGGTCACTAACTAGAGCTATTTCTTTCCAAAAGACTTGTTTTTAACCATAAGCACGTAGTTAAGTGTGTTGGTACCAAGTGAAGCATGTTTGACTCTTCGAGCTTAACGTAATTAGGTCTTTTTATTCATTACTACTATTATTATTACCTAAACACCAAAACGGACCCAGTCCCTTAAGAAGGTTGTCATGCCATCCATCATTGGGATGAATTACCCGGTTCACACAAAAAATACCTTAGGAAAGAACCGTGACATTAAGAAAACCAAAGGCTTGTTATCTACTGTAACACAAAAAGAAGCTATTAAATCAGAAAGAAGCGACTAATTCAAAAAGAACCTATTTATTTAAACACTAACTAATAAGAGAACACATGTAAAGAAGCTACAAAGTAAAAACTATCGAAAACATAATGAATATATATAATGAAAGAAGATATATACATAATGAGGGAGGAAAAGAGAGAATATATACATAATAAGGAAAAAGAAGAAAATACGGTCCCCAATGCTTAATAAAATAAGCGTAAAGGAAGGGTAAGAGTGAAGAAAACTCCATATGGCTCCTTGGTTATCTCTATGTCCACGACAGCATCACCGACCTCAGTCACATCCAGCTGGATCTCATCATCATCAACTTCAGGAGTGGCTGGGTTGGTGAACATCCGACGTATTGCCTCGACAATGTCAGCATCAAGGTGTGGCTCCTCAGACTGGCCAGCTGGTGCTGTAGGATCTCGTCCTGGGCAGTGCGGGTCAATCAACATGTCAAATAGAATGTCTCCTGCTGCCGCAAACTTAGTAACTTGTCTCTGGATCTTGTCCACTAACTTCTTGGAGGCCTAGTACTTCACATCTTCTTCACTTCCTTGCCCAACTCTTCTATTAGTGACCCATGCTGCACCAAAGTGGCCATGATTGTGTTCTAATTCTCTTAGAGCTTCTTCAAAGTTTCTTCAACTGGGGGGGGGGGATCTGGGGTGCCAGAATAGAGGACTGTGCTACAACATTACTAGATATGTCAAACAGCTTTGCAGTAACTGTATGCATCCATTTGTTGAGGTGGAATGTGTAATGGGGGCTGCTGGAGGCATTGAGGTTGAAGGTGGGGTCATAGCTGTTGCACTAGTTGAAGGCTCTGCTGAAGTGGAAGGCATGTCGAGTGAATCTGCAGCTACCACCGATGGCTCATCAGACTGGCCTATGGTGGTAGTCGGCTGACCTTTTTTCTTAGGGTTGTGTGCATCCATCAATGAATACCATGAGAAGGGCTTCTTCGCCCTCATCTTCGTATCAAAATCTTTCGGCTCCACCCGTGCATCCCTAAGATACTCAGTAATGGTGTTGGGATACAGGTAGGAGGTATCATCTTGCCTGGAGACCACAAATATTTTGGCCAACATCATGTCACCCACATTGATCGGGTACCCGGCCATGATGGAGGCGACTAGAACTACTCGGTGGATAGGAAAATTTGTCTCATTCTGACACGGGTCGAGTCGGCTACATACAAAGGTCTTCCACCCCTTCGCCTTAAAACTCGGGGTGTTTCTGTGAATAGACACCCCTACGGTAATCCATGGTGGTGGTGGCCCAGGAGCTGCCAGAATCTCAACTAGCCATGGGCGAGATGCATCTCCCATTGCCAACTTCTCCAAATACTGTGCGGGCTTAACATCATCAAAACCCAAGTAGGTGTTCAATGTGTGCTAGTCAAAGCACACCTTCAGGTTCCTCAGTTTAGTTATCTTTGTCCCTTTCTTGATGTGCGCCACATTGGCATAGAACTCCCGGCCAAGATATTCCTTTGCATCCACTATGCTCTGGGTGAACCACATCTACCCTTTTAGCTCTCGGAACTGCCTCAAGACTGCTGGGTTATACCTCACCGGCCATGATCCACAGAAACTAGTGAAGGCACCCATACTGACGAACCGATCCTCCCAAACCTCTTTATTCTTTGACTACTCAAGGCCGATAACTGTAGTCGTTGGTGCCTCATGGATAGGTGTAGAGGAGTGCTCGAAAGCCTGACTAGCACTTTCCGAACCCTCGGAGGTGCTATGTGATGTGGAAGGCTCGTCTCGGAGTTTATACCTTCTTAATGGCTTTGATTGGACAATCGGGAGCTCTTGAGCCGAGTTGCCCTCCGATGCTTCCCTAGACGGGGCATAAGAACTGGATTCGGAGGGTTCTACATTTCTCCCTCGGCCGACTGTAGCCTTCTTTGTGATTATCTTTTGGAGGGCGAGGGGTAAAACACTCTTGCCTCAACCCCTAGAAGGTTCACCCCTCCCCTTTGAAGTATCACCTCTGCCTCGAGATCTAACCATTTTCTGTACCAAGCAACAATAGGTGTTAGTTGTAATTCAAGTGCAAACATACAAGAACACACCAAAGAGACAGTGAACACTATAGTGTAAAACATGCTTGTAGGGTAGGGGAGTGAGGTCCGCAGAACTATCACTGTGTCGGCAGACTGGGCATTACAGACCGCATAATTTAATCTTGCGGCTGCAGAATTGGATTTGCGGTCCGCACAATTGTCAGTGCGACTGCAGAATTGGATTGCGGTCCGCAAAATTGTCATTGCGGCCGCAGCTCAGCTACCACCAATATGCCAACTCTATGATAATAGAGAATGTGCTATTTTGCGGCCACAATCACTTTTCTGCGGTTCGCACATTTTCCATTGCGGACGCATATGTGAGTCATCAAATTGACAACTCTTTGATAATAGAGAACTAGTTGTTCTGCAGCCACGATGGGATTTCTGCGGTCCACACATTTTTCATTGCGGCCGCAGGATCATGCTTGAATAAAGTAACTTGATTTTAGCTTCTGTGGACTGCACAATTTCTTGTGCGGTCGCAGATTTCAACACAATTACGATCAGAGTTCTAGGGTTTGAAATTTTTGCATAAATTTGACATGGTGGTAGTGTATAATCATGAAAACCTATTTACCCATTCCCCATAGAGAAAGTACTAGTTGACCCACTACAGTTTTAAACCTACACAGTTGTATAATTGAATTCTAGTGACAATTGGCCTAAAACTACTTAATAAGTTGTAAATTAAACTAAAAATTGAAAAATTCTACAAGTAATTGAGGCATACCGGAGTTAAAGTAGTGCAAATGAGTGATCACAGATGTTGAGTGCGTGTGGAAGATGATTTTAATGTTTTAGACTTGTGAATGCTCAGAGGGGAAAAAAGTAACAGTAGTCCTAGGCCTTCTATTTATATTGGATGATTTCGACTAAGAGAAAGAGAGTTGAGTGCGGCCGCAGAATTTTCTGTGCGGCTGCAGAATTTGTTGCGGACCGCAGATTTTATCTTGAGACCGCAATTTGGCCATTTCACTAACAAACCAATGTCAGAGAGTTGTCATTTTTCTATTTCAAATTGTGTGGTACTCAATGTAATTGTGCGACCGCAGATTACCTTTTGCTGTAGCAACCAAAAGTTTGCGGTCCGCACAATAAATTTTCGGTCCTCAATTCTTTCCACACTTAGCCAATTTTCTGGGCATAATTCCTATAAAGTACACTTATTCCTGCAACATACTTCAAAACTAATTAGCACCAAAATAACACCTAACTACGAAAGACGAAAAGAAAAGAAAAAGGAACATGGGTTACCTCCCAAGAAGCGCCTGATTTAACATCGCGGCACGACGTAGATTACGATCATTTGAAATGAATCACTGCCACCACGTGGCCATCATCAACCTTTCCCAAATAGTGCTTCACCCAGTGACCATTGACTTGGAAAACCTCATTATTTTTATTCTTCAAGTCCAATGCACCAAAAGGCGTTACACCCACAATTTCATAGGGACCACTCCATTTAGATTTCATCTTTCCGAGAAGCATGAACAACAAAAAAAGATCTCCCACCTTTAACTCCATGTTCCGAATGTATTTGTCATGGAGGTATTTTATCTTCTCTTTGTACAAGGAAGAACTTGCATAGGCATGGTACCGGAACTCATCCAATTCATTCATATGTGCAACCCGCAAGTTGGCAATTGCATCCCAATCAAGATTCAATTTCTTTAAAGCCCACATAACTCTGTACTCAAGTTCCACAGGAAGATGACAAGCTTTTCCAAACACCAGCCGGTATGGAGACATCCCGATGGGAGTTTTGAAAGTAGTCCGATAAGCCTATAGTGTATCATCAAGCTTCTTTAACCTATCTGTCCGGTTAGCATTCACTGTTATGGACAAGATACTCTTTATCTCCCGTTTGGAGACTTCTACTTGACCGCTTGTGGATGATAGGGAGTCGTAACTTTATGAGTGACACCATACTTGCTAAGCGAAAGTCAAAAGCCTTGTTGCAAAAATGCGACCCTCATCGCTTATTATAGCCCGCGGAGTACTAAATCTTGTGAAAATATTCTTTTTCAAGAACGCCACCACACTTATTGCTTCATTGTTAGGTATAGCATTGGCTGTAACCCATTTAGACACATAGTCAACCGCGATCAAGATGTAGGTTTTTCTACAAGAACTCACAAAAGGATCCATGAAGTCAATACCCCACACATCAAAGATATCAATCTCCAAAATGGTAGTGAGAGGCATTTCATTCCTCTTCGAAATTCCACCGGCCCGTTGACATTCATCACATCTTTTCACCATATCACTTACATCTTTGTAAAGAGTGGGCCAATAGAAATCGTAACTTAGCACTTTGGCCGCCATTCTTGATCCGCCATGGTGACCACCATAAGGTGAAGAATGGCAAGCCTCAAGAATAATATTTTTCTTTTCGTCTGGTACTCGTCTTCTAATTACCTCATCCGTGCAAATCCGAAAAAGGTATGGCTCGTCCCAATAATAATCTTGACAATCCAGTTTGAGCTTTTTCATTTGATTTGGAGAGAACTCATCCGGGATGATTCCACACACAAGGAAGTTTGCTAGATCCGTGAACCATGGCACCTCTTTTATTGAAATAGCCAAGAGTTACTCATCGGGGAAGTAGTCATTGATTTGAAGTCCATCATGCGGCCTCCCCCCTCCTCCAAATGAGACAAGTGGTCCACCACTTGATTTTCACTCCCTTTTCGATATTGGATGTCAATATCAAACTCTTGCAACAATAGCACCCATCTCATCAACCGATCTTTGGAATATTTCTTGATTATAAGATAGCTAAGTGCCGCATGATCCGTGTGAACAATAACCTTTGCACCCATCAAGTACGGGCGAAACTTCTCAATTGCAAACACAATGGCAAGAAGCTCTTTCTCCGTAAAGGTGTAGATGACTTGGGTATCATTCATGGTCTTACTATCATAGTAGACCGGATGAAAAGTCTTGTTGATGTGTTGCCCCAAAACTGACCCAACCGCTATATCACTAGAATCGCACATGAGCTCAAAAGGAATACTTTAATTAGGAGCAGTGATAATGGGAGTGGTTTTCAACTTGAACTTTAGCAATTCAAAGGCTCTCATGCAATTATCATTGAAGTGAAACTTAGCATCTTTCTCTAAGAGCTTGAACAACGGGTTCACAACTTTAGAAAAATCTTTGATGAAACGTCGGTAGAACCCCGTGTGACCTAAGAAACTTTGCACGCCTTTCACCGAAGTTAGAGGTGTAAGTTTAGAAATCACCTCAACCTTTGCCTTGTCGACTTCTATGCAATTCTTTGAAATTTTGTGGCCAAGTACAATGCCCTCCTCGACCATGAAATGACATTTCTCCCAATTTAGCACCAAGTTCGTTTCTTCACACCTTGCCAATACTTTATACAAATTTGCCAAGCAATCATCAAAGGAATCCCCGACCACCAAGAAGTCATCCATGAATACTTCAAGGTAGTCCTCGACCATATCCGTAAAGATCGCCATCATACACCTTTGAAAAGTCACCGGTGCATTACATAAGCCAAATGACATCCGCTTGAAAGCAAAAGTACCGTAGAGACATGTGAAGGTTGTTTTCTCTTAATCTTTCGGAGAAATAAGGATTTTGTTGTAGCCCGAATATCCATCTATAAAGCAATAGAAATCACGACCAAACAACCTATCAAGCATTTGGTCAAGGAAGGGAAGTGGAAAATGATCTTTCCTTGTGACTTTGTTTAGCTTGCGATAGTCCATACACACTCTCCACTCGATCATCGTTCTTGTAGGAATCAACTCATTCTTGTCATTGGTGACCACCTTCATGCCCCCCTTCTTTAGGACACATTGCACCAGAGAAGTCCACGAACTATTGGAAATGGGGTAGACAACCCGGCATCCAACCATTTGATAATTTTCTTTTTTACCACGTCTTGCATAGCTTCATTGAGTCTCCTTTGATGTTCAATGATGGTTTGGCATCCTCCTCCAAGTTAATTTTGTGCATGCAAAATGTGGGGCTTATTCCCCGAATATCCACCAAAGTTGACCCAATAGCCTTCTTCCTTTTGTGGAGCACCGCCAATGTAGAGTCAACTTGGACGTTAGTCAAACAAGAGGAAAGAATAGCCGGTAAAGTATAGCAAGGACCAAGAAATTCATACAGAAGATGTGGAGGCAATGGCTTCAAGTCCAAGGTAGGAGGCTCTTCAATTGAAGGCTTTGTAGGGGGAATTTTCCTATTTTCAAGATCCAAGGAAAGTCTCCGGGGTGCATAGTTGTACGACCTCATTCCTTGCAAAGAATTCACACATTTCATGAAGCCATCCATCTCGTCATCATCAAAGTTGAGCAAGACGACCTCCAACATATCACCCACATTAATCGTGGCACTTGTATCATTAATAATCATATCGGTCACCAAGTCCACGAAAGAACACACTTTATTGCTATTTGGTTGCCGCATAGATTTGCACATATGGAACACCGCCTTTTCATCACCCACCCGAAAACTGAGTTCTCCAGCTTCCACATCAACAAGATCCTTACTCGTAGTAAGGAAAGGTCTTCTAAGAATAATCGGCACCTCATAGTCCACTTCACAATCAAGAATAACAAAATCCACCTGAAGAATGAACTTATCAACCCAAACTAATACATCTTCAATCACTCCCAACGCTCTCTTCATTGTACGATCGACCATTTGTAATCTCATAGATGTGGGTCTTGGTTGCCTAATTCCCAAGGTCTTGAAAACCAAATAAGGCATCAAATTGATACTTGCCCCAAGATCTCAAAGAGCTTTAGCAAACTCGACACTTCCAATGGTACAAGGGATTGTGAAAGCACCGGGATCTTCTAATTTAGGAACCAACAAATGCACAATTTCACTCACTTGATGAGTGACTTTAATAGTTTCAAAATTCATCGATCGCTTCTTTGTCACCAAATCCTTCATAAACTTTGCATAACTAGGCATTTTCTCCAAGGCTTCCACTAATGACACATTTATCGAGAGACTCTTCATCATGTCAATGAATTTTTTGAATTGATTCTCGCCATTTTGCTTGGCGAGCCTTTGAGGATATGGAGGAGGTGGCTTAGGCAATGGTGCCTTAGTCTTTTGCACTACCAGTTTTGGTATGTCAATAACTTAATCCCTAGACGGGTTCACTTCCTCCTGAGTCTCTTCCACAGTGTCATCAATATCAATCTGCACTTTATCATTTGCTTGCACCACATTGTTCGAGATCTCTTGTTCTTCTTCGTCTACCACTTGTTCATCATCCACAAGTTGCCTTTGACTTGAGGTGGGTGCATTACCACATCTTTCACTTCTTATAGTAACGGCCATGACCCGTATTGTTCCCAC
Organism: Nicotiana tabacum; assembly: GCF_000715075.1. Lineage (NCBI taxonomy): Eukaryota > Viridiplantae > Streptophyta > Magnoliopsida > Solanales > Solanaceae > Nicotiana > Nicotiana tabacum. The sequence goes on along the minus strand of NC_134096.1, from coordinate 136,536,434 downwards.
CCTTTGGGTTCACCACCGTGTCACTTGGTAGTGCCCCCTTAGGATGAGAATTTAAAGCTTGAGAGATTTGCACTTCTAAGTTGCGAATCGATGTGTTATGTGAATCAAGTTGGGCATCGGAAGTGGCATTCTTGTCCATCATTTGCTGTAAGATGTTCTCAATATGGCCCATTTCATTGTTGGAAGAACTAAGGCCATGGGAAGAATAAGGGGGTGGGTAGCTCGGTTGTTGATACATCGGGGGCCTTTGAAAACCTGACCCCCGATTTCCTTGATTGTTATTATACCCGCCTTGATTGTTGCCTCCCTAATTGCCTTGGTTATTGTTGTTATGCCAATTCCCTTGATTATTGCCTCCACTCTAATTGCCTTAATTGTTGTTGTTATTCTAATTGCTTTGATTGTGAGAATTCCAATTTCCTTGATTGTTTTGAGGTCTCCATTGTTGTTGGCTTGGGACTTGGAAGTTGTTTCTTTGGTCTTGAAAGTTGTTCACATATTGGACCTCTTCTTTTTGGTCATTGTAGAAATCCTCTTGCTCAAACCCACTATCTTCTTGCACAAAAGTTTTCACTATTTGTTGCACTTGTAGACCCTTTGATCTCCATTTTTTCACCATCATGTTTACTCCCTCCATTGCATTGAATTGCCTCGGGTTTTGACCTTGTTAAAGTTGAGCCTTTGCCAATTGGTTCATGGTGGTGGTCAATTCGGCTATGGCTTGCCCATGGTCATGCAATTCTTTGTGAAGGTGAATCACATTGGGATCCCTTTGTGGAACATTTGCCCGGGATTGCCATGCCAATGAAGTATATACCATCTCATCCAAAATATCACACGCCTCCGCAGTTTCCACCGGCAAGTTGGTTCACTACATATTTGTAACACCCCGGAAAATTTCTAAGTATTTAAGTGTAAAGCCCCGTAAAATTTCGCAAATGAATTCAAGGTTTCGTGGTATCGGAGTAGGCATACATGTTTGAGGATGCGGTTCGGACTTTTTGGATTGAACAGTGCGCTGGGAAGTGGAAGAAAATGTTGGGTAGAAGTAGGCATTTTTGCGGCCTATTTTGCGACCGTAGAATGGTCACAGAGTGGGTCAGTTTTTAGGGTCATTTTGATGTCAAATTTTGCGGCCATTATGCGATCGCATAACCACTTCGTGGGCCGCACCCTTCTCGCATATCCTGCTTTGGTATTTTTCGGAGAGAGGTTCTGCGGTGCACTATGCAACCGTATAACCGTTTTGCGGTGCATTATGCGACCGCAGAACAGGTCTGCGGGCCGCATAGTGACTGCAGACCGGGTCAGTCACGCCCATTTTTGGAGGCCAAATTATGCGGCCGATATGCAAACTGCATATCAATTATGCGATCGCAGACCTTGTTCCGGAACTTTATTTTTGGATTTTTAAAACTCTACCCTACTTCGTTAAAATAGATGTAAGGTGCCATTTTTTAGTAAAATCTGATATTTTAGAGTGAGAGAGTTCCCTAGAGTAAGAAGGTGTTCCTCAATAATTGTTCTTCAATTCTTGCTCAAATTTTGGAAGATTAAGAAGGGAAACTCACTAGGCCTTCATCCTAAGAGGTAAGATTCTATACCCTAACCCTCAATTTCGAATTTTGTCTAGAAATGGGTAATTAGCAAGGTAATTTTGGGCATGAGAGTTGTTTATTTTACATGCATGTGTTATCAAAGGGTGTAAGAAGATTGTTGAGCTAAAAATGGTAAAGATTGGGTTGTGGGATGATGAAATCCTCCATAAAAGGACCTTGAAACCTTAATGCACACCTAGTGTTTGATAAAATGCTCAAATGAGCTAGAACCATGAGCATCTTCCTAATTTTGGTTCAATTTGATATATTTTGTAAAATAGATTGAAGTTGCTAAGAATTCTAGAACATTTTAGAGTTTAAGGAAGCTCCATTGAGGTATGTTAGCTAAACTCCTCTCCTATAACTAAATCCCACGGTATTCATGCAATTTATGTAAAGTCCCGAATTGTTCATTATGAAAGTGGCTATTCCAAATAAGCTTATAATGAAAGATATATGTACAATATGTATCCCAAGATGATTTTACTATGTTATGTTATCATTTGAGAATATGTTCAAAGTATGGGTTGTGCGTTAATAATATTGTGACTTCAAGTCGAGTTCAAACGAAGGATATTATGCCAAATTTTGTGAAAAAAAAACTCTATGTGCCTAAGACTCTTAATTGCTCACATGTGTACTAAAAACATTGATTTATAATGCCTTGTTGTTGATGATGATGATGATGTTTGAAAGTGAAAAGGGTGAGTATGGAATACTAAATGTGGTCATCGTGCCCAGAATGAGAATTATATATGTTGCCAATAGTGCCAATGAAATGAAAGAATGTGTGAACATTATGTGATGAGTTTTAGCTCCTTTATAAAATAATGTCATTAATGTCCTATGATCACCTGTGGCTATTACAAGTAATCAATAGTATGAACATGAATTGTGGCCGTTTACCAAAACATGAATAATGTTATGAAATCCCGTGGACGGTCTATGAAACACATAGGTATATTGTATTATGAAATCCTGTGGACGGTCTATGAAACGCATTGGTATAATGTGTTATGAAATCCTGTGGACGGTCTATGAAACGCATAGGTATATTGTGTTATGAAATCCTGTGGACGGTCTATGAAATGCATAGGTATATTATGTTATGAAATCCTGTGGATGGTCTATGAAACACATAGGTATATTGTGTTATGAAATCCTGTGGACGGTCTATGAAACGCATAGGTATAATGTGTTATGAAATCCTGTGGACGGTCTATGAAATGTATAGGTATATTATGTTATGAAACCCTGTGGACGGTCTATGAAACACATAGGTATATTGTGTTATGAAATCCTGTGGACGGTCTATGAAACGCAAAGGTATATTGTGTTATGAAATCCTGTGGACGGTCTATGAAACGCATAGATGCATTGTGTATGAGATGTATAGGTATACGGTATGAATAAACACTATGGACGGTCTATCAAAATGCATAAGTGTATAATATGATATGTGAACACAAAGGACGATGCAGACAATAGGTGCCACTTTCGTTGTCCTCGTTTGTACATGTTGTTTCAATTACATTATATTATGTGTTCCACGTATAGATCTGTAATGACCCGACTTATCATTTTAAGAATTTACGCCTTGTTCAGTGACTTAAAGTCTCGAATAGCTTCGTAATATATATTATGACCCGCGAGTGTGGTCGAGTTTGATTTTTGGAAGATTCGGAATTTAATTAAAAGAACAATTCTCATTTTTGAAGCTTAAATGAAAAAAATAATTGACCAGAGATTTGACTTATGTGTAAACGACCTCGGATTCGAATTTTGATGATGTCAATAGCTAAGTATGGTGATTTTGGACTTAGGAGTGTGTCGGAAAAATTATTTGGAGGTCCATAGTGGAATTAAGCTTGAAATGTTAAAAGTTGAATTTTTGGGAAGTTTGACCGGGGGGTTTGACTTTTTCATATCGAGGTCGGAATTCGATTCTGGAAATTGGAATAGCTTCGTTATGTCATTTATGACTTGTGTGAAAAATTTGAAGTCATTCCGAATTGATTTGATGTATTTCGGCACAAGATATAGAATTTGAAAGTTCAAAGTTTATTAGGCTTGAATTGAGGTATGATTCGTGGTTTTAGCGTTGTTTGATGTAATTCAAGGCTTCTACTAAGTTTGTATGATGTTTTAGGACTTGTTGGTATATTTGGTTGAGGTCTCGAGGAGCTCGGGTGAGTTTCGGGGTATTTTCGGACCATTTCTAGGCCATTTTTAATTGTTGGTTTCTGCCTAGAGAGGTGTGCATCGCGATCGCAAACTTTTGGTCGTGTTCGCGAAGAGCAAACAGCAGTTTGGGGCCTTGTGAATCGCGATCGCAGAAGCTCTTTTGCGATCGCGTAGAACAAATCTCTGTTGCACTGACCCGACTTTGAAAGCTTATATCTCGCAATCTATAAGAAATTTGGAGATGATCCAAAAACAAAGTTGTAGCCCTTGATGTCTAGTTTTCGGAAAAGTAAACCATTTGTTATTTGGAGTTGTGTACAAAACGTTATGGTGGATACACTTAAGAATAAGTGTTAATATAATTATCTAAATTTGCATTAATGAAGGTTTTGCTTTATGCTGAGTAATTTCTATTTCTATTGATTGTTTTTTGGTGTTATATACATTGTGTGGGGCCTTGGACTATTTGTTGTGAAATTAATTGATTTTTGTTATATCTTTAGAATTTGGTTGTGGCCATTGGGCAAATTATGATATGAATTGATTTTATTATGTTACCGTGTTAATTTCCCGTGTAAATTGTTGTATTGTGTGAGTTATTATTTTGGGGAGATAAGGGTGGCATTTCACCGTTGATATTATGTGGGTATAAGGGTGGCATTTCACTATTGTTGTGTTTGTTAGAATATTGTCTGGGCGGAGCAATAATGGTGGCTATAGGAGCGATAAGGGTGGCAATAGGAGCGATAAGGGTGGCTATTGATATTGTCTGGGCGGAGTGATAAGGGTGGCTATAAGAGTGCTAAGGGTGGCAATATGAACGATAAGGGTGGCTATTGTCAGGGACGATATGTGATGATGTGGGGTTGTGGTGTTGATAATTTTCATGTGATGTTATGATTTTCTTGTTTTACTTTTATACCTTGTGCAATTTGTCTTGTTATTGGTTAATTGATAACAATCTGATTTATGTTGAAATTGAGAGCTTGTGGCTATTGCCAGGCAGATTATAAATTGAAATGTGGGCATGAGTAAATAATGAGGATATTTGGCACGTGAATTGTCCGTGCAATTATGATATGAAATGTGGGCACGAGGTGCTGTGATGAAATGATGATGATAATTGGCACGTGAATTGTCAGTACAGTTGTGATATGATTTAAATTATGGGCACGAGGTGTCGTGAAAATATGAAAATGGGCTGAGACCCGTGTTTACGAAAAATATGAAAATGGGCTGAGACCCGTATTTTTTTAATTATGAAATGAGGTGTCACATGGTGACTTTTTAATTGAAAGAATTATATTCAAAATATTTATTTGGAAGGATTTTTATTCAAAAAGAATTATATAAAAGAATTGTATTTGAAAGATAATTATTTGAGAAAATTATATTTGAAAAGATTTATTGAAAGAATTATATTTGAAAAATAATTATTTGAGAAAACTACATTTGAAAGAGAGTTATTTGGAAGAATCTTATGTGAAGGATATTTATTTGAAAAACTTGAATTAATTGAGCGTACATGTATTATTAATTGTTGAGTGATGTTTATGGTATTCTTGTTGTCGTGTTGCGCATACCACTGGTTGTTTTATCCTGTCCTTATTGCTATTTGTTTCCTAGTATTTTGTATATTATATTGCATAGGTTATTAGACTAGTGAGTGTCTTGACTGTACCTCGTCTCTACTCTATTGAGGTTAGTCTTGATACTTACTGGGTACCGACCGTGGCGTACTCATACTACACTTCTGCACATTTTTGTGCAGAGCTAAGTATTGAAGATAACGAACTTGAGCAGAGTTTAAGAGGGATCGTAAGGATTCAAGGTAGAGCTGCTTGGTCGTTGCAGTCCCTTGGAGTCTTTTCATTTTATTGTACTGTTAACTTGTAATCAAACAATATTGTATATTCGGTCCTTGTGATCATTCTATGTATTCAGTTAGAGTTCGTGACTCAATACTACCAGTCTTGGGAGGTTGTGTACTGTAATTATTTCCGTTGTTAGTTTAAAAAAAATGGCTTCAAAAATGTAATGGAAATCGGCTTACCTAGTCTTAGAGACTAGGTGCCATCACGACTCCTGTGGTGGGATTTTGGATTGTGACAAGTTGGTATCAGAGCTCTAGGTTCATAGGTTCTACGAGTCACGAATGAGTCTAGTAGAGAATTGCGGATCGGTATGGAGACGTCTCCACTTATCTTCGAGAGGCTACAGAACTGTTAGGAAATTTCCATTTCTTTCATTCTTGTCATGCATAATTTGTTGAATTTGGAATTTGAACCTTTGTATCTCCATTCTCTCGCAGATGATGAGGACACGTGCTACTGGATTAGCTGAGCAGGCATCCACACATACTGCTAGGGTTGCAAAAGGTCGGGGCCGAGGTAGAGGCTGAGGTAGAGGTCGAGGAAGGGCACGTGCTGCGACTAGAGCACCTGTTGTTACCCCCGGACTTCAAGAGACTTTAGCACAGTTCCTGAGTATCTTAGGTACACTAACTCAGGCGGGATTGATCTCTGTTGTACCAAACATTCCGCAGATTGGGGGAGTAGCTCAGATTTCTATCTTAACTCCAGAGCAGCAGGTTCACTTTGGTCAGGTTTCGGGTGTAGTACCGGTATAATCTGTTATTCCGGTTCGACCTGAGGTCAGGCCCGAGGCATCAGAAGAAGAACAAAAGAGACATGAAAGGTTTAAGAGGTATAGTCCACCTACTTTTAGTGGCACAACTACAGAGGATGCCCAAGAATTTCTAGAAACTTGTCACCGTATTATCCGCACCATGGGTATTGTGGAGGTGAGCGGAGTTGCCTTTACTACATTTCAACTGTCAGGCGCAGCGTATCAGTGGTGGAAAATCTATGAAGAAGGTAGACCAGCCGATGCCACACCACCAACTTGGGCTCAATTTTAAGAAATGTTCTTGAAAGAGTTTGTTCCCCAGACTCTCAGAGATGCGTGGGGCGCAGAGTTTGAACGGTTACGTCAGGGCACTATGACAGTGTCAGAATATGCTATCAGGTTTAGTGAGTTAGACCGTCATGTACCTATCTTGGTTCCTACAATCAGAGAGCGAGTCCGCAGATTCATTGAGGGGCTCGAATATGATATTAAAATATGCATGGCTCGAGAATTGCAAACTGATACTCCATTTCAACAAGTAGTAGAGATTGCAAGGAAGATTGAGGGTGTTTTAGGCAAGGACATGGAGTCTAAGGAGGCCAAAAGGTCTCGAAGATCTGGAGGGTTCAGTGGATTTTACTCTTCAACTAGAACCCATTATAGAGGAGGCTCGAGCAGTCGGTCAGCTCAGTCCGCACATCAGATTACTCGGAGTGCTCCAGTTTACAGTGCACCACCGATACGAGATTCTTATAGTGTTTATTCCAGTTATCCGGCACAGACTCAGTACGAGCAGTCGCGACCTCAGAGGGGTTGTTATGAGTGTGGTGATACTAGGCATATCATGAGAGATTGTCCCAGACTTGGGAGGGGTGGATTTCATCAGAACACTCCAGCTACAAGCTTTATTCCAGTTGATACTCCACCTGCACAGTCTGCTAGAGGTGGAGGACAGGCGGGTAGTGGGCGCCTAAGAGGTGGAGGCCCGACCCATTGATTTAATCACTATGATTTGGCTGAGGCCAATACACCAGATGGTGTCGTAATAGGTACAATCCCGATTTTTATTATAAAAGGATATTTTCCTTAATCTGATTCGGTTCTGAATATTGAGGTGAGTCCTCCTATTATGCTCCACTTATGGGTGAGTTTCGTAAATTTGTGACTCACTTATATGTTTATCCCTGTTGGGAGATTTGATGGTGTGAGCCAGTGTCTGTCATTTACTTTTGTACACCATTGAGGGCTATAAGTCCAAAAGTAATTTTTATTATTCATTATAGTGGGTTTAATGTATTTCGGAATAATTGATTCTAATTTTTATGAATTATACGCCCTACCGGTATGAGGGTTCATTATGTGTTGTGAAAACAGTTTATGAAATATATTGAAAAAGAAGAAAGAAAGGAAAATTGAAATTTCAGTTGGCACAATGTGCAAAATACTTGTGATTCAAAGTTGAGGACGAGATCCTCACATTTTATATATGATGTGAAATATTTAAACCGGGCTACAAGTCGCGGTGGAAGTTATAAGGACGAGGTCCTTGTGGTGAAATATTTATGAGTTTAAAATTATCCTTGTGTGAAATTAATTTGTACAATAATATCAATAGGGAGTCATGCATGTTAGGCTTATTTGATAATTCTTGTATATTTTTCTGTTCATATTCAGCTATTTTTGTGCTGTAAACATTGAGTTTTAACCTATGAGGTGAGTGCCCAGGTGGCGTTAAATATGACTCATTAATCCGAGTAAGTAATCATGAGGTCTTCATGCCTCACATTCCGTTGTTAGTGTTGTGAAAATTCGAAATGAGGTGGTGGTTAATATGAGATTAATATATGATGCTGGAATTAATTATAAACGGCTTTTAAGACCAGAGATGTGGTGATGAGCATACATATGGTGTGCTTCATGTCCTGATATCATTGTGATAATGCAGTGTTTATAACGATGAGATTGTGTTATTAATATTTACATTGTGGATGTGTTGTTAGGAGTTGTTTTGGTGTTACTCTGGCAGGTGGTTAGGCCCAATTACAGGGGAGACTCTGCAGAAATTTCTGAAAAATTTGGGAGTTAGGAAAACATTTGGGAGATTGAGACGTGCAAAGAAGAGACAAAATTATGTTATGTGTTTGAGGGCGAATCATCCTAAGAGGGGAAGAATATAACACCCCGGAAATTTTTTTGAAGTACTTCAACACTATCAAGAAAATTAATGTGTGCGTAGGCACGAGTTGCTATAGCCAGTTGAGACTACTATCGTGCGTTGTTGTGAAAATCAGACCTTTTGAAATGTTTGGAATGTAAGAAATTGATCTTAAAGTTTACAAATATGGATAAAAGAAATAAACTCAAAGGAGATGATGCTGTCAGGCTTATCTCAAATGCGGTAGCGTGGAATCAACCATGAGTATAGTGTGGGTTGTATATTGGTGTTGGGGAAGTTAAACTCGTTATGTTGTGTTGGAATTACTATTTCCACTTCAGATTATGAAAAATGTGTGTGAAATTGAGATTTTAAAATGAAGTAACTAATGGTAAGAAATTGGTATTGTAGACATGATCACTTTAATGTTTGATTAACGAAAATATATATATTCTCTTTTTTCATGAATGAGTTTGGGTAGAAGGAAATCTAATAGGCTTACTCGGCCGGGTTCACTCGGTTGAGTGCCGGTTGCACTCCTTAGTTATGGGGCATGACAATATTGGTTGGTTGTATTGATCCCCCGATAGAAAGTTTGTTGAATCATGTTCTCCGTCATATCGTTGTTGGGACACTCTTTCACCATTGTTCTATATCGTTCTCATATCTCATGTAGCGGTTCATTGGGCTCTTGTTTGAATGCTAGAATTTCATCCCAAAGAATAGCCATGTGCCCGGGAGAGAAGTACTTAGAAATAAATTTATCCGCTAATTCATCCCAAGTATGAATGGAATGATTTGGCAAACGTTCCAACCAATCTAAAGTTTTCCCCCGTAGAGAGAAAGGAAAAAGCCTTAGCCTCAAAGCATCCTTGGAGACATTTGTTTGTTTACTCCCCCAACACATATCTACGAACCCCTTCAAGTGTTTGTATGTATTTTGACCCTGTGCACCGGCGACGAACCCTCGTTCCTCGAGCAAAGTGAGCATCACGTTGGTTATTTAAAAGTTGTCCGTCCTAATACGGGGAGGGACTATAGCACTTGCATACCCTTCATTCGGCAACACCCCGTGTCGAGCCGCTCGTGGTGGAGGTGGGGGTGGAGCGGGCACATTGTCATAAAGCACTCAGCCTCGTCTATTGGCTTGAGGTTCAAGAGGGACATCATCCATTTAATCATCCTCAACGTCCACATCCCACAAAGGTAAGTTTCTGAGCTCATTGTTTTCCATGATTGTACCTACAATTTCTCAACACGTTAGTAACAAGGAAGGAAAAGAAGATATTCCCAAAAACACACCTAAAAATATAGCTAACACCGTTTTTAGCTCCCCAGCAACGGCGCCAAAAATTGATCTCGTCCAATTTCACACCTCAAATCAAGGTTATGAAATGGTCGATTGCAATAATAATACCCAACAAGAGTCGGGATAGATTTCCACAGGGAGTTATATATGGGAGTTAGGAGTATATATTGTAGTATATGAGTTTGACTATCTTAAATTACACTTCCACAAATTTGGGTTGTTTCTATGTCTAATTTAAAACTAAGATTGCAAAGTTAAGAAATAAAACTAAGAGAATTATTTTTGTTGTTTTACAAGTTTTGTAAAAAGCCTAGGGCTATGACCATCACCTAGGTGTTTGCCTAATGGGATATAAACCTTAATGCTTATTTTATTGATCGGGACGTATTATAACTATCAACTCTCAATTAACCACTCAATACCTCTCGGTCAGAGAGTTATTTTGCCCAATTTGGCTTTCTCAAGTCCAAATGGGTATTACACAAAATGGTTGATAAAAGCTCAAGTCGGGTTATTAATATCTCTAGGCTGAACCCTTTAATTGGGATTATCAATCTCTCGATTGACCCAATTTATTGTTAGCCAAGTTTTCCTAGACTAAGTCTCTCTTTCGCAAGTAGAGACTAAGTCAAATAGGCATGAACTAATGTTTGCAACCATTTATTCCACAAATTAAAGCATGAACAAGGCTAAATAATAACACCCAACCATAAACAAGCATTAAGTTAAACACCCATAAGGTTTACACACTAAGGTTGGGTCATAACCCTAGTAAAAATCTAACTATTCATGCTTGAAATTGAATAAATAGAAGAATAAATACTAATTAAACTCATATTGTAAAATTAAAATGATAAAATCTATGTTAAATTATCCAAAATATGAAAAACTACAAAAAAAAAAAAAGCAAAAAGAAACGGCTATTATAGCTGCTGATGTCAAAAGTTGACCTAAATTTGTGAAACTCGTCTATTTATACAGGGCTGGGAATTTCGGACTAAAATGCCCTTCGGAAGGTTCTGTGGCCGCACAATTCCATGTGTAGTCCGCAGATTTCTTCAACTTGTTAGGACCCTTTGATGACCCAAAAGGTCATCTTATATTTTAGAACTCGAATTTGTGCTTTTAAGAGTTTAAAATCTCATTTTTACCCTCCTCGATTTACGTGTGTAGTCCGTGCAGGTTTTCAAAAACCTTTTATGTTGAAAATTGATGAAAATAAGAATTTATTCCTTAAAAGTTGATTTTAGTTTACTTCGGTCAACATTTTGGGTAAAGGGCCCGGATCCATGTTTTGACGGTCCCGGTAGGTCCATATTAATTATGGGACCTGGGCGTATGCCTAAAATTGAATTCGGAGGTCCCTAGCTTGAGTTATGAATTTTTGATGAAAATTAAAAGTCTGGAGATTATTTATTTTTAAGAATTGATTGATATTTGGCATTGCTAGTATCGGGTCCGTATTTTGGTTCCGGAGCCCGGTACAGGTTCATTATGATATTTAAGACTTATCTGTGAAATTTGGCGAGAAACGAAGTTGATTTGACATGATTCGGACGTCCAGTTGAGAAAATAAAATTTTTAAAGTGTTCTTAAGAATTTCATTTGATTTGGTACTAAATTCGTAGTTCTAGGTGTTATTTTAGCGATTTGATCACGCGAGCAAGTCCGTATGATATTTTTAGACTTGTGTGCATCTTTGGTTAAGAGCCCCGAGGGCTCGGACGAGTTTCGGATAGGCTACGGAGTGAGATTTGGCTTGGAAAACACTGCTGGTACATCTGATATTATCGCATTTGCGAAGATTCAAGGTCGCATTTGCAAACTTATCTTCGCATTTGCGAAGGCAGCAGAAGTGTGAAGGGCTTCGCATTTGCGATGACTCCTTCGCATTTGTGAAGCTCAGGTCGCAAATGCGACATCTGCAGCTGATCAAAATGACTTTTGGATGGGAATTTTCATTCATTTCCCAAATTTTCAAGACCTAAAACACAAGAGGCGATTTTCCAAAGACCATTTCTTCCCCAAATCATTGGTAAGTGATTCAAAACTTGTTTCTTTCAATCTTTCACTATATTTTACAAGATTTCAACCTAAAATCTAACGTTTTCATGGTAGAATTAGGAGTTTTGGGTAGAAACTAAGGATTTCGAAAATTTGGGGATTTAGAACTCAATTTGAGGTAGGATTCCAAAACTAATTACACATTCGGGCTCGGGGGTGAATGGGTAAAAGGATTTTGGTCCGAACCTCGAGTTTTGACCAAGCGAGCCCGGGGTCGATTTTTCAACTTTTTGGAGGAAAATTTGGGGGATTTAATTTATGCAATATAATTGATTTCTTAAGCAATATTTGATATTATTGAGTCATTTTTGAATAGGTAAGAGTGGTTTGGAGGTGAATTCCAAAGGAAAAGTTGTGAGTGAGAATTAAGTGGCCTTCAGAGCGAGGTAAGTGTTGTATCTAACCCTGACTTGGGGGAATTAGGAACCTTAGATTACTTGCTAAGTGAAATTCATGTGAGCGGTGTATGTGTGAGGTGACGAGTACTTATGCGCCGCCAATTTACCTATTTTCCATGTTTCTCAGTTTTCCTTATATTGTCTCATTCCTATGCCTAATTGCGATGTGTTATACTAGTGTTGTTTAATTTATCGTTCTTATCATGTTTACGGATTTTCTGGTGATAATTGAGTTTTTATTTCAAAGTTGAGATTGATGTTATGGAACCAAATGTTGAGGTAAGGTTTGTACTTGCTATTCTATCTCCCTGTTGATATTTATGCATTGTATTATGGTTAGGGAGAGTGTTAATGCACGAAGGGTGATGTCGTTCCATATTGGGAGTGTTAATGCACGAAGGGTGATGTCGTGCCATATTGTGAGTGTTAATGCATGAAGGGTGATGTCGTTCCATATTGTGAGTGTTAATGCAAGAAGGGTGATGTTGTGCCATATTATGAGTGTTAATGCACGAAGGGTGATATTGTGCCATATTGTGAGTGTTAATACACGAAGGATGATGTTGTGCCATGATATGAGAGTTAATGCACGAAGGGTGATGCCGTGCCGTTTCTATTTATTTTGTGGTGAGATTGAGAGTAAAAGCACGAAGGGTGATGCCGTGCATTTTTCCTTACTGTATTCATTATTCCTATTGATTCATGGTATATTGACTGTTCCGGTGATCATTCTGTTGTAGTTCTTTATCTTGTATTCCCCTCAATATGTTCCCCTCCCAACATTTTTTGTTTAGTTCTTCATTTCGGTTATTTGTATATACACTGTTAAATTGTACGGGTTGATTTATAGGTACCTTGCCTTAGCCTCGTCACTACTTCGTCGAGGTTAGGCTCGACACTTACCAATACATGGGGTCGGTTGTACTGATACTACACTCTGTATCTTCTGTGCAAATTTTTGATACCGGCTCGGGTTGATCGAGATTTTGCTATTGGTCCGCTGTCCGGAGACTCAAGGTAGATATGTCGGCGTTCACAGACCTTGAAGTCCCTGTCTATCTTTTATGTTCGACTGTTTTTTTCATTCAGACAGTTGTATTTATTTCAGACTATTACTTGTAGTAAATTCTAGAATGCTCGTGAATTGTGACTCCAGATCTTGGTAGTGGTAATTAATATAGTTTTATAAAATTCTGCACCTCTTATATTTCATCTTAGTTAATTATTGTTATTTACTGAATGGAAATAAGGTATTGGTGTAACGAATTTCTAACGTTGGCTTGCCTAGCAAGTGAAATGTTAGGCGCTATCACGGTCCTGTCGGTGGAAAATTTCGGGTCGTGATAGTTGGTATCAGAGAACTAGGTTACATAGGTCTCATGAGTCACGAGCAAGCTTAGTAGAGTCTGAAGGATCGGTACGGAGACGTCTGTACTTATCTTTCAGAGGTTATGGAGTTTAGGAACAATTTCACTTCTATTCTACGCTGTCGTATGATTTCATTCTATCATTGACGATTGAACTTTTCTATTCTTGTCCTCTCACAAATGGCGAGAACACGCACTGCGTCTACAACTGAACATGAGCCAGAGCCCCAGTGACAGCTACGACTAGGGGCAAAGGCTGAGGTCGAAGTCGCGCTAAAGTCAAGGTAGAAGCAGAGGTAGAGCTCAGTCCAGAGCTCGAGAAGCCACACCTGTTGTAGAACCTTAGGTGGATCTTCAGGAGGAGGTTCCAGTTCAGAATGTACCAATTGGACCAGTTCAGGCCCCGGAAGGTTCATAGCCACTCCAGTGCTTCAGGACGCTCTAGTCCGTTTGGTGAGTGTTATGGAAGGCGTGGCCCATAATGGTACATTTCCAGTGGCACCAGCCGTCTTACAGGCTGGGGGAGGAGCACAAACTCCCACTACTCCCGTTGCGGAGCAGATAGCTCCCCAGAATCAGACTCCAGCAACCCCGCCAGTTGGGGTAGTTCAGCCGGTTATTGCGGCACAGACCGGTGATAGGACGCCATGTCTTTTGAGGCCTTATTGAGACTAGATAAGTTTACCAAGCTCTTTCCAGTCCACTTTAGTGGTACACCTTATGAGGACCCACAAGATTATCTTGAACGCTGTCGTGAGGTGCTGCGAAACATGGGCATAGTTGAGACTAGTGGGGTTGATTTTGCTATATTTCATATGACGGGTTCCGCCAGGAAGTGGTGGAGGGATTATACATTGACTAGACCAGTTGGATCACTTGCACTTATCTGGGAGCAGTTCTCTCAGCTATTTCTGGAGAAGTTCCTTTTTGTCACACTGAGAGAGGACTTCCACAAGCAATTTGAGCATCTACAGAAGGGCAGTATGACTGTTACTCCGTACGAGTCCCGTTTTGTGAATTTGGCTCGGCATGCTCTCCTTTTACTACCTACAGAAGGAGAGAGAGTGAGGAGGTTTATTGAGGGACTCACTCACACTATCAAACTTCAGATGGCCAAGGAGATCGGAAATGAGATTTCTTTTCAGACGGCTGCTAATGTCGTGAGGAGGGTCGAGATGGTTCTTGCACAGGAGAGAGGGCAGAGGTCTGATATGAGGCCTCGTCAGTTTGGTGATTTCAGTGGTGCCTCGTCTGGAGGCAGGGGTACTTATGGCAGGGGTCAGGTACCTAGAGGTGGAGGTCAGACCGTTAGAGGTGGAGGACAAGTGGGTAGAAGGCGTCCTAGAGGTGGAGACACATCTGTTATTATATTTTTTTTTATGGTATGGCAGAGGTCGTTACATCAGATGGTGTCGTTATGGGTATGACCTCAATTTAAAATAAAGGAATAATTTCCTTAACTTGATTCGGTTCTGAGTATCAAGACGAGTCCTCCTATTGTGCTTCACTTATGAGTGAGCTTCATAATTCTATAATCTACTTATGTATTTACTCCTATAGGGAGATTCTATGGAGATAACTACGCCTATTATTCCATGTTGGTCACTAATAAGAGCTGTGAGGCCAAATGCGGCTTTCTTTTACTCATTTCGATAAGTTTTGATGTAATTTACGGATAATTAATTACAAATTATGAATTAATTATATGCCCTACTGGTATGAGGGTTCGTTATGTGTTATGAAAAATATTTACGAAATTTATTGAAAAGAAGAAAGAAAGGAAATTGAAATTCAGTTGGCACAATATTCAAAATACTTGTGATTCGGAGTTGAGGATGAGATCCTCGTATTTTTACATGATGTGAAATATTTAAACCGGGCTACAAGCCGCGGTGGAAGTTATAAAAGGACGAGATCCTTATGAGTAAAGAAATTCTTGTGTTTAAGTTCTCCCTTGTGAAATTAAATTTGTACTATAGTACTAATAGGGAGTCATGCCTATTAGGGTTATTTGAGAATTCTTGTATGAAATTCTCTGTGCATATTTGCCAAAATATTGAATTTTGTAACTATTGAGTTTTAACCTACGAGGTAGGTGCTCGCCCAGGTGGAGTTAAATGTTACTCGTTAATTCGGGTAAATAATTGTAAGGTCTTCATGCCTCGCATCTCGTTATCAGTATTGTGAAGGTTTGCAATGAGAGTTTTATTAACATGAGGTTAATTGGCAATTCGGTAATTGATTATGAATAACTATTAAGAACAAATATCCACTGCCAAGAATTGATGACTTATTTGATCACCTTCAGGGTGCCAAGGTATTTTCGAGGATCGATTTGAGGTTTGGTTACCATCAGTTGAAGATTAGGGTATCTGATGTCCCTAAGATAACTTTTCAGACTCGGTATAAGCATTATGAGTTTCTAGTGATGTCATTTGGGCTGACAAATGCCCCAGCAACATTCATGGATTTGATGAACCGGGTGTCCAAACCCTACTTGGATTCCTTTGTGGCTGTGTTTATTGATGATATCTTGATCTACTCCCAAAGTCGAGAGGAGCATGAGCAGCACCTTCGGATCGTTCTTCAGACTCTGAAAGACAGCCAGTTATATGCTATGTTCTCAAAATGCGAGTTTTGGTTGAGTTCAGTTGCTTTCTTGGGTCACGTTGTATCAGCAGAGGGTATTCAGGTGGATCCTAAGAAGATTGAGGCATTCCAGAACTGGCCTAGACCCACATCAGCTACAGAGATCCGTAGTTTCCTGGGTTTGGCGGGCTATTACCATCGATTTGTAGAGGGGTTTTCATCTGTAGCAGCCCCGTTGACCAGATTGACCCAGAAGGGTGCCCCGTTCAGGTGGTCAGACGAGTGTGAAGCGAGCTTTCAGAAGCTCAAGACTGCTTTGACCACGTCACCGGTATTGGTGTTACCCACAGGTTCAGGATCTTATACAGTATATTTTGATGCATCGCGTATTGGTCTGGGTGCGTTGTTGATGCAGGGTGGCAAGGTTATTGCATATGCTTCGCGGTAGCTAAAGGTTCACGAGAAGAATTACCTTGTTCATGATCTAGAGCTGACAGACATTGTTCACGCGTTGAAGATTTGGAGGCACTAATCTTTACGATGTGCCATGTGAGGTATTCACTGATCATTGGAGCTTGCAGTATTTGTTCAAACAGAAGGAACTCAATTTGAGGCAGAGGAGGTGGCTGGAGATATTGAAAGACTATGATATCACCATATTGTATCATCCCGGAAAGGCCAATGTGGTAGCCGATGCTTTGAGTAGAAAGTCAGTCAGTATAGGTAGCCTTGCATATATTCCAGTTGGTGAGAGACCGCCTGCATTGGATGTTCAGGCCTTGGCCAACCAGTTCGTGAGGTTGGATGGTTCTGAGCCCAGTCGTGTCCTAGCTCGTACAGTCACTCGGTCTTCTTTGTTTGAGTGCATAAGAGATCGGCAGGATGACGATTCTCATTTACTTGTCCTTAGAGACACAGTGCGGCATGGTGGTGCCAAGCAGGTTACTATTAGAGATGACAGAGTTTTGAGGATGCAGGGTCATATTTGTGTGCCTAATGTGGATGGACTTCGTGAGTTGATCCTTGAGGAGTCCCACAGTTCCTGATATTCTATTCATCCGGGCGCCGCCAAGATGTATTGGGACTTGAGGCAGCATTATTAGTGGAGGCAAATGGAGAAGGAAAAAGTTGCTTATGTAGCTCGGTGCCTAAATTGTCATCAGGTAATGTGTGAGCATCAGAGACCTGGTGGTTTACTTCAGAGGTTAGATATTCCTGAGTGGAAGTGGGAGCGTATCACTATGGATTTTGTTGTTGGACTCCAACGGACTCAGAGGAAGTTCGATGCAGTTTGGGTTATTATGGACAGGCTGACTAAGTCAGCGTATTTCATTCCTGTGGCAGTTACCTATTTCTCGGAGCGGTTGGCAGAGATTTACAGTCGTGAGATCGTCCGTCTTCACGGCGTGCCCGTGTCTATCATTTCTGATCGAGGTACGCAGTTTACCTCGCACTTTTGGAGGGAAGTACAGCGTGAGTTAAGTACGCGGATTAAGTTGAGCACATCATTCCATCGTTAGACGGACGGACAGTCCGAGCGTACTATTCAAATCTTGGAGGATATGCTCTGTACCTGTGTTATTGACTTTGGAGGTTCTTGGGATCAGTTCTTGCCGTTAGCGGAGTTTGCCTACAATAACAGCTACCAGTCAAACATTCAGATGGCTCCCTATGAGGCATTATATGGTAGATGGTGTAGGTTGCCAATTGGGTGGTTTGAACCGGGAGAGGCTCGGTTATTGGGTACCGATTTGGTACAAGATGCCTTGGATAAGGTCAAGATTATTCAGGATCGACTTCGCACAGCTCAGTCTAGGAAAATGAGTTATGTCGACCGTAAAGTTCGTGATATTGCATTCATGGTTGGAGAAAGATTATTGCTTCGGGTATCGCCCATGAAGGGTGTTATGCGATTTGGGAAGAAGGGCAAGTTGAGCCCTAGGTATATCGGGCCATTTGAGATCCTCGAGAGAGTGTAGAGGAGGTAGCTTATAGACTTGCGTTGCCTCCAGGGTTATCCTCAGTTCATCCGGTATTCCATATGTCTATGCTCCGAAAATATCATGGTGATCTGTCCCATGTGTTAGATTTCAGCTCTGTCCAGTTGGACAAGGATTTGACTTACGAGGAGGAGCCGGTGGCAATTCTAGCCCGGCAAGTTCGCCAGTTGAGATCAAAGAGTTACCCTTCAGTTCAAGTGCAGTGGAAAGGTCAGCCTATTGAGGCAGCTACTTGGGAGTCCGAGTCCGATATGCGGAGTAGATATCTCCACCTTTTCACCAGCCCAGGTACTTTTCTATATCCGTTTGAGGACGAACGGTTGTTTTAGAGATGGAGAATGTGATGACCCAAAAGGCCATCTTATGTTTTAGAACTCGAATCTGCGCTCTTAAGCCTTAAAAAGCTCATTTTTACCCTCCTCAATTTGCATGCACAGTCCGGTCAGGTTTTCGAAAAGCTTTATGTTGAAAATTGATGAAAATAAGAATTTATGCCTTAAAAGTTAATTTTAGTTGATTTCGGTCAATATTTTTGGTAAACGAGCACGGATTCATGTTTTGATGGTCCCGATAGGTCCGTATCGAATTATGGGACCTGGGCGTATGCCTGGAATTGAATTCGGAGGTCCCTAGCTTGAGTTATGAATTTTTTATGAAAATTAAAAGTTTGGAAATTATTTATTTTTAAGAATTGATTGATATTTGGCATTATTAGTATCGGGTCCATATTTTGGTTCCGGAGCATGGTACAGGTTCATTATGATATTTAAGACTTGTCTGTGAAATTTGGTGAGAAACGGAGTTGATTTGACGTGATTCGGACGTCCATTTGAGAAAAATAGAAATTTTAAAGTGTTCTTGAGAATTTCATTTGATTTGGTACTAAATTCATAGTTCTAGGTGTTATTTTGGCGATTTGATTGTGCGAGCAAGTCCGTATGATATTTTTATACTTGTGTGCACCTTTGGTTTAGAGCCCCAAGTGCTCGGGTGAGTTTCGGATAGGCTACAGAGTGAGATTTGGCTTGGAAAACACTGCTGGTGCATCTGATATTATTGCAGGCCTCTTATCTCGCATTTGCGAGATCAGGCATCGCAATTGCGTCCTCTGAGAGGTTCGCATTTGCAAGCTTCTCATCGCAAATATGAAGAGAAGTTTGGCCAATAGTTTTCGCATTTGTGAGTTTTCTTTCGCATTTGCGAAGGGAGTCGGGGAAGGGCAGTGATCGCAAATGCGATCATTTAGTCGCATTTGCGAAGATTCAAGGTCGCATTTGCGAAGGCAGCAGAAGTGTGAAGGGCTTCGCATTTGTGATGACTCCTTTGCATTTGCGAAGCTCAGGTCGCAAATACGACATCTGCAGCTGATCAAAATGACTTTTGGACGGGAATTTTCATGAATTTCCCAAATTTTCAAGACCTAAAACATAAGAGGCGATTTTCCAAAGACCATTTCTTCCCCAAATCATAGGTAAGTGATTCTAAACTGGTTTCTTTCAATCTTTCACTACATTTTACAAGATTTCAACCTAAAATCTAAGGTTTTCATGGTAGAATTAGGGTTTTGGGTAGAAACTAGGGATTTCAGAAATTTGGGGATTTTGAACTTAATTTGAGGTAGGATTCCAAAACTAATTACATATTCGGGCTCGGGGGTGAATGGGTAAAAGGATTTTGGTCCGAACCTCGGGTTTTGACCAAGCGGGCCCGGGGTCGATTTTTCAACTTTTTGGAGGAAAATTTGGGGGATTTAATTTATGCAATATAATTGATTTCTTAAGCCATATTTGATATTATTGAGTCATTTTTGAATAGATAAGAGTGGATTGGAGGTGAATTCCAAAGGAAAAGTTGTGAGTTAGAATTAAGTGGCCTTCAGAGTGAGGTAAGTATTGTATCTAACCCTGACTTGAGGGAATTAGGAACCTTAGATTACTTGCTAAGTGAAATTCATGTGAGCGGTGTATGTGTGAGGTGACAAGTACTTATGCGCCGCTAATTTACCTATTTTCCATGTTTCTCAGTTTTTCTTATATTGTCTCATTCCTATGCCTAATTGCGATGTGTTATACTAGTGTTGTTCAATTTATCGTTCTTATCATGTTTACGGATTTTCTGGTGATAATTGAGTTTTTATTTCAAAGTTGAGATTGATGTTATGAAACCAAATGTTGAGGTAAGGTTTGTACTTGTTATTCTATCTCCCTGTTGATATTTATGCATTGCATTATGGTAAGGGAGAGTGTTAATGCACGAAGGGTGATGCCGTGCCATATTGCGGGTGTTAATGCACGAAGGGTGATGTCGTACCATAATGTGAGTGTTAATGCATGAAGGGTGATGTCGTGCCATATTGTGAGTGTTAATGCATGAAGGGTGATGTCGTGCCATAAGGAAGAGTGTTAATGCACGAAAGGTGATGTCGTACCATATTGTGAGTGTTAATGCACGAAGGGTGATGCCGTGCCATATTGTGAGTGTTAATGCACGAAGGGTGATGTTGTGCCATGATATGAGAGTTAATGCACGAAGGGTGATGCCGTGCCGTTTCTATTTATTTTGTGGTGAGATTGAGAGTAAAAACACGAAGGGTGATGCCGTGCATTTTTCCTTACTGTATTCATTATTCCTATTGATTCATGGTATATTGATTGTTCCGGTGATCATTCTGTTGTAGTTCTTTATCTTGTATTCCCCTCAGTATG
The DNA here is from genome assembly GCF_000715075.1 of Nicotiana tabacum. Taxonomy (NCBI): domain Eukaryota; kingdom Viridiplantae; phylum Streptophyta; class Magnoliopsida; order Solanales; family Solanaceae; genus Nicotiana; species Nicotiana tabacum. The sequence goes on along the minus strand of NC_134096.1, from coordinate 136,515,437 downwards.
TTCCCCTCCCGACATTTTTTGTTTAGTTCTTCATTTCGGCTATTTGTATATACACTGTTAAATTGTACGGGTTGATTTGTAGGTACCTTGCCTTAGCCTCGTCACTACTTCGTCGAGGTTAGGCTCGACACTTACCAATACATGGGGTCGGTTGTACTGATACTACACTCTATATCTTCTGTGCAGATTTTGGATACCGGCTCGGGTTGATCGAGATTTTGATATTGGTCCGCTGTCCGGAGACTCAAGATAGATATGTCGGCGTTCACATACCTTGAAGTCCCTGTCTATCTTTTATGTTCTACTGTTTTTTTCATTCAGATAGTTGTATTTCTTTCAGACTATTACTTGTAGTAAATTCTAGAATGCTCGTGAACTATGACTCCAGATCCGGGTGGTGGTAATTAATATAGTTTTATAAAATTCTGCACCTCTTATATTTTATCTTAGTTAACTATTGTTATTTACTGAATGGAAATAAGGAATTGGTTTAACAACTTTCTAACGTTGGTTTGCCTAGCAAGTGAAATGTTAGGCACCATCACGGTCCCGTCAGTGGGAAATTTCGGGTCGTGACAGAACCGGAGGTCTGCAGCCGTATAATTCTGATCTGCCGCTGCGAGGCATTATTTATACAGTCCGCATATTTGTAACTGTGGTCGTAACTTGGTTCTGCGGTCTGCACTTTTACTTATGCGGCTTCAAGGCACTTCTTCTATGGCTGCACAATTCTTGTGCGGTCCGCACTTCTGAGGGACTTGAAACTTCGAAAATTGCACATTCTCTAAACTATATTCCTAGCCCAGCTTTTACGGCTGCATAGTTCATATGCGGTCCGCACTTTACACAAAAGTCTGCTGGACTTTCCTTCATTATTTGCGTCCGCAGATGAAATTCTGCAGTCCGCACTTTGTGAGCTTTTGTACCTTTTATTGACTTGAGTTTAGATTACTCCTTTTTGAGTTGGATTTTATCTCGGGAGTCCAACTTCCAACATTCCTGCAATTTTACACATTTCATCCGTTTCGGGAACACAATTAAACACTTTTAGACTAAAATAAAAGCTAAAAGGCGCTAATAAGTAGGTAAAATCCCCACTTATCACACCTAAGGCTCCGCACTTGCGGAAAATCCATCGCAGGTGCGGTTCCCTCCAAGCCAGGCGAAATCTGCTTCTGCAGACCATTTTATTCTTCTACGCGACCGCTTCTGCGGTCCACTACGCGCTTCTGCGTTCCCGCATGTGCGTATACTCCTCCGCTTCTGCGATCCAGCTACCCCTCTCATTTTCTGCTTTAGCGGAGTTCCCTTCGTATTTGCGGCCACCCAGCTTAGTCTAAAGGTCGCTTCTGCATCCACAGTGCCGCTTCTGCGGCTCCGCACCTGCGGCCAAAACCTCGCAGGTGCGGTTACACCAAATATGTTGCCACCATCATTTTTATAGGGAAAAATTCAATCCGTTAACCATCCGAAATCCACCCGAGACCCCGGAACTTCAACCAAATATACCAACCAGTCCTAAAACATCATACGGGCTTAGTCGATCTTTTAAATCACATCAAACAACGCTAAAACCATGAATCATGTATCGATTCAAACCTAATGAACTTTAAAACTTTATACTTCTACATCCGACTTCGAACCCTATCCAATCAAGTCTAATTGACCTCAAATTTTGCACACAAGTCCTAATTGACACTACGAACCTACACCAACTTTTGGAATCGAAAATCCGACCCTGATATCAAAAAGTCCACTCTCAGTCAAACTTTCTAAAATTATCTAATTTCCAATTTCCGCCAATTGGCGCCGAAATAACCTACGGACCTCCAAATAAACATCCGAACACGCTCCTAAGACCAAAATCATCATACGAACCTATTGGAACCTTCAAATCCATATTCCGAGATCGTTTACTCATAAGTCAAACCTTAGTCAATTCTTCTAACTTAAAGCTTCTGAAATTAGAATTTTCTTTTTAAATCAATCCCGAACTTCCCGAAATTCAATTCCGACCACACGTACAAGTCATAATACCTTAAGTGAAGCTACTCAAGGCCTCAAACTGCCGAACGACACACTAGCGCCGCAGTTACAATATCTGGATTTGTTTTGTTCCTATACACTATTGGAAACCTTATTACCAAAAATGTCTAAGTTTTCGTATTTACCCGACCTAAACACGGTTTCGCTACAAAAAATATACATTTGTTTAAACGAGAATCCTTTCTGTGATAGTCTTTTTTATTTAGACGCGGGATTTTGGGATCGCTTATATTTCAATTAGATATTTCACTGATTCAATCATCGCTCCATAATAAAGGCAACATATTTGTAGAATCCTTCTATTACGCAAATTTTCTCTGGTTATCATCGCACCATAATCAAGACAGCATATCTGTGGTATCCTTCTACCCTATGGTTTTCTCTGATTTCCTCTGGTTTTCCATAAACAAAGGTTTTGAAGGAAACAATTACAAACAATTAGCTACAATTGAATTGAATTTCGCGACAAAAAGTCAAAATTAGTGATTATGCTTCAGCTCAATGGTCGGTAGGATAACGTAGGGAGATACAAAGATTTTGATGTTGACGGAACTGTAGTCAATGAAGATTCAAATTATAGTCAATTGAATTCCGCAATTGCAGAGCATCTAATGATCGATACCTCCACAAAAATCATCAAAATCAAATACATTATCAATGAACGTTGTCCTCCAATGGAAATTCGGAACGATATGGGAGTTCGAGTGTATATGAAGACTAAAAGGAAAACAAAAACTTAGGAATGTATCCGATGTGTATAACAGTACGTGATTTTGATTTGGAATGCAATATGTCGAATGCGAGTACAATTGCAGGTTGCTCTGTTTTTTCCAGTGCTCAGGTTTTTTTCAATTTCAAGTGTTCTACAATTTTACTACAGAATATCTACAATAATACTACATAACAAATGCAGTTCAACTGTTATATCTCTATAAGTATTCTGTCAAATACTGAAGACATGAATATACAAAGGTCTGAATTAATATACTTTTAATTGAGTGCAGGTTCTTTTGATTATCGTAATACTAACGTGGTACAATTGGAGATGTATCAGGAACAGTGAAGTTGATTGATATGCAAACATCTCCGGCAAGAAGGTAGGAACATTTTATTTGTCAAATTCATATTGTATATAAGTTATAATTTTTTTATATATAAATTGTTTAAGACAAGTTTTTGTGCATAAAAAGCCTCGTATTCTGTAGCTACAATTTGCATAATATATTTTGAATTATTTTTATTTTGTAGCTACTGCCTCATATGTGTTGGGGATAATTTTATGTGGTACCTCAAGTCCACCAGCATAAATGAATCAGCATTGTTCAAGATTCAAAAATTTAACAACTTGGCAAACCTACTGCCATGGTAGTTGGCAGCATGGTGATGCCAAAATATGCCGATCGTAAGACAATATACACACCAAAAAATATACAAACTGACATGTTGTCAAATTATGGTGTGAACTTAACATAAATGCAAGCTTGGAGAGCAAAGGAAAAGGCTTTGGAATTTATAAAAGGTCATCCGGTTGATTCCTACAGTCGCTTGCCGAGTTATTTGTATATTCTGGAGAAGACTTATTCGGGGTCGGTAGTGAAATTGCAGAAGACTGAAGATGATTATTTCTTGTATGCATTTGTTGCGCTTAGTACGTCCATCAAGGGTTGGGAGCATTGTAGGCAAGTTTTAGTAGTTGATGGCACCTTCTTGAAGTCGGCATATAGGGTAATCATGCTAACAGATAGCACAATGGATGCAGCAGGTAATGTAGATTAATTGTAAAAATGTTGTTATAAAGTTATTTTTTAGACTGTATTTTTTATATTTTCAAGTTTTATTACAGAAACTGAATTTCTTTTTGCTACCTATGTGATGGGTAGCATATTACCACTAGCATACGCCATTGTTGATTGAGAAAATGACGCAACATAGAGGTGGTTTTTTGATCAATTCAAACATGCATATGGTGAAAATCCAAATATGTGTGTTGTTTCAGATCGGAATAAGAGTATCTTGAAGGCAATATCTACTGTTTATACCGACATGCCATATTATGATTGCATGTGGCATATTATGACAAATGTAAGGTCAAAGTTCAAGAAGGGTCGTCATCTAAAGTTAAGCGAATTGTACTTTGCCACGACACGATAATACACGCTTGATGAATTTAATGAAAGAATGTCAAAGATTGAAGAGATCGACAGACATGTTAAAGCATACATATACAATATTAGCTATCACAGATGGTCTCGGGTATATGCTACAGTGAACAGAATATGGACGATGACATCAAACATTGCAGAGTCATTGAATGCGGTAACCAAATATGCAATAGAGCTGCCCGTAGTAGAACTATTTGAGTACATGAGGACTCTTTTTGAACGTTGGACTAATGAAAAGCTATTGAATGTAAAAGGGTGTGTTCACATACCTTGGGGAAAAATACAACAAAGAGTTGGAGGAAAATAAGACATTATCGCAGAAGATGAGAGTAAGTTATAGCCAATAACATCAGATCATTAATTCCATCAAACTAAATATATAATGTTAATTGTAGAAATATTATTATATAATTGTAGTTATTTTGTTTTGTATTTGTTGCTGACAACTTGTTGTGTGTTTGTAATGAAATTGTAGGTGAGGGCTTTAACAGATTACATCCATACTGTGATAGATGGTGTGAAGCGCTTCATTGTTTGCCTTCAAAACAAGAGATGTAGTTGTGGACAGTTCCATCTTGATGAACTTCCTTGTCCACATGCTTTGGCGGCTTTGAGGCACAGGAACGAGTCTTATGAAAACTATTGTTCTCCTTATTACATGAGGGAGAGCCTTCTGCAGACTTATGAAATATCAGTAGACCCGTTGCCTGATGAAAGAAAATGAAATGTGCCACAACATATAGCTGAAGAAGTTGTAAAACCATCCGAGAAAAGGCAGCCAGGGAGACCTCAAAAACAAAGATACAAACTATATGATGAAGTAAATGCAAAGAAGTACAAGGTTTCATGTGGCAACTGCTGACTAGAAGGGCATAACAAAAGATCTTGTAGGAATGCTCCCAAAAGGAAATAAAAATTGATACAACTTATAGTTTTTTTTTTATTGAGTATTGTTGATGATAATCTGTCCTTTAAGACATATGAAGTTATATTTTTTATGTTCTGGAGAGTTATAGTTGTGGTGTAATTGTGTTGCTAATTTGAATAAAGATTGTCTCATATAATGAATATTTGCTAAACAGATTTCAACTCTTAATGCAATTGGTTTGTAGTTATTTTGTTCAAATACTGGGTTTATTTATTACTTTTCAGTCTTTCCTAACAACACTGCTAAAATTGAATAGATTATGTATTTTTGTATAGTAGTTGTAGACATAATTATAGTTATGCTATAAAGAAATTATATAATACCAATATCGAGATCAAGTACTAACAACTTTCAACCAAAACAAAAGCCACAGATATCTTCTATTCTAAGTAGTAGAATTCTAGATAAAATAACAAAACAAAAGGTAAAATAACTATAGCACAAATCTGCTACAAATAAATTGAAGCTGACTTGTTCTTAATAAATAATTTATCTACAACTTTACTACAATCCAGCTATAATTAAACACTTTAACTATAATTTTTTTTACTGAAAAGGGCAACTAATTCTTCTTTTTCCGAACTTGTATTCTCTCGTTCACAACTGGTGCACCTTTTCTTCTTGCTAATCTACCAGTCACCTCAATTTCACTAATTGCACCAACCTCTTACTTTTTTCTAGCATAATCCCAAAGGAGCGCTCCATAGCGTCTACAGTGTTGATCAGTATCAGAAAGGTCTTTCTTTGAAATCGATAGCTCTCCAATGCTGACATATTCTGCAAATGCTGCCACGTATACACCACAATCACTACAAAAAATAATAGGTGAAAAGATTTAGCAATTAACGTAAAATACAATTGACTAAATAAATAGAAAGAAAAATAGCACATACAGTGATCCTTCTTTTTGCTGGGGTATCTTACCGACCAACTACTGAATGTCAAGAGGGTCAGTAACACCTCTTTCAATGTATGCCTTTGTATTATTGTAGTTGATGTCTGGACGCTTTCCATATAAACTGGTGCACGACAAGTAGAGGGGGGTCATAATAACAAACTTGTCGACAACGGATTCAACAAGTTTGTGATTTTGTGAAGAGACCATAGAATTATAAACATATAAAACCCTATCGATAATGTCATACACAGCCAACAACCAATGATATTTCTCCACAATGTTTATGAGCATAATCATAAAATCAACTTTGTCCCATGCAACATTTGCAAGTAATCGGTACACCAATATGTATTCTGATACAACGTCCTAGGGTTTGACAACATCAAGCTTCTTATCGGTAGGAGCATTAATGTACCTCTCATAAATTTGTTCAATCTAGTCTTGAACATACAGTCAGTGGTTGTAAACCGTGTTTTGTTTTCATGATCATACTTTCCTCTCTTCCTCAAATAGTATAAAATAACATCAATGTGCTGCAAAAAAATCGATTTCATTATTTCTCAATGCTTCATACAATTTAATTATAATTTTCAAACAAAAAATCTACAGATTTCTAAAATAACAGAATACTACAGTTAATCATTAAATTCTGCCAGGGTATGTGTGTACCGTGTTGTTGAGCACTTGCATGGGATGTGCCAAAGTATAAAATTAATCATTTTATCAACTTTCTCCACTCCAAGATCAAACCACGGCTTGAGCTAGTTATCTTTTAAAGTATAAGGTGCCTTCCTCCTATTTAAAGACATAGCAAGTACAATTATTATGTAGTTTCAATTGAAAATTCATAAATTGTATGCACTCGATAATATAAAAAAATTGTATAATCTAACCTCTTTGAAACCGTGTCGGTACCTAAATATAATCACCTATTGAATTCTTCCAACAAGTCAAGATCAACATCGTTGCCAATAACCTCAGTAAATGGATGCTTGATGCTGAAAACTGGAGGCGGTCCAACAGAAGTACTTCCCCCAGAATTGAAATAAGGGAGAAAGGGGGATATGGCATGCTTTCCAGGAACCCTTGTACTTTCCTGATGCACATGGGTTGTTTCATCTTCATTAACCTCGCCGAACTTAACAATCCGTGAGAAGTTCTCTGGCAACTCAAAATCATCAAGTGTCACTGCCCTTTTTCCAAACCTGGAGCTATTGTCCGAATCACCTACATTGATGTAGTCGGCTGGTTCACTTACAAAATTTAAAATAAAAGAACAACATTATATGTTGGTTGCATTAGTTCTTTTGGGAAAATTGAAACTTATATGAAAGCTGGGTTTTTTTTTTCTACAATTATATTGTAACATATAATACCACTGAAATATTCATTGCAATCATCTCCTTGTTGTATACCATTTGCTTGTTGAATGGGAGATTGCAAATGCATAGTCTCCTTCTCTTCATTTAAATGCTCTCTTTGTATGCCAACTTTTGCATCCTGTTTTGGAGAGTCCACATGCATAGTTTCCTTCTCTATTACAATAAATGTGTACGCCTTAATAAATTGTAGATCATTTATAATAAACAGAATAACACTGTAGATAAATTATAGTTAATTTGTTGAAATGATGCCATGTAGCTAAGATGTAATATGTATTGTGAAATATGTAGACAAAATGTACTAAATCATACCTGCAGTTTCTTCCTCCAATGCCCCTTGAAATTGGGGAGATAAGGCAACACCTACACGAACATTCTTCTCATTTTGAATGTCACACATGTGTCCTGTATCTAAGACAACAATTGAAAATATAATGTAGATTATTTATTGGTAATTTAGGCTATATGTAGATATAATGTAAACATAATATAGATTTTCTGTCATCAAATTGTGTTAAAATACATGTTTTACTGTTGATGCCCAACACTGGTTTAGCACTACTGCCTGAATTCTGTTGTTTGTTCTTTTCTTTGTAATGCTCATCATTTTTCATAGAACTGCCAGTAAACTGCAATGGGAATATGTTAGGCTATATACTTTATGAATCTATATTATTATAAAAGTGAAAAACCCAAAACAAAAAAATTAAAAGACTTAAATGCCCTTTTAAATAAATAAAAAATCAACGTTTTAAATATAGATAAATAAAATATTTTAGTGAAGAGTTGTGTCTTAAGATGAAAGGTTGCATATTTTCATCTTAAGTTGATATTTTCTTCCCTATAAATTGTTTGACTTTGCAATAAATAATTGCTTCCGAAATCAAATCTTCTGTTTCCAATGTGACTTACACAGAAGTTTGGAAAAATATTTTCTTCAAAAGTATAGCATTTTTTATTTTGAAATCGCAGGAGTACGATATACCGAAATTCTGTATATGACATATAGTGATTCTTCCATCTCTACTTCTTTATTTATACAAAGAAATATGGTACCAGATTTCTTTGAAATGAAAATTTCACAGTTGGGCATGTTGACACCGTTTCGTTAAAATGAGTGTCTCTCTTTGAAATTGAAAGAGTAACAAGGGTCTCCACTCAAAGTTAGAAGTGGATCCTGTGACTTGGATAATGAGTAAGACACTGCCAATTTTCTTTTCGAGGTATTACAACAAATTTTCAATTTTTTTAAATGAAAGAGAAAAGAATGGAACTATGCATGTGGTATTTTTTGTCAATAATATGAATGCCCGACTAGAGTGGTGATTATGTTGCTAATGTTGAGCAAATACTACACCAAGCGGAAATGGCATTTTAAAATGGCAAAGGCTGCACAATGCACTTTTCTCGGAAGCAAATTTTATATAAATATAGAGAATAATGATATTTAAAGCCTCTGATTTGATGATGGAGTGCCCGACTTTGAAATTGTAAAGATGGTCAAAGCAAATACTATCAAATTAAAGCGATGCAAACAAAATTAAAGATATATAAAGAGGCACAAAGGAAAAATTATATAAAATGCATTCAAGTATGTCAAGGGCTGGAGAAAAATTTCCATATGGCCTTGTTGCACGTACAACTGCATTTTCCTGTTTGATACTTGTGGAAATTCCTTCGTCACTTCCAATATAAGATACTTGCGATCTTGACATTGTATAGCCAAAAAGATGACATCAGAATCAAAATGATGAGAAAATAACAATTAAATCAGGTTTTTACTTTCTAAAACTCCATTTATTGTGAGTTTTGTAAAATTTATTACTCCCTCCGTTACAAAAAGATTGACATAGTTCGAAGTGTGAGAGTCAAAGTACTTAATTTTGACTGTGAATTTGGACATAAATTTTTTAAGTTTTTAAAAATAAAACTTATATTTTCGGAAACTACATAAAGAATATTATAGGTCATAATAAATCATAATTTAAAATATTTATAAAATATTGAAGAAAAACGTGGTCAAAAAACAACCTCATAGATTTCCCAAATAGTAATAGTGCCAATCTTTTTAAAACAGAAGGATTATCGTAGATGTTCGAGTAGGTTATTGTACTATTCGAATATAACTTTAAGTAATCAGTTTATTTTTTGCTTTTTCAGTTGTGTTTCTTAAAGTGTACATGTTTTACTGATTGAGTGGATGTAATTTTTTTAGTATAAAAACAAATATAAATATTTTTATCAAATAATATAATATATGTGAATGAAAGGAACCTTGGAAAAACGGTAAAGTTATCTCCGTGTGACCTATACGTCACGAGTTCGAGCCGTAGAAACAGCCACTAATGCTTGCATAAGAGTAGGTTGTTTATGTACAAAGATATTCATACAAAAATTTCCAAATAAGTCTAATAGGCATGACTCCCTATAAGTATTATGGTGAAAATTTAAATTTCACAAAAGGAGCATGTAAACACACACACACACACACACACACACACACACACACACATATATATATAATTATATGTACATGTGTGTCGGTTATCTTATTTATTTTTTAGGTATAAATAATATTACCCGAATGATCTATCACTATGTACATCTTTATCAAGTAGTAACATATAATATTACAATTAATTTTCATTTATTTCCTTTAAGTTTATTATGTGATGAGTATACGAATTGTGACAAAACTACAATATTAATCGATAACAAATAACTTTGTTAGATTTACCTGATTTTTTGTGTACGTGTTTGTCATGATTTTGCTATGTTTAATTTCCTTGTATAGAATGCAACAAATTTCCATTCAACATATTTCCATCTTGGGGTAAAAACATATCTTGGCATGTATGTATAGATAAAATGGCATGATCAATAAATAAAATTGCTAATGTTCGAAGGGACATAGAATAATAATAATTAATATTAGTACCTAAATATCCAACAGATGAACCCCGACAAAGAAGTAATCACACGACGATCAATATTGATCATTCATAGAAATTTTTACTTTATCTTTTTTATGTATAATTATTTATTCAAAGCTTAGTTTAATAATATTATTTTTATTTTACAAAATCATGTATTACATAACTTAACATACATGTGCGACGCACGTGCGGAAAAACTAGTGCTAATATAAACATAAACATAGTAAACATTATTATCCAAAATGAATATATTTCGAATGAAACCTTAGCATCAATGTTCGTATCTTGTTGAATTTTTATTGCCTGTAACACAAATTTGATGGAATCATTGAGTAGCAGTCGAATGCTACCTAATTCTTGAAAACCTCTTTCTTGAAAGTTTGTTATAATGTATCTGACAATTAGAGGCTTACATATATATATATATATATATATATATATATATATATATATATATATATAAGAAGACTAAAAATCAAGAATTAGGTATACCTCTTTCTTGAACAATTCAAGGTCTGAACCGACCTACGTATTAAAATAGAAAGAGCTAAATAAATAATTTTCATAACATAAATTAAACAAACGAGATAGGATTATCTTAAGATGTTACCTTATCAACATATTTTCTTAATTTTTTTAATTGTTTCACAATATCTTTCTTGTCATCTATTCCCATTGTCTGCTTATGTCCAGATGGATATGGAGCATCTGTCGGATGCTCGAATGAGTTAAAAATGCACAGAAAGGTTCAACTTATGCCTAACAAACTGAAGCAATTGTGTATAAGTTTCGATACCCCATGCGAAATTCGCATACTGCCCCGAGTCCACCAAATATAACCTAAAATGGTCTATCAAACTATTATCTTTCTCTGAAGGACAGGGGAAGAATTCTATCATATAGAGAATACACAGTTTGACTGCATCCTCATCATTCACCCAACTACGGCTGGTTATAATTAGTTTCAAGTATGACTTCTTAACTTTTTCCTTGTTCGGAAAATAACTCCTCATTATTTTACTGTCATACTTAGTTTTGTAACCACAGTTCGTTACTTCTGTAAAACATATAAGGCCATTGATAAGGGCAAACTCCCTCAACCTTAAGTTCAGCCTCTCACCCTTTATCTTTGATGTAAAAAAATGAGAACCGGATGCATTCAATTCATACTTCACGAGAAGGTGAATTGGGTGATTTTGGGTACATATTTTGGGCAGGGAAAGAAAATGCCCAAAACATGTCTTTTTAAACAACTTTAGCCTATTTTCAGACAATAACACGTTGATTTGGCGAGGAACATCAGGGTCGGATAATGTCTGGAACCTAGTGATGCCATAATCAACATCATGGGTGTAAAAAATGTTCGATTCTGCACCAAAAGAAACAGTAAGTTAATAAAACTTGTTTAAAGATCAAAAAATAAAATAACCATAATTCTACTATATTTTAGCTACAGTCAGAAAGACATTAATACATTGCATATAAGTAAGTTATAAAATTAGTAAACATATATAACAAATGACTACATTGAAGTTACAAATGCACAGATAAAATTATATTTAGAGCAAAAAATTAGAAACTAACAACTAGACATAATATATACAATTTGTTTACAGAAAATAAAACTAACATATATAAATAGAGCAAATAATAACCAATAAAACTAACTAAATCATGTAATACATTCCCTAACAAAATAATTTCGAAAAATGTACAAGAAATCCATAATTTTCAAGGAAATGTAGAAAAGTTGATAACTAATAACAAATATACACAATGTAGATAAAATTTCTACAAATACAGAAAAATAAAAAATATGTATAGTCATGAGAATGAGAACGGGTTTTGTAACTAAAAAAAAAACTAAAATTGTAACTACTAAAATTTTACCTTCTCCAATGGTTGTTGGGGTATGGTTTTAGGAGATTTTTGAACCTTCTTCTTTTTTGAAGGTTTGACGGTAGGAGAAACTTTGATTATTTTTTTTTTTGCAGGTTTCGAGATAACTTCTTCTTCGACGAAATCATCATCACGAGCAATTTCTTTGCCCTTCTACTTTACTGATTTAGCATATGTCGAAGCTTCACAGCATCCCTGTAATGCTTGATTTTTGTTCGAGCTTCTGCTTTATCTTCACGAGAGAAAAGCTTGGACTTTGTCTCTGGTTTTGCATGTGTTGATTTCACTACTTTTTTGAGTGAATCCTGTGAGAAAACACCCAAAACAAATGTAGGAATATCACAAACATTAGCTTTTTTAGAGCTATTCTTCGGAAGTCCTTTCTTCTTCATTGTAAGGGAAGGAAAATTTTAAGCTGTTACTGATTTCGTAGGATTTTGAGCGAGAATTCAGAAAGATTGAGAGATATTATAAAAGATTTTTGAACAAAAATGGAAGAGAGCGTTAATGGAGGGAGAGAGTACAGAATTGTGGGGGTATGGACAGAGAAACATGGGGGGAGTGAGTTATGTATGTTAGCGAGATTATAAGAGTTAATTAATTCTCATTAAATTCCTAAAATGTATATAATTGATAAATTATATATGTCTATGTAATTAAATTAAAATTTAAATTAAAAAAGTAATAAAGTTTCTAATAGTGTATAGAAAGGTAAAAATCTATTTCATAAAAAATTGAATAAAGAAATGTAAGTGGAAAAAATCAATAAATCCTCAAAGATTTCGCATAACATCTGTGACCAATCTACTACCTCAATTATTATGACAGTAGTAGTAGTAGTACGCTTTTGACCTACTTCCAAATAGAATATAACCTGACCAATCTATTGATAGGACAATTAATTATTTATTAATTAAAGAAAGCTTTTGTAGTTGTATGGGAAATTATAAAAAGATCTGTAGCAGTACCCTCAACTATTTTTTTATCTTTTCTTTTTCAAAAAGAAAACTGTTCAATCTCGGCCAAACAGTGGCTATAAGCAGTTCAATTATAATATGAGTCTTGCTAGTTTCAACAGAATTTTCGACTCCCAATCAAAATATTTCCCTGTATGGTGAAAAACGGACATCTAACGAAATTTCCAACTAAAATTCAAAGAAAAACTACTGATTAAAAAGAATCAAAAATTTTAAGTTATTCTTATGCCCAAATATTGGAATACGGAATGTTAAACCCCACATTTGACAGAGAAATATCCATGTTGTGGAGAAGATGACTTCGGATTATCAGGACCAGGACCAAAGGTCTACGTACCTAAGTTTCCCTTTTGAAATTTAAGATAAAATTTCTACTATATAAAATGATAGTTGTATTGGTAAAAATAAATGTTACACGCGGAGTTAATTATGTGGTTGACATAGCAAGGCACGTGGATCACTAGAAAAGCGACAACTGGAGAGGAGCACTAAAAGAGATACGAGTCACAGCAGATACGAACAAATTACCCACGAGGTGAAAAGAAATGGTTGCTCGAGTCTCTTAAGTTATATGAAGAGGCACCGGTGGAATGAACCAAGACAGTAAAAAGGGCAGATTCATAGATCTTCAATTAATGAGCGTGGATAATTACAAACATTACAGAATCTTCACGAACAATTATTATTACTAATTATAACGTTTCATTAATGTCATTAATGCTCATAATGACTCGGTCTTAAAAGGGAAAAGACGTTGTACTTGAAGACCTATATAAGGAAAAGAAATGTCATTTGTACAGGGACGTTATGATTATTATTGGAATATAATTACTTTTTTGTGCTTTCTATTGATTACTTTGTCATTTCTTATTCCAATTTTCTTACTTATTTCTGAGAGAATATTAAATTTCTTGATTATCAGTAACCCGAGTACTTCTAAAAATAGGCTTTGACTAAGAGTCTAATTCTTTAGTTAAACAAATTGATTTTGTTACCGAGAATCTGATAATCTTCTCTTACTTTCCAAATCACTCTCTCTCTCAACTGAATCATGTCGAATGTCAATGACAACAAGCAGCAGGTGGAAGGGACTCCAGTTCCGTCACCTCAAGGAACCCCACGCAATTCAAGAGAAGCATCACCCAAAAGATCCACTACTCATAACAATGAACAATATGAAAATGAACAAACTGTCAAGTAGGATGCTGTGAAGCAGTTAATTGCTGAGTACGTGAATGATACTCTCCACGCTTTCGTGAGGGGACTACCAGTTGTGCCACCCACACCTCCATCAAACAATACTGCAACTGTGGAAATTCCACGATCATGGTTGGCTAATTTTGGAAGCGGAGGAACTCCCAACGAGTCATGTGATGGGAGACCAGGTACGCCTAATAATTCTGATTTACAAACTTTAATACTAACCTTGCCGAAATAGGTGAAAGAACAAAATGACCGTATTGAGAAAATACCCGGCATACCACATATGATCAAAGGAGTTGATTTCGACAAATATTCACAAAAATCATGGAAACCAAGCGCAACTCCATTACCAATTCCCAAAAAGTTTAAAATGCCTGACATCCCGAAATACGATGGAACGACCGATCCACGTGACCACGTTACTGCATTCACCACGGGAGTAAAAGACAATGATTTAACCGAGCAGGAGATTGAATCTGTGCTAGTCAAAAAGTTTGGGAAACACTTACCAAAGGAGCGTTAACATGGTACTCTCTTTTACCTGAAAATTCTATTGACTCTTTTGCTGAGCTTGCAGATCTATTTATAAAAGCACACTCAGGTGCACAAAAAGTTGAAAACAGAATGGAGGATATATTCAAAGTAAAGCAAGGAGATAGAGAATTGCTTCGAGAATTCGCATACAGATACCAACGTGAAAGAATGTTGCTACCAAGAGTACCTGACAATTGGGCAGTCATGGCATTTGAAAGCAATTTAAACGAGAAAAGTTCAGAAGCTACGAGTAGGCTTAAAGAGAGCCTACGAGAATTCCCTACCACGACATGGAATGATGTCTATAATAGGTACAGTACCAAGTTACGGATCGAAGAAGATATCATAGCTCAGTCAAGGGTTAAAGAAAAAACAGGTTCGAGGCGGTCAGAATCTGAGAAAAGGTCCTGTAAGAACAGGTACGAGCCTTATATGGGACCTTCGGGGCGAGAAGCTCGTTCAAAATTCGAAAACGTGCGGGCTGATCACAGGTTCGCAAATAGAGATTTAGGTTCGTCATCGTTGAGATTCAGAAAAGATCGAGGTGAACGTAACAGATATGCTAATACAAACGCAAGGATTGGGGACTACAATTTTAACGTGAGTACCTCCGAGTTAGTCGCTATTTTAAGAAGCATGTGGGATAAGGTATGATGGACTAAAGAGATGAGATCAAATCTAAATAAAAGAAACTCAGATTTTTGGTGCGAGTTCCATAATCATCACGGAAATAGAACATCAGAGTGCAGATTATTACAAGGTGAGGTGGAACATTTATTGAAGCACGGCTATCTGACGAAATTGTTCAGCGAGAAAGGCAAACAAGCTTACATGAGCAATAGGCAAGAGCCCCCAAAACCTCTGTCTCCAAAGAGAACAGTAAATATGATAAACGGCAGAGAAGAAGTCAACGGCGTAACCTATACAGCCGCGAGAAAAACAACAAAGTTCATAATAACTCACGGGAAGCGAACTCGCCAAACTCTGGAAGACGGAAACATAACCTTTGATGATGCAGATGCCGATGAATTAATGATTCCTCACAACGATGCACTGGTAATATCTTTACTTATACATGATACTAATATAAAACGAGTTTTGATTGACCCAGGTAGCTCTGCGAATATCATTCTATTACGCGTGGTGAACGAAATGCTAATGGGCGATCGTGTAGTTCCAAAAGCACGTTCCTTATCTGTGTTTGATAAATCAACCGTTATTACAAAGGGCGAGATTGAACTAAGCACAAACACATAAGGGGTCATCAAAGAAACAAAATTTCAAGTTATAGACACGGATATGGCCTATAATGTGATTCTTGGGAGGCCGTGGATTCATGATATGGATGTTGCGCCATCCACATTACATCAGGTTATCAAATTCCCTTCAAAATGGGGAATTCAATAGATTCGAGGACATCAACAAACTTCAAGGAGCATCAACTCGGTGATACAACCAATTCAAAAAGATACGATTGCAAGTCAAAAAGATGTGGGTGCAAGTGAGAAAGATGCGGTAAATCAAATTTTATTAGAAATTGTATAAAAACAAATAGACGTGGACTCCAGACCAGATGTAATTTAAGAGCCAGAGGAGAACGAAAATATTAAACCAACGATTGAGGAGCTTGAAGCTGTTCCACTATTCGAACAATGGCCAGATCGAAGAATTCATATCGGAGCAAGGTTAAACCCAGATAGGAGAGGTAAGTTAATTGAATATTTAAAAGCTAATGCGGATTTTTTTGCATGGTCCCATTCAGATATGACAGGTATATCTCCGGAGGTGATGACTCATAAATTAAATAAAGATACGTCATTCATGCCTGTCAAACAAAAGAAGAGGAAGCAAGGATCATTCAAAAATCAAGTGATCGATGAAGAGGTACAGAAACTCTTAAATATCGATTCAATACGCGAGGTAAAATATCCTAATTGGTTAGCTAATACTGTGGTAGTTCCGAAAAAGAACGGTAAATGGAGAGTTTGTGTGGATTACACTGACTTAAATAAAGCATGCCCGAAGGATTCATTCCTTTTACCGCATATAGATCAATTGATTGATGCTACCACATGCCACTAATTATTAAGCCTTCTAGATACGTATTCTGGTTATAATCAAATAAAAATGGACCCCTTAGACGAAGAAAAAACTTCATTTATTACAAACAGAGGGACTTATTGTTACAAAGTCATGCCTTTTGGCTTGAAAAATGCTGGAGCCACATATCAGAGGTTGGTGACCAAGATATTCCAAGAACATCTAGGGAAGATGATGGAAGTCTACATTGATTATATGTTGGTTAAATCTACACAAGCGGAAGATCATTTTCAACATCTTTCAACTTCTTTCAACTACCTTCGAGATCCTCCGAAGATATAACATGAAACTGAACCCAGAAAAGTGCACTTTTGGCGTAGCTTCAGATTTACAGGTAGGATTGCAGCTTTGGGAAGATTCATTTCAAGATCTTCAGAGAAAAGCGTTAAATTTTTTTCAGTATTGAAGAAGCAAAATCAGTTTGAATGGACTGAGGAATGCCGACAAGACCTCAAAGATTTGAAGGCATACTTAACAAATGCTCCCCTACTGTCTAAACCAAGGGATGGAGAAAGACTATTTGTATATCTTGCAGTTGCAGAAGTAGCTGTAAGTGCAGTTTTAGTAAGGAAGGAAAAAAGTAAACAATCTCCTATTTATTATGTTAGTAAATCTTTATTAGATGTTGAAACTAGATATCCTCATCTAGAGAAACTAGCTTTAGCATTAGTCATGGCAGCTAGAAAATTGAGACCATATTTTCAATGACATCCTATCTCCGTAGTAACTGCATATCCATTAAGGAATATTTTGCATAAAAAAGAATTGTCAGGCAGACTAGCCAAGTGGGCAATAGAACTAAGTGAATATGACATTATTTATCAACCTAGAACAATAATAAAGTCTCAAGTTTTAGCAGATTTCATTACAGATTTTAACACAAAAATAATTCCTGAAGTAGAAAAGGAATTACAAATTTTTACTGGAGCCAGTTTAGGTGTTGTCTTAATACCACCCTCAGGTGAAAGTATAAGACAAACAATTAAATATTACCTTATTACTAATAATGAAGCAGAGTATGAAGCTGTAATTGCAGGTTTGGAACTAGCACGAGAACTCTCCATAGAGCAAATCATTATTAAAAGTAACTCTCAACTGGTAGTCAATCAGATGTAGGGGACTTACACTGCTAGAGAGGCATGAATGCAACAATACTTGGAAAAGGCACGAGAACTGGTCAGAAAATTCCAATCATGGAAGATCGTGCAAATACCCAGGGAAAAAAACGCAGAAGCAGACGCGTTGGCTAACCTTGCTTCAGTTGCAGAAGTAACGAGTAAAGAAAATTCTATTGTAATACATTTATTTCACTCATCACTTGACCAGGATAAACATGAGGTAAGCTTTAATAATTTAACCTGGGATTGGAGAAACGAGATTGTTAATTTTTTATAGTACGGGATCGTACCTGAAGGCAAGAAAGAATCTCAAGTGCTTCGATGAAAAGATGCTCGTTATTGCCTAATTCGAGATAATTTATATCGAAAAATATTTGGCGGTCCTTTAGCAAGGTGCCTTGGACCCAATCAAACGGAGTACGTGATGAGGGAAGTACATGAAGGACATTGCGGAAATCACGCAGGTGGAAGATCTTTAGTTAAAACACTAATCATAGCAAGATACTACTGGCCTAAAATGGAAGAAGATGCGGAAAATTTTGTAGCCAAATGTGACAAGTGTCAACGATATGCCAACAATATGCATCGACCTGCAGAGTTATTACATACAGTTATTTCCCCATGACCATTTATGAAATGGGGAATGGATATAGTAGGGCCTTTACCACTAGCTAAAGGAAAGGTACGGTTCTTATTAGTGTTAACAGATTACTTTTCAAAATGGGTAGAGGCAGGAGCTTTCAAACAGGTACGAGAAAAGGAGGTGAAAGACTTCATTTGGCGAAACATTATATGCCAGTTTGGAGTTCCAAAAGAATTCGTATGTGACAATGGCCCACAATTTATAGGCTCGAAAATTATAGAGTTCTTTCAAAGTTGGCAAATCAAATGAATTACCTCTTCACCTTACCATCCAGTGGAAAATGGACAAGTTGAGTCAACAAATAAGAATATCATCAATAATTTGAAGAAGAAACTAGAAAAATCAAAAGGGAATTGGCCTGAAGAATTACCAAGAGTGTTATGGGCTTATAGAACCACAACAAAAGCAGCCACGAGAGAAACTCCATTTTCATGTACGGTTCAGAAGCTTTAATCCCAGTTGAAATAGGAGAACCAAGCACGAGATTCACATTGGCAACGGAAGAGTCGAACGATGAGGAATTAAAAACAAACTTAGACTTACTCGAACAAAGAAGAGAAGCAGCTTTAATACGGATGGCAGCACAAAAGCAAATCATAGAATGATACTACAACAGAAAGGCTCACCTCGGGTACTTCAAAATTGGGGACTTCGTTCTTAAAAAAGTTTTCCAATCAATGAAAATAACCAGAGCAGGAAAGTTAAATCCAAATTGGGAAGGACCCTATAAAGTTTGAGGTATCGCTGGAAAAGGTGCCTACGAGTTAGAAACCATGGATGACAAGGTTTTACCCTCTAGTTGGAATGTTGTTCATTTAAAGAAATACTATTTTTGAGCAAAAGAAATACCCACGGTCAGGTATCGTTCAATTACGATTTGTGTTTTGTACAGTTAAAATTATAATAATAATTTTAGATGATAGGCAAAAAGCTAGCCTACACCAAATGATGATATTAGACCTGAAAGACACGCGGAAGCAACATTATTCCTGGTCTAGGGTTGCAACCTTTCTGAATGGAAATATAAAGGGTTAAGCAGTCATCATCTAAATTATATATACCTCCGAGTCCCGTATGTTTTTCCTTTTCAGGAAATGGACCACATGAAAGGAATAATCAAGTGCTCGAGATTTCATACTTCAAAACTCAATATATATATATATATATATATATATATATATATATATATATATATATATATATATATATATATATATATATATATATATATATATATATATATATGTATATAAGGAAGGCAAAGAATACTGGAAAAGTTAGAATTCAAGTCAAGCTTATGGTCTACCCAACAAATCGAAAGTTAAGAGCAAAGTCAAGAGCCAAAAACGCAAGCCTAATTCAAAAACCTATGAAGAATATACTCGTGGATGTAAATTTCAAAATCTTACGAATGGCAATATTTAGTCATGGGTTACAAGATATACCCTTGAATTTTGTAAAATCTATTGTAAAAAAAATAGTTACGAAAGAGTTACAGATGATACTTGAATACATGTAAAGTATTATACAATTTGAAAGTTCGAAAGATACAAAACTTCCTCAAAGTTATTCAAAGAAACGTGTGTGTTCCTATTTCTTCTTTCGTATGTTTACACCATTATGAAGTTGAGACGTCTTCTTCATTAAGTGTCGTATATAAAAGGGCCCTCTTTTATAAATCGTGTTTGTTTCAAAAAGTCATGAAGTACTGAAGCATTTTTAATGCATAACAAAAGAGTAGTACAAAAACTCGAAATAAAATATCATAGAAGTTGAACAAAAACTTAGAAGATGATATTACAATAACTTGGTTAACACTAAGTATGAACTTAGTTCCAACCTAATGGTCTTATACAAAAAACCCCAAAACGGACTAGGGGTAAGATATTCCAAAACATTACCCCCCAAATGGGACCAGGGGTAAATCTCCAAATGTTCCACCAATAAAAAAAATAAAGAAACTGTCACGATCCAAAATTCTAACCTGTCGTGATGGTGCCTATGCTCGATACTAGGCAAGCCGATAATCTCGACGAACCACAAATTCTCTTAAGTTTGAAAATATAATAATTTAATACAATACAAAATCCCACAAATTGTGACACTAACACTGCCCAAAACCAGGTGTCACTGAGTACATGAGCATCTAGCATGAATACAGTCTGGAAAATACGATCTATAATAGTCTGAGACCAAATACAGTAAACAAGGAGATAGAGAAGGAGAGACAAGGTCTGCGGAATACGGCAGCTACCTCAAAATCTCCTGAAAATCAACTGCGCGAAATGATCAACATCTGCTATGTCCGGGAACACCTGGATCTACACACAAAATGCAGGGTATAGTATGAGTACAACCAACTCATCAAGTAACAATAATAACTAAGGAACTGGAGATAATGACGAGCTATACAATTATAGTTCACTTTCAGTAATTACAACAAAGAATAGACATACTTCCAAATCCGACAGTTTAAGTCAATTTAATTTTATACAGTTCAATTTCATGTAATCCGGATATAAAATCTTTCAGATAATTTCACATCAATGACAGATAGTGACTAAGTGCAACAACAAATGAAAAACAAGTACAACCTCTCAGGCAACAGATACCCAACTCGTCATAACAGCTCAACCACTCAACTCTTAGCCCTCAGCACTCACACTCAATGGGTACTCGCGCTCACTGGGGGTGTACAGACTCCGGAGGGGCTCCTATAGCCCAAGCGCTATAATCTGCACGGTCAACTCATGTGTTGCACGGACAACTCACGTGCCATAGTATTAACATCTCACAATCAGGCCCTTGGCCTCACTAAGTCATAAATCTCTCCAGTCTCTCGGGCTCTCAATAATCATGAAATCAACCCAAACAACAATGATATGATGCATCAATAATGAACAATAGAGACTCAGATAAAATAAACAAGTAAACTGTGACTGAGTATCAAACAACAATTTAGCAGATAATTCAATATGTACACGAACTCTGTGGGTCCCAGCAGTACCAACATATAGCCTAAACATGATTACTAACATGTCTTACAGTCAAATTTCCACAACACATAGAGAGCATAAAGCTAACAACAAATTATTCAACTTTACAGTTTCACGGGTCGGACCAAGTCATAATCCCCTCGGTGCACGCCCACACGCCCATCACCTAGCATGTACGTCACCTCCAAAGTAATCACATGATACAAAAATCCGGGGTTTCATACCCTCAGGACCAGATTTAAAACTATTACTTACCTCAGACTGTGAAATTCTTATTCCGCTAAGCCCTTGCCTCATGAATTGGCCTCAAAACGCCTCGAATCTAGTCACAAATAATTCATTTCAGTCAATAAAATTTATTGGAATTAATTTCATAAGAAAATATAATTTTTTCATAAAAATCCGAATTTTAGCTCAAAAATCACCCGTGGGAACCACGTCTCGGAACCCAACAAAAGTTACAAAATCCGAAAGCCCATTCAACCACGAGTCTACCCATACAAATTTTACCAAAATCCGACCTCAACTCGACCCTCAAATCTACAAATCTTATTTCCAAATCTCTAAGTTCCAATCTCCGATTTACACCTCAAAATCATGTAATCTAGTCGGATTATTCGATAATAATTCAATATTATGGAGTAGAAATGATCACAAGGGACTTACCTCAAGTTTTCCTTGAAAATCTATTAAAAATCGTCTCTCCTTAAGCTCCAATTTGTCAAAAATGGCAAATGGGACGAAGTTCCGACTTTATAATTTTACCCAGACTGCCTCGATCCTACCTAGATCTTGGCCTTCGATCGTGGTCATCGATCCTGGGTCTCGATCCAGGGCCTCGATTCTGGGCCTCGATCCAGGGCCTCGATTCTGACCCTCGATCATGGCCCTCGATTCTGGTCCTCGACCCTGCCTTCGATCGTGGCCCTCGACCCTGGTCTCAATCGTGGCTTGACTCTGGGCTCGATATTTAGGCTCGATTCTAGGCTCGATTTCTAGCAGAAGGAAATTGCAGCAGCTGTTGTAGTTTAATTTTTGATCCGTTAACCATCCAAAACTCACATGAGGCCCTTGGGATCTCAACCAAATATACCAACAAGTCCTAAAATATCATACGAACTTAGACGAACCCTCAAATCACCTCAAACAACGCTAAAACCATGAATTACACCCCAATTTAAGCCTAATGAACTTTGAAATTTCTAATTTCTACAAACGACTCCGGAACCTATCAAATCACGTCCGATTGACCTCAAATTTTGCACACAAGCCATAAATGACATAACAGAGGTATGCCAATTTTCAGAATCGGATTCCGACCCCGATATCAAAAAGTCAACCCCCCTGTCAAACTTCCCAAAAAATCAACTTACGGCATCTCAAGCCAAATTTCACTACAGACCTCCAAATAATTTTCCGGACACGCTCCTAAGTCCAAAATTACCATACAAAGCTATTGGAATTATCAGAATTCGAATCCGATGTCGTTTACACATAGGTCCATATCCGGTCCACTTTTCTAACTTAAATTTTCAATTATGAGACTAAGTGTCTCATTTCATTCCTAATTCCTTCCGGACTCGAACCAACTAACCCGATAAGTCATAAACCAATTGCAAGGCACAAATTGAGCAGTAAATGGGGGAAGGGGGTTATAATATTCAAAACGACCGGTCGGGTCGTTACATTCTCCCCATCTTAAACAAACGTTCGTCCTCGAACGGGTTTACAATAATATATGGAGTCTCAAATAAGTGTGGATATTTGTTCTGCATCTCCTGCTCAATCTCCCAAGTAGCTTCTCCGATTGGCTGGCCTCTCCACTGCACCTTCACTGATGCTATGTTCTTTGACCTCAGCTTTAGAACCTGCCGGTCTAAAATAGCCACCGGCTCTACATCATAAGATAAATTACCATCCAACTATACTGTACTGAAATTCAGAATGTGAGACGGATCCCCGACATACTTTCGGAGCATGGATACATGGATACATTGATACATGGAACACTGGATGAACACCCAATAGACTAGGTGGAAAAGCAAGTTCATAAGCCATCTCCCCAATTTTCTTAAGTATCTCAAAAGGCCCAATATACCGGGGGCTCAACTTGCCCTTCTTCCCGAACCTCAACACACCCTTCATGGGTGAAATCTTGAGCAGAACCTTCTCCCCCACCATGTGAACAACATCACGAACCTTCCTGTCGGCATAACTCTTATGTCTAGATTGTGCCGTGCGAAGCCGTTCCTAAATCACTTTGACCTTCACTATAGCATCGTGAACCAAGTCAGTACCCAATAGCCTAACCTCACCCGGCTCAAACCAACCCATCGGAGATCGGCACTGTCTCCCATACAAAACTTCATACGGAACCATCTGAATGCTTGACTGGTAGCTATTATTATAAGCAAACTCTGCGAGTGGCAGAAATTGATCCCAAGAACCCCCAAAATCAATTACACAAGCGCGTAGCATATCCTCCAATATCTGAATAGTGCGCTCGGACTGTCCGTCCGTCTGAGGGTGAAATACTATACTAAACTGAACTTGTGTGCCCAATTTTCGCTGCACGTCCCTCCAAAACTGTGAGGTAAACTGCGTACCCCGATCTGAAATAATGGACACCGGCACACCGTGTAGGCGAACAATCTCGCGAATATAAATCCCAGCCAACCGCTCCGAAGAATAATTAGTACCGACTGGAATAAAATGCGCAGATTTGGTTAACCAATCTACTACCACCCAAATAGCATAAAACTTTCTCAAAGTCTGTGGGAGCCCAACTACGAAGTCCATGGTAATACGCTCCCACGTCCACTCCGGAATTTCAAGTCTCTGAAGCAATCCTTCTGGCCTCTGATGTTCATACTTTACCTGTTGACAATTTAGACACTGAGCTACAAACCCAACTATTTCTTTCTTCATTCGCCTCCACCAATAGTGTTGCCTCAAATCCTGATACATCTTCGCGGTGCCTGGATGAATAGAGTACCGTGAACTATGAGCTTCCTGGAGAATCAGCTCACGCAAACCATCTACATTAGGCACACATAGCCTACCCTGCATCTGTAATACACCATCATCTCCAATAGTGACTTCCTTGGCATCATCGTGTTGAACCATGTCCTTAAGGACAAGAAAATGGGGATCATTTTACTGGCGCTCCCTAATGCGATCATATAAAGAAGACCGAGAAATCACACAAGTCAAAACTCGATTCGTCTCGGAAACATCCAACCTAACAAACTGGTTGGCCAAGGCCTGAACATCCAAGGCTAAAGGCCTTTCCGCTACCGGTAAGTATGCTAAGCTGCCCAAACTCTCTACCTTACGACTCAAAGCATCGGCCACCATATTGGCCTTTCCGGGATGATAGAGAATGGTGATATCATAATCCTTAAGCAACTCTAACCACCTTCGATGTCGCAAATTAAGATCCTTCTATTTAAACAAATGTTGTAGACTCCGATGATCGGTATATACCCACACTGGACACCGTACAAGTAATGCCACCAGATTTTTAAGGCATGAACAATAGCTGCTAACTCAAGATCGTGGACTAGGTAATTCTTCTCATGTACCTTTAACTGTATGAACGCATAGGCAATCACCCTACCCTATTGCATAAGCACTGCGCCGAGACTAATACGCGATGCGTCATAATATACAGTATAAGACTCTGAACATGTAGGCAACACCAATACTGGAGTTGTAGTCAAGGCTGTCTTGAGCTTCCGAAAGCTCTCTTCACACTCATCCGACCACCTGAACGGAGCACCCTTCTGGGTCAATTTAGTCATAGGCGATGCAATAGACAAGAATCCCTCCACGAAACGCCGATAATAACCGGCCAAGCCGAGAAAACTCAGAATCTCAGTAACTGAAGATGGTCTGGGCCAACTCTGAATTGCCTCTATTTTCTTCGGATCCACCTTAATTCCTTCACTGGACACTATATGTCCCAAGAATGCCACTGAACTAAGCCAGAACTCACATTTAGAGAATTTAGCATAAAGTCTCTCCTCTCTCAGCCTCTGTAATACAATACTCAAATATTGTGCATGCTCCTCCTGGCTATGTAAGTACACCAGAATATTATCAATAAATACCACGACAAATAAATCAAGATATGACTGGAATATACTATTCATCAAATGCATAAATGTTGTTGGGGCATTGGTTAGACCAAAAGACAGCACAAGAAATTCATAGCGGCCATAACAAGTCCTGAATGTCGTCTTTAGAATATCCGAATCCTGAATTTTCAACTGGTGATACCCAGACCTCAAATCAATTTTGGAGAACACTCTCGCTCCCTGAAGCTAGTCAAATAAGTCATCAATACGCGGCAATGGATATTTATTCTTGATTGTAACTTTGTTCAACTACCTATAATCAATGCACATACGCATAGTACCATTTTTTTTTCACAAACAGAACCGGTGCACCCCAATGTGACACAGTAGGCCTAATAAACCCCTTTTCGAGGAGTTCCTGAAGTTGCTCTTTCAATTCTTTTAACTCAGCTGGTGCCATACGATACGGAGGAATAGAAATAGGTTGAGTACCCTGCGCCAAGTCAATACCGAAATCAATATCCCGGTCGGGTGGCATACCCGGCAGGTCTGTAGGAAATACATCCTGAAAGTCTCGCACGACCGGTACTGAATCAATAATAGGAGTATCTGCATCAACATCTCTCACAAAGGACAAATATGACAAGCATCCATTTCCAACCATACGTTGGGACTTCAAATAATAAATTACCCTGCTAGGAACAAGATCTAGAGAACCCCTCCATTCAACCTTTGGCCAAACCCAACATCGTCAATGTCACAATTTTTGCGTGACAATCCAGAATAGCATGACATGGAGACAACCAATCCATACCCAGGATTACATCGAAATCAACCATACCGAGTAATAAGAGATCAACTCTAGTCTCCAGTTCCCCAATAGTTACCACGCACGACCGATACACATGATCCACAGTAATAATATTACCCATCGGTGTAGATACACAAACAAGTGAAACTAAGGACTCACAGGGTATATCCAGATAATGAGCAAAATACAATGATACATATGAATAAATGGAACCAGGGTCAAATAATATAGAAGCCTCCCTGTGGCACACTGAAATAATACATGTGATCACTACATCTGAGGCAACAGCATCTGGCCTAGCAGGAAAAGCATAGAATCGAGCATGCCTGCCACCTGATCGGCCTCCCCCTCTTGGGAAACAACACCTAGTTGCCTAACCCCCAACCCGAGATGGCTGGGCGGGTGGTGGAACTGCTGGTGCTGGTGCTGTCAGTCGAGGACTCTATTGTGGAGCCCCACTCAACAACCTAGGGTACTCTCTCTTGAAATGACCAAATTCTCCGCACTCAAAACAACCCATCCTCTAATGGAACTGATGCTCCTAATAACTCGAGGAATAATCTACAGAAGCCTGAGCGGACAAGGCATGATGAGAACTCTGCGCTGGTAGTGCACTGAATAAAGACTGGCCTGAGTGAGAAATGTAAGAACCGTGGCTAGCTGATGCACCATGATGAGCTGGATGACCCGTCAGGGCGTGTCTGTAAGAACGACCCCTACCACGGTGAAACTGACCCCCTGAAGGAACACCGCTGTAATCACCCAGACCACGAGGCCTCTTAGCCTCTCTCTCTCTCTCTCTCTCTCCACGTTCCTGGCTACGAACCATCTCTATCTATCTAGCAATATCCACTACCTCATCAAAAGTAGCACCATATACTCTTTCCCTAGTCATAAGTAACTGTAGCTGATATGTGAGGCCATCAATGAACCTCCTAATCCTCTCCCTATCAGTGGGAACTAACCAGACTGCGTGATAAGCCAACTCAAAAAATCTCATCTCGTACCACGTCAAGGACATATCACCCTGGAGAAGCTGCTCAAACTGCCTGCGCAGCTCCTCTTTGCGAGACTGAGGTACAAATTTCTCCAAAAAGACCACGGAGAACTGCTGCCAAGTAAGAGGTGCTGCGCCAACAGGCCTACACCTCTCGTAAGTCTCCCACCATCTGAGTGCAGCCCCAAAAAATTGAAAAGTAGTGAATGAAACCCCACTGGTCTCCAGAATACTCGTTGTCTGAAGCATCCGTTGACACCTATCCAAAAAACCCTGAGCATCCTTTGACTCAGTACCGCTAAATGGTGGAGGTCGAAGCCTCTCAAATCTCTCAAGTCTCCTCTGCTCATCATCTGCCATAACAGGAACTACCGGGGCCTGAGCAGTTGCAACCAGTTGGACTGGTAGTGCCCTCGGTATCTGAAGTCCTTGTACTACCTATTCTGGAGTATGTGCAATATGGGTACGAGTACCT
Source organism: Nicotiana tabacum (assembly GCF_000715075.1). Classification (NCBI taxonomy): domain Eukaryota; kingdom Viridiplantae; phylum Streptophyta; class Magnoliopsida; order Solanales; family Solanaceae; genus Nicotiana; species Nicotiana tabacum. The sequence continues at coordinate 136,487,253 of NC_134096.1, read as the reverse complement.
CCCCCGGCCTGAGAAGTGGCAGGTGCGGCCTGAGACGAAACCACCTGAGCAAGACCAGTGCAAGCTACCAATATCTGGGCCAAAGTCTCCTGAAGGCCTGGAATCTCAATGGGCACAGCTGGTGCCTGAGCTGATCCTGTCAGCTCAGCTATATCCGGAATATGCTCCTGAGCTGGAGCAACTGGCGGTACTACAGGTGCTGGTCCAACTGTGGTACGAGCAACACCTCGACCTCTACCTCGGCCCCGGCCTCTACCACGACCTCTCGCGGCCCTAACTGGTGGCACTAGTGGCTGACCATCCGATCCGGTAGTACGTGTCTTCACCATATATGAGAGAATAGAATAACAGAAATTTAGTTTCCAGAATCAACAAATTCGCACGACAGAATACAAGAAAGTGAAGTTTTCCTAAGGGTTCTGCAGCCTCTCGAAGATAAGTACAGACGTCTCTGTACCGATCCGCAAGACTTTACTAAACCTGCTCATGACTCGTGAGACCTATGTAACCTAGGTTCTGATACCAATTTGTCACGACCCAGAATTCCAACCTGTCGTGATGGCGCCTATCTCGATATTAGGCAAGCCGATAATCTCGATTAACTATAATTTCTCTTAAGTTTGAAAATACAATACAAAATCCCACAAATGCTGACATGAACACTCCCCAAAACCTAGTGTCACTGAGTACATGAGCATCTAATATGAATACAATCTAAAAAATACAGTCTATAATAGTCTGAGACCAAATACAGTAAACAAGGAGATAGAGAAGGAGAGACAAGGCCTGCGGAATACGGCAGCTACCTCAAAATCTCCTGAAAATCAACTCCGCGAAATGATCAACACCCGCTATGTCCGGGAACACCTGGATCTGCACACGAAGTGCAGGGTGTAGTATGAGTACAACCAACTGAGCAAGCAACAATAATAACTAAGGAACTGAAGATAATGACGAGCTACATAGTTATAGTTCACTTTCAGTAATCCAGCAAAGAATAAACATACTTCCAAATCCGGCAGTTTAAGTCAAATCAATTTTATACAGTTCGATTTCATGTAATCCGGATATAAAATCTTTCAGAGAATTTCACATCAATGACAGATAGCGACTAAGTGCAATAAAAAATGAAAAACAAGTACAACCTCTCAGGCAACAGATACTCAACTCGTCACAACAGCTCAATCACTCAGCTCTCAGCCCTCAGCACTCACACTTAATGGGTACTCGCGCTCACTGGGGGTGTACAGACTCCGGAGGGGCTCCTACAGCCCAAGCACTATAATCTGCACGGCCAACTCACGTGTTGCACGGACAACTCACGTGCCATAGTATTAATATCTGGATCCGCATGTCCAACTCACGTGTTATAGTATCAATATCTAGATCTGCACGGCCAACTCACGTGCTATAGTATCAACATCTCACAATCAGGCCCTCGGCCTCACTCAGTCATAAATCTTTCCAGTCTCTCGGGCTCTCAATAATCAATGAAATCAGCCCAAACAATAATGATATGATGCATCAATAATGAACAATAGAGACTCAGATAAAATAAACAAGTAAACTGTGACTGAATACAGAACAACAATTTAGCAGATAATTCAATATGTACATGACCTCTGTGGGTCCCGACAGTACCAACATATAGCCTAAACATGGTTTCTTACATGTCTTACAGTCAAATTTCCACAACACATAGAGAGCATATAGCTAACAATAAATTATTCAATTTTACAGTTTCATAGGTTGGACCAAGTCACAATCCCCTCGGTGCACGCCCACACGCCCATCACCTAGCATGTACGTCACCTCCAAAGTAATCACATGATACAAAAATTTGGGGTTTCATACCCTCAGGACCAGATTTAAAATTGTTACTTACCTCAGACCGTAAAATTCTTATTCCGCTAAGCCCTTGCCTCGTGAATTGGCCTCAAAACGCCTCGAATCTAGTTACAAATAAATCGTTTCGGTCAATAAAAAATTTTGGAATTAATTTCATAAGAAAATATAATTTTTTCATAAAAATTCGAATTTTAGCTTAAAAATTGCTCATGGGGCCCACATCTTAGAACCCGATAAAAGTTACAAAATACGAAAGCTCATTCAACCACGAGTCTACCCATACCAATTTTACCAAAATCTGACCTCAACTCGACCCTCAAATCTACAAATCCTATTTTGAAATTTCTAAGTTCCAATCTCCGATTTACACCTCAAAATCATGTAATCTAGTAGGATTATTCGATGATAATTCAATATTATGGAGTAGAAATGACCATAAGGGACTTACCTTAAGTTTTTCTTGAAAATCTATTAAAACCGCATCTCCTCAAGCTCCAATTTGTCAAAAATGGCGAATGGGACAAAGTCTCAGCTTTATAATTCTGCCGAGACTGCCTCGGTCCTGCCTCGATCTTGGCCTTCGATCCTGGGCCTCGATCCAGGGCCTCGATTCTGACCCTCGATCCTGGGTCTCAATCCTAGGCCTCGATCCATGGCCTCGATCCTGGCCCTCGATCCTAGGCCTCGATCCATGGCCTCGATTCTGGGCTCGTTTTCTGGCAGAAGGAATTTCCAGCAGAAGGAATTTCCAGCAGAAGGAAATTACAGCAGCTGTTATAGTTCAATTTTTAATCCGTTAACAATCCGAAACTCACCCGAGGCCCCCGGGATCTCAACTAGATATACCAACAAGTCCTAAAACATCATACGAACTTAGTCGAACCCTCAAATCACCTCAAACAACGCTAAAACCATAGATTACACCCCAATTCAAGCCTAATGAACTTTGAAATTTCTGCTTTCTACAAACGACTCCGAAACCTATCAAATCACGTCCGATTGACCTCAAATTTTGCACACAAGTCATAAATGACATAATAGAGGTATTCCAATTTTCAGAATCAGATTCCGACCCCAGTATCAAAAAGTTAACCCCCCGATCAAACTTCCCAAAAATTCTACTTTCGACATTTCAAGCCAAATTTCACTACGGACCTCCAAATAATTTTCCGGATACGCTCATAAGGTCCAAAATTACATAAGGAGCTATTGGAATTATCAGAATTCGAATCCGATATCGTTTATACATAGGTCCATATACGGTCCACTTTTCTACCTTAAATTTTCAATTATGAGACTAAGTGTCTCATTTCATTTTGAATTCCTTCCGGACCCGAACCAACTAACCCGATAAGTCATAAATCAATTGCAAGGCATAAATTGAGCAGTAAATGGGGGAACGAGGTTATAATATTCAAAATAACCGGTCAGGTCATTACAGAAATATTTCAAACTTTTTAACTTTCACTGTGGGACAGAATCTGAACCGGTAGGATGAAGAGTGGCATCATCACCAGAAAGAAGAGCAACTTAATCAGGAGAAGGTTGAATAACAGCCTCACCGGGAGCGATTTCATCACCCTCGGGAATGCCAACCTCAGGTGAAGAAAAGCTTTGACTCTGCTGGGTCTTTTCAATCGTCTCTCTAGTCTTTGCAATCTCAGCATCTAAGACAAAGCCTTCCCGGCTTACTTCCATTAACGTTTCGAGATGAGTGTTCAAAAAATCCCAGCTAACATCAACATCGGCTTTATCTTTAAGGGCCTCATAATCTTTTTCCCACTGTTCAACCTCAGCTCTTAACTCATCCTTCCCATTCAAGGCAGCATCGTAAGAAGCCTGTAGGGGGCAAGAGATCTCTCTAAAAATTGAACATTGTCTGAGGATACACGAAGATCTTCTTGAGTTTGCGTGAGAATTTGAACAAGCTCCCAAGAGTAAGCTTCTTTTTGGTTTAGCAAATCCTTTAAGCTCCTAATTTCTTCAAAAGACTTAGAAAGCTGCTCAGCAAATGAAGACTCGAGAAGATTCTTGTCTTTGCCCGCCTGATTGGATGAGGCTTTCTCAACCGCTAATTTCGCTGCCATAACCTTTTACTTGTTGCTCTAAGGTGCATTTTTCTTCCTCTAAAACCTCCATCTTAAGTTGAAGCCCCTCGAACTGTTCTTTCCAGTTGTCCGCCTCAGTGTGATAATCATTCATCAACTGCTTTATGTGGACGATCCTTTTCATCATCTCCATTCCGATGAGATTGATCTACGCAATGAAAAGAGGAATATGATACCAGTAAAAAAGAAATCACGTAAAATAAAAGGACAAGGTTTATACCTTTAAAGATGAATGCACAATATCATTCATCCACGTTAGAAAGTTGTGACTTTCCAGTTTTGACTTCTCAACTGGGCCAATCAGTGGTCTCAGCCATACATCAGTTTGGCCAGATTTCTTCAAAAGATCACCATCTTCAGGAATCTCGATGGTAACTTGTTTCATTGCCCTACTGTTACTGGAGGAACCAACTTCAACATGGAATTTGTAACAGTAGGGGCAACCGAGGAAGTCAAAATAGCCACAGACGGAATAGTGGAAGCAGCAGCAGGAACGGGTAACTGAGGTTCAATCGGAGCAAAGGCGTTTCCTCAAATATAAAGCCAAAGCTTTCTTCATCAAACCCACGAGAAAAGAGTTGTTCAGTAGAGTCACGGGGTGCAACATGCATCTCTTCATCAGAACTCACTAAGGTAGCATTTTCAGGCTCGGACATGGGAACACAACTAGGAGGGGGAGTAGCTTCGTCATCTGAAATGACCCGTCTCATAGCCCGTGGCTTACGAAGCAATGAGCCTTCGTCCCGTTCTTCTTCATCCTCAGAGTTATGTGGTCTATCAGCTTTTCTTTTTGACGAAGAACTCAAGATTATCTATGAGCCTTTGATAGAGAGAGCCTCGAAGTAGTGATTGAAGCAGCACCCACACCTCTAATGGAAAACCCTAACAAAGAAAGGGGTTAATAAGTTCCAAAATAAATGTGGAAGTAAGAAAGAAAGTGAAAGAGAAAGTTACCGTGAGTCTTAACTTTCCATCCAAATCTGTTTGAAAGGTATTTCCAGGACCTTTCTTCCATAGGAGCAACGGTTAATAATTTCTCTACCCAACCACGGAGATCAGGAATCTCCTCAACAGTTCCCATGGTTGCTGAAAAAGAAAAGTAAAATAGTTACGAGATTACAAGTTCTTCACAAAAAAAAAAAGAGAAATAAAAGATTGAAAGAAAGACTTACGTGCAAAGTTCCACTTCTCAGGGAAGGGCATGTTCTCTTCACCTACTAACCCCACTTGTAGGAGCAACAACAAATCGGGCATACCAGCCACGATCTTTGTCGTCTTCAGGGCTAGCCAAAACCCTCTTACTCCTCGCCACGAGAGTAAAAATCCCATGACAAAATAATTTGTGAGAGTAAAGATGAATCAGATGGTAAAGGGTGAAGGGTAAAGAAGCCAAATTTGACAAGTATCTAAGGTATGCCACAACCCTCCATACAATAGGACCAATCTGTCCTAAACACACATCGAAGAAACGACAAAACTCAATGATAATTGGATCAATAGGTGGCCTAAAACCTAATGTGAAGGGATACGTATACACAAAAGAAAAAACAGCTTTAAAGGAAGTGATCCTTTGATTTTCATGGGGGACCAGAATCGGGACGTCAAATTTCCAATAGCAATCTCTCCGTACAATAGAAACTGAACCCTCAGTAATCTGGGAAGGATAAACATCAGCATGATCGTGAGAAGTCATGGAAGTGACCTTATTTTTAATTAATTCTCTATCAGTGACAAAGGAAAGTTCAGTGGGAATAATCTCGTCGACGGTAGGTTCACAAAGCGGTTCACTAGAATCCCTACTTCTAGCGGAAGATCTATGTGAAGAAGAAGCCCTAGTTCTAGAAGATGATGGAGGAGTAGTACTGGGTTGAAAAGGATAACTACGTACAGACACTGAACCTAAACTACGTAACCTACCACCTCTCCTACTCTTGATAGGAGCGGACGAAGGGGGGAAGTTCATCTACTATGACGACTTTTTGAGGATCGGAATTTGAAGAAGACATAGTTGTATGGGGAAGTAGTACGTAATGAAGAACAAGAGTAAGTTTTGAATAAAGAACACTGAAGAAAATTTTTCGTAAAAGCAAAGGGAAAGGATGTATTTATATGCAGAAACAACCGTCATGTAAAGAGGGTAATGATAGAAACGTCATTATGAAAATAGTCACTTCGTGACTGATGCAGCCGCAAAAAAGTCTTAAAACCCGCTGAAGAGTTGCAGAACCAATCGATGACTGCCACATGTCACATGCATTAAATGGAAGTGATATACGACGCATTGGTTCAGAGGAAGATGCAATGGTACGTGAGAAACGGCGGCAAAAAATTCCCGCCATAAATGTGATCTACTTCCCAAATATTCAATTGCTAAATAATTGGTAGCAGGGGGGGGACTATCTATATTGGTAAAAATAAATGTTACACGTGGAGTTAATTATGTGGTTGACATGGCAAGGCACGTGAATCACTAGAAAAGCGACAACTGGAGAGGAGCACTAAAAGAGACAGGAGTCGCAGCAGATACGAACAAATCACCCACGAGGTAAAAAAAAAATGGTTGCTCGAGTCTCTTTAAGTTACATGAAGACGCACCAGTGGAATGAACCAAGACAGTAAAAAGGGCAAATTCATGGATCTTCAATTAATGAGCGTGTATGATTACAAACGTTACAAAATCTTAACGAACAGTTACGATTACCAATTATAACGTTTCATTAATGTCATTAATGCTCATAATGGCTCGGTCTTAAAAGGGAAAAGACGTTGTACTTGAAAACCTCTATATAAGGGAAAGAAATGTCATTTTTACAGGGACGTTCTGATTATTACTGGAATATTATTACTTTCTTGTGCTTTCTATTGATTACTTTGTCATTTCTTATTCTAATTTCCTTACTTATTTCTGAGAGAATATTGAATTTCTTGATTATTAGTAACCCGAGTAATTCTAAAAATAGGCTTTGACTGAGAATCTAATTCTTTGATTAAACAGTAGCCGATGAACAAAGCACTTCACGTTCAGACAAAATTCCAGAAAAAACCGTACCTGAAGAGTGTGATATAGACCGGATATCCTAATGTTATAGATAATGAAATTTCTAAAGTAAGAGCAACACTAAAAGTAAGACGCGGGGTTATCTTTTAACCATTTATTTTCTATTTAGATGAATCACATGCAAGCAATTTTATTGGTTAAAATCACCCCTCACTAGCAGTCATTTACTAGTGTTATGTTATTGGCAAAGCACGATACATTAACTATTGTTGGTTTGGAGGGTGGTCATTCGTATGGATGATATGGGATCGAATCCACATCAATATCTTCTGGGTTTAATATGTCGCACATGGCTTGCTTAGTACGATGCCTTCTGGGTTGAACCTGTCACATAGAGCTTGTCTAGTGCGATTTACATCACATGTGTGATTTACAGGCTATTACACAGGGGAAGTTTACCCAATGCACACAAAGTGCTCATGTTGTGGCAGAAGTTGTAGCGGCTGCGAGTTCCCTCGTACCCAAAAAAATAATAATGAAAAAAGAAGTTCGGTCTTATATGGAGTATAATATTTCAATAACACAACATGCTCACCTGACAGCATAATCTAAATCCGACCACTAGCGAACGTATGGGACCTCACATGTGTTTTACTTATTGGCACTAGCCACATAATTCCAAGGAAAAAGTCACTTTTCTTTACCGCCCCCTTTTTATTAATATAATAATAACTATAACTATCCTAGTTATTGTTAGCCGTTGATTTGTTCAGAAGAACAATTTAGTGGGCAGATTGTGGCATTTAAGAATAGTAGGTCATTAAAGATGGCTAAATATTTACTCTGCGTAAACTAATTTAACTTATTATAGTCATTTAACGAAGTAAAAATATGTGCAGTATTAGTTAACCATGATTAGGAGATAGAACTCTATATGCTAACAAAACAAAAATGTCATGCAACTTATCATAGTTAAGTGATTTAAAGAAACAACGATAGGACTTAATGTGCAAACAAATATCATATTTTTATTGATTTGGTATAAATATACTAAGTTTTAATTGCCTTTATGAGACATGCATATTTTTCATGCTTGTGTAGTCTTCATCACCCGGTCCCACGGATTCCGTACTTTTTTCCCCCTGTAGTTACACCATCCAATTTTCTTGGCAATGATACATGGTTTTACTGTCCAATTATCTTTTACTTCCAACGGAAACAGCAAATTGGGATTTTGTAAGCCATACATGAACTAGGTGCTATAGTAGGTAGAGAAAAGAGAGAAAAAACACATACTAGAGAAAGTGTAACACTTTTTCTCTTTAGCTGATACTCCAGATTTGCATAGTTGCATTTATTTGCTTTACCTTTATGCTTTAGTGGGGAAGCGCAGAATCCCACAGCCTTTTGTTCCCTTCTTCTGTTTCTCCTTCTTTCTTTCCTTTTCCCCTTGTCATGGCGTTTGTCTTGCTGATTATTTGATTTTCTGTAAGTAAATTTTCTTGTCCCACCGCCCATATTTTCTCAAGATTTTGCTCTGCTTTTCTTCTTACTTATATTTGACTTTTTAGAGTTAATAGTATTTTGTTTGTCTGCTCCATTATCTTCTTTTTATGGAATATGTCTCATTTTACACTCAGCTGTTCCTAGGTGGGAAAATACTGTTCATGTCCTTCTATTGTCTAAAACTTAAGCTACCTACTTCCTCTTTTTCCTTTTTAATATGCTTCTACAGTATTAACTATTACTGTTTTTCTTGGTTTATTTGGAGTTTGCTTGGACTCCATATCAGTTTCTGTAAATTAGCATGCTTTAAGCTTCTTTAATCAGTAACTTGAGGGTGTGTTTGGAATTCTTAATGTTATTGCTTACTATGTGTACTTTCTGTTAATGAAAGAGTTGTGGTTAATTTACTGAATTGTTCCTATATGTGCCTTAGCAGGGTCAAGGTTGCACCTTTTCATTCCCAAGTTCTCAATGAGGCTATTTTGGACATTGACATTGATATTTCTCTACAATGGGCATTCTTCAGAGGGGGTTAATTCAACTCTTTCTGCAAGGCCTAAAATTGTGAACGTTGGTTGTATGCTAAGTTTCAATACAGTCGTCGGAAAAATTACAAAAGTTGCTGTGGAAGCTGCCGTGGAAGATATTAATTCCAATCCATCTGTTCTAGGAGGAACTAAGTTGAATGTGGCAACATTGGATAGTAATTCCAGTGGATTTCTTGGAATAGTTGAGGGTAAGCCCTTTTGCAACATCTATTGTATTCTGTTGGTTTTTGTGTACTGGATTTTCATAGTTTCCGTAATTTTCTTATACTCTTTGAGTTTTATGTGATCCGTTCCATTTTTATATAACAGCTATCCGCTTCATGGAAACGGATATTATGGCCATTATTGGCCCCCAATCTTCTGTTATAGCCCATGTGGTATCAAACATCGCGAATGAGCTTCAGGTTCCTCTATTATCTTTTGCAGCCACAGACCCCACTCTTTCTTCACTTCAGTACCCGTTTTTTGTTAGAACTTCCCCAAGCGATATGTTTCAGATGGCTGCAATAGCTGAAATAATTGATCATTACGAATGGAGAGAAGTGATAGCTATATATATTGATGATGATTTTGGAAGAAATGGTATCGCTGCATTGGCAGATCAGCTGGCCAAGAGACGATGTTCGATCTCTTACAAAGCAGCTATGAAACCTGAAGCGACAGTGGATGATGCTAGGGATGTCTTGGTTCAGGTTGCTTTGAGAGAGTCTCGAATAATGGTTGTTCACACTTATCCTTCAAAGGGTCTGGACATATTTTCTATGGCACGGTATTTAGGGATGATAGATAATGGATATGTTTGGATTGCTACGCATTGGCTCTCGACTATCCTTGACACTGCAGGTCCCCTTCCTCCCGATAAAAAAGAGAATCTTGACGGGGCAATCACCTTGCGTATACACACTCCAGATTCAGAATTGAAAAAGAAGTTTGTCTCGAGGTGGAGCAATTTGACAGGGAAGGCAGGAATTACTGGGGGAATGTCAACTTACGCGCTGTATGCCTATGATACTGTGTGGCTACTTGCTCGTGCCATAAACGAATTCTTTAACCAAGGGGGAAACATATCATTTTCTAAGGATCCAAGACTAATTGAACAAAACAGTGGAAGTTTGAATCTTGATTCTATGAGCATCTTTGATGGAGGGAAGCTATTGCTTGACAACATATATAAGGTCAATATGACAGGTGTAACAGGACCATATGGTTTCACTTCTGATAGAAATCTATTCCGCCCTGCTTTTGAAGTCATTAATGTGGTTGGTACAGGTTTTAGGAAAGTTGGTTATTGGTGTAATTACTCTGGTTTATCAATTGTGCCTCCTGAAACACTCTACTCTAAGCCGCCAAATCGTTCCTCTTCAAATCAACAACTACATAGTATAATATGGCCCGGACAAACAACAGAGAAACCTCGTGGATGGGTTTTTCCAAACAATGGGAGACAACTGAAAATTGCAGTCCCTAACCGAGCTAGCTTTCGTGAATTTGTTGGCAGGGTACCAGGCACTACTGACTCGTTCAGAGGATACTGTATTGAAGTCTTCACTACAGCCATAAATTTATTGCCTTATGCTGTCCCTTACAAGCTTCTTGCCTTTGGGGATGGCCATAACAATCCAGAAGATACAGAGCTAGTGCGCTTAATCACAGCAGGAGTGAGTATAAGACTACCAATGTTCTACTCTAGTGTCAATTTAGCCATGTGTTTTCTAACTGTGTATACTTGGTCTTTCATTTCAGGTTTATGACGCTGCCATAGGCGACATAGCAATTACAACTAATCGGACAAAAATGGTTGATTTCACTCAACCGTACATTGAATCTGGGTTAGTTGTAGTGGCACCAGTTAAGCAGCAGAATTCTAATGCTTGGGCTTTTCTCAGGCCATTTACTCGTAGGATGTGGTTTATCACTGGTGTTTTTTTCTTAGTTGTTGGCACTGTAATTTGGATTTTGGAACACAGATTGAATGATGATTTTCGTGGACCTCCGAGTAAGCAGGTTGTCACTGTTCTATGGTGAGTTGACAACTGCTTGTGCACGTACATATTATATCAGGATCTTGATTGTGAGAAAAAATATGCAGTTTAGCTTTTATTCTGTTCCAATAGCAGTTAAGTAATAAATTAGCATACATCAACTTGACGAACAAGTCTGTCATATATTCTCTACTCTCTCTGAACTTTCTTCTATTATCTAGTCTTCTACTTGGCAGTTACATTCTTTATGTTAAATTTTGCTATCTATCTTTCTACAATAATGTTTTGACCTTTTCCTATGTAAAACTCTTTTTGCAGGTTCAGCTTTTCAACTCTCTTTAATGCCCACAGTAAGTAACTCATGCTAGTTGAATTATTTCTAAACTTGCATTTGAATGAGCTTCCTTTGACAAAGATAAATTTTTGCATGCAGGAGAAAACACCGTTAGCACCCTTGGCCGCATTGTCCTCCTTATATGGCTATTTGTCGTTTTGATAATCAACTCGAGCTACACTGCCAGCCTCACCTCAATTCTTACAGTGCAGAGGCTTTCTTCACCAATTACAGGAATTGAAAGTTTAGTAAATACAAAGGACCCCATCGGTTATCAATTAGGTTCATTTGCCCGTAACTATCTGATTGAAGAACTTGGCATTCATGAATCTAGACTTGTTCCTCTTAACATGCCCGAAGATTATGCTAAAGCTTTAAAAGATGGTCCTAGTCATGGTGGTGTTGCAGCTATAGTAGATGAGCGCGCCTATATGGAGCTTTTCCTCTCAACACGTTGCCAGTTCAGTATTCTAGGTCAAGAGTTCACGAAAAATGGATGGGGGTTTGTAAGTAGCCTTCTGTCAACTTCATCTTTTTCTTATACAAGTGAACCTGCTTTTTGTGAATTTATCTCACACCATGACCAATCGACCATACTAACAGCTTATCAAAAATTATTAGCAACATAAAGAGATGATGAAATTATGAATCCTGTGAATTTAACCTAACCAACTAACGAATGTGATAATGCATGAGAAGTCGAAAGTCTCTACATCTAAAGCTTGCAAATAGGCCAACAAAATATACTTTTCACTTATGCATGATTTTTTGCCATTGTCCCTTAGTTATAAGTCTAGTGGTGGCAAAATGGTTAAAAGAAAACAGTTATCCACCCATATTATCTATTAAAAAATGGTTGGATAATAAACTTTTAAAAAACAAGTCAAATATGGATAAGAACTATATTATCCGCTTAGAAAATGGATAACCAATGGGTTTAACTTTTACATTCGTAAAATCTCAAATTGGGGGTTCCTCAAGTTTGTGAGACTAGGAATTCTCCCAAAAATGATCATAATCAAGAAGTCATGGATGATATGGATATCTTTATTATCCTTCGGTTAACCCGTATTTTATCCGTATTAAATATGGGTCCGGTCGGATAATTTATCTGTTTTGCGTTACCCGTTTTCGCCCCACCCGTTTACCACCCCAAGACTTATAACGAACGGTTCTGCTTGAAACATGCTTCTGAAGGTGAATCATACCACTGTTAGCTCGATATCCGGAAAGAGAGGAGATTAGTATCTCACTCTTGACATTACATGGTGGTTGCTTCACACAAAAGTTGTCCTTGTCTAGGCTTGTATTTTTTTATATATATTTTTTTTTGGTACCTTCAAAGCATAGGGAGTCGATGAGAACGTAAAGGAAAAGAATGGAGAGTAAAAGATGTTAAGTTTGTGTATTTGGCTGGACTGTGTTGTTTATAACTACCTTTCCTTTCCATCCTATTCCATCAAACTAATCAATGTAGAACCATTTTGTTTTGAAGGGTTAATGCATTGATCTGTCTACATTTGAAAATAATGTCCTCCATTTTCTTTGTTTTCTCCTAGGCTTTCCCTAGGGACTCTCCTCTAGCAGTTGACATGTCCACTGCAATTCTGAAACTATCAGAGAATGGCGAACTTCAAAGGATCCATGATAAATGGCTTTCTGGAATTGCTTGTACTTCACAGAATACAAAGCTTGAAGTGGACAGGCTTCAGCTGAAAAGCTTCTCAGGTTTATTCTTCCTATGTGGTTTAGCATGTTTTCTAGCACTGCTCATATATTTTGTGATGATAACATGCCAATATTGCCACTATTATCCTGAGTCTGAGTCCTCTGGGGGAAGCTCGCGATCAGGACGACTCCAGACATTCCTTTCTTTTGCTGACGAAAAGGAAGAGTCAGTGAGGTCTAGGTCCAAACGAAGGCAACTGGACGCGACTTCAGTTAGAAGTGTTGATCAAGATGCATCAGTAAATGGTTCAAGGATTGACCGTTCTGAGATATACTCAAACAGGGTTGTAAGTTTTGGAGAATCTGTGTAGTTCCCAACAATGTGTACTAGTCTTCCTCAAATGTAATTATATAGGTCGAATGAACTGCTATTATATTTTACAAAGTGTCCGTTGTCATTAGAAAAATAGCCATGCAACCTCAGAATCCTGCTGATCCTCATGTGTATATATACATCTGTCATTTCCTAAAAAGCTTTTAGCTCAATATTGATTATGACAAGTGCAATGTTAAGCTCATTGATTTGGCCACCAGATTCATGCAAGGGAAAGCAATTTTCGAGCACTAGTTCTGCCACCCTACCTATAGTGTTTTCTAGTTTGACATGTACTGCTACTACTCGCCCATGGGGGGAAGTTTTTTTTTTTTTTGGGGGGGGTTGTTAAAGACAAGGGCACTTTTTTGCTCTTGTCGTGAATTCTCCATAAAAATAGAGGCACCTATCAACAAGATACTTCAGAAGCTTCAAGATTGAGGTCTCATTAGCCGAAGAAGCCCCTGGCAATCCACGTGGCCGCACTGTCCAGCTCTCAGGTTATAGACCCCAAAAGAGGGGGGGAAGGTGATCTTATTTTTTTTATTTTTACTAGTTTTTAGGCACGCGTGTTGCGCGTGTAACCTATATTGATGAGTATAAAATTAAAAGAATATTTGAGTTAGAAAATAAAATTAAAAATAAAAGTTTAAATTATTAAAAATTTATAAATATGATCCTATCTAGCTTACTCAAACGATAATTGAATAGGAAATTTATAAAATTAAAGACGCAAAATAAATTTTGCATTCGACTTCCAACCGAGTCCGAGAGTGAGGAAGTATTAGATTTCTCAAGTTCACACCGTCACTCTGAGCACTGAAGAGGACCAAAATTGCCCAATTCGCGTTCCTAATGCTTCCTTTTAGGGAGGAGCAAAGTGATTTTGATAAACCAAAATAAAAAGATAAAATATCATAAAACTTTTATCGGTAATATAATCATTCATAAAGACATGTATTTTCTAGGAGTTCAAGTTATCTTACTTCGAAATGATCCTCTCAATTTATTAAGAAACTTTCAGTATTATATCTTGAAAAATTTAATAGAACAATCATTGTAATTCGTAAATATATAACTCGTGATGCACTGCAGGAATTGGATTTGCTTCTCAAAACATGAAACTCATTTTTACCTTTTGTAGAATAGTATGGATTGCTCACAAATAGTTAAATCTCTTGCAATTCACTGGAGAAATATGTTTTTGAGTGTTTGACGTTTCTGCTTGGCGTTGGAGCTAAATGCTTTGGCTCGTCTTTTGCTCAATGCTTCTGTAGAAGTAGGGAAACAAAATTAGGAAAAATAATATCACATAATTTCAAATTAAAATTTGAAAATAGAAATAAGAGGAAGAGAAGAAAAGAGTGAGAAAATTCTATCAAAACTTGAACCGAAAATCATCTTGAATGAATAAAATTTAGAAAGAAAATGAGAGACGTAGTGCAAAGAAGTAAGTTGGTGAACGAAATTAGGCAAACAAAATATTCAAAGCAACTCCTCAAATTCTCTAAATATTTAATAGCAATGAAGAGAACATTAGTTAATGTAATTATGTTTGCTAATATGCTTTTTCTGTAAACCGGTTATGGAATTGTAAAAGCTAGCTCTTAAATGGTAATACATGCATATAAAGTTAGAAGAAATTAATTTTTGACAAATGAAAGCTAACCAATAAACCAGCAAATGATATAAATGATCCTTATTAGCTCATTATTTAGCAGCAAAAACAAATAGAAAATATAAGGGAATTAACGTTTAAACTTTATGGTTTACAAAATAAACAACAAATTAATGTGTTGTTATAATTCATCATTTAATAAGATGCCCAATTAACCACATTCATGTAACTGTACTATTATTTAACATTTAATAGGAAGATTCTTTTTAATGGTGAAGGTCAAAGGGCTGTCTTTATTTCAATTTAAATATTTTTTTTTAATTAATTTCTTAGAATGTATCTTTACATTTTTGTACAAATTTATATCTGAAATAATATTATGTTGAAGGGTATTACAGTCATTCAACTTTATAAAGTTATTTCGATCTTTTAAGTTTTAGTTTGAGTCTTTATACTTATAATATAGTATGATGACATAAGTATTTCCAAATAGCGTAGCGGAGAAGAAAAGAAAGCATCTACATCTATCACATCAATAAAACAATCAATTCTGTGCAATCGCTGAACAACGAAAAATAACTTTGAGCATTAAGAAAGGAAGAAGAGATATGTTGGTCGACATAAATATACACTTTAATAAGAATATATATAGGTTGATCATATTTACATATATAGACTACATTACATGTTGACATCATACATTCAAGTATTGAACAAGATTCAGTCGCTATTTGGAGGAGTCTTAGAGTACACTGCTTGTGAAGTACTTCTGGAAACAGTCTTCATTCCTACAGTAATCTGACATCACTTTATACACTTCAATTAGTAATTTGGGAAACCGACTCTTAAAATAGCCATCAAATCCTTCTGGTACAGTTCCTAAAATTTCCTGAAATGAAGGTGAGAGACAATGGGATGTCAGCCAATAAAAAGGTATTAAATCAGAAGAAAATATTTGAAAATCTAAGGAATTTCATATCGGTATAAACTCTAAAGTAATAAAGCTTTCTGAATATATATGTAATGATTCAGTATTTACCACTACCAACTCCCCATGGAACAATATCGCCTAATAAAATAATGCTATGATGAAATTATTTTATTTTTTTTTCTTTCTTTCCTTTTTCTTTTAATTGGAGAAAGACCTAAGAGATTTCCCGGGACAACTACTTTCTCTCCAATAATAAATAACCTGTCAACGTTTCTCAAACCCTGAAAAACCTGGAACCCAAATACAATCTGAAATCAACATTAATTAAATTCTCAAAGGAGGTTCTTGCCCAAATTTTAAGTATACAACAATCCTTCGAATAATGACAAGAGTATATAGATTTATCAGAACTAACCTGAATTTCGGTGGGAAGCTCTCTGTAATGATTTAGCTTGTTGCGCATGACTCGCAGCAAATCACGAACACTGTCGAACTTATATCGCCTGTAACGACCAATATTGTTGATGAACGGAGATTCCATCTTCTCATCCCATTTTCCACCCAAAGCAACTGGTGCTGTACCTTCCAATGCTTTCAGGAGATCAGAAGAAGTCTCCCTGTCTTCGAGTTCCACCCTGTCGCTTGAGTCACGAAGAAATGACAATCGTATCTCAGATGTCCAAAAGAAAGGATGAGCAAGCACGTCCACAGCCTTCGGTCTTGGACAAACAAAATTAAGGGAAAAAACAAGAGTTTAGCAAATGCAATTGCACTTAGTATATCTACTATTACAACAGGCGCTTTATCCATGAGATCACTATGGTCAGTTTTTCCAATACAATGTTAAATGTTTATTGATTGAAAACCATATGCAGAAATCTTGATATATCCTCATAAATTTGGTCTCTCTCGTGATGTCTGTTTCAAGTTTAACATGACGTTGAGAACCCAAAAGCTATATTTTTCTCAATTTCATAAGAGCATAGTCACTATACTATAAACAAACATGCTTTTACTGATCAAAACTTTTGCATGTTCTTTGCTCCATCAGATACTCTTCTGGTGAAGTTTACCAATCATTGCAACAAATAGTTCTTTCGTTCAAACAGCAAGAAATAATTCAATTAGGAAGTTTCTTAGGATTTCAAAACAGTCTAAGCTTTCAGAGGAAGTTTGAGCTCTCCAAGTGGTTAAGATTTTTTGCGTCTCTGAACAGCTACGAAGGAAAAATTACACAGCCTACTTAAAATGTCAAGTGGTTCAGGACTTACCAAGCAACATTACTTTACTAAATTGAGCTGAAAATTGTATTTAGCTAAACCTTGAAAAGTACACCCAGATTGTCATAATCTGTAAGCCTTCTTGTTTTTTATGAATAAGCATAAAATACTGGTTAAACTTTGAAAATAACCGTTCAGCAGCTGCAATTATTAAGCGAGATAAAGAAGGGTATAGCCATCTCCATAAACATTATTGGAGTAAGAAGGTAATAATGCAATTCAAAGAGAATTTCATGCGTAACTGGCTACAAGGATGTCTATGGCCAATAAGTGACTCTGTCCAAAATTATTTGCCGTAACTGGCTACAAGGATGTCTATGGCCAATAAGCGACTCTGTCCAAAATTATTTGCTACATGCACTAAATGATAGACTTGTTAGTATATAAACTGAAAATAAACATTTTCACTTATTACCTCAACTCAGCATTGGGGTCTAATAAATGAGAAAAGAGATCCACAGCTTCAGGGATGTGTTCCACCAAGAAAAGATCAATTTTGTTCTTTGTAATGTTAATGTCACGCTCAAGAGGGCTTCCAAAGGGATGACTACCATCAGTCACGCAGAAAAACAGAACACACCCCAGACTGAACATATCAACAGCGCGTGTTTGACGTCCATGAAGAAGCTGTTCAGGAGCTTGCCAACCCGAACTTCCATAACCTGTAAAATTCATCGCAAGTAAGAAGAATGGAAATCCAAACAACAAAAGTTAAAGACAAGATGCTCAGGCAAGCAGGAGCAGTGCTCGTAGAACATTTAAAAGCTCAGAGGCTCCAAAAGAAGAGCCTAGTGTGAGAATGACCTCAACTATCGGTCAAACAATCTTCTCCAGTAAGCAGCAAGGACGACAACAAAGTGTGTCATGGACGCATAACAATACTCAGTATGTCATGCAAATTAATTGATAACAGAGCATACTAAATGGTGATGGTACTGAACAAAAGTTTATCATGCACTACCAGCTAATGTAAAACTACTTTATAACTACTTGCCTGTCGCGTGATGACCCAATGAAGACATATCTCCGATGAGGCGCTTGCTAATTCCCATATCAGAAAGCTTAGCACCTAAGAATCTTTCCTTAGTTATCAGAACATTTGGGGGCTTCAGGTCTCGATGAATGATCCCCAAATCATGAAGATGCACAAGACCAGAGACCACATCCCTGTCCTCCAGGAAGAAATCAGAACACCAAAAGTGTGCCATACCCAGTCAAATTGCAGTTCAGAAAATTTTATGGAATTAAAAGAGACAAGAAAATTGGTCCAATTTTATGTTCAAATCCACTACAAAGGCACTGATTACAACTTTTATGTACGGAAACAGAAATATAATTCTACGCGCTCATTAACCAAACAGCAGTTTGTCTTTGTAAGATGACGGTCTAGAAATGCAAGATGCAGAAAACTTTTATAGGTTTGATAAAGGACGGAGCAGTCATACAGGGCCCTTCTTTTCCCAACTGCAGAGAGGGGGTAAATCTTGTAGCAGATAACCTATTAAACCGGGCAGTTCAAAAAGGCAGAAAGTAGTAAAACTGTAAGAGAACACAGATGAGAAAGCACGAATAAAAGGCACCAAACCCTAAGAACCATGAAGAGCAAAGTGCTAAGGCTAATTATAAAGCCATTATCTCAAGAAATTTTGAGTCAGAAGAATGAGAATTTTCTCGTTAAAGTGTCTTGCTCTATCCCGCCGTGGGCGGGAGCAAGAGTTGAACAAAGTGAAGTTCACCTAGTTCTTCCCCTAAAAGGACTTCTAGAGACCCGATGCCAAGTCAAGCATAGGAAGCAAATGCTCTTTTGGAGTTAACCAGGCAAGAAGACCTGAAATAATGCCACATAAATTAATCACTAAGAAAACATGTGATATGTAAAAACGTTACTAAAAGAGCATCATAGAACAATATGCCAAGAATGAATTTATGATGTATAATATCACCTCCCTCCCTCCCTCTCTCCTCTGTGCACGAGTGCTATGCAAAACAGGCAAACACAGAAAAAGGAAAGAATAAAAAGAGCACCCTTCCTTGTGAAGTATCATCCTTTCTTCAAGTCACCATCTAACGGGTTGCAGAGTAACCCACCTCATACCACGAATTAGAGGCACAAAATCAGATTCATTAAGAAATAATTTCACGAACCTCATCAATTTGAGCAACAAAGGTGAAGGAAAACCATTTTCTTTCCTTAACTCAGTATCCAACATAATACCGTTCAAATAATCCAAATGAATTCTACGGTTAGTAGATTCTGCATCCAAGTTCTGGTTAAGACGTGCATTTACTGTAGTGTCGGCATAAATCTGAATAAGGTCACTCAAGCTGCAAATGCAGCGTTCCAGTGCAAGATAAACAAAATCTTGGTCTTGTTCCACACCATACCACCGAACAATATTTGGATGTCGATCAGATGCAATAAGATTCTTTATCTCTTTGAAGGCGATATCATAATGTGCCCGGACAAGTCTTTTCACAGCAACTGCACGACCTTCATAAATTCCTTCAAGGACAACTGTGCCATTGCTCCCTTTAGCAATCTCTGTACTGGAGACAAACAACTTACCGATAGTGCGTCCACCTTTGCCACATATACTTGGTTGAATAAGGTTCAGCAACAGTTTATTATCAGCATCCACGTCTGCATATTGAAGTCCACCATCAGATGAGGGGCCTTTATCACTTTTCTCACCATTGCTCCCATTCTTTCCAGACTTCCGAGACTTTTTCCTTTTTGAAGGTACATTTGGTGAATGTGAGTTGCCGGGCTGTCTAACCAACTTGACTTCAGCCCCTGAATAACGATTGCGTGTTAAAGCTCCCACAAGAGTGGCTAAAATATTGCGAACTGGCATGCTCAATCTTTCAGAAGACTTGATTATTCCTTCTTTAAATGGCTTTTTAACATCTTCGGAATTTTTCTTTTTGATGATTAAAAGTATGAGCACCACCAATATGCCAAACATAGTCCTTTTTATAAAATATTCCAAATGGGATGTGTCTGCATTAGCTGCATTATCAACATTTGGCTCTGATGAGGGGAGCTCTGGACGATGAGCACCCGGGAGCATCTTCTCCTGCTGACTTCGACGTCTGTGGATAAGGGCCCTTGACTGACATGGCAATGGCATATCGAAATGTACGTCAGGTTCAGATCTTTCAGAATCCAGAATATCCCCACTAAATGGATCCTCGATGTCTTTGCAAAGAGAAGCAGCCCCTATTTCAGCAACCGTCATGTTCCACAACACTTGGTCTGAGTTTGGAATAAAAGATGTCAATGCATAGTCTGTTCTGGTGATGTAAAGCGTGTATGTGGGCAGACTCTCTTCATCAATGGTACCATTATGATGAAAGGCAATGCCATTGTCGTGAGTTGCTGGAGAGTCAGGCATCCTATATGTATAAATCAGGCGACCAGTCTTAGCATCAACCAGAAATGCAGTAGTTCTTTTAGATCCCAGAACAATCCCGCCATCCTCAGCTATTTGTGGAGTTGAACTAATATACTCATCAATATTTTTCATAAGTTTCTGTACAAAAATATGGAGCAATAAATTAGATGCTATAGGCGGATGAATAGGAAGTATAGGAAGGATTTCAAGATGTTAGTCTCTTACTTCCAAACATGCTTGTCGTTATAAAAGTGAATCTTAGTCAGCAAGCTGAATAAATTACTCATTTCTCTAACAATAAAGTACCTCCAACGTACCTTATCTCCCACTGTCCCTCCCGTCACACCCCCTCAAACCCTCCCCTCACCAAGTGCAATTTTCTTTTTTCTCTCAACTCAACTCCTCAGTTGTCAGCGTACTCTTATTGCACCTTCGCATCGTCCCGTCACTCACAAACATCATTCTGTTCCCCTATCTGCCCTTGCCTCCACTATGTCACTCCCTTCTTCCATCCCACCCTTCCCCACCCCCACAACTTCAGTCCGCCTCTCATCTTTTTGATAAGTTTAAGTACTTTATAAGAAGAAACAGTACCAAGAAGGTACCAAAAGTTTACAAGGATCAGGACTCTAACAGAAACTACACAAAAGCAGAATCCAATAAGTTAATGAAATCATAAATGTTAATTACAGAATTCCTTCTAAGCCAGCAAAATAGATTCTGGAAACATCAAAACTTAACAACAGCAAACAGCTCCTTTCCCCCTGCAACTCCCCTCCCCCCCTCCAAAAAGCCAAGCACCATTGTCTCTTTCCTTTCCTCTTCTAGGTCCCCAGTTCAAACCCAATACCCAAATACCAGCCCCTCGGTCGCTATTCCTTTTCTTCTTTTTTTCCACATATATTTCTTTTATACACTTTTTAAGTAGCTAAATCAATTCCAAAGTTGTCCTCAATCAACCAATATATAGATATGAGGGTATATTGGTCAAATCATGCTCAAAATTAACCAAATCATTTCCAAAGCTGTCCTCAATCAACCAATATGGGATATGAGGGTATATTGGTCAAATCATGCTCAAAATTAACAGCTTCATGATGGTAAAAAGGGGAGTTTAGAATACGTTTCAAACTAGGGGAGTGTTCATTTCACTTTGTTAGCCTAGATCAAGGTCTAGTTGTTAATAGTACCTCCGGTCCGTTTTAATTGTCATTTAAAGTTTTGGCATACTCACTAAGAAGACCATTTAATGGCATTAGTTATAAGGTTATTTGACTAAATTACAGTCTTTCTCTCCTCAAAGTGAATAATAATTATACCGTTTTAGAAATTTTTATAGATCATTTATTAAAGAGAGGATAGGTTTGGAAAAGAAGTTAATGCCTTCTTGGTTTCCTAAAAGCAACACTTATTTCGGACCAATTTTATTTTTGGCTAAAATGATATTAAAAATGGACCGGAGGTAGTACTGCATTAATTGATGTATCATGTCTCATTATCATTCAATGTTAAGTGGATATCATCTCTTGTTATATAGCACCAAAATTGCAAGTGTAATCTATGTAGAATAATGAAAAGACTCGTTGAATATGAAATTTAGAGACAATACCAATTTGCCAAGCCTGTTGTGCGCATACAATTCCCAATCATCCCCACGGCAGTCAATGAAATAACCACTTCCTATATCAGATGATGCCTCCCTGTTGTCATTATAGTTTATAGGAGCCTGATAAGAAGAGTAGATTGATGGGCCAGATCTAAATGACCAGAGTGTTTTCTCAGTTTTAACCTCCCGTAAATGAACAGTACCATCCAGTTCAGCAACCAGTGCTGTCTCAGGTTTCCTGGTTCAGGAAAGTGTAGCAAAGCAGAAAACCCAAAAAAAAATTAATGAATCAGAAAGCATACTAAAGACATAAAGTTACCAGCATGACAGAAAGTGAACATAGAAAGGGAAAAGGGAACAAAAAATTAAAAGGATTTTAGTTTATTATATCCAAAGAGAGTCTAGTTTACAGCTCGTGGGTCCAGTTTGCAAAAAATAAGTTGATTTACCTTCAAAGACATCAACTAGAATGTTTCTGGGTTCAAGAAGTAAGCAGAAATGTCAGTGTTCTTTTCTCCTAGATCCTGTTCGTTTTTCGAGAAGTCAAGTATGCATCAAGCATTATACATAGCGAAACATATGATCCATAACTACTGATTCTCAATAGATACTATCCCATCGCTCATAAAAAGCACCATTTTCCACATATTAGATTGTAAGTTACAGGGGAAGACATAAACTAATAACCAAATAGTAGGATTCTGTTTTTTATAGAAACTGATCTCCTCCAAGAGTATGTTGTAATTTCAAGACCAGACATCCTGAAATTGTTACGGTTGTAGTTGGCTTGGTTCTCGAACATAGAGCAATGCAAACCAAAGAAAGTCGGGATGAACAAGCATCCATTTTCCTGATGGCCAAAAAAAGGAGCATAAAACTCTTTACCTTCTAGTTCGGATGTATGAGAAAACTAGAATAACATATCTGTTTGAATAAAACACGAACTAAGGACAAATCTTGACTGAAATATGGGTTAGCTGACGTGATGCCAAAATTAGCAAACAAGTTCTATACAGTCAAGAGTGTGATTGGTATGGAGTTAGAAAATGTTTTCCAAATTTCCCATGTTTGGTTGGTCAAAATGTTCTGGACAACAAGTCCCTTAAAAATCAGGGAAGCCGCCTGATGGGAGTAAGGAAAACAAGTTCCATAAGTGGGATTTCACGCTAATTGTGTCCTTCCCACCCCATCCCCTACTAATCGCTCCACCCCCTAACAGCTACCCCACTCCCCGCGCCCCTCCGCTACCCACCTCCCCCAAACCCCCTGCCAACAACCTCCCCCCACTCTGACCCCCACCCCCTACCCTTCGCCACCCTCATATTGTTGGTAGAATATTATATAGAAGAAATGCTTTTGGGACAATATTTTCAGCTCACTTACCAAACACCATAAATAAGTAAGAAAATCACTTATTTTCCAGAAAAACATTTCTTTCATACCAAACACACCCTAAGTAGAATTGGAGCATATTTAATGATGATCAAATTCTTTTACTTTCAAGAAGCACAAGAAAACATGTAAAAAGCAATTGAAGGGATAATTTGAACCAAAATACCAAACTATGCATCAGTAGAAAATGAAATTAAAACATGAAAAGATCCTCCAGAAACAATAATAAAGCTGAAATCTTGTGTCATTTCTAAATTTTAATAAAATAAAATGATGGAGTAGCTAAGAATTTTCTACAGAAGCTCCAAGAATCCCTATATCTTTGCACAATTTACTAAAATAATTACCATACCATACCAGCAACAAATCCAAATGAGTAGAATATGAAATTCTCAAAATAGCAAGAACAGAAACTAACCTCAACTCTGACAACAGATTCCTCCTCGCCGGAGCTAGCGTAACCTCATCGGAAATTCCCTCAATTGAACTACTGGGCAAGCTCAATAACTCACTCGCCAAGCCCGTAAAGCCAAAAAATAACAGCAAAATACAGACCAGGATCACCCAGTGCCGTTTCATCGACGATATTCAACCTGAAACCAGAAATAGATCGCCGATTTCTTCTACACGGTGATTGCTTTTTTTTTTTTGGTCGGGTATGGGGTATTAAATAAATGAGGGAGGTACCGTATGATACAGTAAATGGGTTACATGGGAAGATTGAGATTGAGGAAATCTAGGGGAGGGAAGAGTAATAATGATGAGATTCGAAATTTGGAAGAAGGGGCGTAGTTGTAGAGGATCTTTGGTTTGATTGAGGTAAACAGTCGTTTCTTCTGGGATTGGGTTCCTGGGATTTCGTCCGTCCACGGTTGGCTTTGTCCGTTCTCAACTGTTCTGTTTTTAGTCAACCTTTAAAATTAAACAAACAAAGAAATTATTAAATAAAAAATATTTTTAACTATTCTACTTAAGAAATAATCTCTTGTCAATTAATACTTACTCATAATTAAGATATTTATACTCCACAAAAATAATTAAGGGTAGAATAGAAAGAAAAAAAAATTTACTTTTGAAATTCTAAAATAACAAATAATTTGAGACGATTATTTTTAGAAATTGCGACTTTGAGACGGAGGTAGTATTATACTAGTAATGGTTCTTTCCGTTTTTAGCGCTTTCTTTGCCTGATTGTTTAGACCTTTGATTCTATTTTTTGTCCATCTGTATTTAAGTATTCAACGTCGTAACCATAATATTTAGTTTAGATAAAATGAATATCACTGACCAAATAGGTTCTTTACCATGGTTTTCAAGTTCTAAGATGATATTTAACGCATATTCATATTCTTCAATGAACCTTATCCACTAGTAGTACAAAATTATTTATTTCAGTAATATCGTCATTACAATTAGATATATATCAACTACCGAAAAGATTATATCAATAGAAGTTAGGAATTCAATTCACAACGTAAGCTTCCTAATAATTTTATATCGATAAAATATAAAATTCTTATAAGTCATTTATTGATAAAGTAAGGTATAAGTTATGCTGGAATTAAAATATCAACCAAACACATGAAAAGTAATAACGAAATTTTGTTTTGTGTTTATTTTTTCCTACTATACCCAGAGGCGAAGCTATGATTTGAAGTTTATGGGTCTAAACTGGCCACCAAACTCATATTGCGTCTTAGTTACTGGGTTCGCGATTAAATATTTATACTTATTAATGAATTTCTAATACAAATAGAGGATCCACCTCTAACTATACCTCCAATCAGAATGCCTCTATAGTTTTTTATCATGATAATATTTACTTTTTTCAAAATTAATAACATTTCTTTTTCCGTTGAAAATGTATCAATTACTTGTAAGGACAATCAACTCTTAGTAAAAGCATCATCTAATCGAATATATCATTGTTGACAAGTAAGACTTGCTCTTGGTAAAAGCACATTCACCTACGACCGTTAGATTCTGGGTTCGAATCACGCTAGAGGGGAAGTGTGGAACACTATAGATCCTCCTAATCTGGGAGGGATTTAAAAAAAATATATATCATTTTTCC
Source organism: Nicotiana tabacum (assembly GCF_000715075.1). Lineage (NCBI taxonomy): Eukaryota > Viridiplantae > Streptophyta > Magnoliopsida > Solanales > Solanaceae > Nicotiana > Nicotiana tabacum. The sequence continues at coordinate 136,461,592 of NC_134096.1, read as the reverse complement.
ATTAAAAACATTATTCATGTGACCAAATTCAACATTTATGCTTACATTAGTAGTAATATTCAAGCTTGTAATGTGCAATGTACCTTTGATTATCTGTTGTAAGAATAATATCTTCTCTTAACTATTACATTAAAATTTAGAAAAGTAAAAGTAAAATTTTGAATAGGAAAATGTTCCAATAAGTGGGTGCATTTTATGTATTAAGTACTTGTGGATTTGAAGTAGTAGGTGGTGAAGTTAAAATAGAATCTAAATAAAATAAAATCTAAATAACTATTTGATTAGAATTTGAAAATTAAACTTAGCAAATCTACAATTATATGAAAAAGTTAAAATTACTTTCAAATTTACTTTGTTTTTTAAAAATTACATTATAACAAAAATAAGCAAACTAACACGTATTTAAAAGACATGTTTTGTTCCTTTTCCCCAAAAAAAGATCTATAGATATATATTTAGAATATATCAAATTTCTATTTTTCTTTTTTTTTTTTAAAGGTTCTTCAAAATGCCTTTTTATGGTCTTCTCAATGAAATATGTAAGAGAAAATATCTTTTGTCATTTTTCATAAGATAAGATGAAATTAAATGAATCAAAAAATAAGACAACATGAGCTTAACGTCTCTCTAACGTCTTCTTTCCCCTTAACGCCTCTCTTAGCAGCTAATAGCTTGTTTGGCCAAGCTGGAGAAATCATGTTATTTTGAGAAGTATTTTTTCCAAAAGTGCTTTTGAAAAAAATACTTTTGAAGATAAGCAGTTTGTGTTTGGCTAATCACTCTAAAAAGCACTTTTGAGCAATAATTTGTGTTTGACATGCTTTTCAGAAAGTGTTTTTAAGTATCAAATTACGAATAAGGACATGAATAGATTTACTTAATAGTTAATATTATAAGTAAATAAATATTCTTAAAAAATTATTATTATAGGCAATAATTAAATTTTTTCATTTTATTTAAGTAAAATATGAAAATAAAATTTAAAAGTACTTAATTCTTTTAATATAAGTTAAATATATTAAAAATCATTCAACAAATATAAAATCATTCACCCCTAAAGTCACTATATATTAAAAAATTATCCTAAAAATAATAAGAAATATTTATACATTAATATCCTAAGTATTAGGTTTAACGGTATTTTTGGTATATACTATATTTTGTTAAGGGTATTTTTGGTAAGAAGAAAAGTCAAAACTGCTTCTGCTTCTACTTTTGGGAAGAAACTACTTTTTCGGCTTCTCAGAACTGCTTATTCTTCTCAGAAGCTACTTATGCTTCTTCCCAAAAGTACCCCCCACACACACAAAAAAAAAAAAAAAATGGCCAAACACCTCAAGTTAGGAAAAAAAAAGTTATTTTAAGGAAAAAAAAAAAAGCCTCTTGAAAAGTTTGGTCAAATAGGCTATAACTCACCCACCGTTAATGCCCCATTGAGCTAATGGCTAGCAGGTAAATCGTCCTCCCATCGATAAGGGTTTTGGTAGGGTGTCAAGTACCCTTTCATCCTTAACGTCTCTCTAACGTCTTCTTTCCCCTTAACGGCTAATAGCCTGTTTGGCCAGGCTGGAGAAATCAGGGTATTTTGAAAAGTATTTTTTTCAAATGTGCTTTTGGAAAAAGTACTTTTGGAGAGAAACAGTTTGTGTTTGGCTAATCACTTTAAAAAGCACTTTTGAGCAATAATTTGTGTTTGGCCATGCTTTTCAGAAAGTACTTTTAAGTATCAAATTACGAATAAGGACATGAATAGATTTACTTAATAGTTAATATTATAAGTAAATAAATAATCTTAAAAAATTATTATTATATGCAATAATTAAATCTTTTCATTTTATTTAAGCAAATATATGAAAATAAAATTTAAAAGTATTAATTCTTTTAATATAAGTTAAATATATTAAAAATCATTCAATAAATATAAAAGCATTCATCCCTAAAGTCACTATATATTAGAAAATTATCCTAAAAATAATAAGAAATATTTATACATTAATATCCTAAGTATTAGGTTTAACGGTTATTTTGGTATATACTATATTTTGTTAAGGGTATTTTTGGTAAGAAAAAAAATTAAAACTGCTTCTGCTTCTGCTTCTACTTTTGGGAATAAACTACTTTTTTCTGCTTCTCAGAAACTGCTTATGCTTCTCAGAAACTACTTCTACTTCTTCCCAAAAGTACTCCCCCCACAAAAAAAGCTTGGCCAAACACCTCAAGTTAGGAAAAAAGTGATTTTGAAAAAGAAAAAAAAAATACTTTTGGTCTCTTGAGAAGCTTGACCAAACATGCTATAACTCACCCACCATCAATGCCCCATTGAGCCGATGGCCAGCAGGTAAATCGCCCTCCCATCAATAATGGTTGTGGTGGGGTGTCAAGTACTCTTTCATCCTTAACCACCAGAGATTTCGGATTTGAATCTCTGGGTATGGAGTCGCCTTTGTTAGGGAGCATTTTACCCCCAATGCGGGACTTTCCGGGGCGAATTCGGATTTAGTGGGGTCCCAATATGGGTACCGAACACCGGATGAGAAAAAAAAAATGGCCCCTCCCCTTTCTCCTCTCCTTAGTGAAATCACTTGCTTATTCTTCTACAATTTAATCGCGTGAAAATAATCTAAAACATAGAATTATTGCCAAGTTATTCAAAATTGACAATAATATTAAAAAAAATAGTATTTCAACTCGATAAAATTTGAAAAAAAGGGCAGACTATTTCAAAGTTGTATTTTTTTTTTTTTTAAATATCATTATGAGTGGAAGAGTGATTTTTTTCTGAAAATTCATTTTAAAAACACCTCCAACCAACACTTTTAAAAAAAAAACATCTTTAGATTGCATAGTTTTTTTTAAGACTTAAAAAAGGAAGAAATTTTTTTTTTTTTTTTTTGCATGTTTGGAAAAATATTCATAGACAAAACTAGGGGTGGATCTATATAGGAAAGGGTGGATTCACGTGAACTCATGCTCCCTTCCGTAGACTATGTAAAGAACTAGTAGTTTTTAGATTTCGTTTTTAAATAAGCAATGTGTGAACTTTGGCTTATCGGTCAATGAGTGCACTTGCCCCCAATGTCAGGGGTTCGGTCCTTGCATGTTCCATTAGACGCTTTAATTAAAAATGCTTCTATTCTTGTATTGTTTCATTTTCTTTCTTGGTTACCCAACCTTAAGTTATTCTTTAAAAAGAAAATTTTTGCTAAAATATTTCATGAAATGTGATATTGTGATCCCATTTTTTTCTCTTAAAGATTATCACGGATAATAGTAGGTTGTAAGTGTTGTTAAAAAATAAAACTTCAAAATTGAAAGGTTAATCTCTCAAAAAAGTTTACACTTTGTCAAAGACAAAGAAATAAAGTACAAGAAAAGTATAATAAATTAACCTTAAACTCTCGCTATAACCAAAAACTAATAATACAAATCACATATCTACATGGAAGTAGAAGGACATAAAAGATCCACGTAATAAGATGGATGAAGAATTTTTTAATATTGTTTAGCTTGCTATATAAACATAAGATATTTAAAATTGTAAGTAATGATGCTATTATTGATAATTTTTTAAAGTATGAAAAATCACCGAGGACATAAATAATGCTTGTTTATCCGTAAAACGGTGCATGTGAATTTATACGTGATTTTATAAATAAGTGAATCGATTTGATCATAAAATGATAAATAAATTAGACAAGTATATAAGACATAGTCTTGTAATCCAGATAAAACAGCAAAAATCTTGGTTCTGGGAGCAGAGCTTCCGGAGGTAGTAAGGACAATATTAATGAGCAACAAGATAAAATAGTATTAAGCTTTTGAGCAGAGTATAGTATTAGCTTGTCAGAAAATTTGTCCCCTTTATAATGGTTCTAGAGCTCACTATTTATAGTTGTACCTAGGGAACAAGGTCCTAGGATCAAGCTCCCCTCTAATGACAATTATGAGAGCCATTGAAGAATGTGTAACGGTAGGCTGTGAATGCCATATTCTCTATAACGGACCATGTACTTAATGATATAAAATATTCTCCATTAAATATTACCGAGTGGCGGGCATTTATTTCGCCTTTATAGATACCATTTTCACCGGTAACAAACGAGATCATTGCCTTCAAACCTGATTGTCTTCTGTATTCGACTCCACATGTCGCTTTATTACGCGAGTATTTAATATGAACATATTTTACCCTATACAGATAGTCCCCTTGTTTTTCGGTGGCATAACCTTGTGTCACCGGGAAGTTGGTAAACATATACCTTTCTTTGCGGGAAATTCTCTGACCCCTCTAAAAGGTTTCTGATGGTTGACTAGACGCACGTCTCTCCACATTTAATGCTGTAATTATGGCCAATATTTTGGCTAATGGAGTCCATCTCACATAAGCATAAACATCTTTGCAAAGTGTAGACTTTGTTGGCAATATTCTTTGGGACCCAAAAATATTGCATTGTATGTTGGACATCATTTGCACAAGTTGTATCTCTTCTTTTACACCTAAGAGGCCAAGACTTTTTTGCCTATAAAAGGGAATGCAATTAGTTCATTTTAGACACACCAACAAGACTTGAGTCTTCATTTATTGTTTCTTCCTTTCCTCCATTCATTAAGAGTGTTTTGTATGAGAGTTAGTGTTGGGAAGCACTTGTGTGAACCCTTTATTTGGAGTGATCTTGTGAGGTTATTATCTTAGGGTATTTGGGATTAATTAAAGTGTTTACTCTAATTTTGTACTCTCTTTTGTACTCTTATTGTTATAGTAAATTACTACTATCCGCTTGTGGACGTAGGTCACTTTGACTGAACCACGTTAAATTTGTGTCTTCTTTATCTACTTTAATTGTCGTTGTTATCAACTTCCATTATCTTTGTTATTTCCATTATACCGTTGTTTGGCTATATTTCGCACTACCCGGGTTTCGATCCTAACAATTTGGTATCAGAGCCAGATCTAACCGGGTTAGTTTCAATAGCCAAAATGACTCTAACAAAGACCTATGTTGAGAAATTTGACCGAAGTATAAACTTCGGAATATGGCAATTAAAGATGGAAGCTATCCTAATTCAGGATGGCTTAAACTTAGCGTTGCAAGGAAAGGAGAAGAAGTCGGATAAAATGACGGATGAGGAGTTTGTTGTCATAGACAAAAGGGTAAAAGCATGTATCATTTTAAATATCTCAAATGAGGTTTTATGTGAAGTTTCTGTATAAACCACAACCAAAGGCATGTGAAAAAAATTGAAAACCTTATATATGAAGAGGACGGTAGAAAATAGACTTTACCTGAAGCAAAAGCTTTATACAATTCGTATGGGTGAAGGTACCTATATTCTCTCTCATCTTGACATCTTTGATTCCATTCTTATGGATTTATGTAATATAGATACTGAAATTAAAGATGAGGATCAAGCTGTGTTACTGCTTTGTTTTCTACCCTCATCTTTTAAGCATATAAGAGATACTATGCTTTATGCAAAGGATAATATCTCTTATAAGGATATTAAATCTATCTTAAAATCAAAAGAACGGATAGATAGTGATATTACTGGGGAAGCTAGTGGAACTCAAGCGGAAGTTGGCTTGTTTGTTAGGGAAAAATCCGACTCCATATCCAGATACAATAATTTAGAGTGTCGCTATTGTCATAAGAAAGGTCACAATATCTCTGAATGCTATAAACTGAAAAATAAAGAAAAGCATAAAGAAAGAAAAAATGAGCACAAAAATACTGACACCGCCGAAGCTAGTGTAGCAACTGATGAGATTGAGGGAACTATATTTTTAGCAACTGAAACTAGTTTCAGATTAGACAATGAGTGGATTTTAGATTCCGGTTGTTCATATCATATGTGTCCTAGCAGGGACTTATTTTCTACATATGATTCAGTTGCAGGTGGAGTTGTCCAATTGGGTAACAATGTTACTTGTAACGTTATTGGCAAAGGTACAATTCGGGTCAGAATGCACGATGATGTGGTGAGAACTCTCACCGATGTTAGATATATTCCTGAGTTGAAGAAAAATCTCATATCTTTGGGCACTTTAGAATCCTTTGGGTACAAATTCACTGGTGAAGGTAGAGTTCTGAATATTTTTCAAGGTGCTCGTGTGATCATGAAAGCACACAGATCTAGTCCGTTGTATACTTTATTGGGCTCCACTATTATAGGCCCTACTACAGTTTCGGTATCAGACAATTTATCTTATTTTGATGGCATTAAATTTTGACATATATCCATTGGGGCTTTTGCGGAGAAGGTAGAGCAACTTTACTATATCAGCCAAAATTAGGCCAAGGTGAAAATTTGTAATTATGGCCAATATTTTGGCTAATGGAGTCCATCTCACATAAGAATCTTTGAAAAGTGTAGACTTTATTGGCAATATTCTTTGGGACCCAAAAATATTACATTGTGTGTTGGACATCATTTGCACAAGTTGTTTCTCTTCTTTTACACCTAAGAGGCCAAGACTCTTTTGCCTATAAAAGGGAAGGCAATTAGTTCATTTTAGACACACCAACAAGACTTGAGTCTTCATTTCTTGTTTCTTCCTTTCCTCCATTTATTAAGAGTGTTTTGTATGAGAGTTAGTATTGGAAAGCACTTGTGTGAACCCTTTCTTTGGAGTGATCTTGTGAGGTTATTCTCTTAGGGTATTTGAGATTAATTAGAGTGTTTACTCTAATTTTGTACTCTCTTTTGTACTCTTATTGTTATAGTAAATTGCTACTCTCCGCTTGTGGACGTAGGTCACTTTGACCGAACCACGTTAAATTTATATCTTCTTTATCTACTTTAATTGTCGTTGTTATCAACTTCCATTGTCTTTGTTATTGTCATTATACCGTTGTTTGGCTATATTCCGCACTACCCGGGTTCCGATCCTAACAAATGCCCCGAACACGCGTCATTCCCCGATTTATCAACACTTTTACCGGTTATCGAGGTAATTATGGCCACAATTTTAACCGCTTATTCCTTTACTTATACGCATCAACCTTCTCCATTTACACTTCATAACTTTCCAAACTCTCTCAAACTCTCTTTACTCAGCTCATACTTGTTTTCAACTCTCTCTAATCTTCTTCTTCAGAAAAAACTTTTTCTCCCTTATGATAATAATGGCCTCCTCTTCTAGATATCCCAGTTCATCACAGAACAAAAGTAGTGTTGATGATGTTTCTCCTCCCACGGTAAGCACCGTTATTCCAAGAAAACTCATCACTACTAAGGACTTCGAAGAGAAGTATCCTTCCGCCAACCCTCGCACATAGGTTGTTGGCGTGTATCCTTCTTCCATCCGTCCTTTCAGTATTCCTGTTGTGAAGGAAGACTGTTGTTGCCATGATTTTAACATCATCACTCCTGACCTGGCGGAACGAATAACCTTACCCAAGAAGAGCTATCCCTGGCTCGACTAATGAACCTTTATTCCCCCAAGATTTTTCGTGGGGGAATGATAAATTTTAGTAAACATGGCCACCATGCTTTACTAATAGTATGAATGATGACAACGACCGTGGGGTGGATGGAACGGTTTGTTGCAGTTGCCACTAGGGACACCATTCCGGCTACGACTTCATCCTTTCCAGAATTATGGAAATGTACTCGTAAGTTTACTGTTTGTCTTTTCTTTTAGTTAAAGACTGCCTCATGCTTTTACTGATTCTTCTTCTTTCACTTATTTCAGCAACTCGGTGGAAACCACCTTGGGTTAAAGGCTTGGACCAGTGGGTCCAAAAAATTTTGATGTCACTACGCTCAATACTCGCATGTGGAAAGAACTGGCCCTTAAATATGGGTGGAAGGGCAAAAATCACGGTAGGTCAAACTCATCTTATTTTTACCTTGCGTATAAGAAAATTGATTAACCTTTCTCTCCTGTTGAATTCAGGTCAACCCAGGGCTCCGTTACCGTCCCTGAGGAGGATGTTTTGGTTGATCCCTCAGAGTCGGCGAGGTTGTTGCAAGAGGCCTTTGCCCGAACGGGTATAGTCGGTCCTGCTTCCGGTGCAAGTACTTTTTCGGAATCCCTGGCCGGAGAATAAGCAACAAAAAATACGATGTTCCTCTACGACCGAGGGAAAAATAAAAAGGCAAAGAGTGTCGCGCCCGAGCTGGACATAGACACCATGGTCATCGGTGATGATGGAGGAGCCAGTGACAAGGGGGATTCTCTACATAGAAGACGATGACCTTCATCATCTCAACAGAATGCTCAATCTGTTGAGCTAGTTACGCCAACCGAGGACGACGCCTCGACACTCTAGGAGGAGTATAATGTAGTGGATGATGCTAATTCTTGCTTATGAGTCCCAGTCATTGTTCCCGGTACCGTGAGGTTAGGTATCAGGTCTCTCCCATCCTTGGTTGATGAAAAACCAACAACTAGCATTATGGGTGTCGTAGCTGCTTCTCAACCTAAAACGCTATCAGCTTCATCTCCTTTTTCACCAACTCTGCCTTCGCCACCAACAACTGCTACATCATCTCCACCTGTCGCAGTTGACTGAGAGGAGGATGTCCCTCTTTCCCAGTCCCAAGTTCATGGGAATTTGGGGCACAACTATTCTTCCCCCCCGAAGATCCCCAAAGGAGGTGGAGCGTCTCCCTCTCGATTTATGCCGAATGCCATATGTTATCCCGGCCGGTAGAACTTGTTAATTATCTGAAGCCTCTGGCTTCAAAAAAAGATAGGAATAAAATACAATCTCTCTCGGAAGAGTGTTTGCTGAACAATGTCATGCACAACGCAACGACGATACAATCTTTGTCTCATTTGTTGTTTCTTATATCATTGTTACAACAAGGTTTTGAGTTTGCATTTCTGTTTTGCAAGATAACTTTCTTGCTTCTTGTAAGGACCCGTAAAAATTTAAACTAAAAACTCATGGTTTCGTAGTGCCAATATAGATTCTTGCGTTATCATCGCGGTTCGGACTTTTTGGATTGAACGGTACCCTACGGACTGGGAGAAAATATTTCACAGAAGAACGCCTTTCTGCGGCCCATTATGTGGTCGCATATCCACTATGCGGATCGCATAATAGCCGCAGAGTGAAGCAAAAAATTGGCCAATTTTGAGTCCAGTTATGCGGCACGATTATGCGATCGCATAATCGCTTTGCGGGGAGCATATTGATCGCATATCTGCCTTGAACTTTTACGAAGGGGAGTTCTACCTTGCATTATGCGACCGCAGAATAGGTATGCGGACCGCATACTGGTCACATACATAGTCAGTCAATTCAAGCCCCTGAGGGCCATTCTGCGGTCACTTTGCGGACCGCATAACCATTATGCGGTCGCATATGCGACCACAGACCTGTGTCGGGGCACCCATTTTCTTAATTTAAAACCCAATCCCCATTCCGTTAAAACACCCCTTTAGACCAGTTTGAGCCCATTTTCTGATATTTTCTAGAGTGAGAGAGAGAGAGAGTTCTAGAAGGAGGGCCTCATTTTCATCAAATTGATCTTCAATCATCACTTAAAGCCTTGGAAATATTCAAGTAGGGCACCAAATTCTTCATCCTAAAAGGTAAGACTTCATCACCCCAGCTCTTAATTCCAAACATAGCTATAATGAGGTACAAGTGTGGTACTTCATGGGGATGGGGGTGATTACATTGCATGCATGTAAGATAAAAGGGTGTAGGGAGAATGTAAGCTAAGAATGGAGATGAATGGGTTATGAAAGACGAAACCTCCCATGAAAAGAACCTCGAAACCTTAATACACACTTAGTATTTGATAAAATGTTCAAGTGGGCTAAAACCATGAACGTCTTCCTGATTTAGGTTAAACTTGTTATATTGTTAAAAATAGATTGAGGTTGCTAAGAGTTCCAGATAGTTGTAGAGTCAAAGAAGCTCGATTGAGGTATGTATAGCTAACCCTCTTCTTCTTAGAATCGAACTCTTGGTGTCCGTATAATTGGTGTAAGTTCTGACTTGATCATACTAGAATTGTTTGCCTTTGTGTGTTGGGTTGAAAGATTCATGCTCCCTAATTGTTCTAGATGTTTACCATATCATCATCTTATTTGAGAACGTAACTATGATTTTCCAAGCTCCTTCCCTTATGTGTGCAATGCCTTATGTGATGGTACTTATCGACATGAATGATGATGTTATTTGAACGAATGAAAAGGGAAAGACTTGAATTGTAAAATGTGCCCAAATGCCAAAAATTACTTAATAAATGAGGCTGTTTGTGCCATGTAATAAAAGATGGAAAAGAAATGTGAATTGAGTGAACAATTGAAAGAGGTTATGTCTTAAGTGAGATGTCTTAGCCGATCGGGCTGAGATCGGACGCCATACTGTATACATGGTGGCATTTGTGTGGGAATTATTGATTTACATTATGGATATGGATATGTCTCACTTGATATTGCTTAGCCGGTCGAGCCGAGACCGGACTCTGTATAAAAACACGGTGGCATTGTGAGTTGCGGCACTTGGCACTAAAGATTATTAATCTAAAAAGATGGAAAGATTGACTCAGAAATTATGTGATCCTTACTTGTTGTTTTTTTGTATTTATGTGAAGCACTTTTGATTCTTGTGACTGCCTTCTCCTTGTTTCACCGTTCATTCTACTAAGATTGGTGTTTGCCCTTACATACTAGTACTATTCGATAGTATTAATATCCCTTTTGTCGGGGGCGCTACATCTTTGTATGGATGTAGGTGGTTCCATCGCAGACAGCGCCAATCGCAGATAGTGGTGCTCTTTTTCTCTCCTCACGGCAGGCTTAGTGATCCCCATTTCTTCCAGGGGTCATGTAGTTCTTCTTTTATATAAGTTTTCACATTTTGAGGTATAGTCGGGGCCTTGTTTCCGGCATTGTCATGTTGGTCTTTTGTAACTTTAGAGGTTCCGTAGATGTTTATGTGGGTCATGTATGGATGTCGGGGTGGTCATTGGATCAAGTTGTATTTTGAAACTCTTTTCCACTCAATTGTAAACCGTAAGTGCTTTTGGAAACTTAGTTATGACATAATGTATATAAGGAAAAATGAACTAGCAACGTTATATATTTATATAACTGATCTCTCCCATGTTTAACAAACGGTGATGCGTTCCCTTTTTGTATTATGAATGAGTCTGGTAGGAAAGGTTTAATAGGCTTTCTCAAACGGGTTCACTCGGTTGAGCATCAGTCGCGCTCCCCGAGGTTGGGGCGTGACACTTCTAAGGGCATTCAAAGGTTGATTCTTGATAAGGAGGAACTCACCTCCGAGCGAGATTAATTATTGGCCGAGCGGGATCAGTTAAGGGTACAATTTGAAGAAGCTAGGGCCAAATGGGTTGAAGTCTATAATGTAGTTTTTGCTGCATCCGATCGTGAGGTTGCCTATGTGGAAAGATTGAGTAATTTAGAGGCAGCCTTAAACTCTAAAGCTGAAGAAGTTACTGCTGCCGAGGAGAAGTATGCCCGGTTGGAAGAAAGGCATAAGAGGGTCATATAACATAATAAAGTTTTCAGCTCTACTGTCTATGACCTCGATGTCAGTCTCTAGGCCACTAGATCCGAGCGGGATAACCTTTCAATCGAGGTTGACCATCTTAAATAAGAACTTCAGTGCTGAGCGGCTTCCCTCATTATTATTGAAAAAACATATTCTATGTATAACATAAGGATAAAAACCTTGGAAGAGGCCAAAGCGGGCAAAATTGACTTTGATGCCGAAATCGCTAAGGCCCGTGAGCTGGAGTCAACTGTCCGAAGGGGTCTTCCGGTCTATCCTGATGTTATCACTCTTTGGGTTTCGATTATGAGTTCTCGAGAACTGAAGAAGAACCCGAAGGTGATGATGCTGAAGGCCAAGATATTGAGCATGCGGCGGATCCACCCACTTCTCCTAGGGGTACAAATGTTTCTCTTCCTCCGGGTTCCAGAGGTGCAGTAGCTTAGCTTTTGCTATATTTTCTATACTTTTATGCTCGTGCTTCTTTGCATGTTTGTTATAAATATAAGTACGTTTTCGTTCAAGTATTGTGCAAGTTTTTCTTTTTTGCGTACTTTTTGTTTAAGTATTCTCGCAAATATTTTGCGCGGAGATACACGAGGCTTCGGGTGTATTTTTCCCTGATAGTATTTGGATTCCAGACATAAGTTCTTCTGAAATCAACCATTTAACATGAGGGTTTCATAAGAGAAGGCCCTCTTATGTTTACGATGCTCTTGAAAAGGGCGTCTCATGTTCATTACGGCACTAGCATTTGAAGTACTTATTTAAGTTTTAAATGATAAAATTAATTCATCGTTCAGACAAGAAACAAGATAAAAATAAAAGGACTTTACTTTATTCCTTCCATTTTCAATAGTATATAAGCATTTGTTGTGCTAAAAAGAAATTGCCAATACTTATGGCTAATTTGTATAACTTGTTTCTACGGGGCTGGTCGTGCAGTCCCAGTCTCGCCGATACAACTTTATTTTCGGGTTTCGGCTTCCCAGTCGATATAGCAGTCATTGTTGCCATATTCTCATATCATTCCCCCTTAGTGTTCGAATGGGAAGAATGCGAATTTGAACACTGGAAGTTTTGTTCCTTCGAATATTCTACTAGTGATGGTTAGATAATCTTCGGTTCGATAGTAAACTTCACTTCCCCTTAGGAATGTTTACTATCGAGCCAAATATTACCTAACAATACCCTAGTGGCTTGCACTTGTGAACGGTCGGGTAATCTTTGTCCGACAACAAATTTTAATTCCGGGTAGGAACTTTGCTACAAAGCAAAAGACTATCTAACCGCTCCGCAGTGGCTCGTTGCTTTCATGCCTTGTCGTTTAAAGGTCTTATTTTTGATGACGAGGCTTCTTTCGTAGTATGCTTTTCGTTGTTGCCTCGTTAAAACATTGCCAGAAAAACCCAAGTAGGACAAAGACTGGACGAAGGGAAAAAAAAATGTAGCACATAATTTTAGTATAGGCGAGGCTCATCAGCAATAGTATCTCTTGAGGTGTGTCACATTCCAGTTACTCGGCAACTTTACACCGTCTTGATTTTCTAACTCGTATGACCCTTTCCAGGTGATAGCTGAAACCCGGTAGGGGCCTTCCCATATTGGACCTAGCTTTCCTGCATTGAGCTTTCGGGTATTCCGAGTTACTTTCCTTAAAACCAAGTCTCCTACTTTGAAATAACAGAAGTTGGCTCTTCAATTGTAATATCTTTCCATTCTCTGCTTTTGGGCTGCCATCCTTATATGCGCCAAGTCCCTCTGTTCATCGAGCAGCAGCAATTTGACCAACATTGCTTCATTATTTGTTTCTTCGTCCGCCCGGAAATATCTCAAGGTAGGTTCTCCTACTTCCACCACGATCAAAGCTTCTGCTCCTTACACAAGAGAGAAAGGAGTTTCTCTCGTGCTTGATTTGGCCGTTGTTCGGTACGCCCATAGCACTCCTGGCAACTCTTCAGGCCATTTGCCTTTGGCTGCTTCCAATCTCTTTTTGAGATTTTGTATAATCACCTTGTTTGTTGATTCTGCTTGACCGTTTGTGCTTGGATTATAGGGTAATGATATTATTCTTTTGATTTTTAAGTCTTCAAGGAACTTCGTGACCTTTGTGCCTATAAATTGTGGCCCGTTGTCGCTGGCTATTTCCTTTGGTATCCTGAATCTACAAATTATGTTCTCCCACAAAAATCTACCATTTCGTGTTCGTCGATCTTCTAATAAGGACCTGCTTCAACCCACTTAGAATAATAATCAGTTAAAATAAAAAGAAATCTTACCTTACTGGGGGGCGGTGGTAGTGGACCGAGTATATCCATCCCTTACTTCATGAACGGTCATGGCAACAAAACTGAGTGTAGTGGTTCTGCCGGTTGATGTACCAACGGTGTGTAGCGTTGACATTTGTCACTTCTTTGAACATAAGCCTTGGCATCTTTCTCCATCCTGGGCTAGTAGTATCCTGCCCTGATTAATTTTAGCACTAAGGAATCCGCGCCTAAGTGATTTTCGCAGATCCCTTCATGGACTTAGTCTCGCATAACATAGTTAGCTTCGGAAACTCCCAATCATCGGAACAACGGGCCTTGGAAAGGTCTTCTATACAATTGTCCTCCCTTGAAGCAGTATCGAGCCGCTTTAGTGCGCAGCAACCCGAGATGCCTTGGGATCTTTAGGCAACTTTCCATGCTCGAGATAGTCTATGATCTTATTTCTCCAATCCCAGACCAAATTGTGGGGTTATCTGCGTCCAATACCGAATGTATAAGCTGTACTACCGTACTAGAGTCTGATCCTTTCATTTCTATGGATGATCCCAGACTGGCTAGTGCGTCTGCTTCCGGAGATTTTCTTTTCTCGGGATATGCGTAATTGACCATTCCCTGAACCGAGCAAGCAGAGCTTAGACTTTCACTACATACTGTTACGTGCATTCCTCTTTGGTTTCGAAGATCCCGTAGACCTGATTTACCACCAATTGGGAGTCGCAATTGATTTCTATGACCTCGGAGTCCAGTTCCCAGGCTAGCTCGAATCCTGAAATCAAAGCTTTATACTTTGCTTCATTGTTAGTCAAAGGAATAGTTCTTATGGCCTGCCTTAGGGTTTCTCCCGAAGGCGTGATTATCACTATACCGAGCCCGGACTCCTTCATATTAGTAGCTTCGTCTGTGAGCAAGGTCCAAACTCCCGATGTCGATTCCGATACCATCACTACTTCTTCGGTAGCTAAAGGGTCCCTGACTGAAATCAGCCACAAAGTCGGCCAAAACTTGTGACTTAACCACAGTCTTAGGTTTATACTCTATATCAAATTCACTCATTTCGACGGCCCATTTAGTCAGCCTACCTAAAGGTTCAGATTTGTGAAGAATATTCTGCAGGAGAAAAGTGGTCATCATGGCTATCATATGATATTGGAAATAAGGCCTTAGTTTTCTAGCGGCTACTACGAGGGCTAAATCCAATGTTTTTCAGATGTGGGTAGCGAGTTTCTGCTCCTGTTAAACTTTTACTAACATAATAGATAGGAGATTGCGTACCTTCGTCCTCATGGACTAAAACGGCACTTACCGCTACCTCCGAGACCGCTAAGTATATCAGTAGATGTTTGCCTTCCTCTGGTTTTTACAGTAATTGAGGACATGACAAATACCTTTTCAAAACCTTCAAAGCCCGGTCACATTCCGGAGTGCATTCGAAGTTGTTCTCTTTTTTATGCAGTGAAAAGAATTGATGGCATTTCTCCGAAGACTGGGAAATGAACCTGCTCAAAGCAGCCAGTCTCCCTGTCAATCTTTGAACCTCTTTCATGCTTGATAGTTGGTCCGAGATGTATTCGATGGCTTTAATTTTATCGGGGTTAACCTCGATCCCCCTTTGTGACACCAGTAATTCTAGGAACTTACCAGAGCTGACCCCAAATGCACATTTCTCGGGGTTAAGCTTCAAGTTGTGCTTCCTTAAGATGTCAAAGGTTTCTTGTAGGTGTTTAAGATGATCACCTGCGCTTAAAGACTTAACTAGCATATCATCTATGTAAACCTCCATAGATTTCCCTATTTCTTCTCAAACATTTTGTTTACGAGCTGCTGACAAGTGGCTCCGGCGTTCTTTAGCCCGAAATACATCACATTATAATAATATGTGCTAAAGTTCGTTATGAATAAAGTTTTTCCTGATCCCCCGGGTTTATCTTGATTTGGTTGTACCCGGAGTAAGCATCGATGCACTCATAAACTCGTGCCCGGCCATCACATCAAATATTTTATCAATGTTTGGCAATGGGAACTATTCTTTTGGGTACGCCTTATTTAAATCCTTGTAGTCTACGCACATGCAAAATTTATTATTTTTCTTTGGAACTACTTCTATGTTAGCTAGCTGCAGATAGATTTTTGTGGTCCGTACTTTCTTCTGCGGACTGCACTACTTAAGTTTCGTGCCCCTTCTTGCCTTGTGATTCAGAATACTCCTTTTTGAGTCGTATTTCATCATTGGAGACCAAACTTCCAACATTCCTGCAATTTTCACACTTTCATTAGTTTCGAGAACATAAATCAATACTTTCGGACTAAAACAAAAGCAAAAAGGTACTAATAAGTAGTCAAATTCCCCACTTATCAATTCCCCTAAACTTAAGCCTTTGCTTGTCCTCAAGCAAATGAATTAGTTCCCACCTCCTTGAGTTAAAGGTAATTTCAGCGAGTCAAAGATATGCTAGTCACACATCGGTTGGGACCAGCAATAACCCACGCTACTCATGCATTATCAATAAGGTGACAAGTCAAATATTCATGCACATATAGTTCTAATGTGACATTTGAGCTTCAAGAATTGACTTTACTCATCAAGGACTCTTGTTTTATCATGTAAGTCATGGTGGACTCCAAACTTTTCCTCCTCTACTTTCCATTTGCCATGCTCACATAAGAAATTAGCACTCGATCTTTAGGTTCATGAAAGGTTCACTCGTCTCTCACAAGAGAATGTCACAAGTACGTCTTCAAGTACCATAAGCTTGCCCCTCATGCAGATCGCCACTAATGTAAGCTCACTCGGTTTGAAATCAAGTAGGACTTCTTTCGGGTTGTAGTGAAGGATTTTGGATTAGGGTAAGATATCATATGGGTAAGTGGTTACACCTTTCCTTAAGCACTCTACATTTTCATTTCTCGGCTCATAATTATTAATTCTTAGAGGCATTTTATTTTCATTGGGGACTTAACATCACTCTTTCTTATTCATTTTATTCTTTTTCTACCTTTTAGATTGCTCATGCTAGGGATCATTACCTCCTTTTTTAATCCATCAACCCTTCAACTTATTCACGTTTTGTATTTTTTTTTTGTTCTTTTCTTTTCTTGCCTTCTCTTTTCATAGAGATCATTTTTTTCTCTTTTTGTGCCTTGATACCTTTTTCAAATTTCTTATCTCTCCTCCAAACTTATGTTTTAAGCCATTTGTTTCACGAGAGTGTTAAGTAAAGTTTGGGTGCCAAGAGAGAGTCACGACAAAACATATTAAGGCTTATAACATGATTATCAAATGAGAAAGGCTAGAGGCTCAAATGGGTTGACTAGGGATAACGACATTGGTTGGCAATAGAAAGCTCAAACGCGCCAAGGAAAGCCTACAATCACCTCTCAAACCAAGCAAAGCTTAGGATTTCACGTTGAAACACATTCAGGGCAAGTTCTAGACCCTTCGCACAGATACATGGACTATCAACAATTCATCTCACTCCTCACGAAACTAGATTGTAAAAGATGATAAAGACGAGAGCCTACAACGACCTCATTCAAGTTTAAAGAGCACTATGGTCCAATTAAACCACTCGATGATTACCTAAGTCAACTCAAGAGTCACAAAGTCACTAACTAGAGCCATTTCTTTCAAAAACCTTGTCTCTAACCATAAGCACGTAGTTAAGTGTGTTGGTATCAATTAAAACATGATTAACTCTTCGAGAATGACTTCGTTAGGTATTTTTATCCATCAATCATTGGGACGAGTCACCCGGTTCACACAACAACTACCTTTGGAAAGAACTGCGATGTTAAGAAAACCAAAGGCTTATTATCTACTATAGCATAAAAAAGCTACTTAACAAAACAAGAGCTAATATGGAAAAAATGAAGAAGCTACTAAGCAAAACTACTAAAGAGAGATAAATATACATAAGAGAAGAGAGAGAGAAGCTAGATAAATACAACTAAGAAAATAAAGAGTATTATCAAATTATTACAGACCAAATGTATCAAAGTGTACCAATGTGTCAAATAATCTCCACCCCCCGAATAAAAGTAAGCATTGTTCCAAATGCTTAGCAAAATAAGGAGTAAAAGAGGAGAGGGTGAAGAAAACTCCCTATGGATCCTTGGACATCTCAGTGTCCCCAGCAATGTCATCTCCCTCAGGATCAACCAACTGAATCTTATCATCATCAAATCTAGGCGTGGATGGGTTGTCAAACATCGCACGCACTACCTCAGCAGTGTTGGCAGCAAGGTCTGGATCGTCAGACTAGCCAGATGGTGCTATCGATGTAGATGGTGCTGAAGGATCTAGGGCAGACTGGTGCGGGTCAAGTAGTATATCAATAGGAAGATCTTCAACTGTAGAAAGTCTAGTCACCTCTCTCCTCAGCTTGTCCACTAATTTCTTGCTGATCTGGGATTTCCTTATCTTCTTTACTTCCTTTCCCAGCTCCTCAATCATTGACCCGTGTTGTACCAAGGGTCCAAGATCGTCTTCTGGTTCTCCAAAATCTTCTTTAGTGTCTCATCAATGTCAGAAGGAGCTTGCGGTGCCTGATAAGTGGAATGCGCTATAACAGTACTAGACAAGTCGGACAACTTAGAAGTGTTGTATGCATCCAGTTGTTGAGACTTACCATTGTCTGGGGGAATCGCGGAGCAGATAGGGGAACTGTGGGCACTGGTTTTAAAGAAACTCTAAGGGATGTGATAGGAGCTGAAGATAATGGTGGAGGCATAGTAGTGGCACTGGTAGAAGTCTCAGCAGAGGTGGATGGAAGATCTGTTGCCTTAGAAGCTACCACTGTTGGCTCATCAAACTAGCGTGTGGTGGTAGAAGGTTGGACTTTCTTCTTTGGGTTGCTCGCATCCATCAGAGAATACCGGTCGAATGGCTTCTTCGGCTTTCCTTGGTGTCAAAATATCTCGGCTCTACCTTTGCATAAGTAAGGTACTATGTGATAGTGTTGTGATAAGGGTAGGCCGAGCTGTCTTGCCGTGCAATCACTGAAGTGTTGTCCGACATCACAGCACCCACATTGATTGGGTAATCGGCCATGATGGAAGCCATAGGCACTACCCGAGGGATAGAAAGGTGAGTCTCATTCTGGCATGGATCCAACCTGCTACAAATAAAGGCATGTCACCCTTTAGCCTCAAAGCTCAAAGTACTCTGCTAAATGGGAACCCCAACGGTAATCCATAGTTGTGATTGCCCTGGTGGTGTTAGAATCTCAGCCAACCAAGGCCGGACTTCCTCCTTATAGGGATGTGCATAATTTGGTAAATACCAAATTACCATACCGAAACTGAAAATTTTGGTATTTGGTATTCGATATTTTGGTATTCGGTATGGTATTTGGCTTAAGCTTTTAAAAAATATGGTATTAGGTATTGTATTTGGTATTTTTAAATAAAATACTGATACCGTACCAAATATATCCTTGTACTTTCGAAAATGGTCTAAGAGTACCCCTCGTTATACTATTGGGTTATCTATACCCCCGCAGTCATATTTTGGGTTCAAATATACCCCTCATATAAACGGAGGGGACACGTGCCATCGTCATGTTGGCTAATTCTAAATATCTCCTAATTAATTAAAAAGACCTATTACCCATACTCGAAAGGCAATTTTCTAAAGCAATTTTTGTAAAAACTAGAAAAAACTAAATTTTCTTTTACTAAAAACAGGAAAAAAAAAATGAAAATATTATTTTTTACAGTTTTTACAAAAACACTGCTTTTAAAAAACTAAAAAGCAATTTTCTAAAGCAATATTTTTTGTAAAAACTGGAAAAAATTAATTTTTTTTAACTAAAAACTGAAAAAATTGAAAATATTTCTCCAATTTTTTAAAGAATATTGCTTTAAAAAACTGAAAAATAATTTCTAAAGCAATTGTTTTTGTAAAAACTAAAAAAAAACGGAAAAGTAATTTTCTAAAGCAATGTTTTTGTAAAAATTGAAAAAACAAATAATTTTTTTTTCCAGTTTTTAGTTTAAAAAATTCAGTTTTTTCCAGTTTTTAATTGCTTTAGAAAATTGCCTTTCTGTTTTACAAAAACTTTGTTTTAGAAAATATTTTTTATTTTTTTAAAGTAGGTTTTTTTTTATAAAAACTGGAAAAAATAATATTTTATTTTTTTTTAGTAAAAAAGAAATTCAGTTTTTTCCAGTTTTTACAAAAAAAAAATTACTTTAGAAAATTGCGTTTCGGGTATGGGTAATGGGTCTTTTTAATTAATTAAGAGATATTTAGAATTGGCCAACAAGGCGATGACACGTATCCCTCCGTTTAAATGAGGGGTATATTTGAAGCCAAAGTATGACTGCAGGGATATAGATAACCCAATAGTATAACGAGGGGTATTCTTAGACCATTTTCGAAAGTACAGGGGTATATTTGGACCTTCGTCGTATATATTATATTACACAAAACACATATTATTAATTATAACATAAATATAAAAAATCGAAATTTTACTTTCACTTATTCTCTAAGTTCATCAATTAACTCTAAGCAAGTAAGAAGACATTTCTAATGACCAAATTTATTCCTTTATGTATAATTTTCTCTCTCTGGATTGATATTTGCTCGTTTTGGACAAAACTTTTGTCAACAAACGCTTTTTAGTTTTGTACTTTTGAGTACTTTAATTAAAAATATTACAGTCTATGACTCTACGCACTAAATAGTATTCAAACCGAATAAACTGAAGTTACCGAACCGAATAAACCGAAACAGAAAGGAGAAAAACTGAATCATACCGAATTTAATTAGGTAATGTATTGGTATAACATTTTAAGAAACTGAATACTGAAAATACCGAACCGAAATATCTAAATACTGTACTGTACCGACCAACGAACACCCCTACCTCCTTTAGTGCACACTTCTCGATATACTCCTTTGGCTCAACATCCTCGCAACCCAAATACGTATTTAGCGTATGCTGATCAAACCTTACATTGAAGTTGTGTACTTTTGTCACCTTCATCCCTTTCTTGATATGACCAACACTGGCATAAAATTCTCGGGTGAGGTGTTCTTTTCCATCCTCCACTCTCTCGGTTAACCACATCCACCCCTTTCGTGCCCTGAACTGTCTCAATATAGCTGGGTTATATTTATCCAAATCCTTCAACAGAAACTATCGCTCAAAAGTTAGCGACCTCACTGGCCACCACATACGAAAACTGGTGAAGGCGGCCAAGCTAACAAAACGATCCTCCCAAACCTCTTTCTTCTTTGATCTCTCAAGCCTTGTAATTGTATCATCTCTCATTCGGCCATTATCAGGGATATAATATGTAACCTATGCCCCAGGGACTAGTATAGCCGATGGCTCAGAAGCCTAACTAGCACTCTTTGATCCCTCGGAGGTGCTATAAGATGAATACAGCTCGTCCCTGAGCTGGTATCTCCCTTGTGGCCTCGACTGGGTGGCCGTCCGCTCCTCCTGAATAGAGGCTGATTTGCCCTCTAACACCTTCCTATACGGGACATAAGAGCTAGACTCTAAGAGGTCTGCACACCTCCCTCTGCCGGTTATTGTTTTCATTCTTATTGTCTTGGGCTGGCTAAGGGGCAAGGCACTTTTGCCTCGACCCCAAGAAGACTCACATATCCCTTTTGAAGTGCCGCCTCGGCCTTTCGATTGAACTATTATCTTTATCAAGCAAAGGAGATTGTTAGTTGCAATTCATTATTCAAACACATATATGATACACGTAGGTAAGGGAGAAACAATTAGACACAGTGGGCTTGTGCAGTTGAGTCAACCCTGCAGGATAAGGGATTTGCGGTCCATACAATTCGACATGCGGCCGCAGATGGAAAGTCGTGGTCCGCACATTTATGTTGTGCGGTCGCAGAAGGGAAGTGCGGTCTGCACATTTGAGATTGCGGTTGCACTTCCGAGTCCCAAAATTGTAAACTCTCTAATGACACAAAAATGGTCAATCTGTGATCGCAAGAGGAAATTTGCGGTACACACAATTTGACTTGTAGTCGCACCTTGAAGTCTCAAAAGTGAAGACTCTCTAATGACAGAGAAGGGCCTAATCTGCGGCCGCAAGAGGAAATCTACAGTTCGCACAACTTAAGTGCGGCCGTAGAATTCAAACAACTACAAACAGACAACTTTTTTTAATCTAAGATTTTTTAATTTCTTGCACAAATAGGCATGGAAGCATTGTAAAAGCATGAAATTTTACTCACCCAAGTCCCAGTCGATCATGTATCAAGTTAACCAAGTTCAGATCTACCCCACATGGACATAAAATGGAACTCTAATAACATATGGCCTAAAAAGAACTAAAAAATCTACAAATTAAACTAACATAAAAATTAACATGAAATTGAAGCATACCGGATAGAGTGAATGTAATAAGTGAGTAATTTAGGTGGATGTGTGCGTGGACAGTTGATATCTACAATAAAACTTAGCAGGACACAGTGTTTTGTTCAAAGTGGAAAAAGAGTAAAATGAGCCCTACTGTTCTATTAATACCATTCAAAATGAGAAGGGATGAGAGACGAGTGCGACCATACATTTTTATGTGCGGTCCGCACTCTTTAACTTGGGAGCTTCATCATAGAATTCCTTCTACGATCCGCATATTTTCTTGTGCAGCCGCAGATCGATCTCCGCACTGACAAGCTTAAACTTCAGAGAGATGGTATTTTTGATGTTCTAAATGTGCGATCCGTAAGAAAAATGTGCGGCCGCAATGCTCATCTGCTATGGCACATAAAAATGTGCGGCCCGCACAAATAAAGTACGGTCTGCACTCTTTTGAACACTTAGCCAAATTTTTGTCCACAATTCTTGTATGTCACACTCATCCCTGTAGCATACTCCAAGTCAAGTTAGAACATAAATAACACATAACTACGAAAGAAAAGGGAAAAGAAACTTGGGTTGCCTCCCAAGAAGCATCTGATTTAATGTTGTGGCACGACGCAGGATACCCTTAATTGAAATGAATGACTGCCACAACGTGGCTATCTCCAACCTTTTCCAAGTAGTGATTCACCTGGTGACCATTGACTCGGAATACTTCATTGTTTTTGTTCTTCAACTCTAATGCACCAAAAGGTGTCACACCTACAATTTCAAAAGGACCACTACATTTGGATTTTAGCTTCCCGGGAAACATCCTCAAGCTTGAGTTAAACAACAATACAAGGTCGCCCACCTTGAACTCTTTATTTCAAATGTATTTGTCATGAAGATATTTCATCTTTTCTTCGTATAAGGACGAACTCGCATAAGCATGGTACCGGAACTCATCCAATTCATTCAAATGTGGAACCCCCAAGTTAACGGCTACATCCCAATCAAGATTCAACTTCTTTAGAGCCCACATGGCCTTGTTCTCTAGTTCCAACGGAAGATGACAAGCTTTTCCGAATACCAACCGGTATGGAGACATTCCGATGGGTGTTTTGTAAGCCATCCGATAAGCCCATAATGCATCATCAAGCTTCTTGGACCAATCCGTCTGATTAGCATTCACCATTTTGGACAAGATACTCTTTATCTCCCAGTTGGAGACCTCCACTTGCTCACTAGCTTGTGTGTGATAGGGAGTCATAACTTTGTGTGTAACACCATTCTTGCTAAGTAAAGTGTCAAAAGTCATGTTGCAAAAATGTGACTCGCCATTGCTTACAATTGTACGTGGAGTACCAAACCTTGTGAAAATATTCTTTTTCAAGAAAGCCACCACACTTCTCGCCTTATTATTGGGGAAAGCAACGACCTCAACCCATTTGGACACATAATCCACCCTGACCAAGATGTAGGTATTTCCACAAGAACTCATGAAATGGTACATGAAGTCAATACCTGGAACATCAAAAATATCAATCTCCAAAATGGTTGTGAGAGGAGTTTCATTTTTCTTTGAGATTCCACCGACCCGTTGACATTCATCACATCTTTGTAAAGAGTAGGCCAATAGAAACCGTAACTAAGCACTTTGGTCGTCGTTCTTGCTCCACCATGATGACCACCATATGAAAAAGAATGACAAGCCTCAAGAATTTCACCTTGATCTTCTTCCTATACACATCTTCTAATCATCCCATATGTGCAAATCCGAAAAAGGTATGGTTCATCCCAATAATAATCTTGACAATCCCGTTTGAGCTTATTTCTTTGGCTTGAAGAGAACTCATTCGGAATGATTCCACACACAAGAAAATTTGCTAAGTCCCCGAACCATGACACTTCTTTCATTCAAATAGCCAAGAGATGCTAATCGGGGAAGGAGTCATTGATTTCAAGGCCATCATGCAGCCTCCCTTTCTCCTCCAAATGAGACAAGTGGTCCGCCACTTAGTTTTCACTACCTTTTCTACGTTGGATGTAAATATCAAATTCTTGTAACAAGAGCACACATCTCATAAACCGAGCTTTGGAATCCTTTTTGCTCATAAAATAATGAAGCGTCGCATGATCCGTGTGGATAATGACTTTTGCACCTATCAAGTACATGCGAAATTTCTCAATTGCAAACACAATAGCAAGGAGTTCTTTCTCCGTAACGGTACAATTGACTTGGGCACTATTCATTGTCTTACTAGCATAGTAGACCGGATGAAAAATCTTGTTGATGCGTTACCCTAAAACAACCACAACCGCTACATCACTTGCATTACACATGAGTTCAAAAGGCACACTCCAATTTGGAGCGGTGATAATGGGAGAAGTTATCAACTTGAGCTTCAACAATTTAAAAGCTCTCATGCAATCATCATTGAAATTAAAACTTAGCATCCTTCTCAGGAAACTTGTACAACGGGTTCACCACCTTAGAGAAGTCTTTGATGAAGTGACGGTAAAAACCCGTGTGGCCTAAGAAATTCCGCACACCCTTCACCGAAGTTGGGGTGGAAGCTTAGAAATCACCTCAATCTTTGCCTTGTTAAATTCAATTCCATTCCTTAAGATTTTGTGGCCAAGGACAATACCTTTTTCGATCATGAAATGACATTTCTCCCAATTGAGCACCAAATTTATTTCTTCATATCTAACCAACACTTTGTCCAAATTTGCAAGAAAATCATCAAAAGAATCTCCAACTATCGAAAAGTCATCCATGAAAACTTCAAGGTAGTCCTCCACCATGTCCGTGAAAATAGCCATCACACATCTTTGAAAAGTCATCGGTGCATTGCACAAACCAAATGGCATCCGTTTGAAAGCAAAAGTACCATAGAGATATATAAAGGTTGTTTTCTATTGATCTTCCGAAGCAAGTGAGAATTTGGTTGTAGCCTGAGTACCCATCAAGAAAGCAATAGAAAGCATGGCCGGCCAATCTATCGAGCATTTGATCTAAGAAATGAAGTAGAAAGCGATCATTCCTTGTGACTTTGTTGAGCTTGCGATAGTCCATACACACCCTCCAACCGGTCATCGTTCTAGAAGAAATCAACTCATTCTTGTCATTGGTGACTACCGTCATGCCCCCTTCTTTGGGACACATTGAACCGGAGAAGTCCGTGAACTATCAGAGATGGGGTAGCAACCCCAGCATCCAACTACTTGATAATCTCTTTCTTGACAACTTCTTGCATAGCCTCATTGAGTCTCTTTTGATGTTCAATATATGGTTTGGCTCCATCCTCCAACTTGATCTTATGCTTGCATAAGGCGGGGATTATCCCTTGAATATACGCCAAGGTCCACCCAATAGCCTTCTTCCTCTTTTGTAGCATCGCTAATGTGGAATCAACCTGCACGTTTGTTAAACAAGAGGAAAGAATAAACGGTAAAGTAGAACAAGGACCAAGAAATTCATACCGAAAATGTGGAGGTAATGGCTTCAACTCCTAGGTAGGAGGCTCTTCAATAGAAGGCTTTGTATGAGGAGTTGTCCTATTTTCAAGATCTAAGGACATTTTCTGGGGTGCATAGTTGTACGACCCCATTCCTTGCAAAGAGTTCACACATTTCATGAAGCCATCCATCTCGTCATTATCAAAGTTGAGCAAGATGGCCTCCAAAATATCACCAACATTGATTGTAGCACTTGTTTCATCAACAATAATATCGGTCACCAAGTCCACAAAAGAGCACACCTCATTACTATTTGGTTGCCGCATTGACTTACACACATAGAACACCACTTTTTCATCACCAACCAAAACATTGAATTCTCCGGCTTCAACATCACAAAAAGCCTTTCCCGTAGCAAGAAAAGGTATCCCAAGAATAATCGACACTTCATAATCAACCTCACAATATAGAATGACAAAATCCATCGGAAAAATGAATTTATCAACACGAACAAAAATATCTTCATTCACTCCCAAGGGCCTCTTCATAGTAGGATCGGCCATTTGCAATCTCATAGAGGTGGGTCTTGGTTGCCCAATTCCCAAAGTCTTAAAAACTGAATATGGAATCAAATTGATACTTGTCCCAATATCACAAAGAGCTTAAGCAAACTCGGTACTTCCAATTGTACAAGGAACGTGAAAGCACCGCCATCCTCCAACTTAGGAGCCATTGAATACACAATTGCACCCACTTGATTAGCGACTTTGATGGTCTTAAAATTCTTTGACCGCCTCTTTGTCACAAGATCCTTCATAAACTTTGCATAACCGGGCATTTGTTCCAAAGCTTTAACTAATGACACATTGATTGAGAGACTCTTCATCATTTAAATAAACTTCTTAAATTGATTCTCACCATATTACTTGGCAAGTATTTGAGGGTATGGAGGTGGAGGCTTGGGCAATGGTGCCTTAGCCTTTTGTACTACCGGCTCGGGTATGTCAATAATGTGTTCCCTAAAGGGGTTTACCTATTGTTGAGTCTCTTCCACACTATCATCAATATTAATTTGAACTCCATCATTAGGTTGCACCAAATTGTTCGGGATTTCTTCTTCTTGCATCACTTGATCATCATTAACAAGTTGCCTTCCACTTGAGGTGGGTGCATTCCCGCCTCCTCCACTTCTTGTGATAACCGCCATGGCATGCCCTGTGTTGTTACCACCCTTTGGGTGTATCAACGTGTCACTTGGTAGTGCCCCTTTAGGACAAGAATTTAAAGCTTGAGAGATTTGCCCCATTTGAACTTCTAGGTTGCGGGTTGATGTGTTGCGTGAGGCAAGTTGCGCATCTAAATCGACATTCTTTTCCATCATTTGCTTGAACATATTTTCAATATGCATGATCTCATTGTTTGAAGAACTTGAACAATGGGACGGATAAGGAGGCGGGTTGCCTGGTTGTTGGTACATTGGGGGCCTTTGAAAACCCGACCTCTGGTTGCCTTGATTGTTTATTCATCCGCCTTGATTGTTACCTCCCCAATTTTCTTCGTTGTTTCCATTCCAATTCCCTTGATTGTTGTTGTTATGCCCCAATTCCCTTTATTGTTGCCTCCACTCCAATTTCTTTGATTGTTAGAATTCCAATTGCCTTGATTGTGTTGTGGTCGCCATTGTTTTTGGCTTGAGCATTGGAAGTTATTTCTTTACCCTTGAAAATTATTCACATATTGCACTTCTTCTTCTTGTTCATTATAAGAATCATCTTGCTCAAAACTACCATCTTCTTGTACATAGTTCTCCACTCGATTTTGCACTTGTGGACCCTTGTTCCTCCTCTTGTTCACCATCATATTTACTCCTTTCGTATAATTGACTTGCTTAGGAGTTTGCACTTGATTTAGTTAGGCCTTTGCTAGTTGAGTCATGGTAGTCGTCAATTCGAAAATGGCTTGCCTGTGGTCTTGCAATTATTTATGATGGTGGATTATATTCGGGTCACCTTGTGGAATATTGGCCCGGTATTGCCAAGCCATTAACGTGTCCGCCATCTCATCCAAAATCTCACACGCCTCCGCATAAGGCATAATCATAAAGTTCCCACCGACTAGTTGATTTATTAGCCATTGGTTGGTTGTGTTAATCCCATGATAGAAGGTTTGTTGAATCATGTTTTCCGTCATATCATTGTTGGGACATTCCTTGACTATAGTTCTATAGCGCTCTCATATCTCGTGTAGTGGTACATTCGGCTCTTGCTTGAATGCCAAGATCTCCTCTCGAAGGGTAGCCATGTGTCCGAGAGAGAAAAACTTAGCAATAACCTAGGGATGTGACCATAACCTGGGTGTTTACCTAATGGGTTAAATACGTTAACACTTGTTTTGTTGATTGGGGTGTATTATAGCTCTCTACTCTACGTTACTCACTCAATACCTCTCGGTCAAAGAGTGCTTTTGCCCAATTTGGATTTATCAAGCCCAAATGGGTATCAAACAAATTAGTTGATATGAGCTTAAGTTGGGTTCTCGCTATCTCTAGTTTGAACCCTTTAATTAGCCCAATTCTTTGTTAGCCAAGTTATCCTAGACTAGGTCCCTCTTTCTCAAGTAGAGACCAAGTCAAAAAGGCATGAATCAATATTTGCAACCATTAATTCTAAAATTGAAGCATGAAATAAGCTAAATAATCAACACCAAATCATAAACAAACATTAAATTAAGTACCCATAAGGTTTACACACTAGGGTTGGGTCACAACCCTAGTAAGAATCTAGCTACTCACAATGAGAATTGAAGAAAGAACAAAGAAGAAATGCTAATTAAACTCATAATCTAAGATTAGAATGATAAAATACGATGTTTAAGACCTAAAATAATCACAAAATTCCTAAAATGGCAAAACGTAACGGTTATAGCAGCTCAAACTTCGAAACTTGACCTAAAATGTAAAACTCGTCTATTTGGAGTGACCCAAAATTCGTTGACAAAAATGCCCTTTGGGAGGTTCTGCGGTCGCACAATTCCATGTGCGACTCGCAGATTTCTTCAGCTAGCAGGTCCTGAATTCTGCAGCCGCACAATTCTAGATTGCGGCTGCAAAGCATCTTCTGCGGCTACACAATTCTTGTGCGGTCGACATTTCAGCAAAGCTTTAGCTCTTGGTCTTTTGCACACTCTCTGAACTTTGAATCATTTGTCAGTGCAAACCTTGTTCTTCGGCCGCACAATTCACATGCGGTCCTCATATTAGCTAGAATTCTGTTGTGCTCTTTCACTTGTCCTACGGCCGCAGATGGAATACTGTGGTCCGTATTTTCTTTGGCGGCCGCAGAAATCCTTATGCAGATAGCATTTCTTAAGTTTTGCGCCCCTTCTTGCTTTGTGATTTAGAATACTCCTTTTTAGTCAGATTTCATCATTTGAGACCAAACTTCCAACATTCCTGCAATTTGCACACTTCCATTAGTTTCAGGAACATAAATCAATATGTTCGGACTAAAACAAAAGCAAAAAGGTGCTAATAAGTAGACAAAATCCCCACTTATTAACTCCCTCAAACTTAAGTCTTTACTTGTCCTCAAGCAAATAAATTAGTTCCTTACCTCCTAGAGTTAAGGTTCATTTCAGCGAGTTAAAGGTGAGCTAGTTACATATTAGTTGGGACCAACAATTACCCACACTACTCATGCATTATCAACAAGGTGACAAGTCAAATATTTATGCACATAAAGTTCTAATGTGACATTTGAGCTTCAAAAATTAACTTTACTCATCAAAGACTCTTGTTCTATCATGTAGGTCATGGTGGACTCCAAACTCTTGTTCTATCATGTAGGTCATGGTGGACTCCAAACTCTTCCTCCTATACTTTCCATTTGCCAAGCTCACTTAAGAAATTAGCACTCGATCTTTAGATTCATGAAAGGTTCACTCATCTCTCACAAGAGAATGTCACAAGTACGCTTCAAGTACCATAAGCTTGCCCCTTATGTAGATCGCCACTAATGTAAGCTCACCCGGTTTGAAATCAAGTAGGACTTCTTTCGGGCTGTAATGAAGGCTTTTGGATTATAGTAGGATACCATATGGGTAAGTGATTTCACCTTTCCTTAAGCACTCCACATTTTCATTTCTCGGCTCACAATTACCAATTCCTATAGGCATTTTCTTTTCATTGGGGACTAGAGAGACTTAACATCACTCTTTCGTGTTCCTTTCATTCTTTTTCTCCCTTTTTGATTGCTCGTGCTAGGGATCATTACCTCCTTTTTTAATCCACCAACCTTTCCACTTATTCACCTTTTGCATTTTGTTTTTGTTCTTTTCTTTTCTTGCCTTCTCTTTTCATAGAGATCATTTCCTTTCTCTTTTTGTGCCTTGACACCTTTTTCAAATTCCCCATCTCTCCCCTAAACTTATATTCTCATGGCTATCAAATGAGAAAGGCTAGATGCTCAAAGGGGTTGACTAGGGATAACGACATTGGTTGGCAATAGAAAGCTCAATAGGAAAGCCTATAATCTCAAACCAAGCAAAGCTTAGGATTTCGCCTTGAAACACATTCGGGGCAAGTTCTAGACCCTTCACACAGATACTTGGACTAGCAACAATTCATCTCACCCCTCACGCAACTAGATTGTAAAAGAGGATAGAATCGAGAGCCTACAACGACCACATTCAAGTTTAAAGATCATTATGGTCCAATTAAACCACTCGATGATTACCAAAATCAACTCAAGAGTCACAAAGTCACTAACTAGAGATATTTCTTTCAAAAATCTTGTCTCTAACCATGAGCACGTAGTTAAGTGTGTTGGTACCAATTGAAGCATGATTAACTCTTCGAGAATGACTTGATTAGGTCTTTTTATTCATTACTACTGCTATTATTACCTAAACACAAAAATAGACTCATTCCCTTAAGAAGGTTGTCACGCCATCAATCATTGGGACGAGTCACCCGGTTCACATGACAACTACCTTTGGAAAGAACCGTGGCGTTAAGAAAATCAATGGCTTATTATCTACTATAACATAAAAATAAGCTACTTAACAAAACAAGAGCTAATATGGAAAAAATAAAGAAGCTAATAAGAAAAAACTACTAAAGAGAGATAAATATACATAAGAGAAGAGAGAGAAGCTAGATAAATACAAATAAGAAAATAAAGAGTATTATCAAATTATTACAGACCAAATGTATCAAATAATCTCCACCCCCCGAATAAAAGTAAGTATTGTTCCAAATGCTTAGCAAAATAAGAGTAAAAGAGGAGAGGGTGAAGAAAACGCCATGTGGATCTTTGGACATCTCAGTGTCCCCAGCAATGTCGTCTCCCTCAGGACCACCCAACTGAATCTTATCATCATCAAATCTAGGCGTGGTTGGGTTGTCAAACATCACACGCACTACCTCAACAGTGTCGGCAATAAGGTGTGGCTTATCAGACGGGTCACCTCTTCCCGCAAATATCGGCAGTCCCCTGTCTGGTGGCCATTGGTCCCATGGTATTCGCACCATAAATTAGGATCCCTTTGACTGGGATCAGATATCATTGGCTTCAGTAACCGTGATTCCTTAATGTTCCTCATATCTGACACTAGCTCCACTACGCTGATGCTAAAGTTGTATTTGGATAGCCTAGGTAGGAGGAATCTCAGGAACTCGATATCTCATTGTCGTGCACTGATCTATTATTCCGGTCGCGATCAGCCCTCCTATCGGTAGCGAATCTATCCCCTGACCGCAAACCCCTACCGCGGCCTTCGACCCGTTTATAGGGCAAAAATTGACCCCTCAAAGATTGTCAATCTTTGTCGAAATAATCCTTTGATTTCTCCTTATTCTTTTCCCGGTCCCGGCCTTTAGTTGATGCCGGAAAATCAAGCTCATCATCTTTAATTCTTATCTTTGACTCATACCAGTTGTGAACATCCGCACACGTTGTTACTTGGAACTCGAGCAGACTTTCATTCAATTTTTGGGAAACATCGAAACTTTTCGGATTCAGCCCTTTAATAAAAGCTTTTGCTGCCCATTCGTCTGGTATGACCGGGAGAATCATCCTTTCTTTTTTGGAATCTAGTCACGAACTCCTACAGCAATTCGGACTCTCCTTGTGCAATCCTGAATATGTCGGTCTTTCGAGCATGTACTTTTCTGGCCCTGGCATGGGCCTTAATCAAAGAATCTGTGATCATCTAGAAGGAATTTTTGGAATGCTCAGGCAAGAGTGGATACCATGCTAGTGCCTCTTTTGTGAGGGTTTCTCCGAATTTCTTCAATAAGAGTGACTCAATTTCGTGCAGAGCTAGATTGTTCCCCTTCAACGCCATTGTATAGGTGGTGATGTGCTCTTGAGGATCTGAAGTCCCATCATACTTTGGCACGTATGGCATTTTGAATAGCTTCGGGATCAACTCTGGTGCCACGCTTGGTGTGAACGGCAACTAGGTGTACTTCTTTGAATCTTATCCTTTTAATACTGGTGGTGTGCCCGAAATCTGATCCATTCGGACGTTTATTTCCCTCATAAACTGCATGAGTTTGGTTTTAAAAGGATCATTTTCATTATTATTATTACCGGAACCGCTATCGTTCCCCCTGGCCCTGTCAAAGCCGGCTTCGCCCTTCGGGGTGTTGTTGTTGACCCTTTGTGTTGTTTGGTTTATAGGAGCACCGGGAGGAACTGGACCTCGTCCATTCGTGTTGTTGGAAGCACCCAACAATGCTTGTCTTAACTCCGTCATGACCAGTGTTTTAAAATGCGTGGGCATAAGGCGAGGCGTTTTGCCTCGGCGAGACGTAAACCCCATAGATATTTAATTTTTAATATTTTATAAAATAATATAATTACAGTAAATATTTATAAACAAGTAAAATTGCATAAAAATGAAGAAAACTATAAATATGTGAATATATATATATATATATGTGTGTGTGTGTGTGTGTGTGTGTGTGTGTGTGTGTGTGTGTTTCATCCCCACAAAAAACTAGTTAAAATAATCTATTATACACTACTTAGAAGTTCTAGTAACTTGAGTTGGAAAGAATAACGTTTTCTACATGGAGGAACAAAAAGGATGACTAACCTTCAATTTGAACTTTGAACTTGCTGCTATGAAGGAGAATAGAGTTCTCTTTGTATTTGTAAAAAAATAATTGAATATTCGTTGCTTTTGGGAGATGTTAGTAGACTAGCAGACAAGATAAAGAATTGAGAAAGATGATGAATTGGGGCTTCAATCAATAAAAAAGGTCTTGACTTTTAAATTTAATACATTTCAGTTCCTTTTAAAAACTCTTGAGTAATTACCAAGCTGAATTTTGAAAATTTGGGTATTATATGAAGGACTTATTCAACAATTTTGTTTTGATTTGAAAAAATCTTTGGGGGTTACGCCTCACTAAAAAAACTCGCCTCAAACGCCTGGGCATACGCCCCGAATTGCTGGGCGTACGCCTCTTGAGACTTTCGCCCCACACCATCGCCCCGGGGCTCGCTCCGAAAACGCCTTTTAAAACAATGGTCATGACATGATCCTATCGTGAGAGGTGGACCATAATGGGCTTTTGTTGCTCCCTCGGGATCCTTATTGTTTAAACGACGTGCTCGTCTTCAGCATCATCAGGAGTTGCCTCTCCATCATGTCGCGGATAGTGCCCGCCATGAACCGGCGTAGCCTTATCCCCCTCGTTACGGGTATCATTGATGGAATTTTCGTGCTGAGGCTGATTTCCTTGGGCCTCAATATTGTGTGCAATATTTGACATCGTTATATGCCATTTTCTATGATTTTTGCTAAGAACAAAAAAATCAAATAGGTTAGTATAGATACAAAGATCAATTTAATTACACAACTGTCTAAGTTTCACGGTGGGCGCTAAACTGTTTACCCATAAAATAGTACAATTGAATTTATACGTGGTTTATAGACAAGTGAATCGATTTGATCCTAAAATGATAAATAAATTAGACAAGAATAAAAGACTTAGCTTTGAAATTGAGATAAAATAACAGAAACCCTGTTTCGGGAGCAGAGCTTCCGGAGACAGTAAGAACAATATTAATGAGAAAGAGGAAAAAATAGTATTAAGCTTTTGAGCAGAGTATAGTATTAGCTTGTCGGAAAATTTGTCCCCATTACAATGGTTATAGAGCTCACTGTTTATAGTTTCACCTAGGGAACAAGGTCCTAGGATCAACCTCCTCTTTAATGACAACTATGAAGGCTATTGAAGAATGTGTAACGGTAGGCCGTGAATGTCATATTCTCTGTAACGGACCATGTGCTTAATGCTGTAGAATATTCTCCATTAAATACTACCGGGTGGCATGCATTTATTTTGCCTTTATGAATACCATTATCTCCGGTAATAAACGATATCGTTGCCTTCGGACTTGATTGTCTTATGTTTTCAACTCCACGTGTCGCTTTATCATGCGAGCATTTAATATGAACATACTTTTATCCTATAAAATGCTAAAAATATTAATTAGAGTTTACTCGTCAATTTAGATCATCGTAAAAAAAACTATATTATTAAATTATATATTTATCTAAAGATAATAATGCACCTATTATGTTAAAGTTATGAATACGCCTCTCGACAAAATGCCACATAAGTTGCTGTCTCGCAACAAAAAGAAGTTGCTTCCTCCAAATATTAAGAAAACATCACTTTTTATTAGACCCTTGTATTTTCAATTAATTTTTTATCATTATTAATTTGTGGTTACTACAACGATATTTTTTTTCTCTTTAAATTAATTTTAATTTTTTTTTAAAGACAAAATAATTCATAATTATAATGTTAAATATAAACCCTTTTTTTTTCCTTTACAACTTGTTTGGATGATTGTTATATATTGTTTCATAATGTATCGTATAGTATTGAACTATATTGTTTTTATGTATACAATATTTGGATAAATTGTATTATTTACCGTCGTTTTATAATATCATGCACCAACAATATAAAGAATAAACTTGTAATATTATATAAAAAAAAAGTAATGTACAATGTAGAATTATAGTATAAAAATGTAGGGTAAATGATAAAATAAGATTATTTAATAATAAAAAAATATAAGATAAGAGAAAAATATAAGGTAATAGTGCGAGCATATTATAACGATTATTTTATAATTGTTATAAAATATAGCTCAAACTAACAATATAGAACAAAGAAAAACAAGCTAAGAGATATAGAGAGAAAGAGAGGAGAGATTCTTATTTCTTCATCAATTGTGTGTATTTTTCTATCTATTACAAGGCCTTTATATAGGCATGAAAAGTGAAGAAAAAATATGTCATTGAATATGTCATTAAGCATAGAAATATGTCATTGAACATGTCATTAAGCATTTGAGAAAATCATGGAGGAAGAGTAGACATCCACCATAATTTGATTTTTCTTATAACACTCCCCTTGGATGTCCATAGATAATGTGCCTCGTTAAAATCTTATTAGGAAAAAACCCTATGGGAAAAAAATCCCAGTGAAGGAAAAAGAGTACACATATTTAGAAATACGTCTTTTGGTTGCCTCGTTAAAATATTACAAGGAAAACCCAGTGGGATAAAATCTTGTAAGGGAAAAAGAGTACAACGCGTATTAACTCCCCCTGATGAGAGCATCAATTCACATCTTTGAGCCTTCGCATCTCAATCTTGTACACTAGTTTCTTGAAGGTTGACGTCAGTAGAGATTTTGTGAACAAATCATCTATATTATCACTTGAACGGATATGTTGCACATTGATATCACAATTCTTTTGAAAATGATGTGTGAAAAATAACTTTGGTGAAATGTGTTTTTGTCCTATCCCCTTTTATGAATCCTTCCTTCAATGGGCATGTTGCATTGTCTTCATACAAAATTGTGGGTAGTTTGTCACACTTCAAACCACATTTGTCTCGAATAAGGTGTATTATAGACCTCAACTATACAGATTATCGACTTGCTTCATGAATAGCAATTATCTCAGCATGATTAGATGAAGTAGTCACGATTGATTGCTTAGTCGATCGCCAAGATATGGCAGTGCCTCCATATGTAAACACATAGCATGTGAGATCGAGCCTTGTGTGGGTCAGATAAATACCCAGCATCGGCATAACCAACAAGATCGGGACTGCAATCATTGCCATAAAATAATCCCATATCGATAGTCCCTTTTAGATACCGCAATATGTGTTTGATTCCATTCCAATGTATCCTTGTAGGAGCAGAGCTATATCTTGTTAAGACATTAACTGAAAAAGTTATGTGAGACATTGTAATGTTAGAAAGATACATTAGTGCACCAATTTCACTAAGATATGGTGTACTTCGGGATCAAGAAGCTCTTCATTATTTTCATGAGGTCGGAATGGATCTTTATTTATATCGAGTGATCTAACAACTATCGGAGTACTTAATGGATGTGCTTTATCCATATAGAATCACTTTAAAATCTTTTTAGTGCATACTGATTGATGGACGAAAATTTCGTCTTTCATATACTCAATTTGTAGACCAAGACAAAATTTTATCTTTCCAAGATTTTTTATTTCAAATTCTTTCTTTAATTAGTCTACTACTTTAGGAAGCTCCCTAGGAGTTCCAATGATATTTTAATCATCAACGATTATAAAAAATTTAGATCCAGATCTTTTTATAACGACACAAGGACAAATTGAATCATTTTTATATCCTTCTTTCAACAGGTACTCACTCAGACGATTATACCACATGCGCCCTGATTGTTTCAATCAGTATAAGGATTTTTGAAGCTTTATTTAATAATTTTTTTTTGGAAACCCTAATATGCTTAAGAACAATTTAAATCTTTCAATGATTTCCACTATACACATATCACGCTTTTTTTATATTGCCAGATTAAAACCTGAAATGACGACATCCACCACTGGAGAACATGTCTCTATATAATCAATGCCAGGATATTTACAAATTTTCTTAAGACACAAGCCGTCTTTATGTCTATCGACTTGACCTTTTTTTTTCGCACAAGAACACATTTATATCTCCACTGGCTTTATACTTTCGGGTGTTGGGACTATCCGTCCAACTTCAAATTTTTCAGATGAAATTAATTTTTATTGCGTATTTTTCTTTATCTATCCAAATTTTATGATAGATTTGAGCTCAAGATCCTCGTCAATATTAATAATATTGAGCGCTACATTATATAAACAATATCGTCGACGATCATTTAAATCGGTTCTATTATTACCCAATAAAGACATAACTTATTGAGATCTCTTTATCCTATTATTTTCAGGTACCTGAGCCTCTCCCTTGAAGTCTTATGAAGTGTTATGTCGTGGTGCTCTTCTAGAGCACTTGCCTCCTTATTATGACCATCTCGAACATTTGCTCCTCTCCTTCTTCAAGAAGTTTTATCTTTGGAACCGATTAGTCTATTATGCTTCATGCATGCCATAGACTCTATTCATTATGAACTTTATTTTATTTGGAGTATTAGCAGCTGAATATGACATTTAGATTTGGGTTAGCAAATACGGCTAGCAATATTTTACAAATGAATTATCACTTGAACTTCAAGTTCACTTTTTCTCGTACGAGGATCTAGATGTACTCATAATAATTCATTATATGTATTATTTTTTCAGCTGCCTATTTTTTTCCCCTATTGTTGAGATCACCAATACATATCCCTAGCCTTATTTGGGGATCCATATTTGTGCATTATGGTGGAACAATTAAATCATATAGCACATTCATATTTCTAGATGAAAATTATTTAGTTCCTGACCCTGAACCGATTATGATAGGGAGAACTTATCATAACTTGGCTAGATGTGTACAAGTACTGTTGTATATTAAATAATACATCACATACCAAATTTTATTTTGGCAGTTTTGTTCTCATAACCTATGGTTTAGATATAATTAGAGGCATACAATTCCTGCTAAACCGACTTGAATTTAAATCAGTATTATCAAGATAAATCATCATAATTTATATTCTGTAACTGTGCTCTAATAATTTGAGCAATAAATCTTGCAAAAGCCAAACTGTAAGTTGATAACAAATGCACATGTGACCATAGAATAGATGCATCTAATAAAATCATATAATAGTAAACGGTCCACATGGCAGGTGGCTGAGTCCATATATTTATCACCTTTTATTTGTTCCAGAAATCAAGGGATTCAATCCCAACCTTAACTGGTATATCACGAGACTAAGCACAACAAGAGAATTCTTGAAGAATCTTCTATTTCTTCAATATATGCCAATGTAATTCTCAATTAATTTTTCGCATCATAATTGAACCGGGATGGTTAACCGGTCATGACAACTAATATTTGTTTCAGTAAACCTCTAGTTTACTTGTGACATTATGATTCCATCATCATGTTTATATTTGTGCAGTACAAATAGAAAGAAAATCGGGTAACCTTTCATATTTACCCGTTATGATTATAGAAATATGAAGATATTCAATATTCCTTTCATTTATAGTCTCAATATGCCAACCAATTTGACTTATACATTTGAAACTCAAAAATTTTCTTTTGAGACTTTACAATATCAATGTCGTGAATAATTTTATTCATCCGGGTAGTAACAAATTAATTTTTTTGGAGCTCTTAATAACTTTTGTACTACAAGATCTTTTGTCACACAATTCATATGGTAAATGTCTCCTTCACGAAGAAAATTATATCATAATAAATTGTCATGGTCAAAATCATCATAAGCAAAATCATTTCTTGCTTTAATTTTGCCTTTAATAACCTTTTATAAGGCACAATATTTTTTTTTTGGCGTATCACATGTACGCGACCAATGACATATTCATGTAACCACACAATAATATTTATTTTCTTTATTTCACTCAAACCTCCCTTAGAGGTGAGCTGTGTGGTATTCATCTAATCATGCACTGCATGTCTTTATTCATTACTTTTATCACATATTGCCACATTCACCTTTAAGAATAGTTTGCATTCTCAATGCTTATCACAAGTCACATTCTCTTCAAGGAATGGATCATAATCAACGGTGTGCTTTATTATTTTTCATACCAATTTGATGGTAAACATTGCCTTCGCATTTTTAAGGACTATTTTGAGAACCCTTATTGTTCTCCTTTTACAATCACAGTGATTATTATTATTATTTTGATCTTTGGAACGCCCAGTTCATTATTCAACCACTTGTCTCCATTTAGACTTATTATGCGCCGCTACCACATTCACTTCAAGAATGGAGCAAATCAAGTGGGACAATATTCATGCCTTTTCATAAAAAAATATATTATTTTTCTTTAGTTATCATTATATCATCAATATGGTATAGTGAGACTCAAACCCAATGTCTTACCAATATAAAGACATGTTAGACCATAATGAATTTGGATTCAAACCTAACTCTTATCACCATGGAGCATCAGGACTTGATCTTGATGTCTTACCCTCATGGTGCATTGCGGCTTGAACTCATTGAAGTTGATATCATTAATAACAAAGGACAAAAATAATTTCAAATACGAAGGAAATGCTTATCTCTTGAGTTAAACTCTTCGTAATATCATTTGGATATAATTCTCAACAATAGACTTTCGTTTACTCAAATCAGCTAAGTAATTAGTGTCAAACAGATATATAAAAATACAAAATAATATTAAAAATTCACATGTGGTCTTTGCTGCAATAAGCTTACTTCAAGATGAAAGTGATATGACCAGAACATTTAAGGAAAAATTATGTATCAAACAGAATAATAGTACTACTAGTTACCATGCACTTTCGTGAAAACTAAGTATTATGCTCTCTAGAAAAATAAAAGGATATAACAAAATCTTTAAGTCAATCAGGGAATCAAAAAAATAGTGGATAAATCTCTGTCTACTATCTACTACTATATGATTTCCATATAGAAATGATTCAACATGTTAATTTGATAAGAACTATCATCAATGAAAAATTTGGTGTAGTACATACTTGTTGTACTAATATTTTATCTTATCAAAATAAAATAGTTACGATTATTATTATTATTATTATTATTATTATTATTATTATTATTATATTATATTTAACAGTAAACTAATATATAATCATTATACTAGGCATACTAAAATCGTATTATAAGGTAAAATTAACCATAAGCATACATAATAAAGTATAACTTTAATATTGTAGATTATTTAGTATACCGCATGCCACCTATTATTTAGTTCATGAAAATTTAACAAGGTGACATCCTTACCAGCAACATAAATACTAATTTTTTAATAACCAAATAATTGCTTATTCTAAATAGTGGTACAAACTTATCTCGTTTAAAGCTTGGACTTGTTGCTGTAGCAGAAAGACGTGTCTGTAACACTATATACCTTTCTGAATAAAATCTGGATAATTTTGACAATAGATCATTGAGATATACCTTACCAAAAATGGAATTCAACCTTGGGGTTAGAAATTTCGTGCCGATAACGTGTTATAAAATATAACTCAAAATAATAATATAGAACAAGAAAAAATAAGTTAAGAGATATAAAGAGAAAGAGATGAGAGATTCTTATTTCTTCTTCAATTGTGTTTATTTTTCTATCTATTACAAGGATTTTATATAGGCATGAAAAGTGAAGAAAAATATGTCATTGAATATGTCTTTAAGCATAGAAATATAATATGACATTAAACATTTGAGAGATCATGGAGGAATAGCTACTAATTTTTCTTATAACAATAATTTAATAATAAATATAATAAAATTTAAATAAAAGGCAGCCAGAGCCTCCAAATCCGCTTTAAGGAGAAAGCCTAAATTCACGATATTTAAAAGAGAGCCGCTTCTTCTTCTTCTTACAAGCAGCCTCTTTCTATTATCGAACAAAAAGCAACAGCGGTTCAGTCCTAGAAACCAAAGAACGAGAAAACCCATAAACCCCAATACCCCAAAAAACAGCGAAGAAGAATCATAGCAACTGTAAAATGCTGAAGAGCAAAGCATTCACACGCCAAACAAGACAAGGCAGAATACTGAAGGTCTGCACTCCTCATTCCCATACCGTTCTCATTCATAATTGCGGAGAAGAATCATAGCAACTGTATTTGTTCTTTTTCCCGTTTAGGGTTTTAATTTGGATTCCTATCTGGATTTCAGGAAGTTAGGGAACACTATTTACGAGACGATATTTACTGCGGAGCTCCATTTTGCGACAAAGGTTGTGACAAGTCATCTGCCCGCTTAAGCGCCTCTCCCTCCACTATTCTTGTTCTTGACACCAACGTTGTTCTCAACCAGGTATTGCACATATAGTTTGATAACATGCCGCATATTTCGTGTCAACTTAAATTTTTTATTGGATTTATTGTTTGATATTATTGGATTTGTATGTTAGATTGATTTGCTGGAGAATCCCGCTATTGACAATGTGGTAGTGTTATCCGTGGTATTGGCGGAGGTCAAGAACAAGGATATTGCCGTTTATAACAGACTCAGGGCTCTTTGTAGCAATTCTTTAAGGAACTTCTTTGTCTTTTCTAATGAATATCACAAGTATGTTCCTTTTTTCTTCTTCTGTTACCGTAGTTATGTTGCTATCAATTTCACTTGCCTTTTGATCAAAAGCTGGCCTCTTTTATGCTCTTACAAAACCACTGCCTATGGCGAAATACTTATTTGTGTTGTTTAATGATTGTCTCGTTCTCAATAATGCTTTTTTCCTTGTGCTTAGCAAAATTCCAATTGCAGCATTCTGGGAAGAGGGCAGAGGTGCAAGAACTATAGGCTTTGAGTGCTAGGGTAATATTTGTCATTTGATCCGCTTGTACCTCACGGGTCATTTTCTTTTTGGCATAAAGGGAATAGATTATTGAATTTTAAAAAGACAACGAGAAAAAGAGGTAGGATAAGAAGGTATGCTGTTTATCACATCGGGCATGAAAAAATTAGTTGCTTTATTGGTCCCTTTAGTTGTATGTCCATGACTAGCTCTCAATGAAAAAGTGTAGCACTTGCTGAAAACTCTTCGGTCAATGCACCCTTTAGTTGCAATGAAAAGAGTGTGGTACTATTTCAGACTATTTTTAAAATCTGTCATCTTTTCCGCGTAAAGAGTTGCATAAAATCAGAAGGCAGATGCAAGTCAAGTAGGCAAACTCCATTTGCCCACTCGTCCTGATGTTAGCTCTCCCTCTTGCAGCTTTGCTGATTGCTACATATGGCATTTTTTGGATAAGTAGAATAGCGTCTACTGCTATAATTAGGGATTTTCATGGCTGACCTTGAGCTATCAAAAAAAAAAAACCCACCTGGGTGTTCCTTTTGGCCGATCCACTTACATGATCCATAACATTACTAGATATCTATAGCTACTGGTTACAGCCAAGGCTGAAATCTGATGAAAAATATTCCTTCATTTGCACATTGTTCAGGGATACTTATGTGGAGGCCATGGCTGGTGAAAGCCCGAATGATCGGAATGATAGAGGTTTGTCTTTTCAACTTTGTATAGCTGCAATTAAAGTTGTATTTCATTGTTTTTCTTGAACATTTTGTGCCATGCATTTCTGCATTATCCTTCCACTGGCTGTCTGGGCCCTTCCATCCTAATTTCTCTAAATCCTATAGTTATGCTTATGTTAAGCAAATTAAAGGTCATACTTACATTGCATGTTTATTAAGTGCATAAGGGTCCATGTTAAAAGAAGTGCATTAAAGGCCACACTTATGTGTTTGATCAGTAAGGAACAAATAGCTGTACATTTTTACTTGCATGTTTGAGGAGAACTGGGCTAGTCAGTAGCCTATGTACAAGGGGCTATGCTCCTGTTATATAGTACACACTATTTTAAATATTCATACTGCAATTATTAGTTTCTTTTTCAGTTCCAACTAGTCTGGAAGACCCCATTGCATTGCACTATAACCTAGTTACTGAATTTGGATCGAGTCCTATATAGGTATTGTAGTACAGAGATTAATTATCACTGAATTGTTTTAGTGCATATGCATTTCTTATTGGACATTTTGTTCATTATAGTAAAGTTGGATTTGCTTTATATAATGTAAAATGTGTTTGTTACTTTATCCAAAAAAAGGAAGTAGAATGTGTTTGTTTTCAATTGAATAAGATTTTGTCTACAATTATATCCCTAGTTTGAACAGCAGTGTAGTGTCTCTGATTCAGAAACTAAACTTTACAAAAGAAAGCTTTGCTCCTGCGGTTCCTGTCTGATATTTTCCATTAAAAAAATGGAGTTTAGATGTATTGAAGTTGTATCTGGACTTTTTTCAAATGAGAGGAGCTAACTGGATATTTTGCATTATCAATGGCAATACAAAGTGAGGAATAGAATGCTTGACTTCACTGCTTTTCAGTTTCTAAATGTGATGCTATATCTAGGGCTATAAAGATACTAAATTTGGGGAAAATCAATCACTAGAAAAGTGAAGGTATCTCCTTGCCTATTTCTCTCACAGACCCACGCTAAAGATGTCTTGGGTTCTGAGGTGCACTGAGGAGTGAAGCACTTCGTTCTTCAGGTTTTCTTTCTGTGGAGATCTGGCCGATGACAGAATAAGAACCTCTGAATTAACATGAAGGGTAATTTTGGGTCCTTTTGATGTTTATCCAAGTATAATAATACAAGTATTTTTGTTCCACCTTATATCCGGTGTAAAATAATAGAGAGATTATCATACAGTGATATTTTTCCTGCTACCCAAAACCAAAGGACCCTTAGTTTTTCTAGAAATACTGGAACTTAGAATTTTGTGATTTAAAGCTGACATTGACTGAAAAGGTATGGCAGTAAAACTGAGATGATGTTAGATTGTATGTGTAGCTTCTCTACACATCTTGTTATGCAGGTCTCAATTCGTCTCTTCTTTTTTCTCGCTCGTAATTTATTGATTTAGTTTCTTTAATTAAGTCTATTATTGTTTTTAGTATCTTTAATAGATCCATTACACCAATAAGTCTAGAAGACAAACCCACTGTAAAAGTTTGGTGGTGACTGGCCATTCTTGTTCATGGTGGTCCAGAGAGTCCTCTTCATGCCACTTAGGTCAAGAGTTCAAGCCTGGTACGCTGCCACACACAATTTTTTTTTTTGTGGTGGTGGTGTTGAAGGATGTGGGTACTGTAATCATGTCCTCCCGGGAAAATATTCAGTCTATCATAATCCTAATTAGGTTGGTAATTTGTCTCTTATGCATTGGTCTTAAAAATAATATGGTCCTTTATCATCCTGCCCTCTACTGGAGTATCTCACCCTAATTTTCTGTTTTGTGTGTCTCCGTATTTTTGATATGTTGATGATGTAGTAAGATCTCTTGAAAAAATGAAACAAAGTTCTATTTTTTTCTCTAGTAAAGCTTCAAATCTCTTCAAGTTTGATTATCTGAGTGCAAAACTCTATATAAGTCGAGCTATATTAAGTTTCATAGACAAGGAGCAGAGCGGGAAATGTTAACATGATTTGGGAAAGTATAATCGAGAACCTTGGTCGTCTGTCTCTAATGGGTCTTCACATTATGGCTTCTACCTATTCTTAATGAAGTTGAATGCTTTTGTTTGTAAGCACCAGTAGATTGACAAACTTTGGCACTTTTTGGTAGTTCAGCTATTAGGGTCGCAGCTAAATGGTATCATGATCATCTTGGAAGCGCAGTAAGTGTCTTGCTAATTACGAATGATAGAGAAAACAAGAAGAAGGCAATTGATGAGGGTATTTCTGCAGAGACAGGTAGAGCTTGCTTGTAGTTGTTTGATGTCAATCATTCAGTAGTGTTATACTGTGGCTGTATTGATTTAAACACTGAGAGGCTTCTGTTAGTGTTCGTGAAAGTTCTCATTGGTCGTTACTGTGTACAGAGTTTTCTCGAGTTACCTGTTGCACTTGCTTAGTCAGTTAAATTCATCTTCAGGAGTCTTTACTGACTTACTTCCATTGATCTCAGTTGAGTGTTATGTAAAGTCGCTTGGTCAGGCGGAATTGCTTGACCTAATAGTTCAGCCTCCTTCTGAAGAAGTTAATATGGAGGATGTTGAGGATTTGAGGCCTTCAAAGCGAAAAGTCATTTACAACGAGGTATTTTTAACTGCTTAGTAAAATTTCTTTAAACTATTTTGTTGGTGCTGTTTTTAAGGCTATGACCTCCTAAACTTGTCTGTTATTCATGCTTTCTGTAGCATAAACCCATGTCAGAAATTACTTCGGGTTTGCTTCGAGGACTTTTCCACCAGGGGAAACTTCGTGTTAACCGTTTTAATCCATTTGAAGCATATGTTGGTAGTGAAAGCATCGGTGATGAG
Source organism: Nicotiana tabacum (assembly GCF_000715075.1). Lineage (NCBI taxonomy): Eukaryota > Viridiplantae > Streptophyta > Magnoliopsida > Solanales > Solanaceae > Nicotiana > Nicotiana tabacum. The sequence goes on along the minus strand of NC_134096.1, from coordinate 136,416,742 downwards.
ATAATTATATACGGGCGTGCAAATATGAATAGGGCTTTTGATGGTGATATAGTGGCGGTTGAGCTTTTGCCTCAAGAACAGTGGCAGGAGGAGAAGTCTTTGGCATTAGCTGATGAAGGTCCGTCCACTTTCTTTCTTTCTTTCTTTCTTTCTTTCTTGTTTTCTTTAATGGACACGACATACTTATATCGAAGTATGCAAAGATATACCCTCCATTAACTGTCTGGATCAATCATGTCCTTGCCGTTACAGAAGTGGTCTACATGCCCTAATTGACTAACGCAAAACGGTTGAATCGAACTAATTAGTACTTAATTGCCTTGTCTCCAACACTTGGCTTGAATCCAACCCTTTAATTACCCCTTTACCACCCCTTAACTTTTTACCCATCTTCTATTCAACCTCCCAATCCTCCACCTTCCAACATTACCATCGCCGTCAAGAGTAAAAATACTTTCAAGATGTGTATCTTGACCTTCCTCTTTTTCCTTTCACCAGATCACCCTTCGGGTGAAATTACACATGACCTTCCTTTCTTTTTCTTATTACTCTCTCTGGTCCACTTTATATGCAATAAGGCTGTGAAGATTTTGTCTTCTGTGGAAGATGAACCAAACATTTTTTTTTGAGCTGGAAAAACTGTAGCTTGGCGTGGCAGCTCATGTGGGCCTATGAGATTTAGGAAAAAATTCATTTTGGTGCTTCTTCTCTGTCTCATAAGCCTACTTAATGCTTGCTGCATGACGGATTTCAAAGCTTTTTGGTTTTTATCTGAGAAAAGGTTAATATGAGCTACCCATTACGGTGATTTTTTGGTTTTTGTCTGCAAAAAACTGTAGCTTGGCATGGCATGGCAGCTCAGGTGGCTTATGAGATTTTGGAAAAAAAATCATTTTTGCTGCTTCTTCTCTGTCTCATAAGCGTAATTAATGCTTGCAGCCATGACGGATTTCAAAGTTTTTTGGTTTTTGTCTGGGAAAAGGTTAATATGAGCTACCCCATTATGGTGATTTTTTGGTTTTTATCTGAAAAAACTGTAGCTTGGCGTGGTAGCTCAGGTGGGGTCTGTGAGATTTTGGAAAAATTCCATTTTTGGTGTTTCTTCTGTCTCATAAGACTAACTTATGCTTGCAGCCATGACAGATTTCAAATTTTTTGGTCTGTCTGAGAAAAGGATGATATGTGCCTGCCCCATTATGTTGATATTTTGTTTTCTTTGTCTGAAAAAACTGTAGCTTGGCGTGGCAGCTTAGGTGAGTCTATGAGATTTTGGAAAAATTCCATATTTGGTGTTTCTTCTGTGTCTCATAAGGCTAACTAATGCTTGCAGCCATGACGAATTTCAAAGTCTTTTGTTTTTTGTCTGGGAAAATACTAATATTAGCATACCCCATTATGGTGATTTTTTGTTTTTTTTGGTCTGAAAAACTGTAACTTGATGTGGCAGCTCTGGTGGGTCTATGAGATTTTAGAAAAAAAATCCATTTTTGGTGTTTTTCCTCTGATTCATAAGGCTAACTGATGGTTGCAGCCATGACGGATTTCAAAGCTTTTTGGTTTTTGTCTTAGAAAAGGCTAATATGAGCCTACCACATTACGGTAATTTTTTTTATCTTTTTGTCTGAAAAAATTGTAGCTTGGCGTGGTAGCTCAGGCATGTCTATGAGAATTTGGAAAAAGTTCCATTTTTGTTGTTTCTTCTTTGTCTCATAAGCCTACTTAATGCTTGTAGCCATGACGGGTTTCAAAGCTTTTTGGTTTTTGTCTGAGACAAGGTTAATATGAGCTACCCCATAACGGTGATTTTTTGGTTTTTGTCTGAAAAAAATTGTAGCTTGGCGTGGCAGCTCAGGTGGGTCTATGAGATTTTGAAAAAAATGTCATTTGGTATTTCTTCTGTATGCTATCAGCCATGACAGATTTCGAAGTTTTTGGTTTTTGTCCGAGTAAAGGGTAATATGTGCCTACCCCGTTATGTTGATATTTTGGTTTTTTGTCTGAAAAAACTGTAGCTTGGCATGGCAGCTCAGGTGAGTCTGAGATTTTGGAAAAAATTCTGTTTTTGGTGTTTCTTTCCAGTCTCATAAGGCTAACTAATGCTTGCAGCCATGATGGATTTCAAAGCTTTTTGGGTTTTGTCTGAGAAAAGGCTAATATGAGCCTACCCCATTATGGTGATTTTTTAGTTTTTGTCTGAAAAAACTGTAGCTTGGCATGGCAGCTCAGGTGGGTCTATAAGATTTTGGAAAAAATTCCATTTTTGGTGTTTCTTCTCCTGCAGCCATGGCGGGTTTCAAAGTTTTTTGGTTTGTCTGAGATTTTTAATGGTTGCAGCCATGACGGATTTCAAAGCTTTTTAGTTTTTGTTGAACCAAAACTAATGATACTAAGTTATTCACTTTCTATGATACGAAGGAAAAATTCAGTACTCCTTGCTTACTATTTATGGAATTACATTTCTATTTCAGGACGTTTGACCCACTTCTAATTGTTATTACTTAAACAGATTTTACAAAATTCAAAAACTTGAGTCATTCCATATTATTTTTACTGTAATAGCTTATCTTAAACTTACTCCTCCGGGAACTACTTTAATATTTTTTTCTACTATGAATGAATTATTCAATTCAAATTAATGTCTTATAAATTCCATGCAAAACGAAATAATGATTTTGAACTTGTCCCTCTTCTCCTGCATGTCTGTCCGTCACGATTGTCCCTGCTTGCTTTCATTATGGTGCAAAAACTTTCTGTTCATGTAAATCTCATAGCTATTTTGTATCCTGAAGATGAAGAAGAAGATGTTCATTTAGCTCCAAATAGCGCTGATGATGCTCCTAGAGTTTTGAATCAAGGGCAAACTGCATCCGAGGAAATGAAACCTTCTCGCCCAACTGGACGTGTTGTTGGGATCATAAAGCGGAACTGGCACTCGTAAGTTATTGTTGAATTATATGCTGGCGTTAGATAGTCATGAGGAGAACTCTTAGATAAAAATTTTTTGGTCCTTGAAGTTCTTCTGATAATTCAGTGGGGTTTTAGGGTAATTTCGAAGGATTTCTTTTCCCAATTTTTATTTTTCTAAAAGCACCTAAAAGGATATTTTCAAATGTCCATGCATTATACAATTACGTTTTCAGAAAATCTAAAAAGACATTTTCAAGAAGCTGGCACATAAGTTTTAGATACTTTCAAAAACAATTGTCCTATGCTGGTTCTTGCCTGAATCAGCAAATAAGTTGTCGAAAATTTTAAGGTGAGATATCCTATCACCTTTAGAATACAGTATCTCTTCTCTTATTAAAAAAGATTTTATAATTAGAAAAAGGATATCCACTTGGTTCCTCCAAATAGGTCGCCACCTAGCAGCATGGTAAAGTTCATTTGATTTAAGGAACCTTTACCATGATGTCCATGTTTGGGACTTGATATTTGTCCTTGGTTATATTGTTTAATGGTTTATTCTTCATTTTTCAAATTGTTAGTCTTTTGAGTTCTTTTCTTTCCCCGAAATGGAGAAAATGTTTGGAAATATGTTCCATGCTCTTCATTTTCTAGGTCTAAAGCATGTAAATTCTTTGATTGTAGTAGTGAGACTTGTACTTTGCTTGCTATGGTTCTATGTTAAAGTATTCACATCTGGCCTAAAATTTTAAGGTAAGAGGTAGAGTAACTTTGGATCATTATAAATTCCACTATCCAGATGTTCAGCCCTAGGCATTTCAAATGTGTGATATTTTGTCTCCTTTTATGGTCTTGGATTTAGCTCTTGAGCTAGCTTTTGAGGTTGAGTTAGGTCCAAGATCCATTTTCCATACATGGTATTAGAGCCTCTTTGATTTTGGTAGCAACTTACATAGCTTATGCTACCGGTAGGCGGCTTACACCATCTGGCGCCTCTACTCTCCCCACGACTGTTCAAGGCATTACTCCTGTCTCCCAGGACAGTTCAGATGCCGCTTCTTTCACTGGGGCCTTTTCAGGCGTCACTCATCTCTCTAGTGACTGTTTCTTACCTCTTGTGGTATCTTTGAGATTGAGTGATGCCCAAGGCTCAATTTTCGTAACTGTTTGCAAAGTAGCAGGGGATTGGAAAATTCTGCCCCTTCAATTAATCCTGCAAAAGTTCTATGGCCTCTGGACTCTATGCACTGTCACTGAACTCGTACTAAATCGCTTTATCTAGTTCCACTATTAACAAAGTCTTCATTTATCTGGTATATAATTTATTTCATCCCTGCAGTTACTGTGGATCCTTGGAGCCAATGCCTATGCCAGGAGGTAATGGTGGTCTTGCCCATGCCTTATTTGTATCCAAAGACCGCAGAATCCCTAAGATACGGATACAAACTCGTCAATTGGGAAATTTGCTGGATAAACGGATTATCGTTGCGGTTGATTCATGGGATCGTTTGTCCCGATATCCAACCGGTCACTATGTCAGGACAATTGGAGAAATAGGTGACAGGGATACTGAAACAGAGGTATGTGGTAAAGTGTCATTCGTTCTCTTTAAAATTTAAACAGATGATCCCTCTCTACCTTTCTGTCATGTACTTTTGAGACTGTTTGTAGTTTCTCTGTTGTGGTTTTTTGTTGAAAACCTTCAAGTAATTGCTAAGGGTGTTGTTGTCCTTTGCTTGTAGCTACCTTTATATTATCTTACATGCTTAAACTATTGGGATTTTATTTATTTGTTGATGCTGATAAATAATAGTCACGACTAAATTTGTTCTGTAATCACTTTAGGTGGTATTAATAGAGAATGATATAGATGCCAGACCATTTTCTGTTCAAGTGTTGGCATGCTTGCCACCGTTACCTTGGTCTGTGTCTTCTCAAGATTTGACAAATCCTATTAGACAGGATTTGCGTCATCTGCGTGTATGTAGTGTGGACCCTCCTGGTATGTTCCCAAATTTAACTGTGGTTTACGTCTTCCATTTAACTGCAGTGCCCGCATTTAGTTTATGTCAGCATAGATGAGATACTTCCTGCATGCGATACCAATCTTAGACAGAATTCTGCTTTTCTGTGATGCAGGATGCAGAGATATTGATGATGCATTGCATTGTATGCCTCTTCCAAATGGAAATTTTGAAGTGGGAGTTCGTATCCATGTTTAATTTCGAGATCTTTTGGCTAGAATTTGCAGAACTTAACACTGATTTCTTTTGCTAATTTTTTCTTCAAGAGACAGTGAGCTCCTTGAGGAGAAGGGGTGTGAGGAATGTTTTGGGCATGTGAGGCTGTTCGAATTACTCTTTGGTTTATTAGACTTGTTATGTGGCGGAAATATTATGTGTGCAATCAGTTAATGATGAGTATATAATTGTATGCCGTCTCTTATTTTCTTTGATGCTTCTGACTCCCCAAATCTTCCTGTGCGCCAGGTACGCTGGTTGTGCGCTTTTTCACCCACTAAAACTGTTCTCTTTCTTTTCTTTCATTACCTTCGGTTCTCCACAATTTTTTTGAAATATAATGTCTACATCATGGAAATCATGGAAAAGGTTTGGTTGTAGTCTTTAATACATATCAGATATAGCTGATGTTACTAATTTTGTTCATCCTGGAACTCCACTCGATGATGAGGCTTCACAAAGGGGCACTTCTGTATATCTCGTAGAGCGTCGAATCGACATGCTTCCAAAACCTCTTACAGAAGGTAATTTTACTTCTATGGCACTAGCCTGAATGGTTTTTGCTTGTCACATGGCTCGGATATGTAATTCGTGCCGATTTGTGTATCAAAAATATCTACTTTATGGTTATGCATGGCTTTTTCCAATTAATCTTATGTTTTTTCTTTGCTTGGCAGATATTTGTTCACTTCGTGCTGATGTTGAAAGACTAGCTTTCTCAGTTATCTGGGTATGTGATTTTTTAAATTATATTTGCTAGAAGTGAGTTGATCCTCTCTCTTTCTATCCCCCTCTCTCTCCCTCCCTCCCTCCCTCCCCCGCCCCTCTCTCTCTCTCGCGCGCACACACACACACACACACGTATAGAGACGGTCTTCGTTTAGCTATCTGTTTCTCTATGTTATTTTTCTTCCTCTATATACCTACAGGTTCGTACAATGTTCCCCCAGTCTGAAATCAGTAGTTGTTTTTTGTTCTTTTACTAACATCCAGCTTATACGGACATAGTTAGTGGTCAATCTTCTAACTGCATGTTAATTATCATTCATTTTATGCTGCCATGTCAAAGGTAATGCATAAATACCGAAAGTTGTCTTAGGCTGATATAAGTTCGAACTCAAAATTAGTTCCTTGTCCTGCCCCAACCAACTTGGGTGGTAACCCATAGATCAAGGTGTCTGGTTGAATTGGGTAAACTATTTGTCGGCCAAACATAAAATGATTTTTGCCTGATCCTTATGCATGTATGAGTTAACCGTCATGAATAATCCTTCCATGAAGCAGATATTTAGGCAGATTCTTGATGAAACACGTTGTAGCATTCTGCATTTTGCTCATTAACTATACTGCCATACGACAGCGACTTCATCAGTCCCTGTCAGCTTTGTTTATTTGTATGCTTGTGTGTTTTTGCCCTCTTGCTGGTCATACTCTGATAATTTTCCCCATGACATAAGATCTATTCATCTTTATCGTAACCTAATGTACGGTTATTTGTCTTTCAGGAAATGACACCTGATGCTGAGATTATTTCTACTAGATACACTAAAAGCGTGATTAAATCTTGTGCAGCATTATCCTATGTCGAGGCTCAAGCGAGAATGGATGACAGGTGCTCCCATTTGATGTTTCTGTTTATGTTTTGTCTGCTTGGCTCTTTTCTGGTCATACTTTATCAGATTCTAAAGCATCATCTCCTCTCAAACATCTTGAACGAAACAGTCTCTTTGAGCACTAGCTAAATAGGTATGCCTATGGCCCATTAACCACTGTGTCTGTGCTCTATACGCTAGCTGGAGTCGCTCTTCACAACCTACTTTCTACGTATTGCTGTTTTATGCAAGCACTTTGTGGTTTTCAAACAATTCATGAATAGCCGTGGAGTGGTACGAAATATGAGCATATATATCATCGTATGCCTTCCTTTAAGCCTGGTGATTTGTTATGCCTTCCTTTATGTCTGGTGATTTGTACGTCATGGTTGGTCCACATGGGGATTATCTGTTGAAGGGTATTTCAGGACCTGGTTCAATCACTATGGCGAGTGTCCTGTTTTAATAAAGATTCTTTAATGCAAAAACAGCACGCTGGGTATGTTAAAAAAAAACTCAGTCTCCTTTATATAAATGTAAGGAACTGAGAAAGTCTAAAGAACTTTCTAAATCATATACATTTAATATGTTGCACCAAGAAGCCAAAACGTATAAACATTTGTATTTGAGCTTGTGCAAAAGATTTAGCCTTTATCCGCGAAGCACCTCTGATTCCTTTCCATCCATACCAACCAAAAGATGCATGTTGAATCGTGAACCGTACGTTCTTGTGTTTGCAGTTTTTCATCTGGCCAGCTTAGTAGCATCTCTCGTGTTCTTTGGGAATTGACCAACTTAGTACATATGGGTTGAAAAGCATGTCGCGAAGTTGTCTGGCCTCAAACTCTGGCGAGCTTTTTCCAGTCACCTTCGTTTTACTTGCTAAATGTTTGTCAAATCAGTTACCGTTCTACATTGAAAACCTGAAGTTGCTTTATGAAAAGTGAGCTGAAGTAGTTTTTGGTTAAGTCCACTATTAATGGTTCCACTAGTAATGGGTGGATGTCTCAAGTTCTTAACTGTCTGAAACTGGAGTCCTCTTGTTTCATCCCTCAATAAGTGGATTGGTGTTGATATTAGTCAGATTAATGTTGCCTTTTCCAGTCTACATTGTTTAGTTTTTCCCTCAGAAAATAGGGAAGTCTTATCCTTCAAGTTATGAGGCCTTCAGCAAGATCAAATTGGGAACCCAGTTTTCTGTCACTGAAAGTACAGATACTTAAACTGTTAAAAAAAAGTACAGAAATTTCAGATGTCTGATGTCTCACACATTCTTTTCTTTCTTTGTCGGTCTTCTGCCATCTCCCCTTTGCTCTGTCTGGTGTTCAATACTTCTCATGATTTTTCATCTTCCCATTTAAATATTTGAAAGGTAGATTTATCATTATTTGTTGACCATTTCTTGATAAACTAAAAGATTTCATTGATGTCACACCAAGTGGTGTTAGCTTTATGAAAGTGTTGTAGCATGTATTTGGACCTGCTAATATCTAACCATCTATACAGTGGGTACACCAATTTTGCACTAAAGATTCAAAAGAAACTTAAAGCTAACACATCAATTTTGCACTAAAGATTCAAAAGAAACTTAAAGCTAACACCACTGTTAAAAAAAAGTACAGAAATTTCAGATGTCTGATGTCTCACACATTCTTTTCTTTCTTTGTCGGTCTTCTGCCATCTTCCCTTTGCTCTGTCTGGTGTTCAATACTTCTCATGATTTTTCATCTTCCCATTTAAATATTTGAAAGGTAGATTTATCATTATTTGTTGACCGTTTCTTTGATAAACTAAAAGATTTCATTAATGTCACACCAAGTGGTGTTAGCTTTATGAAAGTGTTGTAGCATGTATTTGGAGCCTGCCAATATCTAACCATCTATACAGTGGGTACACCAATTTTGCACTGAAGATTCAAAAGAAACAAAGAAAACTTTTGACCCTTGAATGCAGACTCTCACCTCCTTAAAACATTGTCGTACTTATTTGTCTTTTTAAAGAAAGAAAACTTTTGACCCTTGAATGCAGACTCTAACTCCCTAAAAAGTTGTCCTACTTTGTCCATATAAAAACAGCAAATTGCAAGAAGGCGAGGTTTTTCATATTTTTTTCCTTCATACTTTTAAGTTGCTCAATCTTCAATTTTTGACCATGCCTTAGTACATGTTAAGATTACACGTATTGGATACATATTGAATGTTGAATACTGCAATCATCAATGACCTCGTCTTCCTGTCAGATTCACAATGTAATAAAAGTAGTTCGCATTATCCTTGTGTTTTTTGTAAGCTAAAAAAAAAGGGCAGCCCGGTGCACTAAGCTCCCGCTATGCGCAGGGTCCGTGGAAGGACCGGACCACAAGGGTCTATTGTACGCAGCCTTACCCTGCATTTCTGCAAGAGGCTGTTTCCACGGCTTGAATCCGTGACCTCCTGGTCACATGACAACAACTTTACCAGTAAGCTAAGAATTATGCAATTCTTTCTTCTTAAGTTGTAAGCTTTCAGTTTGGTTCGCTGCATGCACACTAAGTGAAATATGCTACCTTCTCTGGAGCCATAGACTTCCATAACAATTTCCACTTTAAAATTAGGGTCTCCACCGCTGAGTAGCCGTATTGTAGTTGGATTTAAGTTGAGAAACATCTTTAGGATGCTCCTCTCCATATGTTATTGTATTCATTTCCAAGTAATTCCTGCAGTTGTCATACTTTTTTGACAAAATTCATTACAAGTAGTTGAATTGATGGCCCAACCAGGTGAACCACTCAACAACAACTACTATTATGCCTCAGTCCCAAACCAGTTGGGGTCGGCTATATGAATTACTTCTCCATTTAACTACTCAACCTGAGAAAATATAAACTTATGGGTTTGTTTCTAGTTCGACCTTAAACTATTCAGTGCTTACATGTCGATCTTCTGAAACTTTGAAAAGAATACATATTTATCTACTGCAGTGCTTTTGCTGTTTCCATCATTTTGTACATCCTAGTTCCTGTACTTACAAGTTCTATCTGTTATTCCAGTCGCTTGGTGGATCCAATAACTTCAGATTTACGAAATTTGAATGGGTTAGCCAAGGTGATGATCTCCTAATCTTTGTTCTCCTTTCTATAGTTACAACTTCTTAGCTTTGGACTTTCAGCTCTAGTAACAATATATTAAAGCATTCTAATGAGACCAACCTTGCAGATTATGAGGCAAAGACGCATTGATAGGGGTGCACTGACACTTGCTTCAGCTGAAGTCAAATTTCAGATTGATACTGAAACTCATGACCCTCTTGATATTGGTATCATCCTATTCTTTTTTTAAATTCTCTTTTCCCTTTCTTTCTAGTTTCTTTTGGTAGCTTATTGAAATTAGATAAAGGTGCCCTACTATCTGCCGTTTGGAAAGTCCAGAAACTTTCTTACAGACTTTCTTTCAATTATATATTTGGCAGTGCTTAAGAATTAGTTTAGGGATCATTTGTTTCAGACTGGTGCAGGACTGTGACATTAAGATTTTCTTAGCTTTGAGCTCATAGAACATATGTCGTAGCAATGACAATACCCAATTCTAGCTTGTTTTGAACAGATGTTATCGAAGGCAGAAATGCATCTTTGTTTATCCTTTTTATTGTTGTTGTTCTTATTATCATTATTATATTATGATTATTATCATCATCATCATTATCATCATCATTATTAGGTATCAGGCGTGGGGATATGAATTGTCTTGAGGGAGAAACATGGGTTACCCTGAACTTTTTTTGAGGAACATGAAGGGTAGATGTGCAGCGGGATATAACGGATTGATTTCCATCTGCTGAGAGTATGAGACATGGGATCTGTCATCACCAGTTTGATGGCTGTTTCAGGAGAGCTCCAACAAGGAGATAAGCACATGTTGCCAGGGGCTTATTGCTCTTGTGGATGGAGATGTTGGTTGACTGTTCTTGACCTTATCCATTTGGAGTTTTACAATTCACTAAGCTAATTAGCAGTAATGCATGCTAATTCTCATAGAGTAACTAGGGGTGACTGATTCTTTTTTGGAATGAAACTATGTGAGTTTGTAGCTTATTATAGTTCTCCAAATTCGCAACTTCTTCTTGTACTATTACTATTGTACCTCAAACTATTATGTAAAGCTATCTTCCATAGTCAGTAAGATGGAGGTTCATGAGCAGTATCCAAGGATATTGTCTTTGGCAGGGAATGTGAGACGAAGAAGATCAGCAAACGATGATCATCCTTTGGTCTTCCTTGATTATTCATATTTTTAGTTTGGGGGTCCTCTCTGTTTCTGATTTTGGGTTTGTTCTGGGTAAAGTGGTGGTGAAAGAATAAGAAAGTGAGAATAGGAGAAGGAAAGAGATCTATTGCTCACTTGATGATAAGATAGTACCAGACATACCTATTTTTAGCAAACTCAACCACATTAGACATATGATATTTGTCCAGTGTGCCTATACTCAAGAAGTGTAGCTATTAAACGCAAAATGCTGACTTGACCAGAAAAGTGTGCTCCACATTCGCGTAAACGAATGCCAAATACAATAACAGTTTCCTTTTTTTAAAAAGAAAAACTCTCATTTCTTCTACCCATTATTGCCACCACCTTTCCGCTGCTCTTCACCTTCGGTCTCTCCCTCATCTACATCTCTACCGGAAAACTTCAAAAAGCCGGTGAACAAACCTGGAGAAAATTTGAAGTTTCCGATATATAACCAAGTTATACACCAAGCAACAATTGGAATTTTTTTCAGATCTTTCCATGCATGTAGTACATTTATAATGTATAAGCTTTTCGTCATTGACCCATTTGCCCTTTGATTCTTTCGTACTTGTAGAGATTCTTTTCTGTGGAAAAACATTGCCCCAAAGCCCCAACAGTCTCACTTTTCACATTCTTGTCCCACTTTTCTTTGCACCCTTTTTTTTGGTGCTGTCTTGTCTTGATCAATATTGAATTGGGGCTTTTCGTAATGTTTTGTTTGTGTTTCTGAGTTGTGAAAGACTATGAAAAAGTTTTGAGTCTTTGGTCTTTGATTCTTTGGTGAAGTGGTGTCATATTGTAGGCGGTAGGGGTTTGATTTTCGGCGGCGAGTGGAGGGGGATTTGAGGTGGAAAAAGATGGAGAAGAAGGGGGGGGGGGCTCTTTTTGGTTGGGTGGGTAATATAGGATTTTACTTTTATTTTTTTAACTCCAAAAAAAAATAAAATAGTAAGCCATGCTATGAAAGTCTAGGAGATGGTGGTGGAGCTGAGGTTGAGGATTATTGTGGATATTTCTGAAAATCAGTTTGGATTTATGCAGGACGTTCAACTATGAAAGCTATTCATCTTGTTAGGAGGTTGATGGAGCAGTATAGGGAGAGGAAGAGGGTTTACATATGGTGTTCATCGATTTAGAGAAGGCTTACGATAAAGTGCCAAGGGAGATTCTGTGGAGATGTTTGGAGGCTAGAGGTATTCCTGTTGCTTACATTAGGGCTATTAAGGACATGCATGTATGATGGAGTTAAGACTCGAATGAGAACCGTGGGAGGGACTCGGAACACTTTCCAGATATGATGGGGTTGCATCAGGGGTTTGCCTTCAGTCCATTTCTGTTTGCCTTGCCGATCAATGCGCTGACGCGCCACATACAAGGAGAGGTGTCGTGGTGCATGTTATTTGCAGATAACATTGTTCTGATTGGCTAGATGTGAGGCGGTGTTAACAGGAGGTTAGAGATTTGGAGGCAGACCCTGGAGTCTAAAGGTTTCAAGTTTAGCAGGACCAAAACAGATACTTGGAGTGCAAGTTCAGTGGGACGACTCAGGTTGTGGGCGAAGAAGTGAGGCTTGATTCTCAAGTCATCCCTAGGGGGGAGAGTTTTAAATACCCTGGGTCAGTTATACAAGAGAATGGAAAGATCGACGAGGATGTTATACATCGTATTGGGGTGAGATGGATGAAATGGAGGCTCGCTTCAGGTGTTTTGTGTGATAAGAATGTGTCACCTAAACTTAAAGGTAAGTTTTATAGAGCGGCGGTCAGACCGACTATGTTATATGGGGCAGAGTGTTGGTCAGTCAAGAACTCCCATGTCCAAAAGATGAAGGTGGCTGAAATGAGTATGTTGAGATGGATATGCGGGCATACCAGGCTAGATAGAATTAGAAATGAAATTATTCGGGACAAGGTGGGCGTGGCCCCTGTGGAGGACAAGATGCGGGAGGCGAGACTTAGATGGTTCGGGCATGTGAAGAGGAGAGACACAGATTCACCGGTGAGGAGGTGTGAGAGGTTGGCCCTGGAGGGCCAAGGAGAGGTAGAGGTAGGCCGAAGAAGTATTGGGGAGAGGTGATTAGGCAAGATATGACGTTGCTCCAGCTCACTGAGGACATGCCCATGGATAGGAAGGTGTGGATGTTGAGAATAAAGGTAAAGGGTTAGGATAGATCGCCTAGCATTGTCCTTGTCTGTAACAGTAGCTTTAGTACATGAGTTAGCGTTATTTATGTATTTTCATATTCCTTGATTTCTGTGATTACTTGTCGTTGCTTTCGTTTCGGCCTTCTGATTACAATACTCAGTTTTAGTTTTGTATCTTTGTATTTTTGCTTCGGTTTTCTAATTGGTGTGCTTGCTGCTACCCTTCCTTTTATCTTTCCTAAGCCGAGGGTCTTGCGGAAACAACCTCTCTGCCTTCTTGAAGGTAGGGGTAGGGCCTTCGTATATACTACCCTCCCCAGACCCCACTTGTGGGATTACACTGGGTCTGTTGTTGTTCTTGTAACTCAAAATTTGTTTTTTATAATTATTTTGGGCCAAATGGCGCATGTCATCATTTCATTCTTTCCTTTGCCACAACATCTGCGCGTGAGTTATAGGCATTATGTTTTTTGGTTAGATTGTAATTTTGTGTTTAATAGGTACACATTTGTTACAGTAGGAGTTTTTAATAGAAACACGAGCCCGTGTAAGTGTCAAAATGAAAGAATCGAACAAGGGGCTGTTTATGAGTTTGGCCTTCTTTGGCTAATGCACTTATACTGGTTGCCACTGTCGACTGTCGAGATCTAGTCATATCAGAGGAGAGTTTCGAACCTAAACATGCATTAGTTTGGGCTATTTGCTGGTTAACTCGGCTAGTGCATGCACTTCTTTATGCATTCAAAGTTGGGAGAGTGAGACATGGTCTTTTATGTGCTTTCCACAATTTCATAGAAGAGTTCTGCTAATTTGCTGGGATTGCACATAACATTGTCATTTGTTTTACTATTTTGAGTTACTCGTGTAAAGCTAATCTTTAAATTGTATGTATAGGGATGTATCAGATTCGTGAAGCAAACCAAATGGTTGAGGAGTTTATGCTTGCTGCTAATGTTGCAGTTGCTGAAAAAATCCTGAAGCATTTTCCTCTCTGCTCTCTGCTAAGGTATGCTGCTATTGTTACTTAGAAGGAACATATCTGTTTGTTTAGTTTGAAGTTACATTCTTTTTTAGCACACGAAGGATGTGGAAAGAGAATCATACAACATAGCAGGTTGTGGATATGAGACGGGAAAATTTAGCCATCTTATACATCAGATGGCTATTCATAGTGGTCCTAAGATGGAGCACTAGAGACAGAGATTCTTGATTCCTGCCCAGAACTCTGGATTAATACAAGTGTTCTGAAAAATTTGGAGTTCATTTTATGTTAGACTTACTTCAATATAGCCTGGTCAAGCGAAGCTTGGCTTTCTAGTTAATTTATTTGCTATTATCTATCTTACTTAAACATAGTTTCAAGTATTCTGCAAAAACTTGTATTACATTTAATGCCAGAGTTTTATGACACTATGAAATCGCTATTGAAGCTTAACCTTTTGTACTTTAATTAAATTTGATAATCATCGAGGTTTTCATGATGCATTTTTATTTGCAGACGCCATCCTAGCCCAACCAAAGAAATGCTTGAGCCTCTTCTCCGCACAGCTGAAGCAGTTGGTCTTAGTTTGGATGTGACATCATCCAAAGCATTGGCTGACTCTCTGGATCGGGCCGTGGTGAGTTATGGCTGTCATTGAACCTGATGTGCATAGTGAAATCTAAAAATTAAGCATGAAGTTTATTCCTACCACTATATTTCCAAAGGGGTTAGCAAATAAATCAAGTTGAATATAGCAGCTGTGTTCACAATCTGCATGTGGCAACTCATTTTTGGCTTGGCCCTGCTTGTCCATTGTTGAGCTGAGCTGAGCTGAACAAGCATCAAGCCTATTGGCTGTAGGGATGCTGGCCTAGACGAGAAATGAGTTCCATCCCTCTCCATACAAGCTCCTCAGAACCCTAACCTTTCATTTCTCTGCAGACAAGCTTCCTAGAACCTTAACTAATTTTTCCAATTGCTTTAATGGGTACACACATGACCTCTTTCTTTGCCAGCCTCTCATTCCCTTTCACTTTGTATTAAAACCACTCATGAGGAAACAATTCACTATTTACTACTCTCATCTCCATTCAATTGATTGACGACAGAATGAACAACTAATTATACAAATGGCTTTTTCATAGACATTCACTTGTATTCCCATTATCTTCATCCAGTCTAAAAATTCAAACAAATACCAGTTTCCGAGACACCTTATCCTTATTATCACTAATGCTAGGTTATCAAGGGTCGTGAGGTATCAGAATTCAAAAAGTTCTTTTTTGGGTCAGCCAGTTTCGCTCATCAAATTCTCGTTTGGTGTCCCGCTATTAGGACACCACAATCAGTCCTTACCCTTCTATAACGAACAGAAGAAAATCAATACCTATAATTCGCTTCTCTCCAACCGTTCTTTTGAATCTTGATGCTGAATAGTCAGCTGTGTCTTGGGCTCTTGGCTCCTTGTGATGAGATCTATTTATTCTGCAGTACACCACTACTTCATTCATCTTCTATGACTTTAGTTTCATTGGCTCTCCCAACTCCCCAATACATATTTTAATAAGTGGCATATTTTCTTATTTGCAAGACGTGTTTTGTTGGCTTGGAAGAATAATGTTTGTTTGCAGATTTCAATGAATTGTCAGGTTAGAAATTATTAGGATTTTTATTTCAATTTCGGCTTCCTTTAATTGGTGCATAGGGCTTGTGGCAGATCAATTCTTGATGTTCGAGCTTTTGTGGCTTTATGTCAATTCTTAAGATTCTCCAATCAAGCTGAGGTCGAGTCATGGAATTTTAGTTTCAATCTATCTCGATCTTAACCTTAAATGGTTGAGGCTCGACTCGGGCTCGCTAGCTAGCATCCTAATTTTTACTGTTAAGACATTCAGTATAATTTCTTTTGCAAGGCAACATGCTCACTGTACTTTTGACCAAACGTAAGGTACTTAAATAGTGTGTTTAGCTAAAAAATGAAGGTAACTTGATGAAAAACTATTGGTTTTTCTTCAAAATAAAAGGGAAATATATAAAAAAATAAAAGGAAAATGTTAAGAAAAACATGATTACCTTCCCTGATTCTTATTTTGGCTTGTTTGTTATTTGTTGGAGATTTGCATTTGTCCTTAACTAAAACACCCTTAATTATATTTTATAGAATTACATAGGTTAATTTGGCTCAACATTGATGGAAGTACTACTTTTGCTGAAAAACTAGAAACCCATAGCCCAGAAACGTTGAATAGGAATGATGTTGCACTACTCAAAGTAGTTTAGGGACATCTAGTTTCATTGTGGTGTGGTGCGTTCATATGCTTACTTCTTATCTTCTCCTTAGGGTGATGATCCATACTTCAACAAGCTGATTCGGATTCTGACAACCAGATGCATGACACAGGTTCCTTCTTGGTTGATTTAACAACTCCCCTACTTTTGAAATATCAGGTAATTTCTGAGTTAATGTTGCTTTTGGTATGCATTTTCAGGCGGTTTACTTCTGTAGTGGAGACCTTAGTCCTCCGGAATATCTTCATTATGGTCTTGCCTCTCAACTTTATACTCATTTCACCTCGCCCATTAGAAGATATGCTGGTTAGTAAAAGTTAACCATCCATTTATCGTGACAGAGTTCAATGGATGTGATCAATCTTGAGCCTCTTGTTTTATCTTTGCCTTATAGATGTAATCGTTCATCGGTTGCTTGCTGCATCTTTGGGGATATATAAGCTTCCTGGTGTTTTCCAAGATAGACCCAAGCTAACTAGTATTTCTGACAGTAAGTACTGCTTTTCATTATGCTTGGTATTCGTTTTAAATGCATTCGACTTTTAGCGGATGGAGTAATATGAGCTTGCCTTTCTAGTTATGCTTGTTCTTGATCAAATGGGCCTTTGGTTGCAATCTGTTCAGAGGTAGATCATAGAAGTTTGGGTTCATGGTTTTATGCTTTTTCCTCCACAGAGTGAATAGTTGGGACTGAATGTGTCTGTTAGTTGAGGTTTTACTTAGCAATAGTTTGAGTACTTTTTGGCCCCCCAAGGCTTCGGTGTAGCGGTAAGTGTGTAACACATGATGTGTGGGTTAGGTGCACATCACGTGTGCGAACCCTGCTGCAAATAGAAGCTCGGTGGAGAAGGGTAGAGGGACGGGCCATTATCCACTGAGTTCCGAGTTGTGCGCCATGTCACTCGAGGATTATCGGTTATTGGAAGTACTTGAGTACTTTTGTTAAAGCCCGTCTGTTCAACGTAAATGATCTACTTGTGCAGTGTCAGCGTTCTAGTATTTATGCTATTGCTGAACCTTGGACATTAAAGGGTTTAAACTTGTAATGACTAGTGAAAAGAAAAAGAAGAAGAAAAGGAGAGGTCTTCCTTATAGGGAAAACCAAACTCGTTCTCTAGTTTCACATTTTGTTTGGTTATGTTTGCTTATTCCTGTTCTGGAACAGATCTAAATTATCGGCATAGGAATGCTCAGATGGCCAGCAGAGCATCAGTGGAGCTCCATACCCTCATTTTCTTCAGGAAGCGGTATGAAGAGTCTCTTCTTGGTTCCTCTCCCCCTCCCATATGCTCATTCTCATTTTTACTTGTCCATGCTTGTGCAGGCCGACAGATGCTGAGGCGAGAATTGTGAAAATAAGATCGAATGGCTTCATTGTCTTTGTGCCCAAGTACGGTACCCCTTGTGCAGTTCTATCTGCCATACTGCTTTAACTTAAAAGACTTCATTCGCATTAGCTGTTGGATACTCATGATTATTGTAAAAAAAACCTTTCCAGGTATGGTATTGAAGGGCCTGTTTACTTGACATCAAAAGGCGAAAATGCAGGGGAATGGTTAGCCGATGAGAAACAACAGAGAATACGAAAGGTTGATGGGAGTGTCTCTTATGGTGTGCTTGGAACAGTGAGGATTCACATGGAGGTTGTTGAGCCTCAGCCTAATCGGCCTAAACTCCAACTTACCCTTGTATGAGACCCAAAACTTTACCAAGTAAGTGGCGGTAATGGCTACACTCCTAGGCCAATAGAGCTCTTGCTTTAGGCCCCAAAAATGATTTTTATTTGATTTAGAAATATGTAATTTAATTGATTTTTATTGTGTTTTAATGATGAGTAAATCTTTTTAACCATTTGTTGTCAGTTTGTTACCAATCATATATCAATATAATTCTTATTTTATACTACTATTTTTGGGGAAATTTTTGAGGCAATTATAGATGAAAGTGGTAGATAAGTCAAACTGCAATCACTTTATGCTTCTTTCCTTTTGTTCACTGAAACTGAATTGAATCAATATTTTTTGTAACCTTGACTTTGTAAAGTTTCTTCTTTTAAGGTCTCAATAGACTCGCTTCAAGCTAATCAGATCGCAATACATTCTAGATGAAAATTCAAAGTTTTAGGAGAAATTGTGCAAGTTGGAATAATAAATTAATCTGTCTAATGTACTCAATTAGATAAAGGCTTCATTATTTTTCAAAAATGTCTATTGATTATAGAATAAATTTAATAGTTGCCTCAGTTGGAAGCAATTTTTTAATTAATAAAATTGTACTTAAGATCAACAATGTTTCAAGAAAAATTGAATTAAATAAATTGTCTATCATATCAATTGAAAAAGGATATTTATCATCATTTCCGGCGATTCTGACATGTTTCTAGGCAAATATTTATATTTATATTTATTTCTTTAAAAATAAGCAAACTCAAGTTTGTTTTCCCACCTCAAGCATGTTAGAAGTAAAGTGTTAATTGCATTCTAGTATCTTAGAAGTTTTCTCCAAAAAGCAAAAAAAAATCTTCGATGAGAAATAATGATTTGTATTTTCACAAGTGCGTCGTTTCTTGAACTCTACATAAAAACAGAATGCTTTATACAGCGTGTTGTCCTTAATGCAGAACAAAATACAAGCACTCGCATGGAGCCGACTTTTAGCAATCAACTGAGACACGACATTGATTACATCAAAGAATTGTGGCTAAAAATGGAACCCATTAGAAAAAGAAAGAAGAATCGCTATTTCCAATATCTAAGATTTTTATACCTATATTCCCTATAAGATACTTCCAAAAAGCACAAAATATTTGTTCTGTCTAAAGGAGTCCAAAGTGATTGTCGTCTTGATAAAGGACTATATCATGACAAGAGCCACATGAAAACAGTGGACCAAATGGTGAGAGCAAGTGCTGCTACCAAGTAAGTCCACATGAAAAGTACTGAACATTCTTCTTGTGCTACATCAAATAATTGTGTCATTGTTCCTGCATTTTTTTGGTTAATAAACAACAGTATGATTAGGTCAGACAAAATCATAAACATCAGCTTAATTAATTTGTTATGTGTTAAATTAAGTAGTGATGACATCTTAAACTTACCAATATTCATGGCAGGAGGGACAGTGTATTGAAGCATTAGCACAAAATGGTAAAGAGGATCTGCTGGTAGGAATCCTAAATTGGCTGCTGCTTTAACAATTCCAATCCCTATCAATGGACTCAATATATACCGTACACTGAGTACTGCTATTATGATCAATGGTTTTACTTGTGCCTTTCTCAATCCTGTCAAGTTGGCAATGCACAAGTTTAGTTTTTTTGAAGTTAAAGGATTAGGTAAACCTCTACGCAAAAAGTCTATGAGACAATTATCATTTAAGCGATATGACATTCAGACGCAAATTCAAGATTTAGAGTTCATAATATGAAACTTAATTTTTTCTGTCATTATGTATATATAGTTTGAACCTAAAGCAATAGGTTCAGTTGAACCCGTAGACCAACCCTAGATTCGCCTGTGACGACATTTACTATGAAGGTCTATTGCATTGGGAGGATAAAACATTAGGTTATCTTTTACCTTGGGTTAGGTTGCCTCCAAGTATAAGGGTGATGCATGGAATGGTTCCATCCCTGAGAAGATAAGAAATCAACATGTCATTTGACTAGAGAAAAAAGAAAAACAATTTGGAAAGAAAGAAGTTTGAGTACCAAATGATAATCTTATTTGAGTGGAATGAGATCATAGGAGGAAAAAACTATATCAAATTTGGTAACAAGAGTTGGGAAATAGAGTACATACCCAAGTAATTTGACAGAATCTTGAATAACTCTAAGTGGAGCAGCGTCACCAATCACCAGATTTTTCAGCCATGTTACAGACCCAAACAGGAATCCTACAATCTAGATTTTGACCAAAACAAAAAAAGGAAAACCCCAAAGATAAGTAAGAATAATGTTTAATTACATCTTTCTGAAAGCCCCAAGTAAAAATCAAAAAATACAGAGTACATAAAGCAGAACTTACAGCTCCAAGTGTTGGAGGTGCAGTTAGCTCTTCCAAGAAAGTGTGTAACACCCCTACTATTTTGCTCCATGTTGATACTTTGTTTGGCTCCATATCTGCTGCTTTACAGTCTTTCTGCTAGTTATATTCGTCGATCGATTAAATAAATGAATGATTATGACTTGTAAGAGAATAGAGAAAAGGGGTGTATATATATAGCTTACAGTTTGATTTTCAATGGATTTTGTCACACTAACAGGAAGATGATCTTGAGCATTATTCGTAAGAAGATAAGACTTCTCATTTGTGTCTATATCCTTGTTTGGTTCCTTAAATGCTTCTTCCTCTGCTGCGTTTAGTGCTTTAAATTTCAAGGACGAGCTTCGTATTAGCTGATAAGTGTATGTCCATATGTAGAAACCACCAAGCTACAAAATCAAGAAAACTTGGTGTTGATATTTAGAACATAATTTCAAGGCTTAAAATATAACATAAAAAGGGATAGGTATAACAAACTTACTGCCATGGAAAAAGAGGCATAGGACAAACCAACAGAAGCACAAACTCTATGATCACCAAAGGGACTACCATCTTCTTTGCAAATTGCAGGAATGACAATCAATAGAAGATTTCCCAAGTTTCCTGTTTTTTCAAAATAATGTTACAAACTTTTACAAACTTTGCGTCGGGGGGGATGAATTTTGGCTATTTTTGATGATGAAGTACCTGAGGAGCATGTAGCAATTATGAGACCTTCTAAATGAGGTTTTGGTTTCAGTATTTTCACAGCTATCCATCCAAGAATCCCTCCAAATAGAAAAGTTAGCCCAACATTTACGGGCATAAACCACCTGTGGAGATCATAATTAGTAAGATTAGTGTATCATGGTAAATTAATATGATTTGGTATAAACTCCGAGTAAATTAGTTTCTCTTCTTTAAGGGTTTGTTGACCATGGTCAAAGCTTGAAAACTGTTTGTTGATTAAACCATTATCAAAGAAATGTTTATGAAAATTATAGTATTATATTAATGTGGTACCATGAGATGATATCTTGAAAGGTGACACTCTCTGCCAAACTTGCGAACATTAGAGAAGGCGTAAATGCCACGAACACTATCTGCAGCGATACGTTTATAATATTAAAATTCAAGTTAAAAAAGATGACAAAATCCCAACAAGTTAGGAGATGGGAAAGAAAAAAACAAATATATCCAATCATGCAGTAAAGGACAATGCATTTCCTATCTAAAAAAGAAACTAATATTATTGCTACTACATAGCTTGATTCTTCTAGAAAACATAGTACCTAAACAACAATTTTCGATATATATTTGCATAGAGCTATCTTTAAACCAAACTAAGTTATGTACACTAACAATGTAAATATTTTACACTACCGCTTACTTCTTATAGATAGTTACTATAATAACTTTTAGGTGATCTGATTGTAAGAATTCTTTTACATTTTGTCGGCGTATAAAATAAACTCGAACGTCAAAATACGCCGAGAAAAATCTCTTCTTAAAAGTAGCAGCAAGATAACTTACTTTATTAAGGGACTTGCGAGCATCAGCAGGAAGTAGCTTGAGATAATCAGTAGCCATTACAGCTCCTAATACACTTATTATGAGCACCTGCAGTATTGGCATAGATGCCACCTCTAACAATGTCCAGAAACCCATCTTTTCTTTTTCTTCTTGTAAAATGTTTTAGCTAAAAAATGTCTATGAATGTACAATTAGATTGCTGTCTCTTTCGTTGCTAGCTGCAATGCCTAATTATTGAATTTGTTTCACAAAAAACTGGTATTGTATAACGAATGTATGTCTCTATCTAACGGCTCAATAAAATAAGTGGACGAAATCCTGCAAGTACCAGAAACAAAAAAAACAAAAGGTTAGTTCGTGCAATGGTATATAAATAAATAAGCCCCAAATTTTTTTAAAAAGATTAATAATGAAGTGAGAAATGTACAGTCCTATGGCTTTTGACTTTTGTCATCTATTTATGTAAGCATATATAGGAAAGAACTAGGAAACTACATTTCCTAGTCATGACATGGGCTTGCGGTTAAAACACATTTCCACATAATCAATCCGTTTCGATGCATAAATCACCATCAATAAACTAAATTTGAGAACTTCTACGTTTACATTTCTGCTGTTAATTCTTTGACAAATAAAGTACAAATACAAGTTTTAGCAGTGGAAACATGTAAAACAAATGATACGAAATCAAAGGTGTGCTTACTAACCATAAAGAAAAAGTACTGACATGACCGAAAACGGCCTTCTAATTTCAAGACAACATAACATGTTGACATAGTTTTCTCACTCACGCCTATAGGGCATATGATACACCTTTTTAAAGTTATATATACTAACATTGCAAGTTAATCTATTAGTATAGTATATTGCTTGCCATTTATTCTATGTTGCAACCAATGCTTATTATATATAGAATTATTTGCTTAAGTGGCTTGATTGTATATAAATAATTTTGCATTGATCATGTGTAATACTTAACCTTAAAAAAGAAGGAAAAGAAACAATCTTCATTATAAGTTTTTTTTCAAATTGAATCCCGATCTTATGAATCAGCTGTAGGATCAACTCAATGAAGCTATAGAGGAGAAGCAAAATACAGACACCAAAAACATTGAGCACAGAGGCGGAGACATGATTTCAAGTTTATGGGTTCGAGATTCTAATTTTTTTAAGTTACTGGGTTCTACATTAATAATTTATACATATTCAATAATTTTTTAAAGATAAATACAAGATTCGAACCAAAACTACTGGATTAGGTCGAACCCGCTCTCGGTACTCTAGCTCTGCCCCTGATTGAACGGTCAAGTGCAAAAATCATCATTTGAAAGAAAATAGTGGAGGTGTGGCTCCATAATAGCCATACGAGTCTGTCTCCCAACTCCTACAGGACCATGCACGCCAACATCTATTTTTTTACCTTTTCTTTTATTTAATTTTTTCAAATTCGTGATAAGACTCTAAACCAAGTTCCCGCAGAAACAGTTTGATGGTTAAACAAAAATAAAAATAAGGGTGTGAGATAAGAGAAAACTTGGTACGACGAAAGTATTTTTGTTTTTGGGTATATGGTTGAGTAGAATAAATTATTTTTAGGAAAAGATATAAACTAAAGATTAACACAAATTTTAGCAAAACGGAAATTATTTTTTGATGGAACTTTTTAAATTTTAAAGATTAATAATAATGTCTAAGTGTTAATTTGAACAAGTAATATGAAATTAAAAATCAAGATAGTTGTAAGGAAAATTACTTCCTCTATAAATTAGAGAAAATCATTTCTCCTTTTGATGAAAAATATTTTAAGATATAATCAAACACTAGAAAATAGTTTCCTCGTAAATTGTTTTTTTCCTGGCAGACAACATTCGATCATATCATACACATAGTGTTTTAATAATCTGGGTCCAATGTTTTCCCAAACATCGAATTGAGTTCCTTTTAACTATATGAAAGGCATAAGACTATAACCATAGTAAAAGGAGCTAGAACCTTTCCACAAGAAGAAGGGGCAAAATGAAGGTACCAAAGCCAATTACGAAAGCACTAAATTTTTTTGGGGAAACTCATTATCATTGTTTTCTGGGTGTATTAACTTGAAAAAAATATCAATTAATTAACGGGGTTGTGACCCTCAAAGCTTTAATTAACTCCCCCAAAAAATCGCATAATAATTAGAAGAAGAAACATGTATAAACCATCATTACCTCAGAGATAGGCTTATTGGCTTAAATCGCGCGCGGAACCTTTTCATTACCAAAATGTCAGGAAAATCTTACGTTTGTGACAAGTAATCTTCTTCGTTTTTTGCCACCAAAATTGGTTATTTTAACTTTTAGAGTAAACATTTCCACCGCTAGAATAAATTAAAATAATAATCTAGAATAATGATTAAGTATATTTCTCAACTCATGTTCTTGCACAAGGAAACCCAGAAGACAAAGGAAGAAAAATTCTGTTAATGCTTAAAGAAATTTTAATATTCTGGTTTTCTTTCATGCATATATCATAAAATTAAATTCTGTTAAAGCTAGCCATCTTTCGTCTTTAATAGCCAGAACAGAATACAAAATAAAGAATTCTAACTGCAGCAACAAGAGATAATCCATGCATCATAATTTTAAATTTGAAAACAAATTCCAGATCATGCCCCCAAAAAGATGAAAAAAGAAAAGAGAAGAAAAGGTGGCAGGAGATATAAGAGACGAACCTGGAATTATATATACCCGATTTATGTTTTTGACAAAATTGAATCTTGAAAATCCGACGACCGAGAAAAAAAAAGCGTCGACGTCTACGGAGAAAGAATGAGGAGTTGGATTTGAAATATAGAAGAATTAAAAAATGTAATACAACTCCAATTGTAGCGGACCTTCTTATATATATGAGTGGTGGCTGGTGATACCTGTTGTAATACGTAATCAGTGACAACTATACATACTTAGTAAGTAATTATTAGTAATTTTTCTTTTGTTTTTTTATTACAAATGATACAGCTAGCTTTCAAGTATAAATAATTACTTCACTGATATGGTCCGTGTTGGACTCAAACTCTACGTACATGTATGAGAAAAGAGGGGGAAAAGGAGAGAGTTGAACCTTCCCGACAACAAGACAAGAGCAAATACGAAAATAGTTATCGTTGGGAACCCATAATTTTCCGATGACATTTTTTTACTCGTACTGAATTGGTGTTAGTATGTACTAAATCAACAAATATAACACATGTCCCTCACTTGAATTGTCCTTTAATCATGGTTAACTAAGTATGTATTTTTATATTAGTTTGTAACTTATTAAGTTAGATAATTAAATTTTACGTAAACAAGAAATGTGGAAAAGTATTTTTTATTTGAGAATATGGTAGGCAAGAACTAATTAACTGTGTTGGAGATGATGAGTTGGCATCGAGCATTTTGATTAATGACTGGCTATTGATCTAGGACCATTTTTGAGGACAAAAGTGCAAGCCGACCTGGAAAAGGATTATAGTAATTTAATTTGCAATAACGGTAAGATACTATTGTTGTAAGGGTGCTGACTCTACAATGACATGTAATTCTGTTGAATGCAAATCCAAATTGGCTGCTGATAAATTTATTTTTTGAGTTGTTTAGATTTTTGGCACACAAGGAAAAAGAGGAGAAATTCCTATTAGCTTCTGAGTCTGTTTTCAAAAGGGTAATCGAAAAGTATTGATTGAACATTCTAAATAGGTGGCGTTACATCAGCTAATTGCCTCCTTTGTCCGTCTAGGACAAGTAGATATATATATGACTAGGTAATAATAATACGAGTATCACTTATCTGGTTCAACTATTAAAAAATAAAAGAGGTTCCCCTAGACCCTGCAATGGGTGGGAAAATAAGTTAATCAATGGTAAAATAGGTTTACTTTGTCATGTTTCTACTCAACGTCTACGTGTCTCTGCGAAACATTATTTATGTGTAAATGGATTTAATTTACACGTAGTGGTAAAACAGTATTGTTATTGTTATAACGCTGACTGTAGAATATTAACATTTAATTGAGTTGAATAAGTATAAGTTAATCCAAATCGGCTGCTGGCAAGTTGTTTGCTCTTCCTGAGTCGTTTTTGCAATTTTTAGCACAGATCTACTAGGAAGAAGAGGCGAAATATAATTAGTATTTAATTCTTTTTCAAAAGGATAACCATAATGATAAGTATTCAACATTCCAAATTAGTAATCACCTTACTCTTATGAAATAAGAGCAATTTAGTAAAACATGAACAAAAAATGTTAGTATGAAATAAAAGCAATTTAATAAAACATGAACAAGAAATGGAGATAAAAGAGAAGGAAGAGATTTTCTTCTTCAATTGTGTATATCTATTCCTATCTATTACAAGGCCTTTATATAAGCATGAAAAGTGAAGAATCACTGTCATACCCTCTTTTACCCCACAAAAGATATGTGTATGGATTGTTGTGGGTTAAAGAGTTTTTTCAAATTAAAGTGTCAAATTTGAGTAGAGATTATTTTATTTACAGAGCCGCCACTTGGAATTGATTTTTTGGGTGTTCCAAGTCACCTTTTATTTGAATCCCTATTCAAAGGAAGATTTGACTCTTTTATTATTGGTTTGCGAAAACAAAGTTTGGGTAAGGAATTCTGTTGACCGGAGAGAAGGTGTAAGGCATTCCCCAAGTCCCGTGGTTCTAGCACAGTCGCTTTATTGATTACAACTTGGCTTGAATTAATTTTGGATAAACTGTGATTTATTGGTTTTCATATTTTATCTATCCGCTTTTAATTATTAAAAATTAAAATTATCTTTGAAACGAATCACGTGTGTGAATCCGTTTTGTTTATTATGCCAAAATCCTGTCACGCGTACGTGTACACAATTAATAGAATTTTATTATTAAGATTGTTTTGGCCATAGTTAACACATATTTCGGTTTTATTTTTGGAAATCATAATTATGCCACGCGAACGTATACATAATCGCGATAAACTAATTAAAGGCGTGCCTAAAACACTCTATCAGTGTTTATTATTCTTCCTATATACTTGAAATTATTGTAAGGTCATGAATTATGGAATTACTTGTAGAAAAAGTGTATGATTTTAGATATTTGAATAAATAAACCGTCATATACCAATACCCTACAATCCAACAATTGAAGCCCAAACTTATTAGGGTCCTAATCTTCCCAACTTTAAAGCAAATTTGAATACCATATTTCCAGAAACATGATTAAGTATATAGCATTTAAGGACTAATTTACATTATTATGTAATAATTTTTTTTGGCATTTAGATGATTGTTGTTTTGTTATACATAATGACACGACCCATTTTTTGAACAAGCCGTGACCGACACCCGATTACTAAACATGACCGAGCGAACCATCTGTGCTTATCAAATCTATTATAACTTCAAACTTTATATGCAACAAGGCAATACTTTAACCAAATACTTTTGATTAATTTAAATATTTAAAATAAATCAACTCCAAAACTTTATTCGTAGTAACTACTGAAATACTGCTAAGTTATTATCAAAAACATCTGAATCTTAACCCACCGACTGTGTCTATAAAGCCTCTACTGATAAACTGATGCACTGCTCAGGACATGAGATTTTCTGGCCAGTTCTCTAAGTGAACAAAGAAATAGCTAAATAAAGATGATTCTAAGGAATACTCCACGAACAAAAGCGGAGCTCACCAATAGCACTGGAAGTGAGGGAAGTCCTAACCCGTAACCTGCTCGCCTGCAAAATCAGTTCCTACGTTGTACCGCAGACCAACGTAGGTTCCCAAAAGAAAACGTCAGTACCATACATTGTACTCAGTGAGTCTCAACGACAGGGGACGAAACTTTAATAACATATACATTACAAGCAAAGATTCTAAATGCATGTAAAACATAAAGCTTATAAGAACAATTCTAAAATAATTGCATAATAGCAGTTTATGAATATTCTAAAAGAAATTCTTTTTTTTTTCTTTTTAAAAAAATAATACACATCACTTTATACTTTGGGAGTTCCAACTATCCTGACTTAATTCTGTCTCAATCACCGTGTGATCGGCACGTGTTCGATCCTACCCTGATCGAATAGGCCCAATCCACAAGGTGCCTCTCGCTTCATGGTTCTCAGCGCTCATTCGCTATACCTTAGCTTGGCTAGGCAAATTCTCAGCAACGAGACCCTCGGCTCGTGTGCTCCCTACTTTGGCACAAGTAGTTTCAGGAAGTCAACGCCTTGGTCAGGACCCTCGGCCTAGACAATGACCCCTTCTCATAATAGAGGATACTCCCAAAAATCATTTCTTTCTAAAACTTCTTTTTGTGACTTTTCAAGTCTAAATCTTTTCTAAAACATCCTATGCATACTCATACCGGTATCCTTAATTGTAAAGCATGGCATAAGAATGAAATAAACATTTAAAAGTATTTCTAAAGATTCTTGTTTTTTCATGAATTTTCAACATGAAAATGGCATATAAGAATAACATAAAAATCTGAAAATTTATGCACATATATAATAATAAACCATCTAAACTTTAGCTAGAACAATCCTAAGTTAATAGGTACTCAATAGCTCCAATTAAGTACATATTAACTCTTTTAAGCAATTCATCAAACACCTTGTATGCGTTCTTTTGTGAGTTAAACCACTTTAGTAAAGGGTTATATCAACTCACCTCAAAACTTCTTGAGCCAATACGTAGGCCCCAGTCCAATTGACACCAGTCAAACAATCGATTCTATAACAACCAGTGCATTTTAATCAATTTTAAAGTTTCTCACCTAAACATAAAATTTACTGCTGATACAGAGGAAGAAGGGAATTAACTTTTCAATTCTTACCTATTACTACTGTAGGATAATTGACAATAGGAAATTTTATATACCTGAGTTTAAGAATAAGTGAGTTGTGAAGAACCCTATAATTTTTCGAGCAATCTCTGGCTGCCTCTGTTCGTATCTGTGCGTCTGTGTTTCTGTGTTCTAAGCCTTTTTTATTTTTGGGTTTTGTTCGAATAAGGCTTCTGCCCTTTTGCCCTTCTGAATGAGAAATACGTCCTTCTCATTCCAAGGCTTTAAGGCCCCTTTTTTTGGTTTTGTTTTATTATTTATCTTTTTGTTTTGTTTTGCCTTTTTGTCTCATTTGCAAAGGACACTATTTTTGCTATGTTTTCAATATAGCTGTTTTGACCGTGGAAAGATTTCCAACTTTATGGAAGGGACTTTCCTTCTTCTAGAGGCCCTAAAGCGAAAATTATCTATAATATAAGATATATTGTTTGAAGTTTTTTTTTTTGGGTAACTAATAATTAATGATACCCACTTTTAAATATTACAGATATTAAAATTATTAATATTCCCCTAAATGTATATTCAATTCTTTATAATAGAGAAGTAACTCAAAAATTAATCACACGGGTTTAAATCCGTAATAGAAGTATAATTTAAGATAAAAATAATTTAAATTATATATTTAGCGAGTTTTGAAACTTCTACAGATTTGAGGAGTGTTACAATCTTCCCTCCTTAAAAACATTCGTCCTCGAATGTTGCTAAGGCCTTATTCTTAAGCTAATAATCATTCCTCAAGTCCTTGAACTTTTTAAGGTTTCTTAGCACCACTCACTTTCCCAAGGAACTCAAAATTTTGGCTAACTCCCTAAATTTTCAAAACTTTCGGCAGAGTCTCCCCTGTAAATTGGACTATCCAAAAATATCCCTGTCACCAATACCACAACTACACCAACAACAACCAAATATACCATAACAGGCCATTCGTAGGCACCATACACAGCTCATAAACTAATTACTCACACTCCGGCAAGGAGGTACCACAATAACCAACCAAAATCTAAAGCACAACACTTCAGCAAAAAGTAAATAATTTTAATGAATTAAATATACTCTGGCATGGCACTAAATTATTAAATAACTAAATATACTCTGATAGAAACTAAATTACTTCAACAACTAAGTGTAATCTAGCAAGGACATAAACACATGCTAACTTGTATTTAATAAATAAAATATATATGCCAAGCCAAACTTAGGTTCACATACCTTTTTCCTCAAATAAATATGGATATTTCTTCCTCATATCTTCCTCGACCTTCCACGTAGTCTCTTTTGAATCATGATTACTCCACAAAACTTTTACCGATGCTATATCTTTTGTTCTCAACTTTCTTACTTGCCTATCGAGAATTTCTATAGGTACCTCTTCATAAGTCAAGCCTTCTTTAATTTCTATGGTATCGGCAGGTATTATATGCGACTCATCATGAATGTACTTTCTAAGCATAGACACATGAAAAACAGGATGGACAGAGGACAACTCAATGGGCAACGCTAGCTCATAAGCCACGTTTCCCTTCTTTTCTATAATCTCATAAGGTCCAATAAATCTAGGACTAAGTTTCCCCTTCTTACCAAACCTCATAACTCCTTTCATTGGTGAAACTTTCAAAAACACCTTGTCACCAACCATGAACTCTAAGTCACGATGCCTCTTGTCAGAATAGGACTTTTGACGATTCTGAGCCGCTTTCAGTCTTTCTCTGATTAGCTGGACTTTCTCTAAGGCCTCACAAACAAACTCTGGACCAATCAATGGAACCTCTGCTGGTTCAAACCAACCCACTGGAGACCTACATCTTCGCCCATACAACGCTTCATAAGGAGCCATACCAATGCTGGCCTGATAGCTGTTATTGTAAGCAAATTCTATAAGTGGTAAGTGATCATCCCAATTACCTCCAAAATCTATAACACATGCCTGCAACATATCTTCGAGTGTCTGAATGATCCTTTCTGCCTGGCCATCGGTCTGTGGATGGAAATCGATGCTCAAATTGACCTTGGTACCTAATCTTTTCTAAAATGCCTTCCAAAAATGCGCCGTGAACTGAGGGCCTCTGTCAGATATGATTGAAACTGGAGTACCATGCAATCAGACTATTTCTTTGACGTACAACTGCGCATACTGCTCTGCGGAATCTGTCGTCTTTACTGGTAGGAAATGCGCGGACTTTGTCAGTCGGTCTACAATAACCCAAATTGAATCATGCTTACGGTATGTGCGAGGTAGACCTACTACGAAATCCATATTAATCATCTCCCATTTCCACTGTGGTATTTCTATATCTTGAGCTAGGCCACCAGGCCTCTGATGCTCGGCTTTGACTTGCTGGCAATTCAAACATTTAGCCACATGATCTGCTACTTGCTTCTTCATGCCTTTCCACCAATACAACCCTTTCAAGTCCAGATACATTTTGGTAGCACCTGGGTGGATAGAGTACCTCGAGCTGTGAGCTTCTTCCATTATGGACTTTCTAAGACCATCTACATCAGGCACACATAACCGATCATTCAACTTTAAAACTCCGTCACTTCCTAGAGTGAAAACAATGATTTCTTTGTTTTTGACTCCTTCTTTTAACTTCACTAAGTACGGATCTTCGTCTTGCTTAGCCTTAACATGCGCAACAAGGGAGGATTGCGCTAAGGCATAAGCAGTTATACCTCCTTCTTCGGTCTCATCCAATCTAATCCCATCATTTGCTAGTTTTTGAATTTCTCGACCCAAAGATCGCCTTTGTACTGCAAGATGGGCCAAGACACCCATTGACTTCCTACTAAGTGCATCTGCTACCACATTAGCTTTGCCCGGGTGATAAAGGATATTGATGTCATAATCTTTCAATAGCTCGAGCCACCTTCTTTGTCTCAAATTTAATTCTTTTTGCTTGAAAATGTACTGGAGGCTTTTGTGATCTGTAAACACTTCAGAATGCTCGCCATAAAGGTAGTGTCGCCATATCTTTAATGCAAACACCACTGCTGCAAGTTCCAAGTCGTGAGTGGGGTAGTTCTTTTCATGATTCTTTAACTGCCTGGAAGCATAAGCAATAACTTTTCCATCTTGCATAAGAACACAACCAAGACCCACTCTAGAGGCATCACAATACACTGTGAATCCACCCGAACCTGTCGGCAAGGTTAACACAGGTGCAATGGTCAACCTCTTCTTTAACTCTTGAAAACTCTGCTCACAAGCGTCTGACCACTGGAACTTAACTGCTTTCTGAGTCAACTTAGTTAATGGAGCTGCAAGTGAGGAAAATCCCTCTACAAACCTTCTATAGTATTCAGCTAACCCCAAGAAACTCCTGATTTCGGTTGGCGTTGTCGGCCTAGGCCAGTTCTTGACTGCTTCTGTCTTCTGAGGATCTATTTTTATGCCTTCACTAGATACCACATGGCCTAAGAATGCCACGGACTGCAACTAGAAATCACATTTTGAAAACTTGGCATAAAGCTCATTCTCCTTCAAGGTCTGCAAGGCTATCCTGAGGTGTTCGGCATGTTCATCCTTGCTCTTAGAGTATACCAAAATATCATCTATAAACACGATAATAAAGGTATCAAGGAATGGCTTGAAAACTCTGTTCATGAGGTCCATGAATGCAGCTGGAGCATTTGTCAACCCGAAGGACATTACTAGAAATTCATAGTGCCCGTAGCGAGTTCTAAAGGTTGTTTTAGATATATCCTCTTCTCTGATTCTCAACTGGTGGTACCCCGACCTCAAGTCTATCTTTGAAAAGTACTTTGCACCCTGAAGTTGATCAAATAAATCATCAATTCTTGGAAGTGGGTACTTGTTCTTAATGGTAACTTTATTCAATTGCCGATAGTCAATGCACATTCTGAGAGACCCATCTTTCTTCTTGACAAACAGGACCGGGGCACCCCACGGTGAAATACTCGGTCTGATGAAGCCCTTATCAAGAAGGTCTTTCAACTATTCTCTCAACTCATTAAGTTCTGCTGGAGCCATCATATAAGGAGGTATAGATATAGGTTGAGTGCCTGGTATGAGATCGATGCCAAAGTCTATGATTCTTTCAGGAGGAAGTTCGGGAAGGTCATCTGGGAAAACTTCTGGAAATTCTCTAACAACTGGCACAGAGTGAAGAGCTGGTGGTTCTGATTCTGGATTAATGATGTGAGCCAAATAGGCGAGACACCCCTTACCGATCATTCGTTGTGCCTTAAGGTAAGAAATAAACTTACCTATCAGCGATGCTGAACTACCCTTCCACTCTAAGACTTCTTCATTTGGAAATTGGAACCTGATTATCTTGGCACGACAATCTAACATGGCATAACAAGAAGACAACTAATCCATACCCATGATCACATCGAAATCCACCATTTCTAATTCTATGAGATCGGCCTCGATGTTGCGACCTTGGACTGAAACTATACAACCTCTATAGAATCTTGTGACTTTTACTGACTCGCCAACTGGAGTAGATACTAGGAATGGGTCACTAAGTTGTTCCGGTTCTAGCCCGAGGTTAATTGCAAAGTATGGAGTCACATATGAAAATGTTGAACCTGGATCCATTATGGCATAAGTGTTATGTGAGCAGACTAGAAGTATACCTGTAATAACTTTTGCAGATGCCTCTGCACTCTGACGATCAAGTATAGAAAACAAATGGGGTTGTCCCCCTCCTTGAGTAACTCGATCTGCACCTCTGCTTGCTCCATGCCCTGCCTGATTATAAGAACCACGAGCCTGTGGTGGTGCAACCGTAGTAGCTGAGGAACTAGAAGGACGAGTTGATCCACCACTGAAATTACATCGTAACTTTGGGCAGTTGGCCTTTATATGACCAATGTCTCCGCAATGATAGCAACCATGAAACCCGAGCTTGCACTGACCTGAATGTTGACGCTTACATGTTCCACAAAGACCTTGTTGTTGTGAATGTTGCTTAGCATGACTCTGGCTATGTGAGGATGTTGTCCTAAAATTCCGATTCTAGCGAGACTGATTTCCATAACTCTGAGTACGTCTGAAGGAAGACCCACCACCTGACTGATGACTGGACTGAGCTGGTGCTAATGACTCCTTATTAGAGGAACCCCTTCCACCTCCGCTGGATGTACCATTAAACCTGCCCGCTGTCCGAGCTTTCTTGTTTTGCTCTTTTTCTTCTCTCCTTTGTTGTCTGTCTTTTTCTAAGTGCTTGGCGAATCCCATAACAGAGGATAAAGCTGTCATTCCTACCGCTGCAGCTGATGTCGTATCCTTAATGTGGTAAGCCAAACCGGCAACAAACCTGCGAATCTTTGCTTTTTCTGTCTTAACCATGTGAGGAGCATGCTTAGCCAACCTTATGAATTCCATGTAGTACTCTTGCACACTTTTATTCCCTTGCTTGAGTTGTTCGAACTCTGTAGCCTTAGCTTCCCTATCCTCTTCCGGGATAAAGTTAGCCATGAAGGCCTCTTCAAATTCTTCCCAAGTAGGCGGGCCATCATCTTCATCTCTTTCCTTTTCCCACATCTCAAACCAAGCGCCAGCCACATCTCTAAGCTGGTAAGTAGCCAGCTCCACAACTTCATCATCAAATGCCTTCATCGCTCGGAGGGCTTTCTTGACACCCTCCAGCCACAACATTGGATCTTCATCAGCTATAGAACCATGGAACAATGGAGGACTCAACTTTAAAAATTCATTCACTCTTGAGGACTCAGAATTGTTCTGTCTATTTGATTGAGGTGGAATCTCATCTCTTCTCTCGTTCTGGTTGGCCATGAAGGCTTTAAACATCTCCATAGCACTGTTGACAACATTAAACATCTGACCCACCTCTGGAGATATAGCTGTCTGAGCTGGAGCTGCTGTTGGGGGCGGCACTAGATCCTGAGATACTGGATCATCATGCTCCACCCCTTCTTCATGTTCAACCTGGGGTACTTGAACCCCCTTTGTGGATTTACCCTTTCTTTTCTGAGTTGAAGCCTTCTTAGTTCTACCTTGAGCCACAATAGTAGCAATAGTTTCTTGAGTAGCATCCTGAGTGTCGGTGTTAGAGTTGCGAGTACGAGCCATTTCTGCGAGTTTTGGAGAAACGAATACATTAGATAATTTCTTAGAGGTAGGCTCTACTGCACGATCTAAAGTATGAAAAAAAAATGAGACTTTTCCTAAATGCTTGTAGCCTCCTATTTATAAGTATGGCGCGCTTCATACCCATAAACAAGACTCTACTAACACGGCTTCATAGACCCCTAGGACTCCATAAACCTGAGGCTCTGATACCAAGTTTGTCACGACCCATTTTCTGAACAAACCGTGACCGGCATCCGATCACTAAACATGACCGAGCGAACCATCTGTGCTTATCAAATCTATTATAACTTCAAACTCTATATGCAACAAGGCAATACTTTAACCAAATACTTTTGATTAATTTAAATATTTAAAATAAATCAACTCCAAAACTTTATTCGTAGTAACTTCTGAAATACTGCTAAGTTATTATCAAAAACATCTGAATCTTAACCCACCGACTGTGTCTATGAAGCCTCTACTGATAAACTGACGCACTGCTCAGGACATGAGATTTCCTGGCCAGTTCTCTAAGTGAACAAAAAAATAGCTAAATAAAGATGACTCTAAGGAATACTTCACGAACAAAAGAGGAGCTCACCAATAGCACTGGAAGTGAGGGAAGTCCTAACCCGTAGCCTGCTTGCCTGCAAAACCGGTTCCTACGTTGTACCGCAGACCAACGTAGGTTCCCAAAAGAGAACGTCAGTACCATCCATTGTACTCAGTGAGTCTCAACAATAGGGAACGAAACTTTAATAACATATACATTACAAGCAAAGATTCTAAATGCATGTAAAACATAAAGCTTATAAGAACAATTCTAAAATAATTGCATAATAGCAGTTTATGAATATTCTAAAAGAAATTCTTTTCTTTTTCTTTTTTTTTTTAAAAATACATCACTTTATACTTTGGGAGTTCCAACTATCCTGACTTAATTCTGTCTCAGTCACCGTATGATCGGCACGGGTTCGATCCCAACCTGATCGAATAGGCCCAATCCACAAGGTGCCACTCGCTTCATGGTTCTCAGCGCTCATGTGCTATACTTTAGCTTGGCTAGGTAAATTCTCAGCAACGAGACCCTTGGCTCGTGTGCTCCCTACTTTCAAGTAGTTTCAGAAAGTCAACGCCTTGGTTAGGACCCTCGGCCTGGACGATGATCCCTTCTCATAATAGAGGATACTCCCAAAAATCATTTCTTTCTAAAACTTCTTTTTGTGACTTTTCAAGTCTAAATCTTTTCTGAAACATCCTATGCATACTCATACCGGTATCCTTAATTGTAAAGCATGGCATAAGAATGAAATAAACATTTAAAAGTATTTCTAAAGATTCTTGTTTTTTCATGAATTTTCAACATGAAAATGGCATATAAGAATAACACAAAAATCTGAAAATTTATGCACATATATCATAATAAATCATCTAAACTTTAGCTAGAACAATTCTAAGTTAATAGGTACTCAATAGCTCCAATTAAGTACATATTAACTCTTTTAAGCAATTCATCAAACACCTTGTATGCGTTCTTTTGTGAGTTAAACCACTTTAGTAAAGGGTTATATCAACTCACCTCAAAACTCC
Organism: Nicotiana tabacum; assembly: GCF_000715075.1. Taxonomy (NCBI): domain Eukaryota; kingdom Viridiplantae; phylum Streptophyta; class Magnoliopsida; order Solanales; family Solanaceae; genus Nicotiana; species Nicotiana tabacum. The sequence goes on along the minus strand of NC_134096.1, from coordinate 136,380,264 downwards.
TTGAGCCAATACGTAGGCCCAGGTCCGATTTATACCCGTCAAACAATTGATTCTACAACAACCAGTGTATTTGAATAAATTTTAAATTTTTACACCTAAACATATAACTTACTGTTGATACAGAGGAAGAAGAGAATTAACTTTTCAATTCTTACCTATTACTATTGTAGGATAATTGACAATGGGAAATTTTATATACCTGAGTTTAAGAATAAGTGAATTGTGAAGAACCCTATAATTTTTCGAGCAATCTCTGGCTGCCTCTGTTCGTATCTGTGCGTCTGTGTTTCTGTGTTCTAAGCCTTTTTTATTTTTGGGTTTTGTTCGAATAAGGCTTCTGCCCTTTTGCCCTTCTGAATGAGAAATACGTCCTTCTCATTCGAAGGCTTTAAGGCCCCCTTTTTTTGTTTTGTTTTATTATTTATCTTTTTGTTTTGTTTTGCCTTTTTGTCTCATTTGCAAAGGACACTATTTTTGCTATGTTTTCAATATAGCTGTTTTGACCGTGGAAAGATTTCCAACTTTATGGAAGGGACTTTCCTTCTTCTAGAGGCCCTAAAGCGAAAATTTCTATAATATAAGATATATTGTTTGCAAGTTTTTTTTTTTTGGGTAACTAATAATTAATGATACCCACTTTTAAATATTACTGATATTAAAATTATTAATATTCTCCTAACTGTATATTCAATTCTTTATAAATAGAGAAGTAACTCAAAAATCAATCACACGGGTTTAAATCCGTAATAGAAGTATAATTTAAGATAAAAATAATTTAAATTATATATTTAGCGAGTTTTGAAACTTCTACAGATTTGAGGAGTGTTACAAAAAGAATAGAGGAAAGAATAAACCTTTAATGTAAAATTTTAAATTAAATGAGTTTCCAAGAACATGTACAGTAACTCAGACGAACGTCGAACAAGAATAAGCGAAGAAGAACATCAAAGCTAGTGAACGGAGCTCCAACGAACTCCTTGACCTCGATTATTGACTTCACTTTTTGGCGTGTAAAAAGGGATATTATGAAGTATTTTTGTTGGGTTTTGATTATTGAATAGCTAGAATTTTCGAAAAGAAGAGACGAAGAAAGAATGACACGAGTAGAAATTCCCTTAGCATAGAAGAAGAAAACAAAATTCTCTCAATTCCCTCATCTCTTTTTTTCTTCTCTTTCTCTCTCTCTTTCTCCTCACATTTCTCTTCTATTTATAGAAATCAAATTCGGAATTGTTTCAGTTTTTATTTTATTTTATTTTATTATTTTATTATTTTTAATTAAAAAGAATTCCCACTTCCCATTTTTCTTCTTTTTTTTAAAAAAAAATTCCCCACTTTCCTTTACTTTTATTTTTTTATTTCCCACTTTTTTTACATTACTTTTTTTTTTATTTTTCACTTTTTTTTTTAATTTCCACTTATTTTACTTTTCTTTTTTTAATTTCCACTTTCTTTTACTTTTTTTTTTTAAAAATCTTCAGCTACCTTTACTTTTCTTTTTTTAATTCCAACTTCTTTTACTTTTCATTTTTTTAATTTCCACATTCTTTTACTTTTATTTTTTTTATTTTCCACTTTCTTTTACATTTTAAAAAAAATAATTTCCACCTACTTTTCCTTTTAATTTTTTATTCCATACTTTTAATTTTCCTATTATTTTATTCCCAACCGAAAATAAAAAAAATATTTATTTTTTTCAGTTTTTTATTTATTTATTTTATTTTAAAATAAAGATAAAAAATAAAAATAATACTAATAGTAATAATTTGACCTTTTAAATTATTTTTAATTCTTACCCTATATTAAAAAAAATGTGACAAAGCTAAAAAAAATATATATATATTAAATTTCTAAAAATATTTACATAGTTGAAGGTGGTAAAAATTTAAATATAGTCAAAAATTAGGTGCTCACAGCTGCCCCTCTTTTCTTGAAAACATGAAAAGTTTTCAGGCAAAGACTAGGTGAGTCATGTGACTAATTTTTGACCAAATTGTTATTCAATAGGAAAATAAATAAAAGATAGGTTGTAACCGAGTCCTACTTTTGGATAACATATATATCCCAGGTTATAGGAGAATCAGGTCACGTGTAGTTTAAGAAAAATTGTGGAATGATGAGTTGAGGAGTCGAGTGAGGTTCCGTCGAGGCTCCGGTCCGTGATCCTGCTATTATAAAAAAAGAAACTAAACAAGCCTATCAGCTATGAGTTACAAGATTCCTATCTATGAGTATTCTCGAACTTGATCTCGAGTCTTGACTGGTTCTTCATGCAGACTCTGATCTAAACCTTGATGCTCGCTAGCTGTAGGTGCTAGTTCATTATTCTATAGCTTCTTCTAATCAAAACAAGACTCTAATGCTCGTGGCTTTAGTCATGTCTTGAGCATTCCACATCTTTTCAATTGCTTTTCCATTTTGGATTCATTTATTTTTTCTTTTCTTTTATTCTGAATTGAGACTTCTTCTTTTGGTCATTTCGAACCCCGTGCCTCGAGGTAAAACCTACTCAGACACCAAAACAAACAAACGAACAAAATATTTCTGCCCCAGTTTGCACTAGGAAAATTTCGTGAGTTATTGTAACAAAATTCTAAACTACTTCTTTATTGAAAGCAATAAAAGGTCGGGAATAGTGTATCCTGAAAAATAAAAAGTGACTAGGGAATGGAGACCCTATGTCTAAAATAAAAGAAACTAGGAAGTGGAGACCCTATATTGAAAAAATGACTAGGGATTGGTGTACCTTGCTATTGGTAAGGAAATATAACCAGGGGTTGGTACCCTGTATTACGAAAAAAGAATGTAATCATGGGATGGCACCCTGTATTACGGAAAAGAAATGTAGCCGGGGGTTTGTGCCATGTATTACTGAAATGAAAATGAATTCCCTGGGCGAAAAGGTTCTACCTAGGTTAAATTGCAAAAAGCGAGCCTGGGCGAAGAGTACTTCTACCCGGAATATGAGCTGGATCTCCCTAGGCGAAAAGTTTTTACCTGGGTTAAACTACGTAAAACAACCTGAGCAAAGAATACTTCTACCCGGAACTATGAGCTGGATCCCCCTAGGCGAAAAGGTTCTACCTGGATTAAGCTACGTAAACATCCTGAGCGAAGAGTACTTCTACCCGGAAAACTATGAGCTGGATCCCCCTAAGCAAAATGTTCTACCTAGGTTAAGCTACGTAAAACAAGCGTGGGAGGAGAGTACTTCTACCCGAAACTATGAGCTGGATCCCCCTAGGCGAAAAGGTTCTACCTGGGTTTAGCCAAGAAAAACAAGCTTGGGCGAAGAGTACTTATACCCGAAAACTATGAGCTGGATCCCCATAGACGAAAAAGTTTTACCTAGCTACGTAAAACAACCCTGGGCGAAGAGTACTTCTACCTGAAACTATGAGCTGGATCCCCCTAGGCGAAAGGGTTCTACCTGGATTAAGCTAATAAAAACAAGCCTGGGCGAAGAGTACTTCTACCCGAAAACTATGAGTTGGACCCCCAGAGGCGAAAAAGTTCTACCTGGGTTAAGTTACGTAAAACAACCCTGGGCGAAGAGTACTTCTACCCGAAACTATGAGCTGGATCCCCCTAGGCGAAAGTGTTCTACCTGGGTTAAGCTAAGAAAAACAAGCCTAGTTGAAGAGTACTTCTACCCGAAAACTATAAGCTGGATCCCCCTAGGTGAAAAGGTTCTACCTGGGTTAAGCTACGAAAAACAACCTGAGCGAAAAGTACTTCTACCCGGAACTATGAGCTGGATCCCCCTAGGAGAAAAGGTTCTACCCGGGTTAAGCTACGAAAAACAAGCATGGGTGAAGAGTACTTCTACCCGGAAATATGAGCTGGATCCCTCTAGGCGAAAAAGTTCTACCTGGGTTAAGCTACGAAAAACAAGTCTGGGCGAAGAGTACTTCTACCCGGAACTATGAGCTGGATCCCTCTAGGGGAAAAGGTTCTACCTGGGTTAATCTATGTAAAAAACCAGAGCGAAGACTACTTCTACCCGGAATTATGGGATGGATCCCCCTAGGAAAAAAGGTTCTACCTGGGTTAAGCTACGAAAATGAGAGGTATGAGCAGTAGTGATGCATGCTAAAAATAAAGGAAAGTGGAGATTTTGAGGAAACTTACCTTTGGTGACATTCGTCCTTTAGGAATTGCCATTCTGCACTCCTTTATTCCTGCTCCAAACAAAGAAAAATTGTGAGTTTTAAAAGTGGTGGTCGGTTTGCGGCCTTAATGTCTTTGGCATCTTGGCTTTATGTCCATCTTCTTTTGATGATGATTTTAACCTGCCACTAGATGTTTCGTGAATACCACTTGCATTTCTACCCCCTGAGAGCCTTTGACTTTTCAAACTTTTACATGACGGTTGGTAGCGTGAGACTTAACCTTTTTAACTTTATTTTGCCTTTGTGGCATTTCACTTTCGACTTATTTCCTCCAAAACTTTCAATTTCAGAGCATTGGGGAACATTTGGCTTTTCAAACTTTGCCAAAATGGTTAGCCACTTGGTACTTAACCTATTCAACTTCATTTTGCCTTGTAGGCACTTTCAATTTGATTTTCTCCTTTCGAGATTTTTTGATTTCAAAGCATCAGCTACCATGGCTAATCGGGGTTGACTTGATGCCCCTGCCAAGGATAGGTGCCTCTTGAATATTAGCTTGTATCAAAAGAAAGCCATGTAAATCAGCCTTGCTACCCCTTCTTTGCCTTAGTTTTGGAACAGAGTTAGACCGAAAGGGATTCAAAGAGAAACAAACAATGGAATGGATAATGAATTTAGACAAGAGGTATCCCTTTCGGGGGAAGGAAAGAAGGACTTATCTGGAGTACATGCAGACTTCAATGAACATGACATGCCTTTTGGACTGGATGCCTGATCTGTGTAAACCGCCCGACTTTTAGAAATTCATCACAACTTTTGCCTCGAAACCGAGAAACCTTGCCCAGTACTGTCAATACCAATGGCTGTGAAGATCCTCTTTTCGATCAGTAGTGCCCTTTGCGGGTTTTCACTAGCTAATCTCTCTCATTTATCTTCTCACCATCGCCTTATAGTGCCCTTTGTGGGTTTTCACTAACAAGACTCTCTCATTTTAGTTTCTTTACTCACCATTGCCGTACGGTGCCCATGAGAGTTTTCACCAATAAGACTTTCTCATTTTATTTCTCTCATTTTGGTTGCACCAGATCTAAGTGACTGTATCCTCCGATTCTTGAACATTCTCGTTGATTGATCGGAAGGACTTGAAAGGGATTTGGGTAAAAAGGATTTGGATTGAGTTACAACTTTGGAACCTTTCAGATGAAACCATCGCCGAACCATTGTAACATCTGCCCTAGTTTCAACTTTTGGGGAAATGTGAATTTTTGTTTTGGTGTGACTGAACCATAGAGAGAGGCTGCCAACGTATCCTTTCGGAATCAAGTCAAATGCAGTTCAATGTAACATGGACTGTTTTTTTTGTCTTTCTATCTGTTTTGTTTTCTTTCTCTTTCCTTTTCCTTTTTTTTTCTTCTTTTTTTTCTTTCAATGTAACCGACTCAAAGGGTTGGAAAAAAGGGTTAATAGTGTTTGGGTAGCGAGATTGAAAGCCTACGTCATCTCAATCAAAGAGCATTAAAGGTGCGTGAAGGGTCAAACATAGTACCTTTTTGACTACATCAATTTGGAGCCAATTTCCTTTAGCTTCTTGATGATGCGGGAGGATACAACTCAGAATGAGTTGCCCCACTCAAATTTTCTGAGCCGCACTTTCTTGTTATAGGCACTAGCCATTCTTTGTTGGTACAACTGCTCGTGACAAACTGCGGCCAATCGCTTTTCATCAATCAGTGTCAATTGTTCCTATCGATTCTTGACCCAATCTTTATCCTCAATCTCGGCTTCAACAATGATCCGAAGAGAGGGAATTTCAACTTCTTCTGATTTCATTCGGACTTGGCCTAGGCCTACTATTCCAATTCTTTGTTTATTTTCTCACAAGCCTTATCTTTAACACATTCTGCTTCTTGATTCATTATTTCGAGGTCTGACAGTATTTTAGGATCTAGGCATGAAGTCCGCAAGCATGTCATGTCATTAAAATCTGCATTAACATAACTGAAAAGAGAATAAGAAAGGTGACATGATTAAGAAAAGAGACATTCAATGAAATATTAATTTCATTTGATTTGATTTTTTTTGTTTTTTGTTTTAAAAATATTTTAAAGATAGAAGGGTTTACATCACAAAGTAAGACAATAAAAGTAAACGTCCGCATTACACCCTGAAATAATCCGGACGCAGAAAAGATAGCAAGACCGGCTACCGAGACTCCCATCTGACAGAGAACTTTTCAGGTTTGGCGCCCGTTTTTAGGTTTCTCTTCCGCCGCGGAAATAGCTACTGTGGCTTTCAGTGCTGGATCAAATTCCTCATCTTCACAGATCATTCCGACTACTAGCCCATTGGTGTGAGTAGGCAGAGGATTGTTCATCATATTAGGGGCCTCTTTATCCCTAAGTACTATTGCCTTGACCTCGATGAGGTCTTCCACTGCTCTCTTAAGAATCCAACAGTCTTCTGTATCATGTCCCACTGCTCTAGAGTGGTATTCACATCTAGCATTAGCCCGGTGCACCGGTTCGGGGCTACTGGATGCTGTAGACCTAGCCTGATTAGCTTTTTGGAACAAGCTCGAGTATGATTCATCAACAGGGATGAACTGATTCCTTCTCGGGAGGCTCTCCTTTTTTTTTTTTTTTATATATTTTCTTTTTTTTTTTGAATATTTTTCATACCTTGATTTCTTTTTTCTTTCTCTTTTTGTTGTTTTTCGTTCTTTGTTTTTCTTTGTTATATTTTTTTTGTCACTCTTTTCTTTCTTTTTCACACAATTATTTTTCTTCTTTTTTTTCCGATTTATTTTTTCACTCAATTTGTTTATGGCTATGATCGAATCTGATGGGGATTGCCTACGTATCATGATGCCGCAAGAATAGGATCATTACATAGTTCAGGGAGATCGGTAATAGACTGACCCATTTTTCTTTTTCTTTTCATTTTTTTATATAAAGACTTTTAAATATTGTTTATTGAGTTTTTTTTCTTTTTATGGAATTTTGAATTTTTTTAAAAAAAGAAGGAATTCTAAAGAAGGAAGAAAATATTTTGGATTTTAATTTGAAAATTGTTTTTGTTCTTTTTTTTTCGAATGAAAGACTTCGGAAAAGAAGGAAAATATTTTTGGATTTAATTTTTTTTTGGATTTTCTAAGGAAAGAATTCTAGAGAGGGAATCAAGGAAAGGGAAAATATTCTGGATTTTCTTTTTTTGGAGCGGTTTGCCTACATATCTCACATCCGGTGAGAATCAGACCCGGATAGTTCGGTCGGTTTTGACACAACAGGGAAAACATGATTTTTTTTGACTCATTTTGAAATGAGTTTTCTTTTTCTTCAAAATTTCGGTAGAGTTTCTAGATTTTTCAAATACCGGAATTTTTGGAAACCAGATGAATTTTCTCTCCTATTTTCTTCCTTCTGGTTTTCTCTCAATTCTTATTTTTATGATTTAGAAGCCGGTCAACATGCACAAACCGAATCAAACATAATGTACATGTAGCACATAAGATGCATCAGGATGGTCTTGTAATTATCGGTTACACCTGTCCTAGACGGACCCAACCCCTGTGTTGAGTCCCCAAAGTTAAATGCATGTGATGCAAACAAATGTTCCTACTAGGGATCCGGCATGAGGTATGTTATTCTAGGTTTCAAATCCTAGAGGGAGTGTTTTAGACCTGGCTTACCCAAGTGGACAGCTCGAGCCGGGAGCACGAAAGTTTACCCGGCCTAGTTACTAATCGAGCCTCGTTCTATTTAGAATGACCTCTAACAGAAAAGTGGGCCACGCGCACGTGTGCACCATAAATTCAGAAGACTCAGAAGGGAGGCGTAAGAAGGCAGTTTATATAGATCAAATAATATCAAAGCAGTAAATGAGCGGCAATTAGCATATTAGGCCCACAAATACAGTAATATCAACAATCAAGAAAACCAAGTGTCACGACCCCAAATTCCCTCCGTAGGATGTCGTGATGGCACCTAGTCTCTAAGACTAGGTAAGTCTATCAATGCGGAATAATAATAAATATCTGAAATAAATAAACTACAATTCAAACAATTTCAACTCCCAAAACCCGGTAGAAATAAGTCACAAGCTTCTAAGAATTTATTCTCTATGTCTCTATGCATTAGAGTCTAAAGCAAATAAGGAAGACAACATAGTAAGATAGAAGGGGACTCCGGAGTCTGCGGACGCTGGTAGATATACCTCGAAGTCTCCTCGTACAGCTAGTTTACTGATGCGTGGTCTGATAAGATGTACCTGGATCTGCGCACAAAAAGATGTGCAGAAGCGTAGTATGAGTACACCACAGCGGTACCCAGTAAGTGCCAAGCCTAACCTCGGTAGAGTAGTGACGAGGTCAGGTCAGGCCCTACTGGAGAATAAATAATGGCATGGTAAAATGTTTAAACAATATTATAAGATAAAATGACAATGGAAATGAATCAAGTAGTATGCCACATTTAATTACATCAAATAATAGCAAATAAATACCTCGTGGAAACAAAACAGAATTATTTCCAACTTGAAGAAAATCACAACAATAATCAAAGGCAACTGCGGCCATAAATCAATATCAACAAGGGCACTCCCGAGGTACCGCCTCGTAGTCCCAAATCATAAATAAATTCACAATATCTCATTTTCTTATCTCACCGCGGGAGCCTTCACAATTTATTTAAAGAAAATATTTTTTTCCCCGAAATAGCATCCCGCGTTTTAGCCACCCTTATCACACCGCATGACTTCTAGTAGTCACTCCTACTAGCCACGCGTATAAAGCCACCCTTATCTCACCGCATGCGTTTCAACACCCAGACCTTATACCACCGCATGCGTATCAATAGCACAATATATTATAATTTGTACCTCAAGTACCCAATATTTTAATCTTTCCAAACAAAAAATCAACAACAATATTTTTCAATAATAAAGAGCTCACGGCTCATGCCAGAATAATCCAAAAAAAATCTTACGAAAATATTCAAGAATAAATAATTCAGGAAAATAATATTTCAAATTTTTAATACGTTGCTTCAATATCAAATTTAAAAATGTCAAATACTTCATATTAATAATATTTAATTTAAAGAAAATCAACCTTCAAATAATGCACAGTATAAAAGAAACCAAATTTCAATTAAACAGGTAAAACAATTAGCAGAAAAAAGGCAAACAAATTTAAAATATATATCACAGATCAATGATGAAGAATATAACAAGATAAAATAATTTAATAAATGCGCAACAATGATCTACACAATTTAAAAATATAATCTTTCACATTTAGCCCGTGTACACATTCATCACCTCGTATACACGACTTTCAACACATTTCAATAATCACATTAATATTAATTCTAGGGAAAATTTCCCCCACACAAGGTTAGATAAGTCACTTACCTCGACTTGCTCCAATTTAACCAAGTATTATGCTTTTTCCTCGATTTTTCGACTCCGACCGACTCGTATCTAGTCATAATTAATTCGATACAGTCAACAAAAATTATAGTAATCAATTTCATAAGAAAATATTACATTTTCATTAAAATCCGAAATTAGCTCAAAATTTGCCTGTGGGACCCACATCTCAGAATCCGGCGAAACTTACAAAATCCGATAACTCATTCAATTACGAGTCCACCCATGCTAATTTTACCAAAATCTGATAAAAACTCGACCTCCAAATCTTAAATTTTCGTTTTTGGAAGATTTTGCCGTATGTGGCTCGATGTATGAATTGCTAGTAGGTAAAATATGAGCATCAACGACCAGGTGGATTGCTTCAAAAGTTAGAGATTCTGGAGTTGAAACGGGAGAGGATCACGATGGATTTTGTTAGTAGACTTCCACTGACTCAACGGAAGTTTGATGCAGTTTGTGTGATTGTAGATAGGCTGACCAATCAGCTCATTTCATTTCTGTGATAACTGCCTATTCTTCCGAGCAGCTGGCTTGAATTTTTATCTGCGAGATCGTCAGGCTTTATGGCATATCGGTATCTATCATCTCTAACTGGGGTACGCAGTTTACATCACGTTTCTGGAGAGCTGTATAGCAGGACTTGGTACTCGGGTTGAGTTGAGCACAAAGTTTCACCCTCAGACGGACGGACAGTCCAAGCGCACTATTCAGATACTGGAGGATATGCTCCGCGCTTGTGTGATAGATTGTGGGGGTGCTTGGGACCAGTTTTGCCACTTGTAGAGTTTGCTTACAACAACAGTTATCAGTCCAGCTTTCAGATGACACCGTATGAGGCTCTGTATGGTAGGCGGTGCCGGTCCCCTCTGAGTTGGTTCGAGTTGGGAGAGGCTAGATTATTGGGCACGGACTTGGTTCAGGATGCCTTGGAGAAGGCTAAGGTGATTCGGTATAGAATTTGCATAGCCCAGTCCAGACAGAAGCGTTATACAGATCGAAAGGTTTGCGATGTTGCATTCATAGTTGGAGAGCGGGTGTTGCTCCGGGTTTCGCCTATGAAGGGCATTATGAGGTTCGAAGAGGGGCAAGCTAAGCCCAAGGTTTATTGGTCCCTTTAAGTTGTTGCTGCGAGTTGGGAAAGTTTCTTATGAGCTAGCCTTACCTCCCAGCCTAGCAGGATTTCATCTGGTATTTCATGTTTCGATGCTCCGGAAGTATCACGACAATCCGTCGCATGTATTGGATTTCAGCTTAGTCCAGTTGGACAAGGATCTATCTTATGTTGAGGAGCCAGTGGCTATTTTAGACAGGCAACTCAGAAAGCTAAGGTCAAAGGACATTGCTTCCGTGAAGGTTCAGTGGAGGGGACAACCGGTTGGGAAGGCGACTTGGGAGACCAAGCAGGATATGCGCAGCCGTTATCCTCATCTTTTCACCACTTCAGGTATGTATCTATACTCGTTCGAGGACGGACGATTATTTTAAGAGGGAGAGTATATAATGACCCGGCCGGTTGTTTTGAGAGTAATAGCTCGATCCCCTATTTTGCTGCTTCTCCCATATCTATTTCTACTATTACGACTTCCCGGGAGGTTTCATTTTGGGTTTTGGAGTGTTTTGGAACCATAAATTCATGGATTCATGATGTAAATGAGTATGGAATCATGAAATATAATCAATATAGGATAAGGAACACTTACCCCAATGTTTTCCCGTGAAAATTGCCCAAGAACAGTGCTCCAAAAATCCAAAACGAAATGAATGAAATGACCATTTTTGGTCCTAAGTTTCTGCCAATCCGTCACTAAAAGTCCATTTTCCGTCACTAAAAGTCCACCAGAAATTGCTCTACCAGCCTTCTTTTAATTGATAATAACTTTATTTACAAATGTCCAAATGATAAATGATTTAACTTTCTGGATACTAGAATCAACCGACTACAACTTTCATGTTTTGCAACTTTTCTGGTTCCTTATGAATTGCGAGATATAAGCTTCCAAAGTCGGCTCCATGCATCAGAATTTCTGGCGAAACCGCTCTACCAGCCTTCATTCAATCCATCATAACTTTCTGTAAAAATATCCAAATAATGAATGGTTTAACTTTCTGGAAACTAGAAACAAACGGCTACAACTTTCATGTTTCGACAATGTTCCGATTCCTTATGAGATATAAGTTTCCAAAGTTGGCTCCACACATTCTGGCGAAATTTCTGCAAATTTTCAGCAACCTTCTTTGTCCGAAATCCATTCCGTTTATCTTTCGAATTCCACCCGAGACCTTCGGGACCTTAACCAATTATTCCAACATGTCCCAAAATACAATATGAACTTAGTCGAGGCTTCAAACCACATCAAACAACATCAAAACGACTAATCGCACCTCAAATCAAAATCTATGAATTTTGAACTTTCAATTTCTACAAACAACACCGGAACCTATCAAATCCAGTCCAATTGACCTCAAATTTTGCATGCAAGTCATAAATGACATAACGGAGCTATAAAAATTTTCAGAATTGGATTTCGACCCCGATATCAAAAAGTCAACCCCTCGGTCAAACTTCCCAAAAATTCAACTTTCGGCATTTCAAGCCTAATTCCACTACGGACTTCCAAATAAACTTTCGATCATGCTCCTAAGTCCAAAATCACCATACAGAGCTGTTCGAATTAGGGCTGGCAAGTGGGCCGGTCCCGGGCCTAAACGGGCCAAGTGGGCCGGTCCAAACGGTCCCGATCCCAAATTAAACAGGCCAAACGGGCCCGGGCCTAAACGGGCTTTTTGTAGGGACCGGCCCGGGACCGTTTGGTCCCGGGCTAAACGGTCCCAGACCGTTTGGTCCCGGGCTAAACGGGCTAAGTGGGCCCAACATATTTAAAAAAAAAAAAAATTAAATAGATATTAGAGACAAAAGGATGTTAAAAAAAATATCTAAGACAATGCTTTGTAAATTTTATTATAGAATTGTGATCTAAATTTTAATATTCAATATTTAATATCAAATATATATAGCATATAAGATGTATATATAGTATATCGATATAAGATGTATATATAGTATATATATATATATATATATATATATATATATATATATATATATATATATATATAAGCTATATTCGATAAGCTATATATACATCTTATATATATATATATATACTTTTTAGTAGTAACATGAAATGACCAAAGTATGGTACTTCTTAGCTGGTATAAATATAGAATGATAGAAGATCAAGTTTTAGCTCAACTCAGATTACAGTTTCAACTAAAACTGAGTTGAGCTAAAACTTGATCTTCTATCATTCCATATTTATACTAGCTAAAAAGTACCATACTTTGGTCATTTCATGTTACTACTAAAAAGTATATATATACTAAGTGTATAGTATATAAGCTATATAAGATGTACATATAGTATAGTATAGTATATATATATATATAGCTTTTATATTATACACTTAGTAACAATAAAGTAAGCAATAGTAGCAATTATAGAAGAAAATTAGAGAGAGATTGTGATAGATTGATGATTTTGTAAGAAAAAATGAAAGAATGATGAGGTATTTATAGTTGAAAATAGGAAAAAAATGTAATTATAAAAAGTTTGGAGTTAAAACAAAGTTGGGGGGATTAAATGGCTATTTTATAAATAGCCAACGGCTATTTTGGCAGGTAAAATGGCCATATTTTAAATGCCATAACGGCTATAATGTGGTAGGTTTTTTTTAAAAAACCGGGCCGGTCCCGGGCTCTGGCGGACTAAACGGTCTCGGGCCTGACGAGCCCAAATCATAGGACCGGCCCACGAGACCGGTCCAGGCCCACTAAAATTGGGCCAAACGGTCCTGGCCCGTTTGGCCCGCGGTTCCGGGCCGGTCCCGGGCTTGGACCGGCCCACTTACCACCCTTAGTTGGAATCATCAAAATTCTATTCCGGGGTCATTTGCACATAATTCGACATCCGGTCACTATTTGAACTTAAACATTAAATTTTTTCATCAAAATTCTATATCTCGGGCTAGGGACCTCAGAATTTGATTCCGGGCATATGCCTAAGTCCCAAATCACGATACAGACCTACCGGAACTGTCAAAACACTGATCCGAGTCCGTTTGCTCAAAATATTGACCAAAGTCAACTCAGTTGAGTTTTAAAGCTCTAATTCACATTTTAATCCATTTTTCGCCTAAAAACTTTCCGAAAAATTTTACGGACTGTGCACGTAAGTCGAGGAATAATAAATAATGCTTTTCGAGGTCTTAGAACACAAAATTAATTATTAAATTTAAAAATAACATTTTGGGTCATCACACCAAGTATAGATCACATTACAAGCTCGAATTTCGAATCTTGAACCAGAAGTTCTGGGTTCTTTTCCCCAGCAGAGTCGCCAGAGCTGTCACACCCCTTTTTACCCCACAAAAGATATGTGTATGGATTGTTGTGGGTTAAAGAGATTTTTCAATTAAAGTGATAAATTTGAGTAGGGATTATTTTATTTATAGAGCCGCCACTTGGAATTGATTTTTTGGGTGTTCCAAGTCACCTTTTATTTGAATCCCTATTCAAAGGAAGATTTGATTCTTTTATTATTGTTCTGTGAAAACAAAGTCTGGGTAAGGAATTCTGTTGACCGGGGAGAAGGTGTAAGGCATTCCCCAAGTCCCGTGGTTCCAGCACAGTCGCTTTATTGATTACAACTTGGCTTGAATTAATTTTGGATAAACTGTGATTTATTGGTTTTCATATTTTATCTGTCCGCTTTTAATTATTAAAATATAAAATTATCTTTGAAACGAATCACGTGTGTGAATCCGTTTTGTTTATTATGCCAAAATCCTGTCACGCGTACGTGTACACAATTAATAGAATTTTATTATTAAGATTGTTTTGGCCATAGTTAACACATATTTCGGTTTTATTTTTGGAAATCACAAGTATGCCACGCGAACATATACATAATCGCGATAAACTAATTAAAGGCGTGCCTAAAACACTCTATCAGTGTTCATTATTCTTCCTATATATTTGAAATTATTGTAAGGTCATGAATTATGGAATTACTTGTAAAAGAAGTGCATGATTTTAGATATTTGAATAAATAAACCGTCATATACCAATACCCTACAATCCAACAATTGAAGCCCAAACTTATTAGGGTCCTAATCTTCCCAACTTTAAAGCAAATTTGAATACCATATTTTGAGAAACATGATTAAGTATATAGCATTTAAGGACTAATTTACATTATTATTTATAAAGTTTAAAGGCAAATAAATAAAATCACATGAAATAAGATTAAAAGAACAGAGGAAAGAATAAACCTTTAATGCAAAATTTCCAATTAAATGAGTTTTCAAGAACAGGTACAGTAACTCAGACGAACGTCGAACAAAAATAAGCGAACAAGAACATCAAAGCTAGTGAACGGAGCTCCAACGGAATCCTTGACCTCGACTATTGACTTCACTTTTTAGCGTATAAAAAGGGTTGTTATGAAGTATTTTTGTTGTCTTTTGGTTGATGAATGGCTAGAATTTTCGAAAAGAAGAGATGAAGAAAGAATGACATGAGTAGAAATTCCTTTAGCATAAAAGAAGAAAACAAAATTCTATCAATTCCCTCCTCTCTTTTTTTCTTCTCTTTCTCCTCACATTTCTCTTCTATTTATAGAAAATAAATTCAGAATTGTTTCAGTTTTTATTTTATTTTATTTTATTATTTTATTATTTTTTAATTAAAAAGAATTCCCACTTCCCATTTTTCTTCTTTTTTTAAAAACAAATAATTCCCCACTTTCCTTTACTTTTATTTTTTAATTTCTCACTTTTTTTACTTTACTTTTTTTATTTTCCACTTACTTTATTTTTCTTTTTTTAATTTTCACTTTTTTTACTTTTCTTTTTTTAATTTTTACTTACTTTTACTTTTTTTTAAAAAATTTCAGCTACCTTTACTTTTATTTTTTTTAATTTTCACTTTCTTTTACTTTTTAAAAAAAAATAATTTCCATCTACTTTTACTTTTAATTTTTTATTCCATACTTTTAATTTTCCTATTATTTTATTTTCATCCGAAAATTATTTTTTTTTAATTTTTTCAGTTTTTTTATTTTTTTATTTTAAAATAAAGATAAAAAATAAAAATAATACTAATATTAATAATTTGACCTTTTAAATTATTTTTAATTCTTACCCTATATTAAAAAAAATATAATAAAGCTAAAAAATCTATATTAAATTTCTAAAAATATTTACATAGTAGAAGGTTGTAAAAATTCAAATATTGTCAAAAATTAGGTGCTCACAATCACTATTGCAAAATATGTCGTTGAACATGTCATTAAGCATTTGAGAGGAAGATCATAGAGGAGGTTATGGAGTTACAATCATAACTCCATAATAATTAAAGTATTGGGAGTTATGGAGATAATGGATAAGAGTAGACATCCACCATAATTTATTTTTTTTATAACGCTTACGACTAATAGCTTCATTTTTTTTGTTTTTTCCTCTTTTGGGAAGACGTACTTGATTTGAAATGTTGGGTGTGCGAACAAAGCCCCACATTGATAGCTGAAAAGATTGGGAGGCTACATATAAGGGGTAGGGATCTCTTAATGGTGTGAAACCTTTTGGGAAAAACCGTGCAGGCTTGGCCCAAAGCGGATAATATCACACCATATTAAGAGTGTATTTGGGCTAGTTTAGCCCAACAAATGGTATCAGAGCCCGAATTTGGCAGGAGGAGTATGAAAATGACAAAGTGATGGTGCGGGGCGGTGCGCACACAAGAATCTAGTTGCAGGCTTCGGTTGCCATAATACTCTAACAATGTGAGTGACACACTGTGGATCTCGAAAATTGACCCGTGGATCGTGGCAATGGGCCACATGAAACTTAATTCGAGGGGAAGACTCGTGAATCGTGGTAGTTAACCACGTGAAACTTAGTTCGAGGGGGGAGATTCTTGGGTGTGCGAACAAAGTCCCACATTGATAGTTGAAAAGATTGGGAGCCTACATATAAGGTATAGTGATCTCTTAATGGTGTGAGACCTTTTAAGAAAAACTATACGGGTTTCGCCCAAAGCGGACAATATCACACCATATTAAGAATGTATTTGTGCTAGTTTAGCCCAACATGTATCCAAATAGATGGCTTTTGAAGGTGAAGGTTACCGCGAAAAATTTCCTGCCATAATCTTGTTAATATTTGAAAAATAGAGGTACTGGTGCAGCAACTCCGAAAGGTTGTTCTATTCGGGAATTTAGGATCTATGCTTATTTTTAATATTCTGAAATATTTCGTCGATTACTACGCCCTTCCTCGTCTCTGGGTGTCTAGGTATCCACCGTAAGCATTTCCTTGTTTGAACCTCGCCCTTCACTTTTAGCGTGATGCCATCCTAATGTGCTGCTAAATGGATGGATCTTGTCAACATCTGTGAATAATAATCATAATTCATAGATCGAAATCGAAAAAATTGGATTGCATTGACTAATTGGGTGATGAGAAAGATATCAATCTTTGTTTTTATTAGGCAAAATACATAATTACCCATCGACCTTGCAGCGAAATCCCTGTTACACACCTCTTGTTCGCGAAAAACCTTTTACATACTCAACCTTTCAAAAGTATGTCTAAGACACACCACTTTTGTGTTTGACCAATTTTTTAGATAACGTGAAGGTCACGCCCTAATAGGGTCGTGACACTTGTCATTGACTTTAAAAAGGAAAAAATATATTAGAAATTACAATTAAAACCCATCTTCTTCATCTTTCCATTTTCTATCTTAAGCACCATGGTTGCTGCCACCTAGTTATTTTTGAGAAAGTTTACAACAACACCAAAATTCAACCACACCATCTAAACAGCTAGCTGAAAATAATCGAGCAACAAATTCAGTTCAACAACCCAATAATCAACAAGACCCAATTGATTTTTCAAGCTTTTTTCCATACTACAACAATGGTGGATTTTATATTTTTTCACACAACCTTCAATACTATTGTTAAAGCTTTTAAATCTATCACAAATAAATAGTTTTCACAATATTTGGACAATAAACCAACAAAAACCGTTCAATTTTAGATCTAAAATTTTATGTTCTTTTAAAAATTCTATTTGGGAAAGAAGATGGGAAGAAAATGAGGGGGAGAGTGGTGAGGAAGAAGACCAGAGGGAGGGGGAGGGGTTCCTGTGGGGAGGTGAGACAAATAATGGATTTTTTTATGGGTTTCAAGCATTTTTTTTTTGTGTGTGTAAACACGCAAGTGCTATCTGGTCAAAAGTAGTGTGTCTTAGACACACTTTTGAAATGTTGAGTGTGTAAAAGGTTTTCGGTGTGTAACAGGGATTTCGCTGAACGATTGATGGTAAACTATGTATTTTGCCTTTTTATTAATCAAGAGTTATTCCGCGACTGTTCCCAAAAAGGGGAGGGGGAGGGGGAGGGGGTGTTTATTATTATAGTCAATGTAAGAACATTCTTGAATAATCCTGGAGACTATTTTGCAATTTCCACCACTAGAAGTCTAAAATTGATATATATATGAATGAACCAAATTCCTGTGCAATTCTATTTTTAATTTATGGATACCAATCCCGACATTGGATTGAAGTGCGAGGTTGTAAAATGTCCAGGTGGCAGTAATATGAAAGTGAAAGTGCTATGAATATACTACTCCAGTGTTTATTTGTTGAGCAAAAGCTGTACTTCGAGTAGTTAAGGGCGGAATTGATGTGACTGTCATACCTTTAACTTGTGCAAAGTGATAGTGTTGATTTCATAAGTCCAATGTAGTAGAACCAAATATTGTCACCTAGCTTACAGCTAATTGCTTATTTTGTCCGTCTTTGACTTGATTCTAACAAGTTCATCTAAAGTAGAAATTGTTCCGGAAAAAAGTGAAAATATATTTTCCTATTTCTTTTTTGAGTTCTGAACTTGTGTTAGTTTGATAATTTATGCAAATAAAATACCCTTTTTTTCTTCAAAAGTTTGAAAATTATCACTCCTTTTTACCCCGAAATATATACTCTCTCCGTTTCAATTTATATGAACATGTTTGACTGGGCACGGAGTTTAAGAAAAAATAAAAACTTTTGAAATTTGTGATCCTAAACAATTCAAAAAGGGCCCCAGAGTATTTGTGTGGTTATAAAAGCTTCTCATTAAGGGTAGATTTGTAAGTTGAAGCAAAATTATTTTCAAATTTAGAAATGAGTCATTCTATTTGGAACAGACCAAAAAAAAAAAATAGGTTCACATAAACTGAAACGGAGGGAGTATATGTTATGGATTATTGTGGATTAAAGAGTTTTTCCAATTAAAGTGACAAACTTGAGTAGAGATTATTTTATTTACAAAGTCGCCACTTGGAATTGATTTTTCGGTGTTCCAAGTCACCTTTTATTTGAATCCCTAGTTAAAGGAAGGTTTGACTCTATTATTATTGGTCTGCGAAAATAAAGTTGGGGTAAAGAATTCTGTTGATCGATGAGAAGGTGTAAGGCATTCCCTGAGTCTCGTGGTTCTAGTACGGTCGCTTTTTGACTACAACTTGGCTTGAATTAATTTTGGACAAACTGTGATTTATTGGTTTTCGTATTTTATCTATCCACTTTTATTTCTTAATTATTAGAAATATTAAAGAATATTTTGAATAATAAAATGCCATAACCACTCTACGCAAGCGAATGTGCGAGGTAAAATTTATTAATTGTCATAACAGCGCTACGCAAGCGAATCCTCAGTCATGACAAAGGATTATTAATACGTTGTTACTTTTGAAAAAATATTACTACACTCGTGCTTTGAGAAAATTAATTTTGAAATTTATTAAAGGTCAACTATCGCGCTACGCAAGTGAATACGCGATTATAGCAAAGAAATATTTTTTAACTAAAACTATTGGATATGGTATGAAATTATTAAATTAATTAAATGTCAAACATCACGCTACGCAAGCGAGTCCGTGAAGTTAAAGCGCGCCTACTAGTTGCCTAGCGTTTAAAATTAATAAGAAGGAAATGAGCTAATTTAATTAGTAACAAAAATCTGATTTTTTATTATTGTTTTCTTGCCTTATTGTTGGGAAAAGTTATGCAAATAAATGTTGGATCAACTCTATCTATTTTAAAGAAATGGGTCAACTTCTTGTTAAAGGATAAATGGGTCAGCTTATGGATTATAGAGTTGTTGGGTTACTGGAATTTATTATAAGAAAATGGGCCAGCTATTTTAAGAAGAAAAGGGAGTTGGTATCGGGCCTGCTGATACTATTTTTATTTGGCCCATTATTTAATTTGTTAGCAGGTGGTTAAAGTCCCACTTATTATCACCTTATAATAAACCACATCCTCTTTCATTAATTTGGACAAAAATGATCCTTTCAACATATTCATGTCTTCTAGAATGGCTTAATTTAAACCCAAAAATTTAACACTACTTGTGAGGAAAAACGGTAGAAAGAACACTAAATGTTCAAGTGCAATTTCATAGTGAACAATTTAAATCAACAGATACGACAATGGACTACACGAGAGGCTAGTTATTATTCCCATAGCCTAAGGTAACCAAACTCTTTTCATTGCTAAAATCACCTTCTACTTCATCGTTATCTCTTTTTGGCGTACATCTTTGTCACAACCCAAAATCCAACTAGTCGTGATAGAACCTAACCCAATCCGCTAGGTAAGTCAACTAATAATTATCCAATTCTAATAATATTTAATAAGACAATTAAGTAAAAGAAAATATCTAAATCTTATACATTCCCCAAGGAGTGATAGTACAAATCATGAGCTTCCAAGATTAGAATTTACAAAGCTGGTATGAAATAAATACATCATCTGTTCGAAATGTACATAAACAGATTTTTATGAATCTAAGGATACCATGAACGAGAGGCAGCTACAACCGGAACGCATGTACGTCTTCAATTCCAGCTCCCGTCGATCACAGTAACATCAACATCCAACATCTGCACGCAAGGTGCAGAAGTGTAGTATGAGTACAACCGACCCCATGTACTCAATAAGTAACAAACCTAACCTTAGTTTGAAAGTAATAACGAGCTGGAACAAAGGTCGGGTCCAACACCAATAGCCAACAACAGTCCATAACAACGTAAAGCAAGGAATAAAAGAAGTAACTCAGAGATAGAATGCTCAGCTTAATTATGATTTCTGAAAAATAGTTCTGTCTTTCAAGTATATCACTGAAAACCCAAGTCGTTTACCGAAGTTGCCAAAAATATGAGTAAGTTTGAAAATAGTAATTTTTCCCAAAAATCCTTTCAACAATAGATAAGATGTTCTATTTTTCTTTCCAGATAACAAGTGTAAAATACATCTCTATGCCCATATGTCAACATGTGTGAGAAGTCATGAATGACGTGATATCGAACATCATGAGAAAAATACATCTCTAAGCCTGTATGTCATGTGTACATGTCAATGCAATGTATCTCAGAGATGAACTCATGTACTCACACTCTCAGAGTACTCAATCTCGCTGTCTCACATTTTTCACTCATTATGCTCAATCACTCAGTACTGTATATGGCCAATCCGGCCCAGGGAAGATCCATCCCAGAATATATACATCAACTGACCATCAATCACTCAGTACCGAGTAGGGCCAATCCAGCCCGTGGAGAAGATCCATCCCTAAGTATAAATGCTTCGGACAAGATCCATGTCCAGGGAAGATCTATCCCTCAATATAAATCAACCACGCTCACTGGGGGTGTGTGCAGACTCCAGCGGGGCTCCTTCAGCCCAAGCGCTAAAATTCGCACAGACAACTCACGTGCTGCACGGACAACTCACGTGCTATAGTATCAATATCTCAAAATCAGGCCCTCTGCCTCACTCAATCATCAACCTCTCTAGTCTCTCGGGCTCATAATGACATGAACTAGCCCAAAATGATGATATGATGTATCAATAAATAATAAGAGAGATTGAGATATGATATGCAATGAAATAATATGACTGAGTATGACATTGCAATGTAAGCAAATAACTCAACAACAGTAATGACCTCAGTGGGTCCCAACAGAATAAACATGTAGCTAGACATGGTTTCTAACATGAATCAGCTCGATAACTCTAGTACGTAGAGATTTCATGAACATAGATAAGTTCAGGTAACTACACAGTACCACAGAAATAATGGAGTCACAGTTCACACAGTGCACGCCCACATGCCTGTCACCTAGCATGTGCGTCACCTCAACACCAAACACATAACACCTATAGTCAGGGTTCTTACCCTCAGCTCCAAGATTAGAAGAGTTACTTACCTCGAATAAACCGAATCCAATGTCGAGCAAGCTAAACAATGCTCCAGAAATTCCATTATGTGCGTATCGACTTCTGAACAGCTCGAATCTAGTCATAATTAATTTGATTCAGTCCACACAACTTATAGGAATTAATTCCATATCAAAATACTAATTTTTCCCATAAAATCAGAAATTACACTCAAAAATCGCCAGTGGGGTCTACATCTCGGAACCCGACAAAAGTTACAGAATATGAACCCTCATTCAACCGCGAGTCCAACTATACCAAATTTACCAAATTACGACAACAACTCGACCTTCAAATCCCCAAATCTCATTTTCAAATCCCCATACCCAAATCCTCTAATTTCACCTCAAAAACACGTAATCTAGTCGAAAGATTCAAGCATAATCCAATATTATTGACTAGTAATGATCACAAGTGACATACCTCAAGTTTTCCCGTGAGTTCTCTCTGAAAATTGCCTCAAAATCGTGTTGGAAATGTCCAAAAATGGTAAAAACTCGGAACCCCTTCGAAATGTATATTGCCAGGGGTTCCGCACCTACGACTCACTTAGCCGCTTCTGCGGTCTCGCAGGTGCGAGAAACCAACCGCTTCTGCAGTTTGACAAGGCCTTCACTGCCTCCACTTTTGCGCCTCAGAAAGTGCTTCTGCGGGCTCGCACTTGCGAGGCTCAGTCCGCTTCTGCGGAGCTGCCTCACCAAGCGCCCTTGCGCTTCTGCGATCAAACTCCCGCAGGTGCAACCCGCTTCTGCGGTCCCCCTGCCCGCTTCTTCGATCATATCCCCAGCCCACGTCTGGCCGCATCTGCGATGGACAACTTGCTTCTGCGAGCTCGCACCTGCAAGAAAATGTCCGCAGGTGCGATTGCACCAGAAGGCAGAATTCTCAAATTTTCTCTAAGTCCAAATTTTGATCCGTTAACTATCCGAAACTTACCCGAGGCCCCCGGAACCTCAACCAAATATACCAACAAGTCATAAAACATTATACAAACTTAGTCGAGACCTCAAATCACATCAAACAATGCTAAAACCACGAATCATACCCCAATTCAAGCTTAATGAAACTAAGAATTTTTAACTTCCACATCTAATGTCGAAACCTATCAAATCAAGTCCGATTAACCTCAAATTTTGTACACAAGTCATAAATGACATAACTGACCTATTCAAATTTCCAGAATCGAATTACGACCCCGATATCAAAAATTCAACTCCCCGGTCAAACTTCCAAGCTTAAATTTCTATTTTAGCCATTTCAAGCCTAATTTAACTACGGACTTCCAAATAATTTTCTGGACAAGCTCCTAAGTCCAAAATAACCATACGGAGCTATTAAAATCATCAAAACTCTATTCCAGGGTCATTTACACATAAGTCAACATCCGGTCAATCTTTTCAACTTAAGTTTTTATCTTGGAGATTAAGTGTCTCAATTCACTTCAAAACATCACCGGACCCGAACCAATTACCCCGGCAAGTCATACAACAATTGTAAAGCATAAATTGAGTAGTAAATAAGAGAACAGGGTTGTAATACTCAAAACGACCGGCCGGGTCGTTAAGTTCTCTCCCACTTAAACATACGTTCGTCCTCGAACATGCCAAGAGTTGTTTCCAAGCCATCAAATCACTATTCCATCTTACCATGCACGTACTCGGGGGTGATCCCACGCTACCCTATTCTATATAGGCCTGACAACACAACATAACTGAAAGTTATAAATTTAACCTTAGCCCATAAACATTGGAATTCAATTTCCAACATTCAGAATTTCTTTTCAAGACACGAATCTTACATCTACATGCTGTATGAGTCTGAACAAGCGGTATCAAGCCATAACCATAACCCCAAATATAATCACATAACATACTACACAACTCGTATGCTCGCAACACCATTCCCGACCACAGTAGCTACTCAAAACTAACCTGGTACTAATATTAAACACCATATCAAGCCAAACCTCGTTCCAAAACCTTCATACACTATTTATAATAAAAGAAACACGCGGAATCTCATAACCCCTTATCAGATCTACAAGTCATGGAACTCTCTCGCCCCAACCAGAACCATAATCACTTTCTTAGCCAACTTTCAA
Organism: Nicotiana tabacum; assembly: GCF_000715075.1. Classification (NCBI taxonomy): domain Eukaryota; kingdom Viridiplantae; phylum Streptophyta; class Magnoliopsida; order Solanales; family Solanaceae; genus Nicotiana; species Nicotiana tabacum. Next base: position 136,356,289 of record NC_134096.1, on the reverse strand, counting down.
TGTCATCCTCCAAAATATACTGTAATCAAACCTGATAGTACCTATTCTAGGTCCAATGACCATGTATTATTAAACACAACTATCTCACAGACATGCCACACCAATATAACTCAAGCCACAACTGCGTAATCCGTGTACCCCAAAAAGGAAAATGTCTCAAAGAAGAGAACCGTATTGCAAGTTCAACAAGCACCACCATAACTGCAATGCTATAAGCTCATCATATATAGTAGAACCAAGACACACGAATCTAACAATGCTAACCAGCTCTTCTAGAGTTCACATTAACATCAACCGCACGGCATGGTCACATGCCTTCAGTCCCAGCATATCATACATGCGCAATTAAACAATTACACATGTATATGATAATGAAATAAGATTCTCATGCTCCTGGACTGATATAAATAATATGCCATAGTGTAGGCATGTGCAAAGTCTGCTATCACAACTTAAATCGGCAAGTTAACGCAAAAATAGTAACTACCAAGTTTTCTCAGGGAATTAGCCTCTTTATAACCTCAAGTATAGCCCAGATAGTTCTCCACAAAGGTACGAATACGAGAAACGTTATAACTTTATGTTTAACAGTCAACTCTAGGCATATTATAGCCTAAGCATTCTTCCGAGTATAAATACTTGCCTCGATGCCCGCACATGGGCTCAAACCTCACCTATATGCACACTCATAGCGCATAGCTATCACAAATAATTAACGCAACTAGTGCCTCCACCGAGTTTAAATAAAATACTCACCTCAAACAGGTCGTAACCCTGAAATAATATGCTTATGAGAACTCCCAGTCTCCAAATTCATAGGACACATGAATCATCATAACTGATCCCAATTCTAGCATTCAAATGACTAACACATCTTTCATGCACGATCATCCCACGATGAATACTTCCATAATTCTCCCGTACCACATAGCAATAATTTGAATATCAACAGTCTATCAACCAATGTGAGTACTGCAATACCGATGTACATTCGTAAGTCAAAACAGAATGTCCCTTCTGAAATGCGCACCCTTCTCCAAAATTACCGAGCAATTATAACATTCGTCTAAATAACTGAACTGCCATCTTGTACATGTAAATCTTAACCCCGCGCAACACACCACATCTATCATGCCATCATGTGAAAAACACGAGATTCTCATTATCGACTCTAAGTCACCAACAAATTACATACCCGGTCAGTTAGAAACCTTTCTCTTGCTTCCTTCCAGGAGGAAATCATAATACACAACATGTCCCCCACACCGGCAGAAAAATATCTGGTTCGAACCATGATAGAAACCATCACGAGCTCTTAAAAACCCATTTGTACATAACCGATCTATTAGAGGTGAATCTCCCTATCTCTACCAAGCCACACAGGTCACCAAAACATCTGTAGAGCTTCACCACATCATAATTACCCAAAAGAACCTAGCATACCATTACCATACTTGTCTAGCCTACTACCCAGTTGTCCTATTTTCTCCGAGTTTCTTCTGAATTACTCTCAACTTGACACTTCTCCTTGTTAGAACAATACGATCCTTACCCAAAGCTCACTACAAGACATCCTAACATAAAATCACATCGTCCTAAGGCTCATAAGTTACTATATTTTTCTTAAGCACCCCCATAAGTACCACAACCGAAACGCCCACTCTGAAAATACCTTATGTGAATTTAAAATTGTTCATTTACCTTTCTTTTACTGGAATATAGAATCCATAGTCATACAGAATTATCGCAAGTCCGGTACCATTAAATGTAAATCTTAGATTCTATCCATACACAAATCCGGAAAAATTCTCGTTTGCTACATATAATTCTCGAACCCATTAGAACTTTCTCGAGAGTCGCCCACTTTGCTCAAATCTAAATTGCACCGCCCAAATGGGCTGAAAGACATGTGCCCCATTAGCACAATAACACTCAAAGAGGTAACCCTGCCTTAACACCACCGATCAAATCATACTCCGTGCGCACTACATCATTCATAAATAACAACTCACTCATCCCATGATTTTCATATACTCAAAAGCGCAATATAACCCGTATTTAGGAATTTCAGTACTCGAGTCATCCTCGATCTCAACCTCTGCAAGTCATAACTAATCCAAAAGTATGCCTCAGACCAAAACTAAAATATAACATATAATTATGAATTGAATTGTCAATAGCAGGCTCCCCCACTTGGCTCAAAGACATAGATTAAAATACTCGATAACTCATAATACCCATACTCTATTACTGCCATAATACCGTAGTGAGTTCAACAAAAAATCTTCTCAAGCTCATACAACGCCAACCATAAAAATACCTCAATCATCCGCTAAGCTCGCATTCATTCTCTTGACACTCAAGTCAACTTTCTCAACCAGATTCAAATTCAAATCTCAACACATACGCCCCGCTGGCTTAAAAGAAACTCCCCACTCACATTATAAGGAACACACCTATGTAGATTACTCAACCCACCTACTTAGCCTCAAATTGCTATCTTGTTATACCCTTTCGCAGTCACAATTACTATGCAATCACTTAATCTTTCTGAGTCCAAACTCATTAACAAGACATGAGAATTTAATTTGTCCCAAAATTTAACAACGTGAAAGAACCTTTAAAACATTCATACTCGAGATTGTACGTCACATCAAAACGAAAATCAAGCACCCAATGACCCTCTTTACATTCCAAGGAAACAATTCTCGTCACATTTAAACCATCTTAACACATCCCATAGTTATATCATACTTATCATATAGCCATTCAACCGCTCATAGACCCACAAATTCCATTCATAGGGACATTATCGGACATATGAATCCAAACATACAAGTTCACATAACTAAAGCTATCGAGCCTAAGCCGCGGTCTAAACCTAGCCTCAAGTCCTCCAGACTGGTCCATCACCAAAACACAGAATACACATCTCGAACCTCGTTCATAGAATCATAAGCCGACGATACACAATTGATATCGAGCGCACACATGCGCACACGAATGCGTGGAAGGAATTCAAAGAGTTATGTTTCAAGCTAAATCAATTCCGCATGACAAGGAAAGAAAGATGGAAAATTATCCTAAATGCCCTGTAGCCTCTCGAAGATAAGTATGGATGTCATCATACCGATCCGCAAGACTCTACTAGTCACTTGATTATGACTTGTAGAACCTATGAACCTAGAGCTCTGATACCACCTTGTCACGACCCAAAATCCAGCTAGTCGTAATGGCACCTAACCCAACCCGCTAGGTAAGCCAACTAATAACTATCCAATTCCAATAATATTTAACAAGACAATTAAGTAAAAGAAAATATCTAAATCTTATACATTCCCCAAGGACTGGTAGTACAAATCATGAGCTTCTAAGATTAGAATTTACAAAAATGGTATGAAATAAATACATCATATGTTCGAAATGTACATAAACATATTTTTATGAATCTAAGGCTACCATGAACGAGAGGCAGCTACAACCAGAACGCATGTACGTCTTCAATTCTAGCTCCCGTCGATCACAACAACATAAACAATGAACATCTATACACAAGGTGCAGAAGTGTAGTATGAGTAAATCCGACCCCATGTACTCAATAAGTAACAAACCTAACCTTAGGTTAAAAGTAGTGACGAGCTGGAACAAAGGTCGGGTCCAACACCAATAGCCAACAACAATCCATAACAACGTCAAAGAAGGAATAAAAGAATTAACTCATAGATAGAATGCTCAGCTTAATCATGATTTCTGAAAAATAGTTCTGTCTTTCAAGTATATCAGTGAAAACCCAAGTCATTTACTGAAGTTGCCAAAAATATGAGTAAGTTTGAAAATAGTAATTTTTCCCAAAAATTCTTTCAACAATAGATAAGATGTTCCATTTTTTTTCCAGATAACAAGTGTAAAATACATCTCTATGCCCATATGTCAACATGTGTGAGAAGTCATGAATGACGTGATATCGAACATCAAGAGGAAAATACATCTCTATGCATTTATGTCATGTGTACATGTCAATGCAGTGTATCTCAGAGATGAACTCATGTACTCACACTCTCAGAGTACTCAATCTTGCTGTCTCACACTTTCCACTCATCATGCTCAATCACTCAGTACTGTATATGGCCAATCCGGCCCAGGGAAGATCCATCTTGGAATATATACATCAACTGACCATCAGTCACTCAGTACCGAGTAGGGCCAATCCAGCCCGTGGGGAAGATCTATCCCCAAGTATAAATGCTTCGGACAAGATCCATGTCCAAGGAAGATCTATCCCTCAATATAAATCAACCGCACTTACTGGGGGTGTGTGCAGACTTCGGAGGGGCTCCTTCAGCCCAAGCGCTAAAATTCGTATGAACAACTCACATAATGCACGGATAACTCACGTGCTATAGTATCAATATCTCAAAATCAGGCCCTCGGCCTCACTCAGTCATCAACCACTCCAGTCTCTCGTGCTCACAATGACATGAACTAGCCCAAAATGATGATATGATGTATAAATAAATAACAACAGATACTGAGATATAATATGCAATGAAAGAATATGACTGAGTATGACATTGCAATGTAAGAAAATATCTAAACAACAGTAATGACCTCAATGGGTCCCAACAGAATAAGCATGTAGCCTAGACATGATTTCTATCATGAATCACAACTCGATAACTCTAGTACATAGAGATTTCATGATCATAGATAAGTTCAGGTAACTACGCAGTACCACAAAAATAACGGAGTCACAGTTCACACGGTGCATGCCCACACGCCCGTCACCTAGCATGTGCGTCACCTTAACACCAAACACATAACACGTATAGTCAAGGTTCATACCCTCAGCTCCAAGATTAGAAGAGTTACTTACCTCAAACAAACCGAATCCAATGTCGAGCAAGCTAAACAATGCTCCAGAAATTCCATTCTGTGCGTATCGACTTCTAAACAGCTCGAATCTAGTCACAATTAATTTGATTTAGTCCACACAACCTAAACATCATTTAAATGTGTCATTAACTAAAAGAAAAAGTTCAACTAACTATTATACATGCTTGATACTAAAAAGAAAACAGATCATACACAAGCATATTACTTTTAAGGTGACGAATATACTAAAAGGATTCGAATAACTTAATTTCCATTCACTCTTGATCCAAAAGTAGTACAACAGTTGAGGAAATTACCTGGATAGCAGAAAGAAAATGTCAACAAATGAGGGACTGAATTTCAGCAACAAAAAGCAGCAAAAACAACCACAATCCAGCAGCAAATAAGTGTTAAAACAGCTCAGAAATCTTGACAAAAATAATAATTTTGAGAGAGGCGAAACTCAAAACCAAGCTCTAAAGACACGTCTATTTTTCTAATGATTTTACACTCGAAGAATCACTCATAAAAGCTCCCAATTTCAGCTTACTATTGGATGTTCAGCTGCTGATTTTTCTCTCAAGTTTTTGTGCGTTCAAACAGCTCTAAAAGATGTGTCCTAGATTGTATAAGAATGAGATCTTCAAGTAGGAAAAATAAGTCCTTTTGGACAGATTTTGGTTCACCAAAAATCTGTTCAAAAGGACTAACTTTTGTGTGCCAAAACAATTCTCTTTTCAGCAAATTCTAACACAAAATAGGGTAGTTGTATTTTCCAGCATGCTTAAAATAGTAAAAGTAAACAACTATGAACTAAACCTTTTTTAATTTCAACTTTTATCAACACATACTCAAACTTAATCCAATCATGAAATTGATAAAGCAAAAAAAAGATTTCAATTGGAACTAAACCAAATATCCAATGAACTAGATTAAATAAGTTTGATTTATGCAACTAACAGAAACGACAATTGAAATTAGGAAACACCGCCTAAAACATAACTTAAATGACCATTGGTAAGCTATTAAACAACAATTAATATCAGCTTAAACAAATGACTAACTAAATGACGATTCAACGACACTAAGATCAATTTGGTCGATGACAAATTAATAAACAACTAGGATAAATAAAGACGACTAATCAACAATCATATTATCGATCAAAACAAATAAACAAAAACCAGAAACTAAAAGCAAAATTCAGAAACTAAAAGAAAAATAAAAAAGAGTTAGGGGTTGTACCAAACAAACCTAGTTGACTGTCCTTAAATCTCAAGGGCGATGCAAACCGCAACAAATCGACCGCTCGAGCACTATTTTCTCAATGGCATGTGCTGGAAAAAACAAATTTCGGCATTATCGGGGTTAATTCCAAATTATGCCAAAGAGAAAATGGTGTTGTGAGGTCATCTTTATGTTATAAGAAGAGTTACATAGGTTGTTTGGGTGGTGGAGCAGTGGCATGGTCGCGACAGCGGGGGTGGTCGCGGCAGTAGGGTGGTCGGCCAGAGTTCGACCGGATTTTGGAAGGGTTTGAAGGTTTTGGGACGTGGAATAGAGAAGAGGAGAGTGAGAGGAGGCCGGCGGTGTGATTTTTATGGGGTTTGTAGGTGGTAGACAACCACTAGGGTTTTGTCCAAGGTTAGATCTACGGATTTAGGGAGGGTTTTGAAAGTTTTGAGGTTTGGAATCAAAAAAATGAGAGTGAAGAGAGAAGAATGGTGTAAATTTTGTGGTATTTGGATGAAGGTCGGCCGGTGGTGGCGATTTTCGGCCGACAGAGAGGGGCGGCGGATGGTTGGTCTTGAAGAAGAGAGGAGAGAGTGTGAAGAGAGAGGAAGAAGAGGGCAAATAAGGGGGAAATAGGGCAAAATTTTGGGGAATGATGGCTTTAAATACCTGAGATAATGAGAAAGTAGAGCCGTTGGATCAAATGATATTGAATGGATGAGATTTAATCTTACCTCACTTATCAAAATGACATCATTTTGAGTCATCTCTTAGACCAATGGTCTGGACCGGGTATGGGCCGCCGATTTTGTCTTTAAAATAGAAAGCTCAGTCCCTTAACCCTCTTTATAAACTAATTAAACTAAAATATAATTCTAAAAATCTGCAAATAACACACAAAATGATTATATAAAATATAATATAAAAGAAAAAACAAAAATTAGGCATTTACAGTTGCCCCTCTTTGCTCGAGAACATGAAGAGTTTTCGTGCAAAGATAGTAAATGTCGTGACTAACTTTTGCTCGCCTATGACTCTAATGAAAGCATTTTTTTGAAAAAAGGTGACCAAACATTGCTTACGAGGTTGCCTACATGACCTTGGCTATAGAGGAATTAGGTCAATGTAGTTCTGGAAAAATTTGGTAGCTGGGACTACCGGACATTGGAGTTAAGGCTATTGTTGTTGTTGTTACTGTTACTTGATACTGTTATTGTTACTTGCTGCTTACATCAAAAGAAAAAGAGAAGAGAACTACATATGCCTGCAAGCTAAGAGTTACAAAATTCCTATCTATGTGTCTTTTGGAGTCAAATCTTGATTTGACCTGCTAGCTTGTGTTGACCTTAAATTGGATCTTGATGTTCTTTGAAGAAAAGATTATGACTCAATCTCCGTTGCTTGCTTTCCTGATCCAAAATTGAGAAGATGAATCTTGAGACGCTGAGTTACTGATATATTATCAAAACTAACTCCAACAATCTTTTGATAAAAAATCTTCTTTCTTCTGATGAGAACTAAAAACGGCAAGCTTTAATCGCCACAATATGTGCCTTACGGCAGGGTCCTGCAAAGCCATCAAAGATGAGCAAAACAATCAAAAATTTTCTGCCCCAGTTTGGCACTAGAAAATTTTTGTGAGTTATTAGAGAAAGCTATAAATTATCTGATTTGTTGAAAGGAAGACAAAGACAGTAATATAAACTAGCTATCTGAATATATGCAACCACAAGGTAGTACCCTGTGTTACCAAAGGAAATAGAATTAGAGGATGGTACCCTGTATTACCAAAAGGGAACCTAACCAGGGATTAACACCCTGTATTACTAGAAAGGAATGTAACCAGGGGTGGCCATTTGGATTTTCACCCATAAGACTCTCTTATTTCTCTACTCACTGTCACCTTACGGTGCCCATACGGGTTTTCACCGATAAGACTCTCATTTATTTTTCTTTTTTCCCTTTTTTCTCTTTTTATTTTGTTTTTCGCCACCCTTGACTAAGATACTGCATGCGGTAGGCAGTATATCACCCTTGGCATAGTAACTTTAACATTCTCAAAGATCGATCAGAAGGTCTTAATGGGAAAAGGTGAAAGGAACCTTGAACTGAATTACAACTTTTGGAACCTTTTTATAGAATTACCATAAAAATAAAACAAACTTCTGTCCCAGTTTTGGAGTATTGGGGATTTGGGATTTTTTGTTTTGATGAGACCGAACCCAGGGTAAAGGTTCCTACGTATCCTTTCGGAATCAGGTCGAACATAGTTCACTAACTCAGAAGATTTGTTGTTTGATTTTTTTTTCTTTTTTTCTTTTTCATTTTTGCTTTTACAAGTACACAGGTTCCAAAAAGAAGGAAAACAAAGAAGACAAATACGGCTCAAAAGGGTTAACAAAAAGGGTGACACCTATTTGGGATAGCGAGCAATGATAGCCTTCGTCATCTCGATCTAAGAAAATCATGCGTGAAAGTTCTATAGTAGGTATATATCAAACATAATATCTTTTGACTGCATCTACGTTAATAGTCATGTATTGTACCCGTCCTTCTTCATCTACCAAGTGCAAGGCCCCTTTTGGTAACACTTTCTTGATTATGTAGGGTCCTTGTCAGTCCGGGGTGAACTTTCCTTTAGCTTCTACCTGGTGCGAAAGGATGCGTTTCAAAATAAGCTGGCCTACCTCAAAGTGCCTTGGGCGCACTTTCTTGTTATAAGTGCGTGCCATTCTTTGCTGGTATAACTGGCCAAAACACACTACTGCTAGCCATTTTTCATCAATTAGCATTAGTTGTTCTAATCGAGTCTTGACCCACTCAGTGTCTTCAATCTCCGATTCCACAATGATTCGAAGAGAGAGAATTTTGACTTCAGCCAGTATTACAACTTTCGTTCCGTATACCAACAAATAAGGAGTTGCACCAACAGACATGCGAGCAGTTGTGCGGTATTCCAAAAGAGCAAAAAGCAACTTTTCATGCCATTCCAACATCATTTTGATGTTCTTGTTTGCCGCTTCAATAGCTCCATTGGCTTTTGGTCGGTAAGGGGTAGAATGGCGATGCATAATTTTAAATTGCTCACATACCTCCTTCATCAGATGATTATTTGCATTGGTTGCATTATCAATGAACAAAGTCTACCACTGCTTTCTTGGTGATTGCTTTGAAAGTAACTGCCTCTACCCACTTGGTGAAGTAATCAATAGCGACCAAAATGAATCTATGCTCATTTGAGGCCTTTGGCTCTATGGGCCCAATAACATCCATTCCCTAAGAAACGAAAGGCCAAGGAGAGGACATGTGATGCAATTACGATAGAGGCGAGTGAATCGGGTCGCCATGAATCTGGCATTGGTGACACTTGCGAACAAAACTGAACCAATCCCGCTCCATAGTAAGCCAATAATACCCCGCCCGCAGAATCTTCTTTGCCAAAACATATCCATTTATGTGAGGCCCACATACCCCCAAATGCACTTCACTCATGATCCGCTCAGCTTCTGTAGAATCTATGCATCTTAACAAGTTCAAATCTGGGGTCCTTTTGTTTAAAATTTCCCCATTCAGGAAGAAACCACCATTGAATAGGTCGGCGGATAAGAATATTTGTCCCTCTTGGTATTCCCTTGTTTTCAGGAATTGTTTTATGTCATGATACCATGGTTCACCATATGGTTCGGTCTAAATAGTATTACAGTAACCGTGTTGATTCCAAACTTGGATTTCCAATGGATCAGTATGAGTGTTGCCTGGATAAGGGAGCATCGAGGCTAAGGTAGCCAAGGGATCGGCTAGATCGTTGTGAAACTAGGAATGTACTTGAACTCGATGGACTTGAATCTTTTGCTTAGGTATTGCACACATTGTCTGTATGGAATAAGCGTGATCTCTCGAGTCTCCCATTCGCCTTGGGCTTGGCGGATAATCAAGTCGGAATCTCCCATAACCAATAGTTCATGCACATCCAGATTGAGGACCATTTTTAGACCCATGATACAAGCCTCGTATTCTGCCGTATTATTGGTACAGAAGAAATGAAGTCGGGCCGTTGCAGGGAAATGTTGTCCAATAGTTGAGATGAGGATTGCCCCGATCCCAACTCATTTGATATTGACAGCCCCATCAAAATACATTTTCCATACATGTCTGTCGTCCGGAACTACTTCCTCTATTGAGTTGACCTCTTTGTTTGGAAAGTATGTGCTTAGTGGCTTGTAATCGTCATCAACTAGATTCTCTGCCAAATGATCTGCCAACGCCTGTGCTTTCATTGCGGTGCGAGTGACATAGATGATGTCAAACTCTGTGAGCAGAATTTGCCATTTTGTGAGCCTGCCAGTAGGCATTGGCTTTTGGAAGATGTACTTCAAAGGATCCATTCTGGATATGAGGTAAGTAGTATAGGCCAAAAGATAATGTCTCAGCTTTTGAGAGACCCAAGTTAAGGCACAACATGTCCTTTCTAAAAGGGTATACATAACCTCATAATTGGTGAACTTCTTGCTCAAATAATAGATTGCCCATTCTTTTTTGCATGTCGTATCATGTTGCCCCAGAACGCATCCAAAGGAATTATCCATCACTGATAGATATAAAAACAAAGGCCTACTAGGTTCAGGTGGGACTAGTACAAGGGGTTTTGACAGATAATCTTTGATCCTGTCAAAAGCTTTTTGGAAATCGTCTGTCCACTTGATAACAACATCTTTTTTCAATAACTTAATGATGGGCTCACACGTGGTTGTGAGCTGAGCAATGAACCTACTAATGTAGTTCAATCTCCCGAGCAAACTCATGACTTCAGATTTGTTCTTTGAGGGTGGCAGATCTCTAATGGACTTATTAGATGGATCTAATTCGATGCCTCTACGACTGACTATAAAATCGAGGAGCTTCCCAGACAGAACCCCAAATGCACACTTGGCTAGATTGAGCTTAAGGACATACCTTCATAGCCATTCGAATAACTTTTTCAAATCGCGCACATGATCAGCCTATGTCTTTGACTTTATGATGATATCATCGATATATACTTCAATCTTTTGTGCATCATGTCATGAAAAATGGTGGTCATGGACCTCATGTAAGTTGCTCCTGCATTCATCAAACTGAATGGCATGACCCTGTAACAATAGGTTTTGCATGGATTGGTGAAAGTGGTCTTTTCTACATCATCATCATCCATTAGAATTTAGTAGTACCCAGCATAGAAATCCACGAATGATTTTATCTCATGCTTTGCACAACTATCTACAAGAATGTGGATGTTTGGTAAAGGAAAATTATCCTTTGGACTTGCTTTGTACAAGTCTCTGTAGTCAACGCAGACTCTGATTTTTCTATCCTTCTTTGGCACATGCACAACATTTGCCACCCAGGTGGTGTATCAGACAACTCTGACCACATAGACGCTCAGTTGCTTCATTATTTCCTTTTTGATTTTGTCACTCATGTCCATTTTAAATTTCCGTTGCTTTTGTTGGACTGATGGAAAATCAGGATACGTGGGAAGCTTATGAACCACTAGATCAGCACATATCATCATAAGACCAAGCAAACACATCTTTGTATTCAAATAAAAGTTGAATCAAGGCATCTCTAGTTTTTTTTCCAGTGTGGATGCTTATCTTTGTTTCTCTAACTTCTTCATGACTTCCGATACTAATCGGCTCAGTTTCATTGAGGTTGGGCTTAGGCTTGTTTTCAAATTGTTCCAATTCTTTTTTTATTTCCTCAACAGCCTCATATTCATCATATTCAACCTCTTGATGCATTATTTCGAATTTAGACAACTTTTTAAGATCTGGGCGTGAATTCTGCATGCATGTCATGTTATTAAAGCCGGCATTAACAAAACTGAAATGAAAAACAAAATGACAGGAATTAGGAAAAGGAAAAGATACAAAACTTTATACAAAATTGAACTGCATTTCATTGAATTTGAAAGGATAGAAGGGTTAACATCAAAACAAAATAATCATACTGAGATGTTTGGATTATAACCCTGAAAGTAACCGCAAAATACAAAAAAGAAGTTGCAAAGACAAACTACCAAGACTCCTTCCTTGTGGGGAGAGGAGTTGCTTCCCAGTTGTTGAGCATGGTGTCTGGGCCAATTAGTTGCATATCGGCACGACTAGTGCCTTCACCATCCTGGATCATACTAACATCTCACTTAGGCCATGGCAAATTTCATCAATGTTTTCCTGCACCGAGGAATTTTTACCTTCTTGGATTCGTGGCTTGACAAAAGTGTAGAAAACGTGAGAGATAGGTTGATGCAAGACCCATCCATGCTTTTTAAGGTGCTTGGCTTTGTCTTCAACTTCTTGTGTTGGCCTGAAGCCTAAGACAAAAGTACCCTTATTATTAAAGGGAGAGATGGGTTCCAAAATTCCTTGCAATGATTCCCCCAAGCCTTTTCCTAGCTCACAACCCTCTATCAGCATAAGTGCAACCACCATTACAGATATGGCGGAAAGACGAGGATGCGGAATGGACTTTCCTTCCTCAATATGGTCCACAACAACCACTTCGAAAGCCTGATAGATAATGGACTCGCACCCTTCCTTGGCCTCAATACATGGGATTAACGGGTCTTTAAAAATGGATGACTCGTCTTCTCCGTGAACAATAATTGTTTGCCTGTCATGTTCGAACTTGAGCATCTGATGCAAGGTGGATGGCATAACTCGAGCCATATGGATCCATGGCCTTCCATGAAGAAAGTTATAAGAAGTTTTCATGTCTACTACTTGGAAGACAATTTCAAAATCAACTGGCCCAATTGTCTTGGTGAGGTGAATCTCCCCAATAGTATCTCTCGCTGAGCCATCAAAAGCCTAGATGAGGACATTGTTGGGTCGAATTCTATGTGTATTGATCTTCATGTTTGCAAGGTGGAGAGAGGTCATACATCTACACTCGAGCCTCCATCAACCATTACTCACTTCACGTAGTGCCCCTCACATTTGACAGCCAGGTGTAAAGCCCTATTGTGTCCAGCTCCTTTTTCGGGGAGTTCATCATCAGTAAAGGTGATTCTGTTCACCTCAAAAAATCTATTGGCCATCTTCTCTAACTGATTCACTGTGGTCTTCTCTGAGACATGTGCCTCATTCAGGATCTTGATTAGTACGCGGGCATACTCTTTTGAATGTATAAGTAGAGATAGTAGAGAGATTTGGGCAGGAGTCTTTCTCAGCCGGTCAATGATTGAGTAATCCTGGACCTTCATCTTTTTCAAATACTCTTCCGCCTCTTCTTCAGTGACTTGTTTCTTTATTGGCATTTGGCCTTCTCTGATTTGCTTGACCTTCCTCAACTCTTATGGAGAGTAACACCTCCCTGATCGAGTCAAACCCCTAGTTTCCCCCAATTCTTCTATGATTTCCTTGCCTTTGTAGGTCACCACAGTTTTGTTGTAGTTCCAAGAATGGTTTTTATGTTTGTCACACGGGGTTGCACGGCAGGTTTGATTATGATCGGCTCTGTTATACCTTTTATGCCACATTGATTCTGCCTCATGACGGGGGGGAGGGGGGGCTGCTCCCAGGACAACAACTTTGGGCTTGGAACACTAGAACGGACTTCCAACCTCGAGATTTTTGGATCAAATAAAGTTGTCTTCTCTGAGCTTTGGGCGCCTTTCACAATCAACGGCACATCCCGGCTTGGACTTACTTCCAGTCATGTTCCTTCTTGAATCGTTCCTACCGTCATTTCTGCTCGGCCAACGGTTTGTATTCTTGATCTCAGCCAATCATTCCCACAAAATGAACATCATTGTGTGATGGCAATAGGTTGTTTGTCACATTAGAAGGGTCCTCACCATTAGTTACCACAATCAACTTTTCAGTGATGAGTCTTTCTATGGCTCTTTTCAGAGCCCAACAATCGTCAGTGCTATGCCTTGGGGCACCTGAATGATATTCACATCTAGAATTTGCTTGAAATCCATGTGAATCAGGATGCATATGGTAGGGAGCGATGGGTCAAATCACGCCCATCTGCTTCAACTTCTGGAACAGACTAGAGTATGATTTAGCCAATTGAGTGAATTTTTCCACCGGCCTCTGCTCTCGACCATAATCTTGCCTGGGACGAGCATTGTAAGGTGCCCAAAAATTTTGCTGCTGAGGTCGGGGGATCCTTGGAGCGGGTGCCCATACTTGTTGATTGGGCGGACGAACAGAAGATTGCGCACTAAAACATTGTATACTGTGGTGGGACCACAGAGCATTGAGGAATTGGCGAGGGATAATAATATTGAGGGTAGCTGGATTGCCCCTGCTGAACTTGCACATAAGGGTGCGATTCCCCTCTTTGAACTTCCCTGGATCCCGAAGTCATCATGGACCCTTTATCTCTCTTCTTTCTATTTGCCAAACTTCCCGACCCATTTTGGGTTGCTTGGGTGGTGGCTTTGAGAGCAACTTGACTTACAATTCTGCCAGTCTTGAGGCCATTTTTTACCATCTCCCCTATTTTGATTGCTTCTACAAAAGGTCTACCCATCGCGGACATCATGTTCTGAAAGTAATCAGGCTCTTGAGCCTCTAGAAAAAAGGTGATCAACTTGTGGTTATCCATGGGTGGATTAACTCTAGTTGCTTGCTCCGTCCACTTGATTGCATACTCCCTAAAGCTTTCAGTCGGCTTTTTCTTCATATTGGATAGGGAATTGTGATCCGGCCTGATATCAATGTTGTATTGAAATTGTTTGATGAAGGCTTGGGCCATGTCGTCCCAAACATTCCAGTGGGAGATATCTTGGTCAATGAACCACTCAGAGGCTACTCCCACCATACTTTCCCCAATATAAGCCACCAACAACTATTATTTTCCTCTTGCACCCCTCAACTGGTTGCAATACCTTTTCAAGTGGGCGTTAGGGTCGTCGTGACCATCATATTTCTCAAATTTTAGGGTCTTGAACCCTGCTGGCAAATGGATGTGAGGGAACGTGCATAGATTACTGAACGAAACACTTTTGTGACCACCTAGTCCTTGTATGTTCTTTATTTTCTGTTCAAGACTTTTCATTTTCCAAGCCATCTCATATGGCTCACCCGTCTTGGCAGGCTTTTCATTTTCCACGGATGACTCTGATGTACTGAGGAGTCTGATTGTATGGAGCTAAGACCCTCAAATCCATAATTGGAGAGTAGTATTGGCCATAATAAGCATGAGATAGTGTCTAATTGTTTGGCCTCGTCACAGGAGGTAGTGGCGAGATTGTATATACCGACGCGCCAGACACGACGAGGGGGTGTTCCTGACCGGTGTGGCTGGAGGTAGCACATTAGAGGTACCAGGGGCAGCATGGAAGCTGTAGTTTGGCACATACCCTAGTGGTAGAATGTGACCGCTCGTTGCATGGAGTGGTGGTTGAGTAGCCAGGGGTACGGTGGAAGTTCCTTCTGAGGGACCCTGAGGCGGAGGCTGACCGGAGACCCAAGTTCTTGGGACAAACTTTATCAAACCCAATGCACCAATATTTGATATAAAATGATATGATTTTTTTAATCAATTTACGACCCTTATTATTTTAAATAACAACCAAGTGAAATATATCCCACAATATAAACTTTTAAAGAATTTACATCAATCCAAGATTTTGGATAAAATCATACAAAATCATTTCATTTGCTTTAAGTCATTGGAATCACTTTCAGCTCCTTAGGCCTAAACATAAGAAAATCATCCTTACCTTTCACTGGAAGTACTATACCATCACCGACACAAGAAGGTCAACTAGGTTATGTACATAGCGGCAACTATCATACACCCTACTTTCTCAGGTCGTCTCAGTATAGTGCCGTACGAATTGACTCAGCCATGCTAATAATAGCACAAAATAGTACTCTCTCGAGGGAGAGAACTCTGTCGTAGTTTATACCATAAAGTGGCTATCTACGCCTACACCGGCACGTGCAATTTTATGACAATAGACACTATATATCCGAAGTCAATCTCGGTGAACACAAGTAACTCCCAAAACATTTGATACTACAAAATAGATTCATAGCATAGTAGCCTCAAATGATCTATTTTTATCAAATCATAGCATTTATAGAAAATCTAAATCCTTTGAACAAAATTTAAATAAATAATCGTTTACATGCTAAAGCCTTTAGCAATTTAACATCAATCTTTAAAAGATACTACAAGTGCTATTCTGTTCGTTAATTTCCAAAAGAAATACTTTCCATAAAAACTTATCCTTAGCACTCAAATATGTGCACTCTTGTCAATACGTAAGTTTTGATAAAAACTTATAACATTTATCTTGAGTGTCATTCTGCCAACAAGGTTTAAAATAAAATTTCATAAAACGGCATGACACTATCTATGCAACATAATATTCTAGTACATGGAGACATCCGTACTTGTTTGTCCTTACAAGCACGAAAGCACATTTGCAAACAACTTAAGTATTAACTTGAAACATGCTTTTAGAGAAAGTCCCTCAAGAAGAGTAGGTTCTAATCAACTTACCTCGCTTTCGCTTTATTAACATTCACAAGCTTTCAATCCTCCTCCATCATTCCAGTGTTGATTTAAATGTTCAACATCACCAACAAGTCGATATCTACAATTAGATATCCTAATTACATCAAAATATGACCTAAGATATTGATCAACATCCATATATGGCTCACAAGTTGGCTAAAAGCCTCCAACAACTCAAATCGCCAAATAGTTTTACATGCTAGACCATTCAACTTCATTCTTATGTTTTAATACCCATTCGAAGTCATTAATGATACTACATCAATTGTCCCTTGCCATCAAGTTACTATTCATCTTCTTCCATAATCAACACTTGCAAAATATACAATTCGGGTGATTACTTAGTTGATCACTTCTATCTTTTGCTAACAAATAATTCCATAGGTTTATTGTATTCATAAATTTCATCATCAAGATTACCATTCATCTTCTCTCTTATTTTCTCAAAAGTACTATTCATGCCATGAACTAGAATTTTATAATCCAATCTTGTAACCATTAAAACTTGTAAAAAATACTTCAAATACTTCTAACTACTCATAATAAATGAGTTTGAAGCATTGGAATTACCTCCAGTAGATCAATCTTTAAAAATCACAACTTTGGCGATTTTTGTATTCTTGAGGATTTGATGAAGAAATCTAGTATTTTGATGTATGAATGATGTTAGAACTCATGTACATTGAGTAATAATCAACCCAAAATATCATTAAAAACTTACCTTGGTTGATTGGACTTGATTTGAGCTCAAAATCGCCCCTTCACTTCAAGAACCCTATCCCCCAAATACACAAAATACCTTCCCCAATTTTGCATTTATAAGCCCAGAATTATGGGTTTCGGATGTGGCCCTGGATGCTTCGCATCCCCACTTCACTCCTTTTTGAAGTTCGGATGCGGACCTGGACACTATGGCAGCACTTCACTGCCAGCCTCTCTTTCGGACGCAGCCTCGGATGCTTCGCATCTGCAGGCTCCTCCACCAGCCTTTGGTAATTTGGTCATAACTTCTTGTAGGAATATCCAAATGACAAACGGTTTGAAGCGTTAGAAACTAAACTCGAAGGTATTTCATTTTATAGGTTTTAAATCACATAACTCCTTATATATGTAGATATGCTCATCGAAAGTTTGGTCTTATGCCTACTCATTTGAAACTTTAGTCTATCATGTAATTTTCAACTTGATTTGGACTTAGGGCTATCCTTAGACCCCACATCACTTATAATATACTTCGTACACTTATTATCATACCCAATTGACATCCATCATATTAATAGTCCTCACCTGCACATAAAGTAATATAATTAGTGCACATCAACTTTCTTAATAGCGCTTAAGTACTTCGAAAATTTTCGGGGTGCTACATTCTCCCCCACTTAATAACATTCGTCCTCGAATGTTTTACAAGTCACTTCTAGGAATAGAGTTATCATCCGTTTACCTCCAACCATTATGCATAGGCACTTATAGAGTTTCCCCTATAACTAGGACTATCCAAAAACTTTAACCTGTCCAGAACATGCCCCCACACGGGCACCAATAACAATATCGATCAACAACCAACAATACACAATATAATGTACCATCTTGACCCCACTCAGTCGTACATATACCATAAGTGTATCAAATGTAAATTTTTAAAACTTTTAACTTGTAACATATATGAATACCATTCAATATCAATAATTGCTACTATCTATACATAGATCTCATATCACTATTATACATGCTTGTATTTTCTTTAGTCATGCATACGTCAAGTTGTACCTAAAAAGTATCTTCAAGTAAACTAAAATCTCTCTATGATTGGAACTTTTACAAATTTCATAATGTAGAATGGCACATATCCATGCTGCCTAAATTCTCAACTTTCTCGAAGCTATGGCTCATGCTTGGTGAGAGCAAAATTATATTGCCCACTTGGTACCTGTAAACTTATCCATTCTGACTCATAGTCTCGAAATTTTCTTATAACCAATACTTTCAAATTAGTCGGTTTCCCTTTTTGAGTCTTGTTTCCAGGAAAAGTTTTCCCACTTAAGACTTTTAATATTCACTAATCATCAAAACTATTTTGGAATGTTCTTTTATTCCTTCCAAAGATTAATAAGATATTTGTCTCAGATTTATCCGTCATATGATAATTTCATACCCTCACTTTCACTCATACCTTTAGAGATCATGTTAGATCCATAACTTGATAACTATTGTTACCAACAAGTTTGCTATAAAAATAATTCAACTCACTTCGTCTGAGTTCATAAAACTAGTTTGCCACCTACTCGTGGATATCCGTGTTCTAGTTTTTATTTCTTAACTTTTACCAATTCCTTGACACCATTGAGTATCTTGTGATATTTTTCTACGAAACTCTTAGGATTGCATTTATTTTCATGCGCACCATAGACATGCTACCGTAGCTCGTAAGCCTTCAACAATCGAGAGTCATTGTTATCACGATGGTACTTGCACCCTTTTAATATTAGTGCTCTATTTTTAACCCATGCCCTTTACTGGCACATTTTATTTTTGTATAGAAGAGTCTATTCTCATTCAAGAATGTGCATTACATTACCCTTTTCTATTTCATCTCGTGCTAAGTGTGCACATATTAAAATACCCTCTTATTCCACTTAATCCCACGTACAATTCAAAGTACTTCCTTGTTCTCCGCCAACACCTGAATTTAATTCAAATCGCACATGTCCCCAAGTTGTAGGAATACATTCGAGTTGCCTATTAAATCCTTGACTATCAGACATAACTTTCAACATCCCTGATGTGGACCATCGTAACTATTGCTCGTAATGAGTTTGTAATTGTCGTACAAGCACTTCATAAAAATTATACCCTTCTTATCATAAAGGTTACTGATAATACCTCATTCATCTTGTTTTTAGTAACTATAACCTTTCCTCATCTTTTTTTTTTTAAACCATTACTTTAAAGGTAACATATGCTTACTCAGACACTCCCCCACTTAGGAGCAAATGAAATTTGAAACTCTTACTTACCACACAAAGAGTTAACTAAAATTTCGGATAAATTTTCTCGGACCATTTATATGCTCACCTGCTTTTACATCATTTATTTTGTCAAAAGCTTTCTGGCGGGCTCCCCCAATTAGAAATCTCTATTTTACCGCTTCAATCTTTCATCGTACATTGACTTTTATTCCATCATTATGTCGAAATGCTCATTATTCTAACAATAGGATACATTGGTTATACTCATAGGAACTTTCTTTGTTCATTTTCGTACCCAAGTATCACGTCGCTACTAGCTGCAACATATATTGCTAAGGGCCATTATATTCCGCCCTTGCGACATCTTTATAGCTAGCACTTTACTCTTTCATGTTCACTTTACCATTGAAATCTCTTTTAATATTTCACCCTTCAATCCATGCTCTAATACAATTCTAGCAAGTACGACTACCTTGCGCCTCTCATCTCATGCTTAAATATGTTGAACAAGTGTGACTCCCTTAGGCTAAATCCACATATCATTATATAACGTTTCACAACATATACTATCTTCATAATGCTACATGTAAGAATTACACATCCTATATTTATCCACCATCATGTTCTCAATATATATATATATATATATATATATATATATATATATATATATATATATATATATGTGTGTGTGTGTGTGTGTGTGTGTGTGTGTGTGTGTGTGTGTGTGTGTGTGTGTGTGTGTGTGTGTGTGTGTGTGTATCTCTGAAATTATATTTCTTGCTCTTAAGTCCTTTCATGAAACTTTATTTTGATGGTATCCCACCGAGTAGGCTAATACTTATGATAAAGATGGCATGCATGTAGGGTCTTATTACCTCATGTCTTCATTACAATGTGAACTCTTTTGGTCGTAGCTAATACCACATATTTATATCAACACGTTTCATACGATAAATATATACTTGCATGTTTTCCCATTATTCATGGTATTATTGACCTCGTCCATACACATTCATGTAGGTATTTATGACACATTATCATGTAGTCTTAGAATTCTTGTAACTTCTCAATCTCCAAATTCGTACCATAACCGTTTTCAATTATTGTTTTTAGCCGTACGTCGTATACCTTATATGTATAACTTTCCAACAACTTTAACTTAGCCCATGAGCCATTTCTATATTTATTCTTCTTGAATCATAAGGATCTGTTCACTCACAAGTTAACTGCTCTTTCAATATCGGGCACATATAGAGTTGCTTTGAGATCATTCTTGGGAATTCTCAATTTTTTTTTTATCATTTCAATAGAATAAAATAAGACATACCTCGACTAGAAAAACTCAAGATTATCATTCCACGTCATTTTCTTTTTCTTCTCTAACAACCTATATTATTTCTTATAACCTCCAAGATTATGCTTTTTGCGCATCTCATGCCTTAATATTTTCACGCTTACCCATTTAAGTTCACATACTTTATCCTCGCATACCTTGGTATGCATAATTAGAGATTGACTTTTATTTGTATCACATTCATCATCTGGAGGAACTCAAGGTTGTCGTGCCATCTTTTACATATGGCATGCTTCGTCTATCCTCAACTCGTACTTACACGTGGCACTTCATTTCTTATGTGTCACTTATATTACGTATGACACAATCATGACGATAACCTATCATGCTCAGAGGAAACCCGATGTCTAGTATAATTAAGGTTCATGTCCCTCATCGTGTAACATTCCCTTTTCGAATGATCAAGAAAGTCTTTTTCTTTTTCTTTTGGGAATGTGTCTTTGGTCATTTTTGACATTGTCTTAACTATGCCAAACTTCTTATGAGTCATACTATGTTTACCACAAACTTGACTGATTCATATTCACTTATCAATTAGATCCATATCACCTCTCTATATCTTGTCATGATAATTTAAGATGCAACATCTTTATTTACAATTTTTTTTTGTACCTTTGCTAAACTCGTTAATGGTGATTACCATAGTAAACAGTCCCTCCAACATCTTGACCAATGATCTTGAATTGAAATCTAGGGCCTAACATATGTGCCCTTATTCGCATCCTTTAGTAAAATTCTTTATAAGTCAAGGCACTATCCTGACAATACTAGCTTACATCCTCACCTTATTTTCTTCCATGATTTCTCAGTATTCGACTGATAATTTTTATTTACCAAAGTCATACGTGTTGACTGTATCAGTCCCAATCTATTCTCAACTTATCCTTCCATTTTGAACAAATCTGACACTTTCTGGCCATTAGCTTAAACATCTCGTATTATAACTTGAACATTGAGCTTCATTCTCATCACTTCAATATCTTTCTCAACGGGAAATCAATACGATCGAGAATCCATAATCTCACTTCAGGAACAAACGCATGATATAGAGTAAGAAAAAAAAAGTGAAACTCCCTAGATGTCATTGTAGCATCCCTAATATAAGTGTGGCCGGCAACACACCGATAAGAGAGACTCTACTTGACACGGCTCTGTAGACTTTCTAGGACTTGACTTAGAATCTAGTGCTCTGATACTAAGTTTGTCATGGCCCAAAATCCACGTGACCGGCACCCAGCACACTACCCGACCCGAGCGAACCAAACCATGTAATGCACCCACATCATATGCATGAAAACCAATTTAACTGCGGAAGCTCCTTGAAAATCATATACATTTTCAAATTAAATGATAAAATATTTTCCAATTCAAAATCACACATGATGTCTTTCATGACAATAACAATGAGACTAAGTAAAATAAATATACTTTTATGTATGTCGTGTACAACCCCATTATTATAACCTTTTACAACTATCTATGGAGCCTCTATACCAAAGAATAGAACCAATGGTTGGAGTAGTTCCAACAAAATAAAATAAGGAAGAACATGATAGCTACCACGAAATAAAAGTGGTGCTTCATAATACTTCGGAAAGAGAGTCATCCTGGCCTAACCACATGCCACGTATCATACATCATCCTAAAACATGTAAAGTAAGCAGGGTCCTGGAGGGGGGGCCCTAAGGGTTGAGTACACCACAGCGATACTCAATAAGTGCCATAGACTTTCTCTAACTTAAGTTCTTGGGACAAACTTTATCAAAATCAATTCATCAATATTTGATATAAAATGATAAGAAATTTTTATCAATTTACGACCCTTGTTATTTTAAATAACAACCAAGTGAAATATAACCCACAATATAAACTTTTAAAGCATTTACATCAATCCAAGATTTTGGATAAAATCATACAAAATTATTCCATTTGCTTTAAGTCATCGGAATCCCTTTCGGCTCCTTAGGCCTAAACATAAGAAAATCCTTACCTTTCATCGGGAGTACTATACCATCACCGGAACAAGAAGGTCAACTAGGTTATGTACCTAGCGGCAAGTATCATATACCCTACTTGCTCAGGTCGTCTCATCGTAGTGCCGTACAAATCGACTCAGCCATGCTAATAATAGCACAAAATAGTACTCTCTCGAGGGAGAGCACTCTGCCGTAGTCTATACCACAAAGTGTCTATCTACGCCTACACCGGCACGTACAGTTTCATGATAACGAACATGATATATCCGAAGTCAATCTCGGTGAACACAAGTAACTCCCAAAATATTTGATACTTCAAAATAGATTCATAGCATAGTAGCCTCAAATGATCTATTTTTATTAAATCATAGCATTTATAGAAAATCTAAATCCTTTGAACAAAATTTAAATAAATAACTGTTTACATGCTAAAGCCTTTAGTAATTTAACATCAATCTTTAAAAGATACCACAAATGCTATTCCGTTCGTCAGTTTCCAAAAGAAATACTTTCCATGAAAACTTATCTTTAGTACTCAAATATGTATACTCTTGTCAATACATAAGTTTTGATAAAAAGTTATAACATTTACCTTGAGTGTCATTCTGCCAACAAGGTTTAAAATAAAATTTCATAAAATGGCATGACACTACATATGTAACATAATATTCTAGTACATGGAGACATCCGTACTTGTTTGTCCTTACAAGCACGAAAGCACATTTGCAAACAACTTAAGTATTAACTTGAAATATGCTTTTAGAGAAAGTCCCTCAAGAAGAGTAGATTCTAATCAACTTACCTCGCTTTCGCTTTATTAACATTCACAAGCTTTCAATCCTCCTCCATTATTCCGGTGTTGATTTAAATGTTCAACATCACCAACAAGTCGATATCTACAATTAGATATCCTAATTATATCAAAATATGACCTAAGATATTGATCAACATCCATATATGGCTCACAAGTTGGCTACAAGCCTCCAACAACTCAAATCGCCAAATAGGTTTACATGCTAGACCATTCAACTTCATTCTTATGTTTTAATACCCATTCGAAGTCATTAATGATACTACATCAATTGTCCCTTGCCATCAAGTTACTATTCATCATCTTCCATAATCAACACTTGCAAAATATACAATTCGGGTGATTACTTAGTTGATCACTTTTATCTTTTGCTAACAAATAATTCCATAGGTTCATTATATTCATAAATTTCATCGTCAAGATTACCATTCATCTTCTCTCTTATTTTCTCAAAAGTACTATTTATTCCATGAACTAGAGTTTTATAATCCAATCTTTCAACCATTAAAATTTGTAACAAATGCTTCAAATACTTCTAACTACTCATAATAAATGAGTTTGAAGCATTGAAATTACCTCCAATAGATCAATCTTTAAAAATCACAACTTTGGCGTTAGAACTCATGTATTTGATGCGCCCACCATGCTTTGACGTTAGATCAACTACTCATACTTCTTGAGGATTTGATGAAAAAATTTAGTATTTGGATGTAAGAATGATGTTAGAACTCATGTATATTGAGTAATAATCAACCCAAAATATCATTAAAAACTTACCTTGGTTGATTAGACTTGATTTGAGCTCAAAATCGCCCCTTCACTTCAAGAACTCTAACCCCCAAATACACAAAATACCTTATTCCCCCGATTTTGTATTTATAAGCCCAGAATTATGGGTTTCGGCCCTGGATGCTTCGCATCCCCACTTCACTCCTCTTTAAAGTTTGGATGCGGACCTGGACGCTATGGCAGCACTTCACTGCCAGCCTCTCTTTCAGAATGTCCAAATGACACACGGTTTGAAGTGTTAGAAACTAGGCTCGAAGATCTTTCATTTGATAGGTTTTACATCACATAACTCCTTATATATATGTAGATATTCTCATCTAAAGTTTGGTCTTGTGCGTACTCGTTTGAAACTTTAGTCTATCATGTAATTTCGAACTTGACTTAGACTTAGGGCTATCCTTAGAACCCACATCACTTATAATATACTTCGTACACTTATTATCATAACTAATTGATATCCATCATATTAATAGTCCTCGTCTGCACACAAAGTAATATTATTAGCGCACATCAACTTTTTTAATAGCGCTGAACTTCTAGTGACTCCCCCTCTAACCGATTGATCAAAATTTGGTAGTGATGTCTTTTTATTTCAAACTCTGCAATCTGGCGCTCTTTGCTTGACTCAACTCCCCTATCTGATCCTTTAGACCTTGGATTAATGGAGCAAAACCTCTGCGTTCATGATCACGGACCACCTTGAACTAGGCTTTTTTTCTTGTTGTTGTTGAGCGGTAGTGATCGCTTTTTTCTGTCTAATTTGAGCTTTGAGTGCTCGTCTCTCTTGTGCCTACTGAGCCTTTTCCCGCTCGAAATCAGCATGTTGTATGTCCATTGCTGTCTCCAAAATGCCTTTATCTTCTTGTAAAATGTCAATGCGGGATTGGTACTCTTGTGCCACTTCCCTTCCGGTTTCTGTAACTCTAGCCTCAATCTCCTCCTCCTAATCAAATGTATTCTATATGAATTTTTCTGGCCTTTGCTCCGAGATAGCTTAATTGTGAAACCACTCAAGGTATGTGAGACTTACCTTCCCATGTTCACGATCAGCTACCATCTCGTCCAAGTCGGAAAATCGACTTCCAACCCAAACCTTTTGTACATATGACTCCCTTGGAAGTTCCTCTCCCTTGAATTCCCACACAAACTGATGCATGTCCTCAATTTGGGGCCTCTTTTGCTCTCTCCCTAGCTGGCGCATGACACGTAGGGGTGCGTAGGGTTGGAAACCTCTGAAACCCATGAGTATAAAGAACGGGCGATACGTCGACATATGCATGACCCTGGCAGAAGGGGACATTTAATAGTTCCAAGTGATTTTATCAGCAGTCAATGAACCAAGTAGTGTCCGCCAAGCCCTTACCCCCTCTAGAAGATTACAACTCGCGGCCCTGTTTGGGTGACATCCAATGTAATTCAGCCAGTGATCACAAAAATTTACTACTATTGGATGATGATAAAGGTGCTCCAATGTAATTCAGCCTCGATTAGATCTTTGTTAGGCTCAATTCCCATGATGTTTGTGAGGAACTTGAGGTGCTTAAATACTTGATTTTCTCCCATGTAGCAAAACTAGCACACCAGTTACAAAGACTACTCGGGGTCTTATCTCTGATCAAGAACATATGAGGTGTCTCGTCTCTTACCCTTTTCTAACTGCTTTGTTGTGGGGAATTCATGGTGAACCTAAGAATAAGAAATAAAAGGGGTCAGGACTTACCTAAACTATATGCAAATTCTGATTATTCTTTTTTTTAAATGCCAATTTAGGACTCAATCTATTTTTCATTATTATTTTTTGAAATTAACGGATACAAAAGGTGAAATGGTAAAAGTAGGAAAAATGGCTATTATTACGAAAATGGCCCTTTGATACTTCCACGGAAGGCTTAAAGGATGTCTCGGAAAAAACGGCAGAACATAGGGACAAAATGATAAAAAGTAGACAAAATAAATAAAAATGATTATTTTTACGAAAACGGTCCTTCGGTACTTCCGAGAGAGGTTCAAAGGCTGTCTCGACAAATACGACTAGACAAAATAGCCATTTTTATCAAAATAACCCTTTAGTACTTCCATGTAAGGTTTAAGGCTGTCTCAGCAAAACGATCGGACAAAACTAGATAAGATGGTTATTTTTGCAAAAATAGCCTTTCGGTACTTCCGTAGAAGGTTTAAAGCTGTCTCGGCAAAAATGGTCGGACATAAAGAAAAAATGGTAAAAGTTGAACAAAGTAGCTATTTTACAAAAATGGCCCTTCATCACTTCTACGGAAGATTTTAAGGTAGTCTCGGCAAAATAGCCGAACAAAACTAGATAAGATGGCTATTTTTGCAAAAATAACCTTTCGGTACTTCCGTAGAAGGTTTAAAGTTTTCTTGGAAAAAATATCCAGACATAAGGGCAAAATGGTAAAAGGTAAAAAAGAGAGGGACAAAGTAGCTATTTTACAAAAATGGCCCTTCAGCACTTCCGAGGAAGATTTTAAGGTTGTCTCGGCAAAACGGCCCGATACAAAGAAAACACAGTAAAAAGCAGACAAAAACAAACGAAATGGTCATTTTTACAAAAGCAGCCTTTCGGCACTTCCGTGGAAGGTTTTAGGTTATCTTGGCAAAATGGCCGGACATAAGGGCAATATGGTAAAAAGGTGAAAAAGAATGGACAAAGTAGCTATTTTTATAAAAACGACCCTTTAGCACTTCTGAGGAAGATGTTAAGGTTGTCTTGGCAAAACAGCCGGATACGAGGGCAAAACAGTAAAAGGTGACCAAATATAGCATTTTTTTATTTATTTTTATTTTTTTGAAAATTTATACTCATGTGTGTTTTTTATTGGGCTGAACCTGATGGAGGTTGCCTACGTATCTCACCGGGTAGTGAGAATCAAACTTGCGTAGTTCGATAAAAATCGAATATGTTCTCTTTTCATTTTTATAAAAATTAATCCTTAAAACTATACAACTAGATCACATCGTCCCCTTATTTTTTTTTAAAAAAAACTAACAGACATTTGTACAAAAATCGGGAGAATTTCTCTCTTATTCATCCAACTGATTTATCCTAAAGCCGGTCAACATGCAAGCCTCCCAAATAATGTAACAGATAGCACATAATATGAATATAATGGTCACAACAAGGTACCTGTCGTAAAACAGAACTCGAACCCTGTGTTGAGCGCTGCTAAGTCAAATGCACATGATACAAATAAAGCGAACCTACTACGGATATCCGGTATGAGGTTTGTTCTTCTAGGTTTAAATCCTAGTGTAGAAGGTATCTAGATTGGCTTACTCGAGTGGACAACTCGAGTAGAGGAGGGTCAGTGTACTGGTAGCTTTGATATCTGGTTTAGCTGGTGGTGCTCCCCGCCTAAAACATGTGTGACTAAAATCCTTCATCGGGTGGCAAGCACCTCGGATATCTCAAAAGAAGTGGGCTATGTCAAGTAAATGCCCAATTTTAATTTCAAAAAGTCTCAGAGGGGTTGCGTGAGAAGACAGTTTATATGTACAGTTCAACAATATCAAAGCGATAAAAAGCAGACAAATAGCACATTAGGCCCAGATAAATCACTATATATATACAAAATTAATAAAGCCAAATAAAAGTCAACATGTACAAGCTTGAATTCTGGTTAGTCCCCAGCAGAGTCGCCAGAGCAGTCACACCCCTTTTCTACCCATCCAAAAATAATAATAATAGTAATATGTGTATGAGTTAAAGAGTTTTTCTACAATTAAAGTGACAAACTTGAGTAAGGATTATTTTATTTACAGAGTCGCCACTTGGAATTGATTTTTCGGTGTTCCAAGTCGCCTTTTATTTTAATCCTTATTCAAAGAAAGGTTTTACTCTATTATTATTGGTCTGCGGAAATAAAGTTCGGCTAAGGAATTCTGTTGACCGAGGAAAAGGTGTAACGTATTCCCCGAGCCCCGTGGTTCTAGCACGGTCGCTTTATTGACTACAACTTGGCTTGAATTAATTTTGGATAAATCGTGAATTATTGGTTTCCGTATTTTACCTATCCGCTTTTATTTCTTATTTATTAGAAATATTAAAGAATATTTTGAATAATAAGATGTCATAACCACACTAAGCAAGCGAATGTATGATCGAGATGAAATTTATTAATTGTCTTAACAGCACTACGCAAGCGAATCCGCAGTCATGACAAAGGATTGTCAGCATATTTTTACTTTTGGGGAAAACTTACTACACTCGTGCTTTGAGAAAATTAATTTTGGAATTTATTAAAAGGTCAACTATCGTGCTACACAAGTGAATCCACAATTATAGCAAAGATAAAATATTAACTAAAACTATTGGATATGGTATAAAATTATTGAATTAATTAAATTTCAAACATCATGCCACGCAAGCGAGTCCGTAAAGTTAAAGCGCACCTACTATTTGCCTAGCGTTTAAAATTAATAAGAAGGAAATGAGTTAATTTAATTAGTAACAAAAATCTGTTTTTTTATTATCGTTCTCTAGCCTTATTGTTGGGAAAAATTATGCAAATAAATGTTGGATCGACTCTATCTATTTTAAAGAAATGGGTCAACTTCTTGTTAAAGGAGAAATGGGCTAGCTTATGGATTATAGAGTTGTGGGCTGCTGAAATTTATTATAAGAAAATGGGTCAGCTGAAATTATTATAAGAAAATGGGCCAGCTATTTTAAGAAGAAAAGGAATGGGCCAACTAACTTAGTTGGCATCGGGCCTGCTGATACTATTTTTATTTGGCCCATTATTTAATTTGATAGCTGGTGGTTAAAGGCCTACTTATCATCATCTTACAATAAACCACATCCCCTTTCATTAATTTGGACAAAAATGATCCTTTCAATAGATTCATGTCTTCTATAATGGCTTAATTTAAACCCAAAAAATTAACACTACTT
Source organism: Nicotiana tabacum (assembly GCF_000715075.1). Taxonomy (NCBI): domain Eukaryota; kingdom Viridiplantae; phylum Streptophyta; class Magnoliopsida; order Solanales; family Solanaceae; genus Nicotiana; species Nicotiana tabacum. The sequence goes on along the minus strand of NC_134096.1, from coordinate 136,326,849 downwards.
GTGAGGAAAAAACTGTAGAAAGAACACTAAATGTTCAAGCTCAATTTCATAGTGAACAATTTAAACCAACAGATACTACAATGGATTACACGAGAGGTTAGTTATTATTCTCATAGCCTAAGGTAACCAAACTCTTTTCATTGCTAAAATCACCTTCTACTTCATTATTATCTCTTTTTGTCATACATCTTTAAGGCTAGTATATAACTAGACATGTTAATCAAAATATGCTCGGAAGAAGAATAAAGCATCATGTTGGGGCTTTGTATTAAACTAAACAACGCTAATCTCATAAACCAATGAAATTGATGCAAACACATAAAACTCTCTTCTTTCTCTCTTAAAGATCAAGCTTAATATCTGGCTACTAACTCTTCAAGAATGCTTAAACCATAAACTAAAAGGATTGGACATAAAACCAAAATGAACATCATCAAGGTAAGTCCTAGAAATGTAAAGGAGTAAAGTAACAGTGAGTCCTTAAAGGAGTAATATCTCCTCTCATACATCAGAACGGAATCTACACCCATTTGAAACAAAACAACAACCTAAACATCATTTAAACGTGTCATTAACTAAAAGAAAAAGTTCAACTAACTCTTATACATGCTTGATACTTTAAAAAAACAGATCATACACAAACATAATACTTTCAAGGTATGGGTATTTACCAGACGGGTTGGACCGGGCTGGACATGGGAAAACCAACCCGTCCGGTTAGTGAGGTGGGTTAGTTAGTGGGCTGGGATTCCGGGCTGGTAGTGGGCAGGCATATTTCGGGTTTTGGTGGGCCCGTTCGGGTTCAGGCTTATCGGGTCCGGACCGGGCCGAGTTAATTTTTTTAATGTATTATGTTTCCTTGTTCAATGTAATTGTTACTTAAGTATTTGCACACTTTTAAATAGTAAAATATGTATTTCAAGGCATAAAAATTAAACTTTAAAGTTTAAAGTTTTAAATTTGAAATTTAAATTTTAAAATTTGAAAATTTAAATTAAGTGGCTACATAAAATTATTTAATAAGCCCAATATGTAAGAATCAAATTTCAAAGGCTTTCATTTCATATTTTCATTGTATAATAACACTTCAAATTAATTTGTCTTATAAACTAACACATTAAACTTAAAAAAGTCTAACAAATTCAAAATAACCTAAATTGTCTCAAATCAACTTAAATACGAATTTCTAGAGGACGCACAAGACAAACCTTAATATGCCTCATTAAACCAGATGTGCCCTCCTACTTTCGATGAACATTAAAGACTCGACCACATTTCTTGCACTCTACTTTGCTAACTTTTTTATTTTCTTCTACCACCTCAAAGTGTTCTCAAATATGTGAACGCACTCTAGAAGCACGGGGCATGATTTAACTTGAACCTAACAAAAATGGTAACCACACTTCACTTGATAATTATAATTTTGTAGTGGCTACCGTAAATAATTGATAAAACTTGAAATATTAATTAATTAAGAACTTGAGAGCAATAAGCAATTCAATAATCAAAAGGGAATTGAGAGAAATTTAGAGTAGAAGAAGAGACCAAGTTGTGAAAAAAATAAAGTAGAGGGGGGCTATTTATAGTTATTAAATGGCTAAGAATGTAATTTATCAATTAGTAGGGGGTGGAGGGACTATTTTAGTAAGGGGATAGGCCGCAATGGCTAAAAGTACAAAAAAATGGTTGTTTTCCAAAGGTAAGTTTTTATTTTTGACCGTTCAGAATTTAAAAAATAAATAAAATTACAACATAAATCGGGCTAGAAGGGTTAACGGGTATCCAAAAAAAGCCCGACTCCGTCCGGCACAATCCCCCTACCCTAGCCAATTTATCACATCCCTTACCGAACCGGGCGGACCAGGGCTGAACCGGATCGAACCGAATTGTTAGTGGCCCGACCCGATCCGATTAACACTCTTATTTTAAGGTGACAAATATACTAAAAGGATTCGAATAATTTTATTTCCATTCACTTTTGATCCAAAAGTAGTACAACAGTTGAGAAAATTACCTGGATAGCAGAAAGAATATGTCAACATATGAGGGACTGAGTTTCAGCAATAAAAGAAGCAAAAACAGCAACAATCCAGCAGCAAATAAGTATTAAAACAGTCCAGAAATCTCAACAAAAAATTAATTTTGAGAGAGGTGAAACTCAAAACCAAGCTCTAAAGACTTGTATATTTTTCTAATAATTTTACACTCGAAAAATCACTCACAAAAGCTCCCAATTTCAGCTTACTATTAGATGTTCAGCTGTTAATTTTTCTCTCAAGTTTTTGTGTGTTCAAACAACTCTAAAAGATGTGTCCTAGATTGTGTAAGAATGAGCTCTTTAAGTAGAAAAAATAAGTCCTTTTGGACAGATTTTGGTTCACCAAAAATCTGTCCAAAAGGACTAACTTTTGTGCGCCAAAACAATCCTCTTTTCACCAAATTCTGACACAAAACAGGACAGTTATATTTTCCAGCACGCTTAAAATAGTAAAAGTAAACAACTATGTACTAAACCTTTTTTAATTTCAGCTTTTATCAACACAAACTCAAATACGCAAACTTAATCCAATTATGAAATTGACAAAGCAACAAAAAGACTTCAGTTGGAACTAAACTAAATATCCAATGAACTAGATTAAATAAGTTTGATTTATGCAACTAACAGAAACGATAATTGAAATTAGGAAACACTGCCTAAAACATAACTTAAATGAACATTTGTAAGCTATCGAACAACAATTAATATCAACTTAAACAAACGACTAACTAAATGATGATTCAATGACACAAAGATCAATTTGGTCGATAACAAATTAATAAACAACTAGGCTAAATAGAGACAACTAATCAACAATCATACTATCGATCAAAACAAACAAACAAAAACCAAAAACTAAACGCAAAATTAGAGCTGTCAAAATGGGCCAGGCCAGCCCAAGCCTTGTGAGCTTTTAAATTTGGTGGTCTAGGACGGGCCAGTCCGCCATATGAATGGGCCTTAAAATGGCCAGCCCTATTAGGTCTGCGAGCTAGGGCAGGTTGGCCCTTCAATTTTTTTAGAAAAAAGAATTTCTTTAAATCATGTGTTTGTACCTGCTGGACATAAGCAAATTGCAGAAACATCTTTGACCTTTCATCCTACTTCTGATGACATCAACAATGATTCAACACCAGCAGAGCAGTAGTTAACAAGCAATAACATAGCAGGCGTGAAGGAAATTGAAATTTCATCAAATTCCAATGAGATGCACAAGACAGTAGCTACTGCAAATACGCTTGAACTAGCTGCAACATTCAACCTCACACTACAAATATCATCCACACACTTCTTTTGCATGACATGGATACATTGCGAGCTCTTGACAATCCCAGGAAAAATCAAGGTGCAATAGTCCACGACTACAATCATACTGATGATTTTGGGATGCATAATGGTAAATATTTGCATGAAGAAGGAGAAGAGGATGCACTACTGGATGCCTCCTTCAACATTATAGCAAGAGAAGGAGATCTTTCACCTAGACAAGTGAGAAGTGGATCCAACAAAAACAAGAAGAATGCACTCGAAAGGCAACATAGTTGGGACGACAAGGTAACACAAGAGGTTGTCATTAGGAAACCTCCAATGTGAATTGCAAAGCAAAAGGCGATTGTCCCAACAACCTCCACAAGGTCCAATAGATCAAAGAAAAAATAATAAAGTTTGAATAATATTTGAAGATAGTGGAAGAAGAAGCTAAGAAGCTACAAATTGAAGAGTGCACAAGTTTTGTAATAACCCGACCGATTGTTTTACTTGCTAGAATTCCGTTCCCCTAAATAAGGCTTCCCGTACTTGATTTTATTGATTTGTGACTTGTGAGGATAGTTGGTTCGGGATTTGGAAGAGTTTGGGTTGAAATCGGAATACTTAGTTCCTTAAGGTTGGCTTAAAAGGCCAAGTTTGACTTCGCTCAACATTTTGAGTAAATGACCTCAGAATCGGGATTTGACAGTTCCAATAGGTTCGTATGATTATTTTGGACTTACGCGTATATTCGGATTGGGTTCTGGATGACCCGGGAGCGTTTTGGCGCCTAATAGTGAAAGTTAGTTCTTGAAGAACTTTGAAGTTCTTTAAATTTGGTTTAGAGCAGGTTTTAGTGATATCGAGGTCCAAACGGAATTCCAAGAGAGGGAATAGTTCCGTAATATCATTTAAGAATTGCATGCAAAATTTGGTATCATTCCGAGTAGTATAAGTATGATTCGACGCGTTCGGAGCGATTTAGAAACTTTAAGTTCAAAGCTTGATTCAATTTGGTTTTGGGGTGTGATTCTTGGTTTTGTTGTTGTTTTATGCATTACGAGAGTTGGATCAAGTCTGTATTATATTTATAGACTTGTTGGAGTAGTTGGACGAGGTCCCGATCGGGTGCATTTTGGACCGCCCGGAGTTGAGTTGAAACACACCAGATTTCTGCTTCTAGTTTCCTTCTTCGCGAATGCGGTTAGACCCTCGCATTCGTGATGAAGGGTTTAGGGTCTGTGGGCTGGGGAGCTTTTTCCCTTCGCGTTCGCGTGCGCAGAACCGCATTCGCGGAGGTCTGGGCCCTCTGGTCTTCGCGTTCGCATGACTTGGCCCGCGTTCACGTAGAAGAGGCTGAACTGGGTAGCCGTTGTTCGTTCTTCGCATTCACGAAGAAGCCCTCGCGTTCGCGTAGGGTAGGCCAAGAAAACCTCCGCATTCGCGTTGCTCCTGTCACGTTCGCGATGGGTAAATTTTCCTGGGCCTGGACCGTTTGCCTTCGCGATCGCGAAGAAGTGGAGCAGCTGGGCAGTGAGTTTAAAATTGGGACTTAGGCATTTTTGGGGTCATTTATTACACTCTCAGGCGATTTGAGAGCTCTTAAGAAGGGGATTTCGACCTAACTTTGCGAGGTAAGTAATTTCTACCTAATATGAGTTTAATACATAGTTTATGGGTAGATTATAATATGTAAATTAGTGAAAATTATGGGTTTAGAGGAAAACCTAGGTTTTTGATAAAAATGGAGATTTACCACGAAAATGGTTATGAAACTTAATGAAAATCATATATTTATGTTCCCAAGGTTATGGGTAATAACTTTCTTCAAAAATTTCCGGAATACGGGCACGTGGGACCGGGGGTGAATTTTAGGAATCTTGCATTTAGAGTTGGGAAATTTCTTAAATGGTAGGGATATGAACTTTTAAGCCTATATTGATTAGTTTCTACACTATTTGGATAGTTTTGATTACTCGGCATCAAATTAAGGGTTTGGGCATAAGCTTGAACCGAAAAGTAGGCCTTAAAGCGAGATAAATCTCTTTTCTAACCTTGTAAGAGAGAAATTTCCCCATAGGTGAACGTAATTAATATATGATTATTTGTGGGGGCTACGTACGCACGAAGTGACGAGAGTCAGTATGTAGCTACAATTTTTGTTAGGTCCGGGTAGTTCTAGGCTTACACCATACTTTATGGGTACCGTTATCTGAACATAATTGTTTATTTGCATTGAATGGAATTAAGTTGAGGATTTCAAAGGTTTCAAGTAAATTAATATTTTGAAAAGAATTGAGAAAAATTTCATTATATTTATATTTAACCGCTTCGCAAGTATATTCCGTGAGCGAGGTGACTATTTTCAATACTCTCATGGGAGCGGATCGTTCGCCTCGACAGGTTAATAGATGCATCTATGGTTCGTGCCGTTCGACCCTCGGCAGTGCACAATTTATATTTTTATATTGGATCGGGCCGAACGCCCTCGGTGGAATTTGTGTATGATAATAGAAGTGGAAGCCCTTTTTATAATTTGGTATAAATTTACTGTTTTAGAGATCATTTGTTAAAAATGAAGGAAGTATTTTGGTTTCTTGGATATGTTGGAAGAACTGTACAATTATTTTCTTATTCTGAGTTTATTGCTAGTTCTGTGTATCATGCTTATTTAGAATCACATATTATTATATTGTTGGCCCTAGTGAGTGTCGAAGTCGACCCCTCGTCACTACTTCTTCGAGGTTAGACTAGATACTTACTGGGTACATATTTTTATGTACTCACGCTACAGTTCTGTACTTGATTGTACAGGATTTGAAAAAGGTGCATCTGGCCACCACTTCGGCGCGCAGACTGATTTCCCAGCTCGAGACTTCCCGATGAGCTGTCCTTTCGAGCCGTTCTGCAGTAGCTGGAGTCTCTCTTATGTCTTTTATTTTCTATTTATTTCCTTTCAGATAATAGGCTAGCATTGTTTTGTATATTCTACTAGATTGTCCACATACTTGTGACACTGGGTCTTGGTACATGCACTAGTAGACTTATGGTTTTGGGTTGTTCATATGATTACGATTAATACTAATTGCTTCCATTTATTTATGTTAAAATTTAAAACTCCTAAATCTTTTTTTTTAAATGAGGAAAAATCTATAGTTTACAAATTTATCTAAGCGGGAAGTCACTAGTTGATCAGTGTTGGCTTGCCTAACAATGGTGTTGGGCGCCATCATGGCCTATAATGGAATTGGGCCATGACAACCTGGTATCAGAGCACTAGGTTCACGTTGGTCTCACAAGTTATGGGCAGTCCTAGTAGAGTTTTGTGGATCGGTGCGGAGACGTCCGTACTTATCTTCGAGAGGCTATAGGGTGGTAGAAAACTACTCTTTATTCATCTCCTATCGTGTAGTTGATGGTATTCATCTCCTGTGGTTACGAGACTAGAGCAGACCTTCTGTTACTTGATATGATCGACCTTAAGGTCATCCTGGGCATGAACTGGTTATCCCCATATCATGCCATCCTTGATTGTCATGCCAAGACTGTTACTTTAGCGATGCCAGAGTTGCCGAGATTGGAGTGGAAGGGTTCCTCCGTTAGTACATCTAGTCGGGCTATCTCTTTTCTGAAGGCGCGACATCTGGTCGAGAAGGGTTGTTTGGCGTATCTAGCATATGTTCAGAATACCACCGCAGAGTCTCCGACGATTGATTCAGTGCCAGTAGTCCGGGAATTTGCCGATGTGTTTCCTTCTGACCTTCCAGGCATGCCGCCAGATTGTGATATTGATTTCTGTATTGATTTGGCTCCATGTACCCAGCCTATTCTGAGGCGAGCTTTCAGAAGCTCAAGACAGCTTTGACCATAACACTAGTTCTAGTGTTGCCTTCCGGTTCGGGGATGTATACGGTTTATTGTGACACTTCACGTGTTGGCTTGGGTTGTGTCTTGATGCAGGAGGGACGAGTTATTGCATATGCTTCACGTCAGCTGAAGATCCATGAGAAGAATTACCCTGTGCACGACTTGGAGTTGGCCGCGATTGTCCATGCTCTTAAGATATGGAGACATTATCTATATGGGGTATCGTGTGAGGTTTATACTGATTATCGCGGCTTACAATATTTGTTCAAGCAAAGGGATCTCAATTTGAGACAGTGTAGATGGCTTGAGTTACTGAAGGATTATGACATCACCATTCTTTATCATCCAGGCAAGGCAAATGTGGTCGCGGATGCCTTAAGCAGGAAGGCAGAGAGTATGGGTAGCTTTGCATTCATTTCAGTAGAGGAGAGGCCACTAGCTTTGGACATTCAGTCCTTGGCTAACAAACTTGTGAGGTTGGACATTTTAGAGCCCAGCCGAGTTCTTGCATGTGTTGTTACCAAGTCTTCATTAATGGGGCAGATCAAGGCTCGACAGTTCGATGATCCGTATTTGGTAGTTCTTAGAGAGACGGTACTACAGGGTGGTACCAAAGAGGTTTCTATTGGCGAGGATGGTGTTCTGTGACTCCAGGGTCGCCTATGTGTTCCTAATGTCGATGGCTTGAGGGAGAGGATTCTATAGGAGACACACAGTTCTCGGTATTCTATTCATCCAGGTGCTACGAAGATGTATCGTGACCTGAGACAGCATTATTGGTGGCGGCGGATGAAGAAAGACATAGTTGAATATATGGCTAGGTGCTTGAATTGCCAGCAGGTTAAGTATGAGCACCAGAGTTCAGGTGGCCTACTTCAGCAGATGACTGTACTTGAGTGGAAATGGGAGCGCATTACTATGGACTTTGTAGTCGGATTGCCGCGGACCTTGCGGAAGTTTGATGCAGTTTGGGTCATTGTCGACAGGTTGACCAAGTCGGCACACTTCAGATAGGTTGGCCCAGATTTATATTCAGTAGATTGTTCGGTTGCACGGTGTGCCTGTTTCCATCATATCAGATAGAGGCCTTCAGTTCACTTCGCATTTCTGGAGAGCCGTACAGAGTGAGTTGGGGACCCGAGTAGAGCTCAACATAATGTTTTATCCACAGACCGGCGGGCAGTCAGAGCGGATAGTTCAGATATTGGAGGTAAAGCTGAGAGCATGTGTGATTGACTTTGGAGGACAGTGGGACCAGTTCTTGCCTTTGGCCGAGTTTGCTTACAACAACAGTTATCAGTCCAGCATCGAGATGGATCCATTTGAGGCTTTATATGGTCGGCGATGTCGTTCTCCCATCAGGTGGTTTGAGCCCGGCGAGGCTAAGCTATATGGTACTGATTTGGTAAAGGATGCCTTTGAAAAGGTAAAGTTAATCCAGGAGCGACTTCGCACAGCATAGTCCCGACAGAAGAGCTACGCGGATAAGAAGGAGCATGATGTATCATTTATGGTCGGCGAGAAGATTCTCTTGAAAGTCTCGCCGATGAAGGGTATTATGAGATTCGGAAAGAAGGGCAAGTTGAGCCCAAGGTTTATAGGCCCATTTGAGGTGTTGAGGCGAGTTGGGGATGTTGCTTATGAGCTTGCTTTACCTCCCAGCCTATCAGTATTTCATCCAATTTTTCACGTGTCTATGTTCTGGAGGTATCACGCCGAGTTGTCTCATGTGTTAGACTTCAGTACTCTTCAGCTAGATAAGGGCTTAGGTTATGGGGAGGAGCCAGTTGCTATTGTTGCTAGACAGGATCGCTAATTGAGGTCCAAGAGTATTTTCGCGGTAAAGGTTTAGTGGAGGGGCCAACCAGCCGAGGAGGCGACCTGGGAGTCCGAGGAGGACATGCAGAGCAGATATCCACACTTATTCAGCACTTCAAATATGAATCTAAACCTGTTCGAGGATGAACGTTTGTTTAAGAGGTGGAGAATGTAACGACCCGACCGGTCGTTTTACTTGCTAGAACCATGTTCCCCTAAATAAGGCTTCTCGTACTTGCTTTTATTGATTTATGACTTGCGGGGATAGTTGGTTCTGTGTTTGGAAGAGTTTGGGTTAAAATCGGAACACTTAGTTTCTTAAGGTTAGCTTAAAAGGTCAAGTTTATTTTGGTCAACATTTTGAATAAACGACCTAGGAATCAGGAATTGACGGTTCCAATAGGTTCGTATGATGATTTCGGACTTGGGCATATGTTCGGATTGGGTTCTGGATGACCCGGGAGCATTTTGGCGCCAAATAGTGAAAGTTGGTTCTTGAAGAACTTTGAAGTTCTTTAAATTTGGTTTAGAGAGAGTTTTGGTGATATCGAGGTCCAAATGGAATTTCGAGACCGGGAATAGTTTCGTAATGTCATTTAAAACTTGAATACAAAATTTGGTGTCATTCCGAGTAGTATAAGTATGATTCGACGTGCTCGGAGCGATTTAGAAACTTGAAGTTCAAAGCTTGATTCAATTTGGTTTTGGGGTGTAATTCTTGCTTTTGTTGTTGTTTTACGCGTTTTGAGATTTTAATCAAGTCCGTATTATATTTATAGACTTGTTGGAGTAGTTGGACGGGGTCCCGAGGGGCTCGGGTGCGTTTCGGACCGCCCGAAGTTGAGTTGAAACACACCAGATTTCTGCTTCTGGTTTCCTTCTTCGCGAACGCGGTTAGACCCTCGCGTTCGCGATGAAGGGTTTAGGGTTTGTGGGATGGAGAGATTTTTCCCTTCGTGTTTGCATGCGCAGGATCGCGTTCGCGGAGGTCTGGGCCCTCTGGTCTTCGCGTTCGCGTGACTTGGCCCGCGTTCGCATAGAAGAGGCTGAGCTTGGTGGCCGTTGTTCGTTCTTCGCGTTCGCGAAGAAGCCCTCGCGTTCGCGTAGGGTAGGCCAAGCGAACCTCTGTATTCGCGTTGCTCCTGTCGCATTCGCGATGGGTAAATTTTCCTGGGCCTGGACCGTTTGCCTTCGCGATCGCGAGGCCTCTTCCGCGATCGCGAAGAAGGGGAGCAGTTGGGCAGTGAGTTTAAAATCGGGACTTAGGCATTTTGGTGTCATTTATTACACTCTTGGGCGATTTGGGAGCTCTTAAGGAGGGGATTTCGACCTAACTTTGTGAGGTAAGTAATTTCTACTTAATGTGAGTTTAATACATAGTTTATGGGTAGATTATAACATATAAATTAGTGAAAATACGGGTTTAGAGGAAAACCTAGGTTTTTGATAAAAATGGAGTTTTACCACGAAAATGGTTATGGAACTTAATGAAAGTCATATATTTATGTTCCCAAGGTTATGGGTAACAACTTTCTTCGAAAATTTTTGGAATCCGGGCACGTGGGCCCCGGGATAAATTTTAGGAATCTTGCATTTAGAGTTGGGAAATTTCTTAAATGGCAGGGATATGAACTTTTAAGCAGATGTTGATTAGTTTCTACACTATTTGGATAGTTTTGGATTATTCGGGACCAAATTGAGGGTTTGGGCATAAGCTTGGACCGAAAAGTAGGCCTTAAAGCGAGATAAATCTCTTTTCTAACCTTGTAAGAGGGAAATTTCCCCATAGGTGAACGTAATTAATATATGATTATTTGTGGGGGCTACGTACGCATAAAGTGACGAGAGTCCATACGTAGCTACTATTCTTGTTAAGTCCAGGTAGTTCTAGGCTTACACCATGCTTTGTGGGTACCGTTATCTGAACATAATTGTTTATTTGCATTGAATGGAACTAAGTTGAGGATTTCAAGATTTCAAGTAAATTAATATTTTGAAAAGAATTGAGAAATATTTCGTTATATTTATATTTAACTGCGTCGCAAGTATATTTCGCCAGCGGGGTGGCTTTTTCCAATACTCTCATGGGAGCGGGTCGTTCGCCTCGGCAGGTTAATCGATGCATCTATGGTTCACGCCGTTCGACCCTCGGTAGTGCACAATTTACATTTTTATGTTAGATCGGGCCGAACGTCCTCGGTGGAATTTGTGTATGATAATAGAAGTGGAAGCCCTTTTTATAATTTGGTATAAATTTACTATTTTAGAGATCATTTGTTTAAAATGAAGGAAGTATTTTTGTTTCTTAGATATGTTGGAAGAATTGTACAGTTATTTTCTTGTTCTGAGTTTATTGCTAGTTCTGTGTATCATGCTTATTTAGAATCACATATTATTATATTGTTGGCCCTAGTGAGTATCGAAGTTGACCCCTCGTCACTACTTCTTCGAGGTTAGACTAGATACTTGCTGGGTATATATTTTTATGTACTCACGCTATACTTTTGTACTTGATTGTACAGGATTTGAGGCAGGTGTATATGGCCACCAGTCCGGCGCGTAGACTGATTTCCCAGCTCGAGACTTCCCGGTGAGCTGTCCTTTCGAGCCGTTCTGTAACAGCTGGAGTCTCTCTTATGTCTTTTATTTTCTGTCTATTTCCTTTCAGACAGTAGGCTAGCATTGTTTTGTATATTCTACTAGATTGCCCGCATACTTGTGACATCAGGTCTTGGCACACGCACTAGTAGACTTATGATTTTGGGTTGTTCATATGATTACGATTAGTACTAATTGCTTCCATTTATTGATGTCAAAATTTAAAACTCCTAAATCCTTTTTTTAAAAATAAGGAAAAAACTATCGTTTACAAATTTATCTAAGCAGGAAGTCGCTAGTTGATCAGTGTTGGCTTGCCTAACAATGGTGTTGGGCGCCATCACGGCCTATAATGGAATTGGGCCATGACAACCTGGTATCAGAGCACTAGGTTCACATTGGTCTCACAAGTTATGGGCAGGCCTAGTAGAGTCTTGCGGATCGGTGCGGAGACGTTCGTACTTATCTTCGAGAGGCTATAGGGTGGTAGGAAACTACTCTTTATTCATCTCCTATCGTGCAGTTGATGGTATACTAAGTTTCCTTCTTCTATTCTCTCACAGATGGTGAGGACGCGTACAACGGACGTTCCAGGCTCAGGAAGAGCTGCTCCCCCCATTGTTAGAGGCAGAGGCAGAGGCTAGGGGAGGGCACCGACTTAAGGGAGGGGACGAGGGCGTCCTATAACTGCCCCAGTAGAACCACCAACGGATCTAGGATCCCATCATGGAGGAGCAGGGCGAGGTGCCTGTTCCAGAGCCAGCCCCGGGCTTTCAGGAGGTCATAGGCTGTATGTTGCGGTTCATGGACACTATGACTCAGGCTGGTTTATTACCAGCAGACCCAGCCACATCTCAGGCAGGAGGGGAGCACAGACCCCTACTGCTCAGGCTCCTGGGCACGCAGCTGCAGTGTATCACACTCCGGGTACACTACCCATAGGCGGGGCCCAGTCAGTTACCGCAGCAGCACCTGAACCTAGACCAGCTGCGGGCGGCGATCCGCAGAAGCTACTAGACAGATGGAGTAGGCTACACCCTCCTATCTTCGGGGATGAGCGGCATGAGGACCCTCAGGATTTCATTGATCAGTGTAGGGACAAACTGCACAACATGAGGATAATGGAGTCCCATAGAGTAGATTTCACTGCTTTCCAGCTGGAGGGCAGGGCCCGTAGATGGTGGCAGTCTTACCTTCTTAGCAGACCAGCAGGTTCTCCTCCCATGACTTGGGATCAGTTTACACGACTTCTATTGGACAGGTATATTCCACCCTCTCAGAGGGAAGAATTACGGTGTCATTTTGAGCAGGTCGAGCAGGGTCAGATGTCTGTGACCGATTATGAGGTGAGATTTTCTGAGTTGTCTTGCCATGCACTTATGATACTTCTTACGGACGCAGAGAGAGTGCAGAGATTTGTTGCGGGGTTACACCCTAGTATTCGGGATAGCATGGCCAGGGAGGTTGAGATTGGTACTGATTATCATCTAGTGGTAGAGATTTCTCGGAGGATTGAGGGCTACCGCTAGAGGGGTAGAAAGCAGATGCAGCAGGATAAGAGGACCCAATTCTCGGGAGAGTTTAGAGGTGCCCCGGCTAGGGCAGAGGTCAGTTTGGGAGGGGTCAGCCTAGCAGGCCCACATATCCACCACCTCCACCACCTCCTCGGGGTGCTCCAGCACGACCCTATTTTAGTGCTATGCCAGAGAGTTCTTATCGCCCACCAGTTAATCAGGGTTCCTCCATTGCCTACTTCAGTGCCATACCAGAGAGTTCATACCGCCCACCAGCCATCCAGGGTTCTTCTAGTGGGTATTCAGGCTATCATGGTCAGACTTCGGGACAACAGTCTATGGCACCGCGGGGTTGTTACGAGTGTGGGGATCCGGGTCACATAAAGAGATTTTGCCCCAGACTTCGAGGCAAAGCAGTATAGTAGGGTCATCAGCCTATGATTATAGCACTAGCCGTCCGACCGCCAGAGATGAAGGACAGGCAGGTAGGGGCCATCCTAGAGGTGGAGGTCAAGCATGGGGAGGTCAGCCAGCTATTGTTCAGCCAGGCGGAGGCTAGCCGACCGGCGCTCCAGCTAAATTCTATGCTTTTTCGGCCAGACCAAATAAGTTGCCTCAGATGCCGTGATCACATGTATTATTTCTTTATGCGGTAGGGATGCTTCGGTATTATTTGATCCAGGGTCTACCTATTCATATGTGTAATCTCTATTTGCTCATTTCCTGGTTATTCCTCGTGAGTCCTTGGGTACTCCTGTTTATGTGTCCACTCCTGTGGTTGTGGATCGGATCCACCGGTCCTGTGTGGTTACATTCTGTGGTTACGAGACTAGAGCAGACCTTATGTTACTTGATATGATCAACTTTAAGGTCATCCTGGGCATGGACTGATTATCCCCATATCACGCCATCCTTGATTGTCATGCCAAGACTGTTACTTTAGCGATGCCAGAGTTGCCGAGATAGGAGTGGAAGGGTTCCTCCGTTAGTACATCTAGTCGGGTTATCTCTTTTCTGAAGGCGCGACATCTGGTCGAGAAGGGTTGTTTAGCGTATCTAGCATATGTTCGGAATACCACCGCAGAGTCTCCGACGATTGATTCAGTGCCAGTAGTTCAGGAATTTGCCGATGTGTTTCCTTCTAACCTTCCAGGCATGCCGCCAGATCGTGATATTGATTTCTGTATTGATTTGGCTCCATGTACCCAACCTATATCTATCCCACTGTACCGTGTGGCTCCGAAAGAGCTGAAGGAGCAGCTTGAGGAGTTATTGGCAAAGGGGTTTGTAAGACTAAGTGTATCACCTTGGGGTGCACCAGTGTTATTTGTGAAGAAGAAAGATGGAACTATGCGGATGTGCATTGATTACCGCCAGTTGAACAAGGTTACCATCAAGAACAGGTACCCGTTATCGCATATAGATGATTTGTTTGACCAGTTGCAGGGTGCCATGGTGTTTTCTAAGATCGACTTGAGATCAGGGTACCATCAGTTGAAGATCCAAGACTCAGATGTTCCGAAGACTGCCTTTCGTACCATATATGGTCATTACGAGTTTCTAGCGATGTTCTTTGGCTTGACTAATGCCCCAGCGGCGTTTATGGATTTGATGAACCGGGTGTTCAGGCCTTATATTGATTCCTTCGTTATTGTCTTCATTGATGACATTTTGATTTACTCACGTAGCTTGGGGGAGTATGAGCAGCATTTGAGAGTGGTACTTCAGACCTTGCGAGAACAGAAGCTATGTGCTAAGTTCTCCAAGTGTGAGCTTTGGCAAGAGTCTGTGGCATTCTTGGGGCATATTGTATCAGGAGAAGGTATTAAGGTGGATCCCAAGAATATTGAGGCAGTTCAGAGTTGGCCTCGTCCCACTTTGGTGACTGAGATTCGGAGTTTCCTGGGGTTAGAAGGTTATTATCGCCGGTTTGTGCAAGGTTTTTCATCCATTGTGGCACCTTTGACTAGATTGAGCCAGAAAGGTGCTCCATCCCGTTGGTCCGATGATCGTGAGGCGAGCTTCAGAAGCTCAAGACAGCTTTGACCATAACACTAGTTCTAGTGTTGCCTTCCGGTTCGGGGATGTATACGGTTTATTGTGACACTTCACGTGTTGGCTTGGGTTGTGTCTTGATGCAGGAGGGGCGAGTTATTGCATATGCTTCACGTCAGCTGAAGATCCATGAGAAGAATTACCCTGTGCACGACTTGGAGTTGGCCGCGATTGTCCATGCTCTTAAGATATGGAGACATTATCTATATGGGGTATCGTGTGAGGTTTATACTGATTATCGCGGCTTACAATATTTGTTCAAGCAAAGGGATCTCAATTTGAGACAGTGTAGATGGCTTGAGTTACTGAAGGATTATGACATCACCATTATTTATCATTCAGGCAAGGCAAATGTGGTCGCGGATGCCTTAAGCAGGAAGGCAGAGAGTATGGGTAGCTTGGCATTCATTTCAGTAGAGGAGAGGCCACTAGCTTTGGACATTCAGTCCTTGGATAACAAACTTGTGAGGTTGGACATTTTAGAGCCCAGCCGAGTTCTTGCATGTGTTGTTACCTAGTCTTCATTAATGGGGCAGATCAAGGCTCGACAGTTCGATGATCCGTATTTGGCAGTTCTTAGAGAGACGGTACTACAGGGTGGTACCAAGGAGGTTTCTATTGGCGAGGATGGTGTTCTGCGACTCCAGGGTCGCCTATGTGTTCCTAATGTCGATGGCTTGAGGGAGAGGATTCTATAGGAGACACACATTTCTCAGTATTCTATTCATCCAGGTGCTACGAAGATGTATCGTGACCTGAGACAACATTATTGGTGGCGGAGGATGAAGAAAGACATAGTTGAATATGTGGCTAGGTGCTTGAATTGCCAGCAGGTTAAGTATGAGCACCAGAGTCCAGGTGGCCTACTTCAGCAGATGACTATACTTGAGTGGAAATGGGAGCGCATTACTATGGACTTTGTAGTTGGATTGTCGCGGACCTTGCGGAAGTTTGATGCAGTTTGGGTCATTGTCGACAGGTTGACCAAGTCGGCACACTTCAGATAGGTTGGCCCAGATTTATATTCAGTAGATTGTTCGGTTGCACGGTGTGCCTGTTTCCATCATATCAGATAGAGGCCTTCAGTTCACTTCGCATTTCTGGAGAGCCGTACAGAGTGAGTTGGGGACTCGAGTAGAGCTCAGCACAACGTTTTATCCACAGACCGGCGGGCAGTCAGAGCGGACAGTTCAGATATTAGAGGTAAAGCTGAGAGCATGTGTGATTGACTTTGGAGGACAGTGGGACCAGTTCTTGCCTTTGGCCGAGTTTGCTTACAACAACAGTTATCAGTCCAGCATCGAGATGGCTCCATTTGAGGCTTTATATGGTCGGCGATGTCGTTCTCCCATCAGGTGGTTTGAGCCCGGCGAGGCTAAGCTATATGGTACTGATTTGGTAAAGGATGCCTTGGAAAAGGTGAAGTGACGAGAGTCCATACGTAGCTACTATTCTTGTTAAGTCCAGGTAGTTCTAGGCTTACACCATGCTTTGTGGGTACCGTTATCTGAACATAATTGTTTATTTGCATTGAATGGAACTAAGTTGAGGATTTTAAGATTTCAAGTAAATTAATATTTTGAAAAGAATTGAGAAATATTTCGTTATATTTATATTTAACTGCGTCGCAAGTATATTTCGCCAGCGGGGTGGCTTTTTCCAATACTCTCATGGGAGCGGGTCGTTCGCCTCGGCAGGTTAATCGATGCATCTATGGTTCACGCCGTTCGACCCTCGGTAGTGCACAATTTACATTTTTATGTTAGATCGGGCCGAACGTCCTCGGTGGAATTTGTGTATGATAATAGAAGTGGAAGCCCTTTTTATAATTTGGTATAAATTTACTATTTTAGAGATCATTTGTTTAAAATGAAGGAAGTATTTTTGTTTCTTAGATATGTTGGAAGAATTGTACAGTTATTTTCTTGTTCTGAGTTTATTGCTAGTTCTGTGTATCATGCTTATTTAGAATCACATATTATTATATTGTTGGCCCTAGTGAGTATCGAAGTTGACCCCTCGTCACTACTTCTTCGAGGTTAGACTAGATACTTGCTGGGTATATATTTTTATGTACTCACGCTATACTTTTGTACTTGATTGTACAGGATTTGAGGCAGGTGTATATGGCCACCAGTCCGGTGCGTAGACTGATTTCCCAGCTCGAGACTTCCCGGTGAGCTGTCCTTTCGAGCCGTTCTGTAACAGCTGGAGTCTCTCTTATGTCTTTTATTTTCTGTCTATTTCCTTTCAGACAGTAGGCTAGCATTGTTTTGTATATTCTACTAGATTGCCCACATACTTGTGACATCAGGTCTTGGCACACGCACTAGTAGACTTATGATTTTGGGTTGTTCATATGATTACGATTAGTACTAATTGCTTCCATTTATTGATGTCAAAATTTAAAACTCCTAAATCCTTTTTTTAAAAATAAGGAAAAAACTATCGTTTACAAATTTATCTAAGCGGGAAGTCACTAGTTGATCAGTGTTGGCTTGCCTAACAATGGTGTTGGGCGCCATCACGGCCTATAATGGAATTGGGTCGTGACAAGTTTGAAGAAAGAGGGGCAACAATCAATTTTTTACCTTGTTTTATTTTATAACTTTTTAAGTATCATCTATTGTAATATCATCACAGAGTATGTTATAAACTCTGTGATGATCATAGAATACTTAGTACTTTCGAGTTCGTATTTTCTTCATGCTTTCTAGTAAATGAGGTTTTACGCCTCAATAGGATTGGTAAGGTAAGGTCTAGCGCAGCATGTGATTATTGTCCACCGCCTTTGGAAAATATCCTTACGGCTACGAGATCATTCGCTCTCGTGAGACTATGCCAGCAACCTACTGAGGCTGCATCATAAGGCAATGGAAGCGCAAATGGATGGTTATATAGCTAAGGCATAGAAGCAATACTACTGTAGCTTTTGTCCCTCTCACTTGTACTCTTCCATTGTGGTTTTTTATCTTTTTATTATTAATATAATAACTACTAGGCATGATGCCTAGTAGTCTATTTAAAAAAAATCATGTAAACAACTTTTGTTTTCTTAGAGCGTACAAAAAGCTTGATATTTGATAAGGAATCTCGTAATTGAAATGCAAATTCTTTATATCTCTAGCACTTCTTTTTTAAAGTTACATGAATATTTTCTTAATACTTTTCTTTTATTTTCTTTAGATTCATGGATTGCTTCAATAAATTTATATGTTAAAATATTTCAATTTTGGATTAACATCATTTGCTGATTTCATCATTATAGTCCATAAAATTTTTAAAATTCCTGAAATTTGCTAGTGGTCAATTTGTTTTTTGTATTTAAAATTGATCTTTTCTATACTGAAGAGCAGTTTAAATATTAATAATATATTAAAGTAATCCAAATTGATCATTGGCCACTTGAAGTAATATTTTTTTAAAAAAAAGATTATTATTTGCCACCTAAAATTTTTCGAGTTCGTTATTAGTTAAGCAAAAGAAAAACTAATTTTTTCATATTACATGCATGTCAAAAATCTAAATTCTAATTGATATGGAAGGGTAAATGAGCAATCTAGAGTTGGGGAATGGGGATTATAGTTAATGATTTTTTTAGTTTTTAGTTTTTTAAAATATTAAATATTTAATAGTGAATTAATTTGAATTTAATTAATTTTTGGCCCACGGGCCGGCCCAGGCCCAGCCTCGATCAACCCTCAAGGGACAGCGGGTTGTCTTGGGCCGGGCTTATAAGCCTCAATTTTAAATGGGCTCAAAAAATCCTAGCCCAACCCTACCCAAGTAGCGAGCTGGGTTGGGCTGGCCTCACGGGCCAAGCCCATTTTGACGGCTCTACGCAAAATTCAGAAACTAAAAAAAAAAAAAAAAAAAAGAGTTGCGGGGTTGTACCAAACGAACCAAGTCGACTGTCCTAAAATCTCAAGGGCGATGCAAATCGCAACAAATCGACTGCCCGATCACTATTTTCTCAATGGCATGTGCTGGAAAAAATAAATTCCGGCATTATCGAGGTTAATTCCAAATCATGACAAAGAGAAAATGGTGTTGTGGGGTCATGTTTATGCTAGAAGAAGAGTGACAGGGGTTGTTTGGGTGGTGGAGCAGTGGCGTGGTCGCGACAGCGGGGGTGATCACGGCAGTAGGGTGGTCGGCCAGAGTTCGGCCAAATTTTGGAAGGGTTTGAAGGTTTGGGGCGTGGAATAAATAAGAGGAGAGTGGGAGGAGGCCGGTGGTGTGATTTTTATGGGGTTTGGAGGTGGTAGACGGCGGCTAGGGTTTCGGCCAAGGTTAGATCTACGGATTTGGGGAGGGTTTTGAAAGTTTTGAGGTTTGGAATCAATAAGTGGAGAGTGAGGGGAGAAGAATGGTGTAAATTTTGTGGTATTTGGACGGAGGCCGGCTGGTGGTGGCGATTTTCGGACGGCGGAGAGGGGCAACAGATGACTGGTCTTGAAGAAGAGAGGAGAGAGTGAGAAGAGAGAGGAAGAAGAGGGGAAATAAAGGGGATATGGGGCGAAATTTTGGGGAATGAGGGCCTTAAATACCCGAGATAATGAGGAAGGAGAGTCGTTGGATCAAATGAGATTGATGGATGAGATTTTATCTCACCTCACTTATCAAAACGACGTCGTTTTGAGGCATCTCTCAGACCAATGGTCTGGGCCGGGTCTGGGCCGCCAATTTTGTCCAATTTGGGCCAGTTTCTTCTTTAAAATGGAAAGCTCAATTCCTTAACCCCTTAACAAACTAATTAAACTAAAATCCAATTCTAAAAATCTACAAACACACACAAAATAATTATATAAAATATAATATAAAAGGAAAAATAAAAATTAGGCATTTACAAAAATCTTTTTCAAATTTTTGGAATGACGTGTATGGTTCTGGAGAATTTCATTATCCCGATATTTATATTTACAACCCAAACATGTTTTCAAAAAAGGGATTTTTACCTATATGTACTATATCAAAATGTATTTACCCTCACTGTATATGTTTTAACTTAATTACAAAATTTTATATAATTTATTAATTATATACAAATTAGTATTAATGAGTATCCCTTTATATTAATAATTAAATAGGAAATTCTCTCTTAACTATCTCTCTTCGATCTCTCTCCGTCTCTTTCTCTCTCATTCTCTATTAGTCTTCTTATATTAATATCTTCATGTGGTTAAACTGAAGAAATGATACTAATGTTAAGTGAAAAAAAGAGAGAGGATTAGTACCTAGCAAAGTTCTTGCTTTAGATCCTATGAAAACGAGAAAGTAAATAAGAAAGAAATTAGCTCTGATGAAGAAAATCATTTTACTTATCGTTCTTTTAGCCTTTTGGAATCAATAAACAAAATAGTATTAATTAGAAGCGAGTAGATTGAATTGGAAACTATGTTAATCCATTAAAAACCCTATTGACAACCATTAAAAAGCTTCGAAGCTTTGAATTCGAAAATCGAATTTTACAAAATTATTTTTTGTTTGGATTTGGTGTTGTTGCAAATGATTGGGAATATCCATTGGAGTTTATATCTCAATTTTGAGATAATTTGGTGAAGATTCGAGGTGGTTTTGGTTGAAATTTCAGATTGAAACTCGAAAAAGAAAACATAAAAAAAATGTTTATATTTTGTATGTCGAATGTAGGAACGGTATACAAAATATCTACAACTTATATAATTGTATATGAGTTGTTTATAAATTATATGTAAATTATAGTTTTTGACCGGATTATGTACAAAAAATATGTATTTAAGTTGTAGATAAATTATAGATTTTGACCGGATTTGTATATAGTTTGTAAAAAAAATTTATTACTTCCTGTAAATATAAAAACCTATACAAAACTGGGTAAATAAGTTTAAAATCTTATATATATACGAAAAGTCCCTTTGCGGAAAATGAAAATAAAATACATTCGGTTGGGCTAAGTGAAGCTTAGCAGACATGTACAAATAAAGGCCCATATCCACTGGGCTTAACCTCTATCGTACACACACTCCGT
The DNA here is from genome assembly GCF_000715075.1 of Nicotiana tabacum. Classification (NCBI taxonomy): domain Eukaryota; kingdom Viridiplantae; phylum Streptophyta; class Magnoliopsida; order Solanales; family Solanaceae; genus Nicotiana; species Nicotiana tabacum. The sequence continues at coordinate 136,305,701 of NC_134096.1, read as the reverse complement.
TTTAAGCTGAAGGTGACAACCACTCCAAACATGTATAATCCAGGAAAAAAAATAAAAATATGAACCAATTCTGTAAATTCTTTCTGATTATATATGATTGATTGAAAAATTTATAATAAAATCCAAATATTAGTTTAAATTTTCATTTTCTCCATCGTAGTCATCAAACAAGAGGTTTTAGGCCTATAAAAAGGGCTCTCACACCCATGTAAAACAATTACATATTTTTTGTATTGGTGATCTACTAGAGCTTTCTCCTTTTCTAGGAGATCTAGATTTGCATTTTAACATACTGCCCATCTAACTTTGGAAAACAAGAGAAAAGGCGTCTGGAAATTAAAATATTATAAATGCCTTTGTGGTATTAGTTTGAGAATTGTAACAACATACACAGTGTAATATTGGTTTGAGAATTAAGACCGCAGAATAAATAGATATTAAGCAATTTCTTGTTAAAGGCACTTTCTGAAAATAAAAGAACAATAAATATAGGTAATTTTATTTTTCCTTACGATAAAATTTTCAAAGGAAAGTCTAGATAGTCTAGTTAAGAAGTAGTAGTACTTACTATCTTAATACTTTAATTGCAAATAATCTCATATTTCTTGTCTTCAGATTTCGCAAGAGATTCAATTATATTAGTTTTGACCCTTTCTCTCAAATTATATCAAATAGAAAACAATAAAATGAAAAACAGGACGAATATTAGTTTTGACCCGACCTGTTCCTTTCAGCCTTATTAGTAGTATTATTATTATATTATTATGGGCACTGCAAGTTGCAAAAACGTGTTACTATGATGAATTCCTCTCTGTCTCTCTTGAATTATTTAATCATTTTCCTTTTTCGATACAGCAATATATAGTTTACTCAATAGGTTGTTGATCTTATCCATGCATTCTATACAAGGTAGGGTGTATAAATCGAATCGAAAAACCTTACCAAATCGAAAAGTCAAATCAAATCGATTAAAAAGTCCGATTTGGTTTGGTTTGATTTGGTTTGGTATTGAGTAAAAAAACTCGAACCAACCCGACATATAAATATATAATTTTTATATATACTTTAAGATTTTATATAGAATTTTCTTTAAAAAATATCTAGAAATATTTGGGATTCTCTTACGAGATAAATTTTTTAATAGAATATGAAGTGCTCCATATTTATTGACCTTAAATAATGGGTTGTATGATCACTTTCTTATCAAGTGTTACAGAAAATGCGTTTATCTCTTTGTTCTTCCATATTCATAACATATGTTAAGATCTATTAAAATTTTATATATTTTTCGAATGTGAAGTGATTATTAATATTTATGTATCATATTGATTTTTATGTTTAATTACTAGATTCGGTTAAACTGAAAGTATACATCAACGAAAAAATTGTTAACCTGAAAGTGTACATCAACGAAAAATTATTATCAAACGACTAAAAAAATAACTATTATGTGTTACTAATAGAATTCTCCCATAAGAATATTTTTAATCGATAGTATGTTTGTCAATTTTTTATATTTTTACTAAATATATATTTACTTATCAAATATTTAACAAAGTAAAATTGAAATAATATTTAAGTAACAAAAAATCCGAAAACCCGAAAACCCCGACAAAATCGAACCAATCCAAACCGATATAGTTGGTTTGATTTGATTTTGATAAAAACCGAACCAACCTGGTACATGTACACCCCTAATACAAGGAATGCAGTTTTACTCGTTTTCCCCTTTTGCATCGTTCGTGCCATTCTTTAAAATTGATTTATTTTATTTTGTTTGTTCTAACATTAATTAAGTTGTTAGTATAAGAGAAAGTTCCAAAAAAAAGATTTGATGAACGATTAAAAATAACATAGAGTGTTTGAGATGAGTAACTGGTCTCTACTCTAGAAGATGAACATATAAAATTAATTTGTCTTTCTTCTTTATAATTAATAGGGCACTAGATTCTCAAGCTTGTATGATACCGAGTCAAAGTCAGCAAATAATTAGATTCCAAAATAATTATTGGACGGCCACTAATAATGTATATAAAACGATTAAGAAATGGTATTATTCATTGAGATTTTACTGTTTTAGAAGCTCTTAATACAATCCTCCATACCTAAATATAAAGGCAAATCATTGTGATTTCTTTACTTATTCAAATTTCCAGCTTTTAGATTAAAAAAGGCAACATTGTCAATATATTTTTAGTGCAAAAGTGTAATCAATCTTATTGGCCCAAAGCAGAATAGCCTAAAGCACCCACTTGAACTTTGCAATTACCCTTATTAACTTCTCAAATGAGAATGCCTTACAGATGATTCCAAATCGTTAATTGCTTACTACTATTTCTTAATCTTATAACTTTTTATTTTAAGACAAAAGGAGGAAAAGAGAATTTCTTCTGCGAAAGTTGAGTTCAGCCATTTGTCGGAAAAGCAAAGCGAAATTCCACTAAAAAAATGTTTTCCTGTCAGAAAAAGCGAAAGGTTAAGCGGACAAAGAAAATCAAACTTCAAATCTCAAAAAATCAAACTTAAGCAAATCCCATGTACAATTATATCCATTTAATTTAATTCTCCCAAGTTTTCAACCCAACAAAAATTCGCCTTCTAAAAATAGCCGTGGAGCATTATCTCACAAGTAATACACTAACTCCCTCTTTTCTCAAATTTTTAAAAATAATTATCTCAAATTATTTATCGTTTTAGAATTTTAAAATAAAACAAATTATTTTTTCTATCATTTTATCTTTAATAATAGTAATTATTCTTGAAAACTACTCCTCAATTATGAAGTAAATATTCAATAAAAAGAGATTAAATTTTAAGACATAAATAAAGATAAAATAGTAAAAAAACTCTCTTAATTAACTCTTTTAAGGGTCGTGTAACAAACACGATAAATAATTTGAGAAGTAGGTAGTTATAATACTATCCCAACATGTGCTACCGCGGTGCTAGTATGTATACACGTTATTTGCATAAATTTTAGGGATAATTTCTTGGATATTCTTTCATATTTGATTTTATAGCACCTTTAGAATACTGACGGGCCTCTTTCCTCATCCCTTTTCCACTCACTCGTAGGAAGCTCCAAAGTAAAATTGCTACTAGTCAAACTTTAATTGAATTACCATTGGAAAATTAGTATTGGTAGAATGTTTTAAATATGTACTAAGTTTTAATTATTTCTCCCTTAAGTCTTCTTGGGAAATGGTATCTAGGGCAGTAATTACCTTTGCCAAGTGGACCATTATTCTTGAAAATAATTAAAGCTTACCCACCTCAAACCAAGTATAACCTCTTTGGAGATGAATAAATGCTGAAAATGTATATTTAAAAAAAAATAATTAAAGCTTCCCCCACTTAAACATTGACCAGACAAATTGACTTGATCTTCTCTTCTTAATAATAAAATCTAAGTCAGCGACGAAATAGTAAATGCTTTCACATTCTTGTCATTCTACGTAAACTATGTTTTATCATGTCACTTTATGACTAATTAACCTCTTAAACAGATTCATTCTTCATTAACACAAAGTCACAAAGCATTACGTCAAATGTACTTCTTACATCGAATGTATTTATTATATATGTTCTCGTTTTTTGCTCAGGGGTTATTTTTGGTATATTAATGTGTAATATACTTATAGTTTACATATTTTTTTATGTATAAATAATGTGTATTTGGCTAGCAATTATAATTATTTTTTATGGGTCAAATATGTTTAAAGCCCCTAAGAATGCACCTTAAAATTAAAATCTTATGTCCCTCTTAATTTTTACCGTTACAAACAACAATCTTCTTAAATATAATAAAACCGTGGACTTTCTTTCTTGCCCCCTCTAACCCCTATCCCAAGACGTGAGAAATGCTACCAACTTGTTTTAAAGAAATTGTTGAACTCATAATCTACTACAATATAACAATATATTATCTTCAATCCGGCTATCCGTGTTTCTTTGAACTGTGTTTGTCAGATAGTACCTACCAAATTGTGTATGTTATTAAAAATGACCATTTGCATACCTACAGAATTAATAAAACTCAGTTTTCTTTAAAACACTGTCTATATATCCAGTTTCTTTTTTTGGGTTGTACTTGTACAGAAAACCATTTATTTTCTTGAGATTTTTGACAACATCTGAAGCTGAAATTCTGTGTTTCAGAAAGTGAAATTAATGGCAGGTGGGGGTGGAGAAACATCAAGGCAACTTGATCAGACACCAACTTGGGCTGTGGCTGGTGTTTGTGCAGTTATTATCCTAATTTCTATTGCTTTGGAGAAGATTATCCACAAACTTGGAACGGTATGAAATGATGATAACTAAAAGCATAGTATTCTTTCTTTGTTTCCCTCGCCTCCTGCTTGTTGACCTTCTTCTTTCCCTTTTGTTTTGCTTTTTAGGAACAATAATTCTGGTTTTTGTGTTTCTATTTCTGCTATTTATTCCTGGTTTTTAATGCAAAGATGTTATCTTTATTTAGTTACTTTTTGACCCTTAATTTTTCTTCTTTATAGAGGTCTTAACCAGACCGGAGTTTTTATTGAAGTGTGACCTGTAGCAGTTCTCTTTCTTGTTTCCTTGTTTTGGTGTCAAGGAATTTTAATTTGCAGCTATATAGATAATTGACTTCTTAATGTCTGCGGATGTCTTGCCTTACCAAATTGGAAGTGAATTCATGTTCTTTCTCTAACTATAGACTCTAGAACCTACAACTGATCTGGATTGCTTAGATGATAGTGTATCATACGCGGGTTTTGCTTTTTCTTCCGTTTTTCTTTTACTACTTTTTTTATGATGATAGTGTCAGAGCCTGTTTTTGTTCACCTTGACTATTCTATCGGGTACCGGCTATACAAGATATGTAGAAAGGAATCATCACAAGCGTGAGAATTGTGGGAGTAGATACAGAGGAGTTCCTAGTAATCGTGGGTTTTACAATGGATATTTGCATTGAGCTCGTACCTATTTACCTGGTATAGATGAGTTAACCATTAGTGAATCCCTAATTTAAGGACAAATTATTGAGCAATAGAGTAAAGATGGATCCAAATGGAGTGGCACTGATATTGAGGATTCATATAGCCGGACTAGTTTTGAGGGGCAGTAGTTGTTGTATTTCTGTGGCTTTATCTGCTGATGTTACATTAGACTCTCAATTTAATTGCTTTTGAGAAAGCTTTAGGCTTTATATGTGTTTTTCCAAGATAATTTGTTTTACTTCTATTGCTTTCGCTGTTGCATACCCCCAAAAAAAGGTAAGAAATTTTTTCCCACTTGGTTGGAAATGTTTGCTCACCTTCAAGTTGTTTTATGCATATTGGTTACTTGGACATTATAGCTTTTATTGCTGTAATTGGATGTTCTTTTTCTTGCATTTATCTTAAAGTGAAAAGTGTTAAATGTCTTTTCTCCATCTTATTTTAACTTCACCAATTAAACCAGGGAAAAGAGTGAAATATAATTCAATGTCTGTGTTATGCCTTGTGAACTGATTCCTTTGTGCTTCAGAAAATATTACATCGATTTCCTATTCATTTTTAGACTTTTCGTCCTTTCATTTAATTGTAATAACTTGCTATCTCCCCCCCCCCCCCCCTTTTTTTTTTTGGCTTTTGATAGCATTTTAAACTAAACAGGTTCGCTCTGATAATATACTGATATTGAAGTTTGTTGTCTTATAGTTTTCACAACTTATTGTGATTGCCTGAGCAAATGTAGTATCGCAGCTCATTTGTTGCTTCCTTGAACGCCTGCTACTCTAGAAAATATTAGTAAACCTGAGTTGATGTAGTATCTCAGCTCATTTGTTGCTTTCTTGAATGCCTGCTACTCTAGAAAATATTAATAATCCTGAGTTGATCTCAGCTCATTTGTTGCGTCCTTTAATGATTGCTACTCTAGAAAATATTAATAATCCTGAGTAGATGTAGTATCTCAGCTCATTTGTTGCTTCCTTGAATGCCTGCTACTCTAAAAAATTTAATAATCCTGAGTTTATGTCTTATCTCAGCTGCCTTGTTGTTTTCTTGAATGCCTGCTACTCTAGAAAATATTAATAATTCTGAGTTGATTTCAGCTCATTTGTTGCTTCCTGTAATGGCTGCTACTCTAGAAAATATTACTAATCCTGAGTTGATGTAGTATCTCAGCTCTTTTGTTGCTTCCTTTAATGGCTTCTATTCTTGAAAATATTAATAATCTCAGCCCATCCTGCTACCTTAAAAAATATTAGTAATCCTGAGTTGTTGTAGTATCTCAGCTCATTTGTTGCTTCCTTGAATGCCTGCTACTCTAGAAAATATTAATAATTGACACAGTGAAATCTTTGCTCAGTGGTTGACTGACAGGCATAAAAAAGCTCTATATGAGGCTTTGGAGAAGGTTAAGGCCGGTAAGATTTTGTGCTCTCCTCCTCTTATTGTTACTTGTTTTCATTTTCTGATTTAGTCTTCTAATTATTGCAGAGTTGATGATTCTCGGTTTTATCTCATTAACCCTTGTATTTAGTCAATATTACATTGCTGGCATTTGTATCCCTCCAAATGTTGCTAACACAATGCTGCCGTGCCCTGCGGTGCACAAAGATGTTGAAAAGGAGGAGGAACACCGCCGGAGGCTTTTATGGTATGAGCGTAGAATTTTGGCTGGTGCGGAGCCTACATGCAAAGAGGTAAATGTGTACATGACCCTTGAATTTAGTCGTATTAAGGAGCGCTGATGGCAAAAATGGCTCTAGCAGAACTGTGCTTATAGTAATTAACTAATACTTTATTGAATTAGATATGGCGACAGACAAAATGTTTTTCATTTCTGTCAGTTGACCTAGACAATGAGATATTCTGCGCAACCTACTAAAAGTTCTCGCGAACTTCCTTAGAATGTTTGTCACTTCAATTCAAATAAATGGACGTTTCAAATATCGTGAAGTCATCATTAATAGAGTTGCGAAAGAAATTTTACACATAGCTCCTTCATTCCATTAGGTATTTGACAAGTTGTCTGCATTATATTCATGTAGCCCAATCAAAATTAGGAAACACTTAGCTTTTTACCATCACTGATTTATTTTTAGGTTGTCCTGTCTGATGTAGGAAGAAAAGACTTGAGATAACTAGCTGAGATATGTAAGATCCATCCAAAATGATTGTTCCACAGCCCCCTAGGTGGTTGGGAGAGGGGTTTGGTATGTCGGAATTGGATGTGCATTACGTGGGCAGAAATATTGTGAGACCATCAATCAAAATGGAGTTTTAGAATGTGATGCGTTCTTGAAATAACCTAAAGTGGTTTATTCAGTTATTGAATCTCCATCGCTTTAATGATGAAACGCTTGGGCTATTCGTATGAGTACCCATTGTTTGCGCAACAGTAGTTTTATTGATAAGAAAAGGAGAGTTTGTTCTGTGAAAGTTCTGTTTGTCCCAGCACATTGAACATGTGTGACTGCATACAATTGGAGCAGATGACTAAATCGTGACTTTATATCTCAGTTACAACTTGCACCACAAAAATCACCATGTATGTGCTTCAGATTTCTTGGACTATGAGCTTCTAAAAGTTGTTAGGTCAGCTTAGGTTTAGGGTAAATTTTTCATATAAAAATAAATTAATAATATTTGAATGTAAAGTTTTTGTTCTACCAGATGCTGCATCCTTGCGTTCCGTTAGCACTATGTTCTAGCCATCTATTTCTTCCTTCGCAGCTATGTTTTAGACCTTTATGTTTTAGTTTATATTAGGATTAACAACATGATTTTCTTTCTTAAGTTAACTAATCTAAAGTATTCCTGACAGGGACGTGTTGCTCTCATTTCTGTTGATGCACTGCATCAAATACACATCCTTATTTTCTTTTTGGCAGTCCTTCATGTGTTATACAGTGCTATTACCATGTGGTTGGGAAGACTTAAGGTAAATCAAAATATACTTTATGTAGTTATTCCTATGCTTTAGCTGCCATTTATACTGCTTTTTAGGTAATCTGGAAATATTGTAGAGCCCAATTATTGACTATGCGTTTTAGTAGTTTTTCTTGTCGAGACCTTCAGTCCTTCAATGTATTCAGAAGATCGATCAAATTTTCATGGTGATTCAATACCCTGGTGTTATTAGTGGAAGGACGATCGTTTCTCTAATCTTACTTGGTTGACATAGTCAAACATTTTAGGAAACTGATTTGCAAGACGAACTGGTCTTGGTATGACAGGAATATTCAAACTAAATTGCAAGCCGAACTGCAGTTAATCATTTGGATCACTAAAATTGTTTTTCCTAAAACTGCTGCAGCTATACTTCCTAGCTATAATTGACCATATACCAAGACTCATATTTGTTATCGAGACTCAACACTTGTGTAGGGTGATAAACTGATCATGGTCCCGTGCTTGGTTGCTTATTTAGTAAATGTCCTCTCCTTTTAGATTTTAGGATGCTGTTATCCTTGGTAATAATCCATTTGCTTAATGCCAAACTTTGTTCTTCAGATTCGTGGCTGGAAACAATGGGAGCAAGAGACTTCAACCCATAATTACGAGTTTTCAAATGGTATGCTTTTGCTTGCTGTGAAGCTAAAACTTTGTGCTGTTGCTTGCTATCTATGTTTATTTGCTCAGTCCATTTTGGTTTTGACTGTATCATTATGTTTGTAATGGGACTTGCAGATCCTTCAAGATTCAGACTTACTCATGAGACATCTTTTGTCAGAGCACATACTAGTTTCTGGACAAGGCTCCCGATCTTCTTTTACATTGTGAGAAATTAATAAGATGTGAATTGCATAGTTTTGTAGCACAAGGCCAAACTAGTGTTAAGATGGTTCATTGTTGCAACTTAATTCATGCAGGGATGCTTCTTAAGACAATTTTTCAGGTCTGTCAGTAAGTCTGACTACTTGACCCTGCGCAATGGTTTTATCAGTGTGAGTTCTCTTTGTGCTTTGTTCTGCAATTCGCCTTGTTCCTTTTGAATATTCTCTGTTTCCCCGTGAAACTAAAAATCTTCCGCGTGCAGGTTCATCTAGCTCCTGGAAGTAAATTTGACTTCCAAAAGTATATCAAGAGGTCATTAGAGGATGACTTCAAGGTAGTTGTCGGCGTCAGGTAGCTAGATGTGTTATTTTCTCTCTCAATCTTTTTAGCATATTTATGTATTCTTACTTGTGCGTAATCAGCATAAATATCCTTGCTTCTCTGATTGGCTTACTTGTTCTTTTCCGGCAGTCCAGTTTTATGGGCATCATTTGTGCTTTTCTTGCTTCTAAATGTTAGCGGTAAGTGATGTTCTGTGGTGGAATCCATTTATGAACTTCAGTTTTAGTCGCTATCCAATTCAGCCCGAGTATCGTTTTCTTATAATCTGAATCATTTGGCCCGTTTCAGGGTGGCAAGCATTGTTTTGGGCATCCTTAATTCCTCTGATTGTAAGATTCCTGTCCATTGTTCATATGCTTGAGTTATTCTAGGGGAAATTCTTATCGTGAAATCTTCTCAGATCATTTTAGCTGTTGGAACAAAGCTTCAGGCTGTTGTGACTAGGATGGCCATTGACATCACAGAGAGACATGCAGTAGTTCAAGGAATCCCTCTTGTACAAGGCTCAGACAAATACTTTTGGTTTGGTCGACCACAACTGGTTCTTCACCTCATCCATTTTGCCTTATTTCAGGTTTGCATTTCAATACAATTTTTAAAAAGTAATGTTGGTAAACCAGAGGATGCGCATATCATTTGGTTTCAACTTTGCAAGTACAGAGTTGCCTTAATACATAATGTTGCTATAAGTAACTCGGGCTTAGAGGGGCATTTGATAATTGAAAGCCAGGACATTATAAGTTCATACAATCAGCTAAGACGTCATCTACTTCTATTGAGGATAAGAAGTAAAAATATTTCCTTCTATCTATGGGTCAGTCAATAAACTTCTCTATCCAGTGTCTGTCAAGCATGCTGTTGAATATTGAAAGTAAACATAGAAACTAGTGCATGTGCAGTACTGAAAATGTTGTGTTTTGTTTGAGGAATTGTGCTAAGAAAATAAATAAAATGGAAAAGATGGTGCTGGAGCGTGGAATAGTTTACTTTTTCATATCGTAATCTCTATGTATTTCTTGGAATTACCTTGGCTAAACTTTCCTTTTTTAAGTTTTTCTATTGCTAATATATCTTTTAAACTTGGCAGAATGCATTCCAGCTAACATATTTTCTGTGGATATGGGTAATAATTCTTCTCCCTGTATCAAAGATGATATTCTGATATTGCGAGATATTCTTTTTCTTTTTCTTTTTGTTTATGCTATAAAACTATCGGTAGAGATGAGGATTCTACTTTATCTGTAGTATGAGTACGGGCTAAAGTCTTGCTTCCACGACGCGTTTGAGCTGGTCATTGCAAAAATTGTTGTAGGGTATGTTTCTTGCTACAGAAAGCTACTTCGGTATATTCATTATTTTAGTTTCTAAGCTTCAAGAGTCTAATTTGCCATTGCTATTACAGGGTGGGAGTCTTATTCTTATGCAGTTATATCACTCTTCCGCTTTATGCCCTCATAACTCAGGTACTATCAGAGGATCTTATCTCTCGAACCGATAGCATAATTGTTTCCACGTTTTATTTCGTGCCATACTACCTTTTGGCATTTGCCATTGCTTCGTCAAACAATGGAAGTTCACCACATGATACTACTAAAATCTCTAGTCTTTTAGCATGATCTGCTGTTAACTTGGATAAAGCATTGGCCTTTTAACTTTAATGTTTGCAGATGGGATCCAATATGAAAAAATCAATATTTGATGAGCAAACATCCAAGGCTCTGAAGAAGTGGCATATGGCTGTGAAGAAGAGGAAGGGAGCAAGGGGAAGCAGGTCTCCTACGCGAACGCTGGGTAGTGCAAGTCCAAGGTCCACAATGAGCTCACCTGTACACCCAGCAGGCCCTGCTCTTCATCGGTTCAAAACTACCGGTCACTCCTCACGTTTCCAGGGCTACAACAGCGATCAAGAAGCATCCGACCTTGAAAATGATCCAACAACACCGATGAATCGTGCAGAGATTGCAACTACGCAGATTTATCATGATGACACAGAAATTCATGTGCATGTTCCTCCAAATGGAGAATCTACTAGGAATGAAGATGACTTCTCATTTGTAAAGCCTGCTCCCCAAAGGTGAAAAAGAAGTAGGTAACCAATTAGCTTGTGCCCTTTTTTCTCCTTTTCCTCTTCCCCCTTTTTCCTAGTCATATCAATGTGCTTATCCTTTTAGGACTATCATATAAGCAATTTGGCAGTTCCTCGGCACATATAGGTGAATTCCTTGTATATTTTCTCATGAAATTGCCAAGCGATGATCTCCAATGCACTATGTAATGGTTTGCCTTTTTCTTGATGATTACCAAGTTTTAAAAAGTTGAAACTTAAAAAAGAACGCCCTAGGTCAAAAGCATGAGGTAATTTCTTTCCCTTTGTCTAAAGCATCGGTAAGTAGAGTTACTCGTGGGAAGTGTTGGGAGGTAGCAAATACCCGTCTGAATAGTCAAGGTATGTATGAATTGGCACGGGTACCACTGTTATTAAAAAAAAGGAAAAGAAAGATATCCTATGTCACATGCAAACGGTCTTTCGACTTTCAAACAAAGAGAAAAAGCAAGGAAATGAGTTCAATCAATCATTTTCAGTACTCTCCACCTTTAGTTTTGTTTTTCTCTCTTAATAGTGTTGCTAACATGCCTTGCAAAAAGAATGACAAGCATATGATCTTTGTAGCAATAAAGAAGCAAATCACATGGTGCACTAAGCAATTTTACGGTTGGTATTATCTTTAAGGGGTTTCTTCTATTTATGGAAAGTCATTTTTCAGATGATCTTTGAGTTTGTTTAAGTTGGAAATGGGAATTGAATTCCTCCAAAATGAACGAATTTTCGGTTACCTGCATTTCAGATCGAGCCAGACTTATCTTTCTCTTCCTTGGAAAAATACAGTTCGCTAGGTTTTGGACCATCGTGTTCTTGAGCCGAGGGTCTATCGAAAACGGCATTTCTACTCCCTCGGGGTAGGGGTAAGGTCTGCGTACACTCTACCCTCTCTAGACCCCACTTGTGAGATTTTACTGGGTAATTGTTGTTGACTTGTTGTTGTTGCTGCTAAGTTAATTATGATCTACAAAATGTCATTGTCTTTGCCGCAATGACGGATCCAGGATTTGAAGTTCGTGGGTGTTCACTTCCTTTAATATAAAGTTGTTATTAATCGCATAGTACAAGTGCATAACTATTCGAATGCAAGAGAAAAAGAGTTAATATGAAAACTACTAATATCATTATCAAAAAATACTTTGTCACAAGTCATAATGAACTACTAATAGTATTATCATTACAAGAAGGGTTTAGTATTTAAAATTTTCTGGAAGATGTCATTTTTTATTCCTAAATCTAATTAATATACCTAAAGGTGAAAGGAAGTAGGAAAAGGAGAAAACAAAAATCAGAAAAGGAAAATTTAGTTGAAAAACGGAGAAAGATTAAAAAGTTGGCTGCGGCCTGACACTAAAACCTAAAGGGAATAGAAAAGTAAAACTTTTCCACAAAAAACTGACCATTAAAAATATAGAGGCCGTTTCAGTGTGGAATCAGGGAATTGAACCTTGGTCTTTGCCTTTAATTTTGCTTTAACTTCCACGTCAAAATCATTTTGTTTCTTGGGTGCTCGCTACAACATTATATCCACTTTTTTGTATTTTTATTATAGCTATACATAGTTTACGTCAAGGTCAATGGTGCTTGAGCACCTAAAACTAGGGGTGATCATCGGTCGGTTCGATTTTATAGAATTTCGGTTCAGTTTTCGGTTTGTGATTTTAATAACCAAAATTGAATCATAATAACTTCGGTTCGGTTTAATCGGTTTGATTTTCGGTTTCAAGCTATGATAAAAATAGTACGAAACAACGAAAATAGATTACTTTTTGCAGCCGATACAAGTGTTTCTACTGTCTTCAACTAACACATGTTGAACCTTAAGCAACTAACCCATGAAACAACTTTCTTCAACGAAAATCGTCTCGTGATTGTTGAACCTTAAGCAAAAGCTACAAACTTTTTAGCTTAGGAGAGTTTCCAAAGTTATTCCATGCTTTGTCGACTAAACCGCTAGAAGACTATTTTCCACTCCAAATATTAATTTTTCACTAGATAAAAAGGTACCAGTTTTAGCTTAAACCTCTTTTGCATTAGTTCTCGCAGTTCATCAATTTCTCGCTCAATTCTCGTGAATCATTTGAAATTTTCGTGGTCAATTGAAGAGTCAAGAGTGTGAACTTGAAATTGTAGTATCAGAATTGTAGTATCAGAATTCGGTTCTTCAATTAAAACCGACCACCGAACCGAACATCGAATTTTTTAAAATAATAAACTGCAAACCGGCCGAATAAACCGAAAAACAGAAACCGAATAAACAGAAATTTTCGATTCGGTCTGTATTATGCCCACCCTACCTAAAACTAGCACGTACATCCGCCCCTGGACTCTTTGGACCACTATAAAATTATGATCTACAAAAAAGAAGCCGTCTGAATTTAGGTGTGAAATCTCCTATAAAAGCAAAAGGATTGAAACCCTTTTTTTCTTCTTTTATCTTGTATGACTCTGATTCCTTACCTAAGGTAATGGACTTCTGTTACAAAGCAAAAGAATTAAGTTTACACTATACTGCTCTTTTCTGCTCAGCATCTCTTCTGTTTTCCCTCAAATATCTTTAAGATATTCTATTAAAATCTATATCTGCGGTGAAAAGTTGCAATATCATTTAAACAAATATGCACATATCTTCATAAATTAAATAAAAACACTTGCAATGACTATATGAAATTATAGTCCACTTGTGAAATTACACTGAAATTGTTGTTATTATTATACTCCCTCTGTTCACTTTTACTTGTGCACTATTGACTTTGCACACTCCTTAAAAAATAATAAATAAAGCGCATAATTTACTATGATACTCATATTAATTGATGTATAGTCTTAATGTATTTGGATGGAATGAATAATTAATGCTAAGGGCAAAACAGAAAAAATAAATTATTTTTATCTTGATATGTAAAAAATAATAAGTAAAAATAAAAATTTATTTTTAAATACTTGACAATTAAAAGCGAACTAGGGAGTACTTGCATTGATTATATGTATTTGTATTTTAACAAACAGAAGTTGAACCACTAATCCACGTTGGTGTGGAGAGGTGCAGTGTCCTTGGAATAGAAGTTTTCTAATTTGAGCTTTTCGTTGTTAATGTGTACAGAATAAGATATCATTAATTTATTGATGGTCATGTCTATCTTATACAGTCCCACATATATGTTTCGGATATGGTCTTTGGATAAACAATACTACTCCGTTTTAATTTATTCGAACTCATTTGACTAGATACGGAGTTTAAGAAAAGAGAGAAGACTTTTAAATCTGTGGTGTAAAATGAGGCACATATATTCTGTGTGACTATAAATCATTGCATAAAAGTAAATTGTTTTCAAATAAGAAAAGAGGTCTTTTTTTTTGCACGAACTAAAAAGGAAATAGATTCACATAAATTGAAACAAGAGTGAGTATATGATAATAATCTTAAAACTTCTTATTACTTCTTTTCTTTAGCTTCTCTATGGTATTTAATTTTCAGATTAGAAAGAGCACATAATTGTAACTTTTAGGTAAAATACATAAAATAAAAAGGAAAAGCAAAACAAGAAAGAAAACAAGTGGGACAGAGGGCGATGATGGGTCATGGGTGTGCACGAAGAAACAGTTCACATGCATTAGGCATGGCCTGCCTTTTACAAACAATGAAGATGCACCCATTGTTTCTCCAGGTTGTCATTTCTCAATCTATTAACAAAAATATTGAACCAGAATTTAAATCTTTCGCAAATAAATAATCTTTTAAGTAGCTTTTTGGTTAAAAAAACTAATTATTTCTTAAAATATAATTTATGTTTTACATGGAGATGTAAGAATTTATATAGCCAATTTGTGTGTGCGTCTTTAAGCTTGTAAAGGTAAGCAAACCGAGTCTCGCACCATCATTCGGTCATCGCTATACTCGTACCACATGGGTGACACACCGTGCAATTGACTCATGGTAATGGACAGCATGAAACTTAGTTCAAGGAAGAGATCGTTGGGTATGCAAACAAAATCTCACATTGATAGTTGAAATGATTAGGAGCTTGCATATAAGGTGTAATGATCTTTTAATGATGTAAGACATTTTAAAGAATACCATGCGGGCTTAACTTATAACGGATAATAAAACACCATATTAAGAGTATCTTTGTATAACCATGCCATAAGTATTTCTTAAAATATATTATGTTTTAAATGGAGAAAGTAGCCGATCCTAATTTTATTATTATTATTATTATTATAACACGTAACATTTTAAAATTAAGCCGTTCGATTGTAACAACAAATTTTTCAATTCACCAATGGGGGCCTCCACAATTTTATCCACTTGAACAAATATCAGATTGAAGTAACTATTTGTTTGTATTTTCATGTCATGAAAAAGGAGGGAGGCAAGAAGTCATATCAGGAATCCTTCTAAAGTTAAATAAAAGAGAAGAATCATTTCTTTTTCTTAAACGGCTGTTCTCACTCCAATTTAGATTAGAAAAATTATCGCTAACACAAACATATGTAACATTCGAATCCAACCTTTAATTATTGGAGACGAAACAAAAATAGATTGTCAATTACAGCTACAAAGTACGGACATGCCACTTGTTCTTGGATAAATAGAGTAAACCTTTTCTTTTGTCACGCAAAATTAATGTACAAAGAACATGTTACCCATCTCATCCTCAAAACAAAACTTTCTAGTGTTACTTTTGTCTTTCAACAAAAAGGAAGAAAAGGCAAAAAAGTAATAATATTGTACTTTAGCATCCCTAGTCCCCACTCCATGTCCACTATTACAATAGTAACAATTCTTTTCTTACTTCGACGAGGTAATATATCTCGAGACTTCATTAATTACAAGGTTGAAGATCATTCACTAATTTGATTTATTGTAGAATATAAAATAAATAATTTGAACAAGAGTTCACATTATATGTATTTTGATAATGTAAATTTTGACAATATTGATAATGATATTTTATTTTTGGGCTACCATAAAAGATTTGATCCGAAAAATTACATGATGTTATTGGTCAAATTAAGCTGATGACGTAATAAACTATACATTAACAGTGTACATAACTTAACCTCTAAAAACAATGGGCACTTTGTTTTCTAAACAATATGTATTACCAAAATAATTACTACTTAGTTGTTTCTTGGAAAATAAAAAATTACCGTATTGTTTTCTAAAAGACTGTTTCTAATATTAATTCATCCTAAATCATATTCAAACACAAACAGAAAAAGATTAAAATCAAGAAGGAGAGTATTTTGGAATCCGAAGGACACCAAAACTTTTGGAACTTTCTTCTTTTTTCTGTGGACAGAACTCTAATGGCAATGGCGGTTTTATAGAGACCACTGGTCGCCCTCAGTTTGAACAAGTTGTTACACAGTTCCCTTTCCTTTTTGGTTTTCGACAAGAGTTTTGATAGACTTGAATACAAACAAATCAGGTAATTTCACATGCCTTTGCTTCTTTGTTCCTTGAATTAACCTTATCCATTTTTAAAGTAATTAAAAAAGGACCCTAATCAATCTTGAACCACACATGATTATACTTCTTTATGACATTTGTGCATGGATAATTTGCATACATCTTAATTATTTTATCGAATATTAATTACTTCTAATGAAAAGGAGCATTGACGTAACTGGTAAAGTTGTTGTCAGGTGACCAAGAGGTTACGAGTTTAAGCCGTGAAAACAACCTAGCCTCTTGCAGAAATACAGGGTAAGATTGTGTACAATAAACCCTTATGGTCCGGCCATATCCCGGACCCCGCGCATAGCGGGAGCTTAGTGCACCGAGCTGCCATTTTTTATTTAATAATTACCTCTAATCATGCAATCGATAACTCTATCTATCAAGACTTAACTCATGTTTAGACAAATCAAAAAAGCCAGCCAATTCAATGTTTACCTTTTTTTTAGTCGATATACATAGATTATATATTAGTTATACACATATTATACATATATTATACATTCACCGCTAATTTTCGTTTAGAGATTAGGTGAGAGCGACTATTTGGGTTAATACTCTGTCACACATAGTAGTATTTTTTTTATCTCCACTCAAATTTGAATTGATCTTTCATTTAAAAAGATGCTAATCAACATGTAACCCTACATGATTGTATACGGTCAAAATCGTGCTTGCCCGATTTTGTATGGTTAATCGAGACCGGGGTGGCAAACCGAGGTTCAGTCCCAAGTTATATTGGATCGTTACATGAATAAATATTGCCTAGCTCGTGATTCAGGGATCGATCGAGATCGAGACCAGCTAAGGTCGAGACCGAAAAGGATAGGGATCTAGCGAGATCGAGGGAAGCCTACCAGGTCGAATAATAGAAAACCGAGGAATCCGTGACCGGGCGACGATTGTGGCGGAGATCTCGGTATATATCGAGTCAAGACCGGTTGATTAGCCCATCAGAAGATTTCCTTCTGTATTTAGAATTGTACCATATGAAAAACTCATCTACTATATAAAGGGGGTTCCAATCATTTTATAAAGGGACACTCATAACAAAGCAATATATTACGTTTTCTCTCTCAAGCTCTTTTATTCAGTTGTTCAGTTCTTACTTTTCAATAATATACTCAGTTGGTTCGAGGGCGACCTAGCTCGAGGGCCCAAGTTGCGCGTTACATTGGTTTGTTTTATTTTACAGTTAATTTCTAACTTCAATTCTTATATTTCTCAGTTTGTGCCAAGTAAAATCAAATATCCTTAAAATCACTTACAAATTTAATTGTTATCCGATTTTAAGGGTAAACAGTTTGGCGCCCACAATGGGGCCAAGGATAATAGTGATTGCCTGGTGCTAATTTTCATAACACACACTGCTTTACACTTATTCTTATAAGCATTTTTTATTCCAGGATCAGCATGTCGAACTCTCAAGCAGTATCCACACACATCGACAATGGTCTTGGTTTTCATGGCGAAAACGACAACGTAGCCGCCCCAGAAAACGAAGTGCTTCCAGTTGATCTCGAGGGAGTACCAGTTGTAGACCCCATCAACGTCAGTTCCCATGTTGCCCTGAATACAAATCTGGGCGTCGACCCCGAAAATAGCATCCGCAAAGACGTTCGATCAGCCGGTCAGAATGCACAGAGCGGTGAAGAAGGAGGAATCAACCTTCGAATAATATTCGAAATGCTGCAGGCTTAACAAGTTGCAATAACACAACTTCAAAATCAGAACCACGCACTAAGTAGGGTCGAACCCGAGCCATCACAGAAAGTTGTTCACAAGGCCGAACCAGTCCCGGGGAGGTCAAATATGAATAAGTTAGGGACCGACCCCGCTATCTTGAAAATGCTCGAGGAGCTGACAAAGCAAATTGAATCGAGGGAGAAGAAGATTGAAGGGAATGACAAAAAAGTGGAAACATATAACTCCCGAGTTGATCAAATTCTGGGGGCACCACCGATTTTGAAGGGTTTGGATTCAAAGAAGTTCGTACGAAAGCCCTCCCCCCCGAGCGTGGCTCCTAAGCCCATTCCAAAGAAGTTCCGTATGCCAAAAATTCCCAAGTATAATAGAACTAGTGACCCCAACGAGTATGCCACTTCTTACACATGCGCAATAAAGGGGAACGATCTAGAGGACGATGAGATTGAGTCCGCACTGCTGAAGAAATTCGGAGAAACTTTATCAAAGGGGGCGATGATATTGTACCATAATTTTCCTCCTAACTCCATTGATTCTTTTGCCATGCTCGATGATTCCTTCGTCAAAGAACACGCCGGAGCGATAAAGGTCGAGACTAGAAAATCAGACCTCTTCAAAGTAAAACAGAAAGACAACGAGATGCTTAGAGAGTTCGTATCTCGGTACCAAATGGAGCGCATGGATCTTCCCCCAGTCGCCGACTATTGGGCCGTTCAGGCTTTCACTCAAGGCCTAAACATACGAAGTTCGGTATCCTCACAACAGTAGAAGCAAAACTTGATCGAATATCCAGCTGTAACTTGGGCCGACGTATATAATCGGTACCAGTCAAAGATTAGGGTCGAGGGTGACCAGTTGGGGACTCCTTCCGGATCCGTTTATCCAAACAGGACCATCGACAGAGTTAAAAGGGATATTGACCGGGAACCACGGTCAAACAGAGATCGATATCAGCCATACGTTGGAGATCGGAGAAACAACGGGCCTGGACGCCACCCCGTTCGAATTGGTAGAAGAAATGATCGATGACAGAGCTCTCGAGGGCTCATGAGTAAAAGAAGTTTCGATAGAAATGTCGAACCCAAAGAAGCACCACGACTATCGGAATACAACTTTAACATTGATGCATCAGCTATTGTATCGGCCATTGGGCGCATCAAAGACACCAGGTGGCCTCGACCTCTATAGACTGATCCGGATCAGAGAAATCCTAATCAAATGTGCAAATATCATGACACCCATGGTCATAAAACAGAAGATTGCACACAGCTGAGGGAAGAGGTAGCCCGTTTGTTCAACGAAGGGCATCTTCGAGAATTCTTAAGCGATCGGGCTAAAAACCATTTAAAGAACAGAGATTCAAATATACAGAATGAGCAAGAAGAGCCGCAACATGTGGTCCACATGATTATTGGAGGGGTCGATACTCCTCAGGGGCCCGTATTCAAACGCACCAAGGTGTCGATCACGAGGGAAAAGCGTACTCGAGACTACGTACCAGAAGGAACCCTGTCTTTCAATGACGAGGATGCAGAGGGGATCTTACAACCCCACAACGACGCACTGGTAATATATGTCCTTATGAATAAAATTCAAGTTAAACGTGTTTTGATTGATCCAGGTAGCTCGGCCAACATTATTTGATCGAAAGGTCATAGAACAGCTCGGCCTACAAGATCAAATTATGCCCGCAGCCTGAGTACTTAACGGCTTCAACATGGCAAGCGAAACCACCAAATGTGAAATTACTTTGTCAGTGAACGTGGCCGGGACCATCCAAGAAACAAAGTTCCATGTGATCGAGGGTGACATGAGGTATAACGCCCTGCTTGGAAGGCCGTGGATCCATGAAATGACAGGGAGTCAAAGCAGTGTACGGAAGAACAACCCGCCAGCAAGGAGATGTTTGCAGTCGATGAAGTGATACCGGTATCGGCGCTCTCATCAACGAAGGGATCGGATTCGAAGGGAAAGCAGGAGGCCAAATAGCAACCACAGACACCGACCTCGACCCAATTACTGAAGCAAGGGATCGACGAGGATAACGACTACTGGATCCCTCGATCCTTCATAATTCTCGATGACTACGACGCCACCATATCGATGGTCGAAGAGCTGGAATAAGTCACACTGGCCAAGCATCAGCCCGAACGAAAGGTATACCTCGGCACGGGGCTAACCCCAGAGCTCAGGAAAAAATTTATTCATTTCCTTAAAGCTAACATGGATTGCTTTGCTTGGTCCCACCTCGATATGACACGGATCCCACCAGAAATTACCACTCACAAACTGAGCCTGGACCCTAAATTCTGCCCGGTGAAGCAAAAAAGAAGGCCCCAGTCCGAGGTCAAACATGCCTTCATCAAGGACGAGGTAACCAAACTTCTCAAAATAGGATCCATTCGGGAAGTAAAGTATCCCAAATGGTTAGCAAACGTAGTGGTAGTCCTTAAGAAGGGAAACAAACTTAGAATGTGTGTAGATTATAAAGACCTGAATAAAGCATGCCCCAAGGATTCTTTTCCTTTGCCTAATATCGATCGTATGATCGATGCTACGGCCGGCCACGAGACTCTCAGTTTTCTCGATGCCTACTCCGGGTACAACCAGATACAGATGAACCCGGAGGATCAGGAAAAGACCTCGTTTATCACTAAGTACGGTGCCTATTGTTATAATGAAATGCCATTCGGTTTAAAAAATACTGGTGCAACTTATCAACGCCTAGTAAACCGAATGTTCGAAGAACAAATAGGAAAATCAATGGAAGTTTATATTGATTACATATTAGTTAAGTCCCTGCGAGTAAAGGACTATTTAATGCATTTACAAGAGACTTTCGATATACTGAGGAAGTACAATATGAAGCTCAACCCCGAAAAGTGTGCATTCGGTGTTGGCTCGGGCAAGTTTCTTGATTTCATGGTGTCCAATCGGGGAATCGAGATCAACCCCAATAAAATCAAAGCTATCGAGGATATCACGGTAGTGGATAATGTAAAGGTCGTGCAGAGGTTGACGGGGCGGATATCCGCCCTAGGATGATTCATTTCGAGATCCTCAGATAGGAGCCACTGATTCTTCTCGCTGCTTAAGAAGAAAAGCAATTTTTCATAGACTCCGTAATGACAGCAGGCCTTGGAGGAACTAAAACGGTATATATCGAGCCCGCCACTGCTTCACACCCCGAAAGTGGACGAACAACTTTACTTGTACTTGGCAGTCTCGGAGATAGCGGTAAGCGAGGTCCTGGTCCGAGAAGAACAAGGTACGCAATTCCCTGTCTATTATGTTAGTCGGACCTTAGGTGAGGCCGAAACTAGATATCCACACTTAGAAAAATTAGCGCTTGCTTTAATAAGTGACTCTAGGAAACTAAAACCATATTTCCAATGTCATCCAATATGTGTTGTAACAACTTATCCTCTTCGAAATATTTTACACAAACCCGAGCTTTCGGGTCGATTGGCCAAATGGGCCGTAGAAATCAGTGGGTACGATATTGAGTATCGACCCCGAACCGCCATCAAGTCTCAAATCTTGGCGTACTTCCCGGCTGACTTTATGTCGGCCCTCGTACCCGGGGTTGAAAAAGAACTATTGATAAAATTGGGTACATCTTCGGGAGTCTGGACCCTCTTTACGGGCGGTGCTTCGAATGCAAAAGGGTCCGGATTAAGCATTGTACTAAAATCACCCACAGGTAATGTAGTTAGACAGTCCATCAGAACTACAAAATTGACTAGCAATGAGGCCGAGTATGAGGCCATGATTGCAGGTCTCGAACTAGCTAGAAGCTTGGGGGCGGAGGTCATAGACGCTAAGTGTGATTCCCTCCTCGTGGTAAAACCAAGTGAACAGGACTTTTGAAGTCCGAGAAGACCGAATGCAAAGGTACTTGGATAAACTACAGATGACTCTACATCGGTTTAGGGAATGAACCTTATAACATGTACCTCGAGAACAGAACAGTGAGGCCGACACTCTTGAAAACTTAGGTTCATCCGTCGAAGACGACGAACTCAACTCGGGGACTGTCGTACAACTCATGAAATCAATAATCGAAGAAGGTCACACCGAGATAAACTCCACAAGTTTAACCTGGGATTAGAGAAACAAGTACATAGAGTACTTAAAGAATGGGAAGCTTCCATCAGATCCAAAGGAGTCGAGAGCTCTGCGCACAAAGGCAGCACGGTTTACTTTGTCCGAAGACGGATCGCTGTTTAGAAAGACGTTCGATGGACCGTTAGCTATATGTTTGGGACCGGTTGATACCGACTACATCTTATGGGAAGTTCACGAGGGCACTTGTGAAAATTATTCCGGTGCTGAATCACTGGTCCATAAAGTAATCAGAGTAAGGTACTATTGAACCGATATGGGGAAGGATGCAAGGGAGTTCGTTCGAAAATGCGACAAATGCAAAAGGCATGCGCCCATGATTCATCATCCCGGGGAACTACTCCACTCGGTCCTGTCCCCATGGCCCTTCATGAAATGAGAAATGGACATCGTTGGCCCTCTCCCCGTCAACCCCAGGTAAAGTTTAATTTATTTTATTTATGACTGATTATTTCTCTAAATGGGTTGAAGCACAGGCTTTCGAGAAAGTCAGAGAAAAGAAAGTCATAGACTTCATTTGGGACCACATCATATGTCGATTTGGGATTTCCTTCTAAATTGTATGTGATAATGGAAAATAATTCATCGGCAGCAAAGTAACTAAATTTCTCGAGGATCACAAGATTAAAAGGATCATATCAACACCTTATCATCCCAGCGGGAACGGACAAGCTGAATCGACCAACAAAACCATCATCCAAAATCTTAAGAAGAGATTGACCGACGCCAAAGGAAAATGGAGAGAAATACTACCCGAGGTTCTATGGGCATACCGCACAACATCGAAATCCAGCACCAGAGCAACACTGTTCTTGTTAGTTTATGGCGCCGAAGCTCTGATCCCGATCGAGGTCGGAGAACCTAGCATTAGGTTTTGATATGCAACAATGGAGTCGAATAACGAGACCATGAATACGAGCCTAGAATTGTTGGACGAAAGACATGAAGCCTCTCTCATCCGATTGGCCGCTCAAAAATAGCAGATCGAAAGGTACTACAATCGAAGAGCCAATCTTCGACATTTTAACATTGGGGACTTGGTGCTAAGAAAAGTTACCCTCAACACCCGAAATTCGAATGAAGGGAAACTGGGTCCGAACTGGGAAGGACTGTATCAGGTTCTCAAAATCGTCGGAAAAGGATCCTACAAGCTCGGTATGATAAATGGCGAACAACTTCCGAGCAATTGGAATGTATCGCACCTAAAATGATACTACTGCTAAGGTACGACCCCTTCCATTTTTATTTATATTTTAAACTAACCCTTGCAGGTGTTCGACCAGAAACAACGATGGATTCTTCGACACGAAGCCTTTAGGTTTGAAAGGACGCGTTGTACTCTTTTTCCCTTAGACCAGTTTTGTCCCAAATGGATTTTCCGGCGAGGGTTTTAATGAGGCAACCATTGATTGTGCTAACTTAGAACAATTCAACGAGTATCCGAGGTTATTTTACAATCAACCTCAAATACTGGGGGGTATTTCCCTCGAATGTTAACTTTGATGCGAAGAAATTACTTCATGGTAGCAGGGTTTCGATAGGAAAAATTTGTAAGGGCCAAACGGTCAAACGAACCGTGCCCGCGTAGTTTGCTCGAGCCTTGGCACAGAACATGTATGCATGTATAATCATTTATAAAGAGAAGTATTTTTCTTTGCCGATAATTCATGCTTTAGAAATATTTTTCTACTTTACAATTTCATACTCTCGATCTATTATGTAAACAGGCTTAAGGGCCGACCATAACCGGAGTTCGAATAATTACCCCCACGCTCAGATAAACAGGCTTAAGGGCCATCCGAAAAATAAACGAGACTGAATCATTAAAACTTCGAGATCATAAGACCTTTTAGGCAACCCTCAATTTTTATAGGCCAGGCCACCCCACTCGGGGACATACACTCTGGGTAAGCTCGAAGTAAAATGGGAAAATAAGCCAAGGGGAAAATCCCAAACTAAAAAGGCTACGGCCGAATTAACACGGTTCGGAGACGTCCAAATTCCATAACAAAATAGGCCTTCGAATTCCCTCATAAACCGGTTAAAAGGGCTACCCTCGGCAAAATCATAAAAGGCTTCGATAATATCAAGCCTCGAAAACTCTAATGAGTACAAAATTGTTCGAACTCCCGAACAGTTCCTTATTGCATGCTAAAGCATTACAAGTTTTTCAAATACAAATGATAAAAAACTTTTTCAAGCCGAAAAGGGGAGAAAGCCACAAACAATCTTTTTACAAAGGCTATATGGGCCTAATACAAAAGCCTAAGGGGGTTGTTTTTGCTTTGAGTTCGAGAGATCATCTTCGCTCAAATAAAAAATCTAAGGGTTACCTTACTTCGAGTTCGAGCAAGCACTCACTCGATCGTAAAGCCTAAGATCTATACTAGCTCGGTTTCAATCAAATTATCTAAACCTCAGACCTTAGAATACAACTTCATAATTTTATAAGGTAGAAAGGAAGAAAGTTTTTATATATATACACATCAAAAATCATTTACAAAGGCAACATGGCTCGATCAAATTTCTCTACAAAAGACTGAAACAGTCTTAAAAGAAATACAAAATAATACTAAAGGACTTAGTCATCTCCGGGAGCAGTATCTCCGCCCTCGAGGCCTCCTTCGCTTTCAGATCCGCTCATACTCCTGGTATCATCATCATCAGGAAAGGCCAACATTCTGTCTTCGGCTTCAAGCTCCTTAGCATTCTCGATCTCGGTATTTTCTTGGGTTTTAGACCCTTAGAGTACAAGGCCCTTTTTTTTTTTAATCACTTTCGCCAGTTTCGAGATAGGCAGCAAGGATTCTTCATCACTGGACGGGGGTCTCATAGCCGCATCATTTACGAGACCTACAAAAGGAGAAAGTAAGTAAACTCATGTTTGAAAAGATGCTTGAACGATAGGCAAATCGGCAAGCCAAGAAGAAGGCTTACCATGAGTACGAGCCTCCCACCAGTCCTTTAACAAATCGCACCACACACGCTCGGCGTATATTGACGTCGAAACCAGGCTCCTGACCCAGTTCTCGAGGTAGGGAACCGCACCCGGCATCCAAGCAACGGCTGCATCGAGAAAAACACTGATAAGAAAAGATGAAGAAGTAAAAATAACAAAAACTGAAAACGGGATCGTACTTACGTTTCATATTCCATTTCTTAGGAAATGGCATACTCTCAACCGAGATTAGGTCCGAGGTCTTCACCCGAACAAACCGGCCCATCCAGCCCCGGTCTTTGTCTTTATCTATACTCGAGGTGAACGCCTTGGTGGCCCAGTGTTGAAGCTTTATCAGCCCACCTCGGTAGAGTCGAGGGCTATATAATCTTACGAGGTGGTCGAGGGTGAAGGGAACCCCGTCGATTTTGCTAACAAAGAAACAGAGCAGTATCACGATCCTCTATAAAGAAGGGTGAATTTGGCCGAGGGTCACCTGGTATTTCTTGCAAAAATCGAAGATGACCGGATCGAGGGGACCCAACGTGAAAGGATAAGTGTAAACACTCAGGTACCCTTCCACGTGGGTAGTGATCGCTTCCTCCGGTGCCGGTATCACAACCTCTTTATTTTCCCAATAGCAATCTTTCTTCACCAGATCAAGAAGACTTTTGGGTAGCGAGCATATATATCTCGATACCGGCTCGCATCGACCAGTAACCGATGAGGTTTTCTCGACCTTAAAATCGGAATCAATAACACACACCCCAGGAATAAGTTCCTCAAGGCGTGGCTCCACCACTGGTTTCTCGCCGGCCGGCCGAGATGAGGAAGCATCCTCTTTCTGCGGAACGGTTTTAAATATTTTTGCCATTTAGTTTTTGTGAACGAAGGAGAATGGAGATTGAAGTATTTCGTGTTTTAAGAAGAACAAACAACGAAATTTGAAAACCTGTAAATATGGAGCTTTGGAGAAGGCAAAAAACTATGAAGATAGGAATGGAATAGTTTCGTAAATAAAAGTTTGGAATGATGAAGAAAAGGGCTATTTATTGTTTTCAACGACAGTTCAAAACTGGTAGTGGTCGACCGTCGATTGACGCGCATGAAATACCTGGGGAACTGTACCGACGAGACGTTTCTGTCACTTTTACTGCTTATGTCACGGCGATTACGTCATGATCGAAGGCTCAAATCGTTTCTTGTCATTACTCTCCAAAAAACGATGGGACTATTTGTATACGGTCAAAATCGTGCTTGCCCGATTTTGTATGGTTAATCGAGATCGGGGTGGCAGACCGAGGTTCAATACCAAGTTATATTGGATCGTTACATGAATAAATATTGCCTAGCTCATGATTCAGGGATCGATCGAGATCGAGACCAGCTAAGGTCGAGACCGAGAATGATAGAGATCTAGCGAGATCGAAGGAAGCCTGCTAGGTCGAATAACAGAAAGCCGAGGAATCCGTGACCGGGCGGGGATTGTGGCGGAGATCTCAGCATATATCGAGTCAAGACCGGTTGATTAGCCAATCAGAAGATTTCCTTCTGTATTTAGAATTGTACCATATGAAGTACTCCTCTACTATATAAAGGGAGTTCCAATCATTTTGTAAAGGGACACTCATAACAAAGCAATATATTACGTTTTCTCTCTTAAACTCTTTTATTCAGTTGTTCAGTTCTTACTTTTCAATAATATACTCAGTTGGTTCGAGGGCGACCTAGCTCGAGGGCCGAAGTTGCGCGTTACATTGGTTTGTTTTATTTTACAGTTAATTTCTAACTTCAATTATTATATTTTTCAGTTTGTACCAATTGAAATAACATATTCTTAAAATTATTTATAAATTTAATTATTATCCGATTTTAATTGTAAACGATTATTAAACTAAACCGCAAGTTATTTTCTATTTTAATCACTAAATATTAAACGAAACGTGTCTGCTTGTAATAGCTAGTAGTATTTGTAGTGAAGAATAGTAGGGACCTCTACATGATTTTCTCTGCCCCACGTGTAAACTTCAATTACCTTCCTTCAATACCTTCCATTCAACACTCCCCTCAGATTTTATATCTATATATTACGGACTTTGAGACATTTTCATATGTTTTTATCACTACTGTATTAAGTTCACATCAATTACCGACATTTCAACCACATCTTTTGCATCCACTCTCTCCTCTTCTATATTATAGTAGTACTAGTAGTTGCTTATATCCATATTATTGTTGTTGAATTTGTTTCAATTATGACTCGTCCAGCTAGATTTCTGCTTAGTAACAGCTCTTCTTCAACTTCCCCTTCACCGCCGGCGGCGGAGCCACCATCTGCGGTGGCAGTGGAGTCTGACTTTGTCGTAATACTAGCTGCTTTGCTTTGTGCACTAATTTGTGTGGTGGGTCTCATAGCTGTTGCAAGATGCGCGTGGCTCCGGCGAGGAACCGGCGCCGGAGCAGGTGGAGCTGGTGGTCAGTCGGCGGCGGCGAACAAAGGGTTGAAGAAGAAAGTGTTACAGTCGTTGCCTAAGTTCACGTATGACCCCAGCAGTACAACGGCGAAAGGTACGCCGTTCACGGCGGAGTGTGCCATCTGTCTGGCGGAGTATGCGGTGGGAGATGAGATCCGTGTGCTGCCGCAGTGTGGCCATAGTTTTCACCTTCAGTGTATTGATACTTGGTTGGGTTCACACTCTTCGTGCCCTTCTTGTCGTCAAATTCTCGTGGTTGCTCGGTGCCGGAAGTGCGGTGAGTTCCCTGCAATTTCCCATAAAACCGACGGTGCTCCGGCTACAACTCCGGATGAGTCTCGTTCATGCGCTAGCTCAAGTAATTTTCTAGTCTAGAAAAAGAAAAAAAGACTTAGCTTTAAATTATATACGCCGATAATGTAAATGATCAAATCTAATTTACATTATCAGTGCAGTTTTACCAGTTGTAATCCGTCACTTATTGTGCTGTGCAAGTTAGGTTACTAATTTACCAAATTATCGCAGTAGTTATCTTTAGCGTGACTTATGTAAATTATTTTTACAAATTTAGTATATGTTGAAGTTAAAATTGATAGAGCTAATGCCGACCAAAGATTGTAACTGTAAAATGGTTAAGTGTAATTGTCAGAGAGTTTGGAAATGGACCCCATTGAAGGTGGTGAGGAGGTTGCTTCACTTTGTCTAGTAGTAGCTATAGAGGAAGAGATAAAGAGGAAGCAACATGCTTGACTGCTAGTGTTAATGGGAATGTAGAAGGTGACAAACTTGAAATGATAGGCGTGTTGGCTTCTTGTTAGGGAAATGCCAACTAGAAATGTAATTGTAGGGCAGATGGTTTGGAGTAATTGGTACTTCAATTTCTAGTTAAATTTCTTGTACAATTTACTTGTTGTAATAGTTTAAAAAACATAAGCTTCCTTTCTCTTGGGCTAATTTTTTGTTTGTTTTTGTGTTCTCTCCGAGAAATTACTCGCTTTGTGTGATCTTAGGCTGTTTACATGGAGGTGCGATTCTTCTTTGAAATATTGCGTGAGTGCGGGATGCCTAGCTTGTATGCGGGATGCCTTGTATGTACGTGATTTTCTTTTGCTGTTGTTCTCTTTCCAAGAAATTACTCCCTCCCGTGCGATCTTAGCTCCTTATTTTGACTTGCTATATTACCATCGAGAAAAGTCTTCAATGTGGATGCCATCCCTGCCTTGCTAAAATGAAACCTCTAGTTGAATCAAAATATGTATTTAGAGGCGGATTCAGAAATTTAACTTTTTGAGTTTAACTTTTGTTTTAATTCTATGGGTTTAACTTTTAATGTTTTAGTTTTGAACCCATTATATTTTTAACGTTATGAGTTCATAACTACTACTTATTATAATTTTACAAAACTTTTATACATTAATTTATACTTTATCGAAAGTATTAGATTCAGACGAACACGGTACAGCTATATAGCGGCAACCGCCCCTGAGTATGGTAGTTAATATAGGAAGGAAGAGTAGCTATATATGCGGCAACCGCCCCTGAGTATGGTAGTTAATATAGGAAGGAAGAGTAGCTTGTGTTATATATTCTTGGCATTTATATTTACTTCGTAGACTGTACGTAGCTTTATGCCTGTGACAGTTCGGGATAAAACAGGACCACTCTTGTGGAAACTACACTAGACTAGAAAGTACTCTAAAATATAGGAAGGTAGAATAATTTAATGAACAAAGCAATCCAGAATTAGTTTGGATAAAAAGGGACTATCTAAGCAGCTGAATATAACTATATCTCTAGATTCAGGATTGCTTAGTTGCATTTTATTTTTGATCTCATAAGGTTATTAGTCGAATCCAAAATCTAGTGCTAGAGGGTTCATAATAAATGTAATACTAATATATATCCATATTAGTACTTTTTATTTTGTATATGCATACTTGGTTTGAGTAAAAAATAATTGGTTAGTTGAACCCATAAAATTCATTTTAGATCTTCCTTTGGATAAAGTGACTGCCGCCTCTAACAATTTTTAACTTTAAAAAATGACATGCTGGGATCTTGAAGCATATTATAGTCCTAGTAATAGTTTCTTTGAATGGTAGTGATTGACTCCTCTGTCCTTATGCATAAATGAGTTCTAGTACTGGATCAAAAGGCACTTATCACTTTCTCAGTATGCAAGTTGTGGTAGTAGGAAAAGATTGAGGATGACCAAAACTATTTTAAAAAAGACTTCAGCTTTCCTTTTCAATTAAACAACCAATGCAGGATCTCGTCACCCTTGCATCAAGCTAGGGAAAAAGAGGAAGATATTATTTTGATTCGGATCAAGGGTGGGTTTGGTTAAACTCATTGTTTCACGCTCGTACTTGTATATATATGTATGCCAAAATTAAAATGTATACACATAATAAGATCACTAATTCATAATCTTGAATTGGCTTATGATGTCATTCATGCCACACCCTTTGGAGCAATTTCTATTTTTTCCCTCAAAAGGAGGAACATCTTCAAAAGAGAAAAGGAAATAATAAAGCAAGATAAAGACGAGGAGTAGTGGATACAAATTAACTTTTCTTTGTTGCACCCAACTTGTGATTCTGTAGCCACAAAAACACTTGAAAAATAAAGATCTCTTTTTCGAAAGGAATACTAGGAGTATATTATAGTAATGATATTGCACAAAAGGGAAGATGAATATAAAACTAACTGCCTTTTAAGAAGAGATATATACTTAAATTAGTAGTAGTTTTACTCGACATCCTCAGATATATGCCTGCTACCTTTGACTAATAACCACCATTCTTTTCTTGAAACGCTTGGCTAGACATCGTTCCCGGGCCGGCCGGGAAAAGCATCGCACTAAATAGGCATAGTAGTGCGCCACGATTTTAAAACAATTAGATTGTCTAATTACTACAAACAATGTTTCTCACTAATTAGTATGCTTTTCTTGGGTTGATGCAACGCATCAATGAGTAGTTTGCTTCAGGACCTCAGAAAAAGAAAAAAATTTCCTTCACTCATGAATGGAACATATTTTCTTTTATAATTATGTTATGATTACTATCAATCTTACTTTAGTCAGAGACGGATCCAAAATATAAGTTCTATGGGTTCAATATTTAAGATTAGCGTTGAATCAATTATATCTTTAAAATTATAAATTCTTATATACTAGTAGTTGGTGTAATTTTTATGAATTTTATATAAATTTATGCACCATGCTAAAAGTACTTAATTCAAATGAACATGATACCGAAAGGCTACATCCGTCCCTATCTTTAACATGCACAATTTTCATAAAAAACATTTTGGTTTGCTAATATTACTATCAGTCTTGAATAAATGTTTTCCTTTAATAATTTTTCTCACTCGTCAATCAAATACAGCTAGTGTTTGGACATAGATTTGGTTGAAACTTGAAAAAAAAAGTTTTAGAAATTGTGTTGAAAAATAATTTTTGGAAGTTGTATACTATAATATATATACATCTTACTATATATAAGCTATATTCGATTTATATACTATATATACATCTTAAGATATACTATATATACATGTATATCTACTATATATATCTAGTATACTATGTATATATAGTATATCTTAAGATGTATATGTAGTATATCTTAAGATGTATATATAGTATAGTATATATAGTATATCTTAAGATGTATATATAGTATAGTATATATAGTATATCTTAAGATGTATATATAGTATATCGAATATAGTTTATATATCTTATGAGATGTATATATAGTATAGACTATAGTATAGTATAAATATAAGCTTATATGTATACTATACTATACTATAATATATATACATCTTACTATATATAAGCTATATTAGACAAAAATATTGTAAAGAGATATTCAAATCAATGCGTTATATTTTAATTATAGCATTAAAAATCATGGCAATATCTTTCTTAGTCTTCCTCCCCCTATGGAATGAGCACAACAAGGTGCTAATACCACCATTGAGAAGAAAAAGAAACTAATCAAGATGTGCCAAAATACAAGTTACATATTAATTTACATGGTATCTCTTACAAATTTCATAAATCCTTCAAGGTCCGGAGGAATTTTCGTTGGTGGTGGCGGAAATGAAGCTTGCTCATCAACGCTTCCAGGTGAAGCATCATCCTCCGCAAGTTCAGCTAGCATTTCTTCATAAGCTTCGTCTACCTCTGGTTGTGATTCAGCAAGTCCAAAATTTCTTCTTTCCGAACGGATCCAATCTCTGAAAAGTACTGATTTTTCCAAGCTCTCCCTCATAGACGCTCTATAATCACCGAGTTGAAGTCTTGCTTGACTGAAAGCGCTCTCTGATGCCACTGTTGAAGCTTGAATAGTTAAAATATCTAGGGCCATCCTTGAAAGAATCGGAAAGTGTTTTTCTTTGTCCTTCCACCATTCCAAAATATTAAAGGAGCCATCGGGATTCACTTCCTCAATTCCCTATGACAAATAAACTTCAAGCTCATTTAGTTGTGAAAAATCACTAGTACTAGAACCTTGAGAACCCCTGAACCCTGCCCAAGCACTAAGTGCTCTTACTCCCGCAGTTCTTTTAGATGATTGAGAACTAGAAGAATGAGGAGTTGGAACATTTGGTCTAGCATGATCTAATGCAACTTGATAAGCATTATAAATAGTTTGAACATTTATTTTAATTTAGGCTATTGCGTTCGGAAGTTTAGACAACTCCTCATCTTCAAGTGCTAAACCATTATAAATAATTTCATACCAAAATTGAGGACCTCCTAATTTCATAGTAGGATTTAACAATGCAGCAATACCATAAATAGGGGGAATAGAAAAAAAATATTTTTTAAACTTTTTTCTCATGGAATCAATAGCAAGTTGATAAATTTCCCCCACCATCTGAAAAATGATCAAACAAATTTGCAAGTTCTGTAATATAAACTAAACAGTTAGAAATAGTAGGATAATATTGCCCAGAAAATTCATTTGTAGCAATATGGAATTTTTTTAAAAAATCTACAAGCATTTTAACATTAGCACAATCCACATTTGTAAGGTGCTCATCATCATCACTTACATGAGCATTAAACGTTGAGTTTATGGGGTTTCTATATTCATATGCAATAACTAAACTTTCATACATGTAATTTCATCTAGTTGGACAAGGTTTAGGAACCTTTCTTTCTCTTAGGCCAAATTCATCTCATCTTTTAAAATATTCTCTAAGTCTACTTCTACGATTTGAATAAAAAAGCCAATTAAGAGCCATTTTAACCTTTTCAATCTCAACATTTAAAATTCGCATGCCATCACCCACAATTAAATGGTAAATATGATAAATACATCTAACATGAAAAATATTACTAAATACAGGACTTAGTATCGTGGTAAGCAAGGCTACAACATTTGTGTTACTAGTAGCATTATCCATTGAAACTGATATTATTTTATCACTAATGCAAAAATATCTACAAATATCCGCAATCGTGCTAGAAATAAACTGCCCTGTGTGACGTGAATTAATTATTCTATAAGCAATAATGCGCTTTTGCATTATCCAATGCTCATCAATCCAATGACTGGTAACAGTAAGGTAATCACAGTCATTACCACTTCTACCAATATCAGTTGTAATAGCAAGACGACAATTTATATGAGTAAATAAATAGCGCAAATATTGTTCATATTCATGTTTATATTTATAAATATCACTCTTTACGGTTGTGCGAGGAAAACCTTTATAAGTAGGATTATAAATTTTTCTAATATAATGCACAAAGTGGGGGTTAGAAGAAAAACTATAGGATAAGCACATAACAGTGACCATTTTTGCCAATTCTTCCCGATCTTTTTTTGGATCATAATATAAAATACCACCGGTAACAGTGTTAATTCCCGATTGAAATTGATTTGACCCGGTACTAAGGTCAGCCTGACTAGGTGCACTTGTCCCCTCAGCCAAAGCTTTCATACGAAAATATCTAGCTTTATCTTGAGGGTGTAGCAATATGTGTCTAGTCAAACTTTCCGTCCCCCCCGACCCCCTCCCTCCTCCCCGACTTCCAACATATTGAAAAACTAACTCTTTGCCACAAGTTTTACACTTAGCCCTATTTTTTTCTCTTAGTTGAGTAAAAAATTGCCAAACAAGAGATGTTTCTGCCCGTTTAGGAGGTTGTCTAGAAAAAGTAGGGGCACTAATAGGAGGGTCAGATGGGGGATCATCTAGATTATTATTAGTTGGGTTAACTTCAGGAGCAGGACTAGTGGGTGTATCATCATCCGGTTGCGTTTCATCAAAATCTATTTCTTCATCATCATTTTCATCAATAGTTGGATTACCATAAAGAGCATTCATATATTCATGATTTAATTGTTCACCGAGTGCTATATTATGGAAAAATTGACTCTCGGTAAATTGTAATAAACTATTATCGCTATCAAGAATAGGAGGTGTAGGACGGGTAACATGTTTGGGTCGGGGAACCGGGGGAAGTGGAGGAGGAACATATTAGCCACTAGATTCACCACTCTTTGATTTTTCCTTATTTTTACTAAACATATTTTTTAAGGAATAAGCCATCTTAATTAATCAAGCAAAATAAATAAAACAAATAAAATTATAATATTAAAACTTAAGAGTTGGAACGAGTTTACCGAATTGACGAACAACTTGTTGGAAATTGATTATCGTTGAAAATTTCAATTCACCAACTTCACAATTGTTTCACAAATTGTAACAATAAAGTAAGCAATAGTAGAAGTAAATTAGAGAGAGATTGTGATAGATTGATGATTTTGTAAGAAAAAATGAAAGAATGATGGGGTATTTATAGTTGAAAATAGGGAAAAAGTATAATTATAAAAAGTTTGGGATTAAAACAAAGTTGAGGGGTTAAATGGCTATTTCATAAATAGCCACGACTATTTTTGACAGCCCAACGGCTATTTCTGACAGTCCAACGTTTTTTTTTTTTTTTTTTTTTTAAAATAATATTTTTTTAAAAAAAATAGCCGTTGGGCCCGCTAGGCCCGCTAAGGGACCTGGCCGGTCCGGGTCCGGTCCCGGACCCTGGCGGGCCAAACGGTCCCGGGCCTGGCGGGCCCAATCATAGGACCGGCCCACGAGACCGGACCAGGCCCGCTAAAACCGGACCAAACGGTCCTGGCCCGTTTAGCCGTTTGGCCCGTCTGGCCCGCGGTCCTGGGCCGGTCCCGGGCCTGGACCGGCCCACTTTCCAGGCCTACCCTACAACATACAATTTTTTTTTCTCCATTCTCCAATATTTGTCAATTTCTTGAAGTTCTTAACGTGAAGCAAACAATAGTTTTTAAATAATGTTTGATACATTCCAATATTTTGTAAATATTGTTCTTTTGGCTTCTATTTTTATTCCATAACATTTATTTTTTTTGGTGGTTGAATCCTTCCTTTTTTAAAAAAAATTGGTGTAACTATATTCTAAAACCAAATCATTCAATGAATTTACGTGTTACCCCTGAATTTGAAGCTATGAACGGAAAATATAATATTATAGTCATCATCGTCTTTATAATGTTAACAACTTTAAGGATATTTCAGTCATTTTAACAAGAAAAAGTGCTTACCAGCACTTGTTTACCAAACACTTCATCAGCTTGTTTTAAGTTTCAGCACTTTTATCCAAACACGTAACTGTTTATTTATAAAACAAGTTTCAGCACTTATAAAGTGCTTTTTAAAGCCACTTTTTTTAAGCCAATCTAAACGGGCCCATATTATAGCTACCAATTTTTAAGGGTGAAATTAAAAAATAGTCAGATTT
Organism: Nicotiana tabacum; assembly: GCF_000715075.1. Taxonomy (NCBI): domain Eukaryota; kingdom Viridiplantae; phylum Streptophyta; class Magnoliopsida; order Solanales; family Solanaceae; genus Nicotiana; species Nicotiana tabacum. The sequence continues at coordinate 136,270,008 of NC_134096.1, read as the reverse complement.
ATAAGTGGTAATTGAAAAATAGCCACAGTTTCAAAAATAATCGAAATTTAGCCTCTTTTCATGTAAAGATAAATCTGAACGAAAACGTTATTCAAAATACGAAAAATATTCCAGCATAATATACTGGGCCAGAATAATATGCTGGAAGTTCATACACGGGTACTCCAATCTCCAGTATATTATGCTGTAACTTTTCGTGTGTTGGAGTTCCAGCTGCAAGTTCATACACAGGTGCACCAATCTCCAGTATATTATGCTGGAACTTTCCGTGTTGCAGCAAAATAGTGGTTATTTTTCAATGACTTTGCAAACGCTAGCTATTTTTCAATTATGAGTCTGAAAACTGGCTAGCCCGTGCTATTTTCACAATAATCAATCCCAACATAGAAAATTCCAAGTCGTTCAATAAAGTCCAAACGCAAAAAAACCATAATGTAGTTTAAAGGAATCAAAATCCATATATTACTAAGACATAGAATAACACTAAATATGGTAAGCAATGCGCAAGAAATTCAGTTGATTTGGGTAGCGATGTTTTCACGTGAGATTTTTGAAGATAACAAGATTTTCCCTATATAAATATCTGTTGTTCCTCTGGTTGATTACAATTCTCCCTTAACTAGTCATCAGCTCATACGCTTAAGTTGGAACATGGCTCAATCTCAAGTTTCCTACTCTAGGTTTCTCGTAATACTTTTTTGCTTACTTCTGATCATTGCATCAAACGGTGAGTTTAATAAATAAATAAACAAGAAGGAAAAAGTGTTTGCAATATTAATATATTCATTGCTTAGAACATGACCATTTTTATTCTGCTTTTTTCGGCGCAGACATTGTAGCTGTGAAGGCTAGTAGATTCATACCATCTGAACCTATTTGGTAAGGGGCAATGCATCATTCTACAAGATTGTAATAATGAGTGTAAGCGAGAAGGAGATATATATATATATATATATATATATATATATATATATATATATATATATATATATATATATATATATATATATATATATAGTGAATGTATAAAAATATAGGTTAACTTGTCCCTGCTGCTTCCTACATGTGTATACTCATATTGGATTGACAATAAAAGAGGAGAGAGTTAATGAAGAAAAAAACAAGTTGAAGGGCAACTGAGCAGTTTCACATGTTTATTAAGTTTTGATATGTGAAACGTCTCACACCAGTAAAAAGGATCACATTTATCATCCTCATCTAAAAGCTTAAACTTTTCCAGCAGACAATCCTTCTCAACTTTTAGATGAGGTCAAACACAATTCTAACAATAAGCATACTGAAGAACAATTCTTAAAACGAACCAAAACAAGATGATCAGCTTCTCTACTGGATTTAACTTTATGATCATAATTCAAAGGAAGATGAGATTATATGAGTGTATTAATAAAATGTTACAAAAATTAGTATCATAAAGTGCCTTAAGACAAATTTATATCCAAATCTATAGAACTCTATTTGAGCTGGATTCGCGATGAAGTAAACAGAAACACTACGTATGAAGAGGATAAAACAAAAGATCCATATATAAGAGCTAAATGAATCCTCTTCTGACCGTAATCCTGTTAAGTGATTTCCTTGTGAGCAATCAGCCACTGTCATCCTAGTTTTCCCTTGAATCACTAGAACAGTTAATCACATAGCATACCTCACATTCAGCAAGGGTAATCAGACAAAATTTCAAATCTCCAGCGCGTTTATTCTTTTGCAGATTGCTTAGCACCGACAGCGAAGAATTCTGTAATGACTTCAAGGGGCATGCCTTTTGTTTCCGGAACCTTCAGGAAAACAAAGACCCAAGCGATGGCACATACTATAGCATAGATGCCAAAGACACCAGCAAGTCCAATAGAGGTTAGCATAACGGGGAGTGAATAGCTGACAATAATGTCTCCAAACCAAAATGTGAGAGCACATATAGCGATACATAAGCCACGAACACTGGTGGGGAATATCTCGGAGCAGAGGATGTTGGGGATTGGACCAAAGCCTGTAACGAAGCAGCAAAAGTAGACCACAACACTAATGGTGGAGATCACAGCATGCGTGACAGCGCCCATGGTAATTACGTTGCCTAGGACTAGTACGATCAGTGACACCAACAGAACAGGCAAAGTAGCCAGCAGAAGCAACCTGGAGAAGACAACAGACAATTACATTACTCAAAAGTGGAAAATATTACCTGTATAAAGTTGAAATGATTAAGTCTGACCAGAGTTAGCATCAAATTTGGAAACAAGTCTAGCTGGCAATATTCTTATTTTGTATTAACACCTTATTCAAACCCCGTCTAAGGCATGAATTCCAAGTAAGTGATATGGCAAGGCTTGATATTTGTTCTATTTCCAGTTTTCACTAAGATTATGGGAATAATAGAACTAATGTTACCTTCTGCCAGCAATGTCCATCAGTCTCATTGCAATGCCTATACTGGGAAGCATTAACAAAGTAGTGACGGTGCTAATGAGGAAAGATGCTGAGTCTGAACCAATACCCAGATTTGATAGCAGAACTCCTACTCCTGCTTGTTCAAGAATTTGAGGAGTGTAGTAGAGAACCCCATTTATACCAGAGAACTGTTCAAGGAACAAAACAGAATCAGTAGTGAGTAGGCCCCCCATCAATAACAATAACAACATCAAAAACAGGAATGACAACTCTCTCAATCCCAAACAAGTTGAGTCAGCTATATGAATACTTCTTTTAATTTTATGCAAAGGTAGAGAAATCAGCTTTACGAATACTCTACGTACAGCTTGTTCTATTTGGACACATTTTATTCTACTACTCAATGAGTTGTCTTTTAATTTAAATTTAGGGGTTCTCTAAACTAGAGGTCCAAACTCTCACATTATCCCTGCAGACATATATATCTCTTGAACAAACTAAATAGACTCCTAGCAATTATTAGACCCATGCAACTTTACTAACACGAGTAGCATAAAACCATCTAATTAACACAAGCATTAGATATAGAACGATGAGAGACTTTTGACTAAAGAAAACTACAGTAGTAAGAATTAGGATTTTCATATAAAGCATGTAGCAACAGTGAGTAAAAACCTAAGTTTATCACTATATGAAAGTATTGTCTATCTAAAGGAAGAGTATAAAATTTCATTCTTGACTCAATGTTCGATCCATAATGAACTGTGCCATAAAAGGTGATTGGTATATCTCATTTCACTCGAGAGATGCCAATTTGTATCCATACTTCATATACTTTCTGATTTGAGCATGAGAGTAGTATACGTAATGCTTAATGTCAAGCCATTTCCCAACAGAATAAGCAGCAAATTCCTTGACAAGACATCTATGGAAAAATACCAGTGTCTTGATTTTCTTGTAAAATCAATGATTATTCAGTAATTAGTTCTGCATTACTAATTCCATGAGTAAGACACTAACATAATCGTGACTATCCTTCACCAATTTCTTCTTAGAACCAAGCTAAAATTAGGTAACATTTCTGATGGTTCTATTCCATATTCCGGAAATATCATATGTTCAGAAACTAAAACAACATAACCCCTTTACCTGCTGAAGTATTTGAATTCCAACTCCAACAATGAGAGCGTGCTTGACTCCTGGCTCAAAAAGAGCTCTCCAGCCTGGGCCCTTTGTAATAGGTTCAGATTGTTCAACTGCTTCCTCAATAGACTGTTGAGCCAATATGCTCTCTGTTCGAAGAACAGACTGGCTAACTAAAGCAGCAGCATGTATGAATTCACCTTCTGCAGGAACATCGCAACCTGGAAGGGAAACAATGGATCCACGACGTGATCCAGCACCAGCCTCCTGATGCAAATAAATCCTTTTGAGTGCTCCTTCCTTTTTCTCATCTTTTCTATATGCTAGCTGCCAACCACCACCTATACCCATACTTGTTTGTTCTCCACCATTTGCAGTAGTGAAATTGCTACCTTGTCTCATGCTTAATGAGGTTGGAGGCTCTTCTGCGCCTGTCCCTTGACGTGAGAGCAACGGGCTCCTGAGATTGTCATCAGATTCTGCCCCAGAAGCATCAGACATATGCTTGTCACCATCCCTTTGACTTTCTTCATCCCAGTTTTCATTTTTAACTTGATTCTCTGCTACATTGAACATGCTGCCAAAATTTGAAAAGAGCATGCTGCGCATGCTTCCCATCTCTGGTAGCTTCTCGTGGACACTGCCAAATAGAGTGACCATTGGATCCATAAGAGTACTTTGATTTGCCACACTCCCATGACGGGAGACCAGACCAAGAGTACTTTGTCCAGTCACAGGTTTGGCAATCCATGAAAGCCCCTCTTCAGCTCCGTATAACTTGATTCGATCCTTCTCTTCTGCATGCTCCTGGCTATCAGCAAGTTCACTGTCCGGACCAATTATGTACTCCTCTATAGACACTTCTCCTCCAGCACCCATGCCTTCCATCAGCAAGGCCATTTCACCTGAAGGCGGAAAAAAGTAATTGTTTGGAATCCCTTAAATGACATATCACAAAATCTTAAGAAAATTATTTCTGTGAAGAAAAATGGAGCCAGGAGGCATACCGGAGACATCATCCCTGCCACGTAGTCTCTGTAAAACTTGTTTAGCCTCTTTCATCCGACCTTTACTAACAAGCCATCTTGGAGATTCAGGCAAATAAAACAAAGCCAAAAAGAAATAAGCAAGAGAAGGAATTGAGAGAACCCCAAGCATTAGCCTCCAACTTGGTGATTGTGTCAACGACACCCCAAAGACCATGCAGTATGAGAGAAACATTCCAACACATCCAGTGAACTGAGGAAAGGTATTCAGCCGACCTCTTATTTCTGGTGGGGCAGTCTCAGATATATAAACGGGAACGAGTGTTACAGCAAGACCAATACCAAATCCATCCAACAGCCTTGCTAGAAGCAACACATAAACATTTGGAGCCCACAACATTACTAATCCACTGAGGAAATAAAGGACAGATGAAATAATAAGCATTGGACGCCGCCCAAGCATATCAGACACAGGTCCTGAGAACGTTGTGATCACAGTTGCTCCAATTAGTGACATAGCAACAATTAGCCCTTCTATGGTTGGCTGAGTTTGCAGATTGAATTCCTTCTTGATGTAAAGTACAGCTCCTGAAACATGTCATACACAAATTATTTTCTCAAAAAGAGGTATAGTGCATTTGGATTAGCTTGTACCATGGACGAGAAAATATGGTTATGGACATATAAACCAGATCTTGGCAAAGTTGGAGCAGAGGTAGCTACAGAGATGTGAGGTTGAGAGTCTATGCGGTGATGGCTGTACTAGGAATTACCGTGAATTCCCTAAAACCATACCAAAACTATGCCTCCGTCCCAGGTTTGGCATTTAAACTCGTCTCAGTCCAAATATTATACAGAGTAAAATAAAAAACTAAAAATAAAAAGCACCGGAAGTTCTCTGTATCTTCTTCTGGCATATAGATCTCTAACATGACAAAAACCAAGAAAGACTTTTTTTTTTTTTTCAGAGAACACAACATAAAGAATAAAGACCAAGTAAAAGAACATGAGATTAACCAGAAAATACCTGCTATTGTTGCATTGTCCCATCCTTGCAACAAGTTGCCAATGGCAGCAGCAAGTGCAACAAGCACAGCTCCACTCATCCTTAGTAAATCAAATCTTTCGTTTTATGTGGTAAAACTGAATCCCCAACTTCTCCTAACTGCAGAAGCACCTAGAATCAGAACACATACAAGATTATAGCAATAAGAACAGATGTATAAAATAGCCACAAAAATCAAAATGATAAGGGCAAAGATCATTTTTAGCCTACGGCCGAAACTATTTACATCCGGTAGCCTCAAAAGTGTATAAAATTTGTATATTTTTGTATATAACATACAAAAATGTATATATATATACAAAAAAATATACATTTGTTATTTTGAGAGCGGCATTTTCCCAAATGATAACTCCAAATATTCAATGCAAATATTAAAAAAAAATACATGATCATATTCCAGAATGAAGCCAGGAAGAAAGATCCTATATAAGGCTTCAAGAATCCAAGATGTAGATTTCAGTACTCCTAGAAAAATTTCAGGACCCCACTACTAAATAAAGGAACAGCAAATCCATAAGAACTAATTTATCATATACTAATAATCAGGAAAGAGCATAAAGAGATGAAGATTTAACATATCCAATTTGCATATTCTATAATTGGTAAAAATTCGATTAAAATAACTTTTGGTGTAGATTGATGAGAAATCACATGAAGCATCCAAACGGGTGAAACATTAAACTAAAGGAGCTCTCTTTAAATCACAAAAAGAAAAAAGCTGATATCTTGAAACAGATTACAGAAACGAAAAATGATTAAAAGAGAAGAGAATGGGCATGTATTTAGCAAATTGGCATACAAGAAAAAGGGAGCAGACCTGGGAGACAGAATGAAAGTGAAGGCTCCCAAATGTGAAAAAAGTGAACACATTAATAAGTTGGTATTTTTGTACCCTCAAAAGTACCAGATGCAAAGCTCTACAATTCCCTAAAAAGGCTATAAATATATAGACAATCCCAATTACCAAACAGAAAACAGAGCTATACTTTTGTTTTTCTCTTTCTTTCTCGTTGGGAAAGAAAGAAAGAAATAAATAAAAAGGGGTTAATGTTAATGTAACTTAGGATACAGACAATGCCACCATATGGGAGAGGAGAAAGAAAAGACAGAAATGGCAGACAAAGAGAGATGGGATCGTAAAACTAAGGAACGTGAATCGCTGATCTGTTCTTTTTGCCCTTACATAATTATATACTCTTACTTGGTTCTCATTATTCTATTATTACAATTATGAATTATGGTACTTCATTCATAGGAAAAGATTCGGAATTTTCGGCGTTTTCGCTGTAACTAATTGACGTCTGATGCTGACACTTGTCGCGGCAGGGGATATTCTTTTTCTTAAATAAACTTTTATTTCTCATATATTCTTTGGCGTTTTATGACAACTAATTCCTTAGGGATCGTTTGGTGCGATAAGGAATAATAATCTTGGAAATTATTTTGTTTCGAAATTAATAATTCTGAAATTAGTTATATCATAATTATAGTATTATTCCTATATAACAATCACGGAATAAATAATCACTAAATAAAACATTAAATGACAAAGATGCATGTCTCCAAATCTCTTCTTCCAAAGTCCTTTGAAAAAGAAGAATTAACTTAAATAGTCGTCCACCTAATTTTTTAAATTAAAAATAGCCAGCAGATGTATAATTCATGTATACTATGTGTATAACTGTATATAATTAATATATAATCTATGTATACCGGCTAAAAAAAATAAATATTAAATTTGGCTGGCTATTTGTATAACAATCCCTTTAAAAATTTTAAGGTTAAAAATTAGAAATAAAAATTTATCCCAACTTATCTGATGTAAATCAAATACATATTTTATATCCCTATATCTTATTTTTAATCCAATGAACCAAAAATATACCAATAAAAGTATATTCATTAACTAATCCCATTATTATTTAATTCTCATATTATAATTCGGTCAACGGAATAACTAGTTCCCAACCAAACAACTCTAGTATGCAGGAAATTTTTAATTTAAACTCAGATTTGTAATTCAAACAATATTGATTTATCATAGTTACTGATAAAATTAAAGTGATTTAATTGGTAAGAAGTATTGGGGCGAGGTGATCAGGCAGGACATGACGCAAATTCAGATTTCCGAGGACATGGCCCTGGATAGGGAGGTGTGGAGGTCGAGCATTAGGGTTGTAGGTTAGGGGGTAGTCGAGCGTTTTTCCTCGTTCCAGCTATTCTGATAGTGTTTAGTCTAGGACTGCTAGCGATTTTTCTTTCACCACACTATTTTTATTTTTATTTTCAATTTTTATTATTACCATAATTATTATCCTTCCACTTATTTGTTGTCTCTTACGGTGCTGATATTATTTATTTGGTTTCTGTTGTTGTTACAGATCTTTTGTCTCTGAGCCGAGGGTCTCCCGAAAACAGCTTCTCTACCCCTCCAGGGTAGGGGTAAGGCTGGTAAGGCTGCGTACACTCTACCCTCCCAATATCCCACTAGTGAAATTATTACTGGATGGTTGTTGTTGTCGTCGTCGTCTTCAACATATATAAATAGTATATGTATCATTTAAATCCTTTTCTATAACTTCAGTTTAACCTTTTGATTTCTTATCCTTTTTTTTTTTTTTTGAACTATACATGATTTGATGTGAATTAGACGGAGACCTCCAAGCAAAAAAGAGCTTGTTTGGATTTCTGAAATATTCTACATATGCACCAATGGTGCTTCACAACGTAGTTAATTAAGAATCAGGATGATTTAACCTTCACTTAAAAATGACGACGTCAAATTAATGCAAGAGAAGAAATGATAAAATTTACTAAAAATTAATGCTGACAACTACAAGTACGTACATTTGGACTAAGCTTGCAATATATGTCGAGAATGAAAATTTTGCTAAATATTTAACTTACAAAAAAATAAATCTAAGCTAATAGGCTATGTGAATGCTATTACTTCTAATCCATCTGATCAATGGGGACTATAGGGGAAAAAAATACAAAGTGGAAATAACGCTTTTGTCAATTAGAAATTGAACTTTCATTTTAAATAAACTAATTTGTTTACCCGAAAAAATGGATAGAGTTAAATTTATACGTAGTTCTAAGGATATGTGGTATAACTTGGTAAAAATCGGAAAAATAAGTAGAGATATATCGAATATTGACCGTAAAAAAGAATGAATACAAACCCAAAATGAGTAGAGAATGACTGATAAATGAACAAGATGAATCAATATCAAAAGCCCCATAAAGGACAATATTTGCTAGGTGTTATGTAAATCTCAATAATCTATGAATGTGAGAATGTATAAATGTATATCAATCTGTGAATGGAAAATTGAGTCCCCCGGAATGAATGATAACCACTCTTAATATAGTGGAGGAATCCTACTTTGAATATAATTAAAAATACATAGTAGGGATCTCATGATAGATTAATGAATTAGCTTTTCCTTGATTTCCGCCGAGATTCTCTACCCTAGTGCGGCTATAACGACTCTTTGTCTCTTGGCTCGATCTTGGTCTTGGCTGGTTTCTTTACCCTCGACCCTTGATATTGACTCGAGCTCGATATTGATTGGTCTCTGGACCTCGAGCTTGATATTGATCGGTCTATGGGTCTCGAGCTCGATATCACAACTTCACATCATAGCTTGATATTATAATGACGACCCTCGGGCCATCATGTTCCAATCTTGATTAAACACACGAATGGCAAATCCGGTTTTGACCGTATACAGATAGACCCCTCGTTTCTCGGAAAGAGGGTGGCGAGAAACGATATGATTTTTCAACCTCTGACTAGATACATACTGACGTCTGCGTTGAGCCCAATTGTCACGTATGTGACAAATGTCCCGTCGGTCCAGTTACTAAGACATTAAATGCGCGTCAGTCGATGGTCGGCCACTGCCAACTTTGAACCGTCACTGTGAAATCTATAAATAGCCACCCTCTTCATCATTTCAAACTTTTACCTTCAAATCTCTTTTCATTCCAATCTTCACAGTTCTTCGTCTTCCCCAAAGCTCTCTATTTCCAGGTTTTGGAATTTCTTTGCTTGTTCTTCTCAAAACACCAAATACTTCACTCTACCTTCTTCTTTGTTCATAAGAATTTAGATGGCAAAAATATCTAAAACGGTTCCACAGAAAGAGGTTGCTTCCTCATCTCGGTCGGCCGGCGAGAAAACAGTGGTGGAGCTACGCCTTGAAGAACTTGTTCCCGGGGGGTGCATTATTGATTCTGATTTTAAGGTCGAGAAAACCTCATCCGTTGATGGTCGATATGAGCTGGTATCGAGATATATATGCTCGATACCCCAAAGCCTTCTTGATTTTGTGAAGAAAGATTGTGGTTGGGAAAACAATGAGGTTGTGATACCGGCACCGGAGGAAGCGATCACTACCCACGTGGAAGGGTACTTGAGTGTTTATACTTATCCTTTCACACTGGGTCCCCTCGATCCAGTCATCATCGACTTCTGCAAGAAGTACCAAGTGACCCTCGCCCAAATACACCCTTCTTTCTGGAGGATTGTAATACTGCTCCGTTTATTTATGAGGAAAATTGACGGTCTTTCCTTCACCCTCGACCACCTCATAAGATTATATAGCCCTCGTCTTTACCGAGGTAGGCTGATAAAGCTTCAACGTCGGGCAATTAAGGCATTCAACTCGAGCACAGATGAAGACAAGATCGGGGTTGGATGAGCCGGTTCGTTCGAGTGAAGACCTCGGACCTAATCCCGGTTGAGAGTATGCCATTTCCCGAGAAATGAAATATGAACCGTAAATATGATTCTGTTTTTAGTTTTTGTTATTTTTGCTTCTTCATTTTTTCTTATCAGTATTTTTCTTGACACAGTCGTTGCTTGGATGCCGGGTGCGGTTCCCCATCTCGAGAACTGGGTCAGGAACCTGGTTTCGACGTCAACATATGCCGAGCGCGCATGACGCAATTTGTCAAAGGGCCGGTGGGAGGCTCGTACTCATGGTAAACCTTCCTCTTGGCTCACCGATTTTCTTATTGTTCAAGTATTTTTTTAGTCATAAGTTTTACTTACTTTTCTCTCTTTGTAGGTCTCGAAAAAGATGTATTTATGAGACCCCCATCAGGTGATGAAGAAGTTTTAGTGGCTATCTCAAAACTTGAGAAGGTGGTTAAGAGAAAAAGGGCCTCGGACTCCAAGGGTCAAAAGCCCAAAAAGAGAGCGGCTCGTAAACCCAAGGTGAACACAATCCCTTTGACTATGGAGTCGGTCCTGAGTTTAAGGGATGAAGAAGAAGAAAGTAATTTTGGGTTTTTGGCCCATGCACGGGCTAGCACTGATACTCAAAATACTTCAGTATCAGTGGGAGTTGATACTACTCCGTCCAGGCTTGATGAGGTCGAGGAGGAGACCTCGACCCAAGTTCCCGAGCCGAGGGAGACCGAGGATATTTTACCTCAAGGTAAAGAGACCGTCGAAGAGGCGGTGGATGCCAGTGCACAAACCGAGCTTGAGGCTCCCCAAGTCAGAGGCGGCACTAAAAAAGACCTACTCGGGGCGATAGAGATCAAGGATTCCCCCTCTTTCCCTTCTTTTTCTCAATCGATGATACGTGACGCTCAAGCTGTGGAGACTTGTCACGGGGAAGGAGCCCATGGAGGGGAGGATCCTTTTCATGGTTATTTTATCGGGGTAGAAGATGTCACCAGTCCGAGTGACTTGGAGGCTCCGAATAAGAGCTCGAGCAAGGTGGGAGCGCCTTGCCTTTTTAACGAAGCCCAACATGCCCTGAATCGGGTAAGTTCATATTTTCTTTGTCAATTTTCATACTTGTGTTTATTCTTTCCTTGTATAATTCCTTTTTTCTATTTTTGTAGGATTCTGCGCTTTATCACAAAGCGTTCCTCCGATCCCGAGGGGAGCTGAGACGGTATGAAGCCGAAATTCGAAGTCTCACCGAGGAGAGAGATGCTTTCAAGTTTCTCAATGAGTAGAGAGAAGGAGAAGCAAAGAGACTTCAGGCTGAGCTAGATGCAGCTCGGAAAGAGCAAGCCGATTTGTCCGAGCAGGTAAAAAGAATCTTTGTAGTTAATGACACTTCCTCGGGCGTGACGGCTAACAGTTTGATTTTACAGGTCCAACAAAAGTTCGACGTGATCAGGCAACTTCGTGTTGAAGTGGACGCAGTGAGGGCGGAGGCCGAAGAATGGAAAAAGAACATGGATCGTCTTGCCTCAGAAAAGGAGGCTGCCCAAGCTCAACTGGCGTCGGCTGAGACCCAACTCCGAAGTTTGAAGGAGAAAACCTTGGTGCAGGCCAAGAAAATCGAGGAGTTCTAGTCTCGGTTGGGCTCAGCAATTTCTGATCGGGAGAGACTGGCCACAGAACTTTCAGCGGCCAAATCGGAGGTCGAGATAGCCACTGCTAATGCTGATGCAATGGTGGCTGTCTACCGGTCCGATGCTGAAGCTGCTCAGGCTCGAGCAAAGGAGGTTGTCGAGGATGCTCAGGCTCGAGCAAACTGGGTTGTTGAGCACGCTAAATGTCAGTCTCAGAGGGAGTCTCTAGAGGAGATCCACGCTCGTGGCTTCGATCTTACGGCCGAGATCGAGAAAGCTAAGGAGCTTGAAGCTGAAACCAGAGTGTTGGCTTTTCCCGATGATGATGATATTGGAAGTACGAGTGGATCTGAAAGTGAAGGGGGCCTCGAGGGCGAAGATGCTGCTCCCGGAGAGGACTAAGTCCTTTAGTATTTTTTGTGCTTCTTATAAGACCGTTTTGGTCTTTTGTAGAGAAATTTAATCGGGCCATGCTGCCCTTGTAAATGATTTTTGGCATGTATAAAAACTTTCTTCCTTTCTTCCTTATAGAATTGTGGAGTTGTATTCTAAGGTCGGGGTTCAGATAACTTGATCAAAATCGAACTAGTGTAGCCCTTAGGCCTTTTGATCGAGTGAGTGTTTGCTCAAACTCGAAGTAAAGTAACTCTTAGTTTTTTATTTGAGCGAGGACGGTCTCTTGAACTCAAAGCAGAAAACAGCCCTTAGGTTTTATGGTCGAGTGAGTGTTTTCTCGAACTCGAAATAAAAAAATAGACCTTAGGCTTTATGGTCGAGTGAGTATTTGCTCGAACTTGAAGCAAATTTAGCCCGTAGGCTTTATGGCTGAGTGAGGATGGTTTCTCAAACTCGTATTAAGGTAGCCCTTAGGCTTTCGAGGGAGAATGATTTCTCGAACCCGAATTAAGGTAGCCCTTAGGCTTTGTGGTCGAGTGAGTGTTTGCTCGAACTCGAAGTAAAAAATAGCCCTTAGGCTTTATGGTGGAGTGATTGTTTGCCCGAACTCGAATTAAGGTAGCCCTTAGGCTTTCGAGTGAGAATGATTTCTCGAACCCGAATTAAGGTAGCCCTTAGGCTTTGTGGTCGAGTGTGTGTTTGCTCGAACTCGAAGTAAAAAATAGCCCTTAGGCTTTATGGTCGAGTGAGGATGGTTTCTCAAACTCGTATTAAGGTAGCCCTTAGGCTTTCGAGTGAGAATGATTTTTCGAACCCGAATTAAGGTAGCTCTTAGGCTTTCGAGTGAGAATGATTTCTCGAACTCGAATTAAGGTAGCCCTTAGGCTTTGTGGTCGAGTGAGTGTTTGCTCGAACTCGAAGTAAAAAATAGCCCTTAGGCTTTATGGTCGAGTGAGTGTTTGCTCGAACTCGAATTAAGGTAACCCTTAGGCTTTCGAGTGAGAATGATTTCTCGAACCCGAATTAAGGTATCCCTTAGGCTTTATGGTCGAGTGAGTGTTTGCTGAACTCGAATTAAGGTAGCCCTTAGGCTTTCGAGTGAGAATGATTTCTCGAACCCGAATTAAGGTAGCCCTTAGGCTCTGTAGTCGAGTGAAAATGGCTTTTCGAACTCGAATTAAGGTAGCCCTTAGGCTTTATGCTCGAGTGAGTGTTTGCTCGAAATCGAATTAAGGTAGCCCTTAGGCTTTCGAGTGAGAATGATTTCTCGAACCCGAATTAAGGTAGCCCTTAGGTTTTGTAGTCGAGTGAGAATGACTTCTCGAACTCGAATTAAGGTAGCCCTTAGGCTTCATGCTCGAGTGAGTGTTTGCTCGAACTCGAATTAAGGTAGCCCTTGGGCTTTATATAATTCGATCTCGTTGATTTTTCGGATGGCAGTCCCCGATTTATGGGGTAATCATTCGAACTCCGGTCGTGGTTGTCCCTTAAGCCTATTTACATAATAGATCGATAATATGAAGTAGAAGAACCTTTCTGAGGTATGAGATATCAGTAAAGAAGAAATTTCTCTTTATATGTCATCATACATGTGTACATGTTTTGTGCCAGGGCTCAAGCAAACTACGCGGTCATGGTTCATTTGACCATTTGGCCCTTACAAATTTTTCCTATCGAGATCCTGTTGCCATGAATTAACTTCCTTGCATCGAATTTGATATATTCGAGGGCAGGGGGCAATGCCCCCCAGTATTCGAGGTTGATTGTAAAGAAGCCTCGTATACTATTGAATTGCTCTAAGTTAGCACGATCGATGGTTGCCTCATTAAAACCCTCGCCGGAAAACCCATTTGGGATAAAACCGATCTAAGGAAAAAAGAGTGTAACGCGTGCTTTCAGACCTAAAGGCTTTGAGTTGAAAAACCCATCCCTATTTCTGGTCGAACACCTGCAAGGGTTAGTTTCGAAATACAAATGAATATGGGAGGGTCGTACCTTATCAGTAGTATCGCTTTAGGTGCGATACATTCTAATTTCTCGGTAGTTGTTTGTCGTTTATCACAACGAGCTTGTAGGATCCTTTTCCGACGATTTCGAGAACCTGATACGGTCCTTCCCAGTTCGGACCCAGATTTCCTTCATTCGGATTTCAGGTGTTGAGGGTGAATTTCCTTAGCACCAAGTCCCCGATTTTAAAATGTCGAAGGTTGGTTCTTCGATTATAGTACCTTTCGATCCATTATTTTTGGGCGGCCAATTGGACGAGAGCGGTTTCTCGTCTTTCGTCCAACAATTCTAGGCTCGTATTCATGGTCTCGTTATTTGACTCCTTTGTTGTATATCGAAACCTAATGCTAGGTTCTCCGACCTCGATCGGGATCAGAGCTTAGGCTCCATAAACCAATGAGAATGGTATTACTCCGGTACTGGATTTCGATGTTGTGCGATATGCCCATAGGACCTCGGGTAGTATTTCTCTCCATCTTCCTTTGGCATCGTTGAATCTCTTCTTTAGATTTTGGATGACGGTTTTGTTGGTCGATTCGGCTAGTCCGTTCTCGCTGGGATGACAAGGTGTTGACATGATTCTTTTAATCTTGTAATCCTCGAGAAATTTGGTTACTTTGCTGCCGATGAATTTTTTTCCATTATTACATACAATCTCATATGGCATCCCGAATCGACATATGATCTAGTCCTAAATGAAGTCTATCACTTCTTTTTCTCTGACTTTCTCGAAAGCCTATGCTTTAACCCATTAAAAGAAATAATCAGTCATAAACAAAATAAACTGAGCTTTACCTGGGGCCGATGGGAGGGGGCCGACGATGTCCATTCCACATTTCATGAAAGGTCATGGAGATAGGACCGAGTGGAGTAGCTCCGCGGGTTGATGAATTATGGGCACATGTCTTTGGAATTTGTCGCACTTTCAAACGAACTCCCTTGCGTCTTTGCCCATATTGGTCCAATAATACCCTGCTCTAATTACTTTGTGGACCAGCGAATCGGCATCGGAATGGGATCCACAAGTGCCCTCGTTAATTTCCCGTAGGATGTAATCGGTATCTTCTGGTCCCAAACATATTGCCAATGGTCTATCGAACATCCTTCTAAACAGCGTTCTGTTTTCGAACAGGGTGAACCGTGCTGCCTTTATGCGTAGAGCTCTTGATTCCTTTGGATCTGATGGGAGCTTCCCGTTCTTAAAGTACTCTAAATATTTGTTTCTCCAATCCCAGGTTAAACTTTTGGAGTTTATCTCGGCGTGACCTTCTTCAATCACCGATCTCATGAGTTGTACGACATTCCCCGATTTGAGTTCGTCATCTTCGATCGATGAACCTAAGTTTGCAAGAGTGTCGGCCTTGCTGTTCTGTTCTCGGGGTATATGTTGCAAAGTCCATTCCTTAAATCGATGTAGAGTCACATGTAGTTTTCTAAGTACCTCTGCATTCGATCTTCTTGGACTTCGAAAGTCCTGTTAACTTGGTTTGCCCCGAGGAGGGAATCACACTTAGCCTCTACAACTTCCGCTCCCAAGCTCCTAGCTAGTTCGAGACCTGCAATCATGGCCTTATACTCGGCCTCATTATTAGTCAATTTTGTAGTTCTGATAAACTGTCTAACTACATTACCTGTGGGTGATTTTAGTACGATGCCTAGTCCGGACCCCTTTGCGTTTGAGGCACCGTCCGTAAAGAGGGTCCAGTCTCCCGAAGAGGCATCCGATTTTATCAGTAGTTCTTTTTCAATCTCAGGTATGAAGGCCGGCGTAAAGTCAGCCACGAAGTCCGCCAAGATTTGAGATTTGATAGCGGTTCGGGGTCAATACTCTATATCGTACCCGCCGATTTCTATGGCCTATTTGGCCAATCGACCCGAAAGCTCGGGTTTGTGCAAAATACTTCGAAGAGGATAAGTTGTTACAACATGTAACAGATGACACTGGAAATATGGTTTTAGTTTCCTAGAGGTACTTATTAAAGCAAGCACTAACTTTTCTAAGCGTGGATACCTATTTTCGGCCTCGCCTAAGGTCCGACTGACATAATAAATAGGGAATTGCGTACCTCGTTCTTCTCGAACCAGGACTCCACTTACCTCTATCTCCGAGATAGCTAAGTACAAGTAAAGTTATTCGTCCACTTTCGGGGTATGAAGCAGCGGCGGGCTCGATAAATACCGTTTCAGTTCCTCCAAAGCCTGCTGGCATTCCGGAGTCCATGCAAAGTTGTTTTTCTTCTTAAGTAGTGCGAAAAATCGGTGGCTCCTATCTGAGGATCTCGAAATGAATCGTCCTAGGGCGGCTATCCGTCCTGTTAGCCTCTGTACGGCCTTTACATTATCTACTACCGTGATGTTCTCGATAGCTTTGATTTTATCGGGGTTGATCTCGATTCCTCGATTGGACACCATAAAACCAAGAAACTTGCCCGAGCCAACCCCGAATGCATATTTTTCGGGGTTGAGCTTCATATTATACTCCCTCAGTATATCGAAAGTTTCCTGCAAATGCTTTAAATGGTCCTCTGCTCGCAGGGACTTAACCAACATGTCATCAATATAAACTTTCATTGATTTTCCTATATGTTTTTCTAACATTCAGTTTACTAGGCGTTGATAAGTTGCACCAGCATATTTTAGACCGAATGACATTATGTTATAACAGTAGGTACCGTACTTAGTGATAAACAAGGTCTTTTCTTGATCTTACGGGTTCATCTATATTTGGTTGTACTCGGAGTAGGCATCGAGAAAACTGAGAATCTCGTGGCCGGCCATGGCATCGATCATACGATCAATATTAGGCAAAGGAAAAAAATCCTTAGGGCATGCTTTATTCAAGTCTTTATAATCTATACACATTCTAAGTTTGTTTCCCTTCTTAGGGACTATCACCACATTTGCTAGCCATTCCAAGTATTTTACTTCTCGAATGGACCCTATTTTAAGAAGCTTGGTTACCCCGTCCTTGATGAAGGCATGTTTGACCTCGGACTGAGGCCTCCTTTTTTGTTTTACCGGATGAAATTTCGGATCCAAGCTTAGTCTATGAGTGGTTGTCTCCGGTTAGATCCCTGTCATGTCAAGATGGGACCAAGCGAAACAGTTCATGTTAGTTATAAGAAATTGAATAAGCTTTTTCCTGAGCTTGGGATCTAACCCCGTGCCCAGGTATATCTTTCGCTCGGGCAGATGTTCGATTAGCGTGATTTGCTCCAAGTCTTCGACCATTGATTTGGTAGCGTCGGAATCATCGGGGACCACGAAGGATCAAGGGATTCCATAATCATCATCTTCGTCAGTCTTCTGATTTTCTAGTTGGGTCGAGGCTGGCATTTGTGATTGCTATTTGATATCCCGTTTCTCCTTCGAACCTGATCCCCTTGTCGATGATAGTGAAGATATCAGAGCTACTTCATCGACGACAAACATTTTCTTTGCGGCCGGTTGCTCCCCGCAGACCGTTTTGATTCCTTTTGATGTTGGGAATTTCAGAACCTGGTGAAGGGTCGAGGGTACTGCTCTCATATTACGGATCCATGGCCTACCGAACAGGGCATTATATCTCATGTCGCTCTCGATCACGTGGAACTTCGTTTCTTGGATGGTCCCAGCCACGTTTACTGGCAAAATTATCTTGCCTTTAGTAGTTTCACACGCCATATTGAATCTGTTTAGTACCAGGGTTGCGGGAACGACCTGGTCCTGTAGACCAAGTTGCTCTATGACCCTTGATCGAATGATGTTGGCCGAACTACCTGGATCAATTAACACATGCTTAACTTGAGTTTTATTTATAAGTACATATATTACCAGTGCATCGTTATAGGTTTGCACGATTCCTTCCGTGACTTCGTCACTAAAGGACAAGGTTCCTTTAGGTGTGTAATCCTGAGTCTGAGATCGCTTCTCTCTTACAATCGACATTTTAGTGCGTTTAAGCATCGGCCCCTAGGGGATATCGATCCCTCCGATGATCATGTGGATGATGTGTTGTGGCTCTTCTTGTTCATTTTGTCTATTGAAATCTCTGTTTTGGAAATGGTTTTTGGCCCGGTCACTTAAAAATTCTCGAAGGTGCCCTTCATTGAATAACCGAGCTACCTCCTCTCTCAACTGCCTGCAGTCTTCTGTTTTATGGCCATGGGTGCCATGATACTTGCATAATTGATTGGGATTTCTCTGGGCCGGATTAGACTGCAGATGTCGAGGCCATTTAGTATCTTTGATGCATCTGATAGCCAACACGATAGCGGATGTATCGATGTTGAAGTTATATTTTGATAACCGTGGTGCTTCTTTAGGTCCGGTATACCTCTAGAACCCATTATTGTTCATCATCCCACGAGACCCTTGGCCTTGATCACTTCTCATTTTGCCTCGTACGGAGTTACGTGTAGGTTCGCTACCCCTACGATCTCTATTATACGGCCGGTATCAGTCCTTGTTCAACCTTGGTTCTCGGCAGATGTCCCTTTTAATAACGGACCCAGAACCCAACTGGTCATCTTCGACTCTAATCTTCGATTGATATCGATTGTGTACATCAGCCCAGGTAACAGTCGGGTACTCGATCAAGTTCTACTTCAACTACCGTGAAGCCATCGAGCTTCGTTCGTTCAGTCCTTGAGTGAAAGCTTGAACGGCCCAATCGTCCGTGACCGGTGGTAGATCTATTCGTTCCATTTGGAAACAAGATACGAACTCTCTTAGCATCTCGTTATCTTTTTGCCTTACCTTGAAAAGGTCCGACTTCCTGGTCTCGACCTTTATGGATCTGGCATGTGCTTTTACGAAAGAATCTACAAGCATAGCAAAAGAATCGATAGAGTTAGGCGGTAAATTATGATACCATACCATTGCCCGCTTTGACAGGGTTTCCCCGAACTTCTTCAATAATATGGATTCGATCTTGTCGTCTTCTAGATCGTTCCCTTTAATGGCACATGTGTAAGAGGTGACATGTTCGTTGGGGTCGGTCGTCCCATTATATTTAGGAATTTCGGACATGCGAAACTTCTTGGGGATCGGTTTGGGAGCCGTGCTCGGGGGAGGGGGGAAGGCTTTTGTACGAATTTTTTGGAATCCAAGCCCTTCAATACCGGTGGTGCCCCCGGGATCTGATCAACCCCGGAGTTATAAGTTTCTACTTTTTTATCGTTTGTATAATCCTTTTTTCTCTTGACTCAATTCATTTTGTCAGTTCTTCGAGCATCCTAATAATTTCAGGATTAGTTCCCGATTCTTGTTCATTTGATCTTACTACAGCTGGCCCCATTTTGTGGGTGACTTCTCGCGGTAGACCGGGCTCGGCCCTGCTCGGTGCTTGGGTTTGGCTCTGCAACTGAGCTATTGCTACTTGTTGAGCGTGCAACATTTCGAAAATCATAAGCAGGCTGATACCGTCTTCTCCAACATTTTGGGTATTTCGAACTGCATATCGAGTTCCACCATGAATGTTGTTTTCGTGATCGGAACGTTTGTTCGCCTCGATGGCCACATGTGAATTAACGTCGATTGGATCTGCGGCCCGAGTTCCAATGGGATCGACGAGTGGCCTTTCATCCCCGGTCGTTAGGTTGTTGTTCTCATCTTGAAGGCCCGCTTCATTGTCGATAGGTAGGGCCATTAATTGAGAGTTCGTTATTTTTAACCTGAAATCAAAGACACTTCCAAGAGCAAGTATAAAATGGTGTATTTTGCAGAGATTCGTACCAAATAACCATTGTTATCCTTAGCCCCACGGTGGGCGCCAAACTGTTTACCCGAAAAAATGGATAGAGTTGAATTTATACGTAGTTCTAAGGATATGTGGTATAACTTGGTACAAATCGGAAAAATAAGTAGAGATATATCGAATATTGACCGTAAAAAGGAATGAATACAAACCCAAAATGAGTAGAGAATGACTGATAAATGAACAAGATGAATCAATATCAAAAGCCCCATAAAGGACAATATTTGCTAGGTGTTATGTAAATCTCAATAATCTCTGAATGTGAGAATGTATAAATGTATATCAATCTGTGAATGGAAAATTGAGTCCCCCGGAATGAATGATAACCACTCTTAATATAGTGGAGGAATCATACTTTGAATATAATTAAAAATACACAGTAGGGATCTCATGATAGATTAATGAATTAGCTTTTCCTTGATTTCCGCCGAGATTCTCTTCCCTAGTGCGGCTATAACAGCTCTTTGTCTCTTAGCTCGATCTCGGTCTTGGCTGGTTTCTTTACCCTCGACCCTTTATATTGACTCGAGCTCGATATTGATTGGTCTCTGGACCTCGAGCTTGATATTGATCGGTCTCTGGGTCTCGAGCTCAACAACACAACTTCACATCATAGCTCGATATTATAATGACGACCCTCGGTCCATCATGTTCCAATCTTGATTAAACACACGAATGACAAACTCGATTTTGACCGTATACTTAAATCGTTGCTCCATCTTAAGCTAAGGTCAGTGAAATGTAACAATGGCAGTAAAATGTCTTTTTTACACAAGTAAAATTTTAAGGAAACAATGAGTAAAAAAGAAGCACCTTAAAAGGTGGTTTGTCAATAAAAGTTGGTGAAAAGTATAATTGTTAAAATCATAAGATCTGATTCGTTGTGTAGTAGGTGTATTACTGTATTATAAATATTTGTAAATTCGCGGTACAATTGTATGCAGCTCCAAATATCCCTCGATCCAATGTGTTAGTAGATACATTATTATATCATATAGTTCTCGTCCTTTTGGAAGCAATATGATTTTCCATGTGACTCGTACATCTATTAATTACTTAATTAAATAACGTTCATTAAATAAATGAGTAATGTTTGCTTTGGATGGTTGTTAATTATTGTATTGTATCGTATATTGCTACTTTAAATGTAATATAATTTATTTTGATTGGTACTTAAATTTTATTATATCGTATCGTTAAATTTGTTATTACGTAACGACGAAAAATGTAACTTTATGTAACGACAGATTTGATGTAGTCGCGTCATTACCTTACTTTTTTCTCTCGTATTATCCTTCCTTGTTATTAAATAATCACATTTTATCCTTCACTCAACTTTTTTTGTGTAATAATTCTACTCCGTATCCTATTTTTTCTTATTACTGTTGCAAGTTTATTCTTCATATTGTTGGTGCGTGATAGTATGAAACGACGGCAAATGGTAAAATCTATCCAAATATTGTATTCATCAAATAATACAATACAATACAATATGATACGATACATTATGAAACGATACGTAACAACCGTCCAAAATCTCTCTCTATATATTTTTCTTTCAGAAAGAGGCTGGCTTGCATGGATACAACAGCATATGTTATTCAGTATCTTACCTAATTAAGCTTTTAATACTAACTCCTAATGATTCGTTCGCGTTGACTAAAGCTTGGGATTGTTAGATGTATTGCCTAAAATCATATACTCATCATAGTGGATCAAGATCTTACAAGAGATAAAAATAAATGCATAATATCACTGCATCCACTACATATTAGTTTCTAACAATTGATGATGATATATATATCTTCATTTATCGAAACCAAAAACAAGTTTGTGATGTACTTAGTTGATATTTCTCCACGCACTTGATATAATTCCACCATGCACAATTGTCATCTGCCTTCTTTCTCTTTTCTTTTTTTTCCTCCGTTTCAACCTAAACATAGTTTAAAAAAAGAAAAGAAAAGGGAATTGAAGATACTTATCTTGAAGCACATATTTATTATTATTCCAATACCTGTCCAATTAATTACGAATATGAAAAGGCATTCCCAAAATTTGCAATGGAATAATACAATATAGTCTAGATTCATAGCTACAAAAGAGGTATTGAAGGAGAGTACACATGGAATAACAGAATCCTTTAATATCACAGTCAAGTTAGCATCACTATGTATGCGCAATTAATATTGGTGACATAATTAGGAAAAGTTACTATTTTTAGCTTTTAATTACATGATGATAAAACATAGGAATTTATTGGAGTATGACTTGTTGGAGAATTTAACAACTCCTATTTAACTAGTCATGTTGTCTTCTGTTGTTTTCATTTTCTTGACCGAACTATAAGGTAGCACATGCAAGACATGTTCATAACGTGACCTCTCGACAAATCGTGAGAAGTCTCTTTCTTCTATTCTTTTAACCATTAATAAGTGAACTAAATGGCGGTGATTGCTACACTAGAATCAGTAATATATTTTTCTATATGTACTTTTAATCTGTTATTATTAGTTCTATTCATATGTGATATACTGATATTTATTGGAATCTTGACCATGTTCCTGGCTTGAAAAATAATTGAATAAACACAAATATTAATGTCAATCGGCAGTACATTATGAATATGCCTGAAACCTAAGTTCAGCCACTGTTGTCCACAGGATAAATAATTGGAGGCAGCTTTAAGAGTGATTCGTTATCTCAAAGGACGAATTGACACGAAACAATAAGAATTTATTCTTTGTTAGATTCTTAAATTTAGTAAATAGGCATGATAGGTTTGACTATTTAAAAAGAAATATCGACAGAACCACGAACGCCCTCGAACCCAGACCCCTGAGGTTAGGTTATTACATTATTAATATCAAATATCTAATTTAAGAAAAGGGAAGGAAATATAAACATTTGATCCCTACACAACTAAGAAGATTCAAGAATACCAAATGTAAGAATCAAAGCAAGCATAGTTTTTTACGTGGGACTTCTACGTAAAGATCAAGGATAATGAAAAGAGACGAGGAGAAACTGAGAATTGAAACTCAAAAGGATAAAAGTTTATGCTTTGTCGATTCCTAAATTTAGTTAACGGACATAAATGTTTCTTCTAATTCCGTAATACTATTTATTAACAAAATAAAATGGCAGGTTGACTAATAGGTACATCATGATTGCTACAACTAACGGTTTAAGAAACAAGAGAGGCCACTCTAAAATTGTCTTGAGTTGATTATCATGCATAATTAAGGAACTACTCAAATTTTCTGATTTCAGGGTGGCACAAGTGAAATTGACGACAGAATAGAGGCCTACATTTACACAACAGCACCTCTGCAAATACAGAAAACAGAAAAGGGACCAAGAAAGATCACCTACACTTTGCACAAAAAAAAATAGTCTGAACTATATCATAAGCAAAGGAGAAGAGACGGGCGTACTTTCTCCCAGCACTGACTTAATAGCAGAAATCATGCAGTTGCCCATGGTAATTGCGTAGAGGGTTAAGGCAAAGCATCGTTGGATTCAAAAAGGCAAATCCACTAAATCAGGTCAACAAAAGTTTCAAAATAAGATACAAGCTAAAAACTTTGCTAGTTTACCCTGTGAAACAAAAACCATTCATATTGCCAATGGCGCAGTAATGACACTGTAGAACCCCGAATCTCCTAGTGTTTCTAAGTTGGAACTGTAATATGCATCACGGCTAATGTGCTTAGCATCCATGTTTTGGCTGAGACAGTAAGGATTAGATGATATACAGGAGTCATTTGCAGCACTCTACTCATGATCACCAGATAATAGTCACAAGCATATGTACATCGATGACAGAATGAAACTATTTCACTCGCTCTTTAGTTTGAACAAGACTGCTCAGTACTCAAATGTGGTTGCTGAACCTTGATTCTGTCAATACTGAGCACATCCAGATAAATTTTATCACAAGTGAGAAAAATAATCATATTCAGCAGAAGAGATGAACAACACTCAAATTTTTCAAGACAAGAAGCAAATGCAAAGCTAGGAAATTTTAGCAGATACAAAACTGAGAAAAGAGATATTCCTATTTAACCATATAACATTTTATCTGGAGAATTTACCAAGTATGTTTATATCAAAGAATTTGTGCTAGTGCAAATGGTGATAGTGTAGGAGGTAAGGGATAAGAAAGAAAAATTCAAATCTCAACTACAACAATTAATAACATAGAGAAGCAGATAAATAGCTAATACGTGCATTCACTAAGATGGGGAAAAACTGAATTATTCCACTCACCATTCAAGGTCCTTTAGATCAGCTACAGCCTTCTCCAGTGCATATAGAGCCATCTTCTTCACCTAAAGCAGAAGGCGAACATGAAATATTATACCCCCACAGCAAATACCGGTAACGAACTTCATAAACAAAAAGGAAAACTTTAAAATTCAAATAATAAAAAGGTATAAGTTGTACTTTCCGCCCCCTCCTTTTTTCCAGTTTTCCTCCACCTAATTTCACTTTACAATGTTCTTCCTCTATGTTCAGCAAACAGCAAAATTTATCCTCTCCACTATCTTGATTTATATTTCAGTCTATTCTCATCTAGGCATAACCTCTTCTTCCACAGAACTACGACTAATATGTCAATTAGCTCAACTACTACTGAAGATACCCACTGTAACACCTAAATTATCGATTAGCTCGAGTAAATTTAAAGAGTTACTGAAGATCATCAACAGAAGTATTAAGCATGCCTCTGGAATCAAAAAATAGAACTCACCTCCAATTTGTCCTCTTTAGCCCTGTGCTTTCCGGGAAGAAGACGAAATTCCTCAGTCAAGCGAATGCACTCGCCCACATTTTCAGGTGAGACAAAATCAAGAGCAACCTTTATACATGACTGTAATGCCCCCAAAAAATAAGGATTGAGGCAGATGAGATAAAAGGGGAAAACAGAATCATGATACCGAAGAAGCAAGAAATGTTATAAATTTATTCATGTGTCTCGCTAGTGTGTATTAAGCCAAGATCACAAATATTTCGCCATACCACACTTCCTGTTCAACCTGCTAATTGTAATAGCCAGGAACAGTTCACAGTTGTAACTTAAAAGTTTATGTAAGAGTTCTATCGTGGTGATATGCACTTTGATAGTTCCAGTAACGCAATTGATTGCATAAGCAAGAAGTAGCCTCGAAAAAATGAGTTACAGGAAACAAAAATTTATAGCTGTTACTAGGTACAGAATATTTGCTATCAATCAGATATGTGATGACTGTATGTTGAGTTCCATCGTTAGCATTTTGCATAAAAAGGTTTCCACTATAAAATTCCAAAGGACATCAGAAGATTATAAGCAGACAGTGTTGAGGTTCATGTAGCATGGATGTGCATGAAGATGAGAAGATAACATCAGAGTTGTTTTAAGAAATCTATCATGCCAAACCCGTAGTGAAAAGAAAATAAGTTAATTTTCCAATCTTTTCTTATGCCTCTGGTTCATTTTCCCCTATTTCTTTGTGCGTGACTGGGCATTTTTTATCAGGTTGGGAACTGTGGACGAAGCAAGCAATATGGTCCATGTGAAATAGCTTCTATAATTAGGTTCATGATTAAGAATGATATGGCATAAAAGTGACAAAAGAATATTGTACCTTAAGATTTCTAACTTGATGGGGACAACCAGCAGGTATGAAAACTGCTTCTCCAAGTTTTTGTACAAATGTCCACGGTTCAATGCCTATAGTACCAAAATAAGTTACTAAGGAAAGCACAAGACCGATGAAGTTTAAATAGGTACAGCACTAACCAAACTCTTGCTTGAGTTTCTTCTTGTGATATGCGGTTAAGTAGAAAACTTGATCATGAATTGGGTGAACAACCTACAAAGTTAAATTAACAAAATAATAATCATTGATGACGAACATTTCAATTAGATAAATTCTTAAATGATTTAGCAGCATCGGAATGTGTATGTTCTATTTACGACCCAAAAACAAAATTTGACCAGAGAAACAGTTAAAGAATTTGATAGAAAAAATAATTCTTGCAACTACATATTGCACTTTACAAGTTAATGATCAGCAAAGTAAACAAGATAACACAAGTATCACCAGCCAGCATGCACTGGCATGAAAAAAAACGCTCCTAAGCGCTATACTAGTTTACTTTGTTTTCTTTATTTTTCAAGGATATATCATTTGTTTATGTGATTGAGGAGAAAAACACCGCATATACAAGTTATGTACAAAAATGACAAGATCATGGAACGAGACCTGTTTCTCTACAGAAAAACATCCAAATTCCAATCCTCACAGCTCATTGGAATGTCTCATGTACTCCAAAAGTGAAAACAAAATGAAGCAAACCACATACATTCACATAAGTGCTTCCAATTCCCTAAAATGCTCTTCTTCTTTTTTATAAAGTAAATAAATTTCATTAAAATGTGCACAAAGCCCGTATACAAGAGGTATACCCAAAAAAAATTGGAAACCTGCAAAAAGAGTTGGTTTTTTTACAAATGACACAAAATCTTCTATACAACAAGGAACCTCATAGGTGCACTGAAAAGAAATAAGGGATAAGAGGCTAGTGGCTACTACTCAACTGAACAAAGCTCATCTCTACACCTTCAAAAGCTCTTCTATTTCTCTCTCTCCAAACAACCCACATAAGTGGGTAACACTCCAAGCTTGCGCCTTCTCTTCCTTCCCCCGCACTAAAACACTCTTCTTTTTCTCCCTTACATTTTATCCGTATCGCCAATGGAACCACCTCCCTTTCTATCCTTTTTCTTTGCACTTCTAATTTCCATCCAAGTATCAAATATTTCACTGTTTGTGGCATTAGTCATTCAATTCCGAACTTATTAGATATTGTGTACGACACCTGATATAAGTGGTAAACATTCCATATATGAAGCAACATGTCACAAGTCGCACTTTGGAGTTGTGATTTCGGCCAAGAACTGGTGAGAAAAGGCTCTTCTGATTGTCTGACGTAGATCTGTCTACTCGGGCAACTTAGGCTTTTTAATTTTAAGCATATATAAGGGGGTATAGGTGATGAAAGCTCCGACCTGCCTCCCCCATACGTGCTGCCACCAAGCTGTATAGAACGAGCTACCTTGGGGGCAACCTCAAGGGCCTGCCTAGATGACTCAAAGGAGTGTCAAAGGTATCCATATGAGTTTGGAAACTCTATGGACGGCGCAACGCCTTCGGGCTAGCGTTGGGCATCAGCGCTGGAGGCTCGATGTGTGGGACGGCCAGCCCCGCGGGCTGCCGAATGTTGGAACGAGACCTCCGTGCCGATTGGATACTTGACGCACTTGTCATAGGGGCATCATGTGTCGACTTGTGAGCATGGCTTGGGTTCAACCATGCAAGCAAGGGTCCGTTGGCCTAAAGGTGCAGTTGTGGGGCGACACTGCACTATTCGGGATGGAAGCGTGTCGCGAGGGCAATGTATGGGCATGGCACGAAAGACGCGCATGACAATGGCCAAGGGCTAAAGGTTGCCTTACTCGGGCGAGGCACGAGCTAGTCGCGGATGCACTAGGCGAGTGTCAAGCTTGAGGATTGGGCTGTGCACGCGGGAGCGATGCTCAGTCTTGGGCGAGGGACAAGACATGTCCTAAGCCAATCCCCCAGGGCGCGCATGGATTGTGATCCTAAGATGAAGCGCCACGACATGTCTAGGGCCAAAGGCCTAGACATCTTACGGGCGGCACAAGTTGGGGCGAGCCTACGGGCAAGCCCCACCAACAGGCACAGGATCGTGCTTGGGAATCCTGCGATAGGAAACAGGCTGGCCTGCAGCGAGGGGAACTGCAGGCGCCGCACGGGCGAGCAGGTGCCGCTACCCAATGTAAGGATTTGGGCATGTGACAAACAGCTTATATAAATTCCTCAAATTATTAAACTAGAACCCAATGTTGTCGTCCTAACGTAAATGAGACTTATCTTCGCACTCTGGGAACCCAAATTGCAGTGAGAGGAAGTCGCTTATTCTCCCTCTCAAGTAATATGTTGTTAGTATGACTAGAATGCGAATGCCCAACGTCCCGTCTCTATTGCTTTCCCATCTCCAAGTGTCCCTTTCCATTAATGAAAGATTTTGGTAGTATAGAACTTCCAACAACCTATTGAGTTCTTCCATTAATTAATCTTGTCAGTTCCTCCTGAAAGTTTGATCCCCACACAATTGCACCTCGCCATACTAAATATATGATAAATGACTGCTCTCAGTTGACTAAAGATGTTGAACATGGATGGAAATGATTCTCGTCGATTGTTATCACCTCATCATTCTATTTCCGGAAACTGCTTTATTCCTTCTACAACTAACAGTTTCAAAAGAATCTTCCCCCCTTGCACTATGTTCTTCAATGATGCCACTCAATATGGTTGCTTTATCAAATTATTCTCCAATTCCCTCCCTAGACTTCACATTCGTAAAAAATGACCCATATCCACAAAGCGTGCCTACACTCCGAACCTTCATATACTAATAATATATTGGACACTCTTGAATCCCCCTACTCCAAGACCCCCACTTTTATAGGGGATGAGCCTTCTTCCATACAACATGATGATACTTTTCCCCAGCAATCAATATCCCCCCCCCCCCAAAAAAAAAAGATTCTCTTTGTATTATCTAAAACTCTGTGTTAATGTAGCCGGTAGTGATAACAAGAACATCTAATATGTAGGACTACTGGATAAACAACTCTATCAGAAACCCCCCCACCCCACCCCACCCCCCAAAGATAAATATCTGTTTCGTCACTCTGCTAAGTCTGAGATTCTTCAGCCACTGTATTCCATATTGTATTTGCCTGGTCTCTCCCAAACGACAATCCAAATTTGAGTCAATATTGCTAATTTTCACTATTATCGATATCAACATACAAGCGAAAGACTAAGAAGACTATTCTTTTTCTCTCTGCCAGTCCTTCCACATTGTTCACATCTCCCGCCAGTGCAATTTCACATTTCTTTAGATTTATTCATACTCAAGACTACTTTAAACAATAGGCAATAAGTTCTTTAGATTTAAAGTCGTTTCGTCTCCACAACGCACATCACAAGCGTATCAACTGAATAGCAGATTATATACCTGTATGTGTTCCCTTATTGCTGCATAGTTTTAGGTACTCAACCGACATAGGCATATTCATCATCTTGCTAAGTGCTGCAATTACTGGTATGAATAGCGCGTCCCATAGATGATCCCCATGTTGCAAACCCATTGTCCTTGCAGAAAAACATGTTGGGTTCCCATTATACCATGACCTAGTGGTTTTAGTTCCATTTTGGTGCACCTACAAGGTCCCTACTTGTATAGATGATTGGTGACTTTTGTAGACAATCATATTCCGATGTTCTCTACTCTTTGATATACTTGTTTACAGGAGGTTTTTCTCCAAACATCAATAAAATTATTTACCTTATAAAAAATATAACAAATATAACAACAATAATAATAACGATAATAATAACGATGATGATAATGATGACGGCGATGATGATAATAATAATAACAACACGAAAATAGTATATTGAGATTGCAAACATATCAATGAGACTCTCATCCCTATAAAGGTGACTATTTATACTCTTTTGGTTTAATCCCTAATACTTTATCTATCTTTAAATGATATGTTTCTCACCATCCAACAATTCAAATAAATGCAACTAAACGCTACCATCAAAATTGACATGACATCTTACAATTAACTATCCACTTTTTCACATTTCAAACTACTATTTCATATTCCTTTACATATTAATTCGAATTATTACTCTTAATAGTAGAACAGGTCAAAGTAGGACACGTTTAATGGATTGAAGGAAATTCTTTCTTCACACTTATGCATATGCTTCACATTAATGAGGTATGCACCTGGTCCACCGGAGAACCAAGCGTATGCCTGAATTCCTTGTAGTGCTCTTTAAGATATTCCTCGAGCTTGGGAACATCCTGTCTCCTAAAGATATCCCAAACTGCACCGCCATTTTCTTCCTCTGATCCGTCAAACTTGTTTCCAAGAGCAACCACCTGATCAGAAGATAAACTGCCCTCCAATTGCACATTCCGCTCAGAGGGAAAAGAATCACTCGCTTTTTCTTGTTTTGCAGATGCAAAATCACTCTTAGGAACTAGATGATCATCTCTATTGGCATTATAGAGTTCTTCTTGAGCGTATTTTTGCTTCAACTTATCAATTTTTGAAAGCTGCCACTTATCAATAGTTACATCAGCAGTATGCGTTAAAACATTCACCTGCAACATGAAGAAAAATAGCAAGTTAATTTTTACAATTAAAATAAGACTGGAAAATGGTGTGAAACAATATTAAAAGGTAATTTTAAGTTCTTCAGAGTTACAAACAAATACCACCAGGTTTAGGAGAAGGAAATCCCTGCATTGAGTTGTCAATGCAAGATTCTGCAGGTCTCCAGTTTTGAAGGTGAATATAGAGCCCACCTTAATAGTTCTACTTTTAGGCATAAAAATTGATCTTTCATCTGGGAAACTTATGTCCAGAAAAGTCTATTCTTTGTGTTACTGCATGTGAAACAATAGTTCTAGTCCTGAGAACTCCTGTATCTTTTCCATAAGTTGAAGCTTCTCCGAGTTCGCTATACGTTTCTCCAAGTTCAGTAGCTCTTTGTGTAAATCCAGTATTATTATTTTTAATCAGTAAATCCAGTATAATCAATTATGTTCCGGATATAAAGTAGAACCTGATTTTCTTTCTTCCTTATCTTTTTCTGTTGCTTTCAAAAATAAAACTTAAAGGTGTATAGCAACGGGAGATTTAATATGTTAAAAAGTAATTATGCTAGATCAATTGACACTATGTTAAATTAATAACTAAGTTTTGTATAGCCACCCCTCCAGGCCTGTTTTCACATAAGTGTGTTCCAGCATAAGATTTAAACAGTTTCCAATGACATCAAAGGTCAGTAATTAATGTGCTGGAGACCAACTATTCAACTCATAATGCCTACCGCATCAGACATATCACAATGAAGCTTTGTCACAGAATCTCCGCGTCCAAGTTCCTCGGCAAATCCATATGCTATATATGTTTTTGGACCCAGATCTGGCTTCAGTATACCATCTGGAAGTTTGGAAGCAACATTAAGAATACCAGAATGGGGATGTGTGTATTCTTTGTATGGCAAGGCTCTAATGAATTCTGCTCCATGCCGTGGCAACCGCTCCTCGAATTCTGTAGATGGGGGCCAGTCCTTAAGCTTAAGCATTTCGGGCCAGAAACTTGGGTGCCTTCGACCTTCAACATAACCCTTAAAAAATTGATGAATATTTATATCCACCTGAAAGACATGAAGATAAAGAGAAGCTTATCTCAGCGCCGATTAACTGAAGACACATTTTAATCAGCTAGTTTAGAGCCATGGTGATTCAATCAACCAAGAAGCATGAACTCCCTGAACTAACAATATCACATTTCAACTGAACCTAGCTTTAATTCTCTGATGATCTTTTTATAGGTAGACCATGTAGTGGTATAACCATCTCATCCACAAACGCCCATTTAATGCATCACTTCTCATTTTGGAACTTGCCAAAGTGTTAGGCCACTCTGACTGTAGGAAAACGTATTTAAACATTTGATGAGATGCTCTTTCTGCTCTTGTTATATAAAACTTCAGAGCATAACAAATTAATTAATGAATCAGTTTGGCGCATGATCAATAACACTAGCATCACTGTATCAGAAAAGGAAAAAAATGGATAAAGAAGAAGAATTATCTTGCCTCAAGTTTATACATATCAATTTCAGGCTTGAGTTAGATCAGACAACACCCAGGCTACGACATCTGAAAGCTACATTGGATTCTCTAAATATCATTGTTTGGCACCAATATGGAAGTTATAGCTAATTGCATCCGAGGAATAAATTATGCAAAACCCATAACATTAATTGATATCACTTATATGAAAGGAAACCTACTGCCAGATGGCAGCTGCATATCATAGCAATAACTCATATTCGGAATATATGACTCTTCAAAGACCTGGTAACTAAACGAGAAAAAGGAGCACATGATTGTAACTGGTTACATATCTCTCATAGAAAAATGTGCACTTGCATAATATAAATATAATGTTGTAATTCCAGAAATTACTTACTCGTGTTGGTTGAATCCTGCTTGAACTCTTAAAGTTTTGGTAGATTAAAGTATCAAGCGCAAGTTCTAACAAAAGATTATGAGTCCAGTAAGACAGGAAATAAAAGAGAAGGGACCATCAAAGATGATGCACCTCACACCAATCAAGACAATCAACTGCTGTCACCACCAAATCTGATGAGCCCTCCTTGATTGCTATGTTACGGAATGCACGCCACATGACCATTGGTTCCCAGCTTAATCCAGACGCAAGTTCAAGAACACTGCTTACAATAACAGGTTCTCCCATTCTCCAATGTGTCTGGAAGTGTTCCAGGTACCCTTCCTGTATGTCTTTTGCAGAAGGACAGAACAAATAATTGTCATCAGAACAGGATCTGGAAGCTGCTTTTCTTCTACTTTTAGAGTTACAGGAACAATGTTCTTCAATGGAGCGGGTCTCATTGGCAGAGGAATTTGCTTTGACTAAGTTTTCAACCTCCCTCTTTATCTGTTGAATCCGCTTTTCACCAAAGAAACTCTGAAGCACCAGGCGATTATTTCCACAACCACCTCTTTCCTTTGGTGGGCAAGGGATATCACCAGTTTCTGTCGCTTTCCACTCAGGGAGCTTTCTATCTTCATCTGCACAATCTGCATTATTGGTCAAGAAGGAAGAAATTTTTACAAGATAAACATGACGCAATTGATTTTCCTCCTAGCAGGTAAGGTTTTCATCTATTATGAAACTGAACAAATACCACTACCTCACCTCCCAGAAAACAACCTTCTCGAATTTCCTGACAGCAGGCCAGACAGAGATCATAAGAACAAATCGAACAATTTCTATGGAGATCAATAATGGAGGTGTTGCAATTGTTACTGCGATGAAACATAGCATATTAAGGCAATGGGGAAGACAACCAGGACCAAGGGAGAAATAGTGCAAGACAAAGAAAGGGGCATACCAGTAAACGCGCTCATCCTCATAACAGGTAGCTTTTGGTATTGTCACCCGTGACAGTGACAATCCTGCACCATAGCCACCACTTTAAATGAGATATTCGGTAAATACTTTGTCAAAATACAAAGATTCACCAGGAAATAGCAGCAGAATAGCGACAAAAAACCATCACATCACAGGAAGTTTACCACCTAGAAAAATGACCAAAGTTTCTTTAAGTAATAACATCTTGTAAATCCACCCCACACTTAAGCCCTCATGGAAACGGGATTAAAGTTTTGTATCAAGCTGACTAAGATATATAAATGGAAAGAAATAATATTTCAAGTGAAGTTGCATTATGTTGTAGTTATTACAAAGAAACATATCTCAGGCATTGCTAAGTTGCTGCACCCCATTCGAAAGGCTTCCCAACTATTTGGTAATAAGTCAGACTTCTTAGAAAGGTAATAAGATTTAGTAACTTGAATTCAAGTTACTGCCCTATGAACTTTGGTCTGGCCTCTAAGCTTTCTTCAAGCTACCAATGCCTTCAACAAAAAGCATGATAGCAGAAAACTTGTGCAAACTAGTCAACCTAAGAAGGACCAAATAATACCTCAGAACAAAGGCCATGTGGACAAATATCAGCATGAAAGGCAAAAGTCCTAAAAGGGTACACATATATCACCAGGAGACCATGAAAAAGAATGGTATGCATAATACCTTTTATCTTTGCCTCCATCTCCTTTTCTATGGTTTGATCACGGATAAATGCTCTCAAAAATGGATGAAGTGCATTCACAAGATACTTCAAGCATTTAATTTGTTCGTTGTTTTCCAGTGGTATTCCTAAATATTTTGGATCCTGTAGTATAAGGAGTAGATAATGCATCAGCATGCCGCAATCACAAGCCCGGAGGTCTGTAGCAGAAAGTGGAATGAAGAAACATAAATGTGGCAAAATCTAACCTTAGGGACAATATTTTTGCGTAAACAATCTTTGCAATTGCAGTTCTCACGACAAAATGGGCATTGCTCGGCAATTGCTTCCTCTGACAGATGAGGGTACCTACATTGATGATTCAAAGAGAAAAACGTTTGCAAATAGATCACCTACATCCATTGATGATTTGAAGAGAAAAATGTTTGCAAATAGATCACCTACCAACAAAATAAAAATATATGTATATGTATATGTGTGTGTATGCATGTTTGAAATAGCCAACAGATTCTACGTTCAGATTGGCGCTTGTTCAGCAGTATTTTTGTTATTTAATTACAGTTTCAAACTATAAGAGGCCCCTGATTATCTTTACTAAGTTAAATCAATAAATTCATAATGTAGTCAACGGAAAAGAGAAAAAAAACATTTGCAATGTCCAGGAATATGAATAGCAGTTGTTAACTAGTCTGATCCATCTTTCAAGCTAGTCAGTAGGAGGTGGATTCATGAATAGGTTACGCCAATATCATCCTGTGGAGAAAAGAGAATTAATTGGCATTCTACTAAGTAGTTCTCCACAGGCATCCCCTCAGTAAACACTAAAATATCCGGTGACTGAACAGCTGAGCCAGTTAGACCATTCAGGTGGGCAAGATATCGCTATTGTGGATCAACCTCCACTTGATCTAGCTCTGTGCTTTACTAAACATCTGAGAGACGTAGCCATGT
Source organism: Nicotiana tabacum (assembly GCF_000715075.1). Lineage (NCBI taxonomy): Eukaryota > Viridiplantae > Streptophyta > Magnoliopsida > Solanales > Solanaceae > Nicotiana > Nicotiana tabacum. The sequence continues at coordinate 136,235,197 of NC_134096.1, read as the reverse complement.
AAAATATAAAGTGGCATTGCCTTAGATTAAACCCTCCATCCCATACCATAACATTAATGCTGTCATGGATATTATATGGATATGTTGTCCATAAACAACATTACTTAGAATGAAGTACATCTACAAACCAGAATGACACCAATTAAATGACTGCAGAAGGAACATAACATCAAGAACTAATCTATCTAATCATTCAGAAACACAAAGCAGACAAAAATATTGTAATTTTCCATGTGTAACTTAGGCATTTGATAAGGGAGTTGTTATCAAGTGTTCTTATTCCATGTGAACTTCCCAACCAAAGCACAGACGCCCACTAGTAAAAAATCAGAACATAAGCCACTAAAATGGATTCCTCTCTGCTATCAATCTACAAGTATGCTGTTCAGTTGAAATATGAGACGCCGCCAAAAAAGAAGCTTAGATACCCTAGAACAATACTCTTTAACGTAAAAAACAGAATTTCAGTAGCCAAGAATAGTGAGAAACTCTCAAAGTTAAAATCAACAAACTATTACCATCTCTGAATACAAGGGCTACAATATCGTTTGAGGCAACCCTTTCGACACCTAACAACCTTTCGATCACTTTTCATGCACTGATGGCACATCTGGCAATCATCATCTGAGTTCTGCTTAGTAAAATGATGTCAAGTTATGGTCAGTAATTACAGCTTACAACAGAAAGAATAAGTCCTGAGTAGAGCAAATCAACTCACATCACGATCAAAATGCCTCCTTCTTTTGTCGACCTTCTTGTTTTTACCCTTATTACTTCTTACGCCCTTTGGATCTTCAAAGTAATCCTGTTCATCATCACTCTGCTTTTTCGAAGAAACTTTCACTCTTTTCTTCTCTGGTAATTTTCTGTTGTTTCTCCTAAGTAAAGATGCAGTTTTAACACCTTCTGCAAGAGATTCCAGTGACTTAGCTGAATGCTTCCTCTTTAAATTACAAAAGTTACCATCTTTCTCCTCCTCGGCACTTGGAGTATCCTCTCTATTCCCCTTTAACCTCATTTTCCTTAGCTCACATCCGATCCCTTTTTTAACCACTCCACAAACCTTCTCACCTTCAGGTTTATTCTCGTAGCCATCCCTCTCAACATTCCCATGTTCTTCTTCCTCTTGTGAAATCCCTTTCATTCTATGCTTTTCTTTCGAAGAAGATTCAGTCGTGACACACTTTTCAGCAGATTTGATCAAATTGGAACAACCTTTCTCCTCTGATTCATTGGCACTGTCATTCTTTTCCTCTTTCCTTCCCGAAAATCCCTCATTAAACAATAGATCTTCCTTCTTTTCACCCTTACCCCCTATTTTTATCTGATCATCTAAACTATCCTCATTTTCAAATTCCACACTACTATCTTTCATCATCGTCAACGATGTAACAACCTCATTCTCCTCGAAACCTTCTCCATTTCTCCCCATTTTCGTCTCACATAAAGGAGATTTCTTCACAGGCTTTACATCCTCTGGTTCTTCACTTAAATCATGCGTCTCACTCTCACTAGAATCACTCGTATCGCTGTCCCTTATTAGATTGCGTCTTGCCCGCAGTTTCTTCTGCGGTTTCACTACGGATGACGACTCCTCTTCTTCTCTCCTTCTCACCGTCTTGACCACTGAAACCCTTTTCTCACGGCGTAAATGTTCTATACGTGGTTTAAGAAAATGCTTCTGGCACAGGGATTTACCTTGGATCCTGTAGCCGTTGCACCTCCATTTCTTGCCGTCTGACCTTCTGCAACGGAGATCTTCCGGCGGCTTCAACCCCAGCTCCATAATCGTCTCGTCGTCCCACCACTTGTCCTCCTCTTTCCCCGGCCTCATTCCGACCTGTTGATCGTACTGGTTAAGGTTTGGGTTGTGTACGGTTTTGTTGAAAATGAGTTTTTAGAGGGAAAGTGAAAGGGAGGAGAGAGGAAAGGATTTCATATTTTGTCTTGGTTTTCGTGTGTAGTACTATGTAGAGGTAGAGCATTAATTAGTTCTGAGAAATACATTCTGGAAAGGAAGTTTCGGAATTGGGATCAACACAAAAGTTCCTTCTCAAATGAAAGTTTTGGCATGACATGAATAGTTAATATTCTATCTCGTTTATGTGAAAGTGTTTATTGAGTATTATATAAAGTTTAAAAAATAAATGGTGTCTTCTGAATTAAAATCAATTATTATATATAAAGTATCAAAAAAAAAAATTAAAATGAGTAGCGTTGAAAATAAGGTTAAATAGTTGGCACAAAAGGAAAATTGTTCTTTTTTAAATATATAAAAAGGTGAAAGCATGTCATATAAAATGAAACCTATGAGTGATTTTAAAGCAGGTTTTCTTTTCTTTTCTTTTCGGAAACTAAAAAAACTGCAAGAGTAGTTTTCTACTAATATTAACACTATTGTTCATCAAAAACATTTTATCAAATTAATTCAACCAAAATATTTTCAGGAACATAATGTTATCGAGAAATAAACCAGAGTTAAACTTATACCTATCTCTCAAGAGTTAGAAATTGTTTTCAAATGTTAATAAACAAATAAATAAGTAAATAAAGCCAGTAAACATTTTTTTCTTCCCGAAAGACATTTTAAAGTACTGCCAATTTGATTGGACTCTTTATGCCTAAGAAAATAGAAATTTGTTTTGTACGAAACATGTTACAAAAATTCCTAGAGGAAAAAGGGTCAGATTTTCCCTTTTACTACGTGAAAAATTAAAAAGAACATGTAGGTAACTATTGAGTAAAATGCACAACAGAATTAGTTTGAACTGTTTTAAATGTAAAAGATAGTACATCTTTATTTCAACTCATTTCCGATAACTGAATATGCACGGGCTAATATAAACCATCAAGCATTGACGCATTTTTCTTCAAAACCAATTAAAGGATGATTTTCCTGTTTTGGAATGGAAAAGTCACAATATATGTGGAAAATAATAAAATGGACTTGATCTGAGGTAGCTGAAAAATCATCTGCTTCATAACTAAAGTTACTTTACGGCTACAAAAGATATAATAGTATGCAAATGTATTCATACCCTCTTTATTGACACGATCAATACTACTAGCGGAATGAAACAAGGGATCTAAAGAAGAAGAAAGGCTAGACTATATGCCCTAAAGGATCTCGACTCTTTACCCTCATCTCCAACTTATTCGTGGTTTAAGGTGTTTTGACTATTATAAAAATTTATTTGGAGACCAAGATGAGATCAAGTCATTTTCGACAACCAACCGGTGGAGCCGATTTGAAAAGTTGAAAATAGTAAGCAATAAATTAATAACAAGACTGAAACATAAGTTAAATACAAGAAAATATAAGAAGAGATGGGTCTCCTCCCTATATATTTGATACCTTCATTTTAAAATATAAGCATTTTTGTGTGCTCACTCTGAGATGATTGTCAAACGCAAATCTGCTTAAAGTATTGTTAAAATATAATTACTACTACAAAGCAGGCTAAAATGAGTCGCAAACCAAAGCATTGCTGGAATTGAACTTTGCAAATTCTCTTCTGATTCAAAAAGAAATGTACTGAGGTGGCAACCCACGTGTTGTCCGCCTCACAAAAATGTCAGTGTCACGTGGGATTGAGTGTCCACCTTAACGGTCCTAATAGATGAGGGGTATATTTGAGTCGTTTGTGTAATGATAAGGGTATTTTAGTGTGAAAAGTATAATGGAGCGTAAATGTGATCCTTTAGCATAATAAAAGGCAAATTTGACTCGTTTCCCTTTCCTAAATAGTATCCTCTCGAGTATTGAGGAGGTATAAAAATGTAAGTATGGCAAAAGAGATAAAAGAGAAATACATCTAAAAATACAGTTTAGTCAAGTATACGTAGACGTCAATCGTTCTAAGTATACTTAATTTTGACATTATAATGTATGTGTTGTATTTATACTTGTGAACATGTCTCTTTTCAAACTCCATACAATTAGGGCTAGTTTGGTAGGGAACATAAGAATATAATAATACCAAGCAAGATGTATTAGTAATGCTGGATTAATTAGTTGTGTTGCGATTATTTCTTATTGACTGTTTGTTTGGTGTATTAGAAATAATATGCCTTACATAATTTGTTTAAAAAATTATTTGCTCACAAAAATACCCTTCGACAGTTTAAAAGAGGATTTGGAAAAGATTTTGAAAGGCATGTTCTATCTTTATACATATTTATCCATATATTAAAATTATGGTATTACTATAATTTGCTATGTATAAAAATAGTACTGAATAGTGTGTATAACTAATACATGTATTAGTTATACATAGGTTGGAAAGCACTACCAAAGGGATTAATAATATCAATACTAATACATGTATTATTTTTCCTGATGCATCCTACCAAGCGACCCTTATTATCTTGTACAATCAAACCTCTTTGTAACAACAACGTTTATTCTAACATTTTCAGGTTTTTATAGTGAATGAATGTTATACACCTATAATAACATTTGATATATTAACATTTTCTGGCTGTTATAGATAAAGATTATCAAAAGAATAATTTTTTTAAATGTTATATATAAAAGATAAGAAATTATTCAAATTTAAAATCTCAAAAGATATGTATATTTTACTACTTAAATATTAAAAAAAACTAATTTATTATTAATAAATTCATAACTAAATATACAAAGACTTAAACTCTACGGCACAGATTTTAAAGCTACTAGAAAATTAAATTCTCTCAAGATAGAGCTCTTATATGTACAAATCTTTGAATCTTAAGCATTATACAAGATGAAAACTTTGTCCAATGGAAGACTTCAAATATTAGACATTATGCATATAGGACCATTTGTATAATAGAATGAAAATCTACAAGCACATCTTCCAATCGAATCAAATAAAAAATTTTATTATGGAAATATGTACTAACATAATATTTTTTATAGATAATACATACTTGCTACCCTGTACTTGTTCGGAATTTTTAATTTAACATTCAAACTTTGTAGGGGTCCTATGACCCCTTATAGTTGTTTTGTGATCATCACCACTTTTCACAGACTCATCGGAAGGCACACACTACTAACATTTTGCCACATAATTTTCTTTTTTAATACTTTTTTATTTTTATTTTATCTTTTGTTTCCATTTGCGTTTTCTTTTTCTTTTTCTTTTTCTTCCTTTTCTTCTTCGCGTGCAACCACATCCAACTTAACCACCATCCAACCACCACAAAACTTATTCTTTACCGATGAATTTAATGAACATTCTTTCCTAATTATCAATTGAAAGGTGACTCTTTATTATATAGGGGTAAAATATGTTCATATTAAATGCTCGCATGATAAAGAAACACGTGGAGCCAAAGACAGAAGATAATCAGGTCTAAAGGCAACGATCTCATTTGTTACCGAAGAGAATGGTATTCATAAAGGCGAAGTAAATGCCTGCCACTCAGTAGCATTTAATGGAGATTATTCTATAGTATTAAGTTCATGGTCGGTTACAGAGAATATGACATTCACTGCCTACCATTACACATTCTTCAATGTCCTTCATAACTGTCATTAAATAGGGGTTGATCCTAGGACCTTATTCCCTATGTGCAACTATAAATAATGAGCTCTAGAACCATTGTAGAATAGGATTTTTTTTGACTAGCATATACTATACTCTGTTCAAAGCCCAACACTATTTATCTTCTTGCTTATTAATATTGTTATTATTGTCTCCGGAAGCTTTGCTTCCGGAACCAGGATTTTTACTGTTCTATCTCGATTTCAACACTAAGTCTTATATTCTTGTTTAATTTATTTATCATTTGAGGATCAAATCGATTCACTTGTCTATAAACCACATAAATTCAACTGTACTGTTTTACGGGTAAACAGTTTGGCGCTCACCGTGGAGCTTAGATATTTGTGTAATTGAGTTGATCCTTACATCTATTACTAACCTGTTTGATTCTTTGTTCTTAGCAAAAATCATAGAAAATGGCAGATAACGATGTCAACATCGCACATAACGTTGAGGCCCAGGGAATTCAGCCTTAGCACAAAGATTTAATTAGTGATACTCGCAACGAGGGAGATGAGGCCATGCCGGTTCATGGCATGCAATATCCACGACATGTTCGAGAGGCAACTCCTGATGATGTTGAAGACGAGTACGTCGTTGAAAGAGTAAGGATTATGAGGGAGCAACAAAAGGTCATTATGGGCCACCTCTCACGACAGGATCAGGTCATGATGGAATTGAGGCAAGCATTGTCGGATGATTCCAACAACGCAAATGGATGAGGTCCAATTCCTCCCGGTGCTCCCGCAAATCAAACAACATAGAGGGTCGACAACAATACCCCGAGGAGCGAAGTCGGTTTTGATAGGGCCGGGGGGAACGATAGCGGATCCGGTCATAACAATGAGAATGATCCCTTTAAAACCGAACTCATGCGGTTTCTGAGGAAAATAAACGCACGAAAGGATAAGATTCCGGGCGCACCGCCAGTATTGAAAGGACCGAACTCAAAGAAGTACACCCAATTGTCGTTCAAACCAAGCGCGGCACCAGAGTTGATCCTGAAGTGGTACAAAATGTCAGACATGCCAAAGTATGATGGGATTTCAGATCCTCAAGAGCACATCACCACATATACAACGACGGTGAAGGGGAACGATCTAGCTCCACACGAGATTGAGTCAGTCTTATTGAAGAAATTCAGGAAGACCTTCACAAATGGGGCCCTGACATGGTATTCTCTTCTGCTCGAGCACTCCATAGATTCCTTCAATATGCTCGCAGATTATTTCATCAAAGGCCCATGCCGGGGCTAGGAAGGTGCAGCCCCGAAAGGTAGACATATTTAGAATTGCACAAGGAGAGTCCGAATTGCTACGGGAGTTCGTGACTAGATTCCAAAAAGAAAGAATGTTGCTCCCAGCCGTACTAGACGAGTGGGCACCTGAAGCATTTACTAAAGGGTTGAATCCGAGAAGTTTTGATGCTTCCCAAAAATTGAAAGAAAGACTGCTTGAGTTCTAGGCAACAACATGGGCGGATGTTCACAACCGTTACGAGTCAAAGATAAGAATTGAAGATGATCAGCTTGGTTTTTCGGCATCAACCAAGGGATTGGACCGGGAAAATAATAATAAGAAATCAAAGGATAATTTCGACACAGATCGACGGTCTTCAAGGGGTCGATTTTTGCCCTATGAAAGGGCCGAAGGACGCGGCAGAGGTTTTCGGTCGGCGGATAGATTCGTTACGGATAGGAGAGCTGATCGTGGCTGAAATAATAGGTCATTGCAAGACAAGGAGATATCAAGTTCTTGAGATTCCTCATACCCCAAGCTTTCCGAATACAACTTTAATGTCAGCGTGGTGAAGCTGGTGTCGGCTCTGAGTAACATTGAAGAAGCACGATTTCCGAAACTAATAAGATCTGATCCTAGTCAGAGTGATCCTAATTTGTGGTGCGAATACCACGGGACCAATAGTCACCAAACATGGGACTGCCGGCATCTACGTGAGGAAGTGGCGACATTGCTGAAAAATGGCCATCTTAGAGAATTCTTAAGCGACATGGCTAAAAATAACTACGACCGCAATCGTGATAATGCGGAACCTTCGAAAGCAGGAGAAGATCCTCTATGTTTGACGATTAACATGATTTTCGGGGGAAACAAAATTAATGGTGACTTTTTCGGCGGCAAAGAAGACGAAGATATTAGTAACCCATAGTAAGAGACTCCGGGAAGTCGTTGAGGATGACATTACTTTCACGGAGGAAGACGCAGATGGACTATTTCTCCTGCACAACAATGCCTTGGTAATCTCTTTAAATGTCTTAAATTTTAAAATTAAACGTATATTGGCGGACCCAGGAAGTTCGACTAATATTATCCAGTGGAGAGTGCTGGAACAAGCCAAGATGACCTAAAGTATCATTTCAGCCACAAAACTCCTAGTCGGGTTCAATTTGGCAAGCGTGACACCCTAGAAGAGATTCTACTGCCCACGGATGCCGATGGGGTGATAAAGACGACCATTTTTGAGGTAGTGGACGGTGATATGGGCTATAATGTTATCCTAGTGAGACCGTGGTTACACGAGATGAAAGTTGTGCCGTCAATATATCATCAATTGTTGAAATTCCCAACTCGCGAAGGAATTAAACAAATAAGAGGCGACCAATCGGCGGCAAGGGAGATTAATGCAATCTTGGTTTCCAGTAGCAAAGGGAGGGAACATGTAGCATAGTAATTACAGGAACCGGCGCCTGCTCCTGAGCCGAACAAAGTCAACCGGGGGGAGGAGTCGTCGGAATCCTATCAGGTACCGAGATATTTCCAGGTACCAGAAGAAACAGACGTGACAAAATCCACAGCGGAAGAACTTGAACAAGCCGTATTGTTCGAAAAGTTCTTGGAGAGGAAGTTCCAATTGAGGACAGGACTAAACCCCGAGCTCAAGTCTGGATTTATTGAATTTCTTAAATTTAACGTCGATTGTTTTTCATGGTCGCATGCGGATATGACAGGTATCTCTCCGGAAGTGGTCGTGCACAAACTAAGTTCTGATCCTAACATCCCTCCGGTAAGGTAGAAAAAAGTTCATATCGTCGAGGTCAGAAACAAATTCGTCAAAGAAGAGGTAACTCATTTGCTTGATATCGGTTCGATCCGAGAGGTAAAATAAGCTAACTGGCTAGCTAACGTAATAGTAGTTCCAAAGAAGGATCTAAATAAGGCGTCCTCGAAATACTCGTTCCTATTATCAAACATTGATCAAATGATTGATGCGACGTCGTGGCATGAGTAAATGAGTTTCCTTGATGCTTACTTCGGGTACAACCAAATCATGATGAACCCGGAGGATTAGGAAAAAACTTCATTCATAACGAACTTCGGCACATATTGTTATAATGTGATGCCTTTCGGGTTAAAGAATACCGAAGCCACTTATCAACGGTTCATAAATAAAATGTTTGAGAAACAAATAGGAAAAACTATGGAGGTTTACATAGATGATATGTTGGTTAAGTCTTGAACCCAGGTGATCATCTTAAGCACATATAAGAAACCTTTGACATCTTAAGGAAGCACAACATGAGGCTTAACCCCGAGAAATGTGCATTCAGGGTTAGCTCCGGTAAGTTCCTCAAATTCCTGATGTCGCAAAGGGGGATCGAGGTTAACCCCGATAAAATAAAAGCCACCGAAGACATCTTGGACCAGCTATCAAACGTGAAGAGGTTCAAAGGTTGACAGGGAGACTAGCCACTTTGAGTTCATTTCCCGGTCTTTGGAGAAACGCCATCTTTCAAAAAGCGGAGGAAGACGAACAACTACTGATCTACTTAACGGTATTAGAGGTAGCGGTAAGTGCCATTTTAGTCTGTGAGGACGAAGGTACGTAATCTCCTATCTATTATGTTAGCAAAAATTTAGCGGGAGCAAAACATCGCTACCCACATCTGGAAAAATTGGTCTTAGCTCTCGTAGTCATCGCTCGAAAACTTAGGCCTTATTTCTAATGTCATCTGATAGCAGTGGTGACCACCTTTCCCTTGTGGAATATCCTTCAAAAACCTAAACTATCGGCTAGGCTGGCCAAATGAGAAGTCAAAATAAGTGAATTTGACACAGAATATAAACCTAGGACTACGATTAAGTCACAAGTTATGGGCGAATTTGTGGCCAATTTCAGTCCGGGACTGTTACCTTTGGCTACCAAAGAAGTAGTAATGGTGTTAGAATCGACATCAGTAGTTTGGACCTTGTTCATGGGTGAAGCTTCCAACATGAAGGGGTCCGAGCTCAGCATAGTGCTAACTACGCCCTCGAGAGACACCTTAAGGCATGCCAAAGAACCGTTCCTCTAACTAACAATGAAGCATAGTATGAAGCTTTGATTGCAGGACTCAAACTGGTCCGGGGATAGACTCTGAGGTCATAGAAATCAAATGTGACTCCTAGTTGGTAGTAGATCAGGTCTACGAGATCTTCGAAGCCAAAGAGGAACGCATGTAGCGATATCTAGTGAAAGTCCCGGCTCTGCTCGCTCGATTCAGGGTATGATCAGTTACGCATATCCATTGGGAAGAGAATGCGGAAGCAGATGCACTAGCCAATCTTGGATCGTCCACGAAAATGAAGGTATCAGACTCCGATATGGTCGTACAGCTTAAGCATTCAGTATTGGACGCAGATAGCTATTACGAGGTAAACACGACCAATTTGGTATAGGATTGGAGAATTGAGATCATAGACTATCTCGAGCATGGAAAATTGCCTGAAGATCCCAAGGCATCTCGAGCGCTGCGTACTAAAGCAACTCGATACTGCTTCAAGGGAGGGCAATTGTATAGAAGATCTTTCCAAGACCCGCTGGCCCGATGTTTGGGAGCTTCTAAAGCTAACTATGTTATGCGAGAAGTCCACGATGGGATCTGTGGAAATCACTGAGGCGCGAATTCCTTGGTGTTAAAATTAATTAGGGTAGGATACTACTGGCCCCGGATGGAACAAAACACCAAGGATTATGTTCAAAAATATGATAAATGTCAACACTACGCACCGTTGATACATCAACTGGCAGAGGCACTACACTCAGTTTTGTCGCCATGATTGTTCATGAAGTGGGGGATGGATATAGTCAGTTTGCTGCCACCGGACCCCAGTAAGGTAAGATTTTTTTTGATCTTAACTGACTATTTTTCTAAGTGGGTTGAAGCAAGTCCTTATCAGAAGATCGGCGAACGCGAAGTGGTAGATTTTTTGTGGGAGAATATAATTTGCAGATTCGGGATACCAAAAGAGATAGCCTGTGACAACGGACCACAATTTATAGGTGCAAAGGTTACAAAATTCCTTGAAAACTTAAAAAACAAAAGGATCACACAGTCACCTTATCATCCAAGCGCAAACGGTCAAGCAGAATCAATAAACAAGGTGATTTTACAAAATCTCAAAAAGAGATTGGAAGTAGCCAAAGGCAAATGGCCTGAAGAGCTACCAGGAGTACTATGGGCGTATCGAACAACAACCAAATCAAGCACGGAGGAGACTCCTTTCTCTCTTGTATATAGAGTAGAGGACCTGATCCCGGTGGAAGTAGGAGAACCTACCCTGAGATATTTCTGGGCGGATGAAGAAGCAAACAATGAAGCAATATTGGTTAAATTAGAGCTGCTCGATGAATGCAAGGACTTGGCGCATATAAGGATGACAGTCCAAAAGCAGAGAATGGAAAGATATTGCAATCGAAGAGCCAAGCTCCGTTATTTCAAAGTAGGAGATTTGGTTCTAAGGAAAGTAACTCAGAACACCCGGGAGCTCAACGCAGGAAAGCTAGGTCGAACATGGGAAGGCACCTACAGGGTCTCAGCTGCCACCGAAAAAGGGTCATATGAATTGGAAAATCTAGACGGAGTAAAATTGCCGAACAACTAGAATGTGGCACACCTCAAAAGATAATATTGTTGATGAGCCTCGCATATACTGAAAATATGTGCTGTACTCTTTTTCCTTTCTTCTAGTTTTTGTTCCAATTGGATTTTTCTGGCAAGGTTTTCAACGAGGCAACTAGGGGTGTTCATGGTTCGATTTGGATCGGGTTTTCCCTAAAAAGAAACCAAACCAAGTAAGTCGGTTCTTCAAATATTGGAACCAAACCAAACCAATTAAGTCGATTTTCTATCGATTCGATTTTTATCGTTTTTGTTCGATTTTTCATTTTTCGGTTATTTATCGATGTTTTTCTTAAATATGAGACATACACTACCAAACACATATTTCGGAGACTATATTTTCAACGTAACACTATCAAACCAATTGCTCTTTGAGAAATCTATCATTATCAATATATACTGATGATAATTGAATCAAATAATGATGAATAATTTAAGTACTCAATTAAAAAGCGATTATTTTTAACATAAAATAAATTCTTGTACTTAGCAAAAGAAAACTACTAACCAAACAAGAATGTAAAGACAAGGAATTAGATTATTATAATAGTGAAAAACTAGAATAAAAATATAAAAAACTAATATGTACCATAAAAGTTTAGAAACTTTATATAAAAATATACATATATATATATAGGTGTAATAATAAATTTAAATAGCTACTTCTATAGTCGGTTTGATTCGGTTTTTTCGGTTATTTTTTAATTAAAACCAAAACCAAACCAAATTTGATCGGTTTTTAAAATTCAAAACCAAAACCATACTACGAAGGAAACTTCATCAGCGGAAATAAGACCTTTAAATGACAAGGCATGAAAGTAGCGAGCCACTACAGAGTGGTTAGATAGTCTTTTGCTTGATAGCAAAGTTCCTATCGAGAAGTAAAATTTGTTGTCGGACAAAGATTATCCGACCGTTCATAAGTGCAAGCCACTGGAGGATTGTTAGATAATCTTTGGATCGATAGAAAAAAATTCCTAAGGGGAAGTGAAGTTTGCTATTGAACTGAAGATTACTTGACCATTCACTAGTGGAATCTTCAAAGGTGCAAAACTCCAGTGTTCGAATTCGCATTCTTTGCATTCGAACACTGGGGGGATGGTATGAGAATACGGCAACAATAACTGCCACATCGACCGGGAAAACGAAACCTGTAAACAAAGTAGTATCATCGGGATTGGGGACTGCGCGACCAGCCCCGTAGAAATAAGTTAGCCACAAATAATGGTAATTTTTTTTAGCACAACGAATGTTTATGTACTTTTGAAAATAGAAGGAATAAAAGTAAAGTTCTTTTATTTTTATCTTGTTTCTTGTCCTATCGATGAATTAATTTTATCATTTGCAAGTTAAATAAGTACTTCAACTGCTAGTGTCGTAATGAACAGGAGACGACCTCTTCAAGTACTGTAAACATAAGAGGGCCCGCTCTTATGAAACCCTCACGTTAAAGGGTTGATTTCGGAAGAACTTATGCCCCGAATCCAAATACTATTGGGGAAAATACACCCGAAGCCTCGCATATCTCAGCGCGAAAAACTTGTGAGAATACTTGAGCAAAAAGAATGCTAAGAGAAAAACATGCACAATACTTGAATGAAAAAGTACTTTTATTTATAGCAAACGAGCCAAGAAGCACGGGTACAAAAATAAAGAAAAGAAAGCAAAAAGCTAAACTACTGCACCACCGAAATCCGAAAGAAGAGAAGTATCTGCATCCCCGGGAGAAGTAGGCGGATCCGTCGCGGCTCAATATTTTGGCCTTCACCATCTTGGCCTTTAGCATCATCACCTTCCGGTTCTTCTTCAGTTCCCGAGAACTTGGAATCGGAACCAGAAGAGTCGGCAGCATCATGCTGGACCGGGAGACGCCTTCGGGCAGTTGACTCCAGCTCACGGACCTTAGCTATTTCAGCATCAAAGTCAATGATGCTCGCTTTGGTCTCGTCCAAGGTTTTTCTCCTCATACTATACATAGAATATGTTTTTTCAACAATGAGGGAAGCCGCTCGGCGCTGAAGTTCTTCTTTAAGACGATTAACCTTAGTTGAAAGGTTATCTCGTTCGGATCTAGTGTCCCGGAGGCTGACATCGAGGTCACGGATAGTGGAGTTGAAAACTTTATTGTGCTTTATGACCCTCTTGTGCCTATCTTCCAACCGGGCATACTTCACCTCAGCAGTAGCAACTTCTTCTTCAGTTTTGGAGTTCAAGGCCGCCTCCAAATTATTCAATCTTTCAGCAGAGGCAGCCTCACGATCGGATGCAATAAGAATGACATTATGGACTTCAACCCACTTTGCCCTAGCTTTTCCAAATTGTACCCTTAGCAGGGCAGCCTCTTGGCCAAGGGTCACTACCTCTTGCTCGCTTTGCTGCAACCGAGCCTCCAACTTAACGGCCTCAGTAGCTCGTGCTTCCAGTTCCGGGAGACGAGCAACAATTTAATCTCGCTCGGCCAACAGTTGATCCCGCTTGGAGGTAAGTTCCACCTTATCAAGAATCAACCTCTGAAGGTCCTCGGAAGCAAGAAAGTTAGCCTGCAAAACAGAAGTGCAGACTCAAAACTCTGTCATAACAAAGATGGAAGAAACAACTGAGGAAACAAAGATTATAACGCCGCTGCATTATGCATGGCATTGTTCAACAAACACTCTCCCGAGAGAGATTGTATCTTATTCCTATCCTTTTCTGAAGCTAGGGGCTTCAGATAATTAGCAAGTTCCACCGGCCGGGACAGCAAATGGCATCCGTTAGAAACTGAGAGGGTGACATTCCTCCTCCTTTGTGGATCTTCATAGGGGAAAGAATAATTATGCCCCATATTCCCATGAACTGGAGAATGGGCAAAAGGGACATCCTCTCCTCAGACGACTGCAACCGGTGGAGATGATGTAGCAGTTACTGGTGGCGAAGGCAAGGTCGGATTAGAAGGAGATGAAGCTGACGGCATTGCAGGTTGAGAAGCAGTTGCGGCAAATACAGTGCTAGTTGATGGTTTCTCATCAACCGAAGAGGAGAGAGATTCGGTACCCAGCCTCATGGTACCGGGCGCGGCGACGGGGACTCGAAAGTGAGAGTTAGCATTGTCCACCACATCATATTCCCTCCAGAGTGGCGGGAGTCGTCTTCAGTCAGCGTAACTAACTCAACAGATTGAGCATTCTGTTGAGCTGATGAAGGTCGCCGTCTTCTATGTAGAGAAGACCCCTCACCACTGGCGCATCCATCATCATCGATCACATGGGTGTCTATGGCCGGCTCAGGCGCGACGCTCATCACCACAACATCTGAGGATGGCTATGATGCGACACTCTTTGCCTTTTATTTTTTCCCTCGGCCGCTGAGGAACGTCGCCTTTTTTGTTGCTTGTTCTCCGGTCGGAGACTCCGAGAAGAAGCACTTACACCAGAAGCAGGTCCGACTACACCCGTTCGGGTAAAGGCCTCCTGCAACAACCTCACCACATCTGAGGGATCAGCCAAAACCTCCTTCTCGGGGATGGTAACGGAGCCCTGGGTAGACCTGAATTCAATACAAGAGAGTGGTTAATCAATTTTCTATACGAAAGGTAAAACCAAGATGAGTTCAACCTACCATGATTTTTGGCATTCCACTCGTATCTAAGAGCAAGTTCTTTTCACGTGCGGGTCTCGGGCATAGTGACATCTAAAATATTTTGGACCCATTGGTCCAAGCTTGGTGGTGTCCACCGAGTTGCTGAAATAGAGAAAGAAGAAGGATAAGTAACAACACGGGACAATCTTTAACTAGAAAAGACAAACGATGAACTTACGAGTTCGATTCTATAATTCAGGAAAGGATAAAGTCATGTCCGGGATGATGTCCCTAGTAGGAACTACAACGAACCACTCTATCCGCTCGCGATCGTTGTCACTATCCATACTGGTGGGCAAAGTATGGTGACCACCTTTGCTGAAGTTTATCATGCTTCTACGAAAAATCTTGGGGGAATAAAGGTTCATCAGCCGAGAGAGGGAGAGTTCTTCCCCCGTCTCCTGGCATAGCCGTCGAAGACAAGCAAAAGTCCGCCACACAGAAGGGCTCGCTTGTGCCAAGCAGACTTAGTAACGAAGGCAAAACTACAAGATAATGGAGTCAAGCCCCCGCTTAAGGAGAACGAGCCCAAAGTAAAAGGATACATATAAACATACGTAAAATCCTTCTTAAAGAAGGTTACCCGCTCCACCAGATCAGGAGCGATAATGTTTAAATATTGATAACCACAATCTTCCTTCATAACAGGGATGCTGGAAAGACGGATGGAAGAAGAATACACGCTAACAACCCATGTTCGGGGGTTAGCAGAAGGGTACTTCTCTTTGAAGTCCTTAGTTGTGATGAGCCTTCTGGGAATAATGGCGCTCACCGTGGGAGGAGCAGCATCATCAGGACTTCCTTTGTTCTTTGAAGAACTAGGATTTTTGGAAGAAGAAGCCATATTTAGTAGAAGAGAGAAAAGATTATCTCTGAAGAATAAGATTAGAGAGAGTTGAAAACAAGTATGAGTTGAGTAAAGAGAGTTTGAGAGAGTTTGGAAAGTTATGAAGTGTTAATGGAGAAGGTTGATGCGTATAAGTAAAGGAATATGCGGCTAAAATCGTGGCCATAATTACCTCGATAACCGGCAAAAGTGTTACTAAATCGTGGGATGACGCATGTTGGGGAAATTAAATGCCGAGAGACGTGCATCTAATCAAGCGTCACAAACTTTTCAGAGGGGGTCAGAGAATTTCTCGCCAAGAAAGGTATCTTCACCAACTTTTCGATGACACAAGGTTATGCCACCAGAAAGCAAGGGAACTATACGTATAGGGTAAAATATGCTCATATTAAATACTCGCAT
Organism: Nicotiana tabacum; assembly: GCF_000715075.1. NCBI lineage: Eukaryota > Viridiplantae > Streptophyta > Magnoliopsida > Solanales > Solanaceae > Nicotiana > Nicotiana tabacum. The sequence goes on along the minus strand of NC_134096.1, from coordinate 136,218,900 downwards.
GATAAAGCAACACGTGGAGCCGAAGACAGAAGACAATAAGGTCTGAAGGTAATGATCTCGTTTGTTACCGAATAGATGGTATTCATAAAGGCGAAGTAAATGCCTGTCACCCGCTAGCATTTAATGGAGAATATTCTATAGCATTAAGTACATGGTCCGTTACAGAGAATAGAGAATATGACATTCACTGCCTACCGTTACACATTCTTCAATGTCCCTCATAATTGTCATTAAAGAGGGGCTTGATCCTAGGACCTTGTTCCATAGGTGCAACTATAAATGGTGAGCTCTAGAATCATTGTAGAAGAAGATTTTTCTGACTAGCATATACTATACTCTGTCCAAAGCCCAATACTATTTTATCTTCTTGCTTATTAATATTGTTACTATTATCTCCGAAAGTTCTGCTCCCAGAACCAGGATTTCTGTTGTTCTATCTCGATTTCAACGCTAAGTCTTATATTCTTGTTTAATTTATTTATTATTTTAGGATCAAATCAATTCACTTGTCTATAAATCACATATAAATTTAATTGTACCGTTTTACGGGTAAACAATTACCGTACATAAAGAACATATCTTTGATTTCTAAAATTAAAAATTAAAGGTTTGAGCTTGATTAATAAACTAAATTAAAAATTATTCAAAACTAGAAAAGGTATGGAACCGTAAAGAAAATTAAACCCAGAAAAAATGGTCACCTTCATAGAATCACAGTCCCATAAATTTTCACACCACAAAAATCAAACCCAACAAAGAAAAGACCAAAAACTTGAGAATTTTTTTCTGCAATTTAACGAGCTAAAAAGAAAGTGTCGAAAGTGGTCTTTATCAGTCGGAGGAGGTGTGATGATGGTAGAGAAGTGGGCTCGGATTTTATCTTTTGCTGACGGAAAAGGTGCGATGATGGAAATACTTTCTAAAGTATTAGATACTTCAGCTCAGCATTGCCAATAATACGATGCAATTAAATTGATCTCAATCTATATTGATAAAACTTTCAATCGGGTGGCTACTCAATCAAACTTTGAAGGTATTATTTTTTCACTTGTTCGATGCTAAAGTAAGATCAAATGAGAGCAAAAATAAATAAATTATGTAAAATGGTCTCTTATTCCTTTACAATCTAATTGAGTGGTGTGGTTAAGAAACGAAAGCTAACCAATTTTCTGAAGCCCAAACTGCAGACTTGCTGGCAATGGCCGGATTTGATCTTCTCAACGGGAAAGAACAAAATGTAAAAGTGAAGAAAAGATAAAAGGAAAAGTTAGAAGAAAGAGAAAAATAAAATAAAATAAAAATTAAAAATTAAAAAAGAGTAAAAATAGTCATCTTTGGGCTTTCACGCGTTGCACATTTAGTGAAAATAACACAAGTGTCACCTAGGCTTAAAAGGTGGCATGTATACAACTTCAAATAATTATAAGGAAGTTATAATATCCCCATAAAGTTTTGGTGTTCAACTAAGAATTCTAGACAAGTACAAGGTGATATTTATGTATTATCCCTTTTATTATAACTTAGTGCATTAAAGTTTTAGAAGTTTTGGCCAAATTAAAATCTTTAGGCTTATTCTTGGTAATCTTAGGAATTCTATATGGATGTTATAGATGAGTAATTTTATAAAGAATGTACTGCTATAAAGACGGTTGATATTGTTATAGGTAAAAAGATATCATAGAAAGGTAAAATATAACATAAAAAATCGATTGCGAGAAATATATTATTTTTATAGTAATGGCTATTATATGCCGCTTTAGAGAGGACTGACCGTATAAGGCATGTTTATCTTTGTGTAGAATACAGCTGGATTTTTTTTGTCGGTACCCGTTATATGCAAAGTAATCAATATGTCAGTTAGAGAAAGATATTTTTTGACATTTTTTTTTGGATTACTCTAAAGTATACATTTTAGTCAGTTATATTGACAGGTCAACTGTTTCACGTGTTCAACGTGTGCAATAGTTTGATACTATAATGTATGATCATATTTACATTAGTGTACGTGTCTCTTCTCAAGCTCAATATAACTATGATCTGTGTATAAGGTAAGTTCATCATTATTTTTGTCGCTAACTGTTTATATGCAAAAAAAATCAATATGTCAGTTAGAGATAGTCTACATCTATCGAATTTGACCAATACAGCTAAAGTCAAATTTTGTTTTACATGTTACAAAACTTGAATTGAAAAGAATATACATATTTCTGTCAAACTGAAGAGAATGTGTAATGCTAGAATTGATGAACTTTCTTTATTACTATATAAGATGTGAATAATTGCTTGAAGTGCTTTGTGCAAAAGCTCAATTGTGTTAAAATGAAATAACCAACTTTTGAGTTGTTGCATATATGGGAAAAATTGACCAGGAAAAGAGTTGAATTTTTAAAACAAACTTGATACTGGTAAACTTGTACTACTAACAATTTGTACTGCAAATCTTAGGCTGGTGAAAAAGTAGAAGCACATTGTCTTCATTAGGAGGAAATAAATGACATCCAAAGAAAGGAAAAACTAATAAATTTTTAGAGAGTTTTTTCACAATAGCAGTTTTGCTTTTCTGCAACCTCTAGTTGTAGTTGCAAGGCAGTTAGTTGGACACTACAGGACATGATATTTTAGTCAAAGTCAAATAGTAACAATTTACTTGCAAGATTGATCTTTTTCCCCCTTGAGAAGAATGGTGGACTGGTTTAAAGGAACTAGAAGTAATTAAAGGAGGGAAAAATGATTTCATATTTTAAAATCAAAATATATTAAAATCAAAATATATATACCATTATTAATCCACTTTTTCACATTCTATGTTCTACTATTATTTGTTTCTTTTCTAATTGCTAACCAACCAACCTTAAACCATTTCAATGGCGAAAAAGAGATCAATAGCTCTAAACAAACACTATAGACAACAACACCAAATGCTAAATATCATATTTTTTCTCTTGGGTCCATCGAGAAGTGAAATTTGTGTCAATTAATTTCTAGAAGAATCCATTCAAAAATTGAGTATAACAGCATCAATATGTGAAAGAATCTATTCAAAATTGATCAATGAGTGTAATCTTTCACTAATTGTAATAATTTTCAAATTTGATCCTACATGGAGCATTTAATTTTAGTCTTTCAAATCAGCTTTTTTCAACTATAAAAGGCCACAACTCATTGACTCTTAAACATCAACTGAGTGCAAAAAAAGAAGCATAATATAACTTCACTCTCAGTCACTCAACCCTCTTTCTTCTTGTCCTTTTTCAATGGAGTGGCCTGAATTCCTAGAGCGTTCAAACTCCCAAGAGTCCACATTTGGTCTGTTCAGCGCAACGCCTCAAGCTAATGAGGTTGTTGCGCGAGCAGTCCAGTGGACTCCTGAAGAGAAACAAGTATTTGAGAACGCTTTATCTGTGTTTAATAATCCAATTTCACCATCATTCTTTGAATATGTTGCTTCTAAACTCCCCCATAAACCCCTAGAGGAGATCAAAAAATACTACCTAGCCCTTTTCAAAGATGTTGAAATGGAAAATCCTGTACCTAAAAACAAAGCTCCTGCTGCTAATGGTTATGAACTAGATCATGACCAACAGCATAATTACCAAGTGCCTCAGGAAGATGATCACTCAGACATGGAAGCTGCTCGAAATGGCACACCACCTCCAGTTGAAAACAACCGTCCACGTCGCCGACGCGGAATTCCATGGACTGAAGGAGAACACCAGTAAGTTTTCGTTCTCTTTTTGTTTGTTTTCTTTTCTGTTTTTTTACTATGGCTAACTTTATATATATAGAAAACACCATTTTTTATGTTTTTTTTTCAAACATATATATATCTGCATGTTATAATTAGATTTGATTTTATGAGTTTGTTGCTTTTTGCATGGTAAATCTTTTAACTCCTTTGAGTTCTTTTATCATAGAATCACTTGTTTTTTTTTTATTTTTCCCTTACCGATGTATGAATTCAGCTTTTCACTTTTTGTTAATCTTCAAACCTTATATAAAGTTTTCTTTGTCCATGAAAAAATAATTTTGATAATAAGAAAAGCCTTTTGATCGCGTAACCCCTAGGCCACTGAATCGTAAATTTTATTACAATCAAGACAAACGAATTAATTCTTCCTTCGAGAAATTTATTTGTATTTTTGCAATTGATTTAATTTCATTTACTTCTATTGTCTGCACGCGAAGATATATACAACCACCCTTAATAATTTATTTTGATATCACTCACCCTTAACAGTAATTTCATTTTGGTGTAAAGCGAAAATTTCAGTCTGATTTTAGATTAATCTTCTGTTAAAAAATTGTATTCCAATTTTACATATATGGTTTGTTCAAATTTAATTTATACATATGTAATTTTTAAAAACAAATCATATGTAGGCTGTTCCTTATGGGACTGAACAGATTTGGGAAAGGAGATTGGAAGAGCATCTCAAGGTACTATGTTGTTTCAAAGACACCAACCCAAGTGGCCAGTCATGCCCAAAAGTACTTTGGTCGTCGGAACAGTGCAACTCCACCGGAGCGTCGCCGCCCTAGCATCAACGACATTCAAACTGTCACCCTTAACCCTAGGGCTACAACTGTGACGGCTCAAATCAATAATGGTAGACTTGCGCCTCTTAACAACAATAACCAAGGTTCTTCATCAATGCCATTTCACTATCCTTACAACTTTGGCGGTGCAATGTTTGGTCACAATTCTCATGGAAATTATGGGAGTTTCGTTAATCGTGGTGAAGCATGTGGCAGCAACTCAATCAACATGCAGCATAACAACGATAACAACAACAATAATAACAATCTTCGTAGGCTAGTGTTGCCTCGTCCATTCCTTTCGATGTGCCTGGCTTCTGCTACGAGGAACAATAATCGAGTCTAATCATGCATTGGTATCTATCTAGAGACATTTCTTTGAAGAACCAAAGTATGCTCACATTAAATGGCTATGTCCTAGCTCTTTGGGGGTTAGGGAAAAGGGGGTATGTGGTCTATTTTTGGGTATTCTTTTTCTTTTTCTAAATTATGGTTCTTGTGAGTTGGGTTGGGGTGGGGTGGGGTGGGTGGGATGGAGTGAGGGAGGGGAGGGAGTATTTTTTTTTCTTGTCGTCAAACTATGTTGAATAAAAAACAAGTTCTCAGTCCCAAACAAATTTGGTGTTACCAATAAAATATGAAAGCATGGTACAAAAAATTATAATATGAAAGCAAGTTTGGTGTTGCACTCACAAGTCACAAAGGATTATAATTCTAACGAAAATGAGCTTTCTTTTCATAGTAATTTTGTAAACTCACTATATCAAATACTTCCATGATAATATCAGATATAGACGATACCTTTCAAAATGTGACATTCACTTTTTCATAAATATGTCTAAATTTTACTAATAGCTAAAATAAATGAAACCTTCAAATTTTCAATTTTTAACGCAATAGTTTAGTAGAATAACTAAAGTAAAATATTAATGCATTTGTCTAGACTTAAACTCTAACGAGAAAGACAATGGGCTATTATATATTTAGGTGATTAGGTCCAAATGAGGTAAATTTTGTAGTTCATCGGGACTAATCTGGCTTTTCTTCATAGGCATACCTTTTTAAAAAATTGTGGATACCTACCTTGTCTTTAATTTATTAAATTTGCTTTAACCTGTGTAAATATTTTTAGTTATGTTTACTCTATTAGTTACACATGTATTGGGGAAAAAAAAGGTAAAGCAAGAAACTAAAAGTTTGACAAGTCAACTATTCCACGTCCGCGCCACTATTTGACACCATAATGTATGAGCATATTTACATCAGTAAGCGTGTCTCTTCTCAAACTCAATATAATTATTATTTGTGTATAAGGTAAGTTTATCATTGATTTTGTCAGTAAATGTTTATATTCAAAATAATCAATATGTCAGTTAGAAATCGTCTACATCTATAGAATTTGACTAATACAACTAAAATCAAATTTTGTTCTACATGCCAAAACTTGAACTAAAGAGAATATGTTTTTTTTGTCAAATCGAAGAGAATATGTATAGCTAGAACTGATGTACTTTCAGTATTTATTTTTCTTGTTGTCAAGCTATATTGAATAAAAATAACAACAGTTCTTGGTCCCAAACGCTTATCGTGGCGAGTGTTGGAGTACATTTTAAATTTTTGCCACACTTGTAAAGAGGTCGGTCACATTACAAGATTTTACCCTTGAGATAGTGGTACTGATCAGACAGGCACAGAGGAGCATTTTGGTATTACCAATAAACTATGAAAGCATGGTGCAAAAAATAAAATATGAAAGCAAGTTTGGTGTTGCTCTCACAAGTCAAAAGGTCAAAGAATTATAATTCTAACCAAAAAGAGCTTTCTTTTATGATTGTTTTGTAAACTCATTATGTCAAATACTTGCATGATAATACTAGATATAAATCATGCCTTTCAAGGTGTGGCATTCACTTTTGGGATCTTTACATAAATAGCCGTATATATTTATTATTTACTTTTTCTAATCATATACATAGTTTATACATTAACTATATACAATTATACACATATAATATATAAATTATGCATATATTATACCTTCCCCGACTATTTTTAGTTTAAGCAATTGGGTGGGTAGCTATTTGGATTAATTCTTCTTCACTTTTTTCATAAAGACATCCAAATTATACTAATAGCTAAAATAAGTGAAACCTTCAAATTTTCGCTTCTTAACTCAAAAGTTTAATAGAATAATTAAATTAAAATATTAATGCATTTATCTAGACTTAACTCAAACGAGAAGACAATGGCGCAACTATATATTTAGTGTGATGTCCCAAAAGGTTATCTTTAAATTTAATAATTAATTCTGTGTTCTAAAACCTCGAAAAGCACTATTTATCATTCCTTGACTTGCGAGCACAATCCGTAAAATTTTTCGGAAAGTTTTTATATGAAAAAATTGATTAAAATATGAAATAGAGCCTTAAAACTCAGTTGAGTTGACTTTGGTCAATATTTTGAGCAAATGGACTCGGATCAGTGTTTTGACAGTTCCAGTATGTCTGTATCGTTATTTGGGACTTGGGTATATGCCCGAAATTTAATTTGGAGGTCCCTAACTTAAATTACCGCCAGTTGGCGAAAACTAGAAGCCCAAAGGCTTAAAGATTTTAAAGTTTGACCATAAATTGACTTTTATTGATGTCGGGGTCAGATTCGAGTTCTAAAAATTTTTATAGGTCCATTATGTCATTTATGACTTATCTGTCGAATTTGGTAAGAAACGGAGTTGATTTGTCATGATTCGGACAATCGGTTGTGAAAATAGAAGTTTTAAAGTTTTCTTAAAATTTTTATTTAATTTGGTATCCGATTCATAATTCTAGGTGTTAAATTGGTATTTTGATCGCGCAAGCGAGTTCGTATGATATTTTTGGACTTGCGTGCATGTACGGTTTAGAGCCCCAAGAGCTCGGGTGAGTTTCAGATAGCCTACAGACCATTTGAACTTTGGTGCATGGCGTTTCGCGATTGCGAAGAGGAAATTTTGAGCCTTGAGTTTTACCCTTCGCGTTCGTGAAGATAGGCACGCGATCGCGGATGGTTAGCTCCCAGTGCACCGCAAATGCGTAGAGTTGATCGCGTCCGTGTAGAAGGAATGAAGGCAGAAGCTGGGCACGCCATTTGTGCTACGCGATCGCAAAAGTCAATACGCGATCGCGTAGAGTTAAAATTCTGGGCAACCAAAATATGCTTCGCGATAGCAAAGAGTTATCTGCGATGGCGAAGAGTAAAATGGACCTAGGCAGAAATTGTTCTACGTGATCGCGAATGAATTCCCGCGATCGCGATGAGTAAAAATCTGGGCAACAGAACTTCAGTTCTGGAAATGGGATTTTGTCCCATTTTCCACCATTTTAGATTTTGAGCTCTGGTAAGAAGCTTTTTGGGCGATATTTATGGAAAAATATTGGGGTAAGTGTTCCTTATCCTATATTGATTATATTTCATAATTCCATTCTCATTTATATCATGAATCCATGAATTTATGGAAGAAAAATCAGATTTTTATAAAATCTTCCAAAAATATAAAATGAAGATTTGAAAGCCAATCCGATGTCGGAATTCGATAATTTTTGTATGGTTGAACTCGTATCGGAACGCGTGTTCGGATTTCGTGAGTTTTTTTGGGATTCGAGATATGGGTCCCACTGTTAATTTTTGAAATAAATTTCGAATTTTAATCCGAAAAAATTAGTAAATTTATATGGAATTAATTCCTACGATTTGTATTGAGTATATTGAATTGTTTATGACTAAATTTGAGGATTTCAGACATAAATTCGTGAGACAAAGGTGTATTGGAAACTAGAATTTGGTTGCGAAGCGAGGTAAGTGTCGTGGTTAACCTTGACATGAGGGAATAGAACCCTTGAATTATTTGTTATGTGAATTTCATGTGCAATGATGTATAGGCAAGGTGGCGAGTGCCTATACTTTGTCAATTTAATTGTTTGTTTAATTATTTAAACATCTTAAATTATTTTAAGACATAAATTAATTGTTATAATAATTGTTTCTCTCCTATTCCTTGTCAAATATTAATTCTTGAATTCTTGTAATAATTGTCACATGCTTATTTTATTTATGTGTCTTAATTGCTACTTGATATTTAGCATATTAAATATTATACTGCCTATTTTCTTCCTGATTTCCACAATTAATTGCTACTTATCATTGTTTGTTTCATAAATGAATTATAATTATTGTATGCTTGTTGTCTTATAATTTCATATTAATTGTTGTATTTATTGAAGTAATTTCTTTTATAAGAATTGGTAAATGGATATATTGGAGGAGCGGCTTGCACGTCGCAACAGAAATAAAAGTGAATATATTGGAGGAGCGGGTTGCACGCCGCAACAGAATTGAATATGCACATATTGGGGGATCGGGTTGCACGCCGCAACAGAGTTATTTAAAATTTATATTGGGGGATCGGGTTGCACGCCGCAACAGATTTATTTAAAGGTTATATTGTTGGAGCGGGTTGCACGCTGCAATGAAAATTTATTGAGGAATTATATTGTTGGGGCGGGTTGCATGCCGTAATGGAAGTTGTTTGAAATAATAATTAGTTATGACTACCGAGTTGACTTCAACTGTTAAATTTAGTTACCTGATTTATTTCTATTATTGTTGTTATTATTATTATTGCGTACAGGTTAATGTAAGTGACATGCCTTAGCCTCGTCACTACTTTGTCGATGTTAGGCTCTGCACTTACCAATACATGGGGTCGGTTGTACTGATACTACACTCTGCACTTCTTCTGTATATTTTGGAGTTGGTCCCGGTGGTGTACTGTAAATTTGCCCGGATACAGCTACCAGTGGAGACTTGAGGTATAACTGCACAACGTTCGCAGTTCTGAAGTCCCCTTCTATCTTATCTCAGCCGTGTATTATATTTCAAACAGCTTGAATTTTGTGCAGACCTTTATTTGTATTATTCTAGAAGCTCGTGCACTTATGACTCCAAATTCTGGGATGGTATTTAGATATCGCGTCTATTATGGATTATTCACTTTATTTCAGACTTTATTTCCGCACTTGTTTTTTTGTTATTAGTTAATTTAAAATTGTGTTAAAATGACTAATTATAATCTAACGTTGGCTTGCCTAGCAAGTGAAATGTTAGGCGCCATCACAGTCCCGAAGGTGGAAATTTCAGGTCGTGACAGTTGGTAGCAGAGCACTAGGTTATATAGGTCTAACGAGTCACGAGAAAACTTAGTAGAGTCTGAAGGATCGATATGGAGACGTCTGTATTTATCTTTCAGAGGCTATGAAGTTTAGGAACAATATCACTTCTTTCTTATACTGTCGTGCAATTTTATTCTATCATCGATAATTGAATCATTCTATTCTTATTCTCTCGCAGATGGCGAGGACACATAATACATCTACCAACGGACAGGGACCAGAGCCCCCGGTGACAGCTATGGCTAGGGGTAGAGGTCGAGGTCGTGCTAGAGGCCAAGGCAGAGATAGAGCTCAGTCTAGAGCTCGAGCAGGAGCATCTGTTATAGAACATCAGGTGGATATTCAGGAGGAGGTTCCAGTACAGACTGTACCAGTTGGACCAGTTCAGGTCCCGGAAGGATTCATAGCTACTCCAGTGCTTCAGGATGTTCTAGTCAGTTTGGTGAGTCTTATGGAGGGCGTGGCCCAGAATGGTACATTTTCAGTGGCACCACCCATCTCACAGGCTGGGGGAGGAGCACAAACTCCCACTGCTCTTGCTATGGAGCAGATGGCTCCCCAGAATCAGGCTCCAGCAGTCCCGCCAGTTGGGGTAGTTCAACCAGTTATTGCGTCACAGGCCGGTGATAGGCTCGTCATATCTTCTGAGGCCTTATTGAGACTGGATAAGTTTACTAAGCTCTTTTCAGTTCACTTCAGTGGCACACCTTCTGAGGACCCACATGATTATATTGACCGCTGCCTAGGGTTGGGCATCGGTCGGTTCGGTTCGGTTATGAATATTATCGGTTTAGCATATCGGTTATCGGTTTACAAATATGATAAACCGATAACCAAACCGATAAGATATTAGTTATCGGTTATCGGTTAATCGGTTATGGATCATTATCGGTACGGTTATCGATTTACCCGATAAGATAACTCAATCTAGAGTTAAGCAAAAAAGAGAAGAGTAAAACAGTTTTAAAACTCGTTTCTGGCCACAATGAAAACAGTTTTATAAAACAGTTTTATATCGGTTATGGACAGTAAACACAACTAATTGTGCTAATCTTTCTGCTAGCTTTGACTTAATCTGACCCCTGCAATATAGTTGTTGTATCACATGTCTTACTAATTGTGCTAAAATAGTTTTATATCGGCAACTAATATTCAATGTAATCAACACTACATTGAACAAAGAATCTGCAACAAACATAATCTAACACTACATTGAACAAAGAATCTGCAACTAATATTCAACATAATGTTGCTGCTACAACTTTCCAGTTTCCAACACTACAAACGTCAACATAATGTTGCTGCTAACCCATAAAATCTGTAATTAATAGTTCGACACTACAAACAGTTGTCCAATTGTTTGAAAGAGTAGGGATGACATCGATAGAATCAAACACAACTAATAGTTCAAACACATTAATAATAATACAAAGTAGTAGCAATTTCACCTTAATATTAACAAGTCCAAACATAGTACTAATAGTTCAAATTCAAGTTAACAAGACAACAACTACTCAATCCTTATAGGCTTCACCAAATTGCGCTCCAAACAATGCTCAACATGCCTCATTAAGTATTTAGTACCAGTTTCTCGTGTATTGTAACATAAAACAAGATGACAATGACTACATCTTAATTTTCACCATCCATCATCACCTTCTTCAATCTTTTCATAGTGACTCCGAACATGTGAGATAGCTTTGAGACCACAAAGTCGAGGCATGGTTACACCTATTAAACATAAAAAGAAAAAATATTAAGTCAAGTAATATTTGTAAACATACTATGTGTTTTATAAGTTGAATAATTAACTTACCAAAGTTTTAACTCACAACTATCTAAGATTCTACACATCATCATCGCAAGGTTCGTTTCCAAGTTTGGAAAAATCTATGAGAATATATATTAACAAGTCAAACAACAAAAATATTAAATAAACTATTTATAAAAATAATATACAATCAAACAAATTAAAATATTTCTACCTTGCTCTAGTTGCTCGAGAACATCTAAATCTTGCTCAACACTTACAGATAATGGCTCACTCCGAAGCCAATCTTGAAGGCACACTAGAACATCCACCAATTTAGGAGTCAATGAACTCCTAAATGAATCAAGAATATGCCCTCCAGTGCTAAATGCACATTCGGATACAACACTTGAAATAGGAATAGATAACACATCCTGAGCCATCTCAACAAGAATGGGGAATCTAGGTGAGTTTACTTTCCACCAAAGCAATATATTAGAGTCTGCTATTTCATTTTCAACTTCTTCTGTAAGATATTTTTCCAATTCCGATTTAAAATCTGAACCTCCAATCCCAGCTTTATGTCTTTTTAATTCTTCAAAGAAAGAACCAAAAGCTCCTCCGCTTTGGACACTAATAGTATTCACTAAAAGCGATAAAGTAGAAGTTTCCATTGTGTCCAATGAAGAGTTAGATAAACATAAAGAAGGATGACAACCTTTATCTTTTGAATGAGACTTTACATACTCATCAAATAATGAAGTCATATATGTATGCACTGCCTTCGCGATAATTGACCCTTTTTCTTCAAACATCTTCGCAAGTGCAAAACTAACGGAATCAAACTTGTACCGAGGATCCAACACACATGAAATGAAAATCATCTTGTTCATTTTTTCTGGATCACCCCAATACTTATCAAATTTCTCCTTCATCTTTTTTTGCCATTGAACCCAAAAGAACATCTTCATTTAATATCAATTGTTTCAAGTAAACAGCAATTTCATAAATTTCAAGAAAATGATGATTTGATGTAGCATAAAGTGAGCCAGATACCTTTAAAGTAAGCTTATAAAAGATTTCAAGAATTTTTGTCAATTTCTTTACATCCTCCCAATCACTACTCAAAAGTGTACTTGTAGGACTTCCATCCACAATATCAACAAACTCAAGATGATGTGACAAGCCAATATCATGATCAGTATATTCTAAAATTGCACTCTCATATTCAATAGCCCTATTCAACATCAAGTATGTAGAATTTCACCTTGTAGGAACATCCAAACATAAAGATTTCCTAACTAGATTTTCTTCATCACAACATTCCTTAAACTTTTTCCACCTAGCAGGAGACTGCCTGATATATCTCATTACTTGCCTAATACGTTCAATAGACACAATTGATTCTTTTATACCATCCTGAACAACAAGATTCATAATATGAGCCATACACCTCACGTGAAGGTGCTTACCATTCATGGAATTGGTCCCCCATTTAGTTAACTTCTTAGAAAGCTCCTTCACCGTCACATCATTTGAACTAGCATTATCAACTGTGACAGTGAAAATCTTTTGTAACCCCCACTCTTTCAAACAATTAACAATACTATTTGCCATATCTTCACCCCTATGACTAGAAATTGGACAAAAGATGATAATTCTTTTATGCATTTTTCATTCACTATTAATCCAATGAACAGTAATACACATAATTTATTCGTTATAAGGAAGTCCAAGTATCAGTGGTAAGGCAAACTCTCTGATCTTTAAAAAGCTTCACCAACTTACGTTTTTCCACATTGAAAAGATCAAAACAGTCCCAAGTCACAGTTCTACGTGAAGGAATTCGAAAAAAAGGTTGTGCAATTTTCATAAAATTCATATAACCTTCCTTTTCAACAAACCTGAAAGGAAGTTCATCAACGATCACCATACGACACAAAACCTTCCTACATTGTTCTTGATCAAATTTCTAAGGAACAACATCTATATCACCCTTATTACCCCCGGAACAGGTTGAAAGGCTAATTTTGATTGACTTTTTGCAACATCTAAAGGTATTTTTTTTATAATTGGTTATATGTGTAAGCAGAAATTTCGTACCATTATCTTTTGTATCAGCAAAATATTCTCTTTTGCAATATTTATAGACACCCTTTTGATTTCCTTCCGAATCAATAATTTGGTAAAAATGATCCCATGCAGGAGACCTCTTTTTTCTTTGTCTCCTTACTGTTGATTGAATTGATTGAGATTGTACTGTCGCATTTTAATTAGAAGCTCCACTTTTACCAATCACCTTATCAATTATGATATTTTCAGCCATGCGTTTGTGTCACTGTGAGTTTGAATTTAAAAGAAATCAAGCAACGAGGCAATAAAATCTTAAAAAATGAATTAGAAAAATCTAGACATAAGGAAACTGAAGATGAAAAATCTAGACATAAGGCAACTGAACAAAATACATACTGGTTTATCCTACACCTATTTTCTCTATGATTTTACAATTAATATTCTTAGAAGTTTTTCATTCTTAAAGCTGATTCTACGATTTCCTAGTACAAGACTTAGTTGGAGCAGCATAGACAATTATCATATCATCATAACTCCTTTGCATACCACTAGGAGTGCTTAACGTGGAAGACCAACTTAAACTTGACTAGAAATTGTTAAATGAGTTCCATGTAGACAATGAATATGAATAATTACAGGATTATTTGTTAACTACATTCAAGCAATTAATGTGTTGCACATTGGAATAGTTACCCAAAGTCTAATCTAATCTGAAATTTTGCATAAAACAGATAAGTTGAATTCAACAGACTGGCCAAACCTAGGGCACAATAGGCAAAAACCCTTGAAAAAATCAGTATATTAGCGCGAAACACATAAAAAATCGAAAATCGCAAATACATTTTCCTTTTTGTTTAGCCATCTATTATCCAAAATCAATTGGCCCGACATATTTGGAGTTAGTCGCATTACTAAAAGGGGTATAATCGTAAAACGCCTATTCTCAGAAGTTTTTCATTCTTAATGGTCAAACTCAAAATTTCTTATTAAGGATAAAGGAATTTGAACAAATTAATTTCCTACTAGTTGTGATGGAAAATCAAAGCAGAACATAAACGATTTGGGTAGGCAACTCAAAAATAAACTGATTAGAAAAAATGACATAAAGATGGATTAGAAATCAATAAACGATTGAATCAACTGAAGATGAAGATGAAGGCAAGTAAGCAACTGAAGATGAAGATGAAGCAACTAAAAACTTACACGAAGAATGAAGATGAAGCTGAGGAATGCGGTTGAAAAATGTGAACTGTGAAGCAACTGAAGAGTGAAGAGTCTGAACTCTGAAGAATGCGGTTGACAGTTAAGGCTGAGAAAGAATAGGAAAGAATGAAGCCCTAGCATATCTGCACATGTATATACTTAAGGGTAAAGTAGTAATTTTGTTAATCCTTATTGGGTTATCGGTTAACCCAATAACAGAATTGCCAAACTGAGGCCCGAACCGATAACCCAATAGTAAAAAAATTCTAAACCGTTAACCCAATAACCTAATATCGATAACCCAATAAATAATTAATGGTTCGGGTTATCGGTTTTACCCGATATATGCCCAGCCCTACCGCTACCATGAGGTGCTACGAAACATGGGTATAGTTGAAACCAATGGGGTCGATTTTGCTGTATTTCATATGACGGGTTCTGCCAAGAGGTGGTGGAGAGATTATACATTGACCAGACCAGTTGGATCGCCTGCATTGACCTGGGAGCAGTTTTCACGGCTATTTCTAGAGAAATTCCTCCCTATCACATTAAGAGAGGATTACCGCAAGCAATTTGAGCGTCTACAACAGTGCAGTATGACTGTTACTCAGTATGAGTCCCTTTTTGTGGATTTAGCCCGTCATTCTCTCCTTTTACTACCTACCGAGGGAGAGAGAGTGAGGAGGTTTATTGAGGGACCCACTCACACTATTAGGCTTCAGATGGCCAAGGAGACCAAAAGTGAAATTTCCTTTCAGGCGGCTGCTAATGTCGCGAGGATGATCGAAATGGTTCTTGCATAGGAGAGATGGCAGAGGTCTGATAAGAGGCCTCGTCAGTTTGGTGGTTTCAGTGGTGCCTCGTCTGGAGGCAGGGGTAATTTTGGTAGGGGTCATCCTCCCAGACCGTTTCATTCAGCACTTCAGGCATCTCCCGGTCCTTCAGTGAGTCACAATCCTATTATGCCTTACTCTGGGTAGCCAACATTTAGTGCACATTCATCTCCTATCAGTGCACCACCACTCCAGAGTCACTATAACGGTTATCTGGCCCGTTCGGGTCAGCTTCAGCTTCAGTAGCCACTGCATCAGGATGGGTGTTATGAATGTGTGAACATTGGTCACATTAGGAGGTATTGCCGTAGGTTGTTGAGTAACAGATCTTGACAGGATTCTCGTGCCATCATACCGGTACCGGTTGCTTCACCGCCTGCTCATCCAACTAGAGGTAGGGGTCAGGAAGCTAGAGGTGGAGGTTAGGCCATTAGAGGTGGAGGTCAGGCCGTTAGAGGTGGAGGCCAGCCAGTTAGAGACCGTCCCAGAGACGCAGTTCAGAGTGGTGGGGCCCAACCCCGATTTTATGCTTTTCCAGCTAGGCCTGAGGCTGAGTCATCCGATGTCGTGATCACAGGTATTATTCCAGTTTGCCATAGAGATGCTTCAGTTCTATTTGATTGAGGATCTACTTATTCCTATGTGTCCTCCTATTTTGCTTCGTATTTAGTTGTGCCTCGTGATTCTCTGAGTGCTTCTGTGTGTGTATCTACACCAGTGGGAGACTCTATTATAGTAGACCATGTCTATCATTCATGTTTGATTACTATTGGTAGTCTTGAGACTAGTGTGGATCTTCTACTTCTTGATATGGTAGATTTTGATGTCATCTTGGGTATGGATTGGTTGTCACCTTATCATGCTATATTGGATTGTCATGCCAAGACGGTGACCCTAGCCATGCCGAGGTTACCTCGGTTAGAGTGGAAAGGAACTTCTGATCATTCTACCAGCAAAGTTATTTCTTATATGAAGGCTCGACGTATGGTCGAGAAAGGGTGTCTAGCCTATTTGGCTTATATTCGCGATCCTAATACGGATGTTCCTTCTATGGACTCAGTACCAGTTGTTCGTGCATTTCTAGAAGTATTCCCTGCAGATTCTTCGGGGATGCCACCCGACAGAGATATTAATTTCTTTATTGATTTAGCTTCGGACACTCAGCCCATTTCTATCCCACCATACTGTATGACCCCACCAGAGTTCAAAGAATTGAAGGAGCAGTTACAAGACTTGCTTGATCAGGGATTCATTAGACCCAGTGTCTCGCCCTGGGGTGCATCCGTGTTATGTGTAAAGAAAAAAGATGGTTCAATGCGAATATGTATAGATTATCGGCAGTTGAACAAGGCTACTATCAAGAACAAGTATTCACTACCAAGAATTGATGACTTATTCGATCAGCTTCAGGGTGCCAAGGTGTTTTCAAAAATTGACTTGAGGTCTAGTTACCATCAGTTGAAGATTAGGACATCTTATGTCCCTAAGACAACTTTTCGGACTCGGTACAGGCATTACGAATTCCTAGTGATGTCATTTGGGTTGACAAATGCCCCAGCAGCATTTATGGATTTGATAAATCGAGTATTCAAGCCCTATTTTGATTCTTTTGTGGTTGTATTCATTGATGATATCTTGATTTGCTCCATCAGTCGAGAAGAGCATGAGCAACATCTTCGGAGTGTGCTGCAGACTTTGAAGATTAATCAATTATATGCTAAATTTTCAAAATGCGAGTTTTGGTTAAACTCATTCGCCTTTTTGGGGCATGTTGTATTGGCAGAAGGCATAAAGGTGGATCCTAAGAAGATTGAGGCTATTCAAAATTGGCCTAGACCTACTTCAGTCACAGAGATCCAGAGTTTCCTGGGTTTGGCAGGTTATTATCGTCGGTTCGTGGAAGGGTTTTTATCTATAGAAAGCCCATTGACCAAACTGACCCAGAAAGGTGCCCCATTCAGATGGTCAGATGAGTGTGAGTTGAGCTTTCATAAGCTCAAGACCGCTTTGACTACGGCGCCAGTGTTGGTATTACCCACAAGTTCAGGATCGTATATGGTATATTGTGACGTATCTCACATTGGGCTTGGTGCAGTATTAATGCAAGATGGCAAGGTAATTGCATATGCGTCGCGGCAATTGAAAGTTCACGAGAAGAATTATCCTGTTCATGACTTAGAATTGGCAGCCATTGTTCATGCGCTGAAGATTTGGAGGCATTACCTCTACGGTGTCTCGTGTGAGGTATTTACTGATCATCGTAGCCTTCAATATCTGTTCAAACAAAAAGATCTTAATTTGAGGCAGAGAAGATGGTTGGAGTTGTTGAAAGACTATGATATCACCATTTTGTATCACCCCGGAAAGGCTAATGTGGTGGCCGATGCTTTGAGTAGAAAGGCTGTGAGTATGGGCAACCTTGCTTATATTCCGGTTGGTGAGAGACCATTAGCTATAGATGTCCAGACTTTGGCTAATCAGTTTGTGAGGTTAGATGTTTCGGAACATAGTTAGGTTCTAGCTTGCACAATTGCTCGGTCTTCTTTATATGAGCACATCAGAGAACGACAGTATGATGATCCTCATTTACCTGTCCTTAAGGACACAGTGCGGCACGGTGATGCCAAACATGCTTTTGTGGGGGAAGATGGAGTTCTACGAATGCAGGGTCGTATTTGTGTGCCTAATGTGGATGGGCTTCGTGAATTAATTCTAGAAGAGGCCCACAGTTTCAGATATTCTATTCATCCAGGTGCCGCCAAAATGTATCAAGATTTGCGGCAACATTATTGGGGGAGTAGAATGAAGAAGGATGTAGTTGCATATTTAGCTCAGTGTCTAAATTGTCAGCAAGTCAAGTATGAGCATCAGAGACCAGGTGGTTTGCTTCAGAAGTTAGAAATTTTCGAGTGGAAGTGGGAGCGTATCACTATAGATTTTGTTATTGGGATCCCACGGACTCAGAGAAAATTTGACGTAGTTTGGGTCATTGTGGATAGGTTGACCAAGTCAGCACATTTCATACCAGTGGCAGTTACCTATTCTTCAGAGCGGTTAGCCGAAATTTACATTCGTGAGATTGTCCGCCTTCACGGTGTGCCCGTGTTTATTATTTCAGATCGAGGTACGCAATTTACCTCACACTTCTGGAGGGTTGTACAATGTGAGTTAGGCACGCGGGTTGAGTTGAGCACAACATTTCATCCACAGACAGATGGACAGTCAGAGCGCACCATTCAGATATTGGCAGATATGCTTCGCTCTTGTGTTATAGACTTTGGAGGTTCTTGGGATCAGTTCTTGCCACTTGCGGAGTTTGCTTATAATAATAGCTACCAGTGCGGCACGATGGTGCCAAGCAGGTTACTATTGGAGATAACAAATTTTTGAGGATGCAGGGTCGTGTTTGTGTGCCTAATGTGGATGGAATTCGTGAGATGATTCTTAAGGAGGCTCACAGTTCCCGGTATTCTATTCATCCGGGCGCCGCCAAGATGTATCAGGACTTGCGGCAACATTATTGGTGGAGGAGGATGAAGAAGGACATAGTTGCTTATGTAGCTCGGTGTCTAAATTGTCAGCAAGTAAAGTATGAGCATCGGAGACCTGGTGGTTTGCTACAGAAGATAGAGATTCCTGAGTGGAAGTGGGAATATATTACTATGGATTTCGTTGTTGAACTCCCACGGACTCAGAGGAAGTTCGACGCAGTTTGGGTCATTGTGGACAGGCTGACTAAGTAAGCGTATTTCATTCCTATGCCAGTTACCTATTCTTCGGAGCGGTTGGCAGATATTTACATCCGCGAGATCGTCCGTCTTCACGGTGCGCCCGTGCCTATCATTTCTGATCGAGGTACGCAGTTCACCTCGCACTTCTGAAGGGCAGTACATCGTGAGTTGGGTACGTGGGTTGAGTTGAGCACAACGTTTAATCCTCAGACGGACGGACAGTCCAAGCGTACTATTCATATCTTGGAGGATATGCTCCGCGCATATGTTATGGACTTTGGAGGATCGTGGGGTCAGTTCTTGCCCCTTGCAGAGTTCGCCTACAACAACATCTACCAATCGAGCATTCAGATAGCTCCCTATGAGGCATTATATGGTAGGCGATATCGGTCACCAGTTGGGTGGTTCGAGCCGGGGGAGGCTCGATTGTTGGGTACAGATCTAGTACAGGATGCCTTGGATAAGGTCAAGATTATTCAGGATTGACTTCGCACAACTCAGTCCAGGCAGAAGAGTTATGCCGACCGTATAGTTCGTGATGTTGCATTCATGGTCGGAGAGAGAGTGTTGCTTTGGGTATCACCCATGAAGGGTGTAATGAGATTCGAAAAGAATGGCAAGTTAAGCCTTAGGTATATCGGGCCCTTTGAGATTTTGGAGAGAGTGGGCGAGGTGGCTTACAAGCTCGCATTGCCACCTAGTTTAGCATATGTTCATCCAGTATTCCATGTGTCCATGCTCCAGAAGTACCATGACGATCCGTCCCATGTATTAGATTTCAGCTCTGTCCAGTTGGACAAGGATTTGACTTACGAGGAAGAGCCGGTGGCTATTCTAGCCCGGCAGGTTCGATAACTGAGGTCTAAGAGTTATTCTTCAGTTTGAGTGCAGTGAAGAGGTCAGCCCATTGAGGCATCTACTTGGGAGTCCGAGTCAGATATGCAGAGTAGTTATCCACATCTTTTCACCAGCTCAGGTACTATTCTATGTCCGTTCGAGGACGAACGGTTATTTTAGAGGTGGAGAATGTGCTGATCTAATAAGTCATCTTATGTTTTAAAACCTAATTATGTGATTTGAAGCCTTAAAAATCTCATTTTTACCCTCTTCGAGTTGCGTGCATGGTCGGGGCGTATTTTTGGAAAGCTTTTATGTTAAAAACTGTGAAAAATATGAAATATTGCTTTGAAAATTATTTGGGTTGACTTTGATCAATGTTTTAAGTAAACGGACCCAGATCCATATTTTAACGGTCCCGTTAGGTCCGTATCGTAATTTGGGACCTCGACGTATGCCCGAAATCGAATTCCGAGGTTGCTAGCTCGAGATATGGAATTTTGATGAAAAATTAAAAGTTGAAAGTTTAATAATTTTTAGAATTTACTAATGTTTGCTTTTGTTGATACCGGGTCCATATTTTGGTTCCGGAGTCCGATACAGGTCCACTATAATATTTATGACTTGTCTGTCGAATTTGGTGAGAAACGAAGTTCATTTGATGTGATTCGGACGTTCGGTTGTGAAAATAGAAGTTTTAAAGTTTTCTTGAAATTTTCATTGGATTTGGTGTTCGATTCGTAGTTCTAGGTGTTATTTTGGTGATTTGATCACGCGAGCAAGTTCATATGATGTTTTAGGACTTGTGTGCATGTTTGGTTTGGAGCTCCGAGGGCTCGGATGAGTTTCGGATAGGCTACGGGTGTTTTGAAACTTAGAAATCCGGTTTTTCTGCAGTTTTAAGTGCCTTCTGGTTTCTTCTTTGCGTTCGTGAAGGTACTCTCGCGAACGCGAAGTGTGAGTTGGGCTGGGGGATGGTTTGTTCTACGCGAATGCGAGGCCATGGTCGCAAACGCGGAGCATTGGGGGTCTGCTCTTCGCGAACGCGACAGGCAACACGCGAATGCTATTGGAGGTGGGCTGGGGATCAGTGGGCTGTTCTACGCGAACACAAAACGAGTCTCGCGAAGGCGATGGCCAGTGGGGATAGACCATCACGAACGCGTGCAATCCTTCACGAATGTGAAAGCCATTCAAGCTGCTGCACTTCGCGAACGCTGCAGGCCCTTCGCGAACGCGAAGAAGGCCTGGCACCCAGACCTTAAAACAGAACCAAAACAGGATTTTACCCATTTTTTCATAAACTCTCCATTAGATCTCGGCCTAGGTGCGATTTTGAAAGGAAAACTCAACATCAATTCATAGGTTTGTACCCTTTAACTTATTTTCTTCCATTTCTATCATCAACCATTAAATTCATATCCCTAATCTTTGTTCTTTCATGGTAGAAAACTAGGGATTTAGGAAGAATTGGGTTTTTTTTGCAAATTAGGGATTTAGACCTCAATTTAGGGTCGGATTCCAAAACTAATTATATAATCGGGCTCGGGGGTGAACGGGTAAATGAATTTTGGTCCGAACCTCGGGTTTTGACCAAGCGGGCCCGGGGTCAATTTTTGACTTTTTGGGAGAAAGTTTAGGGAATCTAAATTTATGCATTGTAATTGATTTTTTTAGCAATATTTGATATTATTGAGTCATTTGTGGATAGATACGAATGATTTGGAGGTTGATTCTAGAGGAAAAGCGGTAATTGAGCATTGAGTGGCCTTTGGAGCGAGGTAAGTGTTGTGTCTAACCTTGACTTGAGAGAATATGACTTGCTTGTCTATTTGCTACATGTTTAAATATTGGGGAACAACTTATAAGTGAGGTGACGAGTACTTACGCATTGTAGTCGGGTTAAAGCATGCGAGCGGGGCTTGGTTTCTTGCAATTATAGCTTCCTTTGTTCATGTTATCAATGTTTAGATTAGTATTGTTAAATTGATCGTTCTTATCATGTTTACGGATCTTCTAGTGATAATTGAGTATTGATTCCGAAGTTGAGGTTGATATTGTAGAACCAAATATTGAAGTAAGGCTTGTACTTGTTATTCTATCTCCCTGTTGTTATTTGTTCATTGCATTATGGTAAGGGAGAGTGTTAATGCACGAAGGGTGATGCCGTGCCATATTGTGAGTGTTAATACACGAAGGGTGATGCTGTGCCATATTGTGAGTGCTAATACACGAAGGGTGATGCCGTGCCATATTGTGAATGTTAATGTACGAAGGGTGATACCATGCCATATTGTGAGAGTTAATGCATGAAGGGTGAAGTCGTGCTGTATCTATTGATTTATATTGTGAGGCCGAGAGTAAAAGCACGAAGGGTGATGCCGTGCAATTTTCTTCATTGTGTTTATTTATTTTTTCACTGGTTAAAAGCATGTAGACTTTTCTGGTTATCATTTTCGCTGTATCTCCTATATCATGTGCCCCTTTAGCATGTTCCCCCTCCCAATAGTACATGTTTAGCTGTTACTGTTATTTTCTTGTACATATACTGTTATCTGCACAGGTTTATTATGTGGGTGTCTTGTCATAGCCTCGTCACTACTTCGTCGAGGTTAGGCTCGACACTTACGAGTACATGGGGTCGGTTGTACTGATACTACACTCTGCACTTTCTGTGCAGATTTTGGTATTGGTCCCAGCTGATCGAGAGGTGTAGCAGCTCGGACTGGTTCATCAGAGACTCAAAGTAGATCTGTTGGTGTTCGCAGACCTTGAAGTCCCCGTCTATCTTTTCAGTTTTCCTTTTTTTACTGTTTCTTTCGTTCAAACAGTTGTACTTCTTTCAGGCCTTTACTTGTAGTAAAATCTTAGAAGTTCGTGAATTGTGACTCCAGATCCGGGTAGTAGTGTATATATTGAGGATGTTATAAATTTTTGCACTTATTTTAACTCGTTATAGCTTAGTTGCTGTTATTTACTGAAATGTATAAGAATTGGCTTGATGAATTCTCTTAAGTTGGTTTGCCTAGCAAGTGAAATGTTAGGTGCTATCACGGTCCCGACGGTGAAAATTTCGGGTCGTGACATAAGTTGATACCTTGCAGAATTTCTTTTGCTTCTGCAAGGTTATTGTTGCACTGCCCATAAAATTCTGCAAATGCTTGCAACATATGACCATTATGATCCCTGATAATACCACCACCATCCGCTGAGCCTGGATTATCCTTACTGCAACCATCCACATTCAATTTGACCCATCCTAGGTCTAGTTTCTTCCACCTAATTGCCTTTGAGTGAATGGAAAGTTTTAGTTTTTCCACAAATGTACACTTGTCATGCCAAAGTAAAGGAAGCTGTAAGGAAGGGAATTGACAATTGAGGATCAAAGTTAAGCATTTTGATACTTGCTGAATAATATGCCACGCAAACATGGTTCTATTATCAAATCTAGCTGAACACCTGCTCCTCCAGATTTCCCAACAAATGACTGATAGTAAGCATTGAAGTAGACTTGAATGAACTTCATTTCTACCTTTAGCTAACCACCACTTCATAGCTCTCTGCCTCAAATGGCTATTAGTCACTTTGATGCCACAAGAATTACAGAAAAAGGACTAGACTTGTCTTGCTATGTGGCTATCACTGAACAAGTGAGAAATAGTTTCTTTTTCACGCTGATTGCAACAGTTGCATATGGAAGGAATCATATTTACAAACTTCTTGATATTATCATATGTTTAAACTCTAATTTGTAACAATCTCATTATGAAAAAGGAGATTTTAAAAGGAACCTTCTTGTGCCAAATCTTGATATTAGACAAAGTTATTCCATTCTTTTTCCTAATAATTTGCCATGCAAACTTACAACTGAAGACCCCTGTGCTTTCAGGTATCCAGTATGGACAGTCCATTTTATCTTCATTGATCTCAACTTTTTGAACACTATTGACCACATTAATTGGGAGATTGTCCAGTAGTTTCTCAGTCAACAAGGTTCCTTCACTGATGAACTCTTTCACTTTGATATTTTTGGATGTCTTTATGCCCTGAACCAAATTAGCTAAAGGTCCAAGGTCAGACCAATTGTCCCACCAAAAGGACACCTCTCCACATCCAAGTTTCCAGAAAATGAATGGTTCAGCCTCTTCTTTGATATCCATGAGCCTCTTCCAGGTATGTGATTGCCCATATTCCCACATCTTGGCCACCGGATGAAATCTTTTACAATACTCAGCCTCCCAGAATTGATTAAGCAAAGTCTTTTGAGACCTAAATTTTCACCAAAGCTTGACAGCAAAAACCTTATAAATATCTTGTAAGGATCTGAATCCAGCTCCCTCTTCAACTACTAGAAAGCATAGGTCATTCCAGGATTTCCAGTGCCTTTTGTTATTATTCTCATTCTTCCCCCAGAAAAAATTAGCAATAATTCTCTCAATTTATGAAATCACTGTTTCAAAAGGGGAGTGGGGGAGGGGGGGGGTTAACAATATGGCATAAATGTAGAGGCAATGCATGTAGAACTGATTTGATTAAAACTGCCTTCCCTTCTTAAGAGAGAAGTCTGCCTTGCCATCCTTTTAATATTTTGGCAACCTTAGCCACTATGCTCTTAAAATATATTACCTTTTTCCTACCCACATATATTGGAAACCCAAGGTATTACATAGAAAATTGACACTGAGAAAAGCTAGTGATTCTCCTAATGTCATTGATAGTTGGCGCATCATCATGCAATGTGACATAAAAGACAGATTTCTCTTTATTCACTAGTTGGCCTGACACTTGTTCATATACCCTTAGCTGTCATCATCAGTCTCAAAGACGCAGAATCACAAGAGGAGAAAAGGATGGTGTCATCTGCATAACATAGATGAGTAATATGTGGCCCATTCTTATCTGCATAGTATGGTATAAAGTTTAATTCCAGTAGATTATCCATCAACCTGGACAGAAGCTCTGCCCCAATAACAAATAACGAGGGAGAGAGAGGATCCCCTTGCTTTATTCCTCTGCTAGATTTAAAGAAACCATGTCTAATACCATTAATATTGATAAAATACCAAATATTAGACATTAGCCTCCAAACACTCTCAATCCAGCATTCAGAAAATCCGATCTGAGAACATGACACAGATACTCCCAAGAGACCCTATCATATGCTTTAGCCATATCTAACTTCAATACAACATTATCACATGGAGAGGGTTTTGTTATATTGTGAATCATATCCTGTGTCATCATGATATTGTCTCTGATTGGCTTTCCTATAATGAACCATGTTTGATTAGGGGATATAAGCTTCTACATCATAGGAGTTAATCTCTGATTCATTAGTTTGGAAATAATCTTGCATGAAAAGTTGCTAAGACTTATAGGTCTTAGCTCACTGAAAGACTCTGGGCAGTCCACCTTAGGCACTAGGATAAGATATGTATGAGTAATTGCCTTAGGAATCTGATTACTTACAAAAAAGTCAAGAATCATTAGCATTAAATCCTCATTGATGATCTCCCAACATGCATGGTAGAACTTCCCAGATACTCCATCAGGCCTTGAGGTACTCCGTGAGCTCATTGAGAACACCACTCCTTTGAATTCCTCCATCGTAGGGACTGCATTTAGCATCACATTATCTACCACATCAATGAGTTTAGGAATACAATTGAGAGCTGAGAAGTCATTAACATAACTATCTTTTATGAATTATTTTTGGAAATAGAAGACAGACTCCTTTGCAATCTCTTCTTCCCCTTCAATCCAGTTTCCATCATTCCCCCTAATCTTCTTTAGAGATAATCTCTTCTTCCTTCCTTTAATAATCGAATGAAAAAACCTTGAGTTCACCTCACCCTGCACAAACCATTTCACCCCAGATTTTTGTTTCCAGAATGATTCCTCCTTCTTGTATGCCCTAATCAGGAGAGAATTTGCATGATTTAATTCACCTCTATTCATATCTGTGTTGTCATTGATGATTTTTTCCTCCAGTTCCCTCACCTTTTCTTCCATTTTAATAACCTTCTCAAAGATATTTCCAATAGAAGATCTTGACCATTCTGACAATTTCTTGCAAGTGTTTTTCAACTTGAGATGGAACCTCCACATTGGAGATCCTTGTACTTCCACATTCCAAGCTCTTTCAACTGGTTCTTTAGTCCAGAGATCTAAAAACCTGAAATACTTAATAGGTTCTCTTTGTGTATATTTGGTAATGACAAAGAGATGAGAATGGTCTTATCTTGTCCTAATCAAATGATTGACACTGGTAGAATCAAAGATATTTAACCACTCATGTTAACAAGTATCCTATCCAATCTCTTCCAAACCCTCTTATCAACTTGCCAACCATTACACCATGTAAAAGTAGAGCCCGAATAACCAGGGTCAATGAGATCACAATCCATAATACATTGCAAAAAGGATAAACTTTTGGACATTCTGTGAGGGCTCCCACCTTGTTTCTCAACAGGGTCGACAATGCAATCAAAATCCCCTGCAATGTACTGAGAAAGACTGTATCTGTCTGAGATGTTTTTAACGTTCTCCCACAAGTCTTTCCTAAAGTCAGCAATGCATTTAACATACACAAAAGTAATGAGGATATTAGTCCCCATCCAGTTAAAGCTACAAGTAACTTTCTGCTCACTCTCTTCAACCACCCTACAATCCACTGCCTCATCCCAGAAGATCAATATTTGACAGTTGCTGTTAGAATATGCATTAGCAAAACCCATTATTCTTTTGAATTTGTCCAATTTATCAACTTTGCAAAATGGTTCACAAATGGCTACAAATGGAGTTTTTATGATCTACTAATTTGTCTCAATCTCTCAAGAGCACCATTAGAAGTAATGCTCCTGATATTCTAGAAAAGAGACCTAAACATTGATTAGTTGGACAAATGTAATTCCTGTGCTCCAGACACAGGCTGTTGATTAGAGTGCCTACCACCTCTTCCTCCTGATGCTTGTTTGCCTCATCTATTGTTCCCCCGCCTCTGCCCCTACCTCTATTGGATACATGCATATTATTGGTAACTTTATCTAGTTCAGATGTCACAATAACATCCACAAGAGATTGGGGACAAAATGTCTCTACCAATACATCTGCGTGATCATCACTGCAAAGTCTCTCATTAATAACTTCATTAGTTCTGTGGTCATCACTGTGTTGCCCTTCACTTTCTAAGCTTGCATAATCTTCACTGGCTTCTGAACTCATCTCATCTTCATAATTCCTGTCATCTATACTATCCTCATCTTACCTTGATGAGTCTGTTTGTTCCCCTGGTTCAAATTCATACAAAGCATCATTATGCTGATCTTCTTTAAGACTTGTGTCACTAATTAGCTTGAGATAATTGTTCTGAACCTTTCCATGATCAATCTTTAAAATTGGCTTCAATACTTTGACATTGCTTGCCATTTTGATCATCGACTTTTTCCTCCCTGATTTGATATGCATTTTCCTTGTGACCATTGCTTTGTTCACTACCCTTTTGTTGTATCGATTCCATGGTGCCGCTTCATTCTCCCTTTTCTTGAGTTGTGGAATGAGTTTGTACAGTATTTATAGCCGCATTGCCTTGATCAATTTCTCCCCAATCACTTTGTTTCTTTCTTCTGCTTATTTTGTTCTTTTTAATGATTTTTGTTGCTTCTGAAGTTCCTGTATCCTTGCATTCTACTTCTTGTTGTTTTTGATAATTAAGATCAATTCTCTCTTCATGTGCTTTCCCTTTCCCTTTTCCAGGGACCTCTATGATCACTGGAAGTTTCTGATTAATAGATGGCTCCTTAATAGTGATGCCCTTATTCCTCCTATCATTCAGTTCAATTTGGTTCGCTGTACTATTTTGTCATTGAATTGGCACATCTGTCTGCTATTTTGCTCCATTCTGACTTACTTTAACATTGTTGTTACTTGGTGCTGATTTCATTTTGGAAGCTCTTTTCCTGGTAACATTCTGGAAACCATCCTCCTTTTTGTTCTGAGCTTCTTTCCTAGTTTTCTCCTTCCTTTGAAGTTTGATTCTGTCGTCCCAAATTTTATTCCTACATTGACTTTCCATATGCCCTTGCATTCTGCAATACAGACAATAGTTTGAAATTTTTTCATACTCAATATCAAGCCACCTGCCATCATCAGTACCATCCAATCTTTTGAATCTCAGCCATATTTGATCTAGTCTTGGTTTTAACAAGTCAATTTCAACTTTGATTTTAGCCACATTGCCTCTAGATTTGGAGTATGTTGTCTGGTCAGGGGCCACCGCAACTCCAATTTCACTAACAAGTCATGAAACAACTTGCCAATTGAACAGGTGCCACGGTAATTGGTGGATCAAGATCCATACAGGGACAATAGTGGTCTCCTCCTCTGGCTTAAAATCAGGGGTCCATTTCAATATCTTCATCGAAGCCTCTCCTATGTCGATGTATTCTTTGGAGAAAATGTGATTACAATCAACATCATTGGCAAAATCAAGGTAGACATGCTTCAGGTCAAAATAAGCAATTTTAACAGGGCATGTCAAATGAAATTGCCTAATAAAAGCTTTTCTTATCTCCTCCATAGTGGGTTTCTTCCTGTAGAACTTACCAATGATGGTAAGTTTGCATTGTTGGGCCAATTTTACAAAATAATCTTCAGCATTAAAGCAAACTGTTTGTTTACCCAGGTGGTGCCATGCTTTATTTCGACCGTCGAAGCTCCACTAATAAGAGATGGTAATTTTGCTAGCAAAAGAAGGTTTGGACACTACCTGTTCATGTCTTCTACTACTTGTGGCATCATGATTTCTATTACCCAGTATCACTTCTTTCCCACTCTGCATGTTATGCTGGTTTGGTGTATGGTCTGAAGGAATATTTGTATGTTATACCTCTGCATTTTGGGGTTGTAAGTAACTCGGATCAATTGAACTCTGAGAATCTTTGTCTTTCCGATTAAGAGGTTTGGTTGTGAAGGGATGTTCTTTCCATTAGGAGATGAAGGAGGATTTGTCTGAATGTTGTTTATGGGTGGATTGACGACGATGATTGTTTTGGTGGTGTTTGGTTGGTTTGTATCTGTCACACTAGGCGTTAATGGGAGAGTTGTAGGTGTTGTATATGTGTTATTAGATTTGGCTAGGTAAGTTGTCGATATATCATTGCTTGGGTCAGGAGGGGCTGGTGGGTGAATAGGTGGGGGGTCAGAGGATTGTAAATCTGTCATAGTAAAAATTAGAGAGAAGGAAATTTTTTTTTTGATCGGTACCACAGTTTGATACCGTAATTTATGAGAATATTTACATTAGTAAACGTGTCTTTTCTCAAACTCAATATAATTATTATTTGTGTATAAGGTAAGTTTATCATTACTTTTGTCAGTAATTATTTATATGCAAAATAATCAATATGTCAGTTAGAGATCGTCCTCATCTATCTAATTTGACTAATACAACTAAAATCAAATTTTGCTCTACATATTCCAAAACTTGAACTAAAGAGAATATGTTATTTTTGTCAAACTAAAGAGAATATGTAAAGCTAGAATTGATGTACTTTCCGTATTTTCTTTTCTTGTTGTCAAGCTATATTGAATAAAATAACAACAGTTATCGGTCCCAAACAATTTTGGTGTTACCAATAAGCTATGAAAGCGTGATGCAAAAAAAATAAAATATGAAAACAAGTTTGGTGTTGCTCTCACAATTTTTTTTTTTTTTTTTTGTTGCTAAAGCTCTCACAAGTTACAAAGGCCAAAGGATTATAATTCTAACAAAAAAGAGCTTTCTTTTATGATTGTTTTGTAAACTCACTACATAAAATACTTCCATGATATTAAATATATATCATACCTATCAAAGTGTGGCATTCACTTTTTCATAAAGACATCTAAATTTTACTAATAGCTTATAAAAAAAAATAAAACCTTCAAATTTTCACTTCTTAATTCAAATGTTTAGTAGAATTAGTCTTAGAGTACGCGTTTTGCACTTGTATTTATATTAATGGGTACTCAGTTTTTAAAAATCACATTATGTGTTTGAGTTATTAAATAAAAATTAGAAGAAGGGTATGTTCTTTAAAATGATGAATATCGATCTCGTTTGGCAAACCTAATGAAAGAAATCTTGCTCCATCAAAGTTTTTAGATGTCTTATTGTGATTTTAAAATTATTGGCATTTCTATTGCCTAATACTGAAACAAATAAATCAGAAAAATACTTTTATGGTTATTCAAAGATTTGTCAAATAAAATAAATTGAAAAGCTGAATAATTGATTTTTTTGGTATCTTAGAGATTTGAGAATGAAAAGGTTGGCTTTGTAGCTCACAAAACAATTGATAAATGATGATGCAAAGTCTAAGAATAATTGTTGAGTTAATGTCTTTTCAAAAATAACTTAATATATAAAAATAAATAAGGAGCTATCATTTGCTGAAATGAATGTGAAAAGAAACAAAAAGATAATTATAAAAATTAACTCACATTTAAAATAAATTTTATCTACTAATATTTCGTCCTTATTGCTTTATGTTTGTATTTTATCAATGTGACTTTTAATACTATTACTAAATTTGCTCTATTTTCTGATATCTTACTACCAATGCCTTTTTTTTTATATAGAAATAAATTTATGTAGCCTAAGAGTTTTATAAATTTAAAAATAATTTTACCTATATAAATTTGAAGAAAAAACTGAATTGGATACTTTGAATTACTAATTGGTTAATTAATTTAAGAACTAACCATTGGTTCTCAACCTTAAAGCAAAAATTTATTTATTTGTTGATTCAAATCCATATTAGCTCAAACTTTAAATATTTAAATATAACTATAATTTCGTCCAAGCATTTAAAACGTGGAAAACTCCTTCCCACCCTTTCAAATCTTAATTAATATTAGTTTATCTAAATTTAAATTTAAATAGATATTTTTGCAATATACTCTAAGTACCTAGATATTGGAGTTCGTACATTGTTCTGAAAGATTTAATTCAAATAGTAGATAATCATGTCTACTATTTTATTCTTATTAATTTTAGTTTGTATTTTAATCAATTTTACTCTTAATGCTATATTATAATTGATATTCATCCTTTACTATTTTTTTCACCGTCAATTTGCTTGATCTTATGGAAACAAATTTGTATATCAAAGATTTTTGTCAACTAAAAAATTAATTCTAGTTAGATGATGCATTTGAAAAATAGTTGGATTATAGTTTTTTGCTAATAATTAATTCAAAGATTTAATTATTTAATTTTATTGTGATAGTAACTCATTAGATTTTTGTTCATGCCAAATTTTAAATATTGAATTATAACATGAAAAAATGACGATTATGTCACGTTACTAAAATAAAGAATAATTCATATAAGGTAATTTAATTTTAAAGTTAAAAAAAAATCAATTAGCCCGAATGGTTTCCATGATGTTCCCCTATATTTTCTTACCACCATTGAACGTGCATGTGTTGGGTGAGTTTATTAAAGCGTTTAATTAATAGAATTTTAGTTGATGTTAAAATCCTACATATTAAGAACTTAATATGGAATGATATCAGTTATATAAATTATTTAAATAAGAAAACAATTTAAACAAGGTAAAATCTTAATTGATTTGAATTCCTAAATATTAGGACTTGATACATAATTTAATTAAGGAACTAAGTCCTAAGTATTAGGAAATAATTTGAATTACTATTTTGTCTAATATGAAATTTATTTTAAAATGGTAAAAAAAGGCGAATGACATTTCACTAAGGGCCTTCGTGCTTTTAATATAGTATAGATATAGATAGGTAGTTCATGATCTAGGCTAATTTGGTTTTTCTACATAGGTATACCTTTTAAAAATTTCTTTAACCTTGTGTAAACTTTCTGATTTATATTTACTCCATTGGTTACACATGTAATTGAAGAAGAAAAAAAAAAGTAAAGCAAGAAAAGTTGACATTTGAACACTCAGGCAAATTGATTTCGGATTTGTGACATCGCGGTGCAAGGTAAGGACTGATTATGTCAGAGAAAGTTGATTTTGACATGGTTAATTATGAGTATAATAGCATGTTTGGCTATTATACTCATAACATTCACATTTGTATATAATAACTGATTATATGCAAAATAATTTGCAACTAGTCAGAGACTGTCTACATCTATCAACTTTGACCGATAATGATTTAATTCCAATTTTGTCTAATAGCATTCCAAAACCTGAACTGAAAAGAATATATGCAATTTAAAGTTGTTCATCACCATTCATAATAGTAAAATAAAATTATTCTTAGATTTTCATAGATCTCTTTTTTTGTCCTTTGCATAGATAGCATAAAATATTAAAAAAAAATATACTCAAAATTAATTAATGCGTCTAATCTATCAACAAATGATAATTTACATTTTTGTCAATGACTTTTCCCAACTATATAAGGACAAAACTCTTTGACTCTAAAACATGAAATGAGTACACAAAGAGAAGCATAACTTCAATAGTGATTTTGCATATTCTTCTTTTCTTTCGTACCACCATCCTTATCATCTTTGTCCTTTTTAATCGAGTGACTAGAATTTCTAGAGCAGTCAAAAGTTGGTGAAGGTCTTGAATTAGATTAATTAATTGAATCTAAAAAGGTTTTTATCTAAGATCTGATTTATTCGATATTGAAACTCTTCTATTGTTTTGAAATTGTATCCGGTATCAGCAGTTGGCAATTCATATTATTGGATTTCTTGAAATCTAAAAAGTTGGTGAACCTCTCTAGTTTCAATTGAATATAATTGGGATTGTTATCCAAATAGTTGGCCATATTTAATGTTTACTTTATTTAACCGGTATACATAAATTATACAGTGATTATATATAATTATACATATATTATACATGAATTATATCTATATTATACATTCGCCGGCTATTTTAAATTTAAGAGATTAGGTGGGCGACTATTTTTATTAAATCTTCAATATAATTCAAGCTCTTCAACACCTTTTAATCCAATTCAAAATCAGAAGCTCATAGGTGTGTAGGGTTAATATACAATTGAAAATAATTATTTTTTTCACCTGAGTGCTACCTTTTCGGAATATAATCAATTAGCAGCTCTCTATCTCTTTCTTAAAAGTGGCATAAACATTATTGTAACGCAAGAAACTGCTCTGAATATTACGCCAATTCAATTATCACCTCAAGTGGAAAGCAACTGTTCATCGTCACAAATGGGATCCCATGGATTGAAAGGGAAAACACCAATGATTTTAATTTTTGTTGTTTTGCTTGTAATCTTATCCTTCTCTTGAGTATTTCAAATTTTGAAATTTATTTATTTATTTAGACATGAATTCGAATTGACTCACATGGATGATTAATCCAATTATTACCTCATTATTTTAAAGGGTCATTTGGGTTGTGTCCTAAGGGATAATAATCTCGAAATAAATAATATTATAGTACTAACATTTTACCACTGTACCAAAATCTGTGCGTGACGTAGGACAAGCAAAATTAAGAGGAGCTGGGAGAAGCTCAAACTTTAATAATGAATAGAAAAACTCCAAAGAACATGCAACATAAACCACAGAACTCAAAGAATACTGTCGTCTGTCGACCAATGATTTTCCGATAAATAATAGATATGAACTCATAACTTTAAAAATATGATAGGTTTAATGTCAAGAATCTTGAAGGTTGAACCATAAAACTTCAATCTTGGATCCGCCTATGATCAATAATACCCAACTCAGTTGCTGTAGTGTCTGAGCCACAAAATGCTGTCCCGTCATTAACACTCAATCCAGCAGCTAACCACATCACTTGTTCCTCGGCACAGAGGAACCTGAAGAAGATTTGCAAGCTCACGCAGCTCTTGATCGGATGTATGAGGATGGACCTGTTGTTCAAAATAGAGTTTCACCAAAATCAGGAAGAAGATTAGTAATAACATTTGTGTCTTGTTGCTGCCCGCACCTGTCAACAAGCAGTAACTCATTTCCCCTTCCCTAGTTTTCTCTCTCTCCATTAAAGAAAATTTACTTATCAAGCCCCCTGTGAGATCAAGGTTTACTTAGCATCTGGGCCCAAACATAAAGTATAACTTGATCCAACTTGGGCTTTTTATTTAATGTACAGATTAGTCCATTGTATAGGGTAATACACTGTAATAGCATTTCTGATTTTTCAATTCATTTTCTTACAGAGAACAAAAGTCGGTTCTCTCATTTCTCTCTCTATTTGTCTTCCTCTCAAACCCTAACTATCATCTCTACGATTTCGATATTTTTGTATGTTTTCATGGTATCAGAGCTATGGATGTGAAAGATCTTGTTATTCTCATTCGTCCGGTGCTACCCTTCACCATATTTGATTGAGTTTTTCGCGGTCTCGTCAGTAAGACGATTTTCTCGTAAAAATTATTTTTTTTTAATTTTTTTTTGTGATCCTTCTCTGGAAACAGTCTGTAATTGAGTGGAGGATGTTCAATCGTTGATGAAGTCTCCTTGATTCCAAGCTTTGGTGGTGAGTTTTTCGAGAATTCTCAAACTAGGGTTTTCTGTGGTTCATACCTGGTTTGGCTTCATCCTCAGAAGTTGAGTGTCTTTGATATGTGAAGGCTGTAACTTCTTCCAGTGCTGAAGAAGGGGGGTAATTTCGATCTATTACTCATAAGTAATTTTTTCTAATCTGCAAGTTATTTCTCATATTAGGCTTTTGGTCTTTCTCGCATGTGTTGATTCTGAGGGATTTGTTGTGTATTGAGTATTGAATATGACGGGAATCGATAGTTCTACTCCTTACTCTCCTGACCCTTCTAGTCCTCTCCATCTTCACTCCTCTGATATTTCTGGATCATGCTTGGTGTCAGTCCCTTTCTCTGGTACTGGTTATGGAGGTTGGAAAAGGAGTATGGTAGTTTCCTTGTCTGCAAAAAATAAAATTGCATTCATTGATGGAACTTGTCCTAAACCACATGATAATTCTCCACAACTACAACAATGGAACATATGTAATAATATGGTAATATCATGGATAACCAGTTCCTTAACCCCAACTATTGCTGAATCTGTATAATATTCTTAGGCTGCTGAAAGTATATGGAGACAGTTAGAAAGTAGATATGGTGCTGTCAATGGAACCAAAGTCTTTGAACTTAAAAAGGAACTCGCATTTACTTCTCAGGGTTCCTCGGATATAGCTTCATACTTTAACAAACTTAAGAAGCTATGGGATGAGTTAGAAATGATGCGTAAGAAACATTCAAATTCCTGTGTCTGTCCTGCCAAGTCTGGTGCCCAAAAGGAAGAGGAAGAAGATAAAGTACACTAATTCCTCATGAGACTAAATGAAGTATATGTGAGTATAAGAAGTAATCTCTTAATGATGAATCCATTACCATCTCTTGATACTGTATACAAAATTCTTCTCCAAGATGAGAGGCAGAGACAAGTCAATCCCATATCTCAGTTTAATCCAGAGTCATCATCCTTCAATATGAATTTCTCTAACAAATCTCAAGCTCATCCAATTTCTACTCAAAGGTCATACAATCAGAGGGTTAATTTTGATCAGACAAAGGGTAATCTCTTCTGCAAATATTGTAAGAAACTTGGGCATCCTATTGACAAATGTTACAAACTCCATGATTTTCCACAAAACTTCAAGTTCACTAAAGGCAAAAGGATGGTGGCCAATGCCTGTGTGGATGAGACTACTGTTCCTATGGGTGGAATTCAGTCTGAACATGGTTCTTTGGTGCCTAGTCTCACAAAGGAGCAGTACTCACAGCTGATAACCCTGCTGCAACAAACCCATGTGTCTGATTCTGGTCAATCTGGTCCTCAATCCAACCTTACAGCTTCTGCTAATTTTGCCGGTACCTTGTTGCATACTAATATAGTTGGTCCTTCTGTTTCTTGCATGTTTTCACATTCTTCTGGTTCTGTGTGGATTGTGGACTCTGGTGCCACAGACCACATGACTGCTAGCAGAGATCTTCTTTTTGATATCAGTCCACTCACTATACCTTTACTTGTTTCACTTCTTAATGGATATAAAGCAAGAGTGACTTGCATTGGTTCTTTTGCTCTAACACCCTCTATCACTCTTCATAATGTACTCATCATCCCTTCCTTTCATCATAATCTGATTTCTGTGTCAAAGCTTATATAGCAGTTGCATTGCATTGTCCAATTTGGTCCTTACTCTTGTGTGTTACAGGGCCCTTCTCTGAAGATGCCTCTGGAACTTGGTAAATTGGACAATGGGCTTTATAAGCTAGTGCAACAGTATACATTTCATCATACTCCTCCTCCTCCTGAAGTACAACTTTCAAATAGCAAAGTCTGCAACTTACCATCTTTGTGTAATAGTATTTCTGACCATTCACCTGTAAATGTTTCATCTGTGTCACATACTACACATGTACATAATTCATTTTGCAATAAAGTTGCTATGAATAAATCAGATATGCTTTGGCATAATAGGCTTGCACATGTGCCTTTTGTGAGAATGAAAACTATTTCTGTATCGTCTGATATCCTTTCTGATAAATAATCTTTTCCTTGTCATATTTATCCTTTATCTAGGCAAACCAGGCTTCCTTTTCCTGCTAGTACCATACATAACACCAAACCCTTTCAGTTGATTCACATAGATACATGGGGACCCTACCACACCCCTACTCACACCAACTTTAAATATTTTCTTACCATTGTTGATGATTATTCAAGGTCCACTTGGACTCATCTTATGGGGTCCAAGAGTAATACTTTTACTCTACTAAAGGCATTTATTGCAATGATTCAAACCCAGTTTAATGTCACTGTTCAAAAGGTCAGAAGTGATAATGCCCTTGAAATAGGAGGCAGTAACTCTGCTGTTTTATTCTTTTCTGATAATGGCATAATTCACCAAACTAGCTGCCCTCACACTCCTCAACAAAATGGGGTGATAGAGAGAAAGCATAGAACCTTACTTGAGGCCTCTAGGGCACTGATGTTTCAATCCAATATTCCTATTAGGTTTTGGGGAGATTGTTTACTCACAGCTACCTACATCATTAACAAATTACCTTCCAAACTCCTAAATAACAAATCACCTTTTGAATTTTTGTATGGTTTTCCTTCAAATTATTCTCACCTTAGGACCTTTGGGTGTTTATGCTATGCTATTGTTCCCATACCTCAAAGAGAAATTTAAGCCTAGAGCCACACCATGTGTGTTCCTTGGATATCCTTTTGCCAAGAAAGGATATAAACTCTATAACATGCAGAATAAACAATGTTTCTTTTCTAGAGATGTGGTATTTCATGAGAACATCTTCCCTTTCTCCACATCTACTCCACCTTCTTCACCTGTTAAACCTCAGGTGTATTGTGATGACTCTCCTTTCCATTTACCTGCCTTCACCAATGTTTCCTCTTCACCTAGTAGCCCATTTTCCCCTGCTGCTTCCTCTCCACCTTCTCTACCTGCTGATTCTTCTTCCCTTGATTCTGCTTCATCTGAATCCTTGTTTTCTCATTCATCTCCTTTGTCTCTTGTTCTTGACCACCAACAGCCTGTCCTTGATTCCATTTCTTCTGTATTACCCTTTTCTTCCCCAGTTTTACCTACTAATCCAGTGGTTAGAAAATTTACTAAGAATCATTCTCTTCCTTCTCATTTGAAAGATTATGTCTGTCAACTTCCCCCTTCCTTTTCTGGTGCAACTGCATTCCTTCCACATGCAGTAGTAGAACCATCTTCTTACTCTCAGGTTGCACACGTTCCTGCTTGGCAGGAAGCTATGAGGAAGGAGTTTGAGGCCTTAGAGGCCAATCACACTTGGGACATTGTTGAGCTACCCAAAGGGAAGAAATCAATTGGGTGCAAGTGGGTCTATAAAGTAAAGTATAGGGCTGATGGAAGTTTTGAAAGATACAAGGCTAGACTGGTTGTTAGGGGAGATACTCAGGTGGAAGGGATAGATTTCAATGAGACTTTCTCTCATGTGGTTAAAATGTCTACTGTCAAATGTTTAATAGCTGTTGCTGTCAAGAAACAATGGTCTTTATTCCAATTAGATGTCAACAATGCCTTTCTTCATGGTGACCTTGATGAAGAAGTCTACATGAAAATTCTTCTTGGTCTTTCAGTTTCTAGTGTATCTGGTTCCACTTCTGCCCCTTTAGCTTGTAAGCTACAGAAATCTCTCTATGGACTACGCCAAGCTTCTAGACAATGGTATACCAAGTTGTCCCAAGCTCTATGCACAAGAGGGTATACTCACTCCATTAATGATTACTCCTTATTTGTTAAAGGTATGCCTGGTAATTTGGTGATATTGGCTGTGCATGTGGATGCCATAATCCTCACTGGGGATGACTTACCTGAAATTGCTGCTCTTAAACTGTTTTTGGATGCTGAATTTAAGATTAAGGACCTAGGACTTTTGCACTATTTTTTGGGGATTGAAATTGGCTACTTTCCTGGTGGTGTACTCTTAAATCAGAGAAAGTTTATCTTTAACTTACTCAAAGATTATGATTGCTCAGATGTTAGTCCTGTAGTCTGTCCATTGGATTTGAATATCAAATTGCAAGCAGGTTCTGGAGATTTACTTCCTAATCCAGCAGATTTCAGAAGTTTAATTGGTAAATTGCTATTTCTTACTCACATCAGACCGGATTTATGTTTTTTAGTGCAACACCTTAGTCAATTTAATCAATCTTCTCGTGTGCCTCACATGACAGTTGCTCTACATGTCTTAAGATACCTAAAGGGGACGGTTGACCTTGGCTTGTTCTATTCCTCAGTTTCTGATTTTTCTTTGACTGCTTACTCTGACAGTGACTGGGCTGCCTGTGTAGATACTAGAAAATTCATGACTGGTTTCTGCATTTTTTTGGGTGATAGTTTGATTGGGTGGAAGTCTAAGAAATAACCAATTGTTTCTCTGTCCTTTGTTGAGGCAGAGTATCGTGCATTGAGCAAAGTGGTCGCTGAATTAACATGGTTAACTCGCTTACTTACTGATATTTGTGTGCCTGCTTCTCTTCCTGTTTCTGTGTTTTGTGACAGCCAGGCAACCATCCACATTGCCAAGAATCCAGTTTTTTATGAGCGTACTAAGCACATAGAGGTGGATTGCCATTTCATTCGGACAAAGCTCTTAGAGGGATTGATTTCCCTATCCCACATTTCCACTGCCAAGCAGCCTGCTGATATCCTGACTAAACCTTTGCCTGGTCCTCTTCACCAGCAGCACTTAAGCAAGTTGAAGGTGTTCGCCCCCTTCAACTTGAGGAGGGGTGTTGAGATCAAGTATTACTTAGCATCTGGGCCCAAACATAAAGTATAACTTGGGCCAACTTGGGCCTCTTATTTAATGTACAAATTAGTCCATTGTATAGGGTAATACACTGTAATAACATTTCTGATTTTTCAATTCATTTTCTTACAGAGAACAAAAGTCGGTTCTCTCATTTCTCTCTCTATCTTCTTCCTCTCAAACCCTAACCATCATCTCTACGATTTCGATATTTTTGAATGTTTTCACCCCCCCTGTTGGAGAAAGAACAATAGCTGCCAACAAGAATATTCCCAGCTATAGTTTGCCGAAAAACTTCAACACCAAGAACATCAGCAATCATCTATTCAGTGTCCTGGTAAATAGAAAAAGCTAACATAGCATTGGCGAAGCTAAGAATTTTCCTAAGGGTATTCAAATTTGAAAGAAGTAAAAAAAAATTCTGACAAAGGGTGTTCAATATGTATTATATATACCTCTAAAACGTAATATTTTACCTATATATACAGTGCAATTTTTCGACGAAGGGTGGTTAGTTGACCACCCTTGTGACCATGTGGTTTCGCCACTGAACATAAGGATGACACAAGAACATGATAAGTAAGCTGGTCAGTCTATTAAATGATATTAGGTAACTTTCAGGATCTAACCTACTCTTGAATCTAAGTTATCCCAAAGGAAAAAAATGACTATTGCTGAATCTTGACAAACTCAGGCTACAGTTGAATCTATATTCTGGTCGTGAAAATTCAAAAGCTCGACGTGAGTATATGGTAATGATAGAATATGTTTAAACAGCATAGAGTACAGCAGATATGGTAGTAAAAGAGAAGCGCCAAGGGCTAACACGAGGAGATGAATAAACGCTTGCCCTAGTAGAAGTCAATCAACATATCGCCTTCCTTGGAGCTAAACATAGTGTTAGATTACATAATATTAGACGGAAGATGCTTAAGTAATACATACTGGAACATTCTACATAAAGGCCTAGAACTATGATTTTTTTATAACCTAGAAATCCCCTAGGACTAGGACTACAATTTCAGATATCCTTTCTCTAGTCACACACATCCTAACACACTAATGCCACATTTCTGGCTTGTAACTAAGTGAATCCAGTTATTCCTATAAGTTTATTCACGACCTTCGTCTAAGCAGATGAAAGAAAAAAAGCATATCAATGGATCCAATCGATATTTATTTTTTCAATTACGGATAAAGAAACCAACCTTTCGTTATTTACATATTCATATCCACAATAAACAAATAAAATATTAGAATTATCATATCAGACTGCTTTAATTTTAACAGACCGCTTGTGTTTTCTATATAAAATAGAAAATTGGCCAAATGTGTAGACAATCATTGACAACGCAAAACATCACAATAGTTACCTAATGTGCCACTCAAAACATTGCTCAATATCCAGAATATATAGGGAGGGAAATGAACTTTCAGAGATCACATAATATCATTCCATTCTATAAGAAAAGAAGCAAATAAATACCTTGTCAAGATCACGATGTATAAGAGCAACATGATCATTGCATGCTATGCAGTTTTCCAGGTCAGAATATGGCTCTTTAATGCATTGTACCTCAACAGAATCTGGAAGACTATTCCTCAAGTGCTGAAGTTCTTCAACCACCAAAAGAGACACAAAGTCAGATGCTAAGTCAAAGAAATACCAGAGGATAGAAGTGATGAATGAAAGGCACTATGACCAAGTTAGAATGACATCACAGTCCTACCAAATAAACATGAAACTGTAGAGTGAAAGCTAAACATCCTGATCTACAAAGAGCGTGTTTGAATCTTTTTTTGATATGGACGTGCTTGAGTCTTTTTTCCACAATATTATGAAGCATGAAAATATAGAAGTTTGCAATAAGAACTAATAACACATCTTTAATAGCATTGTCATTAGACTATCATCTTAGAGGAAAATATAACTGGAAGCATTATACTAGTAGAGACATTCCTGGATTTCCTTAATCCCACATTGACAATCAATAATACTAATTTTCCCATCACCATCCCTATTCTCCAAATTCATTTCAGCCAATGTTTTCTGATTCAAACACCTCATACA
This sequence comes from Nicotiana tabacum, assembly GCF_000715075.1. NCBI lineage: Eukaryota > Viridiplantae > Streptophyta > Magnoliopsida > Solanales > Solanaceae > Nicotiana > Nicotiana tabacum. The sequence goes on along the minus strand of NC_134096.1, from coordinate 136,177,357 downwards.
TTCGAAGCTAGAGATGGGGGGCATATAGAAAGAGAATTCCAGATATGCTACACTATAACTATGAGAAGAACTAATCCCAAAAAAATACTTTAAGAATGGAATAAGATTTTGGTTGGAATAATGCTTATCGAGATAAATATAAGATGAAATTATTTACCCGTAAAATGGTACAGGTGAATTTATACGTAGTTTCTAGACAAGTGAATTAATTCGATCCTGAAATAATAAAATAATTGAAGAAATACGCAATACTTAGCCTTGAAGTGAAGATAAAATCGCAGAAACAGTAATTCCGGGAGCAGAGCTTCCGGGCACAACAATGATGAAATCAAGGAACAAGAAGATAAAATTGTATAATGCTTTTTATCGATTATAGCGTAAGATTGTCAGAAAAATCGTGTCCATTACAATGATACCAGAGCTCACTATTTATAGCTGCACCTAGGGAACAAGGTCCTAGGATCATACCCTTCTTTATTGTCAATTATAAGGGCCATTGAAGAAGGTGTAACGGTGAGTATAAATCACAAATTCTCTGTAACGGGCAGTGCATTAAATGCTGTAAAATATTCTCCATTAAATGCTATCGGACGAAGGGTATTTATTGCATCTTTACGAGTGTCATTCTTTCCGGTGACAAACGGGACAATTGCCTTTGGTTTTAACTATCCCCTGCCTTAGGTTCCACGTGTCCCTCTCTTAAACGGCCACGTAGCATAATATATTTTACCCTATACAAATAGTCCCCCTGCTTTCCGATGACATAACTTTGTGTTATCGGAAGTTGCTAGAAACACTCTTTTTGGCGGGAATTACTATGATTCCTCCTAAAAAGCTTCTGACGGTTGATTAGCCGCACGTCTCTCCGCATTTAATGCCCCAAACATACGTCATCCCACGATTCAACATAAATTTTTTCGGTTATCGAGGTAACCATGACCACAAATTTAGCCGCCTAAACTTTTACTTATACGCATAAATCTCTCCTTCATTCATACTCCATAACTCTTCAAACTCTCTATAACTCTCTTTATTCAACTTGTATCCTGTTCTTCAACCTTTCTTTAACTCTCTTCAAACAAAAAAAGCCTTTCCTTCTTCCATAACATATAATGGCTTCTTTTTCAAAGAATACCAGTTCCTCAAAGAACAAGAACAAAGCGGAGGACACTGCTCCTCCAACAGTGGGCACCATCATCCCTAGAAGTCTTGTTACAACAAAAGACTTCGAAGAGAAATTTCCTTCTGTTAGCCCTCGTACATGGTCGTTAGCAGGTATCCTTCTTCCATCCGTCCTTCCAGCATTACTGTTGTGAAGGAAGATTGTCGTTGCCAGGACCTAGACATTATTTGTCACGACCCAAATCCGTAATAGGCCGAGACTGCACCTAACGTCGCCGTTAGGCAAGCCCACAAATAAAACTAATAATTATTTACCCCTTTTAAACATATTTTAATATGAAAATTCCTTCTTTTTAGAGAACAATTTAACTGGCTTTCATGCAACTATGACAAGTCTCTTTAGAACAAAATGCCAACATAATAAGTACGTACTCTGCGATGATAGAAATAACGAGTATAGCAGTACATAAATGCTACAAATTCCCAAAATCTGGCGTCACAAGTACATGAGCAATCTAGAGAATACACAAGACTACAAATACTACTGTCCAAAAGAAATAGACATGAATAGTAAATAAGGTGGAAGGAGACTACGGTGTTGCGGATCGTAGCAAGGCAAGCGGCTCACTACTAAGTCTCCGTAGATGATCACTTACGCGCCCGCATGACCACCGGTGGACCTTGTCTCAGTACCTGCACATCAGTGCAGAAGTGTAAAGTGAGTACGGAGAACAAGCGTATCCAGTAAGTATCTAGACAAACCTCAAAAAAGTAGTGATGATGGATCGACTCGACACTTACTAGAGGTCAGTAATAATAATAAAAGTGCATAAAGTAGACATGGTGAACATACAATAGGTATCAATGAGACAAATAAAAGCAACTACAATAAATACAACATGATTCCGTAACACATCACCAATATCTCATAGCTGGCCGTGAAGACCCTAACTCAATTATATCCAAACTGGAACTCATTTCGATTAATAAGCACGAAGTTGCTGAGGCTAACGGCCCAATCCCATAAGAATAGTGGTACTCAATACCACCGAGGCGAACGGCCCGATCCCATAAGAATAGTGTTACCATCATATTGCCAAGAAGAACGGCCCGATACCATAAGAGTGGTGTTATCATATTACCGAGGCGAATGACCCGATCCCATTAGAGTAGAGAAGTTTACCTCGCTCTCGGAAGTATTTGCGAGACGAGAAGACATGGATATTTCATAGCTATTAAGTATTCCTCAATTTTCCGAACTAAGAAGGCTAAGTCGATAATTGCAACTTTAAATCCCTAGTCTCAACTCTATTCTAGATGGGTAATACGCATGATAAACACAAAAGTACAATTAAAAGCATGATGTGGTTCTAAGTCTACTCGGGCATATCATGCAATATAGCTATGCACGGACTCTCGTCACCTCGTGCGTACGTAGCTCCCCACATAAGTAATACACAACAAAGATACACCTAAGGGGATGACTTCCCTCTTACAAGGTTAGGCAAGAGACTTACCTCATTTTCAAGCTCACTTCCGGTCCACTAATCCGCTCACAAAGCCCTAAGTCGATGTCGTACAATCCGAAACTAGTCAAATGATATATAATTTAGTTAATATATACTCAAAAGTTCATAATTTAGCTTCTAGAGTCATAACTCAACCCAAATTGGAAGATTCTTAAAATTCGCCCCTGGCCCACGTGCTCGGATTCCGAAAAATTTTAAAGATAAATATTACCCATAGCCTCACGAACTTAAATATATAATTTTTACTTAATTTCATTACCAATTTTGTGGTCAAATCCAAAACTAGTCAAATGTTATACAATTTAGTCAATATATATTCAAAAGTTCATAATTTAGCTTCTAGAGTCATAACCTAACCCAAATTGGAAGATTCTTAAAATTCGCCCCTAGCCCACATACTCGGATTCCGGAAATGTTCGAAGATAAATATTACCCATAGCCTCATGAACTCAAATATATAATTTTCACTTAATTCCATAACCAATTTTGTGGTTAAATCTCATTTTTATTAAAACCCTAGGTTCTTCACAAATCCCACAAGTTTTCACAATTTTTCCATGTTTAATCTACCTAAAGTCCGCATAATTAACTTGAAAATGGGTGGGAGTTACTTACCTTAGGATATTGATGAGAATCCCCCTCAAATGTACTCTCAAAATCTCCCAAGACCAAATGCAGTGTGAGGAAAAATGGCATAAGTCTCGGATTAAAAGCCTCGATGCCCCAACGATTTTCGCACCTGCGGCTCTGCTTCTGCAGAAAAATTCTCCTCGCAGGTGCGGTCCTTGCTAAGGTCAGCTCGCCTCACTTCTGCGAGCCTGCTTCTGTGGAAAGGCTGGTCGCACCTACGAACCCAAGCCAGGCTGGCCTTTCTTCGCTTCTGCGGACCAGCGGCCACCCACTCTCAGACCGCTTCTACGATCACTGGCTTGCTTGTGCGAGTTCGCACCTGTGGCCAAATCCATGCAGGTGCGAACGCACCAGCGGTTTCCCCAATGTCCAAATTCGAGTCTGATTCCTATCCGTTTCGCATCTGGGGGCCCCGGGGCCCCATCCCAATACACTCACATATCCAACAACATATTATGGACTCACTCGCGTGATCGAAGCAACAAAATAACATCTAGAATTACGAATCGGATGCCAAAACGTAAGAATTCGACATGAAACTCAAAAACTTCTAAAAACACTTCCGCGCGTCCGATTCCGACCAAATCAACTCAGAATGACGTTAAATTTTGTGTGCAAGTCATAAATCAGCATACAAAACTATTTTCAAGCTCAGAATCCCAAACGGACCTCGATAACACCAAAGTCTACTCCAAACCAACCTTAAAGAACTTGAAAAATCTTCAATGCGCCAACTTTCAATATTCAGCACTGAAACGCTCCCGAGTCATCCGAAACCTGATTGGAACATAGGAAAAAGTATAAAATCATCATACGAATCTATTGGGACCGTCAAATATTTATTCCGAGGTTGTTTACCCAAAATATTGACTCAAGTTAAACTTAACCATTATAGGCTACTATTAAGGAACTAAGTGTTTCGATTTCAACCCGAACCCTTCCAAATCTAAACCAACCATCCCCGCATGTCATAAAATGGTAAAAGCACATACAAGGAGTTTTAATTAGAAAAACGGGGATCTAGAAAGTAAAAAGACCGGTCGGGTCATTATATTATCGCTCCCGACTGGCGGAGCGGGTAACCTTACCCAAGAAGGGTTTTACGTACTTCTATATGTATCCCTTCACTTTGGGGATATTTTTTTGAGTGGAGAGCTTGATTCCATCATTGAAGAGTTTTGTCTCCGCTATGAAGTGTGTCTGGTATAGGTGAGTCCCTCCGTGTGGAGGACGATTGCTTGTCTTCGGCGCTTGTACCAAGAAACGAGAGAGGAGCTAACTTTAGCTCATGTGATGAACATTTATTCCCCCAAGATCTTCTGTGGGTGTGATCAACTTCAACAAGCGGGGACACCATGCGTTGTTGTCTAGCTTGGATGATGATAACGATCGTGGGTGGATGGAACGGTTTGTTTCAGTTGCCACCAGTGACATCATCTCGACATCGGCTCCATCTTTCCCGGAATTGTGGAACCGTAATCATAAGTATATAATATGTTTCTTTCCTTGTTGAAGATCTTTTCCTCATCATTATTAACTTTTCTTCTATTTTCCGCCTTAGTGGCTTGGTGGGTTCCCCGTAGGGTTGAGGGCCTGGACCAATAGGTTAAGAAGATTTTGAACGTTACCACGCCCGAAACCCGCTCGTGGAAAGAGTTGTCCCTGAAATACTGGTGGAAGGATAAAATTCACAGTAGTTTAACTCATTATGTCTTTACCTTTTCTTCTGATAAAATTATCTGACTCCTTCCTTCTTTTGAATATAGGTCTACCCCAAGGCTCAATTGTTGTCCCCGAGGAGGACATTTTGGCTTATCCTGCTGATGCGGCGAGGCTGTTGCAGAAAGCTTTTTCACAGACAAGCATCTCTAGGCCTGCTTCTAGTGCAAGTGCTTCTTATCGTAGTCCCCAGCCGGAGAACAAGCAACCAAAAAGAAGGCGTTCCTCTGTGGCCGGGAAAAAAAATAAGAGAGCAAAAAATGCTGCCCCCGAGTCGTCTCCAAAAGTCGTGGTGACGAGCCTTTTTCCCGGACCGTCCATCGATACCGTGATGATTGACGACGATGGAGACGCTAGCGAGGAAGGAGCTTCTCTACATATAAGGCGATGACCTTCCTCAACTCAACAGACCGTTCAATCCGTTGAGTTAGTTGCACCAGCCGAGGACAATGTGTCGGCGCTTTGGGGGGAGTATGAAATGGTAGAAAATGCCACCTCCCACTTCCGGATCCCAATCGCTACGCCCGATATTTTGGGGCTGAGTACCAGGTCCCTTCCATCCTCGGTTGATGAGCAACCACCAACCAACACTGCATTTTTCGCAGCTGCTTCTCACCGTTCAACACCATCAGCTTATCTCCATCTTCATCAACACCAGCAACTACTACATCATCTCCACCTTCATCAACTCTTCCACTCGCAACTGCTGCATCATCTTCACCAGCCGCATCATCCCGAGAAGAGGGCGTCCTTCTCCCCCAGTCCCTAGTTCATTGGAATTTGGGGCAAAACTATGCTCCTCCCACAGAAGATCTGCAATTGAGGAGGAGCATTACTCTCTCGGTCTCCAACGGATGCAATTTCCTATCCCGGCCGGTGGAACTTCTACTATTTAAAGCCAGAAAGATTGGGAAAAGATACAGGCTCTCTCGGGGGAGTGCTTGTTGAACAACGCCATGCACAACGTTGCAGCAGTACATTCTTTACTTCTTTATTATTTCTTTTGCTTTTGCCTGAAAATATCCTGAGTTTGCCTTTCTTGCTTTGTAGGCTAACTTTCTTGCTTCTGAGCACCTCCAAAGGTTGATTCGGGAAAAGGAAGAACTTACCTCTGCATAGGATCAACTTTTTGCCGAGCGGGAGCAAACTACCGCTCGCTTTTCAGAATTGGAGGCCAAAGCTGTTGAGGCCGTTATATTGGAGACTCGTTTGCAGCAAAACGAGCAAGAAGTGGTAACCCTTAGCCTAGAGATTGGCCCGTTGAGGGTTAAATGTGACAAAGCCAGGTCCAAATGGGCTGAAGTCCATAATGTCATTCTTGCTGCATCCGACTGCGAGGCTGCCTCCGCTAAGAGCTTGACCAACTTAGAGGCAACCTTGAACTCCAAAACTGAAGAGTTTGCCGTTACGGGGGTCAAATATGCCCAGTTGGAAGATAAGTATAAGAAAACTATCGAGCATAATAGGCTCTTTAGCTCAATTGTACGTGACCTTGATGCTAGCCTCAGATCTGTTAGATCTGCACGGGAAAATCTTTTTGCCGAGGTAACCCAACTCAAAGAAGAACTTAAGCGTGGAGCGACTTCCCTCGTTGTTGAGAAAACTTACGTTATGTACAGCATGAGGAGAAAAAACTTGGAAGAGGCTAAATCGGGTGTCATTGACTTTGATGCCGAAATCGCTAAGGCCCATGAGCTTGAGTTAGTTGCCCGTGAGCTTGAATGCCAAAGTGCCGAAATCTCTAAGGCCAAAATGACGAGGGACAAAATATTGAGCCATCGGCGGATCTACCCACTTCCCTGGGGGGCGCTTACACTTCTCTTTCTCCGGGTTTCGGAGATGCAGTAGTTTAGCTTTTCTTTTCTTTTTCCAACTTTTGTATCAGTGCCGCTTTGGCAAGTTATTAAAAATAAAGATATCTTTTTGCTCAAGTATTGTTTGAGTCTTTCTTTTGTTTGAACATCTACGCAAGTTTTAATCTTTGCATTCTCTTTTTCTTTTTGCTTAAGAGTTTTGTGCAAGTTTTTCTGTTTGTGTCTTATTATGTATAGCCTTGGGTGTATTTTTCCCGGAAAGCATTTGAATTTCGGACAAAAATCCTTCCGAAATCACCCTTTATCATGAGGGTTTTATAAGAGAGAGCCCTCATATATTTACGGTGCTATTGAAGAAGACGTCTCATGTTCATTACGACACTAGCATTTGAAGTACTTTGTTTAACTTTCAAATTATAAAATTAATTTATCGATTAGACAAGAAACAAGATGGAAAATAAAAGGACTTTACTTTATTCCTTCCGTTTTCAAAAAGTACATAGGCATTCGTTATGCTAAAAAATGAAATTGTCATTTCTTGGGGCTAATTCGTACAACTTATTTCTACGGGGCTGGCCGCGCAGTCCCGATCCCGACGATACAACTATGTTCCCGATTTTTGTGCTCCGGTCGACGTGGCAGTCATGGTTGCCATATTCTCATATTATTCCCCCCAGTGTTCAAATGCGAAGAATGCGAATTGGAATACTGAAAATCATTTACCTTCGAGGATTCCACTAATGAATTGCTAGACAATATTTAGCTTAGTAACAAACTTCGCTTCCCCTTAGGAATTTATGCTATCGAGCAAAAGTCTATCTAACAATCCTCTAGTGGTTTGTACTTGTGAATGGTCGGGTAACCTTTGCTTGATAGCAAACTCACTTTCCTGGTGGGAATTTCGCCATCGAGCCAAATATTATCTAACCGCCCCGGAGTGGTTCTTTGTTTGTGTGCCTAGCTATTAAAGGTCTTATTGCTGCCATTGAAACTTTTTTTGTAGTATACTTTCCGTTGCTGCCTCATTAAAAACCTTGCCTGAAAAACCCAATTGGGACAAAAACTAGACGAAGGGAAAAATAGTGCCGCACATAATTTCAGTAAAGGCGATATTTGCTAGCAATAATATCTTTTGAGGTGTGCCACATTCAGTTGCTTGGCAACTTTTCTCAATCCTGATTCTCCAACTCGTATGAACCTTTTTTGGTGACTGCTGAAACCTGGTAAGGGCCTTCCCAGGTTGGACCTAGCTTCCTTGTATTGAGGTAGCGGTGTTTTGAGTTACTTTCCATAGAGCCAATCTCCAACTTTAAAATAACAGAGGGTGGCTCTTCGATTATAATATATTTCCATTATCTGCTTTTGGGCCTCCATTCTTATATGTGCCAAGTCCTTGCGTTTATCGAGTAACTCCAAGTTTACCAACATCGCTTCGTTATTCGTCTCTTCGCTTGCCTAGAAATATCTTAAGGTTCCACCGGGATTAAGGCTTCTGCTTCATACACAAGGGAAAAAGGAGTTTCCCCTGTGCTCGATTTGGCCATCATTTGGTGTGCCCATAATACTCCATGTAGCTCCTCAGGCCATTTACCTTTAGCTTCTTCCAACCTTTTCTTGAGTTTTGTATAATCACTTTGTTTGTTGATTCCGCTTGACCATTTGTTCTCAAATGATAGGGTGAAGATGTGATTCTCTTTATTTTCAAATCTTCAAGTAACTTTGTGATCTTTGCGTCAATAAATTTTGGCCCATTATCGCATGCTATCTCTTTTGGTATTCCAAACCTACTGATTATGTTTTCCTACAAGAAGTCCACCACTTCACGTTCACCGATCTTCTGATAAGGACCTTCTTCAACACACTTATAAAAATAGTCAGTTAAAATAAAAAAAAAACCTTACCTTACCGTGGGCCGGCGATAGCGGTCTGACGATGTCCATTCCCTACTTCATGAACGGCCATTGAGACGGAACTGAGTGTAGTGGTTCTTCTAGTTGATGTACTAGCGGTGCGTAGCATTGGCCCTTATCACATTTTTGCATGAAAGCTTTGGTGTCTGGTTCCATTCGGGGCCAATTATATCCTGCCCTTACCAGTTTTAACACTAAAGAATCTGCGCCCGAATGGTTTCCGCATATTCTTTTGTGGACTTCTCGCATAACGTAATTAGCTTCGGACTCTCCCAAACATCGAGCCAGCAGGCCTTGGAAAGATTTCCTATACAGTTGGCCTCCTTTGAAGCTATACCGTGATGCTTTGGTGCACAGCGCCCAGGACACCTTGGGATCTTCGGGTAACTTTCTGTGCTCAAGATAATCGATGATCTCATTCCTCTATTCCCAGACCAAATTAGTCGTATTTACCTCATAGTAGCTACCTTCATCCAGGGCCGAGTGCATGAGTTGTACTGTCATCCCGGAATCCGATCCCTTCATTTTCGTCGATGAACCAAGGTTAGCCAGTGCATCCGCTTCGGCATTTTCTTCCCTTGGGATATGAGTAATCGACCACTATCGAAAATGAGCCAGCAAAGCCTGGACCTTCACTACGTATTTTTGCATGCGCTCTTATTTGGTTTCGAAGATCCTGTAGACATGGTTTACCACCAGCTGGGAATCACACTTGATTTCTATGACCTCGGAATCTGATCCCCGGGCCAGTTCGAGTCCTGCAATCAAAGCCTCATGCTTCGCTTCATTATTAGTTAAAGGGACCGTTTTGATAGCTTGCCTTAGGGTTTCTCCCAAAGGCGTGGTTCATACAATGTCAAGCCCGGACCCTTTTACGTTGGAGGCTCCATCCGTAAATCATGTTGATCGTCTGGCGTGGGGGATCTTCTCTTGCTTTCGAGCTTTTCGCATTATCACGGTTGAGACCGTAATTGTTCTTGACCCGGTCACTTAATAATTTTCTGAGATGCCCATTCTTCAATAGTATCCCCACCTCTTCCTGCAGATGTCGGCAGTCCCCAGTCCGGTGGTCATTTGTCCCGTGGTATTCACATCAAAAGTTGGGATCCCTCTGACTAGGATAGGATCACATCGACTTCGGGAACCGCGCTTCTTTAATATTTCTCATAGCTAATACCAACTCCACTACACTGACATTGAAATTGTATTCTGACAGCCTGGGGTAGGAAGGATCTCGCGTACCTGACGCTTCTTTGTCCTACAATGATTGTCGCGACACTTTTTCTCGTGAAAGCAAGTTTCGACATGTGACAACTTTTTTAAATGGGTGTTAAAAGAGAAAAGTTGCCACCTAATGATTTTAAGGTGTATTAGGGCACCTATTTGCAAATAACTCTATTTGACTAGTCAACACTACCGAAGATCGGGTAATGGCTCAAATTACCTCAAAGAGAAGGTGTTAGGAACTCTTTGAGGTCCACAACTATGGGTCCCAGCTGAAATTTATACTATGTGGATTAGATAATTAAGTTAGGTGATCAAATAAGCAAAGAAAGATGTAGAAGTTGAAAACTCTATTATAACATAAAAATTAACTATATAACTAATTAATACAAGTCTTAAAAAATCACAAAGAGTACAATTGCGTCGATCTATGACTAAGTGTGAACAACAAGTATATAAAAAGATAGGGGGAGGTCCTACGTTTTTTAGCCTAAAGGATTACCCCATACAACATAAATAATACTTCGCAACTCCCTTGAGGTAGGGGTTGCTCATATTATTCAGCAGGCACAAACTATCATCTCCTGCTACCCAATTACTATGTTGAAGTTATTCCTTATAGGCGCTCTAATTCAATTCTAAATTGTATCCTATGCGTTCACTACCTGCCCATGCCTATGGTCCAGGAGGCTTTGGACCTACTATTAGGTGGCTCTAGACCTAACTTAGGTTGCTCAAAATAATAAAACTAGGCGACATTCAGAACAAATAGGACTGCACACAATTGCAATGAAAGGTTCAAGTTGATCTCCAAACGTAAGCACAAAAGCACGCGATCAGATTCTTATATTAGGCAGTAGACAATTTCAGAATTATTACTTAGAGTCATTAAGTCCTATAGGCATGATCTCTAGGTGATTCTGAATTCTAGCATGGTGCAAACAACGTTGTTATTTCTGAATTCGCAGATTATAGGTATTACAAACCTTATAGGCATGATCTCTAAATTGTTTATGCAATGAGGCAATAAAACTGTTACAAAGCTCAGAATTAATAGCGCTGATTTTATAGATATGTGTCTTAAGCATGCGACATTGTCCTATAAGCATGATTTCTAATAGTTGCATAATTAGGCAGTGAAAAAGTTTTAAGAGTCCAACATTAACATTGTTTATTTCATAAACGGCTTTTCTAGGAGTGTGAGAGTATCCTATAGGCAGTATTCCAAATATTTGACAATTAAACTTGATTTTATAACACTTCAACTCTATAGGCATGTCATCTAAATGGGACAATACAAAAGTAACATGAAACAGTTGACCAATTATTAAACCTCAGAGTCATGGTATCTAGATTAGTGAAAATATTGCATTATTGTATCCAATAGGCATATTATCTAAAACCATTGAACAGTAGACATGGAAACAAGTATAGCATATTTGAAAAGTTAAGTGAAGTGTGTCCTATTCCTATTAGTGTGCAACAAATAGGGCATGCTAGATGTAATAGCAAATAGAACACATAGACCCTATAGGCATGCTTCTACCCTTTTGTGCAAGTATTAGAATGCCCCATCCCCTTTTATTAACTTCCCATCATTCGTTATACAAATTATTACAGCTCAAAATGGAATAACTACATGCCTAATCATAAATGTAAAACAACCCAACGGTGTATGTGGGCCTTCAAATGGCTTTAATATTCGGACAGGCCCATATCCTAGGCGCAAATAGTGCGCTCAAAACCACAGTACCAAGAACCAGATTCAACAGTCCAGGACCAACAACAAAACAATTCTATTGCCTATCCATTACTAGTTATAAATAATTAAAGTACGAATGGCAACTCATACAAACCCCAAATGATTAAGATAACTCAAATTCTAAGGTGGAGCACATGCTCATTTGGACCCTAATACCACAACTAATAAAAGCAAGAATTCTACATGTCCCAGTGGTAAGACACACACTTGAACATCACATAAGCACACATAAGATGTAGAGAGTATACAAAACACATAGATTGGACATATATATGGGTTTTCAGATTAACAAACAAGTTCAAGGTAACAGGTTTCTTGGGATACACATGATTTGATTGCAGGAATCTAACATACAAGAATCCACAAACAGAGGAGTTAAGCATGAGGGTTCAAAGCAAGCAGGGTCATGAATTAATTTCCATAAGGTTAACAAGTAGCAATGACATGCTTGAGAGACAAAGACCAACGGTGAAATTCACAAGAAAATCTTAACATAAGCATGTAGGGCAAAACATAACTTAGATTTGTAAGTATATTTGTGACAGACAGAAAGTATTTATAAGAAAACCTAATTAAGAAATTAAAGGTCAACAATATTGAAAACTCTGCACAATAGCTAATTAGCAGGCATGTATCTAATTCTGAGAATACAAGTCTATAGCAAGTTCCATTATATATACCAATGATAATAATAGGCATGAAACTGAGCAGAATAACAATAGGCATGAAATTGAGCAAAGTAGCACTAGCAAGCAAAATGGTAGTAAGACATGCAACTATAGTACAGTGTTGAGGCTTGCAAGTAGCATAGAAATATACAGTCTGAAAGGTTCAGGATTCAAATAGGCATGATCATTTTAAGAAATTACAAACCCGTTCCCCCATTTACTGCTTAATTTATGATTTACAGTTGTCATGTGACTCGTCGGGGTGATTGGTTCGGGTTCGATGAGATTTTGAAATTAATTGGAACACTTAGTTCCAAGGTTTAAAGCTTAAGTTAAAATAGTGACCGGATTTTGACTTATGTGTACAAAACCCCGAAATAGAGTTTTGATAATTCCAATAGCTCCGTATGGTGATTTTGGACTTAGGAGCGTGTCCAGAAAATTATTTGGAAGTCCGTAGTTAAATTAGGCTTGAAATGGCTAAAATCGAAATTTGAGTTTGGAAGTTTGACCGGGGAGTTGACTTTTTGATGTCAGAATCCAGTTCTGAAAATTTTCAAAGCTTTGTTATGTTATTTATGACTTGTGTGCAAAATTTAAGGTCAATCAGAATTGAATTGATAGGTTTCGACATCGAATGTAGAAGTTGGAATTTGTTAGTTTTTGTTAAGCTTGAATTGGGGTGTTTTGTAATTTTAGCATTGTTTGATGTGATTTTAGGTTTCAACTAAGTTCGTTTGATGTTTTAGGACTTGTCAGTGTATTTGGTTGAGGTCCCAGGGGCCTCGGGTGAGTTTCGGATGGTTAACGGATCAAAATTTGGACTCAAACAGCCGTTGAAATTTTCTGATCCCTGTGTCTGGTTTCCTTCTTCGCGTTCGCGAAGGAGAATTTGAGGCAAGAAAGATTTGCTCTTCGCGTTAGTGAGTGGGGTTTCGCGTTCGCGGAGAGGAGCTGAGGGCAAGCGAGGTTGTTCATCGCGTTCGCGAAAGGGAATATGGCTAGTGAGGATTTTTGCCTTCGCATTCGCAAAGGGAAGCTCGCGTTCATGAAGGTTCACCTGGTAAAGCATCGCATTCGCAATGTGACTCCCGTTCGCGAAGGGAAATATTTGGACAACACAATTTTGTGCTTCGCGAATAGGCTCGAAAATAGGCGATTTTCGGTTGATTTTCAAAAAAATAAATAACGGGGTAAGTGTTCTTAACTCAATATTGGTCAAATTAACCGAATCCATGGTTGTTTTTAACATTTAATCGGTGAATTAAGTTGGAAAATTTAGAAAACCCTCTTGGTTTAATTTGAAGATTTGAGGGTCGAGTTGATGTCGGAATTTGGTAAAATCGGTATGGTTAGACTCGTGGTTGAATGGGCTTTCAGATTTTATAACTTTTGTCGGATTCCGAGACGTGGACCCCACAAGCGATTTTTGGGTGAAATTTTGGATTTTGATGGAAAATTTATATTTTTACATGGAATTAATTCCTATAATTTTTATTGACCGAATCGGATTTGTGGCTAGATTCGAGGCGTTTGGAGGCCGATTCGCTAGGCAAAGGCATTGCAAAATAAAGAATGACACGGTGAGGTAAGTAACAATTCTAAATTTGGTACTGAGGGTATGAAATTCCGGATTATGTGTTATGTGATTGGTTTTGAGGTGATGCATATGCTAGGTGACCGGTGTGTGGGCGTGCACCGTAAGAATTGTGACTTGATCAATTCCATGGAACTGTGTAGTTGAATAATCTGTTGATATCCATACATTTTGCATATATTAGAGAAATCGAATTATAAATCATGTTTAAACCATGTGTTGACACTGTAGGGACCCATAAAGGTCGTGTACATGTTGAATTATCTGCTAAATTGATGTTTTATACTGAGTCATAATTTTTACTCGCATATTACATCTCAGTCTCACTTATTCATTATTGATGCATCATATCATTGTTGTTGGGCTGCTTATCATGATTTCCGAGAGCCCGTGAGACTGGAGAGGTTGATGACTAAGTGAGGTCGAGGGCCTAATTGTGAGGATATTTATGGGATCGGGCTACACGCCGCAACATGTTTCATTGATTTATGCCATGATTGGCTTGTTATAGCACTTGGGCTGAAGGAGCCCCTCCGGAGTCTGTACACACCCCCAGTGAGCGCAGGTACCTACTGAGTGCGAGCGCTGAGTGCTGAGTGATTGTGAGGAATGAGTGATTGTGAGGAAAGCGTGACTGTGAGGAAAGAGTGATTGTGAGGTTGGAGTGAATATGAGGACTGAGTGACTGTTACTCTGAGAGGATATATTGATTTCATTATTGCTGCATTTCAGCTGTCATATATCATTATTTTTTTGAAATTTCTGAAAGTCATTATCTTCTATTTCAGTCGAAAATGATATGAAATTACTGTGGAAATTTTAAATGTTGAACATGAGAGCATGCCTACCCTTTTTGTGTTGAAAATTATTGTATTTGGACTTAGTTGTGAAGCTCGTCACTACTTTCAGTTCTTATTTATTATTGTTACTTACTGAGTTGGTTGTACTCATACTAGACCCTGCACTTCTTGTGCAGATCTAGGTGACCCCAGACAAAGTAGGTGTTGATTCTTTCACACAATTGATTTTTCGGAGATTCAGAGGTAGGTGTCTTGTTTCGCAGACTTTGTCTCTCCTCCCCTATATCCTTGTTTACTGTATTTGGTCTCAAACAATTATAGACCGTGCTTTATAGACTTGTAATGTATAGATGCTCATGTACTCATTAACACCGGGCTTTGGGGGTGTTTGTATCGATATTTGCGAGATTTATATGTTGTATTTAAATATTAAATTTTCAAACTTAAAATAAATTGTGATTTATTGAGGTTGTCGGCTTGCCTAGTATTAAGATAGGCGCCATCATGACAGGTGTGACTTTTGGGTCGTGATAAGTTGGTATCAGAGCCTAGGTTACATAGGTCTCACGAGTCATGAGCAGGTTTAGTAGAGTCTCGCGGATCGGTACAGAGACGTTTGTATGTATCTTCGAGAGGCTACCGAACCCTTAGGAAAACTTCACTCTCTTGTATTCTATCATGCGAATTTGTTGATTCCGAAAACTAAAATTCTGTTATTTTATTCTCTCACAGATGGTGAGGACACGTACTACCGGATCGGACGGCCAGCCACCAGTGCCACCAGTTAGGGTCGCGAGAGGCCGGGGCCGAGGTATAGGTCGAGGTGTAGCTCGTACAGCAGTTGGAGCAGCACCTGTAGCACTACCAGTTGCTCCAGCTCAAGAGCAGATTCCAGATATAGCTGAGCAAACAAGACCAGCTCAGACACCAGCTGCACCTATTGTGATTCCAGGCCTTCAGGAGGCTCTAGCACAGATATTGACAGTTTGCACTGGCCTTGCTCAGGTAGTTTCGGCTCAGGCCGCACCTGCCACTTCTCAGGCCGGGGGAGGTACTCAAACCCCTATTGCCCGTACTCCAGATCAGGTAGTACATGCACTTCAGATATCGAGGGCATAACAATCCCAGCCAGCTGCAGCTGCTCCGGCCCTGGTAGTCCCCATTATGGAAGACGATGAGTAGAGGAGACTTGCGAGATTTGGAAGGCTTCGACCTCCATCATTTAGTGGTGCTGAGTCAAAGGATGCTCAGGGTTTTCTGAATAAGTGCCAGTGGATGCTTCGGACATCGGGTATTCTGGAGACCAGTGGGGTCTCCTTCACTACTTTTCATTTTTCTGGGCTGCCTTCAGATGGTGGGAGGCTTATGAAAAGTGCAGGCCGATCGGTGCGGCACCACTTACATGGCAGGTGTTCTCCGTTCTCTTTTTGGAGAAGTTTGTGCCACGGTCTCGTAGAGAGGAGCTGTGCAGACAGTTTGAGCAGTTACGTCAGGATGGCATGTCTGTGATGCAGTACGAGATGAGATTTTCAGAGTCGGCTCGTCACACAG
Organism: Nicotiana tabacum; assembly: GCF_000715075.1. Lineage (NCBI taxonomy): Eukaryota > Viridiplantae > Streptophyta > Magnoliopsida > Solanales > Solanaceae > Nicotiana > Nicotiana tabacum. Next base: position 136,161,031 of record NC_134096.1, on the reverse strand, counting down.
TTTGGTTGGTTCCCACTGATAGGGAAAGGATTAGGAGGTTCATTAATGGCCTCACATATCAGCTTCGGTTACTTATGTCTCGGGAGAGGATATCTGGTGCTACTTTTAATGAGGTAGTTGACATTGCTCGGCAGATAGAGGTAGTCCGTAGTCAGGAGCGTGGTGAGAGGGAGGACAAGAGGCCTCGTGGACCAGGTGATTTTAGCGGTGTTCCTTCAAGGGGTCAATTTTACCGCTGCAGGGGTCGTCCTTACAGGCACGCTTAGACAGGTTATCCAGTTCACCGTGGTGAATCATCCAGCCATGGTTAATACAGTTCTCATCAGGGTCAGCCATCTCTCGGTGCCCTACAGGGGCCATGGTTAATACAGTTCGTCTCGTGCCCCTTTTGTTCAGGGTTCATTTGCACCTGGTGCTTCTAGTAGTTTTTCTGGTTCTCGAGGCCCGATTCAGTCCACACCACCACCAGTACCGGGGAGCTGCTTTGAGTGCGAAAAGTTTGGGCATATGTGGAGGCAGTGTCCTCGTCGCCCGGGAGGTCCAGTGCATCAGAGGAGTCAGACTCCGACTTCAGCACCATTTAAGTCGCCACCTGCCCAGCCAGCTCGGGGTGGGGCTTAGTCAGCTAGGGGTCGCCTAAGAGGGGTAGGCCGATCAGGTGGCGGTCAAGTCCGATTCTATGCTTTTCCTGCCAGGTCAGATGTTGTTGCTTCAGATGTAGTGATCACAGGTACTGTTTCAGTTTGCCACATGAAGGCTTTTATATTATTTAACCCTGGTTTCACTTATTCGTATGTATCATCGTATTTTGCTCATTATCTGGATATGCCCCGTGAGTCCTTGGTTTCACCTATTCGTGTATCTACGTCAGTGGGCGATACTATTACTGTGGACAGTGTGTATCGGTCGTGTGCGGTACTATTGGGGGGTTGGAGACTAGAGTTGATCTTTTATTGCTTAGTATGGTTGATTTTGATGTAATTCTGGATATGGATTGGTTGTCTCCATGTTATGCTATTCTGGACTGTCACGCAAAACCTGTGACATTAGCAATGCTAGGGTTGTCGAAGGTCGAATGGAGAGGTTCGCTAGATTATGTTCCCAACATGGTAATCTCCTTTTTGAAGACCCAACGTATGGTTGGGAAGGGGTGTTTGTCATATTTGGCCTTTGTGAGAGATGTTGATGCAGATACTCCTATTATTGATTCATTACCGTTGGTGCGCGACTTTTCGGATGTATTTCCTGCAGACCTGCCGGGTATGCCACCCGACAGGGATATTGATTTCGATTTAACTTGGTGCCGGGCACTCAGCCCATTTCTATTCCTCTGTATCGTATGTCACTAGCTAAATTGAAAGAATTAAAAGAGCAACTTCAGGAACTCCTTGATAAGGGATTTATTAGGCCTAGTGTGTCACCTTGGGGTACACCGGTTTTGTTTGTGACAAAGAAAAAGGGTACTATGCGGATGTGCATTGATTACAGACAACTGAACAAAGTTACAATCAAGAACAAATATCCTTTGTCGCGTATTGATAATTGATTTGACCAACTTCAGGGAGCGAGGGTATTATCCAAAATTAATTTGAGATCGGGGTATCACCAGTTGAAAATTCGAGATTTGAATATTCTAAAGACGTCATTTAGGACCCGTTATGGTCAATACGAATTTCTCGTGATGTCTTTTGGGCTGACCAATGCCCAGCAGCATTTATGCACTTGATGAATAGCGTATTCCAGTCGTATCTTGATTCATTTGTCGTGGTATTTATTGATGATATCCCGGTGTACTCACGTATCCAGAAGGAGCATGCACATCACTTGGGTGTTGTATTACAGAGGCTGAGAGATGAAAGATTGTATGTCAAATACTCTAGGTGTGAGTTCTGGCTTAGTTCGGTGGCATTCTTGGGATACATAGTGTCCAATTAAGGAATTAAGGTGGATCTAAAGAAGATAGAGGTAGTTCAGAGTTGGGTCAGGCCATCTTTGGCTACGGAGATTCGAAGTTTTCTCGGTTTGGCCGGTAATTATCGACGCTTATTGGAGGGTTTCTCGTCTATCGCATCGCCTATGACTAAATTGACCCAGAAAGGTGCTCCGTTCAGGTGGTCAGATGAGTGTGAAAAGAGCTTTCAGAAGCTGAAGATGGCTTTGACTACAACCTCAGTATTGGTGTTTCCTTACAAGTTTAGAGTCTTATACTGTGTATTATGAACTTAGAATGAAACTCTAAGCTGCCTACGTACCTCGGTGAAGAGGATCAAGTCATACCGTAGTTCAGAATGGGTGAGTTTTTTTTAATATCCTAACTTTTGACTAGGTCACCTCTTTCGAGGTTTTCAACCTACGGACCTTTATTTTGGGCCGTACACAGTTTATATTCTTGCGGGTCAAGAGTAACATGTAGTTTATGCTCTTGCGTTAAGGAGCATAGCGATTTGCAATTTAAGCTCGTATTTTGAGGAGCTTTGCAACTTGAACATTTTGCTCAAATTTTAAGAGTTTCACGACATGAAGTTTAGGCTCGTGCGTCCAGGAGCGTTGTAACTTCAAGATTTAACTTACAATTTGAAGTTCCGCTCGAATTTGAAGAGCTTCGTGAATTGAAGATTTAGCTCACAGTCGAAGAGCTTTGCAACTTGAATAATTTGCTCGAATTTTAAGAGCTTTATAACTTGAAAACTTTGCTCAAATTTTAAGAGTTTTGCGTCTTAAAGTTTGTCTCTAATTTGAAAATCTTTGCGACTTGAAGTCTTTGCTCGAATTTGAAGAGCTTTGCAACTTGAACACTTTGCTCAAATTTGAAGAGCTTTACAACTTAACGACTTTGCTCAAATTTGAATATCTTTAACGTCTTAAAGATTTAATTCAAATTTGGAGATCTTTGTGACATACAGTATAGGCTCGTGAGCCAAGAAGCACTATAACGTGCAGTTTACACTCGTGCGCTGAGGAGCATTATAACTTGAAATTTAGGCTCGTGCGTTGAGGAGCATTGCAACGTGCAGTTTTGGGCTCATGCATCACGTAGCATTATAACTTACAGTTTAGGCTCGTGCGTTAAGGAGCATTATAACTTGCAGCTTAGGCTCATGCGTTAAGGAGCATAGTGACATGCATAGGCTCTTCGGTTTCATTTTCGAATGAAAACTTGCCCCCATCCTCGCTTTCTTGTTCTTCTTCTTCGTCGTAAGGCTCAAATACAGGTAGCCCTTGGTCGACACTTATGGCCATATTTAGTTCCATATCATGAGCACGCGTTACTAGTTCTTCAAATGTTTTGGGCTTTATGCCTTGTAAGATATAGCGAAGACCCCAATGCATGCCTTGAATGCACATTTCTATGCCAGAAGTTTCACTAAGGCGATCTTTGCAGTTGAGGCTTAAGCTCCTCCAGCGGTTGATGAAGTCAATAACTAGCTCATTTTTTCGTTGATGAGCGTTTGTAAGTTCGATCATGCTTACAATGCGTCTTGTGCTATAGAAACAATTAAGAAACTCCTGCTCTAACTGCTCCCAACTATCGATGGATCTAGGTTCGAGATCTGTGTACTAATCGAATGCATTACCTTTGAGAGATCGAACAAACTGTTTGACAATATAATCACCGTACGTTCCAGCATTGTTGCAAGTTTCAACAAAGTGCGCTACATGTTATTTCGGATTTCCCTTGCCGTCGAATTGTTGAAATTTAGGAGGTTGACAACCAGCATATATCTTCAAGTTATCAATTCTTTGCGTATACGACTTTGCATATGTGAGAGATAATTTGGATGACGACTCAGGTTTATCTTTGATAGCCTCCATGATGAAGTCCTTCAATTTCTCAACGGGAATTGACCTTCAGCGGAGACTTGGATCTCCTTAGTTGTCGTTGTTTGATTTTCGGAGAAGTCCCATTTCTCTTGTAACCTTTGCAGATTTAAAGGTGTTTGTATGGATTCTCCTTCTACTATGCTATCCAACTTATTTGTTAAATTGGAAAGTTTAGCATCTTGATCTTGCACGCTCTTTGACAAGCCTTCAACTGCTTTCGTCAAATTTGCGAGTTATTCTTCTACGGTAGAAACTTCAATAACCATTGCTTGCATGATGTCCGTAGAAGATGAAGAATGAAATAGATCATTATTGGGATAGAGCTTGGAGGTCGCATTAATGGAGACTAAAGTAGATCCAGCGCTCAAGTCATCATCATAAGCTTGCATGAAAGGTTTCTCAGACTTAGATAATTTAAGTTGGGCAAGAACCTTTTCGATCCTTTTGGCGACATCGTTCCCTTTTTGGGTCTACTTGTAGAAGATCTTGCTCCTTTTGAAGATGAAGATTCGAAAATAGGGGTTGACGTGGACGGCAATTGGAGTTCTTGTTGTCCTAAAGAGCTTGCTTTGCTCTTTGTAATTGGCCCAAAACTTCCAAAGGTAACATCAAGGATGTTTTCCACATCAGCATAAAACTTGGAATTAGCAGCCTCACCGGAAGTTGATCTGGAGTTAATTTTCTATGAAGCCATTGAAATATTCTTGAACTTTGGTGATTGAAAAGTTGTGATGAGAGATAGAGATTGTCCCACTGGGCGTGCCAGAATTTGTAGACAATAAATTTACGTCAAGAAAATAAAATCAAAATTAAAAATATCGCAAAAATCGTAGTATTTGATTTCGAGTAATTTGAGTGCTACAATCTCTATGATTCCTCTGATTCTACTTTTTCAATATAAATTCAATAGCCTTTGAGCTTCATCTTGAATTTGAATTTGATTTATCCATCGTGAACACTTTGATTGTTGCCACAAATTGTATCACGAATAAGTAGCCTTGATCTTGAACGCCTTGTATTTAATTTGACTTCGTTCTTGATCTTGAATTCTTGAAATTTGTGTTGAAGTGCTTGAATGATTGAACACTTGTAGTTTGCAGAGAATTATGGCATTTGATCTACGAGCTCTCTTGTATCTTCTTGTTATAACTTCTGGCGTCTTTTCTAGGTTATGAAGACCCTTATTTATAGTTGTGGAAGAGAAGAGTTATGATAAGAACAAACTCTTTCCGACCAATCAAATTGAAGTGTGACAAGACCGCATTTGATTGGCTAGAATATGTCACTTGCACACGTGGCGCGATTTCATTGGCCTTTTAATTTGGCTTGGCATGCTTTGTTATTTTGACACGTGGCATGATCTTATTAGCTCTATCGTTTGACTTGGCATGCCACGTCATTTGACATGTGACACCAAACTGGCATCTAGGAAGACGATATATTGGGCCTAATGAAGTGGGCTCATCATTTGTAACTCAATTAAATGGGCTAGCCCAGTCAATATTATTGGACTTAAATAATTAATTCAATTATATTAGCCCATAATATTTATTTAGACTAATATATTTAAAATAGTCTAAATTATTTTATTGAATTTAAATTCAATAAATTTTGCATGCCTACACCAACATTCAAATTGAATTAGTGAATGGCTAACCAACCAGTTACTTAGGCATACCAATCACTATGGAGTTACTCCTGTGTAGGTGACACTGTTTTTGTAGAGGCTTTCATGAGATGTTCTGGTTGTACAATAACCTAAAAATTGACCAGATTAATTGGTTAAGCATTTAATTACCCAAATTTGTATCGGACTTATGAGGCTTTATTGCTTCACCCTCAATGGCTATGGGCACAGTATCATAGTTATGAGTTTAACGTCGCCAACTCGACTTATTAATTTTGAGACTCATCAGTCTATCAAAGTAACCGACGGATTTTGCTCAAAATGTCCTCCAAAGTACATTTTTAGCATGTGACCATTTACCTTAAACTTGTCTCCTCCATTATTCTGTTGAATTTCAATTGTACCGTATGGAGTTACATCTGTAACATTGTAAGGACCTGTCCACCTGGATTTCAACTTTTGTGGGAATAGCCTGAGTCGGCTATTGTAAAGAAGTACATGATCTCCAACTTTAAAACTTTTCTGTCGGATCAAATTGTCATGCCAAATTTTTGTTTTTTCTTTGAAAATTCTTGCATTTTCATAAGCTACAAATCTCAGTTCATCCAATTCATTCACTTGAAAAAATCTATTTTTACAAGCGGAAGTCAGATCAAATTTCATTGCTTTTAATATCCAATAAGCTTTGTGTTCTAATTAAAGGGGCAAATAGCAAGCTTTTCCAAAGACTAATCTATATGGGATGTTCCAATTGGCATTTTGAACGCTGTTCGATATGCCCATAATACATAATCTAATTTTAATGCCCAGTCTTTTCTTGAGATTCCAACTATTTTTTCAAGAATTCTTTTTAGTTCGCGGTTGGATACTCTAACTTGTCCTTGAGTTTGAGCATGATATGGTGTTCTTGTTTTGTGAGTCACACCATATTTTGATAGCAAAGCAAAAAATTGTCTATTCATGAAATGAGTATATTGGTCACTAATTATGACTCGTGGTGTGCCAAATCTAGTAAAAATATTTTTTCTAAGAAAATTACACACCGTACGAGCATCATTATCCCTTGTGGGGATGACTTCAACCCATCATGACACGTAATTCACAACCACAAGGATATATTCAAAAGAGTAAGAAGAAGGAAAATGACCCATAAAATCTATTCCCCAAACATCAAATATTTCACGTACATGTATTTGGAAATCCACGTTTTATGTTGATTTTTCCTTTGGATTAAAGTGTCAAATCTTATGGTGCCACTATGTGCTTTTTGTTTGTTTGATCGTCTCTCTTACTTAGGTTCCTCTGTCTATGTATGCCTTTTTGTCTTGTTAAATAAAGTTTTGTTTTTGGTTTTGTCATGCGAATGAACTCGCTCTTGTCATAGTCACTGATAATGGATGCCTGGATGGGGACGATTTAAGTGGATTTACTTATGTGATAACAACCATAACACAGATGACAACTATATTGCCTATGTCTAAACGTGACCATATTAAAAGGTTTAATCCAGGATTAGTCGAGGATTTCAGATGACATCTAAATTTTGAGAAGTCCGAAGTGTAGAACATACTCAAGTGTTAATATGGAAGTTCCTACTAATGTTAATTTTGTTATGTGCAATGCAAAATTATGTCATTCTAGTCACTTTTATTCAAATAGAGACTTTGAGAAGCTTCATTTAGTTATATATTGGGGGATAGATATAAGTTGGACTTGCTATGGCTTCGAATTTGTGGATCAGAAGAAACACTTTACTTAGTGGTTGCTCTACACCATTGCTGTGAACTCCTGCACCGGTCTTGCTCACGGGTGCCATTTCTAAGTCATATTAACTAACAAAATATTTACAATTTATAAATTGTTTGGGCTAATGTTTCTGTATTGGGTAAAATATGCTATGCTACGCGGCCTTTTAAGAGAGGGACACATGGAACCTAAGGCAGGAATAGTTAAAACCGAAAGCAATTATCCCGTTTGTCACCGAAAAGAATGACACTCGTAAAGATGCAACAAATACCTTCCATCCGGTAGCATTTAATGAAAAATATTTCACAATATTTAGTGCACTGCCCGTTACAGAGAATGTATCATTTATGCTCACCGTTACACCTACTTTAATGGCCCTTATAATTGACATTAAAGAAGGGCATGATCCTAGAACCTTGTTCCCTAGGTGCAATATAAATAGTGAGCTCTGTTATCATTGTAAAGGACACGACTTTTCTGACAAACTTACGCTATAATCGATAAAAAGCTTTATACAATTTTATCTTCTTGTTCCTTGATTTCATCACTGTTGTGCACGGAAGTTCTGCTCCTAGAATTACTGTTTCTGCGATTTTATCTTCACTTCAAGGCTAAGTATTGCGTATTTCTTCAATTATTTTATTATTTCAGGATCGAATTAATTCACTTGTCTAGAAACCACGTATAAAATCAATTTTATATTTTACGGGTAAACAGTTTGGCGCCCACCGTTGGGCCTAGACAGTCTTGTAATTAATTTTATCCTTGCCTCTTTTACTAACGTGTTTTGATTATTTATCTTAGCAAAAATCACAAAAAATGGCAGACAATGGTGTTTACAACATGCATAATCTCGAGGTTCAAGGAGACCATCCTCATCACGAGGATTCAATCAGTGACACCCACAATGAGGAAAACGATGCCTCACCGGTCCACGATAGGCGGTACCCACGATATGTTCGGGAGGCAACTCCCGATGATGCTGAAGAGGAGCATGTTGTTGATTTAGTAAGGGTCCAACAAGAGCAACAAGCGATCATTCTAGGCCATCTCACACGGCAGGATAAGGTTAAGATGGAGTTAAAGCAGGCGTTATCGGGGGCTTCCAATAACGCGAATAGACGAGGCCCAGTTCCTCCCGGTGCTCCCGCAAATCAAACAATGCAGAGGGTCGACAACAACACCCCGAGGGGCGAGGTTGGCTCCGATGGGGCTAGAGGGAGCGGATTCGACCCCAACAACGAGAACGACCCCCTTCAAGAGCAAACTCTTATGGTTTATGAGGGAAGTGAACTCCCGCATGGACCAAATCTCGGTCGCACCACCGGTGCTGAAAGGACCGGACTCAAAAAAGTATACTCAGCTGCCGTACAAACCAAGTGCGGCACCAGAATTAATCTTGAAGCTATTTAAAATGCCCGACATGCCAAACTGTGATGGAACTTCAGACCTTCAGGAGCATATTACCACCTATACAATAGCGGTAATGGGGAATGATTTAGCTCCCCACGAGATTGAATCCGTTTTGCCGAAGAAGTTTGGAGAGACTCTCACGAGGGGAGCCTTGACATGGTATTCGAGTTTACTCGAGCATTCCATAGGTTCCTTTGAGATGCTCGCAGACTCTTTTATTAAGGCTCATGCCGGGGCCAGAAAGGTGTAGGCCCAAAAGGCCGACATATTCAAAATTGCACAAGGAGAATCCGAGTTGCTGCGGGAGTTTGTCACCCGATTCTAAAAGGAGAGGATGTTGCTACCGGCTGTTCTGGATGAATGGGCGTCTGAAACATTCACCAAGGGTCTGAATCCGAGAAGTTCAGACGCTTCTCGGAAACCGAAGGAAAGCTTGCTTGAATTCTAAGAGATGACTTGGGCGGATGTACACAACCCATACGAGTCAAAGATAAGGATCGAAGATGATCAGGTTGGCTTCCCGTCGTCAGCAAAACGACGGGATAAGATTAAAGAAAAATCAAAAGATGATTTTGACACAGATAGACGGTCTTTGAGGGGTCGGTTTTTGCCCTACGAATGGGCCGAAGGACGCGGCAGAGGCTTCCGGTCAGCAGACAGGTTCGTTACCGATAGAAGAACTGATCGCGATCGAAACAACAGATCATTGTTGATACCCAATTTTTTCCTCATATTTTTATAATTGTCATATATGCTTTTAAAATATCATTCCTTGCATTATCACCAATTTACAAGAGTCCTATAAGTATTTTCTATAATTTTTCATAACTTTTAAAGCTTTAAAATTAATTTTCTTGCATTTAAATTACTTGAATATGTATTAATTACCCCTTTAAATTATTTTATGATGACTTAATCATCCACATTTATTATTTTCATCCACATATATGTTTCATAATATTTTTACTTCATTTTATATAATTATATTTGTATTTTTAAGCTATTTACACAATTTTGTAATAATAGCCTATATGCTATGCATAATTATATTTATTACATTGTTCATGCTAAAATAGCATTTTTATATTTTTATAATGTTAAGTTATTATTTTCAATCATTTTATTGCATAAGTAATATTTTATTATTTATTAAAATAAATTTGTGTATTTAATTCTTAGCCCAATTTTAGGCTAATATTCGGACAACAAACAGGCCCAAAACATTTGGCCCATCTCCGGTTCACTCTTCAACAACCCAAGACCAAACAACCCTCTTCAAAAACCGGTCGCAACCCAACTTTAACCCGCCCCGCTCCCCTTTCAATCTTGGCCGTTGATCTCAAATGATCAATGACCCAAATTAAGCTGACCCCTTTCCATATATCCCTCCCCACTAACCTTAGAGACCCATTCCCCACTTCAGCCGCGTCTACTCTCTCTATTCCTCTCTTCTTTTTTACAAAACCTAGCCACTGATCTTTAAATCGTCTCTAAATCCGGCCCCAATATGGAATCCTTTCATGGTTTTCTTGCCTTATTCTACTACTAGTCACGCGTTCATGGTGTTACTTAGTATCTACTTAACTTTGATAAATTCTACCTTTCAAGACGGGCCTGATTTGGCTCTAATTTTGTGAAGATCTGGCCGATGTTTCATCTATATATACTCTACAATGAACGATTCTTGTATTTCCGACCAGATTCATGGCCATTGGACTCAACTAGGGTTTGAAATTTTGATTTCCCCTTTACTAGTTCTATTATTGATTGCATGTGATATTTTGTTTTCTTATTCGTGTTTGATTGATTGTTTTTCATGTTTGATTGTTCAATTTCTACCACTATATAACCCCTCTCCAATTTCCCATTTGAACGTACCTCATTTTTACTGCTATTACTCTCACTACTCTTCTCTTTCACTCATTCACTTACTCTGTTACACTCGAATATTTTCTGAAACTATTGAATTCTTGGCCGGCTGAAAGCCAAGGCCATGATACTATTAAACGACCTCCTCCGGTGCAAGCACTGCTCGGAACCCTTCTCGAGGCTCTTGTGAACTCTGAGGCACTGGGAATTTGAGGTTTCACTGTCTTCCTTCAATTGTTGCTGCTGAATCACTACTGATATTCTAAGTTCCCCACTCTTTTGCTCGTTTATCTTTGAACCTGGTTAGTGTTCTTTACCTTTACTATTCAAATTACTTCCCTCATATATGATGATGCTTATGTGAATTGTGTGTGCCACTATTGTTTGGCTCAGTTTCCCTGTTGTTTATGAAATTTCTAATGTTGTATGATTATCACGCGTTCTACTGATTATCGGCCTCGATGAGGTTTCTTCTACCATTTTGTGTGTTCCGATATTACCTAAGTCCAAAGCTTCTAGATGGGTAGCTTGTTCTTTTCTAGGTGCAATAAAGCTCTGGCCCTCTTGAATGTTACTTGAACGTCTGTGATCCTTCTATTGTGCTTTCTTTGTTTTCAATCATGTTTGCCTTAATGTCTCTCTGTAGTTTTAATGCCCTAGTTCTATTTAGGTTCTACTCTTAGAATCATGAGTAGTTAACTAAAGTAATTCCTGCTCTTTTTATGTTTGCCTAGTTCTAATGTTAAACCTGATCAATTCCTGGTGTGAGTGTATCTTCATACTCTGCTTTGGATTCTTGTGTTAAAACCTACTAGTAATTCATATTTGCCTAGAAATTGTTCCAAATGTATTCTTCCCTCTTCATGCTAAGTCACTCATACATACAACTTTCAACTTGCTCACTTTCTTAAAATGATCATGCCTATGTGTCACGACCCAAAAGTCACACATGTCGTAATGGCGCCTATCTTAATACTAGGAAAGACGACAACCTCAATAAATCACAATTTCCTTTAAGTTTGAAAACATAATATTTAAATACAACACAAAAATCTCATAAATACCGATACAAACACCCCCAAAATCGGGTGTCACTGAGTACATGCGCATCTATACATTACAAGTCTGTAAAGCGCGGTCTATAATAGTCTAAGACCAAATAAAGTAAACAAGGATATAGGGAAGGAGAGACAAGGTCTGCAAAACAAGGCAGCTACCTCTGAATCTCCGGAAAATCAACTGTGCGAAAGAATCAACAACCACTATGTCTGGGGTCACCTAGATCTGCACACGAAGTGCAGGGTGTAGTATGAGTACAACCAACTCAGTAAGTAACAATAATAAATAAGAACTGAAAGTAGTGACGAGCTTCAATTCTAAGACCAAATACAGTAATTTTCAACACAAAAAGGGTAGGCATGCTCTCATGTTCAACATTTAAAATTTTCACAGTAATTTCATATCAACTTCAACTGAAACTGAAGATAATGTCTTTCAGAAATTTCAAAAAAACAGTGATATATGACACCTGAAATGCAACAATAATGAAATCAATGCATCATCTCAGAGTAATAGTCACTCAGTCCTCCCATTCACTCCAACCTCACAGTAACTCTTTCCTCACAGTCTCTCATTCCTCACAATCACTCATTCTTCTCAATCACTGAGCACTCGGCACTCGCACTCAGTAGGTACCTGCACTCACTGGGGGTGTGTACAGACTCCGGAGGGGTTCCTTCAGCCCAAGCGCTATAACAAGCCAATCATGGCATAAATCAATGAAACATGCTGCGGCGTGCGGCGCGATCCCATAAATATCCTCACAATTAGGCTCTCGACTTCACTCAGTCATCAACCTCTCCAATCTCTCGGGCTCTTAGAAATCATGATAAACAGCCATACAACAATGATATGATGCATCAATAATGAATAAGAGAGACTGAGATGTAATATGCGAGTAAAAATCGTGACTGAGTATGAAACAATAATTTAGTAGATAATTCAACATGTACACAACAATGTCAACACATAGTTTAAACACATGGTTTAAACATGATTTATAGTTTGATTTCTCTAATACGTGGAAAATGTACGGATATCAACAGATTATTCAACTACACAGTTCCATGATATTGACTAAGTCACAATTCCTACAGTGCACGCCCACACGCCCTTCACCTAGAATATGTGTCACCTCAAAACCAATCACATAACACATAATCTGGGGTTTCATACCCTCAGAACCAAATTTAAAATTATTACTTACCTCAAACCATGTCATTCTTTATTCTGCAATGCCTTTGCCTCGCGAATCGGCCTCCAAACGCCTCGAATCTAGCCACAAATAATCCGATTCAGTCAATAAAAATTATAGGAATTAATTCCATATGAAAATACAAATTTTCTATCAAAATCCAAAATTTCACCCAAAAGTCGCATGTGGGGCCCACATCTCGGAACCTGACAAGAGTTAACAAAATCCAAAATCCCATTCAACCACGAGTCTAACCATACCAATTTTATCAAATTCTGACATCAACTCGACCCTCAAATCTTCAAATCAAACCAAGAGGGTTTTCTAAATTTTCCAACTTAATTCATCTATTAAATATTAAAAACAACCATGGATTCGAGTAATTTGACTAATATTGAGTTAAGAACACTTACCCCATTGTTTTTCTTGAAAATCTTCTGAAAATTGCCTCTTCCCGAGCTCCAATTCATCAAAAATCTCATTTTCCAGAACTTAAACTTTCTGTCTAGACCTCTCTTCTTCGCGAACGCGACAAGTCCCTCGCGTTCGTGAAGCACAAAATTGTGATGTCCAAATATTTCCCTTCGCTAACGTAAGTCACAGATCGCGAACGCGATGCTTTACCAAGCGAACCTTCGCGAACGCGAGCTTCCCTTCATGAACGCGAAGGCAAAAATCCTCACCAGGCATTTTCCCTTTCGCGAACACGATACCTAATCGTGAACGCGATGAACAACCTCGCATGCCCCCAGCTCCTCTTCGCGAACGCAAAACCCCACTCGTGAATGCGAAGAGAAAATATTACCTGCCTCAAATTCCCCTTCGCGAACGCGAGAGCCCACTCGCGAATGCGAATAAGGAAACTAGACACATGCATCAGAAAATTCCAGCAGCTGTTTAAGTCCAAATTTCGATCCGTTAACCATCCGAAACTCACCCGAGGCCCTCGGGACCTCAACCAAATACACCGACAAGTCCTAAAACATCATACGAACTTAGTCGACACCTCAAATTATATCAAACAATGCTAAAATCAACAATCACATCCCAATTCAAGCTTAACAAAAACTAACGAATTTCAACTTCTACATTCGATGCCGAAACCTATCAATTCAATTCCGATTGACCTCAAATTTTGCACACAAATCATAAATGACATAACAGAGCTATGAAAATTTTCAGAACTGGATTCCGACTCCGATATCAAAAAGTCAACTCCCCGGTCAAACTTTCAAACTTAAATTTCTGTTTTAGCCTTTTCAAGCCTAATTTAACTACGGACTTCCAAATAATTTTTCGGACACGCTCCTAAGTTCAAAATCACCATACAGAGTTATTGGAATCATCAAAACCCTCATCCGGTCAATATCTTAACTTAAGCTTTAAACCTTGGAACTAAGTGTTCCAATTCATTCTAAAATCTCACCGGACCCGAACCAATCACCCAAGTGAGTCACATGACAACTGTAACGGGGTTGTAATACTCAAAACAACCGGTCGGGTCGTTACATTCTACCCCTCTTAAACAAACACTTGTCCTCGAACGGGTTTAGAATTATACCCGGAGTCTCAAATAGGTGTGGATATTTGCTCTGCATGTCCCGCTCAATCTCCTAAGTAGCCTCTCCGACTGGCTGGCCTCTCCACTATACCTTCATTGACGCTATGCTATTTGATCTCAGCTTTCGAACCTGCCGGTCTAAAATGGCCACCGGCTCCACATCATACGTCAAATTACTATCCAGCTACACGGTATTGAAATCCAAAATATGAGACGGATCCCCGACATATTTCCGGAGCATGGACACATGGAAGACTGGATGAACACCTGATAGACTAGGTGGCAAAACAAGTTCATAAGCCACCTCTCCAATCTTCTTAAGTATCTCAAAAGGCCCAATATATCGAGGGCTCAACTTGTCCTTCTTCCGAACCTCAACACACCCTTCTTGGGTGAAATCATGAGTAGAACCTTCTCTTCAACCATGTAAGCAACATCACAGACCTTCCTATCGGCATAACTCTTCTGTCTAGACTGCACCGTGCGAAGCCGCTCCTGAATCAATTTAACTTTCTCCAAAGCATCCTGAACCAAGTCAATACCCAATAGCCTAGCCTCACCCAGCTCAAACCAACCTACCGGAGACCGGCATCGTCTCCCATACAAAGCCTCATACGGAGCCATCTGAATGCTCGATTGGTAGCTGCTATTGTAAGCAAACTCCACGAGTGGCAGAAACTAATCCCAATAACCCTAAAATCAATGACACAAGCGCGCAACATATCCTTCAATATCTTAATAGTGCGCTCGGACTATCCGTCCGTCTGAGGGTGAAATGTTGTACTAAACTGAACCTGTGTGGCCAATTCTCGCTGCACTGCTCTCCAAAACTATGATGTAAATTTCGTGCCCCGATCTGAAATGATAGACACTGGCACACCGTGTAGGCGAATAATTTTGCGGATATAAATCTCGGCCAACCGCTCCGAAGAATAATTAGTACCAACTGGAATAAAATGCGCGGATTTGGTCAACCGATCTACAATTACCCAAACAACATCAAACTTTCACAAGGTCCGTGGGAGCCCAACTACGAAATCCATGGTAATACGCTCCCATTTCTATTCTGGAATTTCAAGTCTCTGAAGCAATCCTCCCGGTCTCTGATGCTCGTACTTTACCTGTTGATAATTTAAACACCGAGCTACAAACCCAATTATATCTTTCTTTATTCACCTCCACCAATAGTGCTACCTCAAATCCTGATACATCTCCGTGGCACCTGGATGAATGGAGTACCAAAAACTGTGAGCCTCCTGGAGAATCAACTCATGCAAACCATATACATTAGGCACACATAGCCTTCCCTGTATCCATAATACACTGTCATCCCCAATAGTAACTTTCTTGGCTTCACCGTGCTGAACCGTGTCCTTGAGGACAAGCAGATGAGGGTCATCATACTGACATTCTCTGATACGATCATAAAGAAAAGACTGAGAAACCACACAAGCCAAAACTCGACTCTGATCAGAAATATCCAATCTGACAAACTGGTTGGCCAAGGCCTGAACATCCAAGACTAAAGGCCTCTATGCTACCGGTAAGTATATAAAGCTACCCAAATTCTCCGCCTTACGACTCAAGGTAACGGCCACCACATTGGCCTTTCCGGGATGATAGAGAATGGTGATGTCATAATCCTTAAGCAACTCCAACCACCTCCGCTGCCGCAAATTAAGATCCTTCTGTTTATACAGATGTTGTAGACTCTGGTGATCGGTATAAACCTCACAATGGACACCGTACAAATAATGCTGCCAAATCAGTCGCATGAGTTCAAAAGATATATATTACCCAATAATTGTTCGAATGAAGCATAATGAGATATAATCCACTTGATTGGGACTTATAAGAAATGAGGCTTACATGTATTCTTTCGTTGAACTTTGTGCCTTATCAAAGATCGATGGTTCAATGAGGGCAAGCCTCCGTAGCAAATTGGCATCTCTGATGGATGGATGTAGTCTTTTAGTAGAAGGCCAAATCTTCAAGTGGAAGTCTTTAATGCTAAGTCAAGTTGAATTCGTCTTGGCTGCTACGTCTTTAGTTTGAAGTATTCAAAGTCTGCCAAGTCCTTAAGTTCGTCGGTTTTCAAGCTCGCCGGTCTTCAAGTTGAAATGTTTAAGCCCTCTAAGTCTTCAAGTAGAAGTCTTAAAGTCCGTCAACTTTTCATGTTGAAGTTTGCAAATCCTTCGATCTTCAAATTGAAGTATTCAAGCATTCGTCGGTCTTCAAATTGAAGTATTTAAGCCCTCTAAGTCTTCAAGTTGAAGTCTTCAAATCTGTCGGCCTTCATATTCACCGGTCTTCAAGTTGAAGTAAGAGTGGCAAGTGGGTCAGTCCGGGATCGGAGGCCAAACGGGCCAGGACCAGAATTAGTGGGCCTGGGCCGGTCTCTTGGGTCGGTCCTGTGCTTTGGGACCTCCAGGGACCAGGACCGAGACCGTTTGGAGCGCCAGGGACCGGGACCGGTCCCTTGGCGAGCCAAACGGTCCCAAAAGTAAAATTTAAAAAATAAAATTGAAAAATTTCAAAAACAGTCATTGGGCTGTCAAAAATAGTCGTTGGCTATTTACAAAATAGTCATTTAACCTCCTCCACCTCCCCCCAACTTTATTTTAACCCCAAGCTTTTTATAATTATACTTTTTCCCTATTTTCAACTATAAATACCCCTTCATTCTTTTATTTTTCTTACAAAATCAATCTCTCTCTAATTTTTTTCTATACTTGCTACTATTGCTTACTTTATTGTTACAATTTAAAAATTGTGAAGTTGGTGAATTGAAGTCTTTAAGTCTTCAATGATAATCAATTTTTAACAAGTTGTTCGTCAATTCGGTAAACTCGTTCCAACTCTTAAGTTTTAATATTATAGTTTTGTTTGTTTTATTTATTTTCTATTACTTGACTAATTAAGATGGCTTCCCTAAAAAAATGTTTTGGTAAAAATAAGGGAAAATCCAAGAGTGGCGAATCTAGTGGTCATGTCGTTCCTCCTCCCCGCCCCCGGCTCCCCGAACCAAACCCCATATCCGTCCTACACCTGCTATTCTTGATAGCGATAATGGTTTATTATAATTTATCGAGAGTCAATTTTTCCATAATATTGCACCCGGTGAACAATTAGACCTTGAATTAATGAATGCTCTTTATTCTAATAAATATAATACTATTGATGAAAATGATGATGAGGAAATTGATCTTGATGAAACTCAACCGGATGATGATACACCCACTAGTCCTGCTCCTGATGTTAACCCAACTAGTGATAACCCTGCTAATCCAAATGATGCTCCATCTGATACTCATGTTACTGCCCCTACTTTTTCTAGACAACCTACCAAACGGACAAAAACATCTCCTGTTTGGTCTTTTTTACTCAACTAATTCCAGAAAATAAGGCTAAGTGTAAAACTTGTGATACGGAGTTAGCTTTTAAATATTTTGGATCGCGGGGGGGAAGGGGGGGAAGGGGGGGGGACTTTGGCTAGACACATAAAAAGCACCCTCAAGATAGAATCAGATATGAATGTCTGAAAGCTTTGGCCGAAAGGAAAAGTGTACCTAGTACTACTCAGGCTGACCCTAGTACCGGGTCAAATTAATTTTAATCGGGAATTAACACTGTTACCGGTGATATTTTATATTATGATCCAAAAAAAGATCGGAAAGAATTGGTAAAAATAGTAATTGTTATGTGCTTACCCTATAGTTTTCCTTCTAACCCTAACTTTGTGCATTATATTAGAAAAATTTATAATCCTACCTGTAAAGGTTTTTCTCGCACAACCATAAAGATCGATATTTATAAATATAAGCATGAATATGAACAATATTTGCGTTATTTATTTACTCATATAAATTATCGTGTTGCTATTACAACTGATATTGGTAGAAGTGGCAACAACTGTGATTACCTTACTGTTACGAGTCATTGGATTGATGAGGATTGGATAATGCAAAAGCGCATAATTGCTTATAGAATAATTAATTCACGTCACACAAGGCAATTTATTGCTACCACAATTACGGATATTTGTAGATATTTTTGCATTAGTGATAAAATAATGTCAGTTTCAATGGATAATGCTACTAGTAACACAAATACTATAGCCTTGCTTGCCACTACGCTAAATCCTGCATTTAGTAACATTTTTCATATTAGATGTATTTGTTATATTTACCATTTAATTGTGGGTGATGGTATGAGAATTTTAAACATTGAAATTGAAATGGTTAAAATGGCTCTTAACTGGCTTTATTATTCAAATCGTAGAAGTAGACTTAGAGAATATTTTAAAAGATGCGATGAATTTGGCCTAAGAGAAAGAAAGGTTTCTAAACCTTGTCCAACTAGATAGAATTACATGTATGAAAGTTTGGTTGTTCTATATGAATATAGAAATCTCATAAACTCAACGTTTAATGCACATGTAAGTGATGATGATGAGCACCTTACGAATGGGGATTGGGCTAATGTTAAAATGCTTGTTGATTTTTAAAAAAAAATCATATTGCTACAAATGAATTTTCTGTCAATATTATCCTACTATTTCTAACTGTTTAGTTTATATTGCAGAACTTGCAAATTTGTTTGCTATGTTTTCAGAAGCTGGGAAATTTATCGACTTGCTATTGATTTTATGAGAAAAAAGTTTAAAAAATATTTTTTCCCCTATTCCCCCTATTTATGGTGTTGCTACTTTGTTAAATCCTTGTACGAAATTAGGAGGTCCTCAATTTTGATACGAAACTATTTATAATGGTGACTTGAAGATGATGAGTTGTCTCAACTTCCGGAAGCAATAGCCTCAATTAGAATAAACGCTTAAACTATTTATAATGCTTATCAAGTTGTATTAAATCATGCTAGACCAATTATTCCAACTCCTTCTTCTTCTGATTTTCAATCATCTAAAAGAACTGTGGGAGTAAGAGCACTTAGTGCTTGGGCGGGGTTTAGGGGTTCTCAAGATTCTAGTAGTAATGATTTTTCACAACTAAATGAGCTTGAAGTTTATTTGTCGCAGGGAATTGAGGAAGTGAATCCCGACGGCTCCTTTAATCTTTTGCAATGGTGGAAGGCCAAGAGAAAAATACTTTCCGGTTCTTTCAAGGATGACCCGAGACATTTTAACTATTCAAGCTTCAACAGTGGCATTGGAGAGCGCTTTCAGTCAAGCAAGACTTCAACTCGGTGATTATAGAGTATCTATGAGGGAGAACTTGAAAAAATCAGTACTTTTCAGAGATTGGATCCGTTCGGAAAGAAGAAATTTTGGACTTGCTGAATCACAACCAGAGGAAGACGAAGCTTACAAAGAACTGCTGGCTGAACTTGCAGAGGATGCTGCTTCGCCCGACAATGGAAGCGGCTATAACCAAGCTACTTTTCCGCCACCACCAACGGAAATTCCTCCGAACCTTGAAGGATTTATGAAGTTTGTAAGAGATACCATGTAACTTATATGAACAAAAATTAGTATGTATTATGTAACTTGTATTTTGACATATCTTGATTAGTTTCTTTTTCTTCTCAATGGTGGTATTAGCACTTTGTTGTGCTCATTCCATAGGGGGGGACGACTAAGAAAGATATTGCCATATTATTTTTAATGCTATAACAAAATTACAAGGCATTGCTTTGAATATCTCTTTACAATATTTTTGTCTTTAAATTTTGAATTAAAAAGTTTAGGTCACAACTCTATAATAAAATTTACAAGATATTGCCTTAAAATTTTTTTTTAATATCTTTTTGTCTCTAATTTCAATTCTATTTTTTTTAAAAAAAATAATATTTTAGCCGTTGGGCCCACTTAGCTCGTTTAACCCGCGTGCCCTACCCGTTTAGCCTGGGACCATGAGTTCGCGGGCCCGGTCCTGGACCGGTTCCTAAAAAAGGACCGTTTAGCCCGGGACCTTTTGGCCCATTAAGTTAGGGACCGGCCCGGGACCGTTTAGACCGGATCACTTGGCCCGTTTAGGACCCGGACCGGACCATATGCCACCCATAAGTTGAAGTATTCAGGCCTTCTAAGGTTTCAAGTTGAAGTTTTCAAGTCTGCTAAATTTTCAAGTTGAAGTTCAAAAGTCCACCGCTCTTCGAGATAAAGCATCAAAGTCATCCAAGTCTTCATGTTCGTCAAATTTTCAAGTTTATAGGTCTTCAAGTTAAAGTCTGCAAAATCCGCCAAATCTTCAAAGTTTGCCAAGTGTTCAAGTCGAAGTTGTCAAGTCCACCAAGCCTTCGGGTTGGAGCTTTTTAATTTTTCAATCTTAAGGTGGATGTTTAAGTCCCTTTGCACCTTAAGTTGGCCTCTTCGCGGGTTTGTCCTTAAAAGAAACTATAATTTTTCAATCTTAAGGTGGATGTTTAAGTTTCTTTGCACCTTAAGTCGGTCTCTTTGTGAGTTTTCCCTTAAAAGGAACTATAATTTTCCAATCTTAAGGTGGACGTGTAAGTTCCTTTGCACCTTAAGTCAGCCTCTTCATGGATTTGATCCTTCTATATGTTGTCATGGATTTGATACGTCTATATGGTGATGGAATTTGTCCGTTTATATGTTGTGATGGATTTATCCTCATATATATTGTTGTAGATTTGATCATCTATATACCGTGAGGATTTATCATTCTATGGAACGTCATGGAGTTGCCCGTTAACTTGGTACTTGATGACCCTTCTCTTCTTAGCCTACAACAACCAAAAAAAAACAGAAGACAACGAAAAATGCAGAAGAGTGAGTTACCTGTCAAAGACGGACTGAAACGGGCTTGAGGACGATACAAATTATTTGGGGAACATCCTTCCTTATATAGATAACGAGAGGTGACTGTGATAAGTTTCTGCTCGATGTGGGACGCTGATAATTATCAGTCTCCTGAAAGGACTCAATCAGTTAATCGCCGAGTCCATATTCGAAATGGAATAGATTTGCATAAGTCTGGTCCAAATAGTTGGCGTATGTTTTCACGATTTACGTCACCAAGAAGTTAATTCACTTCAACAACTTGTGTTCTTAGTAAGCTCCACATGTCCAATTATGAGAGAATCATTACTGCAAGATATTTC
This sequence comes from Nicotiana tabacum, assembly GCF_000715075.1. Classification (NCBI taxonomy): domain Eukaryota; kingdom Viridiplantae; phylum Streptophyta; class Magnoliopsida; order Solanales; family Solanaceae; genus Nicotiana; species Nicotiana tabacum. Next base: position 136,139,659 of record NC_134096.1, on the reverse strand, counting down.
CTATTAATAAACAAATAAGATCTCATTTTGAAAAGAAAAGTTTTATCAACTTTATTCTACGAGAAGTTGAAAGAATGACATGACAATGAATAATGATAATTTTTATTATCATCTCCCTTGGTCTCCTGATACTTGCAATGTGTGGAGTTATTTTAAAATCAAGTGCAGACCAAGTTTCTTCCGATTATCATTTGTCTCAAAGAGAGTCAAGTTAATACTTCAAGCCTAGTCTCGGACATTTGATGACCTCATACCCCGACAAGTCTTGAAGTAGCGAGCATTTGTACGCATGCAAAATTTATTGAATTTAAATTCAATAAAATAATTTGAACTATTTTAAATATATTAGTCTAAATAAATATTATGGGATAATATAATTGAATTAATTATTTAAGTCTAATAATATTGACTGGGCTAGCCCATTTAATTGGGCTACAAATGATGAGCCCACTTCATTAGGCCCAATATGTTGTCTTCCTAGATTTCCAGTTTGGTGTCACGTGTCAAATAACGTGGCATGCCAAGTCAAACGATAGAGCCAATAGGATCATGCCACGTGTCAAAATGACAAAGCATTCCAAGCTAAATTAAAAGGTCAATGAAATCGCGTCACGTGTGCAAGTGACATGTTCTGGCCAATCAACACTTCAACACAAATTTCAAGTATTCAAGATGAAGAAAGAAGTCAAATTAAATACAAGGCGTTCAAGATCAAGGCTACTTGTTTGTAATACAATTTGTGGCAACAATCAAAGTGTTCGCGATGGATAAATCAAATTCAAATTCAAGGCTCAAAGGCCCTTGAATATATATTGGAAAAGTAGAATCAGAGGAAACATAGAGATTGTAACACTCAAATTACTCGAAATCAAATACTACGACTGTTGCGATATTTTCGGTCTTGATTTTATTTTTTGACGCAAATTTATCGTCTACAGTTGGTACATGTAAATTTTCTGGTTTATATTCATGACCAGCACTTTATGACTGTTAAAGTGTTAAATTAGTTCAGTCTATTACATATAGAATATGTGTGATCACAGTTTCTTTCAAGCTTTCTTTTGTGATTGTAAATTTGAAAGCCAAAAAGATTTTTTATTTTATTTTATATACATTAGTATTATATATATATATATTCTTATTTTCAGTTTAAACAAATGAAAAAATTAGATATATCTAATATTTTGTAACGCAATAGTTTATATATGACTAGATAAAATATTAGTATAAGCATATGTGAGTTTCTATTAAATAAATAGATATACAAAAGTCTTCCTATATTTGAATTACGTGTGTATATATAAAATAATATATAAGTTTCAATTAAAAATATACATATATAACTTTTGTATATTATCACATTTTGGTTTTGTACGTATAGTTACTAATTGGCTAGCAATATAAGGGAATAAAATATATTTTTTCTTTTAAAACAAAAGGGGGACTTTGGCACATAAAAGACAAATTCTCGTTGCATTCAGACCAAAATTTTAGGAAAAGTTACCTTGGACATGTCTTGAGAAATCAGACGTGGATGAAATTGTGGAGAAAAATCTTGGACGTATCCAAGTCCCTTTCAACACATCCAATAGGACCATATAATTTTCAGAGCCCTAATCTCACTTTTACTGTCCTGTTTCTAGAAATTCAATGTACCAATCTTCCTTTTTCACTTTTTTCTACACTTCTCTTCCTTACTTTCACAAATCTTTCAGGGGTCCGAAAAGAAATTCTGATTCTATATACCATAGGGGACCAATTAATGAAAGGGGGATGGAATTTCAAGCTGAAGATGGGGATTTTGATGAAGTCATCTGTCAATTATTGAATTATCATGGCTAGCACACCTTTGTACAATCACCAGGGAATTTTTATTATGATTGGGTGTTGGAATTCTACTCTAATCTTGAAAAGAGGTCAGATTTTTCAATGGTGAGAGGAATGAGGATTGACTGTTCTGCTGAAAAGATTAATCGTCTTTTTGACCTTGACAATGTCGATGATCAAGTGAACTCAATTGGTAGTTCAACAAACTGATATGATAAGGCAAATGTCTCAACATATGGAAACTCTGCAAAATGTTGGACAACTGAGTGAAAGATTTGATAAGGTCGAAAAGTGTTTGAGGAATATCGAGATAGTAAGTGAGAATGATTTTAACTGACAAAACCAGAATCAGATGCAAGATAATGTGGGATTTGTAAATTTTTCAGAATATGCACCTGTTCCTTAGGAAAATTCAGCCACTAATCCAGGGGCGGCCCGACGTATTTTGGGGCCTAAAGCCAAATTTTAATGAAGGGCCTTAATGTTTTAATTTTTTTTTTAATTATTTGAAGTCAATTTTTCTAGCTTTTTTAGATGCAAAGTTACTAATAATTTTCTTATAATCAATTTCTCCTAATAAGTCTTTCTCAATTGACAATATAGCTAACACATTTAATCTCTCAAGAGCACCTTTTTGAGATTGTATTAGATTTTGAATTCTTCTTTTTTTCTTGAGTTTTTCATAACCAGATTCACACTTTCTATTTGACATACTTATCTTCTAATAATAATAAATAATCTAAAAATGCACTAAATAACAAAATATTAAATTTTAGATGAGAAACTAATAAAAGATAGAATAATAGAACCTGGTTAAAAAACGGATAGCTTGATATGAAATTAAATTTTCTGTTCGAGTATGCTTGTTGTAACTTGTAAGATTTGAATCATGAAAATAGAACAAACAAAAATACTCCACTATTTCTTGAATCAATACACTGAACTCTGAAGTCTGAAGATCCAAAATAAAGCTTTGATCTTTGGCTATTGAAGAATGAAGAATGGAGTGTGATTAATTGAAGAATGAAGAACAAAGTATAAAAATATAATATAGTGGTATAGTCAATAGTGTTACTCACGTTAGGTATAAGTTGAACCGTTGAAAAATGAAGTAAAAACAAAGTATAAAATATAATATAGTGTCATAGTTATTAGAGCACATTGCACAAGTTGTCTATTTGTCTTCACTTTGCTCAACAAAGTTTTGTGAATAAGAACAAAGTATAATATATAATATAATGGCATAGCTATTAGAGTATTAGTGCACAGTGCACAATTGCACAATGCACAGTGCACACGTTCTGCTTGTGTTCACTTTGCAAACTTTGAGAAAGTTGTGGACTCGTGGTCCACTATTTTAAATTTGTGTTTAAACTTTCCGTTTCATTTTATATATTTTTTAATTTATATATATAATATAGATATAACTAAAAAATGGGGTCCCCATAAATATGGGGCCTAAAGCAATTGCTTTACCCGCTTTATGGATGGGCCGCCCCTGCACTAATCCTATTCCTGAATTTTGCTCTGTTTTCGACTTTATAGATCAGCAGCCTCAACTCACTCCGGCACCACAAATAGCTCCACCAACGATGTTAGTTGTATCTGATCCTCTTCCTACATATAATGATAATATGTTTGATGATTTTTCTGTTTGGAATAATGCTTTATTTGCACAAGGAGACCTCTCCAGTTTGTTTGCTCCTCCCAGCAAGGTAAAAGGTGCTACAATTCAGGTTATCTTTATGGAGAATGAATCGTCTAAGCGTGTGGTAGATTCAAGCTATCTTTGGGTATTAACAAGATTTAATAGTTCTTCTTTTAGGATGATGTTTCTGTTCTTTAAGTATATAGTAACTATGCAACAAAATGGTTAGGCAACTTGCAAAAAAAAAGAGATTTTGTCCATAACAACTGACCATAATTTAGTATAGTATTTCTTTCGGGATGATGTTTCTGCTGTTTAAGTATATAGTAACTATGCAGCAGAATGATTGGCAGTTTAAAAAGAATTGAGCTTTTGTCTATACTTGCTGTCCAAATCTTGAAACTAACTGTGTAAAAACATTATTATCTATGTGAATTTGTTTCTATTATGAATTGTTCTGTTTTTTTAACTTTATGTTTAGAGTAACACTTGGCTTTGTACTAAATTTTTTTTTATGATTTTGTGGTTAAATATGAATTCACAGAGAACAACAGAAAGATAACCATCTATTACTTTTGGCAATCAAGTACTGCACATTTCCAAACCGTTCAGCAAAAGTATATGGTATGGTTTATCAAAAGTTTCTCTTTAAATGTTTCAGGAATTCCCCTGGACAAAGTTAGCTTCTCTGAACTTCATTGTTACTAACTATTTTGATTTTTGGTGCTGCTTAAAATAAAAGATACTACTGCAAAAAGGAGTTTCTAATATATTTATATATGCACAACTTATTTTCTTTAATTTATAATCATCCTTAGTTCGTAAGTATTGCTCTTGATCAGTTTTAAAGTGTTAAAATAAAACTTTACATACCTTCAAATATAACTTTTTTATTTATTCCAGTAACTTCCAAGTTTATGGTTTTTGTTTTTATGAGAACAAAGGATGAGTATCTCCAAATATAAGAAATTGTTAAAATTGAGAAGCTTTATGATCACAAACATGTAGAATCAATATAATTTTTCTAGAACTTGCCCCAAATGTCTATGGAGGCGAAATTTCAGACAACATTGATTTTTAAATTAGGCTTTCGTTGTTTAATGTTTTAGCCTCTTTATTCCGAAAAGAAAAAAAAGTGTACATATATTTTCTTTTAGCACCCAAATTTGAGCCTTCAATTTCATTGATACACCATCAATGTGGAGAAAAGTAAGAAAGAACACAAGTAATATTCTCTTCAATTTCATTGATACACCATCAATGTGGAGAAAAGTAAGAAAGAACACAAGTAATATTCTTACTCTTTCCAGCTATCTATAAATGAGTAGAAATGGTTATCAAAATAAGGGATGAAAAAAAGAAGAAGGAAAGAATGGACGTTCTGAAAAAGTGTGCTTCATGTATATATGAATGTCTCATACAAAAATACAAAAAACAAAAGTGAAGAATATGTATATATGCTTGTGAAATAAATTCTTGGTTGAAAAAATAATTAACTCTAATGATAAAGTTGGAAAGAACAAGTCACTATAAATATATCATTTACCCTACCAGCATTAAGCCAAATATTACAAGACAAAAAAAGTCCTAAAAAGGTTTTAGAAATTAGTGTTGATCTTATATTAGCAGAGAATGAGATGAAGGGCAAGCTTAAGGATAAATTTGAGAAACTCAAAAGTTGTGATCATAAAGTTATCAATCTCAAAAGGTTCATTAGGAATACGGGATGCAAAATTTATTTTGCCAAATAAAAGCTGAAGCATAAACAAGGTAAAGATTTGGTGAACTTGAAAAAGTTATTGGCGTTAAACTTTATGTGAATTTTATTTTTTTAATTTTCTACTTTACAAGAAACAATAATTGCTAATAAAGTTATTCTCCTAAAGGACGAGCAATGGTTCAAGTATGGGGGAATTTGATGAATATAAAATATTTACTTATTATATACTTTTAATATCCTAATTTAAATAATATACTTAAAATATATTTCAAATTTTGCATCTTTCTAACTATTTTTGCAGAAAATAGAAGAAGGGGGAGGAGGAGGAGAGAAGAAGAAGGAATTATAAATAACAGAAGAAAAAGACGGAATGCTCGATGAAAGTCTGTTATGGCAAGCATAAGAATTGAAATGGCAAGATGGAAGCATATAATTGAAGTTTCGATGTGTCCAAACCTCCATCCTTAGACGTATCCAAACTCCTATCTTAGACATATCCAAACTCATATCTTTAGACGTGTCCAAACTCCTAGTCTTAGACACATGTCACGAACCAAAATTTTTCACCTTCAGAATCGTGATGGCGCCTAACATTTCACTTGCTAGGCAAGCCAACGTTAAAATAATCTTAACTATTTTAAAGCAAATTTAATTAAATAGAAGTCAAATTACTGAAATAAAGTGTGAAAGACCATAAATATCGAATTATCAAAATACATCCCTGAATATGGTGTCACAAGTGCATGAACTACTAGGATAATACAAATAAAAGTCTGAATAAAATTCAAGTTGTTTGAAAGATAATACACAGCTAAGATAAGATAGAAGGGGACTTCAGAACTGCAGACGTTGTGCAGTTATACCTCGAGTTTTCTCTGGGTAGTTAAATCTGAGTAAGTCTATAGTACGCCGCTGGGACCAACTCCTAAATCTGCACAAGAAGTGCAAAGTGTAGTATGAGTACAACCGAGCCCATGTACTCTGTAAGTGTCGAGCCTAACCTCGACGAAGTAGTGACGAGGCTATGACAGGACACGTACGTAAATAACCTGCACAAGTATATACAAATACGAAGCAACAATAAAATAAAAAATAACACTTTATAAATTTGGGAGGGAACGTGCGAAGGGGGTTGATATAATAATTTCAGCAGGAGAATTATCACTTAGCAGCCAAATAATTCCTCAACAATAAAATGAGCAACTGATGATATGAAAATGGCACGGCACCACCCTTCGTTCTTTTACTCTCATTTGGCACGGCATCACCCTTCGTGCTTTTACACTCTTTGAAAATGACACGGCATTACCCTTCGTGCTTTTACATTCACAAATGGTACGGCAACACCCTTCGTGCTTTTACACTCTTCCTTACCATGACGATGATATTATAAATAATAAAAATGGCACGACATCACCCTTCGTGCTTTTACACTCTTCCTTACCATAAAAATAATAATATAAATTTGGAAGAGTATTTAAATACGATGATATGCACTTATCAATCAATTCAATACCATAATACGGCCTTCACCTTCCAAAATATTCAACAATAATTAAATGAATAATAATTTCACGAATAATGATCAAATAATCAATAATAAACTTAAGCGTGAATATCTTAATTAAATAGGCAATTGTTCACAATGAACAAATTTTACCCGCATGCTTTGACTCAATCACAATGCATAAGTACTCGTCACCTCACATATACGTTGTACCCGCACATTAAATCACGTAGCAAATAGACAAATAAGTCTTACTCTGTCAAGTCAAGGTTAACCACGACACTTACCTTACTTTGCAACCAAATTCAAGAATCCAATAAACCCTTGCCTCGCGAATTCGCGTCCAAAATCCTCAAATCTAGTCATAAACAATTCAATATACTCAATACAAATCGTAGGAATTAATTCCATATGAATTTACTAATTTTTCGGATTAAAATCCGAAATTTATCTCAAAAATATCACTGGGGCCCACGTCTCGAATCTCAGAAAAACTTACGAAATTCGAACACCAGTTCTGAGACGAGTCCAACCATACAAAAATTACCAAATTCCGATGTCAAATGGACCTTCAAATCTTAATTTATCGTTTTTGGAAAGTTTTACAAAAATTTTAATTTCTTCCATCTAAATCCGAAATAAATGATGAATATAGACATGGATTTATGAAATATAATTACTTATGGTTATAGAACACTTACCCAATTCAAAATCGTAAAAAATCCCTTTGAAATCGCCTAAATCCGTGCTTGAAATGTCTAAAAATGAGAAAAATCTCAGACTCTTCGATTTATACACTGCCCGGGGATTTTTGCTTTTGCGGTGGACTTGACCGCGCCTGCGGTCTCGCTTCTGCGGAAGCAAATGCGCATCTGCGCTGACATCCGCTTCTGCGATCGAAGGGTCCGCTTCTGCGGACGCGTGGGTGCGTTTGAGGTCTCGCACCTGCGGCTCTTTGCCTAGCTTGCCCAGGCCGCTTCTGCAAGGGATTACTCACTTCTGCGGAGCCGCTTCTGCGGCCAAGGCTTCGCAGAAGCGAAGGCACCAGAAGAAGCAAAATTCCAGATTTTGCTTAAGTCCAATTTTTGTTCCGATTTCGATTCGAATCACATTCGGGGTACTCGGGACCCCGTCCGAATATACCAACAAGTCCCATAATGTAATACGGACTTACTCGGGGTCTCATATCATGTCAAACAATGCTGAAATTACAATTCACACCTTGATTCGAACTTTTGAGTTTTAAACTTTTCAATTTACAAAACTTGTGCCGAAACATGTTAAATGAATCCGGAATGACTTCAAATTTGGCACACAAGTCATAAATGGCATAACAGAGCTATTCTAATTTTCAGAATCGGATTCTGGCCCCGATATCAAAAAGTCAACTCTGTGGTCAAACTTGAAAATCTTTAGCCTTTAAATTTCTAGTTTCCGTTAAATGGCCATAACTTGAGCTAGGGACCTCCAAATTAAATTTCGGGCATACGCCCAAGTCTCAAATCACGAGACAGACCTACCGGAACTGTTAAAATACTGATCCGAGTCCGTTTGCTAATAATGTTTACCAAAGTCAACTTAATTGAGTTTTAAAACTCTATTTCACATTTTAATCAATTTTTCACATAAAACTTTCTGAAAAATTATACGGATTGTGCACGCAAATTGAGGAATGATGAATAGTTCTATTTGAGGTCTCAGAATACATAAAGAATTATTAAATTTAAAGATGACCTTTTGGTTCATCACATATTCCACCTCTAAAACAAACGTTCGTCCACGAACAGAATTAGAAAAGTACCTGTGTTGGTAAAAAGGTGTGGATATTTACTCCGTATGTACGACTCGGACTCCCAGGTAGTCATCTCAATTGATTGACCTCTCCATTGCACCCGAACTGAAGGATAACTCTTAGATCTCAATTGTCGGACCAGCCGAGCTAGAATAGCTACCGGCTCCTCTTCGTAAGTCAAATCCTTGTCCAATTGTATTGAGTTGAAATCTAACACATGGGACGAATCACCATGATATTTCCGGAGTATAGACACATGGAACACTGGATAAACCGCTGATAAACTAGGTGGTAATGCAAGCTTGTAGGCTACTTCGCCCACCCTTTCAAGAATTTCGAAGAGTCCTATATACCTAGGGCTCAACTTTCCCTTCTTTCCAAACCTCATTACACCTTTCATAGGTGAAACCCGGAGCAATACTCTTTCTCCAACCATGAATGCAATATCACGAATCTTACGGTTGGAATAACGCTTTTGCCTAGACCGAGCTGTGCGAAGTCGATCCTGAATAATTTTGACCTTATCCAAGGCATCCTATACCAAATCGGTACCCAACAACCGAGCCTCTCCCTGTTCAAACTAGCCAACTGGCGAACGACATCGCCTCCCATACAATGCTTCATACGAGGAGCTCGACTGGTAGCTATTATTATAGGCAAACTCCGCAAGTGGCAAGAACTAATCCCAAGAATCTTCAAAGTTTATAACACAACTGCGAAGCATATATTCCAATATCTGAATAGTGCGCTTTGACGGTCCGTCTGTCTGTGGATGAAATGTGGTACTCAACTCAACCCGCGTGCCTAACTCACGTTGTACAACCCTCCAGAAGTGTGAGGTAAACTGTGTACCTCGATCTGAAATAATAGACACGGGCACACCGTGAGGCGGACAATCTCACGAATGTAAATTTCAGCTAACTACTCTGAAGAATAGGTAACTAACACTGGAATGAAATGGGCTGACTTGGTCAACCTGTCCACAATGACCCAAACTGCGTCGAATTTTCTCTGAGTCCATGGGAGCCCAATAACAAAATCCATAGCGATACGCTCCTACTTCTACTAAGGAATTTCTAACTTCTGAAGCAAACCGCCAGGTCTCTGATGCTCGTATTTAACTTTCTTAAAATTCAGACATCGAGCTACATATGCAACTATATCCTTCTTCATTCTCCTCCACCAATAATATTGCCGCAAATCTTGATACATTTTGGTGGCACCTGGATGAATAGAATACCTGGAACTGTAGGCCTCTTCCAGAATTAATTCATGAAGCCCATCCACATTAGGCACACAAATATGACCCTGCATTTGCAGAACTCCATCTTCCCCCACAACAACCTGTTTGGCATCACTGTGCTGCACCTTGTCCTTAAGGACAAGTAAATGAGGATCATCATACTGCCGCTCTCTCATATAAAGAAGACTGAGCAACTGTTCAAGCTAGAACCCGACTAGGCTCTGAAACATCTAACCTTACGAACTGATTAGCCAAAGTCTGGACATCTGCAGCTAACGGTCTCTCACCAACCGGAATATCAGCAAGGCTGCCCATACTCATAGCCTTTCTACTCAAAGCATCGGCCACCACATTAGCCTTTCCGGAGTGATACAAAATGGTGATATCATAGTCTTTCAATAACTCCAACCATCTTCTCTGCCTCAAATTAAGATCTTTTTGTTTGAACAGATACTGAAGGCTACAATGATCAGTAAATACCTCACACGAGACACCGTAGAGGTAATGCCTCCAAATATTCAACGCATGAACAATGGCTGCCAATTCTAAGTCATGAACAGGATAATTATTCTCGTGAACTTTCAACTGCCGCGATACATATGCAATCACCCTGCTATCTTGCATCAATACTGCACCAAGCCCAACGCGAGATGCATAATAATACACCATATAAGATCCTGAACATGTAGGTAATACCAACACTGGCGTCGTAGTCAAAGCAGTCTTGAGCTTCTGAAAGCTCAACTCACACTCATCTGACCATCCAAATGGAACACCTTTCTGGGTCAGTCTGGTCAATGGGCTTGCTATAGATGAAAACCCCTCCACGAACCGACGATAATAACCTGCCAAACCCAGGAAACTCCGGATCTCGATAACTGAAGTAGGTCTAGGCCAATTTTGAACATCCTCAATCTTCTTAGGATCCACTTTTATACCTTCTGCTGATACAACATGCCCCAAAAAGGAAACTGAGTCTAACCAAAATTCACATTTTGAAAATTTGGCATATAACTGATTATTATTCAAAGTCTGAAGCACACTCCAAAGATGTTGCTCATTCTCCTCTCGATTGCTGGAGTAAATTAATATATCATCAATGAATACAACCACAAAACAATCCAAATAGGGCTTGAACACCGATTCATCAAATCCATAAATGTTGTTGGGGCATTTGTTAGCCCAAATGACATCACTAGGAATTTGTAATGCCCATACCGAGTCTGAAAAGCTGTCTTAGGGACATCAGATGCCCTAATCTTCAACTGATGGTAATCAGACCTCAAGTCGATCTTTGAAAACACCTTGGCAACCTGAAGCTGATTGAATAAGTCATCAATTCTTGGCAGTGGATACTTGTTCTTGATAGTAGCCTTGTTCAACTACCGATAATCTATACACATTCTCATTGAACCATCTTTCTTCTTTACAAATAACACTGGTACACCCAGGGCGAGACACTAGGCCTAATAAACCCTTGATCAAGCAAGTCTTGTAACTGCTCCTTCAGTTTTTTCAGTTCTGGCAGGGCCATATGGTATGGTGGAATAAAAATGAGCTGAGTGCCCAGAGCCAAATCAATACAGAAGTCTATATCTCTGTCGGGTGGCATCCCCAGCAAATCTGTAGGAAATATCTCTGGAAATTCACGAGCAACTGGTACTGAGTCCATAGAAGGAACATCCGCACTAGGATCACGAATATAAGCCAAATAGGCTAGACACCCCTTCTTGACCATACGTCGAGCCTTCATATAAGAAATAACCCTGCTGGTAGAATAATCAGGAGTTCCTTTCCACTCTAATCGAGGTAACCCCGGTATGGCTAGGGTCACCGTCTTAGCATGATAATCTAATATAGCAGAATAAGATAACAGCCAATCCATACCCAAGATGACATCAAAATCTACCATATCGAGAAACAGAAGATCCACACTAGTCTCAAGACTCTCAATAGTAACCACACACAAACGATAGACATGATCTACCATGATAGAATCTCCTACCGTAGTGGACACACACACATGAGCACTCAGAGAATCACGAGGCATCACCATATATGAAGCAAAATAAGAGGACACATAGGAATAAGTAGATCCTGGATCAAATAGAACTGAAGCATCTCTATGGCAAACTGGAACAATACCTATAATCACGACATCGGATGATTCGGCCTCAAGCCTAGCTGGAAAAGTATAAAATCAGGGTTGGGCCCCACCACTCTGAACTGCATCCCTGGGACGGCCTCTAACTGGCTGGCCTCCACCTCTAACGGCCTGACCTCTACCTCTAATGGTCTGACCTCCAACCCTAGCTGCCTGACCCCTACCTCTAGCTGGTTGAGCATGAGGTGAAGCAAACGGTGCTAGAATCATAGCACGAGAACCCTGCTGCTGCATGCTGCCCTGAGACCTGGGGCAGAATCTAGCAATGTGTCTCGGATCACAACAAGTATAACAGGACCTCAGCTGCTGTGACTGCTGACCCTGAAGTTGTCCATGTCGACCTGAGTAACCACCCTGAAAACTCTGGATCGGAGGTGCACTGATAGGAGCTCGTGGTGCACTGTAGGATGCGTGGAGTGCTGAATGAAACGGCCTGGGAGGATGACCCCTACCAAAATTATCCCTGCCTCCAGATGAGGCACAACTGAACCCACCGAACTGACGAGGCCTCTTATCAGACCCCTTCCCTCTTTCTTGTGCAAGAACCATCTCGATTCTCCTAGCAACATTAGCAGCCGCTTGAAAGGAAATCTCACTTCCGGTCTCCTTGGCCATCTGAAGCCTGATAGGGTGAGTAAGTCCCTCAATAAATCTCCTCACTCTCTCTCCCTCAGTAGGAAGTAAAAGGAGAACATGACTGGCAAGATCCACAAAACGGGTCTCGTACTTAGTAACAGTCATACTGCCCTGCTGGAGACGCTCAAACTGCCTGCGAAAATCCTCTCTCAATGTGATAGGGAGGAACTTCTCTAGAAATAGCCGTGAGAAATTCTCCCAAGTCAGCGTAGGCGACCCAGCTGGTCTGGTCAACATAAAATCTCCCCACCACCTCTTGGCGGAACCTGTCATCTGAAATACAGCAAAATCGACCCCATTGGTTTTAACTATACCCATGTTCCGCAACACCTCATGGCAGCGGTCAAGATAATCTTGTGGGTCCTCAGAAGGTGTAACACTAAAGTGAACTGAAAAGAGCTTAGTAAATTTTTCCAGTCTCAATAAGGCCTCAGAAGACATGGCGGGCCTATCACCAGCCTGTGCCATAATAACTAGCTGAACTACCCTAACTGGTGGGGCTGCTGGAGCCTGTTACTGGGGAGCCATATGCTCCGGAGCGGGAGTAGTGGGGGGTTTGTGCTCCCCCCCTCCCCAGCCTGTGAGACGGTTGGTGCCACTAGAAACATACCATTCTGGGCCATGCCCTCCATAAGACTCACCAAACGGACTAGGGCATCCTGAAGCACTGGAGTAGCTATGAATCCTTCCGGGACCTGAACTGGTCCAACTGGTACAGTCTGAACTGGAACCTCCTCCTGAAGATCCACTTGAGGTTCTACAACAGGTGATGCTGCTCGAGCTCTAAGCTGAGCTCTACCTCTGCCTCTGCCTCTGCCTCGGCCTCTAGCACAACCTCGGCCTCGACCTCCACCCCTGGTCGTAGTTGCCACCGGGGGCTCTGGTCCCTGTCCATCGGTAGATGTATTATGTGTTCTCACCATCTCCGAGAGAATAAGAATAGAATAGTTCAATCATCGATAATAGAATAAGATCGCACGACAGATTAAGAAAGAAGTGATATTGTTCCTAAACTTCATAGCCTCTGAAAGATAAGTACAGATGTCTCTGTACCGATCCTTCAGACTCTACTAAGTTTGCTCGTGACTCGTAAGACCTAAGTAACCTAGTGCTCGGATACCAACTGTCACGACCCGAAATTTCCCACCTTCAGGATCGTGATGGCGCCTAACATTTCACTTGCTAGATAAGCCAATGTTAAAATAATCTTAACTATTTTAAGCAAATTTAATTAAATAGAAGTTAAATTACTGAAATAAAGTGCGGAAGACCATAAATACCGAATTATCAAAATACATCCCCGAATCTGGTGTCACAAGTGCACGAGCTACTAGGATAATACAAATAAAGATCTGAATAAAATTTAAATTGTTTGAAAGATAATACACAACTAAGATGAGATAGAAGGGGACTTCAGAACTGCAGACGCTGTGCAGTTATACCTCAAGTCTCCTCTGGGTAGTTGAATCCGAGCAAGTCTATGCTACGCCACTGGGACCAACTCCTAAATCTGCACAAGAAGTGCAGAGTGTAGTATGAGTACAACCGACCCCATGTACTCTGTAAGTGTCGAGCCTAACCTCGACGAAGTAGTGACGAAGCTATGACTGGACACGTACGTAAACAACCTGCACAAGTATATACAAATACGAAGCAACAATAAAACAATAAATAACACTTTATAAATTTGGGAGGAAACATGTGAAGGGAGTTGATATAATAATTTCAGCAGGAGAATTATCACTTAGCAGCCAAATAATTTCTCAACAATAAAATGAGCAACTGATGATATGAAAATGGTACGGCACCAACCTTCGTGCTTTTACTCTCATTTGGCACGGCATCACCCTTTGTGCTTTTATACTCTCTGAAAATGACACGGCATCACCCTTCGTGCTTTTACACTCATAAATGGCACGGTAACACCCTTCGTGCTTTTATACTCTACCTTACCATGAAAATGATATTATAAATAATAAAAATGGCACGACATCACCCTTCGTGCTTTTACACTCTTCATTACCATGAAAATAATAATATAAATTTGGAAGAGTATTTAAATGCGGGGATATGTACTTATCAATCAATTCAATACCATAATACCGACTTCACCTTCCAAAATATTCGACAATAATTAAATGAATAACAATTTCACGAATAATGATCAAATAATCAATAATAAACTTAAGTAGGAATATCTTAATTAAATAGGCACTTATTCACAATAAACAAATTTCACCCACATGCTTTGACTCAACCATAACGCATAAGTACTCGTCACCTCACATATACGTTGTACTCGCACATTAAATCACGTAGCAAATAGATAAATAAGTCATACTCCCTCAAGTCAAGGTTAATCACGACACTTACCTCGATTTGCAACCAAATTCAAGAATTCAATAAACCCTTGCCTCGCGAATTCGTGTCTGAAATCCTCAAATCTATTCATAAACAATTCAATATACTCAATACAAATCGTAGGAATTAATCCATATGAATTTATTAATTTTTCGGATTAAAATTTGAAATTCATCTCAAAAATCATCAGTGGCCCCACATCTTGAATCTCGGAAAAACTTACGAAATCCAAACACCCATTCCGAAACGAGTCCAACCATACAAAAATTACCAAATTCTGATGTCAAATGGACCTTCAAATCTTAATTTTTTATTTTTGGAAAGTTTTACAAAAATTCCAATTTCTTCCATCTAAATTCAAAATAAATGATGAATATATGCATGGATTTATGAAATATAATCAATTTTGGTTATAGAACACTTACCCAATTCAAAATCGTGAAAACCCCCTTTGAAATAGCCTAAATCCGTGCTTGAAATGTCTAAAAATGAGAAAAATCTCGGACTCTTCGATTTATGCACTGCCAAGGGATTTTTGCTTCTCCGGTGGACTTGACCGTGCCTACGGTCTCGCTTCTGCGGAAGCAAATGCGCATCTGCGCTGACATCCGCTTCTGCGGACGCGCGGGTGCGTTCGAGGTCCCGCACCTGCGGCTCTTTGCCCAGCTTGCCCAGGCCTATTCTGCGAGGGATTAGTCGCTTCTGCGGAGCCTCTTCTGCGGCCAAGGCTTCGCAAAAGCGAAGGCACCAGAAGCAGCACAATTCCAGATTTTGCTTAAGTCCAATTTTTTTTTCGATTTCAATTCGAATCACACTCGGGGTACTCGGGACCCCGTCCGAATATACCAACAAGTCCCATAACATAATACGGACTTACTCGGGGTCTCATATCATTTCAAAATACGCTGAAATTACAATTCACATCTTGATTCGAACTTTTGAGTTTCAAACTTTTCAATGTACAAAACTTGTGCCGGAACATGTTAAATGAATCCGAAACGGCTTCAAATTTGGCACACAAGTCATAAATGGCATAACAGAGCTATACCAATTTTCAGAATCGGATTCCGGCCTCGATATAAAAAAGTCAACTCCGTGGTCAAATTTGAAAATCTTTAGCCTTTAAATTTCTAGTTTCCGTTAAATGGCCATAACTTGAGCTAGGGACCTCCAAATTAAATTTCGGGCATACGCCCAAGTCCCAAATTACGAGACGGACCTACCAAAACTGTCCAAATACTGATCCGAGTCTGTTTGCTTAAAATATTGACCAAAGTCAACTTAATTGAGTTTTAAGACTCTATTTCACATTTTAATCAATTTTTCACATAAAAACTTTCCAAAAAATTATACGGACTTCGCACGTAAATCGAAGAATGATGAATAGTGCTATTTGAGGTCTCAGAATACAGAAAGAATTATTAAATTTAAAGATGATCTTTTGGGTCATCACAACACATCTAAGCATTTAATACTTGCAAGTTTTTTCTATAAATATAATGCAAATTTGGCATCGGAAGAGAAAACGAGACGTACCAAGAGAACCACTTTTCACTAAACTTTGGTCTTAACTTCTTTCTTTAACTATTTCATTTTTTTCTTGTAAGTTTTTGGATTGTCTAGCAATATTGGTAACATTCTAGAATTCCTTTTCATTGTGAGATTTAAATATTCCATAATGGAGTAATCTCATTTGTTGGGATAGTTGATGAAGCTTGATAAATATTTTTCTAAAATTATTTCAGTTTTAATACATCGTTGGCTTGAAACTTTCTTTTTACATCTCATATTGTGATGAAATAGTGATTTCTAATTAAGCATTATTATCACTTATATATATTTTCTTTAAGTTATTCTTATATTAATTTTGTAATTCTCGCGGAGCAAAATCAATACTCCCTCCGTTTCAATTTATGCGAACTCATTTGACTGGGCACGGAATTTAAGAAAAGAGAGAAGACTTTTGAACTTGTGTAAAATGAGGTACATATAGTTTGTGTGGCTATAAATCATTGCATAAAGGTAAATTATTTTCAAATAGGGAAATAGGTCATTTTTTTGGGGCACGAACTAAAAAGAAAATAAGTTCACATAAATTGAAACGAAGGAAGCATATAATAATCAATGAATAAAATAGTAGAGTGAGAATAATTTTTGTAAAACTATTATTTCAAATCTGTAATCTCGTTTGTCTCAGTTTTAATTCTCACGGAGGAATTATTACATGCAAGATTCCTGATTTTTAGTAAAAATATTCTCACAAAGTTTTTACTACCTTTAAGCACAATTCATGCAAGAAAATATTTCGGTTTGAACGTCACTAGTTTTAACTCAATTAATTATATAACCTCAAGGAGTGTTGTTAATTGACTATTTCTTTGTGAGCAAAATATAATTGCATTAGCAATAAGCAATTTTTTTTTTTTTTAGAGAAATACATGTAAAAATTGAGATTTTATTGTAATAGTATTATCAAGTGAATTCAACGATTTCAAACTCTTTTTAAATTGTAAATCTTTCGGAAGTTGTTTGTTATTCTTTTAAGTAATTAACAAGTTTTAAACGTTACTCACCTTTCATCAATTTGGTTCTCTCAAATAGTAGTAAAAATATTAAAAGTCTGTAGCCTAGATTAACCAATCTCTATGGGACAATATCATAAACTATATTAGAATTTGACTGAGTATGAGCTGAACAATCCTATGCACATTAGTCTCGTCAGTGATGAAAGTAGAACGCATGCAGAAGAATAATCAATAAACATTCAAGATGATCTGATGTCAAGAAGCCGAGAACAACCTTTCAGCCAGTCCGTAATTTGTTAAGTAATAGTAGCCGGTTGAAATATTGGGTTTTCTAATTTATTACTATTGCCTTCCTTCTAGAGTTCCCAAATTGAAAAAATGACCCGCTTCTTTATATTTTTCACTTTCTTTGAACTCCAGCAAAAGCTGAAACTAGAATTATATGTTTGTGTCTTGTTTGAGCTCCAATAATTTTTCTTGGAGTTCCAGTATTTTATGCTAGAATTTAAACTTCTAAAAGTTTGAGCTCCAAGATGCTGGAATTCACATATAAAGTGTCTTGTTTGAGGTCCAATATTTGTTCTTGGAGCTCCAACACAAAATTATGGAATATAACTTCTAAAAGCTCAAACTCTAACATATCCACGCTATTTGACGATAGAATTAGTGCTCTCCAACCAATGCAATCATATAAAATTGAATGAAGATATAGTTTCCATTAAAATTGCAGCCAAACCGTCAACGTTCAAGGCCAAGTGAGACTGTGTAAGGCATTTCAAAACAATTTGTGCTAGTTTTCCACTTTCACTTACCATTCAGGCATTCACCAACGTACTAAACTTTCAAGAGTATTAAAAATCGAACTTATTGATGTTTTGAAGATAAAAAGCCCCATATCAATTTGCAGAAGAAGGATGAGGAAGAGGTTGTCCTTGAGAGAAAAGAGAAAGGTCACGGTTCGAGTTTGAGTTAAGGATTTCGGATACTACGATGTTCTCATTCTTATGTGTCTGAATGTGTAGACATTTTATCTACACGTGTCAACATCACACGGCTAAAGATCTATCATTGAAGAATAAATCTCGGTCATTTGATTTACAAGAAAGAAGCTGAGCTAGCAAATAATAAGAAGCTTCCTACATGTGATGAGCACATGTATATACATAAAAGAGAATAAAATCTGTTTAGAGGTTATACAAGTAGGTAATAGAAATAGTAAAAGTGTATAGGAATATTCTTTTACATTTATTTAGTTACAGAAATTACTTGTATAAAGAGGGATCTGATCAGTGAATACAATCAGAGATAATTTCCACAATTTCATTCTATCTTTCTTTCATGGTATCAGAGCAATAATAGCTCGATCCATTCACAACTTTCTCTCAAAATTCAATCATTATCCTTCTTCCCTTCATATCTGTTCTTTAGCAATGACATGAACACAAGCATCACCCACTCTTACTGTCACTGGATCTACCAGCAGCGGAAGCACACCTAATTCCAATCACCCTTACTATTTACACTCTTCTGATGCTCCAGGGATGACACTGGTTAGCACACCATTTAATGGAAGAGATTCCCAAGCTCGAGAAGATATGTGCTAATTACAATTTCAGCCAAGAAACAAACTTAGCTTCATCAATGGAACTTGTGTTAAGCCGGCTTTAGATGCTATTGAATATCCGCAATGGAGTAGGTGCAACGATATGGTGACCTCTTGGTTACTGAATTCACTCACCAAGGAAATATGAGATAGTGTGATCTAATCTAGATTGCAAAGGACTTCTAGAGCAGTCTTGAGCAAAGGTTTGGGCAATCAAGTGGAGCAAAGCTCTATCACCGGCAGAAGGAGATCTCAAAATTAGTTTAGGGAAATAGCAGAATAGTTATGATGACCCAAAATGTCATCTTATATTTTAGAACTCAAATTTGCACTCTTAAGCCTTAAAAATCTCATTTTTATCCTTCTCGATTTACGTGCGCAGTCCCGGCAGTTTTCCGAAAAGCTTTTATGTTGAAAATTGATGAAAATAAGAATTTATGCCTTAAAAGTTAATTTTAGATGACATCAATCAACATTTTTGGTAAACGAGCCCGGATCCATACTTTGACGGTACCGGTAAGTCCGTATCAAATTATGGGATTTGGGCGTATGTCCAGAATCGAATTCGGAGGTCCCTAGCTTGAGTTATAATTTTTTGATGAAAATTAAAAGTTTAGAAATTAATTATTTTTAAGAATTGATTGATATTTGGCATTGTTAGTATCGGATCCGTATTTTAGTTCCGGAGCCCGGTACAGGTTCAATATGATATTTAAGACCTGTCTGTGAAATTTGGTGAGAAACGGAGTTGATTTGACGTTATTCGGACCTCCAGTTGAGAAATTAGAAATTTTAAAGTGTTCTTGAGAATTTCATTTGATTTGGTGCTAAATTTAGAGTTCTAGGTGTTATTTTGGCGATTTGATCGTGCGAGCAGGTCCATATGATATTTTTAGACTTGTGTGTATGTTTGGTTTGGAGCCCCGAGGGCTCGGGTGATTTCGGTTAGGCCAAGTGGATGTTTTGGACTTTGGAAATCTATTTTTTTTCTGCAGAGTCTGGGTTCTGGCATGTCCTTCTTCGCGTTCGCGAAGGTCCTCTAGCGAACGCGAAGAGTAAACTAGGCAGCTGAAGTTTTCTTCTTCGCGAACGCGAAGCGATGGGGGAGTTACCCTTCGCGAACGCGACCAGCTCCTCGCGAACGCGTAGTGTTAGGCACACCTGGGGAGGGTTGGTCGTTCTTTCATCGCGAACGCGAGCAATGCCTCGCGAACGCGATAGTGGCCTTGCGAACGCGATGCACACTGTCGCCCAACACTTAACAGAATCCAAAAATGGGATTTTAGCCAAAAATTCATTTTTCTCAAAAACAAACGGTGAGAGGCGATTTTTCAAGAACTATTTCTTCCCCAAATTGTTGGTAAGTGATTCTAAACCATTTTCTTTCAATTACCCATTACATTTCTTGAATTTTCAACCTAAAATCTAGAGTTTTCATGGTAGAATTAAGGGTTAAGGTAGAAACTAGGGATTTTGGGAATTTGGCGATTTAGACCTCAATTTGAGGTTGGATTCCAAAATCAATTATATATTCGGGCTCGGGGATGAATGGGTAAATAAATTTTGGTCCGAACCTCGGGTTTTGACCAAGCGGGCCTTGGGGTCGATTTTACGACTTTTTGGAGGAAAATTTGGGAAATTTAATTTATGCAATATAATTGATTCCTTTAGAAATATTTGATATTATTGAGTCATTTTTGAATAGATACGAGTGGTTTGGAAGTGAATTCCAAAGGAAAAGTTGTGATTGAGAATTAAGGCCTTCGGAACGAGGTAAGTGTTATTCTAACCCTGACTTGAGGGAATTAGGCTGAGGTCGTGCTAGAGGCCGAGGCAGGGGCAGGGCTCAGCCTAGGGCCCGAACAGCAGCCCCAACAGTGGAGCCTCAGATAGAACTTGAGGAGGAGGTTCCAGCCCAGACTGTTCCTGCCGGACCAGCTCAGGTTCCGGAGGGGTTCATTGTTACCCCAGTACTTCAGGGCGCTTTGGTCCGTTTGGTAGGCCTTATGGAGAGTGTGGCCCAGACTAGCGCATTTCCCATGGCACCAGCAGTCTCTCAGGCTAGAGGAGGAGCCCAGACTCCCACCACTCCCGCTTTGGAGCAGATAGCTCCCCAGTATCAGGCTCCAGTAGCTCAGCCAGTCGAATTAGTTCACCCGATTATTGCGGCATAGGTCGGAGATGGGCCAGCTATGTCTTCTGAGGCTTTATGGAGATTGGACAGGTTTACTAAGCTCTTTCCTGTTCACTTCAGTTATTCTCCTTCAGAGGATTCCCAGGAGTATCTTGATAGTTGTCACGAGGTTCTACGGAACATGGGTATAGTGGAGACCAATGGGGTCGATTTTGATGCATTTCAGATGACTGGTTCTGCTAAGAAATGGTGGAGAGATTACTTGTTGACCAGACCAGCTGGGTCGCCTGCTCTTACTTGGGACCAGTTCTCTCAGCTCTTCATAGAGAAGTTTCTGCCTATCGCATTGAGAGAGGAGCGTCGCTGTCAGTTTGAGCATCTCCAGTAGGGCAGTATGACTGTTACTCAGTATGAGACCCGTTTTGTGGATTTGGCCCGTCATGCTATTCTTCTGCTTCCCACCGAGAGAGAGGGTGAGGAGGTTTATTGATGGACTTGCTCAGCCTATCAGATTGCAGATGGCTAAGGAGACTAGGAGTGAGATTTCTTTTCTGGCGGTTGCTAATGTCGCTAGACGAGTCGAAATGGTTCTTACTTATGGAGGTCAGGGGTCTGACAAGAGACCTCGTCATTCCGATGAGTTCAGCGGTGCCTCATCTAGAGGCATGAGTACTTTTGGTAGAGGCCATCCTCCCAGGCTATTTCATTCAGCGCTCCAGGCATCCCACGGTGCCTCAGGTGGTCGTGGCCCTCTGATGTATTATTTCGACCAGCTAGCCTACAGTGCACCACCAGCTCCTATTAGTGCACCTCCACTCCAGAGTTATCAAGGTGGTTATTCAGGTCGACAGGGTCAGTTTCAGGGTCAGCAGTCACAGCAGCCAAGGTTATGTTATACTTGTGGTGATCCGAAGCACATTTCTAGATTTTGCTTTCGGGTAATGGGCAGCTCACAGCATCAGAGTTCTCTTGCCATGGTTCTGGCACCAGTTGTTGTATCACCTGCTCAGCCAGCCAGAGGCAGGGGTCAGGCAGCCAGAGTTAGGGGCCAGACAGTTAGAGGTGGAGGTCAGGCCGTTAGAGGTGGAGACCAGCCAGGTAGAGGCCATCCTAGGGATGTAGTTCAGGGTGGCGGGGCCCAGCCCCAGTGTTATGCTTTCCCAGCCAGGCCTGAGGCTGAGTCATCTGACGTTGTTATCACAGGTACTGTTTCAGTTTGCAGTAGAGATGCTTCAGTTCTATTTGATTCGGGATCTACTTACTCCTATGTGTCATCCTATTTTGCTTCCTATTTGGTTGTGCCCCGTGATTCTTTGAGTGCTCCTATGTATGTGTCCACACTAGTGGGAGATGCTATTGTTGTAGATCGTACTTATCGTTCCTGTGTGGTCACCATTGGGAGTCTTGAGACTCGTGAAGATCTTCTATTTCTCGACATGGTTGATTTTGATGTCATACTGGGTATGGATTGGTTGTCACCTTATCATGATATATTAGATTGTCACGCCAAGACGGTGACCTTAGCCTTGTAGGGGTTGCTTCGATTAGAGTGGAGAGGGAATCTTGGCCATTCTGCTAGCAGGGTTATCTCTTATGTGAAGGCTCGGCATATGGTCGAGAAGGGGATGACCCAAAAAGTCATCTTATGTTTTAGAACTTAAATCTGTGCTCTTAAGCCTTAAAATCTCATTTTTACCCTTCTCGATTTGCGTGCACAGTCCGGGCAGGTTTCCGGAAAGCTTTTATGTTGAAAATTGATGAAAATAAGAGTTTATGCCTAAAACGTTAATTTTAGTTGACTTCGGTCAATATTTTTGGTAAATGGGCCCAGATCCGTACTTTGACTGTCTCGGTAGGTCCGTATCGAATTATGGGACCTAGGCGTATGTCCGGAATCGAATTCGGAGGTCCCTAGCTTGAGTTATGAATTTTTGATGAAAATTAATTATTTTTAAGAATTGATTGATATTTGGCATTGTTAGTATCGGGTCCATAATTTGGTTCCAGAGCCCGCTACAGGTTCAATATGATATTTAAGACTTGTCTATGAAATTTGGTGAGAAATGGAGTTGATTTGACGTGATTCGGACCTCCAGTTGAGAAAATAGAAATTTTAAAGTGTTCTTGAGAATTTCATTTGATTTGGTGCTAAATTTAGAGTTCTAGGTGTTATTTTGGCGATTTGATCGCGTGAGCAGGTCCGTATGATATTTTTAGACTTGTGTGCATGTTTGATTTGGAGCCCCGAGGGCTCGGGTGAGTTTCGTATAGGCCACGGGATGTTTTGGACTTTGGAAATCTGGTTTTTTTCTGCAGAGTCTGGGTTCTGGCATGTCCTTCTTCACGTTCGCGAAGGTCCTCTCGCGAACCCGAAGAGTAAACTGGGTAGCTGAAGTTTTCTTCTTCGCGAACGCGAAGACTTTGTCATGAACGCAAAGCGATGGGGGCGTTAGCCTTCGCGAACGTGACCAGCTCCTCGCGAACGCATAGTGTTAGGCACAACTGGGAGAGGGTTGGTTGTTCCTTCATCGCGAACACGAGCAATGCCTCGCGAACGTGAAGGCCAGGGGGGAGTAACCATCGCGAACGTGAGCAGGATCTCACGAACGTGAAGGCTTGGCAACCAGTACCCTTCGCGAACGCGACAGTGGCCTCGCGAACGTGTTGCACACTGTCGCCCAACACTTAACAGAATCCAAAAACGGGATTTTAGCCAAAAATTCATTTTTCTCAAAAATCAAACGGTGAGAGGCGATTTTTCAAGAACCATTTCTTCCCCAAATTATTGGTAAGTGATTCTAAACCATTTTCTTTCAATTACCCAATACATTTCTTGAATTTTCAACTTAAAATCTAGAGTTTTCATGGTAGAATTAGGGGTTAGGGTAGAAACTAGGGATTTCGAAAATTTGGGGATTTAGACCTCAATTTGAGGTCGGATTCCAAAACCAATTATATATTTGGGCTCGGGGATGAATGGGTAAATGGATTTTGATCCGAACCTCGGGTTTTGACCAAGCGGGCCCGGGGTCGATTTTTTGACTTTTTGGAGGAAAATTTGGAAAATTTAATTTATGCAATATAATTGATTCCTTTAGCAATATTTGATATTATTGAGTCATTTTTGAATAGATACGAGTGGTTTGGAGGTGAATTCCAAAGGAAAAGTTGTGATTGAGAATGAAGTGGCCTTCAGAGCGAGGTAAGTGTTGTGTCTAACCCTGACTTGAGGGAATTAGGAACCTTAGATTACTTGCTAAGTGAAATTCATGTGAGCGGTATATATGTGAGGTGATGAGTACTTATGCGCCGCCAATTTACATGTTTTCCATGTTTCTCTGTTTTTCTTATATTGTCTCTTTCTTATGCCAAATTGCTACGTGTTATACTAGTGTTGTTCAATTTATCGTTCTTATCATGTTTACGGATTTTCTGGTGATAATTGTGTTTTTATTTCAAAGTTGAGATTGATATTATGGAACCAAATGTTGAAGTAAGGTTTGTACTTGTTAATCTATCTCCCTGTTCTTATTTATGCATTGCATTATGGTAAGGGAGAGTGTTAGTGCACGAAGGGTGATGCTGTGCCATATTGTGAGTGTTAATGCATGAAGGGTGATGCCGTGCCATATTGTGAGTGTTAGTGCATGAAGGGTGATGTCGTTCCATACTGTGAGTGTTAATGCACGAAGGGGGATGCCGTGCCATGATATGAGAGTTAATGCATGAAGGGTGATGTCGTGCCGTTTCTATTAATTTTATGGTGAGATTGAGAGTAAAAGCACGAAGGGTGATGCCGTGCATTTTTTTTACTGTATTCACTATTCCTGTTGATTTATGGTATATTGACTGCTCCGGTGATCATTTTGTTGTAGTTCTTTATCTTGTATTCCCCTCAGTATATTCCCCTCCCGACAATTCCTCTTTAGTTCTTCATTTCTGTTATTTGTATATACACTGTTAAATTGTACAGGTTGATTTGTAGGTGCCTTGCCTTAGCCTCGTCACTACTTCGTCGAGGTTAGGCTCGACGCTTACCAGTACATGGGGTCGGTTGTACTGATGCTGCACTCTGTACTTTCTGTACAGATTTTGATACCGGCTCAGGTTGATCGAGATTTTGTTATTGGTCAGTTGTTCGGAGACTCCAGGTAGATCTGTCGGCGTTCACAGACCTTGAAGTCCCCGTCTATCTTTTATGCCCTACTGTTTTCTTTCATTTAGACAGTTGTATTTCTTTCAGACTATTACTTGTAGTAAATTCTAGAATACTTGTAAATTGTGACTTCATATCCGTGTGAAGTAATTAATATAGTTTTATGATATTACGTACTCATTATATTTCATCTTAGTTAATTATTATTAATTACTGAATGGGAATAAGGAATTGGTTTAATAAATCTCTAACGTTGGCTTGCCTAGCAAGTGAAATGTTAGGTGTCATCACGG
Source organism: Nicotiana tabacum (assembly GCF_000715075.1). Lineage (NCBI taxonomy): Eukaryota > Viridiplantae > Streptophyta > Magnoliopsida > Solanales > Solanaceae > Nicotiana > Nicotiana tabacum. The sequence continues at coordinate 136,114,050 of NC_134096.1, read as the reverse complement.
TCCCGTCGTTAAGAAATTTTGAGTCGTGATAATAGTAGGCTATTTCACAACTCTCAAAAGACTGTGGGATGAATTGGATTCTCTTAACTCACATTTGGGATGCACTTGTGATTGTGTATATGATGGAAAGAAGAAAATTGCTTAAGTTCATGGAGGATCAAAGAATTATTCAATTCCTTATGAGATTTAATGATGTTTATGCTCAAGCAAGAGGGAATATACTCATGATGAGTCCACTCCCTAGTATTGATTAGGCTTATTCCCTACTATTGCAAGATGAGAGCCAAAGGGAGATATATATTAGCCCACAATACCCTATTGATGGAGCATCCTTCATGGTGAGAACATAGAACAAGATTCCCCAAAGAAACAATTAGATCCAAAGAAATTGGAATGCACAACAGAAGCAAGGCAACACACAACAGAAATTCAAAGCAAAGAAGACTAGGTACAATCCAAATGTTACTTGCTCTCACATGTTAGAGCAGACTGCTACAGGCTCAATGGATTACCTGATGACTTCCAATTTACCAAGTCAAATATCCCTCAGGGAGCGGTGAAGGCAAATGCATTGGTACCAATAGCAGAATCTGTGGGACAAACAAATGGCTGCAATGGGGGAAATTCAAGTAATCAGAGTCATTTCTTCAGCAAGGAATAGGTTTTTGAGTTAGTCAACATAATCAAGAAAGTGCAAATTGGAAGTTGTGAAAATGCAGGAACAGAGATCAATGCTAATGCAGTAGCTGATACCATTCTAAAATATTCTATAACATGCCTTGTTGTTTTTAACACTAACACCTGGATAATTGATTCAGGTGCCTCTGATCACATGTGTTTTGATTCAAAATCATTCCTAGAACTCTGTCCATTACCTATACCTTTGCATATAAGTTTGCCTAACTCTTTTCAATTATTTGTAACATATATAGGAAGGGTAAGTATTCAGCCAGGCATGACTCTGGGAAGGGTTTTATATGTTCCTTCTTTCAAATATAACTTATTATCAGTTCATAAGTTATGTAGCCAATTTAGTTGTTCTATTAATCTGACTTCTAACAAATGTTTGTTGCATGTCTTTTTAATGAGGAGGGGATAAGTTTTTGGTAAAGTGAGGGATAGTATGTACCTGCTCCAGCCCAGTAGTTTAGAGTCTAGACATTTGTTCAATCAAAATGTAGTTTCAATTCCAAAAGGAAGCAATTCCAGTCTGCCTTCTACTAGTGTTTCTTTCTCAGCACTTGTGTTTGTTAATGCTACATCTAATGTAAGAGAATGGCATGTAAGATTGGGGCACTTTCCCTTTGCAGTAATGAAAAATCTCAGTTTCATTCATTTCCCTTCAAGTTTAGATTATGTGTGTGATGTCTGTCCTCAAGCCAGGAAAACTAGGCTTCATTTCCCAATTAGTAAAATCAGATCTTCAAGCATATTTGATCATATTCACATAAACACTTGGGGGCCTTTTAAGACCAGCACATATAATGGTTACAAATATTTTTTAACCATAGTTGATGATTTCAGTAGAGCAACCTGGACTTTCTTGTTAAGTACAAAAAGTAATGCATTCTCAGTTTTGAAGTCCTTTCTTATTGTGGTGGAGAGACAGCTTAACAAGAAGGTCAAGAAGCTAAGATCTAATAATACTTTGGAATTGGGGAAGGGGACACAAGAATTTATATTTTTTGCATTCACAGGGTATATTGCTTAAAACACCTTGTGTTGCTACTCCACAATAAAATTGGGTTGTGGAGAGGAAACATAGGCATCTTTTGGAGATTGTCATGGGTTTATTGTTTCAATCAAGAGTTCCTATCCAATATTGGGAAGAATGTGTCTTGACTGCCACCTATCTAATAAATAGGTTTCCTTAAAAAGTTCTGAAAGGGAAAACACCATATGAGGTACTATTTGAGAAGCCACCTAACTATGATTGTTTAAGATCCTTTGGATTCTTATGTTATGCTTCCACTCTAGCTCACAATAGAGGAAAGTTTGAACCAAGAGCTAAGAGTTATGTGTTTTTGGGATATGCTTACAATCAAAGGGGATATAAAGTTTTGGACATGGACAATAAGAAAGTTTTTGTTTTAGCACCCAAAACGTTTTATGAGCATTATTATCCTTTCACCACATCAGACTTACCATCTGAACTTCCTTTCTATCCTTTACCAATTGACCAAGCAGTTTCACCAGAAAAGTTACTGCATGTTGTCCCTACAACAAGTTCACCCATTGATCTCACCCAGTCACCTAGTACTGCCACTCAGACTCACCTACCACTCCTATCACAGTTTCTAGAACCAATTCATCCCCCTATTCAAACTTTAGTCCTATTTCATTTTCTACTGATGGACAGTACACTCCAGTTCCAAGTTTGCCTGGGAGCTCTATTCCCATTCCACCTCCTCCAACCAGGAAGTCTGAAAGGATTACTCAGAATCCTACATATCTAAATGATTATGTATGCAATACTATCATTCTCTCTGATCTCACTTCTTCTTGCTTCATTCAACCCTCCAAGCCTAGTGTTTTTTTTTTTGTGCTCTTTTACTCAACAACCAAAAGGTCATTCAGTCATTGTCTACTATTTCAGAACCCAACAATTATGCTCAAGCATCTGCACATCCGGGATGGAGGAAAGCTATGGATGCAGAAATTGTTGCACTTGAACTTAATCACACTTAGGATATAGTGGACTTGCCACAGGAAAAAGAGTATTACCTTGTAAATAGGTATATAAGGTAAAGCACAAATCAGATGGAATACTGAAGAGATTAAAAGCAAAGTTGGTAGTGAGGGGAGACATTCAAAGGGAAGACATAGATTATTTTGAAATATTTTCACCAGTAGTAAAAATGACTACCATCTGATGCCTTTTAACAGTGGCTGTAAAGAAAGGCTGGAAAGTGTCTCAGCTAGATATTAACAATGCATTCTTACATGGGGACTTAAAGGAAGAAGCATACATGAGATTTCCTGCGGGGTTTCTTCCCCCTAAGACTAATAAAATCTACCTATTAAGAAAGTCTTTCTATTGTTTGAAGCAGGCATAAAGACAGTGGTATTCTAGGCTTGCTGGAGCTCTAAGTTTCAAAGGGTACTTTAGTTCTCTCAATGACTACTCCATGTTCTACCAACAGAAAGTTGGGCTAATTTTCATTTTAGTTGTTTATGTAGATGACATACTACTTACAAGTAATGACACAAAGAAAATTGATCATATTTGCAGTTTTCTGAACATAGAATTCAAAGTCAAGCATTTAGGAGATATACAGTTTTTTTGGGGCATGGAAATTTTAAGGGGAAAGCAGGGCTTCATCATCAATCAGAGACAAATTATCTTACACTTGTTGCAGGAATTTGATTGCTCAGGAGCAGCAATGTCTTCTCCTCTTAATCCATACTCCACATTGCAGGCAAACCAAGGGCCACCACAGGAGGATCCAACTATTTATCGATATTTAGTTAGTAAATTAAACTACTTGACCAACACAAAACTAGATCTTTGTTTTGTTGTCTTGTGTTTAAGCCAGTACATGCAAAAGCCATGTCTATCATATTATTCAGTTGTCTTGTGTGTCTTGAGATATCTTAGGACAGACCCTTCCCAAGGAATTTTCTTATCTGCAGATCCTTCTTTCAATTTGATTACATTTTGTAATGCCGATTGGGCGGCGTGCAGAGATTCCCGTTGTATAGTGAGCGGCTTCTTCATCACTCTTGGTGGAGCTCCAATCTCTTTGAAATCGAAGAAACAAATCTCAATTTCTCTATCCTCTGCAGAAGCGGAATACAGATCTATGAGGAGAGTGACTGTAGAAATAACTTGGTTAGTCTGATTTCTTGCCGATCTATCAGCACCCCTACCTTACCGGTGCATGTTCATTCCGATAGCCAAGCCGCCATTCATATTGCTCAAAATCCCATCTTCCATGAACGGACTAAGCACGTCGAGCTGGACTATCATTTCGTCTGTGAGCGATTTCTTTCTGGGCTAATCACTCTCTCATTCCTTCCATCGGAGCATCAACATGCAGATATGTTCACTAAACCCTTATCTGGGGCTTCACACCGGCATATTTTGAACAAGTTGGGGGTCCATTCTCTCCCCTCCAACTTGAGAGGGGATGTTGAAGATAAAAATCCAAGTATCAATTTGCAGAAGAAGGATGAGGAAGAGGCAGTCCTTGAGAGAAAAGAGAAAGGTCAAGGTTCGAGTTTGAGTTATGGGTTTCTGACACTACGATGTTCTCATTCTTATGTGTCTGAATGTGTAGACATTTCATCTACACGTGCTAACATCACACAGCTAAGGATCTATCATTGAAGAATAAATCTCAGCCGTTTGATTTATAAGAAAAAAGCCGAGCTAGCAAATAAGAAGAAGCTTCGCTTCCTACATGTGATGAGCACATGTATATACATAGAAAAGAATAAAATTTGTTAGGAGGTTATACAAGTAGGCAATAGAAATAGTACAAGTATATAGGAATATTCTTTTACATTTATTTAGTTACAGAAATTACTTATATAAAGAGGCATCTGAACAATGAATACAATGAATACAATCAGAGAAAATTTTCACAATTTCATTCTATCTTTCTTTCATTAGCCACAATAAAAAGAAGAAGTAGGTAACAAGTAACTTGGGTCATATGTTCAACTATCAGAACATATAAGCTAGGTAATCGAATATCCTTCACCGAAAAATATTTCGTAAATAGCAAAATAATTTTTATTAAATAAATTATTGAATGCCCTTAACGTAACAAAATGTTCTAGTTTAATGACAAATGAGGGTCAAACAATTTAAGATCATATATAAGTTCAGATATTGGGCTCTTATATGTGAATTTCAGGCTCCGCCTCTATTAGCATATGACAGGGTACGTCTAAATGCTTTATCATTCTTCAAGAAATTCTTACATCTCATTTTTAACAGATGTTTGTTTAGCGAGAAAAGTGGTCCAATTCGTTCAAACATGAGGTTACTTGCTGATTAAGACAATCCTACGTAAATTTAACTTTTATTCAGATAATTGTTTGTGTAAGGATAGAAGAGAGAAATTAACAAAACATTCATAACGTAGGCGATCAAACAATGAAATGAAAAGGGTATATATATTCTTAATCGAATTGAAATTTAATTTGAAATCTGTCTGATATATAAGTTTAATAAACAATCAACACACCTCTCGAGGGAGACTTGAAAATATGACCAAGTATATAAACTTAATTAGAACACAAGTGTACAACAGACTTTTGCTTTAGCTATACAAAGTAATGGAAATCTGAGCTGTTTGGCTACCCATATCTACGGATGTAAGATCCACTTCTACAAAAATCCAATTCCTCTAGCTGCCACTGCCCATCATCGAAGTTTTGCGAGTAGCTCAATGAATCATATTTTGGTTTGCTCACTCTAACGGACCTACAAATTTGGGAAGTATTACCATATTGGACTACTTTAAACGATTAAACCAATATTATGATATTTACTGAACAAATTATAGTAATAAAGTAGTCACCCATCATTGTCACATCTATTTCCAGCTTTAACAAAAGTAGACCTATTTGATCCTGGGGACTATGACCAAAAATTATGCCATCTTCCCGAACCTAAAATGCTAATATTGGGAAATTCACCCTTTACCATTTGAATTTAATCACAAAAGTAACCGGCAGTCTTGCAGCGTAACGTACACACATAATTTGATTCAAATAAAGAGTCCTTTCCGCTTAATAAAAGTAAGGTCAACTACCTTTTATAGGGCATTCGTCTCGAGAAATAATGATACTATAATATAGTAATGATGACTCAGTGAGAATAATAATGCAACCAGTAAAGAAATGGCTGCATTTCGGCATATTTATGTGTATATAAGTATACTTTACATGTACGAGAATAGTCATAAATCCAATTGGATATAGTATAGAAATCTAGCCAATAGGTCAAATGTATTTGGTACACAATGTCGTGGCCGCCCTCAAAAATTTATTGACAAGACTACGTTTCTAAGCATCCCTCATTTGACCTTAGCAACATTCCTCTACAAAATATAATGAGATTCTAAACAAATGCATCGTTCTAGAACCCAAGTGGATAATGGAAATATATTAGGCTGACTTCCCAATACCAGAAAGGAGGCAAAAAATAAAAATATATTCCATCAAATCAGAAATGATGAAACTCAGTAAACTCAATGATTAATTTACTTCCGAGGGAATTCAAACACGAGAAATTTCGACTTCGTTTTCCGTGTAATATAGATTTTACATCTCATTTTACATTATCAAGAGGAAAAGTTACAGCTGAATAACAACACAGAGGAGTAAAGAATTACATGGAATGAAACAAAATGAGGAAAAATGAAAAGAGGGAACACGTGGCAAGGATTAATGCCAGATCTGGAACAACAAAATGGCTTGATTTGCTGGCAAAAAATGGTTGAATTCAACCAAAATGGCAGCTGACTCTCCCAGCCCAATCACAGCTCATTTTCCTACAACAGATAACAAAGCATGTGAGGCGTACCCTTTAGACCCTACATTTCATTATTGTAATTAACGCAAACCAGCATGTACAGTGCACCATTTCAATTTAATAACGCAAACCAGCATGTATAGGGCACCATTTCAATTTATTAACTGAGAAAATGAACAGATAAGAATAGCAGAGGACAATAATTAACTTATTAAAAAATATATCAGTAATCAGTGCCTATACACGAGCTAAGAATCATCACCTCTTGGAAGCTGCTTGGTCAGTTCAAGAGCGTTGAAATCTAGTTAAGAAACCATAACAACAAACTTGGTAAGAACGAGAAATAGCATACCATATGTATAGTGTGTTCAAACATTTGTATCCAAGCTGCAGCACATCAGGCATTAACATAGTCCACACTATTGCGCTGACGTTTGTTGGATCTTGAAAAGCAGCATATCTGAGCCCAGGATTTCTTCTTCTTCACCGGCTGTGCCTTCACATCCCTATTTGCTACCAGATTAGCCATATACTGAACAACAGCCTGCAGAGCACAGCAACAAAGCATAATTAAGTAATCCAATCATCTAAAAACAACAAGAGCTAGGAAAAAAGAACTAGGATAAAAAAATCAGAAAGCACCACCATAGTAAAATGGAAACAAACCTGTGCTCCCTTCTCAGCGATGTTTCCTGGTGGCACTTCCAAAGGATTTCCCTCGGTTTTAAGGACCCGCAAACTTGAGAGCATCCTAAATGAGTCTGGAAGCATTCTAATCTGGTTGTTACTCATGTCCAATTCTTCTAGCAACTCAAGGTTCCCAATGGACCTTGGTAGTGACCGCAGGTCTGCAAAATTGTTGCTAATGTTCAGCTTGACCAGCGTAGTAGCAAAACACAAGCTCTCAGGGATGGCTTCAATTTCATTGAAACTAACATTGAGCTCTTTCAAACTTGTAAGGGATGACATAGTCGTAGGCAATTGCCTGATGTTATTGTAACGCGCAGACAGAATCTCCAAAGACTCAATTCGTCCCACTGCTTCAGGAAGAGCTTTAAGCCGGTTATAGTCAGCACGAAGCTCCTTGAGCGAAGTACATTGACCAATAGTGTGAGGAAGTTCCTCAAGGTCATTAGTTTCCACAATCAATTTCTTAAGACTTACTAAGGAGCCAACTGTCTCAGGGAGTACTGATAGCATGTTAGAGCTCAGATCAAGTTCTTGAAGGTGAGCTAACCTCGCAAAACTCGCTGGCAACAACTTCAAGTTATTTGCACTGAGATCAAGATAGACCAAGTTAAGCAGATCTCCAATGGAATCAGGCAGTTCAACGATTCTGTTTGAATGCAAATCTAGCTTCTGCAATGACAAAAGCCCCCCTATAGTGGTAGGCAGGACAGTAATTCGATTCTCAGACAAATCCAAAGTAATCAAACTTGATAGCTTCCCTATAGAATCTGGAAGCCATTCCACCTGGTCCGACAACTTATTCTTGAGGATAAGCTCTCGACTTCCTTTTTTAGATGACACTTCAATCATACTAGCAAGCTTAATCAAACTTAATTTCTCACCATCTTGACCTACAAACAAAATATCCAGCATCTTCTTGATCAAAACAAGAATATTGACCCAACACAACAAAACGATAATCTACATAATCAAATTCTAGAAAATAAAGTGCATAACCAAATATGGTACAGCAAATAGATGTAACATACCACTAGTAGTTGCTGCCTTTAAAGTGGAATCAACAATTTTGGGCCCTAATAAAGCATCCCCAGATCGAAGCCCAACACCAATTCCATCCACAAGAAACGTGGCCTTTGCCTTATTCAAGTAACTATCATCTCTACTAAGCATTTCAGACACTTTAACAGGCTCTTTCGCGTTATAAAAGCTCGACGAAGAAGTAATTGCAGTCGCAGTTGCTGTAGTTGTCGGAGAACTTAAGCTGCTGCTGCCGGAGAAGGAAGCTGAGTTATCATTAGCCTGAGATTTAGATGGCAAACATTTGGAAGCTCTCTGAATCAAATCGTCGAATAGAGAGTGAACATTCTCGAGATCTAAAAGTTTCAAAGCCTCCCATTTCTGCTCTTTGCTCTGGAAATGAACAAAATTCCTCTGCATCTCTTGCAAAATTCTAAACAGCTCTTCTGGGACATCTTTCCTTTTATTTTGCCTCGTAATTGCATCTAATTTTAACTGATCTTCTTTCTCCAGGTTCCCAATTAACGCTTTTGCAGCTTCAACTTCTTCAATCGATGGCCTTGTCGGTAGACATCGATGAATTCGCATGATTTCTTCCACAATCTCGTCATTCGACTTTCCTGACGATCCCATTTTCACTAATTTTCTGAAATTTTTGAAAGAAAAAGAAAACGGCCACAAAAATCAGGCTCGACTCGCCTTTTCTTTGTTTTGTATTTTTCAAAGCAAAAACCAAAGACGAATTTCGCTTTTATGAAATCAATCCCCAGATTAAGAAAAACAAAAACCGTAATTCAATTTTCTTTCTTTCTACAAGTTTCTAGAAAGCGCCAATCAACGATGACTATAATTTCAAACCTTTGGCCATATGCAGCCATGCAAAAGGAAAGCTTATTTTTCGCCGTCTTTTCCTATCTTGAAAACAACTGTTTTGAAAACACGGAAAAAACACTCAAAAAAAAGGAAAATGAACCTAAAAAAGGAAAAAAGAAAAAAAAAAAGAAAAAAATTCCACTATTAAAACATCAAGCTCCACTTAAGGAAAGAAAATTTACTCACACTATTCAGTGGCTTTTCTCTTAACAATGTTTCTGGAATTCTACACAGTGAAGAGGAAGGAAGAGAAAAGAGGATGTGTTATCTTTCTTCTAAAAGAAAAATGGAGTCTTGTTTGGTTCTGTGGAAAATCCAACGACATCCATTGTGGTATGATAATTTATTTATACAGCTCCAACAAAATACCAAATACCACTACCGCTTTTTTGATAAATGCATTATTATTGCAATTACATTACAATGAAAAGAATACCAAATTATTTATGGAGTTTTTAAAAGAAAAATTGGGAAGTTATGATAAGACAATTATTTGATTTAAAAACTACGGTGGACTCCATTATGACTGATCGGTTATCTAACGGAGATCTACTTAAAGCTAACGGTTCGGCCAGATTTCCGGAAATGACCTCGGATAAACAATTAAATGACGAAATTATCCCCAGCTCTTCTAGGATTCTCTCGGACGGTTATCAAACTTTTCCTTTTCAGAGAAATATTTGTAGCATTTCAATGCAAGGGATGATATTGACATAGACGGATCTAGCCTTCTTATATCAGTTCAATTAAATCTGTAATTTTTATGAATTTTATTTTTAAATTTATTAAATTGCAATAAATAATATTTATAAATTTATAATTTTAAAAATATAATATAATCAATGATAAAAATAAAAGTTGAACTTATAAAATTTAAATTTTGAATCCGTTTATGGGTATCGATATTGTTGTATGTGACATTGTGACTGGACTGACACCCTTTTCATTTGATATTTGATATCACATCCTTCACGCTGCCGGCATTATATTTCAGGTTTCTTTATGTTTTATAACATCATCTTTATAATTTTTTATTACAATTATCTCTTTTTTTGTGTGTGTTGTTCACACGGTAAGATGATAACTCTTTACCTAATAATACTGTAGGAAGGTGATTGAAGTCAGTAATATCACGTTCTAGATTAAAATCTTCTGATATCAAGTTGCTACGTCTTGCATGCCATGACGATTGCAATTTGCTAGTAGAAATTATGACATGCTGAACGTATGTACTTTTTTTAATGGCCAAATATATAGACGGTCAATTAAATTTGGCCCAATTTTTTATTTTGGCATTCTAACTCAATTTTGAAAGCGCGTGAGGGAGATGTTTTTGGACAAATTTTCTTCTTCAACGGTAATAACATAAAGGCCAAATACATATATAGTCCATTGAACTTGACTTCATTTTTTATTTTGGCACTCTATCTCAATCTTGTTCCATTTTGGCCCTCCAACTCTATTTCTTATGTTTCATTTTAACACGAAAGCTGACTAGTCACATAGTGTGAATTGGCTCACATGGTAGGCGCGTGAGGCAGATTGTTTATGACAAAATTCCTTCTCCAACAGTAATAAAATAACTGTTGGTCCCATTTTTAATCCCCCAACTCTCTTCCCCCATATTGCATCTTCATTATTTCCTTCCCCATTTACTCTTTATATGAAAACCAACCGATTTCAGTCGATTTCTTAAAAAATAAATTTTGTGGGACACTAAAAGAGTTTCCTGTATTTTTGTGCCCAAAAAAACGACCGAAGTTGGTCGGTTTCGTAAAAATAAAATTAAAAATAAAATATTTTGAAATAAATTTTATATTTTTTGAAACGTGTGTGCATGCATATCCTGAAATACCCACAAATTTCATAAACTTCCGAACCGCTAAACTTTCGAAATCGCGAACTTTCGAACCCGTAATGGAACAAGGTTGAGATAGAGTGACAAAATGAACATAAGAAATAGAGTTGGAGGGTCAAAATGGAACAAGGTTGAGATAGAGTGCCAAAATAAAAAAATGGAGCCAAGTTTAATGGGTTGTCTATGTATTTGGCCAAGCAAGTATGTATACGCGCTGCATTTTTACGTCGGATAAAAGTTTTTGTGTTAAAATGAAACATAAGAAATAGAGTTGGAGAACCAAAATGGAACAAAGTTAAGTTAGAGTGCCAAAATAAAAAATTAGGTTAAGTTTAATGGGTTGTCTATGTATTTGGCTTTTTTAATTCACTTAATAGCTTGTTTGGATGGTTGTTATATGTTTGTTTTATAATGTAGCGTTTAGTATTGTATTGTACTGTATTATTTTAATGTATATAGTATTTGGATAGATTATATTATTTGTCGTCGTTTCATGATTTCATGCATCAACAATATAAAAAATAAACTTACAATATTATAAAGAAAAAGTAAGGTACGAGGTAATATTATATAAAAATGTAAGGTAAAGGATAAAATAAGATTATTTAATAAAAAAAAAGGCAAGATAAGAGGAAAAAAATAAGAAAACGACGCGACCACAAGATCGGTCGTTCCATAAAGTGCATTTTTCGTCATTACATAACGACGAATTTAAACGATACGATATAATAAAATCTAAGTAATAATTAAAATAAATATTATATTTAAATTAACAATACGATTAATACAACAGATAACAGCCATCCAAACAAACTGTTAAACGTAACATAGTTGTTGAGCATTGTAAAGCCCCATAAAAAAGGTTCTTCTACCCTATAAGATTTATCATATGTATAGTGCATTAAAATGAGTGAGAGTTTTTTTAAATTAGAGGAAATTATTATTTAGTTATATTCGATCTGAAAACTGTTACGCTTCAATTTGGTCCTATTGCCGTCGGACCAAAATGCCACAACCTTTATTTGAAAAATTTGTCTTCCACTGTGTATGTAGTCGATCTGTAGAGAACAAGTTTTGACACAATTGTTTAATCAAAAATAGATTTCTCGGTCAAAATCAATATTTAGAAGAAAACGAATTACTGATAACCAAGATTTACTTCACTTTTCCAATAATTTTAAGAAGACTAGAAAAAATAATGGATATAATTAGCAAAGAACAATAAGGAATGAACTGACAATTACTCCCCAAAATCAAGGCTTAAAACTTGAAGAGTAAAGCAAAGAATTATAGTATGTATTTCAGTAATAATCGTAACTTGTCCTTACAAATGAGATTCTTATCCTTATATATGAGCATATAATCATAACCGTTCTCACACTTAATTTGGGCTTATTAGAGACATTAATTGTATTGATTGCCCATTACCATAGACAACCGTAATTGGCATATTTATAACTAAAGATTCCTTGTAACTGCTCTAATTCCCCTTCCTTATTTACTTCTGGTCGTGTATCTTCCCTTCTTTGTAGCCTTCATTCATTTCGTTCCCACTTCTCCTTTGACAGCTGCCAGGTCCGTTTCTTTTCTCTATGCTGCCATGTGGGTGTTTCTCCCGTACCTTCCTTGCATTCTTAATTCAGTTAATTGAGAGTGTCACTTGTCGCTATACCGACGCTCCACGTGTCATGCCTCGTCAGCTTACTAATGTTCCACGTGTCGTATTTTTTTCCCACTAATATAGATAGTCCCCCCACTTTTTGAATATTCTCAATTGAATATTCGGGAAGTGGTAAGTTTTTATGGCGGAAATTCCTTGCCGCTGTTTCTCGAGTATCCTCATGTCTCCTTCATAATTGATGCGACGTATGTCACATCTATTTAATGCACGTGCCACGTGGCTTCTTACGATTGGATCTGCAGTTCCTCGGCGCTTTTTTAGGGTTTTTCCGCGGCTGCGCCAGTCACAAAGTGACAGTTCCATTATGACGCTTCATAATGACCAATTTTAACGATGGTTGTATCTTCTTATAAATACTTCATTCTTTTTTTATTTCTTGAGTCTTCCTTCTTCAGTATCCATTACTTTACTCCCTCTTTGTATTTATGCATCATTTCTTCTGTATTTTCTTTGGTAATCATGTCTTCGTCAACGCCAGATCCTAGCAAAGTTGTGATTGTTGACAAACTTGCTCCTTCTAATGCCCCTACGAGAAGTATGAGAGGTGGTAGACTTCGTAGTATCAGTTCATTATCTAATCGCGGTTCCTCTTCTTAGAGTGGGTCTTCTAAGCCATCTTCTTCTACACCTAGGGCTCCTCTAACCCCTAGATCTTCTTCTAAAAATAGGGATTTAAATGAACGTGTGGGTGAACCTACAGTTGCAGAGATTGTTCCTCAAGAGTTTTCTTTTGTAACAGACCGTGAGACCATGAGAAATCAAATCTCTTCTATAGTTTCCCTCAATTGTCATGAGTGTACCCTGAATTGTACCCGAGTTTAATTACCACCGGTCTTCTTTCCTTAGTTCGACGAGAGTGTCATTGGAAACCAGATTTTCCGGTTTTAGTTCCTGGTGCTAACCAAAGAATCACCTCTTACAAGGCCGGTTTCTCTTTTGTTTATACCTACCCTTTTACTTTAGGGTTTAAGCTCCTTATTGATCCAGTAATCATTGAATTTTTCCGTTACTTCAACGTGTGTCTTGACCAGATTGGCCCCATCGTGTGGAGGGTTGTTGCATGCCTTCGTTATTTGTCAGATTTGGTTTCCGTTCCTTTTACCTTTCGGCACTTTCTTCATCTTTATTCCCCCAAGTTGTTTCGTGAAGGAGTTTTTCTCTCATGGCTAGAAGTAAAAGAGTGTTGATTAGCCCCAAGGAAGATCGAGACTGTGGCTGGTACGCCTGGTTTGTTGCTGCCTCCAATAGTGGATTAGTGGGTGAAGAAAACATGCCTTTCCCAGAAAAATGGAACTTTGCACATAAGTTTTTTTTTTATATTTTATATATCTCGAATTATTTCATGTAATCACACCCATGTTTCAGCAACCATGGAAGTCTTTGATGAGATTCCCGACTTCCGTGCTTGGGTAGAAAAGATGTTAACTGCTTGACCCTATGGACAAAAGATCTTGGAAATTCCTTTCTCAAAAATTTGGCTGGAAAGTGAAAACGCACGGTCCTCTTTTTCCTTCATAATCCCCCTTCTTCTCTTACTTGTTTATATGAAAATCTCTCATCCGCCCTTTTTTATTTATTAGGGTTTGCTATTCGTGGCATTAATCTCGCGTCTGTTCCATCAACTAGGATTTCCATGAGTCTTGCCTAGGAGCAGATTTTGAGTGTTCCTTCCTCCAAAAGGAAAACTGACGTAGCTCGTGGCTCTGATGATGAAGATGAGATAGAAGAAGGATCTTTGGTGAGAAGGTCACGCGTCAGGAGACGCGTGGTTTCTAATGATGAAACCCCTCCCTCTCATGACCTTCCATCAAGTTCAATTCCTTTCAGACTCATATATGAGCCAGAGAATGCTCCTTTAGTGATTTTTGATGAAGATACTGTTAATCCTCCATCAAGTTCCGTTGATAGACTGTTCGCTCAAGGCTTCGAGGGTGAAGAAGCTGTCAGGCCTATTTCTAAAGAATTGCCTCTTGTTTCCCTTCCAATTCTATCTACCATTAACCTTCAATGTATTTACCTGATATTACTCCGGTTGTTACTTCCGTGGTTGCTTCTCTTGTAGAAGACGAACCTTCTAGCAGTAGAAGGGTGATAAAAAGAGTTATAATTGAGGTCCCTGAAGGCGGGAACCTATTAAGAAAATCTGGTCAAGCTGGTGTGTGGTTGAAGCCGCTGCTAGGCCCCATGGAGAAGAAGAAGTTAGAAGGCCATAACTCACTGACTTTAATGAATGACATTGTTCATTGTTCTTTGAAGGTATAAGTTTAATTATACTTCCCTCCTTCTTTCTTCCTCATTCATAACCCTTCCTCCCCTTCCTTTTTTGTAGATTAATTTGATTGGCACATAGCTTATGAAAAGATTTTCTCAGATGGACCAGGAAGTTATTGAATTGCACGCCGAGGTTGATAACTGGAAGGAACAATTTGAAGGTCTTCAACTGGAAATGGAAGTTCTTGCAGAAGAGAAGAATGATTTGGAGCAACAAATGAGGATGGTTTCTGCCGAGTTAGCAGTTGAAAAAGCTACTTCCAGTTAGGTTGGGAAGGACAAGGATATACTGAAATCCTCTTTTTTTGAACAACGTTCCAAGGCTACTGAAGAGAAAAGGAGTTTGAAAGAACTCATCAATAAAAAATAGATTTACGCGGTAGAATTGGTTCAGACACTTACCCAAGCTTAGGAAGATCTTCGCACCTGTACAAATAAGATTCAGTTCTTGGAAAGTTCTCTCGCTCCTTTGAAGACAGCCTATGAAGCCTCGGAAGCAGAAAAAGAAGAGTTGAGAGCTGATATCGATCAGTGGGAGAAATATTATGAGGCTCTCGAGGATAAGTTATCATTGGATGTGAGCTGGGCTTTCTTAAACACTCGTTTCGAGACTCTAATTGAAGCCAACCTGGAGGGTTTTGACCTTAATGCTGAGATTACTAGGGCTAAAAAAGCAATTGATAAAACTCAGTAACGTCAAAGCTTTTCCTCACCTGAAGACGAAGGTTCCAAGGGTAATGGAGATGGACTTGTTCCTGGCAGGGCTGATGTTCAAGCCTCTTCTTCTCAAATTAATCCTTCTTCTCCCATTTGATGATGCTCCCGTTGATGATACACCTTAGCTTTTTCGTTTCCCTTACTTTTTGTTAGCTTTTATTTGGAACTTCCTTATATTGTTTTTCCCTTAGTTTAACAACTTTTTTGGAAGGTTTGTTTTTGGCTGCCCCTGTCTTCTTTTTGGGGTTTAATGATAAATTAGCACCTTTGTTTTTCAAGGTTAATATATATAAATATTTTGGTTGCTTTTGTCATATATTATGCTCTTTGCCTTTTTGATATTTAAGCTTTTTCTTGCATTTAAAAATGCCTTAACAATCCGTGACTTTGACAAACACGAGTTTTTATAAATGAGGGCCATTTTATGTTAACGACACTAATGAAGATGATATATCATCTTCATATTGGTGAAAATATATGAAACATGAAGTAGACATGAAAAAGACATAATTTGAGGAAGTTTTATGTTTTGAACTTTCAAATAAATTTCGTACATCATTTTCATAATTGTTCGTACAACACTTTCATAATTGCTTTCATTGTAGCAGATTTTAAAATACAAAATTGGGTCTATTATCCCGTGACTAAATTTTGGCCTTAACCTAAACCTCATGGGAATATGGAATATCTTGCATCATTTTCGCGAGTTCACACTCCTTTGAAAAATTCAAGGTTACATCAAAGTTTTTGATTCAGGCTAAACTGAATTATGCCTTTCTGGCTCTTTTGCTTCCTTCTATATGCATAGTACCCCCAGTGTTGGAGCTTTGAAGTATGAAATCTCGAACACTGAATTACTCCGTCCTTTTGGTCCATTCCCTGAAAAGGAAAATACGAGCGGGACTCGGAGATAATTATTTAGATGATGACTGCATAACCATTTTTCCATCAGAAAGGTTGCAGCCTAGATCAGGAATTATTCAGTATTCTGCGTGCCTTTCGGGTTTAATATCATCATTTGGTGCGGGCTAAATTTTTGCCTATCATCTAAAATGGTTAGTAAAATATAAAAGAACAAAATAAAATTGAACTTGTGTGATACCTGACCATGGGTACTTTCTTCATCTAGAAGTAATATTTTTTTAAATGAACTACGTTTCAGTTTGATGGTAGTACCTTGCCATCCATGGTTTCTAACTCGTATGCTCCATTTCCAGCGATGCCTCGAACCCTATAAGGGCCTTCCCAATTTGGACTCAATTTTCCTGCATTGGCCGCTTTTGTCGATCGGAACACCTTTTTGAGGACGAAGTCCCCAATCTTGAAGTATCTCAAATTAGCTTTCCTGTTGTAATATCGTTCAATCATCTATTTTTGAAATGCCATTCGAATTAATGTTGCTTCTCTCCTTTCTTCTAATAGATCCAAGTTTACTCGCATCTCATCCTTATTAGCTTCCTCAGTAGCATATGTGTATCTCGTACTTGGTTCACCTATCTCTACCGGAACCAAAGCTTCTGCACCATATACAAGTGAAAATGGAGTCTCACCCGTACTCGTTTTTGTTGTCGTCCGATAATCCCATAACACCCTCGGCAATACTTCTAGCTATTTGCCCTTTGATTCTTCTAATCTCCTCTTCAAGCTATTGATAATAACTTTATTTGTCAATTCAACTTGTCCGTTGGCCGCGGGGTGGTAAAGTGCGGAGGTAATTCTTTTAATTTTCCAACTTTGAAAGAATTCTGTAATTTTCGTGCCTATGAACTGCTGGCCATTGTCACACACGATTTCCTTTGGAACCCCAAATCTGCATACAATGTTTCGCCAAATAAAGTCCCTGACTTCTTTTTCTCGCACATGTTTGAAAGCACCTGCTTCTACCCATTTTGAAAAATAATCTGTTAAAACTAATAGAAACTGTACATTTCCTTTAGCTTGAGGCAACATGCCTACAATATCCATGCCCCACTTCATGAAGGGCCATGGTGAAATAACTGAATGCAACAGTTCTACTGGACGGTACATGTTATTGGCATATCGTTGACACTTATCGCACCTGGCTACAAAGTTCTCTGCTTCTTCTTCCATTTTTGGCCAATAATATCCTGCTCTTATTAATGTCTTTACCAATGATCTTTTCCCGGCGTGATTGCCGCAGTGTCCCTCATGTACTTCTCTCATCACATACTCTGTTTGCGATGGACCGAGGCACCGTGCTAAAGGTCCTCCAAACATCTTTCGATATAAATTTCCACAAATTAGGCAATACTAAGTGACTTTTTGTTGAAGCAATTGTGACTTCTTCTTGTCCTCATGCAAGATATCATACTGCAAAAAAAGTTCACAAATTCGTTTCTCCAATCCCAAGTTAGACTGTTAAAATTTACCTCACTCTTGTCTTGGTCAAGTGCCGAATGAAACAAATATATCACGGTATCATTTTATTCATTTGTTACATCTATGATAGACGCGAGATTTGCCAACGCATCTGATTTTGCATTCTCTTTCCTAAGTATCTGCACAGCCTTCCATGTCTGAAATTGTCTAAGTAATTCTCATACCTTTTACAGGTATTATTGCATTCGCGTTTCTCTTGCCACGTAAATCCCCTACATCTGGTTAACCACCAACTGCGAGTCATTTTTGATCACAATCTGCTCTATACCGAGTTCTCGTGCCAGTTCCAAGCCTACAATCACAACTTCGTATTCTGCCTCATTGTTAGTGATTAAATAATATTTTATTTCTTGTCTTATGACTTCTCCAGAAGGTGGAATTAGAAAAATTCCAATACTCGCTCCTTTAATGTTTGAAGAACCATCGGTAAATAGAGTCCAAGTCCCCAGATTAGCTCCGGTAAATACTTGTAGTTCCTTTTCTGCTTCAGGAACTAAATTCGTGCTAAAATCCGCTACAAAATCTGGTAAAACCTGCGATTTTATTGCAGTTCTGGGCTGATATATGATATCATACTCACTGAGTTCTGTTGCCCATTTAGCTAATCTACCTGATAGTTCCTGTTTATGCAGTATATTCCTCAGGGGGGAAAGCAGTTATCACAAAAATAGGATGACATTGGAAATAAGGTCTTAACTTTCTAGATTCCATAATTAACGCTAAAGCAAGCTTTTCTAAATGGGGATACCGTGTCTCAGCATCTAGCAAAGATTTACTAACATAATAAATTGGGGATTGGTGTTGATGATAGGCTATAATTACGTATTTTAGTCGCTTATTATACTCTAATTTACTGCACTTTAATTGAGTTTGAGCTTTAATCGCTAGTGTTTTGCACTAATTGTGTGTTTTATGCCTTGTAGGAGTGATTCCGAGCTATGTAGATGTTAGAGAATGAATTCAAGTGATTTGAAACTTTGAAGTCTGAGTAAAAACCCAAGGAATTAAGCTGGGATCGTGTTCGGGGATCAAATTTGATAGTTAAGAACGAACGAAGAATCGAGTAAGTATATTATGCACTGTCTAGTATAATACACGTAACTTTTCGTTCAAAACTCCATTTGGGCTCCACAATATATGGTTGGAAAGCTAATTCACAGCGCTACAATTTCGTGTTGTACGGTTTTCCAAATGCCAAACAGAACAGGGTCAAAATTGCGGTCGGATCCGCGGCCACGGATCTGGCCGCGGATGTGAGGCAGAACACTAGGTAAAATCCGCGGCCAAATCCGCGGTTGAATCCGCGGCCGTGGACGTCCTGACATGGAAAAGTGTCATTTTTCGCGTAGGAGAAGGATAAGTGTTTGGGTCCGACCCTACTTGGTATATATACATGGAAAAACGGTATTTTGAGGATTTTTGATATACTTTTGACATAATTTAGACCTAAGGAGGCTAAGGAGACTGGGGATTCGACCTAAGGAGGCAAGAATACACTAGGAGCAAGGCGGAGAATTCTTCTACGAGTTTTTTACTTCCTTCTTTCTATTTTCATTATTGGTTATGAATTCTAGTATTGTAGTTATGCATACTATTATGAATAGCTAATTTGTTATCTAGGGTTTTGATGGAACCTTTTGTAGGATGAATTCTTGTTATGTTTTAATATAATTTAGCCTTTGAATTTATCTATTTGTTCAACTACGTATTTATTTCACTTGATTGAATGGTCATCGATTGATTGTGCCTATTTATTATGTGTTTCTTGAGAAAGGATACATATTTAAGTGGCTGTTGAACAACGTCACTCCTAACGTATGTGAGAAATCAATACAGTGGGTTTAAAGGTAGGTTTAGAAATAACAAAGCCTTGACGTGGTCATAGTGAGCTGTTCAATGAAGCCAACTATCGTAGTTCGAGAGAATATTTCTAGTAAATTATTGTAGTTGCTCGAGAGAGAATTACAGTACCTAAAGTGCTCACGATCAGTAGAGAATACATCGGCGAAATTATTGGGAACATAGCTGGAAGGATTCCGACAATTAGGGAAATCATAACTCTAGACCTCCTTAATTTAGTCTCCAACCCTTTGTCTCGTTAGTTGATAATTTTACTGTTTTCTAGTATTTGCTAGTTAATTCGTTAGAAATATAAATCTCAATCTTTATAATTTAGAAAATTGTTCAAACTTGTCTTCTTAGTGATATTAAAAAGCTATAGCTAAGCCTTAGTTCTCTGTGGGATTCGACTCCGGACTTTTAGACCGGATTATATTTGCAGCGACCGCTTATCATTTTTAGGACTAGAGTTGGGCGTGATCAAATTTTGGTGCCGTTGTCGGGGAACTAGCGGTGTAGCTGTAGGTGTACATATTTCTAGGTTGAAAGTTTGAACTTTTATTTTTGTTTTTTTTTGTATCTGATTATTTTTTAAATTTTTATTTTTTACTTGAGAGACATGGCATCTTGGAATTATGAGAGTTTTGATGTTGGTAATTCTACTTTTGATCCTCCTTATGCATATTATAGAGGAAGCCACCCATTGCAAAATTATCAAAATATTCCCGAGAGCGAGTTATGCACACCAACTCAATCTTATGTGTGGAATGTGTGTGATATGTGTGGTGGTCAAGATGGTCACTTTCATGGTTGTGCTTATACTTCTTATCTTCCCCCAACCCCTTACTATGATGGTTCTTCTTTTTTTTGTGAAGTTAATAGGAACAAAGAACCCAGAGATGTTGACCTGAAAGAGATCAAGGATATGCTAAAGTGCCTTGTGGAGCAAAATAATAAGAAACAACTTCACATAAAAAGGCAAGATGCTGCTATTCGCAACCTGGAGGCACAAGTGCGTCAATTAGTTGAAGCATTTAATGCTCAACCAGCTAATATTGTGGATAGTAGCCAAAAGGAGCTTGTATTAGATGCAAAAATTGAGGTTCTAAGGGAGGAGGACAGAGTAGAACACCAACAATCAATTGAACTAGATTTTGAGGATGTCAATGTTGTAGAAGAGATACTAGAGTCAACCAAGGAAGTTGAGGATATAAATTTAGTTGACTCTAGCGTGATTGGTGTTGAGGATGTCAAAAATCTTGAAGTTCATGTATTTGAGCACGTTGGACCTCATTCCAAACACTTCTCTACATTATGTTCAGACGGTGAAATGGTAATGGATCTTTACGAGCATAAAAAGAAGTCCAGGGAAGAGTTGGATGAGCCTTATATTTTGAAATTTTCAAGACCGTCTAGGCAAGGCGACACTCCTCGGGGGAGAGCCAAAAAGTGGATGAGAATTCATTTAATTTTTGGCTCGCAACAATTTGTATCGCCCCAAGAGCATGATCATAGAGAAGAATCAAAACTTGAAGTCCAATTCATAAGTTCAAGGTGGAGACAAAAAGTAGTTTACGTCGTGCCACGACGTTAAATCAAGCGCTTGTTGGGAGGCAACCCATCTTTACTGCTTTCTTTTATTTATTTATTTATTTTATTATATTATTTTTGTAGTGTCGATTTTTGATTTTTTAGGAGCATGGAACGCAAAGCCATTGGAAGAATGCAATAGCAAACCAGATGGTTGGAACTAAGTGTGAGGTACCCGCACGAAGGACCAGGCATGGGAGAAGTCTGAGTACCACATAAGATGCTAGTGCGTCGGCCTTTGGCCTTCCAGGGAGTTTCTTTTACCCTCTTGTATGTATGGGTGTGCATTGGGGACAGTGCACAATTTTAAGTGTGGGGTGAAGAGATTGTTTGTGTAACTTTCCATGCTATTTTAGTTGTGATAGTTTAATTGAATAATTTTTATTTTATTTTTACAAAAATAGAAAAGATTGGACTTTTTCCGATGATGGATCTATTAGATATTTTTCTTGAGGGATTTAAGTCGAAAGGAAAAAGACAAAAAGATTTTTTTTTGTAGGTAGTGTAGTAATTCCCCCTTGGTTTTTCTTTGTGCCGCGGTTCTTTTCCAAGGGTTTTGTTTGAACCGGGTGTAGCTAGTTTTATTTTTTTAGGAATAGGAGCTATTGTGTTGTGTTTTGAATTAAAGCAATATATCTTGCCTTTGTTATGCCTTGAGAATAGTGAGTACTTTGGTTGTGATGCTTAGGCTCAGTTCTTGATTCTTGTATAAGTATCTTAAATTGTATGATTTTAAATTTGCTTAACTGCTTTGACTAGAGTTTCTTGATGAATCCAATTCTGAATGAGTTATGTGCCATGTGTGTGTGAGGTTTGGGTGTTATTCTGTGCATTACATTTGATGCCTAGAACTTGCCCTGTGTGTTTGCAAAGCAAAATAGTAGTTTTATTCAGTCTTGGAAGTGATATAGGCATTTCTTTGTTGAGCCCCATATATATATTACCCGCCTAATTGTTATGTATCGTAGTTAACCCATTTGAGCCTGTAATCTTGTTTCTTTGGCAACCACATTACAAGCCTTACCCATTTGTTTGAATTAACCATCTATTTGAACCTTCTAACCTCTCATGAGCACTTGAATTATATGAACTGTGTAAAAGTTAAAGTGTGGGGTGGATGGTTTGGCTTTTGAGTGGAACTAATGAAATAAGGAGAAAGGTGCACTGTTTTGAAAAAGTAAGAGCCACTTGAATTGAAAAAGAAAGAAAAGGAAAAAAATAGTTGTATTTCTGTGAAAACAATATTCCTTGATAAGTGGTGACTCTCGATGTAATTGTGCTTAAAGAAGTATGGGGTAATATACATTGAGGTGAAGGTAGAGTTTGGTTTGACATAAGTATGAGGTTTGAATGTTAAAGTATATGTATTAAAGTGCTTAGGGAGGTGTAGTCACTCTTATATCTAAATGTATCCTACCCGTCCCGCAGCCTACATTACAACCAAATAAAGTTTTACTTGATCCTAGACTGAATGAGCTCGATTAGTAGAGTAGTACACTACGGGCAAGCCTATGGTGCATCTTTTGTGGCATATAAATATTATTTCTGAGAGTGAGCGAATTCTTTCTATCTTGAGTTCCTAAGTGTTCTTAAATTTTATTGTGTGGAACTACTCTCTTTTGTTGTGTGAGGGAACTTGATTCATGAAGGAAAGGTAATGTCAATGACCTCTATGTTAGAGTAAGTGGGTGAGTTATGAATAATGCGTGGTACTTATAAGTCAAATCTTGAGGTGAAGATGTTATGCTTTTGTGCTTTGTTTATTTTAAGTATTCTTGGTGTGATGAGTTAGGAGAATTGTTTAAAAAGGTCGTGTCTATATAAAGTGTAGTTTGATTGCTCGAGGACGAGCAATGGTTTAAGTGCGGGGTGTTGATGATAGGCTATAATTACGTATTTTAGTCGCTTATTACACTCTAATTTACTGCACTTTAATTGAGTTTGAGCTTTAATCGCTAGTTTTTGCACTAATTGTGTATTTTATGCCTTGTAGGAATGATTACGAGCTATGTAGATGTTAGAGAATGAATTCAAGTGATTTGGAGCTTTGAAGTCTGAGTAAAAACCCAAGGAATTAAGCCGGGATCGTGTTCGGAGATCAAATTTGATAGTTAAGAACGAATGAAGAATCGAGTAGGCATATTGCATACTGTCTAGTAAAATACATATAACGTTTCTCTCAGAACTCCATTTGGGCTTCATAATATATGGTTGGAAATCTAATTCCAAGAGCTACAACTTTCGTGTTTTATGGTTTTCCAAATTCCAAACAGCACAGGGTGAAAATGGCGGTCGAATCCACAGCCGTGGATCTGGCTGTGGATGTGAGGCAGAACACTAGGTAAAATCCGCGGCCAAATCCGCGGTTGAATCCGCGGCCGCGGACGTCCTGACATGGAAAAGTGTCATTTTTCGCGTATGAGAAGGATAAGTGTTTGGGTCCGACCCTACTTGGTATATATACATGGAAAAACGATATTTTGAGGACTTTTGATATACTTTTGACATAATTTAGACCTAAGGAGGCTAAAGAGACTGGGGATTCGACCTAAGGAGGCAAGAACACACTAGGAGCAAGGCGGAGAATTCTTCTACGAGTTTTTCACTTCCTTCTTCCTATTTTCATTATTGGTTATGAATTCTAGTATTGTAGTTATGCATACTATTATGAATAGCTAATTTGTTATCTAGGGTTTTGATGGAACCTTTTGTAGGATGAATTCTTGTTATGTTTTAATATAATTTAGCCTTTGAATTTATCTATTTGTTCAACTACGTATTTATTTCAGTTGATTGAATGGTCATCGATTGATTGTGCCTATTTATTATGTGTTGCTTGAGAAATGATACATATTTAGGTGGTTGTTGAACAACGTCACTCCTAACGTATGTGAGAAATCAATACAGTGGGTTTAAAGGTAGGTTTAGAAATAACAAAGCCTTGACGTGGTCATAGTGAGCTGTTCGATGAAGCCAACTAGCATAGTTCGAGAGAATATGTCTAGTAAATTATTGTAGTTGCTCGAGAGAGAATTACGGCACCTAAAGTGCTCGCGATCAGTAGAGAATACATCGGCAAAATTATTGGGAACATAGCTGGAAGGATACCGACAATTAGGGAAATCATAACTCTAGACCTCCTTAATTTAGTCTCCAACCCTTTATCTCGTTAGTTGATAATTTTACCGTTTTCTAGTATTTGCTAGTTAATTCGTTAGAAATATAAATCTCAATCTTTATAATTTAGAAAATTGTTCAAACTTGTCTTCTTAGTGATATTAAAAAGCTATAGCTAAGCCTTAGTTCTCTGTGGGATTCGACTCCGGACTTTTAGACCGGATTATATTTGCAGCGACCGCTTATCCTTTTTAGGACTAGAGTTGGGCGTGATCAGTTTACCTTTATCCTCTCGGACCAACACCGCACTTACCGCCACTTCTGACAAAGCGAGATAGATGAGAAGCCTTTCAACATCTTTTGGTTTGGCTAGCAAAGGCGGTTTTAACAGATACGATTTTAGGTCCTTGAGGGCTTGTTGGCATTCAGTAGTCCATTCAAATTGATTCTGTTTTTTCAATACTGAAAAGAATTTAAAACTCTTTTCTGACGATTTTGATATAAATCTCCCCAGGGCTGTTATCCTGCCTATTAATCTCTGTACTTATTTTTTGCTCGTGAGTATATCCGGTATTTCCTCGATAGCTTTGATCTGCGTAGGATTCACTTCAATACCCCTGTTAAAAATAAGAAAGCTTAAAAACTTACCTGAAGCCACGCCAAAAGTGCATTTTTCTGGATTTAGCTTCATATTATATTTTCGGAGAATCTCGAAAGTATCAGACAAGTGTTGAAAATGATCTCCTGCATAGGGCTGTTCATTTGGATCGGATATCCGAAATCCGAACCGATCCGCTCAATTTCGGATTACAGATTTTGAATATTTGGATCGGATTTCGAATTATGTTTATTAGATTTTTGAATATTCGGATTGGTATAATTGTAACCCGATCCGATCCAAAATTCGAAATTATTAGGGCATGTATAAATATTAAACTTTAATTTCGGATAGTCAGTACCTCCTTTACATCTTCCTCCAAGTTATTACCTTTATAATTGCTGGATTTAGCTATATTGGCATCATAATACTCTCATAATTGCAGAAACATGGATTTTTCTTACTGTATTGCCTCGTTTACAAAGAAAATATACATATGGGTTTGCAACTTTGAGGCATAATAATCCGATCCGAAATCCAAAAATTCGATCCGATCCAAACTTTAAAATCCGATCCGATCCGATATTAATTCGGATCGGATGCGGATTTCGTTTTGTAGAATCTGAAATCCGAAATCCGAATCTGAAATATGCTAAATCCGATCCGATCTGATCCATGCACAGCCCTACTCCCGCATGTGCTGACTTGACTAGCATATCGTTAACGTAGACTTCCATAGTTTTCCCATATGTTCTTGAAATATTTTAGTCAGCGGTCTTTGATATGCGGCTCCAACATTTTTTAAACTAAACGATATGACTTTATAACAGTAAGTCCCCCTGTCTGCGATAAACGAAGTTTTTCTTCATCTAGAGGGTCCATTTTTATTTGGTTATATCCTAAATATGCATCTAAAAAATGCAAAAGCTCATATCCCGCGGTAGAATCAATTAGTTGATCTATATGCGGCAAAGAAAATGAATCTTTAGGACAAGCCTTATTTAAATTAGTATAATCTACACAAACTCGCCATTTTCTATTCTTTTTGGGGACTACGACAGTATTAGCTAACCAGTTAAGGTACTTTACCTCTCGTATCGACCCAATTTTTAATTAGCTTTTGTACCTCATCTTGGATTACTTGATTTTTGAAGGATCCTTGCTTCCTCTTCCTCTGCTTGATGTCGTGCCCCGTTTTCTCGCGAAAGCGGGTTTTGATGTCGTGACAACTCTTTTTTTTTTAGAGTGGGAGATAGAGTACTAAAAGATGAGTCGCCACCTAATAATATTTAAGGTGCGTTAGGGCACCTATTGTGCAGATAACTCTGTTTGACTAGTCAACGCCATCAAAGATCGGGTAAGGGCTCAAATTACCTCAAAGAGAAGGTGTTAGACACTCTTCGAGGTCCACAACTGTGGGTTCCGACCGAACTTAAAATTATGTGGATTAGGCTAAGTGATCAAATAATCAAAGAGAATATAAAGGTCAAAGAATTTTATTACAAAAATCTTAATACAAATATAGAGATACAACTATTCCAATTCTAATAGCAAACATAGAAAGGAAATGGGAGGGGGGTCCTAAGTTTTTTAGCCTAAAGGATCACTCCGTGCAACATAAATAATACTTTGTAATTCCCTTAAGGTAGGGAGTTGCTCATATTTTTCAGCGGGCACATACTATCATCTCCTGCTACCCAATTACCATGTTAAAGTTGTTTACCTAAAAGCATTCTAATTCAATTCTATGTCGTACTCTATGCGTGCACTACCCGTCCCATACCTATGGTCCAGTAGATATTGGACCTCTGCTTGGTGGTTCTAGACCTTACTTAGGCTGCTCAGAAATGCCAAGACTAGGCGACATACAAAACACATATTGGACTGCAAATATGGACAGTTAAGGGCCCAAGTTAGCCTCCACACTTAAGCAACAAATGCACGTGAAACAGGTTTTTATGTTAGGCTGTTCATAATTAAGAACCTTAAGCCCTATAGACATGATCTCTATGTGACTTTGAATTAAAACATGCAGACAATTTCAGATGCAAGGTGCTGCTCATTTCCAAATAATTACACGATTGTTGCATGCTGATTTGAGGTTGCAGATTTCCAGTTATTTAACCTACAGATGTTGTGTCTAAGTGATTTACACGCTAAATGACACTGAAATCTATTGGAGAAAGCCCATAATTACTCATGCTTTTGACAACGGCCTAAGTGAGCAATAAACAGTGTCGAGAAGTGCAACATTAACAATTTTTAAGGCGAATAGTTATATCTTATAGATAGGATCTCTAACGATTGGCACTTGGAACCGATATTATTCTTATACCTTAACCTTATAGGCATGTTTTCTAGGTGAACAGTGCGATACAGTAATAAATGAAATGATTGAAATCCTATAGGCATGATTTCTAGTAGAGATGCTGCAGCAATGCAAATTGAAGGAAAGTTCAACGATATTTATTTCCTATGGGCAGGTTTTCTAATAACATGTAGCAACAAGGATAATTGAAGCATTTGAGCTCATGCTTTGCTAGTAGACAAGTGGTGTGAGTGTGTGCTTCTCCTAATGACATGATTTCTACAGTGCACATAGAGAGTGAAAGGCATATATAGAAAATAAATCATTGAATCCTATAGGCATGTTTCTCTACCCTCGCATGCAAACATCAGAATTTACCCATTCCCATTACTAACACCCCAATTGTTTATTACAAAGTTATTACAGACCCAATAATGAATAAGATTACAAATATTATACAAATAATGATAGTAGGCCCACAGCGGGCCCAAAAGAAATACCCAGCACTGTCTGGGCTTTCAACTATCCTCTCGTGGTATACCTAGATTTTCAACAAGGAACCATGTTCCTCAGCATAACTCAGAATCCATAGAAGAGCTCAAAGCCAAATCACACAACCATAGAGCAACCATATTACATAACCAGCTTACATGTTCATTAGACAATAGGAAGAAGGAATTGGGATAATTCAGGTTTCAGTAGTAGGGAAAGTGACTAAAGACCCAAATGCTAGTGTGTCAGAGTTCACAAGGGTCTCAAATGGACCCCGTGCAGTGCTCACAATAAGGAGATCAATAGTAAGAGCCTTGGCAGCCTTGGCTTTCAGCCGGCTAAGAATGAGAGGTTCAGAATAGCATAGGTAACAGATGAGGGAGAGTGGACATTGGTTGAGGGACAAAAGTTGAGGAAATGCACTTATAGATTAAAGTAGACATAGCAAAGCTGAGCATACAGAGCAGCTAATCAAACAGGTCACAGGACTTAGAAACAAGTTCAGCAGGATTTCAACACTCAGCAAAATAACAGATAAATAGCCACATATTGAAAGAGTTAGGGGAGAAATAAGTTTGTGAGATTGACAGAAGTTATCATACACAGGTGCATAATACCAACAAGTTTCAATAAGGCATTGTCTTAGAGATTTGAAGCCTAAAGGTCTTAATTATGTCAAATATGTATGGAAATACAAGCTAAGATGGCCATTCTAATGGTTTCAAACGGTCATTAAGGATATAAGACTAAGCAAAATAGAAACATGTTGTGAGGGAGTAGATCATAGTTGATAGAAAAGGTCTTAGCACAGATTATAACATATTACATATGCAAGACTATCATTGCAAAGATTCAGAACAGAGTAAACTTCATGTCAAATAGCAAATATAGGCATTCAGGTATTGACACAGTAGACTAATTAACTAAAGAAGGTCCAGGTTATGTCAGGGATTCATCCTAATATCATGAAACAATTCAAAATATGGTAGGGAAAACAAGTTGAGGTGACTGTTCTAAAGCCTCAAACAATCACTAAAGGGGTATGGGATTAAGTGAGCAAGCTGAGTGACAAAAATAGCAGAGAAACAAGTCACAGGTTATTACAAATGTGAGGCATTCACTACAGAGATTCAGGACAAAGCATGTAAGCATATTCATGAACACTCAGGCATCAATACACTAGCTAAATAAGCTTAGTAAGGTTCAGGTTATCCAAGTTAGACATAGACAATCTCATAACTAGCAGCATTAGGATAGTTAAATGCTAAAGAGACTTAAAACGAGTGTAACGTTAATAGAGTTGTGCATAAAAGTAACCCAAAGACATATTAAGCCATAGATTTCAGAAGTGAAAACACATGAAAATCAGAGACACATAAAAATAAAATTTCAAAAGGTCAAGCGACTTTCCAGTTAAACGGACAATAATAAATAACAAAAGATCCTCAAGAACCCAGAATCTCAATGCGTCAAAGTTTCCAAGAGCTTTAAAAAAAACCAGGCAATGCTCGCACCAAGAGAAAGTTCGAACAATAGAATCTCAGTGGCCTTGGCTTTCAGCCGGCCAAGAACAAAGTACAAAACAAGAGAATTAGGGAATCACAGAACAAAATTCCAATTTTAGTGAAAGTATATCGATTAAGGTCTCTCCTAAAGGGGAATGGGGAGGGGTTTATATAGTAGTAGAAATCAAGCGAACAAACAAGGAAAATAATCAATCAAACATAAATATGGAAAGAAAGTACCACATGCTATCAGTAATGGAACGGGTAAAAGGAAAAGTATAAAATTCTGAACCCTAATTCGACAGAAATCAAGGAATCGACCAAAGGTTTTGGTGAATCGGCTTCATATCGCCTTGCCATGAATGTATATAGACGGAATATTGTCTAGATCTTGAAGATTGAAGATGGTTTTCACATGATTCAGGCCTGGTATTTTCCAAAAATAGGCAAGTACTAAGTGATACCGAAAATCATGTAAGTAACACGGAAATAAGGCATATATGGAAGGCAAATTGTGGAGAGATTCCATATTAGAACTGGAGTTGGGAGATTTAGAAGAGGCGACTGCTAGGGTTTGAGAGGAGAAGAAAGAATAGATGGAGAGAAACGGGGCGGCGGTCTTTAGGGAAATGGGGATTAGGGAGGCTTGGGTAATTAAAAGGGGTTAGTTTATTAGGGGTCGTTGATCATTTAAGATCAACGGCCAAGATCGGATAGGGAACGGGCGGTTCAAGTGAACGGGTCTCTGGCCGGGTTAAATTAGAGGGTTATTTGATTAGGCTGCTGAGGTGAATGGGCTAAGTGTTTGGGCCACAATTGGTTTGAAACTTAGCCTAAATATTGTGCCAGTTTTTAAATAGGAGATTAAAAGGGAAATAATTTAATAAAATAATTAAATAAATATATAAAAATGCTATTTATGCAAATTAATACTTTAAAACAATAGTAGAAAATTATAAAAATTGTAAGATATTATTTTTACCTTGAATAAAATGACAAATGCTATAACAAAATACAAATATAGGCTATTATTGCAAAATTTTGCAAATAGCTAAAAAATACTATTGTAATTATATAAAATGAAATAAAAGTATTTGAAACAAGTATTATAGGTGCAAATAATAATTTTAGATAATTAAGTCATCACAAAATAATTTGAAGGAGTAATTAATAAATATTCAAGTAATTTAAATGCAAGAAAATCGATTCTAAAGTTCTAAAAATTATGAAAAATTATAGAAAATTTTTGTATATATTTTTGTAAACTAAATAATGATGCAAAATGATGTTTTGAAAGGTATATATAATATTTGAGAAAATATGATGGCAAAATTAGGTATCAACAGCTGCCCCTCTTTACCGGTGAATGATGAAAGAGTTGTCGGATAAAGAAAATGATGACCAATTTTGGCCGAATTGAGTGAGGAATGGTGTGATTTGAAAAACAAAATGGGGGCCGAACCCTGGTTCCTGAGTTGCCTAAATATCTCTGGTGTTACGGGAATCAGGCCGTGTGTAGTTCTGGATCCAACGGTGAACGAAACCGATAGAGTTGTTATAGGAGTGTTCGCATGTTTCAGAGAGGGTTCTTTTGGGTAGGATAGTATCGGATGAATTTATGCAGAGTCATGAATGTGAATTTGAAATGTTACGGATGTATCACCGAGCAAATATCTGAACGATCATAGAGTAAAAGGCGGGTAATTAATGGTGGTCGGTTATGTTTGAAACAACTGTAGGATGTGAACGTTGCGAACGGAAACCAGAGCGAAGATTCCTCCCGTTTGAAGAACGGTTACTTACTGGGTTACCTGCAAAACTTAAAACACAGCGCATGTGAATATATATGGGTTATTGCGATAATTTAAACGTAATGCAAATTCCCTTTGGACCATGAAGGTTGTCTTTGGACGGTGAGGATAACATCCTGAGACCATGATGTCCTGGACCATGAAGTGTATGACAAGGGATTCGCAGGCCATGAAATGATGTCCTCGGGCCATGAGGATGGTGCCTCTGGACTATGACACCTTTGAATAATGATGTGCAATTTTGAGAGATCCTCAGGCCATGGAATGATGTCTCCCGGCTATGAGGATGATGCCTTCGAACTATGACGCCTTGGGACAAAATGACGATGTTTCAGCCTATGAAATGCACATATAGGATGCTTGGGTGTATGCGAAGATGAGACAAGACAAGGCTTAGTCTTGTAAAAGATGAGGGCAGTGCTTAGCCCTAGGTGAACAGAGGATAGTACGAGGTTTTAGATAGCGTAATGGAGATAGTATTTAATCTTATGCAAGGAAAAGGCAATGCTTAGACTTATTCCAAAAAGGGGGGACCAATTCTTAGCCTCGTGCGGGGAAAAGCAATACTTGGCCTTATGCAATTGGGGAGGCAATGCTTAGCCTTATGCGAGAAGAGGAGACAATGCTTAGACTTATGCGATTAGGGAGGCAATACTTAGCCTCATGCGAGAAGAGGAGACAAAGCTTAGTCTCATGCAGGAAAGAGGAGACAATGCTTAGTCTCATGAAGGAAAGACAGTGCTTAGCCTTATGCAATTAGGGAGGCAATGCTTAGCCTTATGCAAGAAGAGGAGACAATGCTTAGTCTCATGGAGACAGTGTTTAGTTGCACGCGATTAGGGGAGACAATGCTTAGTCTCATAGAATTAGGGAGGCAATGCTTAGCCTCACGCAAAAAGAAGAGACAACACTTAGTCTCATGCGGGAAAGGCAGTGCTTAGTCTCATGCAATTAGGGAGGCAATGCTTAGCCTCATGCAAGAAGAAGAGACAATGCTTAGTCTCATGCAGGGAAAGGCAGTGCTTAGCCTTATGCAATTAGGGAAGCAATGCTTAGCCTCATGCAAGAAGAAGAGACAATGCTTAGTCTCTTGCGGGGAAAGGCAGTGCTTAGCCTTATGCAATTGGGGAGGCAATGCTTAGCCTCATGCAAGAAGAAGAGACAATGATTAGTCTCATACGAAGAAAGGCAATGCTTAGCCTCATACAATTGGGGAGGCAATGCTTAGCCTCATGCAAGAAGAAGAGACAATGCTTAGTTTCATGCAAAGAAAAGCAATACTTAGCCTTATGCAATTAGGGAGGCAATGCTTAGCTTCATGCAAGAAGAGGAGATAGAGCTTAACCTTATGCAAATTATGAGAAGGCGGTGAGAAAGTAAAGTATTTCTTAGCTGGAGGTGTCTGCGCTAGGTAATTTGTCGCCATAAAGGTAGTGACTTGATGTATCTACGGATAATGTTATTTTATCGTGCCTGCATCCAAAGAAAAATCGTGAATTTTATGGGGGGGGGGAGGGGGAGGTTGGTTCGTGCTTTTGTCTTCTTGCTAGGCCTTTGCTCCTGTCTTGGGATCCCGTTTAAGTTACCCTAGGCAACATCTGGCTGTTATAGAAACACAATTTTCGAAAAATATGCAATGTATTTGATAAATATAGTGATTTGAAATATAGTAGTATGCGACATCAAATAATTTAGATTAACCGGTGACTGTGACCCATTTTAGAGAATTGTGACCTCTTTTCCCCCCTCAAAATTCTGCCCCAATTTAAATGCATACTTCTGAAAATACTTTTGGTTGTTCCGCATATGACGAAGTTGGCTGAACTTGCGATCTTGCCCCAGTTTCTGATCGTGGGGAAAATGAAGATTTTATTAAGATGTGACCGAACCCACAAGGCTGCCTACGTATCCCCTCTTAAACGGGAATCAGGTCAAGCATAGTTTAGTTATATCAAGTGAAGACATGTAAACAATCCTAAACATACTATCTCTTGACTGCATCCGAGTTGATAGGTTTTGGCCAAATCTCTCCGTATGTTTCTGCAAGTATGAGTGCTCCTCCTGTTAGTACTCGATGAACCGGTTGATACCCAATTTTTTCCTCATATTTTCTAAAAATGCATATATACTTTCAAAATGGCATATTTGCATCATCATTTAGTATACAAACCTATACAAGCATTTTCTATAATTTTTCTTAATTTTTAAAGCTCTAAATCAATTTCTTTCTATATTTTTATTATATAAATAACTAATAATTATCCTTTAAATTATTTTGCAATGCCTTAATCATCCAAACTTATTATTTATACCAATATCTATGTTTTATAATATTTTACTTTATTTTTTCTATAATTGCATTTGCATTTTTAGGCTAATTGCATATTTTTGCAATAATAGCCTATATTCATGTATAATTACATTATTTGTGCCAAAATAGCTTTTTATATTTTTATAATGTTAAGTTATTATTTTCAATCATTTTAGTACACAAATAATTTTTTTTATTTATTAATTACTTTTGATAAATTTTGGGTATTTAAACAACAACCCAATTTTTAAACCAATTTCGGACCAAATGAATGGCCCAAACACTCAAATACCTAGCCTAATTACCCCAGCCCAAAGCCAAACGACCCATGTCTAATACCCGGTCGCGGCCCGCTTATAAACGATCCAACCGTCCAATTTTTTGATCTCAGCCGTGGATCTCTCAAGATCAACGGCCATCGTCCACTCCTCCCTCTTAAATTAACCTAACCCAGAACCCTACCCATTTCCCCTTAATCTGTCGCCCCTAAACGCTCAATTCTCCTATTCTCTCTTCTGGAGAACCCTAGCCGCCTCCCCCTTAATCCCCTCTCCTAATCCCACTGATAATGGGATTCGACTACCATTCTCTTGCCATATTCGAATCATTTTGGTACTGGTTGTCCGCTTGTGGTATTACCTAGGTGCTTGCCTAAACATGGAAAGCAATATCTTCCGAAATCAAACCAAAGTGGTTCGAATCTTTGATTTTGAGCATTATTTCGTCTATATACGTTCAATACCATACTGTGTGAGTTTGATTTTGTTTGGATTCTGCTGATTTATGCTTTCCCTAAAAAATTAGGGTTTACAGATTTTCTCTCTTAAATTGATTTCAAATCGATTCGCATGTTTCTTTTTCTTGTTTGTTGCTTAAACTATTCTGTTTCCTTATATGTGTGCTCAATTTTGACTGCTATATAAACCCCTCCCCCATTCCCTTTTGGACAGACTTTGAATCAAAAAATTTCCACTAAAAAGGCTAAAGATCTTCACTCTGTTGTTCGTTTATTCTCTTATTCTACTCTGGCTCTTGGCCGGCTGAAAGCCAAGGCCACCGGAATTCCTATTTCTCTCGACGTTCTTTGGGTGTGAGCATTGCCCTAGGTTCCTTGAAGCCCTTGGGAACTTGACGCATCTAAGGTCCTGGGTTATACTGCTTTGTTGATGTTCAAACTGATTCTGTTCTTTTCTTGTTTATTTACTTGTCAATCAGTAACTGGTAAGTTCTTTAGCCTTTGCAATGTTCCTTCTCTTATATTCCTGATTAAAATATTCATGCCTATGAAATTGCATAACCTAATGCATTTTTAGACTATCTCTATAGGTAACTCTGCTTATGATATGAACCTCTCCAGCATTTGCTCATGCCTAAATTGTCAGTTCTAAAATGTATTTGTGTTTAACTTGAACAATTTAAACTGTTTGAAGTTCGTTTAGCTTAATGTGTTGGTACTTTGAGTGTTTACATTGGTTATATGACATCAGTTTGTTTCCTGCCTTGTCCTGGATTTCTATAGTGATTGATTTGTATCTATGATATGCCCCAATCCATGCTAAGACCCTCATTCTAGCTATGATTTGCTCCTATGATCATTTTATTCACTTAGTATGTCCTTACCCTGCCTAACTTTGTACTCCCTAACAACTAGTTGGAACCTTTTAGAATAGCTTCTTAACTTGTGTTCCCTATAACATTTGATTCTGTTTGCCTTATTGGTGTGAGTTGCACTGTTCAACCCCTGGTGCTTAGCATAATTTGACCCTTAGGCTTGAACCTATTAAGTTAATGTTCTGTTGTTTGTCCTATTTGGCATAATGCCTTGCTTATTAATTTCGTAATCCCGGAAGCCATAATCCCCCTTGCTTTCTTACAAATGTTCCTTGCCTCAATGTGCTAATTGTGGACTTATGATATTAACATGTATCTTGAGTTTGTTTACCCTCTGTGTTGATATGTTCATTATGTGATCACTCATGCAATGCTTGTTCCTAAAATGCAAATGCACTTCTTCAAACTCTGCTATTTGACTACTATTTTTATTCTCATTGGTTGTTTACCCTATTCTGAACCTATAATTCTTGGCCGACTGAAAGCGAAGGTCACTGAAGCTTTCTCTGTTAACCTCCCTAGTGTGAGCACTGCTCGGGGTTCATTTTGAGACCCTTGTGAACTCTGACACACTAGGGCCTGAGGTTCTTTGACCATTTTCCTTACTACTCAGTTTTTTCCTTCTTTCTGCCTGTTGAATATGCAAATTGACTTATGTAAGTGATTGTTTCCTGGATCCTATGATCAAACCATGGCTGTTGGGTTTGGTTCGGGTTCTCCTATGGTTTTTGGGTTATGTTGAGATCTGTGTAGAGAAAGAGCTTAGTTGAAGATTTGTCAGTGCTGGGTATCTTTTGGGCATGTCTTGGGCCTACTGTTATTGCTTGTATTACTTTGTAATTTATTTATTATTAGACTTGTAATAATTATGTAATAACAATTGGGGTGATAGTGAAATTGGGAAATGGGTATCTCTTAATATTTGCATGAAAAAGGGTAGAAAGCATGTTTATAGGATTTGTGTGATCTATTTGCTATCCGACTTGTTATATGTGAATCTCTTTGGGCACTAATAGAAATCATGTCATTAGGGGATCACACACTCACATAATTAGTATGTTGTCAATGCATGAGTATTCTATCTATTCTTGTATCTACTGGTATGTGTTGCTAGACAGCATGCCTATAGGAAGTAATCGCTAATGACTTCTCCTTAACCTGCTCAGTAGATATCATGGCCATAGGATTTTAACTAATTAATTCGTTGTTGCAATTTCATCATCCATCTAGAAAGCATGCCTATAGGAGCTAATTGTATGAGAATCAGTTCCAATCGCCAAGCTTTAGAAATTATGCCTATAGGACATCACTACTCGCTTTTCAAATGCTATTTTATTGTTCATCCATGCGATTATTAGGAAGCGTAATAATTTTGAGCACTTCTAATGAGTTTCAATATTCCTTATTGTATAAATCACCTAGAAATCATGCTTATAGATGTGTCCACTGATAATCTGTAATAAGCTACTTAGCAGTATCTGGCATTTACCAATTGGTAATTTTGAAATCATTAGGTCTAAAAATGGCTTGCGCATCTGAATCAGATCATCTAGAAACCATGCATATAGAGTTTAACAACTGCAATCCCTTCAATTCTGAAAACTGCCTAATATGTAAAATCTGTTTGCGTGCATTTGTTTGCCTAATTGCGGAGGCTAATGTGAGCCTTTAATTGGATCTAATTGCAGTCCTATTTGTTTTGAATTGTCGCCTAATTTTAACATTTTTGAGCAGCCTAAGTCAAGTCTAGAACCACCCAAAAATAGAGGTCCAAATGCCTCCTGGACCATAGGCATGGGACGGGTAGTGCACGCATAAGGCACGATTTAGAATCAACTAGTGCGCGTTATGTAATAACTTAAAGATAGTAATCGGGTAGCAGGAGATGATAGTCTGTGCCCGCTGAATAATACGAGTAACACCCCATCTTGAGGGAGTTACGAAGTATTATTTATGTTGCACGGGGTGATCCTTTAGGCTAAAAAATTTGGACCCCCATTTTATCCTTGAATCAAGTGTTTGTATTTACTCAAAATCTTTGATAATCAAACTTCCCAAACTTCTTGTTTTCTCTGTCTTTGTTTATCTGACTAATTCATATAATTAAGGTTCGGTCGGGACCCACAGTTGTGGACCTCAAAGAGTGCCTAACACTTTCTCTTCGAGGTAATTTCGAGCCCTTACCCGATCTTTGATGATGCAAACTGGTCAAACCCGAGTCATATGCAAATAGGTGCCCTAACGCACCTTAAAACCATTAGGTGGAGACTCTCCTCTTTTGATACCTCCTTTAAAAGAGTTGTCACATGTCGAAGCCCGATTTCGTGAGAAAATCGGGCGCGACAGCATGGCGGCTCTGCTGGGGATATTTAGGCTATTACCATAGCAAACTTGGTTTATATGAATTAGTCTTCTCTGATAAACGTGTTTCCTTGTTCTTTTATTATTTTGCTTCTACACGAATATCCCGCTTTTGTTTCCCTTTTTATTGTTGCATGCACACCCTTTCCCTTATTCTCCCTCTATTTGAATTCGTATTAATATGCAAATCCCTTCCCTTATTTTCCCTTCTTTGCTCAAATTGGCTCTAACATGCATGTTCCTTTTTTAGTCGTACTTATTTGCTCCAAGTCGCCTTCTAAATTGCTACACCATGTTTCTCCCCACCCTTACTCCCTCACTTACTTTTTACGATTTCCACATTGCACGAACTAACTTCTTATTTTCCTTTCTTTTCATATCTTTTACTTTTCATTTTAATACTGCATTTACTGTTTTCATCATGCAAAATATTTGACAACGTGTTAATTATCTTTGCATAAATCATGCTCCACATTATATTCTACTCGTGGCCAATTAATACCATAGCGGCGCTTGATGAGTGTCCGCATTCTTCCGAAATCACCCTTTAAATTTGGAAAGGCTTATTTGCGGTAAAACTAGTCGATCAGCGGTACAGTCGATGGTTCTGTGCCTTTCTCTCTCAAGTTTTCTGCTTGAGGGTACCGGTCTAGACTCTTCTATAAACCCCACTTTAATATTAATTGTGCATGCATCATGTTCAAACCTAGTATGGGTTGGAACGTTGTCCGCGTGATAACCCACTAAGGTAAGCCTTGTCCAAAGTCCGCCAGGATTTCTGTAATCCCAATGGATACCATCACGATATATGCATTATTTGGAGAAAACATGCCCGTATGCCGATCATTAATGTGTAAATAGTCAAATCTGGAGGGGGAAAGGGCTAACTTTATTTGTTTTGTAAAAATGAGGCACGAAGTCCTCAGGTTTAGCATGGTTCAAAATATCACACCTTTGCTGCTGGATTGGTGGAAAAACCTCTCACCAAGTTACAAAAACCATGTAAAAAGAGTCCTCGGAAATTTACCCTCTTTATTAGACATTAAGCCAAACAATGCATTAATTGAGGCTGCCACCATGTTTTGGGATGAGAAGAGAGTCGTCTTCCGTTTTGGCGACATAGAAATGACTTCTCTTTTAGAGGAAATAGGAGGCTTCGCTGGACTCCCATGGGATAGCCCTGGTTTGTTAGTACCGGAAAACCGTACTTCCCGAGGTTTCTTGAAAATGATGGGTTTCAAGAAAAATGATGAGTTACTCTGTTTGAAGAAGTTTTATATACCATTTGAGTTCCTTTATGGGCGTTATGGGCACAGCAAGTCATATCGCCTTTACCATAATGAACTTGCCATTACTTCTTTAGGTTGGACACACCGCCGGGTTTTCGTATTCATTGTCTGTTTTCTGGGAATGCTGATATTTTCGATGAAGGGAGAAAGGACACACTCACCTAGCTATGGTCGCTAGGACTTTAATGGAGGGAATTGAGGGGCAAACTTACACCATTGTCCTTATGATCTTGGCGGAGATGTACCGGGCTTTAGACCGTTGCAAAAAAAAGGTATGGCCACTTCGAGGGTTACAATCTGTTGCTGCAGGTATGGTTGTTAGAATAGTTTCAGAGAGGTGAATACCGTCAAGAACTTCCGCGACGACCATGGAATGACCACATAGCCTATCATCATCCGAAGAGAATGACTTTTATCCCAAACAGGTTTGTGCAACCGGGAAATGCTGTGAGCTGGGTACGTTTCTTCAGCAATTTGACTGATGAAAGAGTGCATTGGATGTTTGAATGGTTCCCTAGAAGTGAGTTCATCATCAGGTCAAGAGAGATAGGGGTGGGCATCGGTAGGTTCGGTTCGGTTATGAATATTATCGGTTTAGCATATCGGTTATCGGTTTACAAATATGATAAACTGATAAGATATTAGTTATCGATTATCGGTTAATCGGTTGTCGATCATTATCGATTCGGTTATCGGTTTACCCGATAAGATAACTCAATCTAGAGTTAAGCAAAAAAAGATAAGAGTAAAACAGTTTTAAAATTCGTTTCTGGCCACAACGAAAACAGTTTTATATCGGTTATGGACAGTGGACACAACTAATTGTGCTAATATTCCTGCTAGCTTTGACTTAATCTGACCCCTGCAATACATTTGTTGTATCACATGTCTTACTAATTGTGCTAAAACAGTTTTATATCAGCAACTAATATTCAACGTAATCAACACTACATTGAACAAAGAATCTGCAACAAACATAATCAAACACTACATTGAACAAAGAATCTGCAACTAATATTCAACATAATGTTACTGCTACAACTTTCCAGTTTCCAACACTACAAACATCAACATATTGTTGTTGCTAAGCCATAAAATCTGCAACTAATAGTTCGACACTACAAACAGTTGTCCAATTGTTTGAAAGAGTAGGGATGGCATAGATAGAATCAAACACAACTAATAGTTCAAACACATTAATAATAATACAAAGTAGTAGCAATTTCACCTTAAGATTAACAAGTCCAAACATAGTACTAATAGTTCAAATTCAAGTTAACAAGACAACAACTACTCAATCCTTATAGGCTTCACCAAATTGTGCTCCAAACAATGCTCAATGTGCCTTATTAAGGACTTAGTACCAGTTTGATCATCGCAAGGTAACATAAAACAAGATGACAATGACTACATCTTACTTTTCACCATCCATCATCACCTTCTTCAACCGTTTCATAGTGACTCCAAACATGTGAGATAGCTTTGAGACCACAAAGTCGAGGCATGGTTAAACCTATTAAACATAAAAAGAAAAAATATTAAGTCAAGTAATATTTGTAAACATACTATGTGTTATATAAGTTGAATAATTAACTTACCAAAGTTTTAACTCACAACTATCTAAGATTCTACACATCATCATCGCAAGGTTCGTTTCCAAGTTTGGAAAAATCTATGAGAATATATATTAATAAGTCAAACAGCAAAAATATTAAATAAACTATTTATAAAAATAATATACAATCAAACAAATTAAAATATTGCTACCTTGTTCTAGTTGCTCGAGAACATCTAAATCTTCCTCAACACTTACAGGTAATGGCTCATTCCGAAGCCAATCTTGAAGGCACACTAGAACTTCCACCAATTTAGGAGACAATGAACTCCTAAATGAATCAAGAATACGCCCTCCAGTGCTAAATGCACATTCGGATACAACACTTGAAATAGGAATAGATAACACATTCCGAGCCATCTCGGCAAGAATGGGGAATCTAGGTGAGTTTACTTTCCACCAAAGCAATATATTAGAGTCTGCTATTTCATTTTCAACTTCTTTTGTAAGATATTTTTCCAATTTTGATTTAGAATCTGAACCTCTAATCCCAGCTTTATATCTTTTTAATTCTTCAAAGAAAGAACCAAAAGCTCCTCCGCTTTGGACACTAATAGTATTCGCTAAAAGCGATGAAGTAGAAGTTTCCATTGCGTCTAATGAAGAGTTAGATAAACATGAAGAAGGACGACAACCTTTATCTTTTGAATGAGACTTTACATACTCATCAAATAATGAAGTCATGTATGTATGCACTGCCTTCGCGATAATTGGCCATTTTTCTTCAAACATCTTTGCAAGTGCAAAACTAACAGAATCAAACTTGTACCGAGGATTCAACACACATGAAATGAAAATCATCTTGTTCATTTTTTCTGGATCACCCCAATACTTATCAAATTTTTCCTTCATCTTCTTTGCCATTGAACCCAAAAGAACATCTTCATTTAATATCAATTATTTCAAGTAAACAACAACTTCACAAATTTCAAGAAAATAATGATTTGATGTAGCATAAAGTGAGTCAGATACCTTTAAAGTAAGCTTATAAAAGATTTCAAGAAATTTTGTCAATTTCTTTACATCCTCCCAATCACTACTCAAATGTGTACCTGCAGGACTTCCATCCACAATATCAACAAACTCAAGATGATGTGACAAGCCAATATCATCATCAGCATATTCTAAAATTGCACTCTCATATTCAATATCCCTGTTCAACATCAAGTATGTAGAATTCCACCTTGTAGGAACATCCAAACATAAAGATTTCCTAACTAGATTTCCTTCATCACAAAAAACTTTTTTCACCTAGCAGGAGACTGTCTGATATATCTCACTGCTTGCCTAATACATTCAATAGACACAATTTATTCTTTTATACCATCCTGAATAACAAGATTCATAATATGAGCCATACACCTCACATGAAGGTGCTTACCATTCATGGAATTGGTCCCCCATTTAGTTAACTTCTTAGAAAGCTCATTTACCGTCACATCATTTGAACTAGCATTATCAACTGTGATAGTGAAAATCTTTTGTAACCCCCACTCTTTCAAACAATTAACAATACTATTTGCCATATCTTCACCCTTATGACTAGAAATTGGACAAAAGTTGTTAATTCTTTTATGCATTTTCCATTCACTATCAATCCAATGAACATTAATACATATATAATTTATTCATTATAAGGAAGTCTAAGTATCAGTGGTAAGGCAAACTCTCTGATCTTTAAAAAGCTTCATCAACTTACGTTTTTCCTCATTGAAAAGATCAAAACAGCCCCGAGTCACAGTTCTACGTGAAGGAATTCGAAAAAAATATTGTGCAACTTTCATAAAATTCATAAAACCTTCCTTTTCAACAAAGCTGAAAGGAAGTTCATCAATGATCACCATACGACACAAAGCCTTCCTACATTGTTCTTGATCAAATTTCCAAGGAACAACAGCTATATCACCCTTATTACCCATCAGAACAGGTTGAAAGGCTAATTTTGATTGACTTTTTGCAACATCTAAAGGCATTTTTTTATAATTGGTTATATGTGTAAGCAGAGATTTTGTACCATTATCTTTTGTATCAGCAAAATATTCTCTTTTGCAATATTTACAGACACCCTTTTGATTTCCTTCCGAATCAATAATTTGGTCAAAATGATCCCATGCAGGAGACCTCTTTTTTCTTTGTCTCCTTACTGTCGATTGAACTGATTGAGATTGTGCTGTCGCATTTGAATTAGAAGATCCACTTTTACCAACCACCTTATCAATTATGATATTTTCAGCCATGCGTTTGTGTCACTGTGAGTTTGAATTTAAAAGAAATCAAGCAGCGAGGCAACAAAATCTTAAAAAATGAATTAGAAGAATCTAGACATAAGGAAACTGAAGATGAAAAATATAGACATAAGGCAACTGAACAAAATACATACTGGTTTATCCTACACCTACTTTCTTTGTGATTTTACAATTAATATTCTCAAAAAAAATTTATTCTTAAAGCT
This sequence comes from Nicotiana tabacum, assembly GCF_000715075.1. NCBI lineage: Eukaryota > Viridiplantae > Streptophyta > Magnoliopsida > Solanales > Solanaceae > Nicotiana > Nicotiana tabacum. The sequence continues at coordinate 136,071,157 of NC_134096.1, read as the reverse complement.
GATTCTACGATTTTCTAGTACAAGACTTAGTTGGAGCAGCATAGACAATTATCATATCATCACAACTCCTTTACATACCACTAGGAGTGCTTAACGTGGAAGACCAACTTAAACTTGACTAGAAATTATTAAATGAGTTCCATGTAGACAATGAATATGAATAATTATAGGATTATTTGTTAACTACATTCAAGCAATTAGTGTGTTGCACATTGGAATAGTTACCCAAAGTCTAATCTAATCTGAAATTTTGCATAAAACAGATAAGTTGAATTCAACAGACTGGCCAAACCTAGGGCACAATAGGCAAAAACCCTTGAAAAAATCAGTATATTAGCGAGAAACACATAAAAATTTCGCAAATATATTTTTCTTTTTGTTTTCCATCTATTATCCAAAATCAATTGGCCCGACATATTTGGAGTCAGTCGCATTACTAAAAGGGGTAAAATCGTAAAATGCCTATTCTTAGAAATTTTTCATTCTTAATGGTCAAACTCAAAATTTCTTATTAAGGATAAAGGAACTTGAACAAATCAATTTCCTACTAGTTGTGATGGAAAATCAAAATAGAGCATAAACGATTTGAGTAGGCAACTCAAAAATAAACTGATTAGAAAAAATGACACGTAGATGGATTAGAAATCAATAAACGATTGAATCAACTGAAGATGAAGATGAAGGCAAGTAGGCAACCGAAGATGAAGATGAAGAAACTAAAAACTTACACGAAGAATGAAGATGAAGCTGAAGAATGCGGTTGAGAAATGTGAACTGTGAAGCAACTGAAGAGTGAAGAGTCTGAACTCTGAAGAATGCGGTTGACTGTTGAGACTGAGAAAGAATAAGAAAGAATGAAGCCCTAGCATATCTGCACATGTATCTACTTAAAGGTAAAGTAGTAATTTCGTTAATCCTTATTGGGTTGTCGGTTAACCCAATAATAGAATTGCCAAACCGAAGCCCGAACCGATAACCCAATAGTGAAAAAATTTTAAACTGTTACCGAACCGTTAACCCAATAACCCAATATCGATAACCCAATAAATAATTAACGGTTCGGGTTATCGGTTTTACCCGATATATACCCAGCCCTAAAGAAAGAGTCCTCATCTAGTGCTAATTGGGTTGAGAGAAATCTATCCTTATGCTCCTATAAGGGTTATGAGTCATGCTGGGAGAAAGCAGGTTATACCTCGGGTTTCCAAAATGGTCCAGTACAAAGCAAACTTCAAAGGGAACACCATTCTATTCAAGTTCGAGGCACAACATATGTGGCATCAAAAGATCATTCTGGAGAAAGATACCATCGAGCCATATCGGTATCACGCCGACCATGTGTACTTCTATCCATCATGGTTGGTAGATGATATAGCGGGAGATGTCAAGCTAGGGATTAATCTGAAGAATAGGGTCATAGACGACACTGCTGAAGCACAAGTCAAATACAGGATATTGCGCAAAAGGGTTTTCGAGTCTGAAACCAGGCATTTGGAACAGCATAAAATGGACATGGAAGAAATCAACGAGTGGAAAGGAATCGCTACTAAATCAATAGGGAAGTTGGAATATTTGGAGCAGGGGTTGATGGAGCTTGAGGGAAAGATGAGGAAAAGGATATCAGACTGTCATAATACAGAGGGCAACGAAGGAGGGCATCTAGCAAGGGCTTATCTATTGTTGGACATGCGCGACCTGGGGAACCTGATTGATGGAGCTAAGAAGGCCAAGCATGGAGAAGGTCTCTCTGGAACCAAAAAGATTAGGAATAATATTTTATTTGCTTTCTAGACTCGTTTTAGACTTTGATTATAATAAGGCAAATGCCATTAGTAACTCTTTATAATTATTGTCGTTTTAGTAGAGATTTGGTTCATTTATCACATTAATGAAATGACGCAATTATTGGCATCAATTTTCTCCAAACCTATATGTCGCTTAGGCCTACCTCGGGCACAATGAGGTCCCCAAAATTAGGACACGAATTTATAATACTGCAAATATCCTCTTAATAACCCTTATTGACTTGATTACCTTTTTATTTTTCTTTTCTTTTGTTTATTCCCATTCCCCAAAGATTGGTTCATGCATACTGGCATCATCCATATATCATACTAAATCCAGAGGTCCTTCACCTCCTCCTCCACCAAGTGATCCTAAAGGCAAAAGCAAAGGGAAAGAAAAAATAGACGATTTAAGCGGTATCAGAAAGGACAATGCAGAGAACGTTGAACCTCGGACGGTCGGAATACTCCAGCACAGAACGAATTGGTCCTACGCCTAGAACAAAAAATATTGGAGCTACAAGGGGAACTTGATCAGGTCCGGAACTTGACAAATCTTTCCCTCACCCTAAACGTCCCCGACCTTAACCAACAAAACACAAACGCCCAAAACCCGGTACCTCCCCAAAACACACAAAATCCGCCAAATCCTCCCGCACCACATCAATATGCCACACCTCCTCAGAACCACAATCCTCTACCGATAACTACTCTTCAACAACACCATCACCACCCAACTCAATACCCACAAACAACCATATACCACACCCCTCAGAATGCACCACCGCCTACTTCTGACTCGCAAAACTCAACCAATGACCACCATTATGCCCAGATTCCCGGAGTCCACCAAAATAATCCCATATATGTGGAAACCTTAGCCCCACACCCTACAACAGACCCTATACATACCTGAATCCTCCGAGAAGGACCTGCTCATCAAGAACATGGCAGAGGAACTCAAGAAACTTACTGGCAGAGTTCAAAGTGTCGAAGGGGGAAAAGGCATTGAGGGTTTGGATTATGAAGATTTGTGTATTCAGCCAGATGTAGAACTGCCAGAGGGTTACAAACCTCCTAAGTTCGAAATGTTCGACGGAACTAGTGATCCGAAGGTGCACTTGAGAACATATTGTGACAAGCTTGTAGGAGTTGGCAGGGATGAAAGAATCTGCATGAAGCTGTTCATGAGGAGCCTCACCGAAGACACCCTGTCTTGCTACATCAGTCAGAACCCAAAGAAATGGGATAATTGGGTGAGCATGTCATCAGATTTCATGGATCGGTTCAGGTTTAACACAGAAAACGCACTAGACGTATTTTACGTTCAAAATCTCAAGAAGAAGCCAACGGAAACTTTGCGTGAGTATGCTACTCGGTGGAGGTCCGAAGCTTCAAAAGTAAGGCCATCACTGGAAAAAGAACAGATGAATAAGTTCTTCGTCAGAGCTCAGGATCCGGAATACTACGAAAGACTGATGGTTATTGAAAATCATAAATTTTCTGACATCATCAAATTGGGAGAAAGAATAGAAGAAGGGATCAAAAGCGGAATAGTGACAAATTTTGAAGCACTCCAAGCCATAAATAAAGCCTTACAGTCAGGAGGTATCTCCAAGAAGAAAGAAGTAGGTGCGGTGATGGTAGCCCAGGGTCCAAAATCTCCTCTTACATACCAAATACTCCCACCCACATATCAGCCTTCACCTCCCATATACCAACAACCTACCGCCACTTAGGGGTGGCATGTGGGCCGAGCCCGGTCCTAAGTGGGCTTCGCGGGCCCGGTCCTAAGTGGGTCGGTCCTAGGCGGGCCGGTCCTAAGCGGTCCCGGGCTTCGCGGGCTTCTCGTTGGAACCGGTCCGGGACTGGGACCACAAACTAGCGGTCCCGTGTTAAGTGGGCCGGTCCCGGGCCCAAACGGTCCTAAGCGGACCCAAGTGGGCCCAACGAAAACTTTCTATTTTTTAAATTATTTTTATACAAGTTAGAGAAAAAAAATGGTAATAAAAATATCTAAGGCAATTCCTAGTAAATTATATTATAGAGTTGTCACCTAAATTCTTTTATTCAAATTTAAAGACAAAAATATTGTAAAGAGATATTCAAAGCAATGCGTTATAATATATATACTATACTATACTATACTATATATACATCTTAAGATATATAAGCTATATTTGATTTACTATATATACATCTTAAGATTTATACATTAATATTCGATTTATATACTATATATACATCTTAAGATATATATATATATATATATATGTACTATCGACTCTCTCTCTCTCTCTCTCTCTCTCTCTCTCTCTCTCTCTCTCTATATATATATATATATATATATATATATATATATATATATATATATATATATATATATATATATATATATATATATACTATATATACATCTTACTATATTAAGATGTATATATAGTATATCGTAAGATGTATACTATCGAATATGGCTTATATACTATGTATATAGTAAGATATATATATATATATATATATATATATATATATATATATATATATATATATATAGAGAGAGAGAGAGAGAGAGAGAGAGAGAGAGAGAGAGTATAGTATATACTATATTATACTATATGTATAGCTTAAGGTATATAAAAAGACAAAAATATTGTAAAGAGATATTCAAAGCAATGCGTTATATTTTTATTATAGCATTAAAAATCATGGCAATATCTTTCTTAGTCTTCCTCTCCCCTATGGAATGAGCACAACAAGGTGCTAATACCACCATTGAGAAGAAAAAGAAACTAATCAAGATGTGCCAAAATACAAGTTACATATTAATTTACATGGTATCTCTTACAAATTTCATAAATCCTTCAAGGTCCGGAGGAATTTTCGTTGGTGGTGGCAGAAATGAAGCTTGGTCATCACCGCTTCCAGGCGAAGCATCATCCTCCGCAAGTTCAGCTAGCATTTCTTCATAAGCTTCGTCTACCTCTGGTTGTGATTCAACAAGTCCAAAATTTCTTCTTTCCGAACGGTTCCAATCTCTGAATAGTACTAATTTTTCCAAGCTCTCCCTCATAGACGCTCTATAATCACTGAGTTGAAGTCTTGCTTGACTGAAAGCGCTCTCTGATGCCACTGTTGAAGCTTGAATAGTTAAAATGTCTTGAGACATCCTTGAAAGAATCGGAAAGTATTTTTCTTTGTCCTTCCACCATTCCAAAATATTAAAGGAGCCATCGGGATTCACTTCCTCAATTCCCTATGACAAATAAACTTCAAGCTCATTTATTTGTGAAAAATCACTTGTACTAGAATCTTGAGAACCCCTGAACCCTGCCCAAGCACTAAATGCTCTTACTCTTGCCGTTCTTTTAGATGATTGAGAACTAGAAGGAGGAGTTGGAATATTTGGTCTAGCATGATCTAATGCAACTTGATAAGCATTATAAATAGTTTGAACATTTATTTTAATTGAGGCTATTGCGTCCGCAAGTGTAGACAACTCCTCATCTTCAAGTGCTAAACCATTATAAACAGTTTCATACCAAAATTGAGGACCTCCTAATTTCATAGTAGGATTTAACAATGCAGCAACACCATAAATAGGGGGAATAGAGAAAAAGTATTTTTTAAATTTTTTTCTCATGGAATCAATAGCAAGTTGATAAATTTCCCCACCCTCTGAAAAATGATCAAACAAATTTGCAAGTTGTGCAATATAAACTAAACAGTTAGAAATAGTAGGATAATATTGCCCAGAAAATTCATTTGTAGCAATATAAAATTTTTCTAAAAAATCTACAAGCATTTTAACATTAGCCCAATCCGCATTTATAAGGTGCTCATCATCATCACTTACATGAGCATTAAACATTGAGTTTATGGGGTTTCTATATTTATATGCAACAACTAAACTTTCATACATGTAATTCCATCTAGTTAGACAAGGTTTATGAACCTTTCTTTCTCTTAGGCCAAATTCATCGCATCTTTTAAAATATTCTCTAAGTCTACTTCTACGGTTTGAATAAAAAAGCCAATTAAGAGCCATTTTAACCTTTTCAATTTTAACATTTAAAATTCGCATACCATCACCCACAATTAAATGGTAAATATGACAAATACATCTAACATGAAAAATGTTACTAAATGCAGGACTTAGTGTAGTGGTAAGCAAGGCTACAACATTTGTATTACTAGTAGCATTATCCATTGAAACTGACATTATTTTATCACTAATGCAAAAATATCTACAAATATCTGTAATCGTGCTAGAAATAAACTGCCATGTGTGACGTGAATTAATTATTCTATAAGCAATAATGCGCTTTTGCATTATCCAATCTTCATCAATCCAATGACTGATAACAGTAAGGTAATCACAGTCATTACCACTTCTACCAATATCAGTTGTAATAGCAACACGATAATTTATATGAGTAAATAAATAGCGCAAATATTATTCATATTCATGTTTATATTTATAAATATCACTCTTTACGGTTGTGCGAGGAAAACTTTTATAAGTAGGATTATAAACTTTTCTAATATAATGCACAAAGTGAGGGTTAGAAGGAAAACTATAGGGTAAGCACATAACAGTAACCATTTTTGTCAATTCTTCCCGATCTTTTTTTGGATCATAATATAAAATACCACCGGTAACAGTGTTAATTCCCGGTTGAAATTAATTTGACCCGGTACTAAGGTCAGCCTGACTAGGTGCACTTGTCCCCTCGGCCAAAGCTTTCATACGAAAATATCTAGCTTTATCTTGAGGGTGTAGCAATATGTGTCTAGTCAAACTTCCCGTCCCCCCCCCCCCGACTTCCAACATATTTAAAAACTAACTCTTTGCCAAGGGTTTTACACTTAGCCCTATTTTTTTCTCTTAGTTGTGTAAAAAATGGTCAAACAAGAGATGTTTCTGCCCGTTTAGAAGGTTGTCTAGAAAAAGTAGGGGCAGTAACAAGAGGGTCAGACGGGGGATCATTTGGATTATTATTAGTTGGGTTAACTTTAAGAGCAGGACTAGTGGGTGTATCGTCATCCGGTTGCGTTTCATCAAAATCTATTTCTTCATCATCATTTTCATCAATAGTTGGATTACCATAAAGAGCATTCATATATTCATGGTTTAATTGTTCACCGGGTGCAATATTATGGCAAAATTGACTCTCGGTAAATTGTAATAAACTATTATCGCTATCAAGAATAGCAGGTGTAGGACGGGTAACAGGTTTCGGCCGGGGAGCCGGGGGAAGTGGAGGAGGAACAGATTGGCCACTAGATTCACCACTCTTGGATTTTTCCTTATTTTTACTAAATATTGTTTTTAGAGAATAAGCCATCTTAATTAATCAAGCAAAGTAAATAAAACAAATAAAACTATAATATTAAAACTTAAGAGTTGGAACGAGTTTACCGAATTGACGAATAACTTGTTGAAAAATAATTATCGTTGAAGACTTGGAGACTTCAATTCACCAACTTCATAATTTTGCACAAATTGTAACAATTAAGTAAGCAATTATAGAAGAATATTAGAGAGAGATTGAGAGAGATTGATGATTTTGTGAGAAAAATGAAAGAATGAGGGGGTATTTATAGTTGAAAATAGGGAAAAGTGTAATTATAAAAAGTTTGGGGTTAAAACAAAATTTGGGGGGTTAAATGGCTATTTTGCAAATAGCCAACGGCTATTTTGGTAGACCAAACGGCTAGTTTTTAAATGGCCAAACTGTCAATTTTTTATTTTTTTTTAAATTATCTGTTGGGCCCGTTTAGGACCGTTTAGGACCTCTTGAACCGGCCCACTTCTCAGCCGGTCCCGGTCCTAAACGGTCCCGGTCTCGCGGGCCTCCCCTATGAGACCGGCCCACTGCCCGGCCCATCACCCCACGAGCCCGGTCCTATCCGGTTAGGATCGTTTAGGCCCATCGCCCATGTGGGCTTGTGGTCCTGGGCCGGTCCCGATCCTAACCGGCCCACATACCACCCTTACTGCCAGTTACCATACTTATAACACCCAGCCAGCATACTACCACTCACACCAACCCGCCAAAATTACCAAAAACCTAGACCAAATTTCGACCGCAAACCACCCAGACAATACACCCCAATTGTTGAACCTATAGACCAACTGTACGAGAGACTGAAGGTTGCTGGTTATATCACTCCCATTCCCGTTGTTGCTATAGAAAACACTTCCCAGTGGATTATTCCAAACAAGACATGTGCCTACCACTCAGGCATGAAAGGTCATACTATTGATGAGTGTCGTACTTTGAAGGATAAGATTCCGACATTAATTGACACCAAAGTCATACAGGCAAAGGATGTTGCACCCAATGTTCGTAACAATCCTCTCCCAGATCACAGGGGTGGAGGAGTAAATGTGATAGAGACCGATGAAGAATGGGACTTTGAGGGGTCAATTGGACTCATTCGAGAAGGGGATAATTCTGAAACATCTCCAGTCAGTCTCACACCTATCATGGTACAGACTCAGGCACCAATTGAAGTTGAGGTAGCTTCACCAACTCCGTTTGAGGTTGAAGTAACAACGCCCTTCACCGTGATGGTAGCACCTATGCAGTCTTATAAGTCTAATGTTATACCATAGGATTATGTTGCGGAAGCAAGAAGGAAAGGAAAGGCAAAAATGGAAGAAACAAGTGCAACGCAAGGCATGACCAGAACTGGTAGGATTTATACACCCGATATTTGGGAGGAACAAGCAAAGAAGCCGCCTCTAAACCACATGTCATTGAGACTGGCACAGATGATCTTTGGAGAAAGGTGCATGCAAGAGAGTATTTTGTGGTTGATCATCTGAACAAAACCCCTGCTCAAATATCCATTTTTTTACTGCTGCAAAACTCTGAGGCATATAGGAATGCCCTGATGAAGGTGTTGAATGAAGCCTATGTACCAAACAACATCACCAGTGGAGAGATGGCCAATATGGTAGGGCAAGTATTGGAAAGCCACAAGATCACTTTTCATGAAGACGAGTTGCCACCAGAAGGACTAAGTCACAACAGGGCAGTGTATATCACAGTGCAGTTTGAAGACAAGTTCATTTCCAGAGTCCTGATAGATGGGGGTTCGAGTCTCAACATATGTCCACTAACTACTCTGAAAAGATTGGGTAAAGGCCTACACGAGATATGAGCATGAAGTATGAATGTGAAAGAATTTGATGGGTCTCAAAGGGCCACAATTGGGGAAACCAACCTCAGCCTACAGATGGGCCCAACCTGGTTTGAAGTTTAGTTTCAAGTGTTGGACATATCTGCTACCTACAACCTATTGTTGGGACAACCTTGGATACATGTCGATGGGGCCGTAGCTTCTACTCTACATCAGGTCGTGAAGTTTGAGTGGAACCATCAAGAAATGATCATCCACGGGGACGGAAGTAATCCCATTTACAGCAATCAAACTGTTCCGGTCATCGAGAATAGAAAGAAGTTGGGTGGAGAAATATACCATCGCATCGAGCGCGTTAACACAATTGAAAAGGACAAGTGGTAGATCAGTAAGATAGAAGGCATATTGGCATGGATAGGGTATGATCCTGGCAAGGGTCTCGGTAAGAATATCCAGGGGATCACCAAACCGATACAGCTAAAGCGTCATGGCACAACTTTTAGGCTTGGGTATGAATACACCTGGCACAAGTATAAGAATTGGTCGCCACCATGGCATGGTCCTTATTACCTTCTAGAGCAACCAGTACCACATTTGATCTAGTCATTTCATCAAGCTAACATGATGTGGGAGTACGAAGAAGATGAAGTTCTAGCTGGCATAAAGAATCTATTTCTGGAGGATGGATACATGGATTGCGGTGCAATAGTTGAGGAGGAGGAGGAGGAAGGCCTCATTATTTATACCATGAAGAAGGGAGTTGTTCTCAAGAATTGGACTGTTGCACCATCAAGGGCCCGTCGAGTTCCTGGGTAGCTTGGCAATTAGCATCATTTATTTTGAAAGTAATTTTATGAGCATCCAAGACATTTTCAGTATTTTGATTTAAGCATATTTTGTTTTGAAATAATTGCTTGAGTCATCGAGACGTACTTGTTTGGCGTTTTCAAGATTTATCTAATGCATTGTTATTTTTAGTATTTATTATTATTCTTTACATTTTTCTCTACAGCATTATTATTACCTATCTCGATGAACCTACGACTGTGACATGTAATGAGACAACGCAACATAAGGATAATGATTCAGAGGATCTGGAAGAGGATATAATACCCGAAAAAATTGTCAGAGATGTGAAAAAGTTTGAAAACAAGCCTAAGTCCAATTTGTATGAGACCCAAACAGTTAATTTGGGAGACCCCGAAATAGTCAAGGAGACGCGTGTAAGCATTCACCTATCACCGTCAGAGAAGGAAGAGTATGTCCGGCTCTTAAAGGAGTATGAGGATATTTTTGCATGGTCCTATGATGATATGATCGGTTTGAGTACGTCCATAGTAGCTCACAAACTACCTACCAACCCTATGTGTCCACCAGTAAAGCAGAAGCTCAGAAAGTTCAAGCCGGATATGAGTCTGAAAATAAAGGAGGAAGTCACCAAGAAGATCAAAGCCAAGGTTCTCAGAATGGTTGAATATCCGACCTGGTTGGCTAACATTGTGCCAGTTACAAAGAAAGATGGGAAAGCCAGAGTGTGTGTCGACTATCGGGACTTAAACAGAGCAAGTCCCAAAAAATATTTCCCATTGCCTAATATACACATACTGATCGACAACTGTGCCAAGCATGAACTCCAATCTTTTGTGGATTGCTTGCGGGATATCTTCAGATCCGGATGGATGAAGAGGATGCCGAAAAAACAGCCTTTATTACACCATGGGGGTGTATTGCTACAAAATGATATCGTTTGGCCTAAAGAATGTTGGAGCCACCTATATGAGGGCCATGACAATCATTTTTCACGACATGATACACAAGGAGATAAAAGTATATGTGGACGATGTCATCATCAAATCCAAGAAAGGTACAGATCACATAGCAGACTTGAGGAAGTTCTTTGATCGGCTTCGAAGGTATAATTTAAAATTGAACCCCGCAAAATGTGCTTTTGGGGTCCCTGCCGGAAAGTTGTTAGAATTCATCGTCAGCCGCCGAGGAATTGAGTTGGATCCGTCAAAGGTCAAGGCTATCCAGGATTTGCCACCTCCGAGGAACAAGAAAGATGTGATGAGCTTCTTGGTGCGTCTCAACTACATCAGCCGTTTCATAGCATAATCAGTTGTGATCTGTGAGCCGATTTTTAAAATGTTAAAGAAGGGTGTCGTAACAAGTTGGACTGAAGAATGCTAGAAAGCTTTTGACAAAATCAAGAAATATTTGTCCACACCACCAGTCCTGGTCCCGCCAGAACCTGGTAAACCTCTGCTACTCTATTTGTCCGTACTAGATAGGGCTTTTGGTTGTGTCTTGAGATAACACGATGAGACGGGGAGAAAAGAGCAGGCTATATACTATCTGAGTAAGAAGTTCACATCCTACGAGGCACGGTAGTCTTTGCTGGAACGCACTTGCTGTGCCCTAACGTGGATAGCTCAAAAGTTGAGGCACTACTTCTGTGCCTATACCACATATCTCATATCAAGGATGGATCCTCTGAAATACATTTTTCAGAAACCCATGCCTACAGGGAAGCTAGTAAAATGGCAGATACTATTGAGTGAATTCGACATCGTCTACGTAACTCAGAAGGCGATCAAGGGACATGCATTAGCAGATCATCTGGCAGAAAATCCTGTAGGAGGAGAATACGAACCGTTGAAAACGTATTTTCCGGATGAAGAGATATCATTTGTAGGAGAAGAGATAACCGAAACCTACGACGGTTGGAGAATGTTCTTCGATGGGGGTGCAAATTTCAAAGGAGTGGGTATCAGAGTTATTTTGGTATCAGAGACATGTCAACATTACCCGGTATCCGCAAAACTCAGATTTTCGTGCACCAACAATATGGCAGAATATAAGGCTTACATCTTGGGGCTCAATTTGGCCATTGACATGAACATTCAGGAATTGCTGGTAATTGGTGATTCAGACCTTTTGGTACATCAGGTTCTAGGAGAGTGGGCTGCAAATAATACCAAAATATTACCATATATGTACTATGTGCAAGAGTTGATGAAGAGATTCACAAAGATAGAGTTCAAACATATTCTGAGAATCCAGAATGAGTTCGCAGACGCATTGGCCACCCTGTATTCCATGATACAACACCCGGATAAGAATTTCATCGACCCTATTCCAGTAAGGATCCATAATCGGCCAGCTTATTACGCTCATGTTGCAGAAAAACAGATGGGAATCTGTGGTTTTATGATATCAAAGAATACCTAGCAAAAGGAGAGTACCCGAAGCATGCAAATCATACTCAAAAATGCACACTCTGAAGATTATCCAACCATTTCTTCCAAAGTGGAGGAATTCTGTACAGAAGGACTCCAGACCTAGGATTATTACGGTGTGTTGACACCAAGGAAACATCCAAACTGCTCAAAGATATACATGCCGGGACTTGCGGATCACATATGAACGATTTTGTTTTAGCCAAGAAGATATTAAGAGCAGGATATTTTTAGATGACTATGGAAACAGACTGCATCAGGTATGTTCAAAGGTGTCATCAGTGCCAAATACATGCACATATGATACGGGTGCCACCAAGTGAACTCAATGCAACAAGTGCACCTTGGCCTTTCGCCGCTTGGGGAATGGATGACATCGGTCCGATCGAACCCGCCGCTTCAAATAGGCACAAGTTCATTTTAGTAGCCATAGAATACTTCACCAAATAGGTTGAGGTTGTATCTTACAAAGCGGTAACCAAGAAAGTCATCGCGAATTTTGTCAGGGATCGTATTGTTTGCCGATTCGGGGTGCCAAAATCCATCATCACCGACAACGCCGCCAACCTCAACAGTGACTTAATGAAATCTATGTGTGAAACCTTCAAGATCAAGCATAAGAATTCCACAGCATACATGCCTCAAATGAATAGAGCCGTGGAGGCTGCAAACAAGAACATCAAGAAACTTTTGAGAAAGATGGTAGACAACCACAAGCAATGGAACGAGAAATTACCATTTGCCTTATTGGGGTATCGTACCATAGTCCGCACATCAACCGGAGCAACCCCTACTTGCTGGTCTACAGTACTGAAGCTGTCATTCTCGTCGAAGTCGAAATTCCTTCTTTAAGAATTATGCAAGAGGCTGAACTCAGTGATGCAGAATGGATACGAAGTCGCTATGAACAATTAGCTCTTATTGACGGGAAAAGAATGAATGCGGTATGCCATGGTCAACTTTACCAAAACAGAATGTCCAGAGCTTTCAACAAAAGGATCAGACCTAGACAGTTCACACCGGGCCAGCTGGTGCTGAAGCAGATATTACCGCATCAAGATGAAGCCAAAGGGAAATTTTTACCCACTTGGTAAGGGCCCTACATGGTTCACAGAGTACTAACAAGAGGAGCGCTCATACTTGCGAAAATGGACGGAGAAACTTGGCCAAATCCCATCAACTCAGACGCAGTCAAGAGATACTATGTTTAGATTGTTCGCATTTCTTCTGGTGTAACTGAACTAAGCTTGACCTGATTCCAGTTTAAGAGGGAATACGTAGGCAGCCCTATGGGTTCGGTCACAACTCAATAAAATCTTCATTTTTACCATGGTCAGAAACTGGGGCAGAATTTTAAGGAGGATCCCCAAAATTCTGGAGCAAGTCCAGCCAACTTCGTCATATGAAGAACGGTCAAAGAATCGCTTATTGAACTGGGGCAGAATTTTGAGGAGGACCCTCAAAATTCTAATGCAAAGAATTCGCAATGTCTATAAAAGTGTCACAGTCATTGGTTCATCTAACTTACTTGATATTGCATATTACTATGTTTTTAATTAGCTACATTCATCAAATGCACGCATATTTTCTCAAAAACTTTATTTTATAAACAGTCAGATGCTACCCAGGACAACTCGAACAGGATCTCGAAACAAGAGCAAAAGCAAATCAAGAAGGTGAAAGCACGGACCAACCTTCCCCGCAAAGCTCACGATTTTTCTTTGGATGCAGGCACAATGAACATAACAGGAATATCTCCAGCTAAGAAATACTCTACTATCACTCATCGCCCTCTTTTTGAATGAGGCTAAGCATTGCCTTTCTTTGCATGACACTAAGCATTGTCTCATTTTCCTTGCATGAGGCTAAGCATTGCCTCCCTAATTGCATAAGGTTAAGTATTGCCTTTCTTTGTATGAGACTAAGCACTGTCTCCTTTTTCTTGCATGAGGCTAAGCAGTGCCTCCCTAATTGCATAAGGCTAAGCATTGCCTTTCTTTGCATGAGACTAAGCACTGTCTCATTTCCTTGCATGAGACTAAGCACTGTCTCATTTCCTTGCATGAGACTAAGCACTGTCTCCTAATTGCATGAGACTAAGCACTGTCTCCTAATTGCATGAGGCTAAGCACTGCCTCCCTAATTGCATAAGGCTAAGCATTGCCTTCCCTTGCATGAGACTAATCATTGTCTCCTTTTATTGCATGAGGCTAAGCACTGCCTCCCTAATTGCATAAGGCTAAGCTCTGCCTTTCCTTGCATGAGACTAAGCACGGTCTCCTAATTGCATGAGATTAAGCATTGTCTCCTTTTCTTTGCATGAGACTAAGCACTGCCTCATTTTCCTTGCATGAGGCTAAGCACTACATCCCTAATTGCATAAGGCTAAGCATTGCCTTTCTTTGCATGAGACTAAGCACTGTCTCATTTCCTTGCATGAGACTAAGCACCGTCTCCTAATTTCATGAGACTAAGCACTGTATCCTTTTCCTTGCATGAGGCTAAGCACTGCCTCCCTAATTGCATAAGGCTAAGCATTGCTTTTCCTTGCATGAGACTAAGCATTGTCTCCTTTTCTTGCATAAGGCTAAGCACTGCCTCCCTAATTGCATAAGGCTAAGCTCTGTCTTTCCTTGCATGAGACTAAGCACTCTCTCCTAATTGCATGAGACTAAGCACTGTCTCATTTTCCTTGCATGAGATTAAGCACTGTCTCCTTTTTCTTGCATGAGGCTAAGCACTGCCTCCCTAATTGCATAAGGCTAAGCTCCGCCTTTCCTTGCATGAGACTAAGCACTGTCTCCTAATTGCATGAGACTAAGCACTATCTTCTAATTGCATGAGGCTAAGCACTGCCTCCCTAATTGCATAAGGTTAAGCATCGCCTTATCCTTGCATAATACCAAATGCTACTTCCGTTATGCTACTTGAAATCTAGCACTACTTTCCTGGGGCTAAGCTCTGCCCCAATCTTACACAAGACTAAGCTTTGTCTTGTTTCGCTTCGCATATGACCAAGCATCATGTCTTTGCATCTCATGGGCTAAAACATCGCCATTTTGTCCAAAGGCATCATAGTCTGAAGGTATCATCCACATAGCCGGAAGAGACCATGCCATGGCCTGAGGACCTCTTAATATTGCACATCATTATTCAAAGGCGTCATGGTTCAGAGG
The DNA here is from genome assembly GCF_000715075.1 of Nicotiana tabacum. Classification (NCBI taxonomy): domain Eukaryota; kingdom Viridiplantae; phylum Streptophyta; class Magnoliopsida; order Solanales; family Solanaceae; genus Nicotiana; species Nicotiana tabacum. Next base: position 136,055,809 of record NC_134096.1, on the reverse strand, counting down.
CACCATTCTCATGGCCCGAGAACATCATTCCATGGCCTGCGAATCCTTTATCACGCGATTCATGGCCCAGGACATCATGGTCTAAAGACACCATCCTCATCGTCCAAAGACGACTTTCATGGTCCAAAGGGAATTTGCATCACGTTTAAATTCTTGCAATAATCCCATATATACTTGCATGCATTATGTTTAAATTTTGCAGGTAATCCAGAAGGTAACCATTCTCTTAACGGGAGCAATCTTCGCTCCGGTTTCCGTTCAATGCTCACATCCTGCAATTATTTCAAACACAGTCAACCACCATCAGTTACCCACTTTTACTTGATAACTATTCAGATACTCGTTCTAAGATACATTCGTTCACGATTTCGTATAAACTCATTTGATATTGTCCTATCTAAAAGATCCTTTCCGAAGCATACGACTATTCCTATAACAACTCCATTGGTTCAGTTCACTGTTGGATCCAGAACTACACACGGCCTGATTCCCGTAACACCAGGGATATGTAGGCAACTCAGAAACCAGAGATCGGCCTCCATTTCTTAAATCATCCCATTCGGTCAAAATCGGTCATCATTTCTTTACCCGACAATTCTTTCATCATTCCCGAGTAAAAATGGACAGTTGTTGATACCCAATTTTTCCCTCATATTTTCTAAACATGCATATATACTTTCAAAATGGCATATTTGCATCATCATTTAGTGTACAAACCTATACAAGCATTTTCTTTTATAATTTTCCATAATTTTTAAAGCTCTAAATCAATTTCTTTCTACATTTTTATTATATAAATATCTAATAATTATCTTTTAAATTATTTTTTCTATAATTGCATTTGCATTTTTAGGCTAATTGCATATTTTTGCAATAATAGCCTATATTCATGTATAATTACATTATTTGTTCCAAAATAGCTTTTTATATTTTTATAATGTTAAGTTATTATTTTTAATCATTTTAGTGCACAAATAATATTTTTTTGTTATTTATTAATTACTTTTATAAATTAATTTTATAAATTTTGGGTATTTAAACAACAGCCCAATTTTTAAACCAATTTCGGACTAAATGAATGGCCCAAACACTCAAAATACCTAGCCCAATTACCCCACCCCAAAGCCAAACGACCCATGTCTAATACCTGGTCGCGACCCGCTTCTAAACGACCCGCCCGTCCAATTTTTTGATCTCAGCCATTGATCTCTCAAGATCAATGGCCATCGTCCACTCCCCCCTATTAAATTAACCTAACCCAGAACCCTGCCCATTTCCCCTTAATCCGCCGCCCCTAAACGCTCAACTCTCATATTCTCTCTTCTGGAGAACCCTAGCTGCCTCCCCCTTAATCCCCTCTCCTAATCCCACTGATAATGGGATTCGACTACCTTCCTCTTGCCATATTCGAATCCTTTTGGTACTGGTTGTCCGTTTGTGATATTACCTAGGTGCTTGCCTAAACATGGCAAGCAATATCTTCCGAAATCAAACCAAAGTGGTTCGAATCTTTGATTTTGAGCATTATTTCGTCTATATACATTCAATACCATACTGTGTATGTTCGATTTTGTTTGGATTCTGCTGATTTACGCTTTCCCTAAAAAAAAACTAGGGTTTACAGATTTTCTCTCTTAAATTGATTTCAAATCGATCGCATGTTTCTTTTCCTTGTTTGTTGCTTAGATTATTTTGTTTCCTTATATGTGTGCTCGATTTTGACTACTATATAAACCCCTCCCACATTCCCTTTTGGACAGACTTTGAATTAAATATTTTCACTAAAAAAGCTAAAGATCTTCACTCTGTTGTTCGCTTATTCTCTTGTTCTACTTTGGCTCTTGGCCGGCTAAAAGCCAAGGCCACCGGAATTCCTATTTCTCTCGACCTTCCTTGGGTGTGAGCATTGCCCTGGGTTCCTTGAAGCCCTTGGGTACTTGACGCATCTAAGGTCCTGGATTATACTGCTTTGTTGACATTCAAATTGATTCTGTTCTTTTCTTGTTTGTCCACTTGTCAATCGGTAACTAGTGAGTTCATTAGCCTTTGCAGTGTTCACTCTCTTATATTCCTGAGTAGCATATTCATGCCTATGAAATTGCATAACCTAATATGTTTTTAGACTATCTCTATGTATAACGCTGCTTATGATATGAAACTCTCTACCATTTGCTCATGCCTAAATTGTCAGTTCTAAAATGTATTTGTGTTTAACTTGAGCAATTTAGACTGTTTGAAGTTCGTTTAGCTTAATGTGTTGGTACTTTGAGTGTTTACATTGGTTATATGACATCAGTTTATTTCCTGCCTTGTCCTGGATTTCTATAGTGATTGATTTGTATATGTGATATGCCTAATCCATGCTAAGACCCTCATTCTACCTATGATTTTCTCCTATGATCATTTTATTCACTTAGTATGTCCTTACCCTGCATACCTCTGTATTCCTAGCAACTAGTTGGAACCTTTTAGAATAGCTTCTTAACTTGTGTTCCCTATAACATTTGATTCTGTTTGCCTTATTGGTGTGAGTTGCACTGTTCAACCCCTGGTGGTTAGCATAATTTGACCCTTAGGCTTGAACCTGTTAAGTTAATGTTCTGTTGTTTGTCCTATTTAACATAATGCCTTGCTTATTAATTTTGTAATCCCAGAAGCCATAATCCCCCTTATTAACTTCCTTGGCTCAATGTGCTAAGTGTGGACTTATGATATTAACCTGTCTCTTGAGTTTATTTACCCTATGTGTTGATATGTTCATTGTGTGATTACTCTTGAAATGCTTGTTCCTAAAATGCAAATGCACTTCTTCAAACTCTGCTATTTGACTACTATTTTTATTCTCTTTGATTGTTTACCCTATTCTGAACCTATAATTCTTGGCTGGCTGAAAGCGAAGGCCACAAAAGCTTTCTCTATTAACCTCCTTAGTGTGAGCACTGCTCGGGATCCATTTTGAAACCTTTGTGAACTCTGACACACTAGGGCCTGAGGTTCTTTGGCCATTTTCCTTACTACTCAATTTTGTCCTTCTTTCTGCCTGCTGAATGTGCAAATTGACTTGTGTAAGTGATTTTTTTCTGGATCCTATGATCAAACCACGGTTGTTGGGTTTGGTTCGGGTTCTCCTATGGTTTTTGGGCTATGTTGAGATTTGTGTGGAGAAAAAGCTTAGTTGAAGGCTTGTCAGTGCTGGTATCTTTTGGTCCTGTCTTGGGCCTACTGTTATTGCTTGTATTACTTTGTAATTTATTCATTATTGGGCCTGTAATAATTATATAATAACAATTGGGGTAATAGTGAAATTGGGAAATGGGTATCTCCTAATATTTGCATGAAAAAGGGTAGAAGCATGTTTATAGGATTTGTGTGATCTATTTGCTATGACTTGTTATATATGAATCTCTTTGGGCAGTATTAGAAATCATGTCATTAGGGGATCACACACTCACATAATTAGTATGTTGTCAATGCATGAGTATTCTATCTATTCTTGTGTCTACTGCTATGTGTTGCTAGACAGCATGCCTATAGGAAATAATCAATAATGACTTCTCCTTAATCTGCTCAGTAGATATCATGCCCATAGAATTTTAACTAATTAATTCTCTATTGCAATCTCATCGTCCATCTAGAAAGCATGCCTATAGGAGCTAATTGTATGAGAATCATGCCTATAGGACATCACTACTCACTTTTCAAACGATGTTTTATTGTTCATCCACGCGATTATTAGGAAGCGTAATAATTTTGAGCACTTCTAATGAGTTTCATTGTTCCTTATTGTATAAATCACCTAGAAATCATGCCTATAGATGTGTCCACTGATAATCTGTAATAAGCCACTTAGCAGTATTTGGCATTTACCAATTGGTAATTTTGAAATCATTAGGTCTAACAATGGCTTGCGCATCTGAATCGGATCATCTAGAAACCATGCCTATAGAGTTTAACAATTGCAATCCTTTCAATTCTGAAAACTACCTAATATGTAAAATCTTTTTGCGTGCATTTGTTTGCCTAATTGTGGAGGCTAATGTGAGCCTTTAATTGGATCTAATTGCAGTCTTATTTGTTTTGAATTGTCGCCTAGTTTTAACATTTTTGAGCAGCCTAAGTCAAGTCTAGAACCACCCAAAAATAGAGGTCCAAATGCCTCCTGGACCACATGCATGGGACGGGTAGTGCACGCATAAGGCATGATTTAGAATCAACTAGTGCACTTTAGGTAATAACTTAAAGATAGTAATCGGGTAGCAGGAGATGATAGTCTGTGCCCGCTGAATAATACAAGTAACACCCCATCTTGAGGGAGTTACGAAGTATTATTTATGTTGCATTGGGTGATCCTTTAGGCTAAAAAACTTAGGACCCCCATTTTATCCTTGAATCAAGTGTTTGTATTTACTCAAAGTCTTTGATAATCAAACTTCCCAAACTTCTTGTTTTCTCTGTCTTTGTTTATGTGACTAATTCATATAATTCAAGTTCGGTCGGGACCCACAATTATAGACCTCGGAGAGTGCCTAACACCTTCTCTTCGAGGTAATTTCGAGCCCTTACCCGATCTTTGGTGATGCAAACTGGTCAAACCCGAGTCATATGCAAATAGGTGCCCTAACGTACCTTAAAAACCGTTAGGTGGCGACTCTCCTCTTTTGATACCTCCTTTAAAAGAGTTGTCACATGTCAATGCCCGATTTCGCGAGAAAACGGGGCGCGACAGAACCATGTAGGGACCTTGCCAATTGGGTGAGAACTTCCCCTTGGCTTCATCCTGATGTGGTAAGATCCGCTTTAGCACCAATTGCCCCGGTGCAAATTGCCTTAGTCTGACCTTTTTGTTGAAATCTCTTGCCATTCTGTTCTGGTAGAGTTAATGGTGACATACCGCATTCATTCTCTTTCCATCAATGAGAGCTAGTCGTATCGGCTTTGTACCCATTCTACATCGCTGAGCTCAGCTTCTTGTATAATTCTTAAAGATGGGATCTCTACTTCGGCAGGAATAACCGCTTCAGTACCATAAACCAATAAGTAGGGAGTTGCCCCAGTTGACGTGCGAATCGTGGTACGATACCCGAGCAGAGCAAATGGTAGTTTCTCGTGCCATTGTTTGTAATTATCTATCATTTTCCTCAGTATCTTCCCGATGTTCTTGTTGGTGGCTGCTACAGCTCCGTTCATTTGCGGTCTGTATGCCGTGGAGTTCCTATGCTTGATCTTGATCGTTTCACACATGGCTTTCATCAAATGGCTGTTTAAATTGGCGGCGTTGTCAGTAATGATTGACTGAATTACTATCCTCATGTTGAGTTGTCTCATTACATGTCACAGTCGTAGGTTCATCGGGATAGGTAATAATAATGCTGAAAAGAAAAATGTAAAAATAATAATAAATATGAAAAGCAATAATGCATTAAAAAAATCTTTAAAACATCAACAAGTGCGGATTGATGGCTCGAGCAATTATTTCAAAACAGAATACTGAAAAATGTCTCAAATGCTCAAAAGTATTTTTTAAAGTAATTCATGCTAATTTGCCAGGCTACCCAGGAACTCGACGGGCCCGGGATGGTGCAGCGGTCCAGTTCTTGAGAAGATGCTAGTATGCACGAACCAAGCTTTAGGAATGGGAATAATCAAAAGAAAGAAAAAGCAAATGGTAACCAAGTTAGTAAGGAATATTAAAACAGTGTTTGCGATATTAAAACATGTTTCACAAAATCATGCAATAATTCGTATCCTAATTTGGGGACCTCATTGTGCCCGAGGTAGGCTTAAGCTACACGTAGACTTGGAAAAAAATGATGCCAACAGTTGCATCATTTCATTAATGCCAAAAATGTTTACGCAATAATGATCGACACGTTGGCATATTTTTCTCCAAGTAATATACATAGTATGATAGCGTCCATTGGGATTGTAGAAATCCCGTCGGACTTTGGACGAGGTTCATTTTAGCGGGTTGTTACGTTAATAACGCTTCAACCCGTACTAAGTTTAGCATGATGCATGTACATTTCAAGTTGGAGTAGGGTTTCTAGAATGGTCTAGACTGGTACTCCCAAGTGGACAACTTGAGAGGGAAAGGCACGGGACCGTCGATTGCACCACTGATCGACTAGTCTACCGTAAATAAGCCTTTCCGATTTAAAAGGATAATTTTCGGAAGAGCGCAGACACTCATCAAGTGCCGCTATGATGATAGTTGGCAGGAGTGGAGTATGATATGGAGCATTCTTTATGCAGCAATAATAACACGTTGTCAAGTATTTGCATGGTAAATATGTAAAAGCGGTAAATACAATATTAATGTAAAACATGAAAGGCATAAAAGAAAGACAAGGGAAGAAGTTAGTTCATGGAATATATGAGAATGTAATAAAGCAAGCAAGGGAGTAGGGATGAGAGAGGCATGATATAGCAGTCTTTAAACAAATGAAGAGCAGTTAGAGCAAACAAGGGCAAATAGGGAAAAGGATGTGCATGTTATAACAAATTTAAGTAAATAAAGGTGGAGAAGGGAAGGGATGTGCATGTTATAACGGGTTTAAACAAGTAAAGGTAAACGGAAAAGAGATGTTCATGTAATAGCAAAATTTAACAAATAAAGATGGAAAAGGAATGTGCGTTTTATAACAAAGAAAACTAATCCACATAAGCTAAGTTCATTATGGTAAGAGCCTAAGTATCCCCAGTAGAGTCGCCATGCTGTCGCGCTCCGTTTTCTCGCGAAAGCGGGTTTCGACATCGTGACAACTCTTTTTTTTAGAGTGGGAGATAGAGTGCTAAAAGAAGAGTCATCACCTAACTATTTTAAGGTGCGTTAGGGCACCTATTTTGCAGATAACTCTGTTTGACTAGTCAACGCCACCAAAGATCGGGTAAGGGCTCAAATTACCTCAAAGAGAAGGTATTAGGCACTCTTCGATGTCCACAACTGTGGGTCCCGGCCGAACTTAAAATTATGTGAATTAGGCTAAGTGATCAAATAAGCAAAGAGAATATAAAGGTCAAAGAATTTTATTACAAAAATTTTAATACAAATATAGAGATACAACTATTCCAATTCTAATAGCAAACATAGAAAGGAAAAGGGAGGGGGGTCCTAAGTTTTTTAGCCTAAAGAATCACCCCGTACAACATAAATAATACTTCGTAACTCCCTTAAGGTAGGGAGTTACTCATATTATTTAGCGGGCACAGACTATCATCTCCTGCTACCCAATTACTATATTAAAGTTGTTTACTTAAAAGCGTTCTAATTCAATTCTATGTCGTGCTCTATGCGTACACTAACCGTCCCATACCTATGGTCCAGGAGGTATTTGACCTCTACTTGGTGGTTCTAGACCTTACTTAGGCTGCTCAGAAATGCCAAGACTAGGCGACATACAAAACACATATTGGACTGCATATATGGACAATTAAGGGCTCAAGTTAGCCTCCACACTTAAGCAACAAATGCACGCGAAACAGGTTTTCATATTAGGCTATTTTGAATTAAGAACATTAAGCCCTATAGACATGATCTCTATGTGAATTTGAATTAAAACATGCAGACAATTTTAGATGCAAGGTGTTGCTCATCTCCAAATAATTACACGATTGTTGCATGCTTATTTGAGGTTGCATATTTCCAGTTATTTAATCTACAGATGTTGCGTCTAAGTGATTTATGCTAAAAAAGACAGTGGAATCTATCGAGAGAAACCCAGAATTACTCATGCTTTTGACAGCGGCCTAAGTGAGCAATAAACAGTGTCGAGAAGTGCAGCATTAACAATTATTAAGGCGAATAGTTATATCTTATAAACAGGATCTCTAACAATTGGCACTTGGAACCGATATTATTGTTATACCTTAACCTTATAGGCATGTTTTCTAGGTGAACAGTGTGATACAGTAACAAATGAAATGATTGAAATCCTATAGGCATGATTTCTAGTGGAGATGCTGCAGCAATGCAAATTGAAGGAAAGTTCAGTGATATTTATTTCCTATGGGCAGGTTTTCTAATAACATGTAGCAACAAGGATAATTGAAGCATTTGAGCCCATGCTTTGCTAGTAGACAAGTAGTGTGAGTGTGTACTTCTCCTAATGACATGATTTCTACAGTGCACATAGAGAGTGAAAGGCATATATAGCAAATAAATCATTGAATCCTATAGGCATGTTTCTCTACCCTCGCATGCAAACATCAAAATTTACCCATTTCCATTTTTTACTAACACCCCAATTATTTATTACAAAGTTATTACAAGCCCAATAATGAATAATATTACAAATATTATACAAATAATGATAGTAGGCCCACAACGGGCCCAAAAGAAATACCCAGCACTGTCTAGGCCTTCAACAATTCTCTCGTGGTATACCCAGATTTTCAACAAGGAACCATGTTCCTCATCACAACTCAAAATCCATAGAAGAGCTCAAAGCCAAATCACACAGCCATAGAGCAACCATATTACCTAACCAGCTTACATGTTCATTAGACAATAGGAAGAAGGAATTGGGATAATTCAGGTTTCAGTAGTAGGAAAAGTGACTAAAGACCCAAATCCTAGTGTGTCAGAGTTCACAAGGGTCTCAAATAGACCCCAAGTAGTGCTCACACTAGGGAGGTCAGTAGTAAGAGCCTTGGCAACCTTGGCTTTCAGCTGGCTAAGAATGAGAGATTCAGAATAGCATAGGTAAAAGATGAGGGAGAGTGGACAATGGTTGAGGGACAGGAGTTGAGAAAATGCACTTATATATTAAAGTAGACATAGCAAAGCTGAGCATACAGAGCAGCTAATCAAACAGGTCACATGACTTAGAAACAAGTTCAGCAGGATTTCAACACTTAACAAAATAACAGATAAATAACCACATATTGAAAGAGTTCGGGTAGAAATAAGTTTGTGAGATTGACAGAAGTTATCATACACAGGTGCATAATACCAACAAGTTTAAATAAGGCATTGACTTAGAGATTTGAAGCCTAAAGGTCTTAATTATGTCAAACATGGTATGGAAACACAAGCTAAGATGGCCATTCTAAAAGTTTCAAACAGTCATTAGGTATAAGACTAAGCAAAACAGAAACATGTTGTGAGGGAGTAGATCATAGTTGATAGAAAAGGTCTTAGCACAGATTATAACACATTACATATGCAAGACTATCATTGCAAAGATTCAGAACAGAGTAAACTTCATGTCAAATAGCAAATATAGGCATTCAGGTATTGACACGGCTGACTAATTAACTAAAGAAGGTACATGTTATGTCAGGGATTCATCCTAATATCATGAAACAGTTCAAAACAGGGTAGGGAAAACAAGTTGTGGTGACTATTCTAAAACCTCAAGCAATCACTAAAGGGGTATGGGATCAAGTGAGCATGCTGAGTGACAAAAATAGCAGAGAAACAAGTCATAGGTTATTACAAATGTGAGGCATTCACTACAGAGATTCATAAAAAGCAGGTAAGCATATTTATGAACACTCAGGCATCAATGCACTAGCTAAATGAGCTTAGTAAGGTTTAGGTTATCCAAGTTAGACATAGACAATCTCAGAACTAGCAGCATTAGGAGAAGTTAAATGCTAAAGAGACTTAAAACGAGTGTAACGTTAACAGAGTTGTTCATAAAATAACCCAGAGACACATTAAGCCATAGATTTCAGAAGTGAGAACACATGAAAATCAGAGACATATAAAAATGCAATTGCAAATGGTCAAGCGACTTATCAATTAAACGGACAATAATAAAGAACAAAAGATCCACAAGAACCCATAATCTCAGGAGCTTCAAAAGAACCCCGGGCAATGATCGCACCAAGAGAAAGTTCGAATAATAGAATCTCAATGGCCTTTGCTTTTAGCCGGCCAAGAACAAAGTACAGAACAAGAGAATGAGGGAATCACAGAACAAAGTTCCAATTTTAGTGAAAGTATATCGATTAAGGTCTCTCCTAAAGAGGAATGGGGAGGGGTTTATATAGTAGTAGGAATCAAGTGAATAAACAAGGAAAACAATCAATCAAACATAAATATGGAAAGAAAGTACCACATGCTATCAGTAAATGGAACGGGCAAAAAGGAAAAGTATAAAATTCCGAACCCTAATGCGACAGAAATCAAGGAATCGACCAAAGGTTTTGGTGAATCGGCTTCATATAGCCTTGCCATAAATGTATATAGACGGAATACCGTCTAGATCTTGAATATTGAAGATGGTTTTAACATGATTCAGGCCTGATATTTGCCAAAAATAGGCAAGTACTAAGTGATACTGAAAATCATGTAAGTAACACGGAGATGGAGCATATATGGAAGGCAAATTGTGGAGAGATTCAATTAATTTACCTTTGATTTCTGGGCTTAAATTTGCTCCGACGTAAATTTTTCTGTCTGGCCAATGTGTAAATAGCACTATAGCGTCGAGTTCTTCAGTAGTTGTCTTAATATTTTCATTTTCTTCTGGCTCTTGAATAACATCGAGTCTCGAATCAACATCAGTTTATCCTGGTATGCCTTCAGTTGAGGTCTTTGCACCAACATCCTCAACCAAGTTCTGTAGGTTCTATTTCGTGTCTGTATCATTGGTTACCATGCTTGTAATCACCACTAAATTGATAATTCTTAAAGCTTGCTAATCTCTACGGATTTGACGGATTCCCCACTGTAAAGGAAATTTGATAACTTGATGCAATGTGGATGGGACGGCATCCATATCGTCAATCCATGGTCTTCCCGTAATTATATTATATGCCATGTCTGCGTCTATCACCTGAAACTTTGTATCCTTGACAACTCCATTCGCTAACGTGGTAAGCACAACTTCCCCTTTTTTGATAATGCTTGAATTATCAAACCCGGACAAATACCATGCCTTTGGTATCACCTTGTCATTAGCTTGCATTTTGTTTACCACCTTTAGTAAAATGATGTTCACTGAACTACCTGGATCAATCAAAACTCATTTTACATTAGTATCATGTACAAGTAAAGATATTACAATGCATCGTTGTGAGGAATCATCAAGTCGTCCGCATCTTCATTATCAAATGTTATATTGTCACCATCCAAGACCTGGCGAACTCGCTTCTCGTGAGTTACCGTGACTTTTGACGTCTTTTTTGCAGTTGTATATGTTACCTCATTGACCTCATCTCCCCCAGTTATTACACTGACTGTTCTTTTTGGTGAATGAGGTTTCAGGGTTTCCTGTATGTTCTTCATATACGATTGTCTTCCTTTCTCACTAAACAAATCAGTAAGATAACCTTGCTTCAACAAATGCTTGACTTTTCCCTACAGAAGTCTATAATCTGTTGTTCTATGACCATGATCATTGTGAAACTCGCACCAAAAATCTGGATTTCTTTTGCTTGTATCAAATCTCATTTATTTATGCCACCGCACCTTATCTCCCATACCTCTTAAAACAACTACTAACTCGGAGGTGCTGACATTAAAGCTGTGATCTCATATCCTCGCGTGTGTATTGGAATCGTTGCTTCGTGCATCCCGTTCCTTTCTGAACCTAGATGAAGCACGCGTATGTTTTTGCCTTGGTCTTGAGTCGAATCGTGCGTTCTCTTGTTTAGATCGAGAGTCTCGCCCTGCATGTCCCATGTAAGGCTCGTACCTATTTTTTTCCGATCCTTTTTTCTGATTCTGAACGACTCGATCCTATTCTTTCATTGGCCATTGGTTGTGCGATCGTATCTTCCTCTATCCGCAACTTTGTATTGTACATGTTGTACACATCTTTCCAAGTTGTTGCTAGGAATTCTAGCAAACTTTCCTTCAGCCTTCTCGTGGCGTCTGAACTTTTCTCATTTAAATTGTTCGTGAATGCCATAGCTGCCCAGTTATTAGGTACTCGAGGTAACATTATCCTCTCCCGCTGGAATCTATATACGAATTCCCTAAGTAATTATGTATTCCCTTGTTTTACCTTAAAGATGTCTTCCATCATTTTTTCAACTTTCTGAGATCCCGAATGCACTTTTATAAATGAATCTGCAAGCTCAGCAAAAGAATCAATAGAGTTTTCAGGTAAAAGAGAATACTATGTTAACGCTTTTTTCGTGAGTGTTTCGCCAAACTTTTTAACCAAAATCGATTCGATTTCTTGCTTGGTTAAATTGTTGCCTTTCACGCCAATTGTGAACGCAGTCACGTGATCTCGAGGGTGAGTTGTTCCATAATATTTTGGAATATCAAGCATTTTAAGTTTTTTAGGAATTGGCAAAAGTGTTGCACTTGGTTTCCAGGGTTGTTATGAATACTTGTCAATATCCACCCTTTTGATCACGGGTGGCACGCCAGGTATTTGCTTTATGCGTTCGTTTTTCTCCTTCAATTGTTTCTGCAAAGTTAATACCAAACTTTATAAATTAAAATTATTTGGTATACCTGACCCTCCCTCACGAGATTCGTTAGGAATTTCTCCACTTTCAGAATTGTCAAGCCATGAACATGGACCTTCCATGGTTGTTGTATTGACCGGTGGAGGAGTTTATGGCGCATTGGGCAATCCTCTAATAAAAGCTTGTAGTGCACTATTCACGTATTCTGCAATCAATTGCTTTAGAGCGTCTTGCTATACCAAAATTGGTTTGTCCCCTTGTTGATCATCAACGCGTGATGTAGACCTTTTAGGTGAACCTCCACGGGATTGCTGAGGGGATCCCATTGGAGAGTGGAGTGGTGGAGTTCCATCTTGTTGGTTCAGCTAATCGTTTTCATTAATCGTTGACATAGTTGGTTGTCAAATAATAGAATTTGGAAAGTGAAAAGATTATCAGATTCCCGGTAACACAACTAATTTATTTAACCAAAAATAAATTTCTCGGTCAAAGTCAATATTTAGAAGAAAACGGGTTACTAATAACCAAGATTTACTTCAATTTTCCAATAATCTTAAGAAGAATAGAAACAATAATGGATACGATTAGGAAAGAACAATAAGGAATGAACTGACAATCACTCCCCAAAATCAAGACTTAAACTTGAAGAGTAAAGCAAAGAATTATAGTATGTATTTCAGTGATAATCGTAACCTGTCCTTACAAATGAGATTCTTATCCTTATATAGGAGCATATAATCATAACGGTTCTCACATTTAATTTTGGCTTATTAGAGGTATTAATTGTATTGATTGTCTGTTACCATAGACATCCGTAATTGGCATATTTATAACTAAAGATTCCTTGTAACTGCTCTGATTTCCCTTCCTTATTACTTCTGGTTCATGTATCTTACTATATTTCCTTCTTTGTAGCCTTCATTCATTTTGTTTCTGCTTCTCCTTTGGCAGCTGTCAGGTCCGTTTCTTTTCTCTATGCTACCCCGTGGGTATTTCTCCCGTACCTTCCTTGCATTCTTAATTCAGTTAATTGAAAGTGCCACTTGTCGCTATATCAACACTCCACGCGTCATGCCTCATCAGTTTACTGATGTTTCACGTGTCATGTCTTTTTTTCCACCAATACAGCAATATGCGATAACGTGGCAAAGTGTTCAGAGTGGAAGAGATTGAGATTGGAGGATTAAGATGATGGTTAGAAGGAAATAGCACGGGAATGAATAAAAAAGAAAGTTAAATCAATTGGATAATAAAAGGAACTTCTTAAGAGAGAGGCGAATGATTAGCCTAAGAGATACAGAGCTTCTTGATGTATGATAGTACAATATAGTGAAAACGAAACAATTGGAACACCAAAAAAACTAGTTTAGAAATATAGGGAGAAATAAAAAATAAAGTGGAAAGACTAAATACAGCCCCAAAGAGCGTGTCTATGACGAAAGTCATTATTCCATAAAAAATATTTTTCGGTGTTTGTTGGTGCACGAAAAATGTGCCTACAAAATTACATTAAAATTTAATAATGATATTGGAAAATCAGATAATAGTATTTTTTAAAAATAATTGTATACTAAAAGTTGATAATAATAATAATAGTAGTAGCAGCAACAACAACAACAATAGTATTTAGGTGTTAATTTAAGCAAATAATATGAAGTTTGGAATTTAAATATTTTTTTAAAAAAAATAACTTCCTACAATCAAACATTAGAAATTAAGTAATTCAGGAAAATAAAAATTACTTTCCTCGTGCAAACATACCCCTAAGGAGTATATTAATTTTTCTCCTTGTTTGAATGCCGAAGACATTGGAATGGAAAGTAAAAGCTTTTTAATTATTTTTTTCCCAACTAGTTCAATGAAAGGTTTTGGAGGAACTTCTTCCTCCATTTATTTATTTTTACTTTATCCAATTATCTTTCCACCCATGCAAATTGCAACTAAGCAATGAGAAACATCTATATTATATTAAAAGAACAAAGACCCTAGCAAAATGTCTGTGATGACCCAAAAGGTCATCTTATGCTTTAGAACTCGAATCTGCGCTTTTAAGCCTTAAAAAAAACTCATTTTTATCCTTCTCGATTTGTGTGCGCAGTCCGGACAGGTTTCCGAAAAGCTTTTATGTTGAAAATTGATGAAAATAAGAATTTATGTCTTAAAAGTTAATTTTAGTTAATTTCTGTCAATATTTTTGGTAAACGGGCTCGGATCCATATTTTGACGATTTCGGTGGGTCCGTATCGAATTATGGGACGTGGGCGTATGCCCAGAATCGAATTCGGAGGTCCCTAACTCAAGTTATGGATTTTTGATGAAAATTAAAAGTCTAAAAATTAATTATTTTTAAGAATTGATTGATGTTTGGCATTGTTAGTATCGGGTCTGTATTCTGGTTCCGGAGCCCGTTTCATGTTCATTATGATATTTAAGACTTGTCTCGTAAAATTTGATGAGAAACGGAGTTGATTTGACGTGATTCGGACGTCCAGTTGAGAAAATAGAAATTTTAAAATGTTCTTGAGAATTTCACTTGATTTGGTGCTAAATTCGTAGTTCTAGGTGTTATTTTGACGATTTGATCGCGCGAGCAAGTTCGTATGACATTTTTAGACTTGTGTGCATGTTTGGTTTGGAGCCCCGAGGGCTCGAGTGAGTTTCGGATAGGCTACGGGATGTTTTGGACTTTGAAAATCTGGTATTTTGTTGCAGCAGGTGTTCTGGCATGTCCTTCTTCGCGTTCGCGAAGGTACTCTCACGAACGCGAAGAGTAAACTAGGCAGCTGAAGATTTCTTCTTCGTGAACGCGAAAGCGTGGTCGCAAACGCGAAGCGATGGGGGGCGTTACCCTTCGCGAACGCGTAGTGTTAGGCATTGGGGAGGGAAAGTCAGCCATTCCTTCATCGCGAACGCGAGCAATGACTCGCGAACGCGAAGGCCAGAGGGAGTAACCATCGCGAACGCGAGCTAGTTCTCGAAAACACGTAGGCTTGGTAGCCAGTGTCCTTCGCGAACGCGATAGGGCTCTCGCGAACGCGATTAACACTGTCGCCCAGCACTTAACAGAATCCAAAACGGGATTTTAGCCAAAAAATTATTTTTCTCAAAAACCAAACGGTGAGAGACGATTTTTCAAGAGGCATTTCTTCCCCAAATTATTGGTAAGTGATTCTAAACCATTTTCTTTCAATTACCCATTACATTTTATAAATTATTAACCTAAAATCTAGAGTTTTCATAGTAGAATTAAGGGTTAGGGTAGAAACTAGGGATTTCGAAAATTTGAGGATTTAGACCCCAATTTGAGGCCGGATTCCAAAACTAATTACATATTCAGGCTTGGGGGTGAATGGGTAAAAGGATTTTGGTCCGAACCTCGAATTTTGACCAAGCGGGCCCGGGGTCAATTTTTTGACTTTTTGGAGGAAAATTTGGGAAATTTAATTTATGAAATATAGTTGATTCCTTTAGCAATATTTGATATCATTGAGTCATTTTTGAATAGATACGAGTGGTTTGGAGGTGAATTCCAAAGAAAACGCTCTGATTGAGAATTAAGTGGCCTTCGGAGCGAGGTAAGTGTTGTGTCTAACTTTGGCTTGAGGGAATAGGTATTGTGTGAGTATTTGCTACGTGTTTTGTTGTTGAATACGACGTATAGTTAAGGTGACGAGCATCTATACGTTGTGGTCGAGTCACAGCATGCCAGTGAAATTCCATTTCTTGCAAATTTGTAGTCTTAAATCTTGTTATCCATGCTTATTGTTGTTGTTAAAATATTGGGAGACTTGTATCCGGTTCCACCAAGGTCGATAAAATTGTGAATACTGATTCGAGTTTGAGATGTTAAATTGTGAAAGTAATCATTGATGAAATATGGATTTCTTGTGAAACTTCTCTCTATCCGTTGTTATTGATTCTATGAATTGTGAGGAAGAGTGTAAAGCACGAAGGGTGATGCCGTGCATGATTTATTTATATTGTGAGGAAGAGTGTAAAGCAGGAAGGATAATGCCGTGCATAATTTAATTATATTGTGAGGAAGAGTGTAAAGCACGAAGGGTGATACCGTGCATAATTTATTTATATTATGAGGAAGAGTATAAAGTACGAAGGGTGATGCCGTGCATGAATTATTTATATTATGAGAAAGAGAGTAAAAGCACGAAGGGTGATGTCGTGCAGTCTTATTTGTTATTTGGTGAGGTTGAGAGTAAAAGCACGAATGGTGATGCCGTGCAGTTTTCCTTTGTTGTTTTAATTGCTCAATTCGTTTAAGGATTTTCTGTTTAATTCTGTCTTTTCATTATTATCACTCTTCATGTTGTATTCCCCCACTATATGCCCCCTTCCCAATATTTCTGCGTAATTGCTTTATTTACTGTTGTTGCCACTAGCATGATTATACTGTTCAGGTTATATGTGGGTGTCTTGTCCTAGCCTCGTCACTACTTCACCGAGGTTAGGTTCGACACTTACCAGTATATGGGGTCGGTTGTACTGATGCTGCATTCTGCACTTTCTGTGCAGATTTTGATACCGGCTCAGGTTGATCGAGATTTGCTACTGGTCCGCTGTCTGAAGACTCAAGGTAGATCTATCGGCGTTCACAGACCTTGAAGTCCCCATCTATCTTTTACGTCCTACTATTTTCTTTCATTCATACAGGTGTATTTCTTTCAGACTATTACTTGTCATAAATTCTAGAATGCTCATGAATTGTGACTCCAGATCCGGATGGTAGCTGTTAATACAGTTTTATGATATTCCGCACTTATTATATTTCATCTTAGTTAACTATTGTTAATTATTGAATGGAAATAAGGAATTGGTTAATGATTCTCTAACGTTGGCTTGCCTAACAAGTGAAATGTTAGGCGCCATCACGGTCCCGTCGGTGGAAAATTTCGGGTAGTCACAGTTGGTATCAGAGCACTAGGTTGCTTAGGTCTCACGATTCACGAGCAAGCTTAGTAGAGTCTGGAGGATCGACACGGAGACGTCTGTGCTTATCTTCCAGAGGCTATGAAGTTTAGGAACAAGTTTCACTTCTATTCTCCTCTGTCGTGCGATTTTGCTTTCTCAATACTGATTGAACTCTTCTACTCTTATTCTCTCGCAGATGGCGAGAACACATACCGCTTCCTCAGCTGAGCAGCAGCCAGAGCTTCCAGTGACAACTCCTACGCAGGGTAGAGGTCGAGGCTGAGGCCGTGCCAAAGGCCGAGGCAGGGGCAGGGCTCAGCCTAGGGCCCGAGCAGCAGCCCCAGCAGTGGAGCCTCAGATAGAGCTTGACAAGGAGGTTCCAGCCCAGACTGTTCCTGCCGGACCAGCTCAGGTTCCGGAGGGGTTCATTGCCACCGCAGTACTTCAGGACGCTTTGGTCCGTTTGGTGGTCCTTATGGAAAGTGTGGCCTAGACTGGCATATTTCCCATGGCACTAGCAGTCTCTCAGGCTGGAAGAGGAGCCCAGACTCCTACCTCTCCCGCTCCAGAGCAGATAGCTCCCCAGTATCAGGCTCCAACAGCTCAACTAATCGAATTAGTTCAGCAGGTTATTACGGCACAGGTCGGAGATGGGCCAGCTATGTCTTCTGAGGCCTTATAGAGATTAGACAAGTTTATCAAGCTCTTTCCTGTTCACTTCAGCGGTGCTCCTTCAGAGGATCCCCACGAGTATCTTGACAGTTGTCACGAGGTATTACGGAATATGGTTATAGTGGAGACCAATGGGGTCAATTTTGCTGCATTTCAGATTATGAGTTCCGCCAAGAAATGGTGGAGAGATTACTTGTTGACCAGACCAGCTGGGTCGCCTGCTCTTACTTGGGACCAGTTCTCTTAGCTCTTCATAGAGAAGTTTCTGCCTATCACATTGAGAGAGGAGCGTCGCCGTTAGTTTGAGCGTCTCCAGCAGGGCAGTATGACTGTTACTCAGTATGAGACCCGTTTTATGGATTTGGCCCATCATACTATTCTTCTGCTTCCCACCAAGAGAGAGAGTGAGTGAGGAGGTTTATTGATGGACTTGCTCAGCCTATCAGATTGCAGATGGATAAGGAGACGGGGAGTGAGATTTCTTTTCAGGCGGTGCTAATGTCGCCAGACGAGTCGAACTGGTTCTTACTCAGGGAGGTCAGGGGTCTGACAAGAGACCTCATCATTCTAGTGAGTTCAGCGGTGCCTCACCTAGAGGCAGGAGTACTTTTGGTAGAGGCCATCCTCCCAGGTCGTTTCATTCAGCGCTTCAGGCATCTCACGGTGCCTCAGGTGGTCGTGGCCCTCAGATGCATTATTCCGACCAGCTAGCCTACAATGCACCACCAGATCCTATTAGTGCACCTCCACTCCAGAGTCATCAGGGTGGTTATTCAGGTCGACAGGGTCAGTTTCAGGGTCAGCAGTCACAGCAGCCGAAGTTATGTTATACTTGTGGTGATCCGAGGCACATTGCTAGATTTTGCCCTCGGGCAACGGGCATCTCACAGCATCAGTGCTCTCATGCCATGGTTCTGGCACCAGTTGCTGCACCACCTGCTCAGCCAGCCAGAGGCAGAGGTCAGGCAGCCAGAGGTAGAGGCCAGACTGTTAGAGGTGGAGGTCTGACTGTTAGAGGTGGAGACCAGCCAGCTAGAGGTCGTTCCAGGGACGTAGTTCAGGGTGGTGGGGCCCAGCCCCGGTGTTATGCTTTCCCAGCTAGGCCTGAGGCTGAGTCATCTAACGATGTTATCACAGGTACTGTTTCAGTTTGTAGTAGAGATGCTTCAGTTCTATTTGATCCGGGATCTACCTACTCCTATGTGTCATCCTATTTTGCTTCCTATTTGGTTGTGCCCCATGATTCTTTGAGTGCTCCTGTGTATGTGTCCACACCAGTGGGAGATTCTATTATTGTAGATCGTGTTTATCGTTCGTGTGTGGTCACCATTGGGAGTCTTGAAACTCGTGTAGATCTTCTACTTCTCGACATGGTTGATTTTGATGTCATACTGGGTATGGATTGGCTGTCACCTTATCATGATATATTAGATTATCACGCCAAGATGGTGACCTTAGCCTTGCAGGGGTTGCCTCGATTAGAATGGAGAGAAAATCTTGGCCATTCTGCCAGTATGGTTATCTCTTATGTGAAGGCTCGGCATATGGTCGAGAAAGGGTGTTTAGCTTATTTGGCTTATGTCCGCGATTCTAGTGCGGAGGTTCCTTCCATAGATTCGGTGCCGGTTGTTCATGAGTTTTCAGAGGTGTTTCCTGCAGACCTGTCGGGGATGCCACCCGACAGGGATATTGATTTTTGCATTGATTTGACTCAGCCTATTTCCATTTTTCCATATCGCATGGCTCCGCCAGAGTTGAAAGAATTGAAGGAGAAGTTGCAAGATTTGCTTGATAAGGGTTTTATTAGACCTAGTGTCTCACCCTGGGGTACACCTGTGTTGTTTGTGAAGAAGAAAGATGGATCGATGAGGATGTGTATAGATTATCGGCAGTTGAACAAAGTCACCATCAAGAACAAGTATCCATTGCCGAGGATTGATGATTTATTTGATGAACTTCAGGGTGCCAAGGTGTTTTCAAAGATTGATTTAAGATCTGGCTACCATCAGTTGAGGATTAGGGCATCCGATGTTCCTAAGATAAGTTTTCGGACTCGGTATGGGCATTATGAGTTTCTAGTGATGTTATTTGGGCTGACAAATGCCCCAGCAACATTCATGGATTTGATGAACTGGGTGTTCAAAATCTACTTGGATTCCTTTGTGGTTGTGTTTATTGATGATATCTTGATCTACTCCCACAGTCGAGAGGAGCATGAGCAGCACCTTCGGATCATTCTTCGGACTCTGAAAGACAGCTAGTTATATGCTAAGTTCTCAAAATGCGAGTTTTGGTTGAGTTCAGTTGCTTTCTTGGGTCACGTTGTATCAGCAGAGGGTATTCAGGTGAATCCTAAGAAGATTGAGGCAGTCCAAAATTGGCCTAGACCCACATCAGCTACAGAAATCCGTAGTTTCCTGGGTTTGGCGGGCTATTACCGTCGATTTGTGGAGGGGTTTTCATCCATAGCAGCCTCGTTGACCAGATTGACCCAGAAGGGTTCCCCATTCAGGTGGTCAGACGAGTGTGAAGCGAGCTTTCAGAAGCTTAAGACAGCTTTGACTACGGCACCGGTATTGGTGTTACCCACATGTTCAGGATCTTATACAGTATATTGTGATGCATCTCGTATTGGTCTGGGTGCCATATTAATGCAGGGTGGCAAGGTTATTGCATATGCTTTACGGTAGCTGAAGGTTCACGAGAAGAATTACCCTGTTCATGATCTAAAGCTAGCAGCCATTGTTCACGCGCTGAAGATTTGGAGGCACTATCTTTACGGCGTGCCATGTGAGGTATTCACTGATCATCGGAGCTTGCAATATTTGTTCAAGCAGAAGGAATTCAATTTGAGGCAGAGAAGGTGGTTGGAGCTATTGAAAGACTATGATATCACCATATTGTATCATCCTGGGAAGGCCAATGAGGTGGCCGATGCTTTGAGTAGAAAATCAGCTAGTATGGGTAGCCTTGCATATATTCCAGTGGGTGAGAGACCGCTTGCATTGGATGTTCAGGCCTTGGCCAACCAGTTCATGAGGTTGGATGTTTCTGAGACCAACCGTATTCTAGCTTGTACAGTTACTCGGTCTTCTTTGTTTGAGCGCATCAGAGATCGGCAGGATGACGATCCTCATTTACTTGTCCTTAGAGACACAGTACGGCACGGTGGTGCCAAGCAGGTTACTATTGGAGATGACGGAGTTTTGAGGATGCAGGGTCGTATCTGTGTGCCTAATGTGGATGGACTTCGTGAGTTGATCCTTAAGGAGTCCCACAGTTCCTGGTATTCTATTCATCCGGGCGCCGCCAAGATGTATCAGGACTTGAGGCAGCATTATTGGTGGAGGCGAATGAAGAAGGACATAGTTGCCTATGTAGCTCGGTGCCTAAATTGCCAGCAGGTAAAGTGTGATCATCAGAGACCTGGTGGTTTACATCAGAGGTTAGAAATTCTTGAGTGGAAGTGGAAGTGTATCACTATGGATTTTGTTGTTGGACTCCCACGGACTCAGAGGAGATTCGATGCAGTTTGTGTTATTGTGGACAGGCTGATTAAGTCAGCGCATTTCATTCCTGTGGCAGTTACATATTCCTCGGAGCGATTAGCAGAGATTTATATTTGGGAGATCGTCCGTCTTCACGGTGTTCCCGTGTCTATCATTTCTGATCGAGGTATGCAGTTTACCTCGCACTTTTGGAGGGAAGTACAATGTGAGTTGGGTACGCGGGTTGAGTTGAGCACAACATTCCATCCTCAAACGGACGGGCAGTCCGAGCGTACTATTCAGATCTTGGAGGATATGCTCCGCGCTTGTGTTATAGACTTTGGAGGATCGTGGGATCAGTTCTTGCCCCTTGCAGAGTTTGCGTACAACAACAGCTACCAGTCGAGCATTCAGATGGCTCCCTATGAGGCGTTATATGGTAGGCGGTGTCGGTCGCCAGTTGGGTGGTTCGAGCCGGGAGAGGCTCGGTTGTTAGGCACAGACTTAGTACAGGATGCCTTGGATAAGGTCAAGATTATTCAGGTTCGACTTAGTACAGGATGCCTTGGATAAGGTCAAGATTATTCAGGTTCGACTTCACACAGCTCAGTCCAGGCAGAAGAGTTATGCCGACCGTAGAGTTCATGATGTTGCATTCATGGTCGGAGAGAGGGTGTTACTTCGGGTATCACCTATGAAGGGTGTAATGAGGTTCGGAAAGAAGGAAAAGTTGATCCCTAGATATATCAAACCTTTTGAGATTCTGGAGAGAGTGGGAGAGGTGGCTTACAGGCTTGCATTTCCACCTAGCTTAGCATCTGTTCATCCGGTATTCCATGTGTCCATGCTTCGAAAGTATCACGGCGATCCGTCCCATGTGTTAGATTTCAGCTCTGTCCAGTTGGACAAGGATTTGACTTACGAGGAGGAGTCG
The DNA here is from genome assembly GCF_000715075.1 of Nicotiana tabacum. Lineage (NCBI taxonomy): Eukaryota > Viridiplantae > Streptophyta > Magnoliopsida > Solanales > Solanaceae > Nicotiana > Nicotiana tabacum. The sequence goes on along the minus strand of NC_134096.1, from coordinate 136,033,417 downwards.
GTGGCAATTCTAGCCCGGCAAATTTGCAAATTTAGATCAAAGAATTACCCTTCAGTTCGGGTGCAGTGGAGGGGTTAACCTATTGAGGCAGCTACTTGGGAGTCCGAATCCGATATGTGGAGTAGATATCCCCACCTTTTCACCAGCCCAGGTACTTTTCTATGTCCGTTCGAGGACGAACAGTTGTTTTAGAGGTGGAGAATGTGATGACCCAAAAGGTCATCATATACTTTAGAACTCGAATCTACTCTCTTAAGCATTAAAAATCTCATTTTTACCCTCCTTGATTTGCGTGCACAGTCTGGACAGGTTTCCGGAAAGCTTTTATGTTGAAAATTGATGAAAATAAGAATTTATGCTTTAAAAGTTAATTTTAGTTGACTTCGGTCAACGTTTTTGGTAAACGGGCCCGGATCCGTGTTTTGACGGTCCCGGTGGGTTCGTATCGAATTATGGGATCTGGGCGTATGCCCGAAATCGAATTCGGAGGTCCCTAGCTCAAGTTCTGAAATTTTGATGAAAATTAAAAGTCTGAAAATTAATTATTTTTACGAATTGATTGATGTTTGGCATTATTAGTATCGGGTCCGTATTCTGGTTTCGGAGCCCGGTACATGTTCATTATGATATTTAAGACTTATCTGTAAAATTTGGTGAGAAACGGAGTTGATTTGACGTTATTCGGACGTCAAGTTGAGAAAATAGAAATTTTAAAGTGTTCTTGAAAATTTCATTTGATTTGGTGCTAAATTCGTAGTTCTAGGTATTATTTTGGCGATTTGATCACGCGAGCAAGTTCGTATGACGTTTTCAGACTGGTGTGCATGTTTGGTTTGGAGCCCCGAGGGTTCGGGTGAGTTTCGGATAGGCTACGGGATGTTTTGGACTTTGGAAATCTGGTATTTTGCTGCAGCAGGTGTTCTGGCATGTCGTTCTTCGCGTTCGCGAAGGTACTCTCGCTAACGCGAAGAGTAAACTGGGCAGCTGAAGATTTCTTCTTCGCGAACGCAAAGGCGTGGTCGCGAACGCAAAGCGATGGGGGGCGTTACCCTTCGCGAACGCGACACACCCATCGCAAACGCATAGTGTTAGGCATTGGGGAGGGGAAGTCAGCCATTCCTTCATCGCGAACACGAGCAATGACTCGCGAACGTGAAGGCGGGGGGGAGGAGGGGGTAACTATCGAGAACGCGAGCTGGTTCTCGCGAACGCATAGGCTTGGTAGCCAGTGCCCTTCGCGAACGCGACAGTTCTCTCGCGAACGCGATGACCACTGTCGCCCAGCACTTAACAGAATCCAAAATGGGATTTTAGCCAAAAATTTATTTTTCTCAAAAACCAAACAGTGAGAGACGATTTTTCAAGAGCCATTTCTTCCCCAAATTGTTGGTAAGTGATTCTAAACCATTTTCTTTCAATTGCCCATTACATTTTATGAATTATTAACCTAAAATCTAGAGTTTTCATGGTAGAATTAGGGGTTAGGGTAGAAACTAGGAATTTCGGATATTTGAGGATTTACACCCCAATTTGAGGTCGGATTCCAAAACTAATTACATATTCGGGCTTGGGGGTGAATGGGTAAAAGGATTTTGGTCCGAACCTCGGATTTTGACCAAGCGGGCCCGCGGTCGAATTTTTGACTTTTTGGAGGAAAATTTGGGAAATTTAATTTATGAATATAGTTGATTCCTTTAGCAATATTTGATATCATTGAGTTATTTTTGAATAGATACGAGTGGTATGGAGGTGAATTCCAAAGGAAAAGCTCTGATTGAGAATTAAGTGGCCTTCGGAGCGAGATAAGTGTTGTGTCTAACTTTGGCTTGAGGGAATAGGTATTGTGTGAGTATTTGCTACGTGTTTTGTTGTTGAATACGACATATAGTTGAGGTGACGAGCATCTATACGTTGTGGTCGAGTCATAGCATGCGAGTGAAATTCCATTTCTTGCAAATTTGTAGTCTTAAATCTTGTTATCCATGCTTATTATTGTTGTTGAAATGTTGGAAGACTTGTATCCGGTTCCACCAAGGTCGATAAAATTGTGAATATTGATTCGAAGTTGAGATGTTAAATTATGAAAGTAATCATTGATGAAATATTGATTTCTTGTGAAACTTCTCTCTATCCATTGTTATTGATTCTGTGAATTGTGAGGAAGAGTGTAAAGCACGAAGGGTGATGCCGTGTATGATTTATTTATATTGTGAGGAAGAGTGTAAAGCATGAAGGGTGATGCTGTGCATGATTTATTTATATTGTGAGGAAGAGTTTAAAGCACAAAGGGTGATGCCGTGCATAATTTATTTATATTGTGAGGAAGGGTGTAAAGCACGAAGGGTGATGCCGTGTATGAATTATTTATATTGTGAGAAAGATAGTAAAAGCAAGAAGGGTGATGCCGTGCAGTCTTATTTGTTATTTGGTGAGGTTGAGAGTAAAAGCACGAAGGGTGATGCCGTGCAGTTTTCCTTTGCTGTTTTAATTGCTCAATTCGTTTAAGGATTTTCTGTTTAATTCTCTCTTTTCATTATTCTCACTTTTCATGTTGTATTCCCCCACTGTATGCCCCCTTCCCATTATTTCTGCGTTATTGCTTTATTTACTGTTGTTGCCACTAGCATGTTTATACTGTTCAGGTTATATGTGGGTGTCTTGTCCTATCCTCGTCACTACTTCGCCGAGGTTAGGTTCGACACTTACCAGTACATGGGGTCGGTTGTACTGATACTGCATTCTGCACTTTCTGTGCAGATTTTGATACCGGCTCAGGTTGATCGAGATTTGCTACTGGTCCACTGTACGGAGACTCAAGGTAGATCTATCGACGTTCACAGACCTTGTAGTCCCCGTCTATCTTTTATGTCCTATTGTTTTCTTTCATTCAGACAATTGTATTTCTTTCAGACTATTACTTGTCGTAAATTCTAGAATGCTCGTGAATTGTGACTCCAGATCCGGGTGGTAGCAGTTAATACAGTTTTATGATATTCCGCACTTATTATATTTCATCTTAGTTAACTATTGTTAATTACTGAATGGAAATAAGAAATTGGTTAATGATTCTCTAACGTTGGCTTGCCTAGCAAGTGAAATGTTAGGCGCCATCACGGTCCCGTCGGTGGAAAATTTCGGGTCGTCACAATATCGTTCGCCTTTTTTACCCTTTAAAAATAGAGTTCACGCTAGACAAAATAGTCATTTGGTTATTTCTCTAATATTGGTAATATGAATTGTCATTTAATATTTCCTAATATTTAGGAATTCGAGATCAATTAGATTTTGTGTATTAAAATCTTCCTTATTTGAACTATGTAACGTAATAATTTGTAAAAGAAAAATCAAAATATTTTGTAAAGTGTTTCAAAAAGGTCTTTTACATAAACTTTGAAGCACTTTACTGGAGGGTATATTTTTTGTCATAAACTTCAACAATTAATTCTAAAAAAAGTTAGGTAATCTCGGTAAAAGTTTTAAGCAATTTCAGTTCCTTTTCTAGGTTTATGAGTTTTTTTTTTTTTTTTTTTTGGTTCTAAGTTATAAAAAAAATTGAAAACTTGATTGAGGTTTAGGAATATTTCTTTTGAAAAGATTAACCGATTAATTCTTTATAAGAAAAGGATTAATTCTTTATAATTATGTTAGGCAAAAAATTCCTTAATTCTTTATAAATATTTTAGGTAAACTTTTCGTGCACTTTAGCTTTACGAATATTTTTTTGAGTAAAATTCTCAAGCAATTTTACCTTCTTTTTAGGTTTAGGAATATGTATGTATTCCTAATATTTAGGACTTTAAATTTATTAAATTTTACCGTTTATAAAGCCCCTCATTAACTATATAATGTAAGATGATTATAATTTCTTACACCTTTTGTTCATAATTCCTTTTTTTGTTACTAAGAGACACAAAAGCATTGTCATTGAATCTTATAGGCATACCCTTCCATATTTTTAGCATTTTTTAACATAAATCCTCGTAGGTATCTAATATGAATTCATAGCCCTTTTCCGTTTTTAGGATTTCTTTAATTCCTTTAAATTAGAGGTTTTTGTCTTTCTTCATTAAACATAAAAGGTAAATTCAATATTCAAGCTAATTTTGTTAAACATATTCAAGCTTAAATTTTAGTATAACTTATCGAAATAGGTCTTGTGGGAAGAAATTTGAATTTGGAATAAGAATCGAGACCGTACAAACAGTATTATTCACGAAGATAACTGAAGTTTCTCCTCTTCGTTATGGTAAGAACACTCTCCCGCTCTCTTCTTGGTAAATCTCACATTTATAATTCATGCTAAATAAAATTATAATACAAAATATTATGTAATTTTCCTAATAAAGGAGTTTGAAATCAATTAAAATTTTAATGATCTATTGGATAAACTTTATCCTTTCCTTATTGCATTGAGACTATAAACTATAATTTATTTTGCCAATCATAGACTCAAAATCAATGATTATGCAAGTTATGCTAGAGTGCAACTTTGTCTTTCAGGTCCGCTTTATGTTTTTCTATATTAAGGCATGAAAACTGCATTTGACAATTCTAAAAAAGTTTAAATCTTTCTTATGTTTCTAATATTCAAGCTGATGTTTCAAATAGACTAAATTTATATATTATTTTGATTTATGTTTTCTATGAATATTTTCTTCTCGAATTTTATACTATTAGTTTGCAATCAGTGCTCCTTTCATATTTTTTATTGTTATCAGACCTCAGATTTAGTTTCTCTAAATAGATTGTCTTGCTATTACTTGCTATAGGTACTTCTTTCATATTCTTTATTGTTATCTTCAATTTATTTTTCTAATATGTTATCTTTAAATGAATTGCTATCAGCGCTTCTTCCATCTTCTTTAGCTGAGGGTCTATCAGAAACACTCTCGCTGCCCCTCTCAAAATAGGGGTAAGGTTGCGTATATCCTATCCTCCCCAGACCGCACTTGTGGGATTTCACTTGGCTTGCTGTTGTTGATGTTGAATTTTATACTATTAATATTTGCATGATATATCAATATGGTTATTATGTTCTTCATTTATATTTTTCATTTTCTGTAAATTTACTCTGTTGAATTCTTTTGTTCCTTGTACAATTTTAAATCAATTGTTACAATTAAATAGCTGATTAGCTTAAGAAATATTTTTCATAGTTTCTTTGATTAAATATTTTACTTGGTAATTTGTTATTCTTATTATAAAGTAAACACATCAATGATTAAACGATAGAGAATCATTATTTTTGTTATAGCATTAACTAAATAATTTGACTGTTTAGGACCAACAACATCGTCTATGAAAGAGAAATTAGATTAGATTCAACAATATACTAACATGCTATTATCTCATATAACAAAGTACCTATAATTATAAATAATATATAACTAACTTAACTCAATTAATTATTATCTTTACAAGTTCAGAAAATATTCAATTACTACACTTATGTAACCACGTTTATTTTTGTCTTTAAAGTGACTGTTATTTTAAGAATCTTATTTTAATGTCATTTGATATTTTACGGAATTAATTTTCTTGTATACAAGTTTTAATTGACTGATGTTGCATGCACGTGCAACGCACGTACACTAAAACTAGTGATAATAAGTACGTAGTATTTTCTTTTCTTTGCTTACGTTAAAACAATAATTTCCAAATACACCACTAATTTAGGATGCCTCTTTTAGAAAATGTGAATGATAAAGAGCTTTCCAAAATTTCCATTATTATCATTAATTATTTTACTATTATTTACCCGAAAAATGGATAGAGTTGAATTTGTACGTAGTTCTAAGGATATGTGGTATAGCTTGATACAAATTGTAAGGATAAATAGAAATATCAAATATGGATTGCAAAGAATGCAAAATAAACAAGGTTGGAAAGAAGATGATTTTTAGGACTAAGCACAATGAATCAATTAATGAAGAATAAAAGAATAATCCTTGAATATAGGAGAATATGGTGCTTGAATTACAATGTAAGCAAAAAGCTGCCCTCTACAAAAATGCAGTCATCCTCTTTATAGTGGAGGATCCTACTTTAGATATAATTAAAATACATAGTGGAGAACCCATGATAAACCAGCTTTTCCCTAATTTACGTCGAGATTCTCTCCCTTAGTGTATTTGCAACGGCTCTTGTCTGTGAGCTCGAGCTCGATCGGCCTCGGTGCTGGTCGGTATTGCTCCTAGAACTCGATATGGACTCGGGATCAGGTGATGATTCGGACTCGGTCTCGGTTGGCCTCTGCCCCTTAAGCTTGAAATCATCTCATCATAATTCGATTCGGACCTAAGCTCGATAATGACTTCGAACTCGGTGTTTGACTTATACCCGAAATTTGAAGCTTGTTTGTACCAACTTCGGAACCCATCTCGATATTACGAAGTCTTTCTTCGATCCATTATGTTTCGACCTCGATCAATCGTATGAAGGCCGAAATCTATTTTGACCGTATATAGATAGTCCCCTCGTTTCTCGAGAAGGATATGGTAAGAAACGATATGATTTCTCAATGGCTCGATTGGACTATAAGCTGACGCTCATATTGGGCTCGATCATGACGCACGTGATAGTTGTCCCGTCGATTTAGTTTTTCAAGGCATTTAATGCATGTCAGACGGTGATCGATCACCGATGATACTGAACCGCCATTGCTTTAATCTATAAATAGCCCTTCCTTTTACCATTTACCACTTTTACATCTTCAATCTTCCAAATTTCCCAAGCTCTTTTTCGTATCCTCTGAGTTTATTCGCAAATCTGTGATTTCTCTTTGCAAAATTCCTCTTCTAAACCACCAAATCTTTGTCACCTTCTTTAAATCCAAAAATGGTGAAGACATAAAAAATCGTCCCCCAAAAAGAAAAAGCTTATTCTTCTCAATCTGCCGTCGACAAAACACAGGTGGATCTACGGCCTGACGAGTGCGTTCCGACTACGTGTGTTCTAACCTTCGATTTCAAACTCAATAAAGGTTCACCGGTTCCTGGCCGATATGAGCCCGTATCGAGATATATTTGTTCGATAATCGGGGGTACATCGTGCAGATAAAAAAAGATTGTAACTGGGGGAACAAAGAAGTGGTAGGGTTTTTAAGTGTATATACTTACCCTTTCACGTTAGGTCCCCTCGACCCTGTTATCATAGCTTTTTGTCGTAAATACCTAATAAACCTAGGCCATATCCATCCTTCTTTTTGGCGGATCATTATTTTGATCTGATACTTTGTGAACAAAATCGAGGGGATGTCTTTCATACTCGATCTTCTCATCCAATTGCACCGTCCTCGACTTTTTCGAGGAGCATTAATAAAACTTCAACATCGAGCTACCACGACTCTATTCTCGAGCATAGACGAGGAAATGGATCGAGGCTGGATGGGCAAGTTTGTTTGAGTAAGGTCTTCGGACCTGATTCCGACTGAAAAGATGCCTTTTCCCGAGGAGTGAAACATGAAGCGTAAGTGTAATTCTTGTTGTTATCTCCTACTATTTTGTCCTTTCATTTCTTTTCTCACTGATACCCCCCTTTTGTGATGCAGCGGTTCCCTGGATGCCCGAAGCAGTTCCCGATCTCAAGAACTGGGTACAGGATCTGGTTTCGACCTCCGCATACGTCGAGCGCTCATGGCGTGACTTGTCAAATGGCTGATAGGAAGCCAAAAATCATAGTAAGCCCCTTTCTCGTATTTTTTGGTAGTTCAAACAAAATGCTTTCCATACACTTTAATAAAATTTCTCGTATGTAGGTATGGGTAAAGATGCAGTTTTGAGGCCCTCGTCCATCGAGGAAGAGGCTTTGACCTCTGTCCCAAAGCTAGTGAAAGATAATAAGAGTAAAAGAGCCCCCGTTCCGGAAGATCCAAAAGCGAAGAAGAGGACGACTCGTAAGTCGAACAAGAACACCATTCATTTGACCGTAGAATCAGTTCTGCGTCTAAGGGATGAAGACGAATAAGAAGAAGAAAATGATGGATCCGCGCTGGCGACCCAAACGAAGAAGACCACCGGGCAGCTAGGTCGATGGTGGTTCATAAGGCCCCGCCTCGAACGGAGGATATATTGGAGAAAGATTCGGGCAGAGTCCCCGAGTTGTTGGAGATCGAAGATGCTTCCCATCGAAGTCAACGGATGGGGGATATGTCTGAAGGGGCTCTCCCCGAATCTCTTCGAACCGAAGAGAATGCTCCAAGTGATTCACTTGGGGCAGTAGCAATCGAAGACTCGCCCACCTTCCCTGCTTTTTCCGCAAGGATGATTTGGGAAGCCCAAGCTTTGGGGGGCCTCGAACTAGACATACCTCATGATAGGGAGGATCATTTTTGTGATCGGTTTACCGGTGTCGAGGATGCTACCGGTACAAGTGACGCATCGGATCTTTTTACGGAGTGCAGCAGGCTTTGAATCAGGTAAGACTTAAATTATTTTGTTGGCATTACCTTTATGTTTGCTTTTCTTTTCTAACTTCATTTCTTCTTTCTTTGCAGGCTGCGGCAGTTCATCGAGAAGCATGTTCTCGGTCCCGAACTGAGTTGCGTCAATATGAGGCCGATCTTCAGCGGGTTATGGAGGAGAGGAACTCCCTTAAACTTCTCTTAGGGCAAAGGGGAGAGGAAATAAAAGACCTCCGAGATGAGTTGGCTAAGGCTCACCAAGATCAGACCGATATGTCCGAGCAGGTAATGATACTTTTAAAAGCCTATGGGCTCGATACCGGAACAATGGCTAATATTTTGGTCTCACAGCTGCAGCAGAAAATTTAGATGATCGGGAAACTCCGTGAGGAGGTCGATGTGATAAAAGCGAAGTCTTTGAAGTGGAAAGAAGGTATGGACCACTTTGCTGCAGAGAAAGAAGATGCTCGAGCCCAATTATCATCGGCCGAAAACCAACTTTAAAGTATGAAGGAGAAAGGCTCGGTTCAAGAAAGAAGAATAAAGGAGCTCGAGGCTCGGTCGGCCTCTGAACTTGTCAAGGCCGAATCTGATGCTGAAAAGGCAAAGGCCGATGCGGATGCACTTGTGGCCGTCTATCGGGCCGATGCTGAAGCTGCCCAGGTCCAAGCAAGAGAGGCAGCCGAGACCGCCGATACTCGAGCACATTGGGTCGCTGAACTTGCTAAGTGCCGATCTCGGAGGGAGACCCTCGAGGAGATCCATGCTCGAGGTTTTGACCTCGCTGAAGAGATAAAAAGGTCTAAAGAACTCGAAGCCGATGTTGAAGCCTTGGCTTCCGATGACGACAATGATGATGATGATGGGGGTAAGAGCGGGTCCGAGAACGGGGGGGAGCCCGGTGGAGAAGAGACCGCTCTCGGAGATAGCCAAGAAACTTAGCCCTTAGTTTCTATGTTGCAATCAATCATGTAAACAATCTTGTGATATATATATATATATATATATATATATATATATATATATATATATATATATATATATATATATATATATATATATATATATATATATATATATATATTTTTGTTTTACCGAATTGCTTCTATTTTGTTTCCTACCTTGTGAAGATTTTATTCATGCCTTATGAATGTTTTCATAAGGATTTAGGCAATTTGATCGAATTTGGGCTTCGTAGCCTTTATAACTGAGTGAGCGCTTACTCAAGCTTGAAATAAGGTAGCCCATAGGCTTAGTAGTCGATTTGAGTGATTGTTTGAACTCTTTTTGTTTTACCGAATTGCTTCTATTTTGTTTCCTACCTTGTGAAGATTTTATTCATGCCTTATGAATGTTTTCATAAGGATTTAGGCAATTTGATCGAATTTGGGCTTCGTAGCCTTTATAACTGAGTGAGCGCTTACTCAAGCTTGAAATAAGGTAGCCCATAGGCTTAGTAGTCGATTTGAGTGATTGTTTGAACTTGAAGTATGATGTAGCCCTTAGGCTTATTAGTTGAGTGAGTGATTCGAATTCAAAGTAATATAGCCCGTAGGCATAATAGTCGAGTGAGTGCTTGCTCGAACTCGAAATAAAAATAGCGTGTAGGCATAATAGTCGAGTGAATGATTCGAATTTGAAGTAATGTAGCCCGTAGGCGTAATGGTCGAGTGAGGGCTTGCTCGAACTCGGAATAAGAGTAGCCCGTAGGCTTATTAGTCGAGTGAATATTTTGAACTCGAAGTAATGTAGCCCGTAGGCGTAATGGTCGAGTGAGTGCTCGCTCGAACTCGAAATAAGAATAGCCCATAGGCTTATTAGTCGAGTGAATGTTTCGAACTTTGAAGTAATGTAGCCCATAGGCGTAATGGTAGAGTGAGTGCTTGCTCGAAATCGGAATAAGAATAGCCCGTAGGCTTATTAGTCGAGTGAATGTTTCGAACTCGAAGTAATGTAACTCATAGGCATAATGGTCGAGTGAGTGCTTGCTCGAACTCGAAATCAAAGTAGCCCATAGGCTTATTAGTCGAGTGAATGTTTCAAACTCGAAGTAATGTAGCTCGTAGGCATAATAGTCGAGTGAGTGCTTGCTCGAACTCGAAATCAAAGTAGCCCGTAGGCTTATTAGTCGAGTGAATGCTTTGAACTCGAAGTAATGTAGCTTGCTCGAACTCGGAATAAGAATAGCCCATAGGCTTATTAGTCTAGTGAATGTTTCGAACTCGAAGTAATGTAGCCCGTAGGCGTAATGGTCGAGTGCAACATGTGCTTTCAGACCTAGGGCTTCATATTGAAGGATCCATCCTAGCTCCTGATCGAACTCCTGCAGGGGTTAGTTTCGAAATGTAAACGAATATGGGAGGGTCGTACCTTAGCAATATTATCGTTTTAGGTGCGACATATTCCAATTGCTTGATAGTTGTTTGGCGTTTATAATACCGAGCTTGTATGATCCTTTTCCGACGTTTTTGAGAACCTGATACGGTCCTTCCCAGTTCGGTCCTAGTTTTCCTTCGTTTGGATTTTGGGTACTGGGGGTGACTTTCCTTAGCACTAAGTCCCCGAGTTTAAAATGGCGAAGCTTGGTTCTTCGATTATAGCATTTTTCGATTCGCTGCTTTTGGGCAGCCAATTGGACGAGAGCAACTTCTCGTTTTTCATCCGATAATTTGAGGCTAGTGTTCATAGCCTCGTTATTTGACTCTTCTGTTGTATATAGAAACATGGCACTGGGTTCCCCGACTTCGACTGGAATCAAGGCTTTGGATCCATGTACTAAGGAGAACGGGGTTACCCCCGTACTAGATTTTGATGTTGTTCGATATGCCCAAAGGACTTCGGGTAGGATTTCTCTCCACTTTCCTTTAGCGTCGTTCAGCCTCTTCTTTAGGTTTTGAATGATAGTTTTGTTCGTTGATTAGGCATGTCCGTTCCCACTGGGGTGATACGGTGTTGATAATATCCTTTTTATTTTGTGGTCTTCGAAGAATTTCGTCACTTTGCTGTCGACAAACTGTTTCCTTTGTCACACACTATTTCGGTGGATATACCGAATCGACATACGATATGATCTAGATAAAGTCTATAACCTCTTTCTTTCTTACTTTCATGAATGCCTGTGCTTCAACCCATTTAGAGAAATAGTCAGTCATAAATAAAATGAATTTAGCTTTACCTGGGGCCGATGGCAGAGGGCCGACTATATCCATTCCCCACTTCATGAATGGCCATGGGGATAGGACTGAGTGAAGTTGCTCTCCGGGCTGATGGATCATTGGTGCAAAACTTTGATATTTGTCACATTTTCGAACAAACTCCTTTGCATCTTTGCCTATATCGATCCAATAATACCCTTGCCTGATTATTTTTTGGACTAATGAATCGGCACCGGAGTGATTTCCAAAAGTGCCCTCGTGCACCTCACGTATGATGTAATTGGTGTCTCCTGGACCTAAGCATACTGCCAATGGTCCATTGAGTGTCCTTTGGAATAGCGTTCCATCAGCAGTTAATGTGAATCGAGCAGCTTTGGTTCGTAGGGCCCTCAAATTTTTAGGGTTCGATGGGAGCTTTCCATTCTTTAAGTATTCAATATACTTATTCCTCCAATCCCAGGTTAAGCTCGTAGAATTTATCTCGGCATGCTCTTCTTCGATCACGGATCTCGAGAGTCAAATGACAGTCCCCGAGCTCATCTCGCCTTTCTCGACCGATGATCTCAAATTTGCAAGTGCATAAGCCTCACTGGTTTGCTCTCATGGAACATGCTGTAAAGTCCATTCTTTGAAATGGTGCAAAGTGACCTGCAGTTTGTCCAAATACCTTTGCATTCTATCTTCTCGAACTTCGAAGGTTTTGTTTACTTGATTTACACCAGCAAAGAGTCACACATGGCTTCAATGACTTCTGTCCCCAAGCTTTTAGCTAGCTCGAGACCTGCAATCATGGCCTCATACTCGGCCTCGTTGTGAGTCAACTTAGTAGTTTTGATATATTGCCTAATAGTGTTACCCGTGGGTGGATTTAAAATGATGCCTAGCCCGAAGCCCTTCACGTTCGAAGCTCCATCCGTAAAAAAGGGTCCATACCCCCGATGACGTACCCAGTTACAATAAGAGTTCTTTTTCGACTTTGGGTACGAGGGTCAGCGTGAAATCGGCCACGAAGTCCGCTAAAATTTGAGACTTGATGGTCGTACGAGGTTGATATTCGATATCGTACCCGCTGAGTTCAACGACCCATTTGGCCAATCGGCCTGATAGTTCGGGCTTGTGCAAAATATTACGAAGCAGGTAAGTGGTTAATACGCATATGGGGTGATATTAAAAGTACGTTCTTAACTTTCTAGAGGCGCTTATCAGTATAAGTGCCAATTTTTCTAGGTGTGGATATTTAGTTTCTGCTTCTCCTAAGGTTCGACTTACATAATAAACGATAAATTGCGTACCTTGCTCTTCTCGAACTAGGACACCGCTTACCGCGATTTTCGATACTGCCAAGTACAAGCAAAGTTTTTCGTCTATTTTTTGGAGTATGAAGCAGTGGTGGGCTCGATAGATATCGTTTTAATTCCTCTAATGCATGTTGGGATTCCGGGGTCCAAGCGAAATCGTTCTTCTTTTTGAGTAGAGTGAAATATTTGTGACTTCGATCTGACTACCTCGAAATGAATCGCCCTAAGACTGCAATTCGTCCCGTTAGCCTCTGTACGGCTTTCACGTTGTCCACGATGGCGATGTCTTTGATGGCCTTGATTTTATCGGGGTTAATCTCGATCCCCTAATTTGACACTATGAAGCCGATGAACTTTCCCGAACCGACCCCGAAAGCACATTTCTCGGGGTTGAGCTTCATGTTGTATTTCCTTAAAATCTCGAATGTTTGCTGCAAATGGGTCAAATGGTCCTCTGCGCGTAAGGACTTAACGAGCATGTCATCAATATAAACTTTCATTGATTTACCTTTTTGTTCCTCGAACATTTTATTTACTAGGCGTTGGTAAGTAGCTCCTGCATTTTTTAGCCCGGAGGGCATCACATTATAACAATATGTTCCATACTTGGTGACAAATGAAGACCTCTCCTCCATAACCCGCTGAAGATCGGCCTCATATCGACGCAACTCGGTTCGGGACCGAGAACATGCTTCTCGATGAACTGCCGCAGCCTGCAAAGAAAGAAGAAACGAAGTTAGAAAAGAAAAGCAAACATAAAGGTAATGCCAACAAAATAATTTAAGTCTAACCTGATTCAAAGCCTGCTGCACTCCGTAAAAAGATCCAATGCGTCACTTGTACCGGTAGCGTCCTCGACACCGGTAAACCGGTCACGAAAATGATCCTCCCTATCATGAGGTATGTCTAGTTCGAGGCCCCCCAAAGCTTGGGCTTCCCAAATCGTCCTTGCGAAAAAAGCAGGGAAGGTGGGCGAGTCTTCGAATGCTACTGCCCCAAGTGAATCACTTGGAGCATTCTCTTCGGTTCGAAGAGATTCGGGGAGAGCCCTTTCAGACATATCCCCCATCCGTTGACTTCGATGGGAAGCATCTTCGATCTTTAACAACTCGGGGACTCTGCCCGAATCTTTCTCTGATATATCCTCAGTTCAAGGCGGGGCCTTATGAACCACCATCGACCTAACTGCCCGGTGGTCTTCTTCGTTCGGGCTGCCAGCGCGGACCCATAGTTTTTTTCTTCTTCTTCGTCTTCATCCCTTAGACACAGAACTGATTCTACAGTCAAAGGAATGGTGTTCTTGTTCGACTTATGAGCCGTCCTCTTCTTTGCTTTTGGATCTTCTGGAACGGGGGCTCTTTTCCTCTTATTATCTTTCACTGGCTTTGGGACAGAGGCCAAAGCCTCTTCCTCGATGGACGAGGGCCTCAAAACTGCATCTTTACCCACACCTACATACGAGAAATTTTATTAAAGTGTATGGAAAGCATTTTGTTCGAACTACCAAAAAATACGAGAAAGGGGCTTACCATGATTTTTTGCCTCCCATCGGCCCTTTGACAAGTCACGCCTTGAGCGCTCGGCGTATGCAGAGGTCGAAACTAGATCCCGTACCAAGTTCTTGAGATCGGGAACTGTGCCGGGCATCCAGGGAACCGCTGCATCACAAAAGGGGGATATCGGTGAGAAAAGAAATGAAAGGACAAAATAGTAGGAGATAACAACAAGAATTACACTTACGCTTCATGTTCCACTCCTCGGGAAAAGGCATCTTTTTAGTCGGAATCAAGTCTGAAGTCCTTACTCAAACAAACCTGCCCATCCAGCCTCGATCCATGTCCTCGTTTATGCTCGAGAACAGAGCCGTGGTAGCTCGACGTTGAAGTTTTATTAATGCTCCTCGAAAAAGTCGAGGACGGTACAATTGGATGAGATTATCGAGTGTGAAAGACATCCCCTCGATTTTGTTCACAAAGTATCAGATCAAAATAACGATCCGCCAAAAAGAAGGATGGATATAGCTTAGGTTTATTAGGTATTTACGACAAAAATCTATGATAACAGTGTCGATGGGACCTAACGTGAAAAGGGTAAGTATACACACCTAAAAACCCTTTCACGTGAGTAGTAATATCCCATCGAGCAGTAATATCCCGATCTCACGAATTGGGTACGGGATCTGATTTCGACCTCCGCATACGCCGAGCGCTCATGGCGTGACTTGTCAAAGGGCCGATGGGAGGCCAAAAATCATGGTAAGCCCCTTTCTCGTATTTTTTGGTAGTTCGAACAAAATGTTTTCCATACACTTTAATAAAATTTCTCGTATTTAGGTGTGGGTAAAGATGCAGTTTTGAGGCCCTCGTCCATCGAGGAAGAGGCTTTGGCCTCTATCCCAAAGCCAGTGAAAGATAATAAGAGGAAAAGAGCCCCCGTTCCAGAAGATCCAAAAGCAAAGAAGAGGACGGATCGTAAGTCGAACAAGAACACCATTCCTTTGACCGTAGAATCAGTTCTGCATCTAAGGGATGAAGACGAAGAAGAAGAAGAAGAAGAAGAAGAAGAAGAAGAAGAAGAAAACGATGGGTCCTCGCTGGCGGCCCGAACGAAGAAGACCACCAGGCAGTTGGGTTGATGGTGGTTCATAAGGCCCGGCCTCGAACTGAGGATATATCGGAGAAAGATTCGGGCAGAGTCCCCGAGTTGTTGGAGATCGAAGATGCTTCCCATCGAAGTCAACGGATGGGGGATATGTCTGAAGGGGCTCTCCTCGAATCTCTTCGAACCGAAGAGAATGCTCCAAGTGATTCACTTGGGGCAGTAGCAATCGAAAACTCGCCCACCTTCCCTACTTTTTCCGCAAGGATGATTTGGGAAGCCCAAGCTTTGGGGGGCCTCGAACTAGACATACCTCATGATAGGGAGGATCATTTTAGTGACTGGTTTACCGGTGTCGAGGACGCTACCGGTACAAGTGATGCATCGGATCTTTTTACGGAGTGCAGCAGGCTTTGAATCAGGTTAGACTTAAATTATTTTGTTGCCATTACCTTTATGTTTGCTTTTCTTTTCTAACTTTGTTTCTTCTTTCTTTACAGGCTACGGCAGTTCATCGAGAAGCATGTTCTCGGTCCCGAACCGAGTTGCGTCGATATGAGGCCGATCTTCAGCGGGTTATGGAGGAGAGGAACTCCCTTAAACTCCTCTTAGGGCAAAGGGGAGAGGAAATAAAAGACCTCCGAGCTGAGTTGGCTAAGGCTCACCAAGATCAGACCGATATCTCCGAGCAGGTAATGATACTTTTAAAAGTCTATGGGCTCGATACCGGAACAATGGCTAATTTTTCGGTCTCACAGCTGCAGAAGAAAATTGAGATGATCGGGAAACTCCGTGAGGAGGTCGATGTGATAAAAGCGAAGTCTTTGAAGTGGAAAGAAGGTATGGACCGCTTTGCTGCATAGAAAGAAGCTGCTCGAGCCCAATTATCATCGGCCAAAAACTAACTTTAAAGTATGAAGGAGAAAGGCTCGGTTCAAGCAAGAAGAATAAAGGAGCTCGAGGCTCGGTCGGCCTCTGAGCTTGTCAAGGCCGAATCTGATGCTGAAAAGGCAAAGGCCGATGCGGATGCACTCGTGGCCGTCTATCGGGCCGATGTTGAAGCTGCCTAGGTTCAAGCAAGAGAGGCAGCCGAGACCACCGATACTAGAGCACATTGGGTCGCTGAACTTGCTAAGTGCCGATCTCGGAGGGAGACCCTTGAGGAGACCCATGCTCGAGGTTTCGGCCTCGCTGAAGAGATAAAAATGTCTAAAGAACTCAAAGTCGATGCCGAAGCCTTAGCTTTCGATGACGACGATCACTTTGATGCCGACAAACTGTTTCCCTTTGTCATACACTATTTCGGTGGGTATCCCGAATCGACATACGATATGATCCAAATAAAGTCTATAACCTCTTTCTCTCTTACTTTCACGAACGCATGTGCTTCAACCCATTTAAAGAAATAGTCAGTCCTAAATAAAATGAATTTAGCTTTACCTGGGGCCGACGGCAGAGGGCCGATGATATCCATTCCCCATTTCACGAATGGCCATGGGGATAGGACTGAGTGAAATTGCTCTCTGGGCTGATGGATTATTGGTGCAAACCTTTTATATTTGTCACATTTTCGAACAAACTCCTTTGCATCTTTGCCCATGTCGATCCAATAATACCCTGGCCTGATTATTTTTCGGACTAATGAATCGGCACCAGAGTGATTTCCACAAGTGCCCTCGTGCACCTCACGTATGATGTAATCGGTGTCTCCTGGACCTAAGCATACTGCCAATGGTCCATCGAATGTCCTTCGGTATAGCGTTCCATCTGCAATTAATGTGAATCGAGAAGCTTTGGTTCGTAGGGCCCTCAAATTTTTAGGGTTCGATAGGAGCTTTCCATTCTTTAAGTATTCAATATACTTATTCCTCCAATCCCAGGTTAAGCTCGTAGAATTTATCTCGGCATGACCTTCTTCGATCACGGATCTCGAGAGTCGAATGACAGTCCCCGAGCTTATCTCTCCTTCCTCGACCGATGATCCCAAATTTGCAAGTGCATCAGCCTCACTAGTTTGCTCTCATGGAACATGCTGTAAAGTCCATTCTTTGAAATGGTGCAAAGTGACCTGCAGTTTGTCCAAATACCTTTGCATTCTATCTTCTCGAACTTCGAAGGTTTTGTTTACTTGATTTACCACCAGCAAAGAGTCACACGTGGCTTCAATGACTTCTGGCCCCAAGCTTTTAGCTAGCTCGAGACCTGCAATCATGGCTTCATACTCGGCTTCGTTGTGAGTCAACTTAGTAGTTTTGATATATTGCCTAATAGTGTTACCCGTGGGTGGATTTAAAATGATGCCTAGCCCGGAGCCCTTCACGTTCGAAGCCCCGTCCGTAAAAAGGGTCCATACCCCCGATGACGTACCCGATTTCAATACGAGTTCTTTTTCGACTTTGGGTACGAGGGTCAACGTGAAATCGGCCACGAAGTTCGCTAAAATTTGAGACTTGACGGCCATACGAGGTTGATATTCGATATCGTACCCGCTGAGTTCGACGACCCATTTGGCCAATCGGCCTGATAGTTCGGGCTTGTGCAAAATATTACGAAGCAGGTAAGTGGTTAATACGCATATGGGATGACATTAAAAGTACGTTCTTAACTTTCTAGAGGCGCGCTTATCAGTGTAAGTGCCAATTTTTCTAGGTGCGAATATCTAGTTTCTACTTCTCCTAAGGTTCGACTTACATAATAAACGGGAAATTGCGTACCTTTCTCTTCTCGAACTAGGACACCGCTTATCGCGATTTTCGAAACTACCAAGTACAAGCAAAGTTTTTTGTCTTTTTTTGGAGTATAAAGCAGTGGTGGGCTCGATAGATATCGTTTTAATTCCTCTAATGCATGTTCGGATTCCGGGGTCCAAGCGAAAATCGTTCTTCATTTTGAGTAAAGGGAAAAATTTGTGACTTCGATCTGACTACCTCGAAATGAATCGGCCTAAGGCTGCAATCCGTCCTGTTAGCCTCTGTACGATTTTCACACTATCCACGATGGCGATGTCTTTGATGGCCTTGATTTTATCGGGGTTAATCTCGATCCCCTAATTTGACACCATGAAGCCGAGGAACTTGCCCGAATCAACCCCGAAGGCATATTTCTCGGGGTTGAGCTTCATGTTATATTTCCTTAAAATCTCAAATGTTTGCTGCAAATGGGTCAAATGGTCCTCTGAGCGTAGGGACTTAACGAGCATGTCATCAATATAAACTTCCATTGATTTACTTATTTGTTCCTCGAATATTTTATTTACTAGGCGTTGGTAAGTAGCTCCTGCATTTTTTAGCCCGAAGGACATCACATTATAACAGTATGTTCCATACTTGGTGACAAATGAAGTCTTTTCCTGGTCTTCCAGGTTCATTTGGATTTGATTATACCCGGAATAGGCATCGAGAAAAGTAAGAATCCCGTGGCCGGCCGTGGCATCGATCATGCGATCGATGTTGGGCAGCGGAAAGGAATCTTTGGGGCATGCTTTGTTCAAATCCTTATAATTTACACGCATTCTAAGTTTGTTCCCTTTTTTAGGCATTACAACTATATTGGCTAACCATTCAGGATATTTCACCTCCCGAATGGACCCTATCTTGAGAAGTTTGGTTACCTCGTCCTTTATGAATGTGTGCTTTACCTCGGACTGGGGTCTTCTCTTTTGCTTCACCGGTCTGAACCTAGGGTCCAAGCTTAGCCGATGCGTCATTATATCTGGTGGGATCCCTGTTATATCTAAATGGGACCAGGCAAAACAATCTACGTTATCGATAAGAAATTGAATAAGTTTTTTCCTAAGTTCGGGGGTCAACCCCGTTCCCAGGTATACCTTCCGTTCAGGCCAGTGCTCGATTAGTGTGACTTGCTCCAATTCCTCAATCGTTGATTTGGTAGCGTCAGAATCATCGGGAACCACGATGGATCGATGGATCCTTTGATCATCATCTTCATCGATCTTCTGATTATCTGGTCGGCTTAAAGCTGATGACTGTGATTGCTATTTGGTATCTCGTTCCCCTTTTAAGCCCGATCCCTTTATTGGAGAAGGCGAGGATATTGGATTCACTTCCTCGACGACAAACATTTCTCTTGCGGCCAGTTGTTCTCCGTACACTGTTTGAATCCCCTTGATATTGGGAATTTAAGGACCTGGTGTAGGGTCGAAGGTACGACTCTCATGTTATGGATCCATGGCCTTCCAAAAAGGGCGTTGTACCTCATGTCGCCTTTGATTACGTGGAACTTCATTTCTTGGATGGTCCCGGCCACATTTATCGGTAGAATTATCTCGCCTTTGGTGGTTTCACATGCCATATTGAATCTGTTTAGAACCAGGGTTGTAGGTACGACCTGGTCCTGTAGACCGAGTTGTTCTACGACCTTCAATCTAATGATGTTGGCCAAGCTACCTGGATCAATTAACACACGCTTAACTTTAGTTTTATTCATAAGTACGGATATTACTAGTGCATCTTTATGAGGTTGTATGAGTCCTTCTCCATCTTCATCATTGAAGGACAAAGTTCCTATGGGTGCGTAATCCTGAGTTCGAGATCGCTTTTCTCTCACAATCGATGTCTTAGTGCATTTAAGCACCGATCCCTGAGGGGTATCAGCGCCGCCGATGATCATGTGAATGACGTGCTGTGGTTCTTCTTGTTCATTTTGCTAGCCGAAATCCCTATTTTTAAAATGGTTCTTCGCTCTATCGCTTAAAAATTCTTGAAGATGCCTTTTGTTGAATAACCGGGCTACCTCCTCTCTTAGTTGCCTGCAATCTTCTGTTCTGTGGCCATGGGTGCCATGATATTCACACATTTGATTGGGTTTCCTCTGGGCAGGATCGGTCTACATGGGTCGAGGCCATTAAGTGTCTTTGATGCGTCCGATAGCCGACACGATGGCGGATTTATCAATGCTGAAGTTATACTCCGATAACCGAGGCGCTTCCTTAGATCCGGTAGGCCTGTCGAACCTACTTCTGTTCATCAGCCCCCGGGACCCTTGACCTCGATCACTTCTTTTGTTATTTTGTTCGGGGTTATGTCTCGATTCACCGATTCTGTGGTTTCCGTTATACGGTCGGTATCGATCCCTGATCGGACCTTGTTCTCGATTAATATCCCTTTGAGCAGCGGGTTCAGACCCCAACTGATCATCTTCGACCCTAATTTTTGATTGGTACCGATTGTGCACGTCGGCCCACGTGATGGATGGGTATTCAATCAGGTTATGCTTTAACCGCCGTGAAGCCGTCAACCTTCGTTCGTTCAAACCTTGAGTGAAAGCCTGAACAGCCGAATCGTCTGTGACTGGTAGCAGATCCATTCGTTCCATTTGAAAACGAGATACGAATTCCCTCAGCATCTCGTTATCCTTTTGTCTTATCTTGAATAGTTCTGATTTCCTTGTTGCGACTTTTATGGTGCTGGTGTGTGCTTTTACAAAAGAATCTGCTAACATGGCAAACGAGTCGATGGAATTCAGTGGTAGGTTGTGATACCAAATCATTGCTCCCTTCGAGAGGGTCTCTCCAAATTTTTTTAACAACACAGATTCGATTTCATCGTCTTCTAAATCATTGCCCTTGATGGCACACGTGTAAGAAGTGACTTGTTCGTCGGGGTCGGTCGTTCCGTTATATTTGAGAATTTCGGGCATACGAAATATTTTGGGGATTAGTTTTGTGGATGCGCTCGAGGGAAAAGGTTTTTGCACGAATTTTTTGGAATCCAACCCTTTTATCATTGGTGGAGCTCCAGGGATCTGATCGACCCTGGAGTTATATGTTTCTACTTTTTTATCGTTGGCTTCGACTCGCTTTGTGAGCTCCTCGATATTTTAGCAATTTCGGGAGTAGTCCCTGATTCTTACTCATTTGACCTCACTATGGCAAGCTCCGTTCTGTGGGCGATTTTTCGAGGTGGACTGGGCTCCGGCCTGCTCGGTAGCTGGGTTTGGCTCTGCAACTGAACTATTGCTGCTTATTGAGCTTGCAATATTTCGAAAATCATACGCAAGCTGACGCCGTTTTCCTCGACGTTATGGGTATCTCGAGCTGCAGACCGAGTGCCACCATGAATGCTATTTTCAGGTTCAGAATGTAGGTTCGCCTCAATGGCCACACGCATTGATATCTATCGGCACTTCGATTCGAGCTCCAACGGCGTTGACAAGTGGTCTTTCGGTACTAGGTGTCAAGTTGTTGTTCTCATCTTGAAGACCGGCTTCGTTGTCGATAGGTGAGGACATTTGATTGATAGTTAGTCGTTGCTAATCCGAAATCCAAGTTACTTTCGGAAACAAACGCAAAACGATGTGTTTTTGCAGATTCATATCAAATAATCACTGTTGTCCTTAGCCCCACGGTGGGAGCCAAACTTTTTATCCGAAAAACGGATAGAGTTGAATTTGTATGTAGTTCTAAGGATATGTGGTATAGCTTGATACAAATCGTAGGGATAAATAGAAATATCAAATATGGATTGCAAAGAATGCAAAATAAACAAGGTTGGAAAGAAGATGATTTTTAGGACTAAGCACAATGAATCAATTAATGAAGCTTAAAAGAATAATCCTTGAATATAGGAGAATATGGTGCTTGAATTGCAATGTAAGCAAAAAACTGCCCTCTACAGAAATGTAGCCATCCTCTTTATAGTGGAGGATCCTACTTTAGATATAATTAAAAATAGAGAACCCATGATAAATCAGTTTTCCCTAATTTACGCTGAGATTCTCTCCCTTAGTGTGTTTGCAACGACTCTTGTCTGTGAGCTCGAGCTCGATCGGCCTCGGTGCTGGTCGGTATTGCTTCTAGAACTCGATATGGACTCGGGATCAGGTGATGATTCGGACTCGGTCGCGGTTGGCCTCTTCCCCTTAAGCTCGAAATCATCTCATCATAGTTCGATTCGGACCCGAACTCGATAATGACTTCGAACTTGGTGTTTGACCTATACCCGAAATCTGAAGTTTGTTTGTACCATCTTCGGAACCCATCTCGATATTACGAAGTCTTTCTTCAATCCATGATGTTTCGACCTCGATCAATTGTACGAACGCCGAAATCTATTTCGACCGTATACAACTATTAAGGAGCAAAAGTTGAGCCTCATCTCAAAGATTTTACCTTACAATGGGAATTTCGATTATGCATGCATGCGAATATTCATTCTACACTCATACATCAATTTGGTAAAATTTTCTCACCGATACGACTTGTTAAAATACGTTGAAATTCAATTGTAATAATCAATATCACAAGACTCAGAGAAAGGTAAACCATATTTTATCTTTTTTACATTTTAAGTAAACGAAACTTTGGATAATTTTACCAAATTAAGTAGTAAATAATAATTATGCATGCTGTACTATCACTACTAAAAATTTGGCAAAAACCGACCAAGGTCGACCGACCAACTTTGGTCGGTTTTTCAAAATATTTTTTTTAATTTTTTTTTTACGAAACCGACCAACTTTGGTCGGTTTTCTTTGGCGCAAAAATGCGGGAAACTATTTTTGAGTCCCGCAAAATTTATGTTTCAAGAAACCGACCAACTTTGGTCGGTTTTTCAATTAAAATAAATAAAAATTAATATTAAAAAAACCGACCAAAATTGGTCGGTTAATTCGGCGGGTCATTTAAAAAAACCGACCAACTTTGGTCGGTAATTTTACTTTTTAATAAAACCGACCAACTTTGGTCGGTTATTTTCGTGCGAAAATATAATTAAAGAGTATAAATCAAATAAAAGACAATCTTAAAACAAAATGTACCAATGGTCTAGTGGTAGAATAGTATCCTGCCACAGTACAGACCCCGGTTCGATTCCCAAATGATGAATTTTTTTATTACATAAATAAAACACCGACCAACTTTGGTCGGTTTTTTTTGCAATATTTTTTTTTTTGAATTTAATTGACCGACCAAAGTTGGTCGGTAATTGGTCGGTATTCCTTTCCGACCACAAAAATACCGTTCACACGTAAATGGTCGCGTTTTGGTCGGTTTTAGGCCATTACCGATCAACGTTGATCGATATTTTTGGTCGATTTTTACCGGATTTCTTGTAGTGTATCTAGCTTATAACAGACAAACAATAACTAAGTTAGACTAATGTTTGCATAGCTGTGACAATGCAAGAGTAATTAATACTTTTTCTATTGTTGTCAATCATTCGGAACTCACAAAAAAGAACCAGACATCTATGGATGATATAATAATTGTCCACGTATATTTTTTGTGGAAGAAATGAACCAAAGCAGAACGGAAATTTTATTACGGAGTGTCAAAATTTAAAGAGGTAAATATCACAAATAAGTCAAGCAGATTCAATACATTATAATATTAATTTTTACCTACGTAATAGTATTATTTTTCGACAAAAAAGTGTCAATTGATGCCTGATTGAAGCTATGTGGCTTTGCCACTGGATCCTATAGTCACAGGACCTTTAAATTTCCTAATAAAACCGCAAGGATCACGAAAAGAATATAAAGTTCAAACCCCATCAATCTTTTTCAACATTCATGGGTTCAACTTCTTAAACTAAAGCAATTTGTGCAAAAAGTCCGATGTCCTTTCTTCTACGTTTCAGATACACTAAAATTTTAGTAGTGTCAACTACTTTCTACGGCCAATTTACGGATAAAAACCATTACGTGGTCCCTGGTCATTTATTAAACAATTTTACTTCAATGTTTGAAGATAATTCCGTAACTAAGAGTTTTAACGTGCTTGCTTTGGATAAAGATAAATAGTAGTAAGTGATAGGGAAACTGAGTTAAAACAAGACCACAGAGTGAGAGAAAAGCGTTTGCTTATGAAAATCTTTTTGCAACTTCTTTTTTTTTTTCTTTTTTTTTTAAATCCCTTCCAAAATTAGGAGGATCTATAGTGTTTTCACACTTGCCCTCTAATGTGACTCGAACCCAGGATCTAACAGTCATAGGTAGAGGTACTTTTACCAATTGATCAAGCTTCACTTGTATAGTTTATATTTTACAACTTTTTGAATAGTTTATATTTTGTTATGTAATACTACCATTTATCACATGGTTTTCACGAAAACATAGGTCATATAGTAATTGGTTTGATGTTTACGATAGTATTACTCTCTTGCATGTCTATCGCGTCTTGAAAATTTCAAACATATAATAGGAATATAAATCCTATAAGGGGTCGTTTGGTTTGAATATGACTTATGCCGGAATAAGTTATATTGGGATAAATTATACTGAGGTTAGTTATACTGGGATTAGTTATATTGATATTATTTTTTATCTACTGTTTGGTATGCTGTATTAAAAATGACAATTGCATAATTTCTAAGAAGAAGGTATAAGTTATCTCGATACTAATTACCCCACCCTCTACAAGGCAGTGGCGAAGCCAGGAAATTCAATAAGGGTGTTCAAAATTTGAACACCCTTTGCAAGTGAGCTATGCAAGGGTGTTCAAAATTTGAACACCCTTTGCAAGTGAGCTATGCAAGGGTGTTCAAATTCTATTTTTAATCAATAACAAGTAATATTTTACCTTATACGTAGTATAATTTTTCGGCGAAGGGTGATCAGTTGACCACCCTTGGGCCAACATAGTTTCGCCCCTGCTACAAGGTATAAGTTATCCCGGTACTAATTATAATTCCGGAATAATTTATACCAGGTTTGCTAACCAAACAAAGTATTAAGGTGGTATTAAATTTTTATACCAGCACTATACTTTCTCATACCTCATACCAAACGACCCTTAATAGTACTATTAAGCAGGCTTTGACTTATCAATAATAACAACAAATTTAATTTAATCTAACAAATAAGGTCTAAGAGGATAGTGTAAATACAATTTTATCGCTACCTCAAGAAGGTAGAAAGATTATTTATCAAATAAATGAAAAGTTACTGTCTATATTGTCTAAACTTCTAACGAAAAAAAAAATACCGACAAGTACGAGGACATACTCGTCATTGTATAAATACCATAAGGACACGTAAATTGTCTTAAAAATAAGGACTTGTAATTTTTATCTTTCATTTTTTTGGTTTAAAAAGATGAATTATCCATACTAGTACTAGGAGAAAGGAGTGGGGATCACTATACAAAGAAAACAGATGTCATCTTCTCAGAAACTGAAACATGTATGGAATTCAGTTGGATAAAAGTCACGCGAAGACGTATGTAGCCTGGCATTTCCACCCTCACGCCATTACCGTTTCTTCTGTTACCCTTTTTCCTTTTTCCTTTTTTTTTTAAAATAGTACGGACTAGTCAGTTTTTGGACTGATAATTAAAAAATAACCAGCATTTACAAAGTTACTAAAAAATAATTATTATTTTTGCTACAACACAAAAAGTTTCAGTATGATATACTGGAGATTGATGCACCTGTGTATGAACTTCCAGCATATTATGCTGAAACTCTAACACACGGAAAGTTCCAGCATAATATACTGGAGATTGGAGCACCTGTGTATGAACTTACAGCATATTATGCTGGACCAATATATTATGCTGGAACTCCAGTGTATTATGCTGGAACTCCAGTGTATTATGCTGGAAGTCCAGTGTATTATGCTGGAAGTCCAGTATATTATGCTGAAATATTTTTCGAATTTTGAACAGTATTATCTTTACATAAAAAGTGACTAAATTTTAATTATTTTTAAAATTATAATTACTTTTTAATTATCACTTGTAAATTTGATTATTTTTAAATTTCACCCCCTTTTTTAGGTAAAGATTTTCTGGCTATGGGCTGGCATTCGAATTGGGCCGGGCTGGCTTGGTGAACATGAAAGATGGGGAGTTGAGCATGTGGACAACCCCCACATGCAAATGCTATGACCTGTCTGAAAGTGTGTGAGAATTACCCTGCGGGCGTCCCTACTTTTGATCTCCCTACACCCACTTGCCCTTGTTCGTTTGTCTCCTTATTTGATGATCAATTTAAAATAATTACATTCACTAACTAAATAAATATTATTTTGGAGAACGACGTTACTGTGCAGATTTTTGCTTTCATGCCATAACCCATCTATGATTTATAATGTCGAATTTTGGGCCTCTTATATGAGACAAAGATGATATTTATAGATTACAATTTTAAATCTCTTTTTGGAAGACTTGAGGGAAGTCGGTACTAAAAACGCAGTCTTTGATAAGCAAAATTCTAAATATGGATAAAAATGGAAATTCTTTTCCAATTTCCTGACCTTCACTTCAATAGGGTCTTTAAATTCTTCTCAAGGATGTCATACTACTGATAATTCCTTGGTTTTAAATATTGAAGAAGAATGAACTCAAATATCCGTCCATCCAATTATGTAATTTAGAAATAGTCGGTGAAGATATAATATATACATAATTTATGTATTATATATGCATGATTGTATATAATCAATATATAGCCTATGAATATAACTAGAAAAAATAAAGAACAAATAGACACTGAACATGGAAGGCTATTTATATATCCCGGAAACCTATATAAGTTGCAGAAAAAAAAAGTGAACAGCCACACAAAGTTCAAAAATTTAACCAAAAAAAATGATATTTTGAAGCAATACCAAGTACAATAAGAGAAATTAAATCCAAATTTAGAGGTGTCTCAAAAGTTATTACAAACAAAAACCTATCTAAGTTAAAATATAAAAGAAAAAGAATAGCAAGAGTATACATAAGCCATAAAATTGGTCCTCTATGCCCAAAACTTTAAACCCTAAACAATATCATTAAAAACCTAACAAAAAGTTTTCTTTTTGTATTCAACTCTAAACAAGTTGCAGCGAAAAATAAGTAAATAGTCACACAAAGTTCAACAACTTAAGTAAGTTTAAAAGACTATATTTTGAAGAAATACCCACTAAAAGTAACATAAATAAAATCCAAATCAAGACTCAGAATAAGGATAAACAAATAAAATGGGTTAAATTTCAGAGGTAAAAGCAAAAGGGTTTTAACTTACTTTGGAGCTGCCCGTAATTATTGTGTAAATTGGAGTGATGCATGTAATTATTTTGGCCCACAAGTTAAATATGTTAAAAAACAAACCCCAAATCCTTTCGGAGCATCATGGGCCAATATCGGCCCAAACAATTCACGTCTATACCGGGGAGTGTTGAAATAAACCAAATTGAACTTTCCTTCAGCCCTCCACTACCTGGCGCCGCTTTTGCCTCTCCGTATCCTCCATCTCCTCCGGCGCCGAATTCCTCATTTTTCTCTTTCTCCGGCGTAATCGAAGTGTATGCTCCTCTTTCTCTCTCACTTTCTCTGCATATTAGCGTTTATCCGTCTCACGACCATCTTATTCTTTTTTTTAAATTATTCCCATACACGAATATAAAGTCCACAAAAGAGTGCTAATATTTAGTTAGGGTAAGACGTGAAGTCTCAGTTCTCTTTCTTTTTATTGGTTCTAGAAGTTTATTATCCTCGTTTTAGGTTATCAAGTCATGCTAAGTATAAACACTTTTATCTGTTTTGGATTTTAAGTGAGTCGATTTTGTAAAATATATTAAGTTAAACTCATTATAACTTAATTTGCAGCTATTTTACTGGAAAAACCGACTTTTTGGTGAATTGGACTATGATATTTTGTGTTCTCCCAGGCTTTAAAGAAGCTTAACTCCAATATCTTAGTTTCCCGTGGGTTTTTACTAGTTAATGTACTGGCCGGAATTTGTGATTGTGCACTAATTGGATATTCGTTAAAATCAATTTTCTGTAAAAGCCTTATTTTTGTGCAACCATCAAATTGCTGATTCGTTGATTGAATAGGACTATTTTGTATACTCGTTCCAGATGGGTATTATTGCTGGTTTGTACTGAGAAAGACTGGTGCTTTCTTGCTTGAGTTGACAAGGGCTCAGCGGTTTTTTGCATCTATGCGGATAACAAGTTAAAATTTGAAAAGCTTAACGTGGTTTTAAGACTTAAAATTCAATCTTTGGTGTAGCATTCTCTTGAAGTCACTGGTAATGGACATCTTTATGATTATAAAATTTCCATAAAGATTGAAGTAATAGCTGTGAACTTATACCATTGTATAGTTCTGTAATTCGTGATATGGTTCTCAGTATGTGCTGTTGTCTTGTTGATAGATATCTTTTAATAAAAAGACTTGAGCTGTTTCTTTTATTGAATAAGAATTTTGATGAGTGATTCAGGGGTCTATGGCTGGTTACTATAGAACATTTTTTTTGTTGCTGATAAGGGATTTTCCAGGAAATTTCGGCAATATTCAACATTATCAAACATAATGGGAATGGTATTACCAGCTGAGCAGGCAGGCTATGCTGTGATGGAGAATGTTGAGATTACGGATACAGAGTTGTTCTATCATGTTAGAGGTGCCCTTAAATCTGCTCTCCAGGTTGGTCTCTCCAAAAAACATATTTTGAATAAAAATAAAATTATAAACTGATAATTGCTTTGGGTTGGGTTTGGATGCCCATGCCACTGCATGGGAAATCAAGTTTGAACTGTATGAATCAACAAATTGAATTTGTTTCGCTGTAACCCTTTGTTTCTCATTGTTTATTTTGGCTAAGTTACTCATCAAAAAATAAGAGGAAAAGTATCTTTCCTGCTAAGATGACTATTTCAAATGCTTGCTTGCAGACAAGCATAGGTGCTCCAGATTGATTGACTTCGGTTGTCTTCCTTGGAGATTAATAGATGAAAGTTTGATTAGATACCTTTTTTGGGAGCTTGGGCAAGATGTTATTATAATAGTGGAAGATAAAACTAAGAAATTGTCACATCAGATAGGGGCGGACCCATTATCTACTGAGTATGAACTGTGCTCCAAGCTGGTCCTCGAGGATTTCTTGGTTAGAAAAAGATTGATGAGGTGAGGTGCATAAGCCTTGCATGAATTTGACTTTAGATAGAAAATAGAGGGAAAATTGCGAGGGCTTTTGTGAAGGTGATGTATATCGAATTGAGAAGAGAGAGGGATCTGGTTCGAATATTATGCATGTGCTTAAATAACTGATTGTTTTTTGTCTGTTTCACTTTATTTAGTTAGACATGTTTTCTTCTGTCCCTCTCTTACTCCTATATTTTTCCTTTTCTTTTTTTGGTTGGGTTTTGGGGGGGGGGGGGACTGGTGGTGGTGAGTGGGGCGTTTCTTCTCTAATTTGTATTCAGTAAGCACTTACCAGCGAAATGTTTTCATTTATTCCTTGTGCTTAAATAACTGATTGTTTTTTGTCTGTTTCACTTTATTTAGTTAGACATGTTCTCTTCTGTCCCTCTCTTACTCCTATATTTTTCCTTTTCTTTTTTTGGTTGGGTTTTGGGGGGGGGGGGAGGGAGGAGGACTGGTGGTGGTGAGTGGGACGTTTCCTCTCTAATTTGTATTCAGTAAGCACTTACCAGCGAAATGTTTTCATTTATTCCTTGTGCTTAAATAACTGATTGTTTTTTGTCTGTTTCACTTTATTTAGTTAGACATGTTTTCTTCTGTCCCTCTCTTACTCCTATATTTTTCCTTTTCTTTTTTTGGTTGGGTTTTGGGGGGGGGGGGGAGGACTGGTGGTGGTGAGTGGGGCGTTTCCTCTCTAATTTATATTCAATAAGCACTTACCAGCGAAATGTTTTCATTTATTCCTTGTGCTTAAATAACTTATTGTTTTTTGTCTGTTTCACTTTATTTGCTTTCCTGGCACCTCTCTCATTGATATTTAGCAAGCACTTGCCAGCCAAACGTTTTCATTTCTTTATGCTTAAATTACTGATTTTTTTGTGTTTCACTTAATTTTTTTTTCCTGGCAAACATCTTCACAGATGTGAATTGTCTGTACCTTCCTAGTTGCTATTTTCACTGGTGCATCTCGTGCAATGCAACTTTTATGAATTGCGCTTCTTTATAGTTTCCATATATTTGTTATAGCACTGCAGAGTGAATTTATAGCTGAATGTTGTGTGTATTAGGGTGATCCAGACAAATATAACCAGCTTGTTGGGGTTATGCACTGTAAGGAACGCCTTGTACCTGAGGAGGTGGCCCTACTGGTGGTATGTTTTCCTTGGAGATTGCACTTGGAATCACTTTTGTGGTGGTTTTTATGCTTCATGTTTTAATTTTCATTACATTTGGTCTTTGCATTTCAGACATGTTTAAAAGCTTTGTCAGGATCAGTTTCTTGTCTAGACATTGTTCACCATCAAAGCCTTCTTTCATCTGTAAGTTCTAAATAGCTGTATCAACAGTCAGCATCTTTTAAATAGGAATATAGGTTGGTAAGATTGTATACTCAAATGTCTTATTCGCTTCCAGATTTTAGGAATGAGCATGTGGAACTATGGGACTGATGTAATGGATGCTTTGATGGAATTACTTATATCCTTGGTATGTGGCTTTAGTGCTGCAATCTTCCATGTTTGTGTCTAATTGTGTCTATGATCATGAGTCTTCTCCTATTCTGTAGGCTACATCCGGTGGGCAGTATGTCGATTTGTGCTTGGAAATGCTTGTGAACAATTTTGTGCCGCCTCCTTCATTCATATCGTTGTTGAATCAGCCACGTGGCATACTACGAAAGGGCCAAGTCATTGATCGTGTCCATTCAACTTTAATAGACATTGCAGAGTTAGTTCCTCTCTCCCCCTTGAGACTTGAGAAGATAGTAAAGGAGAAGATGCATAAGATGCCAATCAATTACACAAAGGAACCAGTAAGTGCAGATTCATGCTTTCTTTACAAAGAAGATTCTTCCGCTATGCAGCTTATTGAATGTTCTGGTCCTAGTGACATTTTTTTTGAATAAGTGAACCTTGTGTTGGTAATCTATTTCTTCTGTGTTGTGCTCCTTATTGCTGGAAGCTCCTAAATTCTTATCCATTTTTTTTTACTTTACCTGAAGTTCATCATGGCATATGTGGAGAACATGTTAAAACTGGAGGGTGGAGCAATTGGTGGTCTTGTTGGGAGAACTATGCTTGTGGCAATTATGGATTGGCTGATAGATCTGGATGTAAGTTGTTTGAAATCGAAGCTTCGCTCGGTCACTGTGTGGAAGTTGTTGCACTAACTTAACTTTCTTCTTGTCCTTGTGTTTCTTAGGTAGACATTGCATGGGATGAAATCTTAAATGAGGATTTCACCAAATGCATCTTCGATATGGAGCTGGAAGATCTGGATGGTCCAGTAGATGACGGTCAGCAAGATGGTGACCAGGTGATTTTCATCCTTTTACTGATATTCTTTTGTATGTTAGTGTTGCCATTGCCTTTTTTTTTCTGGGATAGTGTGGTTGATGGTGATATACGTTTTCATTTCTGTTGGAGCTGAGAATAAGAAAATCACATATTTGTGTAAAAATATTAATGTTGCAGTTATTCGGTTCACTTTGCCTTTTCTTTAACCGGAAAAGCTTTTATGAGGGTAGTATGGAAGGAATGGAAGGAAAGAAATAGGAGATCGTTACAAGTGGGTGACACTTGAGAGTGATTTTGTACACGTCCAGAGTAGTCTTGTGCCTCTCATTTCTTTTTGGTGCACCCATGATTCCTGTTTGTATAGATGATTGGGTGAATTTTGTACAGAACCATGTTTAGCCTAGCTTTCTCTACTTTTTGGTGTACTGTGTATATGGAGATTTCCCAGTATTTATAGAATCATATACCTTATAATAAAAAAGGGTCTTAATCTTGAAGAATCCAAGTAGTTAAAGAATACCCGATGATTCAGAAGAGGATTTCGTAACATTTCTCTTTAAACCTGAGTGAACCTTGAGAAAAATTTGCCTTGTCAATACTGTGTGAACTCTGACCAGCATTTAAGTGGTCAAGAGTACTATTTTCTTCCGAATTATTTTCCTTAATAAAGGTCATATTTCCCACAGTTCTATTTTCACCCTTCCCATATTCATCTACAGGCATTTCCTTTTTCATGGTGTTGATCTTCTGATCAAAAGATTGTGTACAATTGGATTAGGGTCCATTTTATTCAAAATTGTCATCAATTAGAGAGAATTACAAATACCGTATTACCGTCTATGGCAATATTTTTTATTTTTGTTCTTGTAAATGGTTATTTTTTCCTGTGGTGTGCGCTTGTATCCCTTTCTCCACTTTTTGATTAAGCTAGTATTTGATTGTATCTTGTATAGATACAATACACTAGGCATATCGAAAGTACTTAT
The DNA here is from genome assembly GCF_000715075.1 of Nicotiana tabacum. Taxonomy (NCBI): domain Eukaryota; kingdom Viridiplantae; phylum Streptophyta; class Magnoliopsida; order Solanales; family Solanaceae; genus Nicotiana; species Nicotiana tabacum. The sequence continues at coordinate 136,000,811 of NC_134096.1, read as the reverse complement.
TATAAGGAAAATACAAAGAAAATAAGTAGTAGCTTTCAGCTGATGATTGATCAAATTCTGTATTTTTCTGTTAAAAATTTCATCTCTCTTTGATTCTTTTATAAGTAAAAAAATTATTAGAGCTTTCACCAGAAGCTTGATTTGTTGACCACAAGGTTAAGAGCATTGCACTCTACTGACTGAGCTCATCCATCCTTTTGATTTGGTTTTTCCATCGTTCTTTATATACTAACAAGCTTTTTACTCTCAGCTCCGAATTTCTTGGATGGAACGGCTTGGAAATGCCAGTGCTCAAAAATTGGATAGCTTGATGGTGCTTACCTTTGAACACCTTAACTTTTGCAAAGAGAGTGGACGCCTGAGTCAGGTAAATTGGATGCATCAGTGTCTAGTTTCTAACTCTAATTGCTTTTCTTACATGTAGTTGTCTTTCATATGGTGTAGGTTTTTGAGACTCTTCTCCAGTCTTTTCAGCATACTGTTTTGACGGCATACAAGTCTAAATTTGCTCAGGTAACATGCATAATATCATCTCTGATACTTGGGCTTTCATTTAGTGTACTCTTTCTTTTCCCAGCACATCTCGAACTTGATGTACACTATTCTTTTTAGTTTCTTTTTCTTACTTTTATGTGTACCTTGTTGCCCTTTTGAAAATCAAACTTAAACTTCTTGATCCTGATATTGCAGTTTGTGATGTTTTATGCCTGTACCCTGGATCCTGAAAACTGCGGCAGGAGATTTGCTGATACACTATTTGATATATTTAAGAGCAGTATCTATCCACAATGGAGGTGAGGATTAAGGAGTTTTTGAATCTTCGGCTTCTTTTTCTTGCTTTTCCCACCTGTTGCACCCTGACACTGTATTGTTGATCAATTAGCTTAATCATATCTTATGGATACACAAGCAACTGCTTGCTCAGTTTGCTATTCAATCTGAGTGTTTAGAGGATTGCTCTTTATGTTAATGGGTCGATGAACTTAGGATTCTTTCATCTTTGAACATAATTATGGAAGCTAATGAACAGACTGTACTCCCTGTTTATAGATTTATTTATTGTAATTTTGAATTCAACTGTCCTCTCCTTTTTAATCTTCTCCGTAGGTGTGCTAGTTTGAATTTTGTTGGGACACTGCTTGGGGTCTCAACATTGGTCCCGCTATGATCCTGTCACTGAATTTACATGCACTCAGAGTAGTATTCCGTACTAAGACTAGCCGACTTTCTACATATGCTTATTAGATAACATGCCATCAAATAGCGGTCCTTAAAAGTCATAGATTAATGTGCTTCAGTATCTTGTCAGTTGTGTTGGTTAAGACAAATAGAAATACCAAAGTAGGCATTGTCATTTCCTTGTCAGAAGGTAGTGAAGTGCTTCTTGGTGATCTTATTTTTTCAATTTCAAATGCTACTGAACAGATTTGATACTCTATGGGAGTGGATATATTTGATAGTTCTTTGCTTGCTAGTTATACATTTTCTCATGGTTGTTGGGAGGTACTAATACTTTTATTGGTTGCTTGCAGAATGAGTGCTGTTGCCTATCTTGCTAGTTATTTGGCTCGTGCAAAGTTTTTGTCTATCTCATCTGTTGCTGAATATGTAGAAAGGTTTACTCGATGAACCTAACCATCTTCATCTTTGCATACAATACTTTATAGTTTTAAGTTGCTCCCATTGGTCAATAGTAAATTGAGGCACATCTCAAGTCATGGATTTCTTTCGTTTTGTGCGAGGATCAGTTTGGTTGAATGGTGTTCCACGTATTGCTCCAACCAGAGTGGTGGCATCAATCCAAAAGCTCACAAGGAATTTTATGCTGGGTGCCAGGTATTTGACAGCTTTGTTGTAGTCAAAACCTTTAATGGTCTGCCCCACACCCTCACACACACAGACCCTTGTTCATTTTTGTGAAGTTATTTGTGTTGGTTTCTTTTTTTAAGTGAAAGAATGACTATTATACTATTGTAGTGTCTATCTTGAGACCAAGAGAATGGATCAGTCTCAATTCTGTAACCGGCAAATGATTCTCTTTAAGTACTCTTGGTATTGTTTATATTGTTTCAGGAGTGCAGGGCTTTTTTCTGTTAGTGTGGATTTGATTAAAGGCTTTCCGAATTATATCTCTGGGGCTAATTTTATTTATATACCATGTGAGTGCTGGGAAGGGGAAAGGGAAGTGTTGGAAAGTTAACTTCCATAGTCTTTTGTGCTTTTTTGTGGGAAACTTGTGAGAGAAGTGGATAAAAGCTTTTTCTTTAAAAAGGCCTCTTCCAACTTAAATTTTGCAAAACGTGCAGGAAACTTAGAAGGAAATTTTAACTTTACAAAGCACAAAATTTTCAGAAACTTCGTTGACATCCAAACAAATTGTTACTGATTCTGTTCATTGTAATGCAGGCCATGATGTACATACTTTGTTTTCGCATGAGATCAATGCTTGCTATTCCTCGTATCAGGTCACGGCTCTCAAAGCACATAGAGGATATCTTGAGGCATCCATTGAGCCCCTTAATGGTAATGCATTCACACTCTCTCTCTCTCTCTCTCTCTCTCTCTCTCTCTCTATGGATTTCTTTGTTTTATATTTTATTTTTATTTTTTATTAGTTCTTGTGGATGGAATATATGTGCTGTATGCTTAGAGAGCATAAGAAAAATAAATTTGAGTGAGATTAGGTGATTCAATGGAATTACAGTGCTTTAGATATAGAGGTTAGACCGACCATGTTGTATGGATAGAGTGTTGGCCGGTCAAGAACTCTCATGTCCAGATGATGATAGTAGCTGAAATGAGCATGTTGAGATGGATGTATGAGCATACCAGATTAAATAAGATTAGGAATGAAGTTATTCGGGATAGGGTGGAAGTGGCCCCCTTGGAGGATAAGATGCGGGAGGCGAGGTTGCGCTGGTTCGGGCATGTTAAGAGGAGAAGCACATAAGCCCCAGTTAGGAGGTGTGAGAGGTTAACGCTGGTGGGTATGAGGAGGGTTAGAGGTAGGCCAAAGAAGTCTTGGGGAGAGGTGATTAGGCCGGATATAGCGCAGCTGGAGCTTACTGAGGATATGACCCTTGATTCCGGGTGTGGAGGTCGAGGATTAAGATATAGAAGGTTAGCAGGTAGTTGAGCGTTTCCCTTTGTCTTCCTTAGTTCGATAGCGTTAGTGTTAGTTTGTTATCCCTTTATTCTTAGATTGTTGTTACTACCGTTTAATTGCTTCCTTGGCTTTGGTCCTCTTTTTATCTTGTTAATACTTGTTGCCATTACTTCTTTTATCTTTTCTTTAGCCGGGGGTCTTTCAGAAACAACCTCTCTATCCTCCAGTACAGGGGTAAGGCTGCGTATATCTCACCCTCCCCAGACCCCGCCCCCACGTGTGGGAATTCACCGGGTATAGAGGTTCTGTCTTTCGGAAAATGGCTAGATGCAGATATAAATTAAAATAGAGGATTAAGGGGGGGCGTGGAGTGATACGCAATGTTATCAAAATCGAAAAGCGCAAAAAAGCTCTAATGTCCGTTGGGGCTTTAAGCGCAAAGCACAAATAAAGCGTGGGCTTTAATGAAAAAAGGCGCAACCGGAGAAAAAGTAAAAATATGTATATGCAGTCCAAGACTAATAATTATAAGCATGAATAACAAATATATGGACAAAGAAATTGGAAAAAAATTTACGATAAAGTGAAATATCAATTGTTTAATGTCGCCTTTTCATGATTACACTCATTGACAAGGAAAAGTATGCCTTAGAGCCTTGATGTGATACTAAAGCGCCCACAAAGCGAGGCAAAGCGCTCAACATGTTTTGAGCCTCGCTTCAGGGCTTAAGCGCGCTTTAGGCGCGCCTTTGACAACACTGGTGATATGGTGTGATGAGATGCAATAGGAGGATGTTTGTCAAAGTGAAACAAGTTCTACAGAAATTGTTGTAATACCAGCATGTTTCAGGGAACTAAAATGTTGGGCTGAACATATCAAAACAATGTGTTGCAGACATTAAGATGGATGTGCAGCTAGCATAATTAGGCAAGACTAGGAATGATCACCATTAACAAGCAAAGATTGACCGAGATGGTATGATAATGTCTTCCATCTCCAAATACACTCATTCGTGTGTGACATTGAGCCCGTTTGGATGGGCTTATTTTAAGTGACTTTTAAGCATAAGCCATAAATTAGGAATTCTGACTTTTGGCTTATTTTTGGTCATTTTAGCTTAAAAACAAGTGCTTAAAAGCACTTTTTTACTTTATCCAAATACTACAAAATTGCTTAAAAGCTATTTTGGCTTAAAAACACTTAAAATAAGCCAATTCAAACGGGCACATTGTGATGATTAAAGGTGTTAACTAAAGTCACATGGAGCAAACTTTTAAAAACTTAAAATCTCTTGGGATTCATGCGGATTTACCAAAGAACATAACATAGTGGAAGCAAACTATTCAGATAGTTGATACCAACTAGTTGATATTAAGGTCTATTCATTGTTGGTTTCATATTGCATTGTCCGGTATTTTTAAGTATTCTTTTGAGTTCGGTTAGATATTTGGTAGCCGATCCCAACTAGTTTGTGATTGTTCTGTTGTATAAGTTCATTCTGTATTTTCTTTGATATTAGTGCTCTCTAACGTAGCCAATGGTTGTATATTTTTCTCTGTTAGTGGATTCTCTACCTTTTGTTGATTCTTGTCTCCAATAAAATATTTTTTCACAGGTATGCTTGCCATCAGTAGTGAAAGAATTTCTTCGGTTGGCAAAAGTAACTAATCTTGATGTGCCTGATAACTTTGTATCAAGTGGTGTGCTCGAGTCTGATCTTTCAGTCTCTTTTGGTGGTAGAGAAAGGCTTGACATGTTTTTCCCATTTGATCCTTGTCTGCTATTGAGATCTGACAGGTTTGTTTCTACATTGGACTATTAACTTCTCAAGTGCATTAATTGGGTTGATCTTGATATTCAAGTACCTTAGGAGATAATATTTGTTCTGCTATTCGTATTAATTAGTATGTTCTTATGTCTCATCTTATTATATGTTTTGGAAGATTCATCCGGCCAAATTTTGTGTACTGGTCAATGGTTCGGAGCTCATATGACAACGATGAGGATGATGATGAGGGTACTAGTGATGAAGACGATATTGAAATCTGTACTGCAGGGAAGGGGATGAATATAGCTGATGGAGTCGCCAGAAGTTATGATCAGGATGTAGATGAATTTGATAATGAAATGAGCAAAATGTCCATAACACCTAAAGTTGCTCAATGGTTTGGAGGTGAATTACGACCTGACATGCAGATGCCTTCAAGAATCAGACCATGTCCGGAGTCCTTGTAGAGATTATTCTGTCTGTTTGATTGTCATGAAAGAGGAAATGCTTGCCCTTGCATGACAAGAGTCTGACCATGTCATTAAGAGTTGGAAATGCTTGTCCTTGACCGTGGTTGGCCGTGAGCAAGACGTGAAGATAATGCAATATTTCGTTGGACTCGGGATTCTTCAGGCCTCCACTCCTGCCTGCTTCACATCCCATGAAATGTTAAGAGGTCAATTTTTGTATTTATAGCATAAGCTATTTGTAATATGTAGCAATATTTCTGATTATCAGAACTAATGGTTAAAATAGATGAAGTTCTCTTGTATTCTCTTGTTGGTGCTAATACTTACACGCCCAATATAAGAGTGTATATTTGGAAATGTAATGCTCCAGGCGAAGAGTGCAAAACAACTATATTTTCTCTCATCTCACTTTATTAGTATAAATGTTATTTAATTTCCACCCTTAAAATTTAGTGCTGATACCATATGGAAACTTTACACCCACTCGAGCAAAGTTGCAATATATCTAAGACACCATATTATCCATAATCACACTTGATTATATAATAATTATTATTATTATTTTAAATTTATAGCTGATACTGGGAGTACACAGAAACTTTACATTCCGACTCGAGCAAAGTAGCATTATATGTATGACATAGTGTTCTCCATAGAAAATGATAGCATTATGTAACCTATTTAATGGCAACAAACCACATGCCTCTTTTACACGTTTTCAGATAGTAGGCTGGGACGGAAAAATCTTTATCATGATTACACTGTAATAATGAAATACTACTAAATAAACAGACTGCACAGCTTTCTAAAGGTTGAGGTATCAACACGAATTCTGGAAGCATAAGAACAGCACTCCTATTTATAAGGTTCTCTCATCTCCAGGGCAAGTTAGCAACTCCAGAAGGATTATTTGAAGTTTCAACAACCTGATTATGAGGGCTAACAGGCCCACCACTCGACTCACTTAGGGTTCCGAGTGATGGAGGACTTCTGGCCGCTGATGTTAATGTTGCTGGTGTACCAAAGGCATCGGAATTCCCTGGCTTTCGCTGCCTCTGACCTTCCGTGCTGAAGCTACCAACAATAACCTGCAGCAAGTAAAAAAGTCGGACTCCTTGTGCCAAAATAAGAGATGTGATGGAAACAAAACTAATCCGGAACATATTAAAAATAAGTAGTACATATTTGGCATAAAGTTCCATGTCAAACCTGAACAGCAGCTGCCGCTGTAAGAAGCCCTGCCACACCGCCACCCAAAACTCGGCCATCTGGTCCAGCTAGTGACACACTCAAACCACCTGTTCTGCTGCGTTGACCACCAGATTCCGAGAGAAGAAAGGAACCAGACAGAGTTAGGATCTCAAACCGTCCCTGTACAAGTTACCCAATATTTTTGATTCAGAATGTGATAGCGTTATCGTTTGACCCATGAGAGGACATGTGATGGTACTGAATAATATACAAGCATGTCTTAGCCAAGAGCGTCAAACACTTGATCGAGTGGTTAACATCATACTATACAAGACATCAAATTAAATCTAAGGTAGACCAGCCTATGACCTTGGTCTGTTGAATTCAAACCAGGCAAAACAAATGCTAAACATGAGAGTCAGTATGGTAACTCATTTGTACACTAATCTCTATTTATGCAAGCAGAAATATTAACATGGAAATACAAACCTCATAAGTTACAGTTCCACCTGATGTTGCTGCTTGCCAAAGTGTTACGTTAGATATGGAGCCATTGGCTGACAGAATGCACACTGCTTGTGAGGTACTTTGGGAGAATGACATTAGTTTTGCCAACACATCCTGAGAAGCCAAAAAGCTAGAAATATTGATTTGAATATTCAAACATATAGGGGATCTGGAGTTTTTATATCAAGTCGATTCGTAGAGTTAACCCAAATTCACACATTAAGTTAAACTTACTCCAATCAGACATTTCAACCCAAACTTCACTTCAGAATATCTAAAGAAGACCATTTAGTCAGTGAAATTACAGAAATACATTTATTTCACGGATAGAAAGATATTCACGCTGTACCTTAAAAGGAGTAAATCATTTTGAACAACTAATGCATTTGTTTCGCGAATAAAAAGATTTGCTGTACCTTTAAAGGAGTTAATCATTTTGAACTATAAAAACAAGGCAAGAAGAAAGTGATAACCATAAGTCCACGGAACATACTCAAAAAGCATGACTAATACTAGCTTTAACCCTACTAACAAGAAAATTGAAAGACAAAAACACAAATCACCTGCTGATCAAGAGAGATTAAATTAAGACCGTACCTCTCCAGCTTTTATTGTAATAACATGTGGTCTAAATCCAACCCCTGCTGCTGCTGATCCTGCAAATAGAGTATCCCATGAACGACTTGAAATTTGGCAGAATGCACATAACAAAGCCGCTAAACTCCAAAATACAAGATTTCAGCAAACAAACTCTTTTAAATACCAGGTTCAGATTTGGTGATTAGCATAAGAGCGGAATGCGACTCTTTCAGCTAAACTTCATATTAAAGTAAGCTAACAGGATAAGTAAGAGTTAATGAGTTTTTACCCTTCAGCAGCTCCTTAAAAAAAGTTCCAATATATAATATCCTAATTTCACAGCAGTCCCAATGAATAAATATGCAGTAAATAGAATGCATCCCCTTTCTCATGCACCCTTAAAAAAAGATTTCCCCTTTATCTTATTAAGTGCAAAATTTAACCAAAATCAATAAGAAAAACAATAGTAGTCCCTGATTATGTACAATAATTTATCACAAATTCACCCACATCAAGTTGAAAACTGGTTAAAATATCAGACTGATAGTAAAAATATTGAGTCTTTTAGTATGATATAAAAAATGGTAGCCCCAATAATAAGAGTAAAGCAATGTTAGTGCCAACATAAATAAACAAACACGGGCAAAAAACATAAATAAACAAATACAGAAATACAATTAAATAATATGACATGTGCAGAGCATAAAAGTTTACTTCTTATAGTAAGGATTTACCTAAATCAGCTAGTTGCTGCTGCTTTCGGCCAGAACCAGGTGGTCTCCCCCTACCCCTTTTCACCGCCGACTCAGTTGCTTGCGGCGGCGTAGGAGACGGAAATCCACTACCGGCGACCTGCGACGGCGGCGGAGGAGAAATCATCCCAGGGTTCGCGGAACCCTCAGAAGCATACTTCCTCGGTCTTCCGCGTTTTCGTTTAGCAGGTTCAATTGAGATAGGGTTTACATTAAGCGGAGCTGCGATAGTGACGGGAGGATCGCCGGCGGCGGGAACTTGAAAAGACGGCGTCGGGGAAGTGGAAGAGGAAATTGGTTGCATCAAAGGGTTGTACGTTGCCGTACGATCATCGGCAGCAAAGGGTGATACTGATCCCAGGTTTTGCATTGATACGTGAACTCCATTGGATTCTCCAACTGACATTTTTTTTGTTTTTCCCTATTTTCACTAATTATTTACTACCAGTATTCTTTACCTATTATTCTATTTATATTTTCAACACAAAACCCTTAAATATGAAAACGACGAAATATGTCTTTAGTTAGAATTGGAGAGATTTAAAGCAAAAGGAAAAAGGAAAAAATAGAAAGGGGAAAAAAGTAAGTTTAGTGTCTTATAAAATAAAGACTATAAAAGAAATAAATTGAATACAAGCATAGAGGGAGATTGATATTTTATTCAATTTTCAAAGTTATGTTCATAATAAATTGAAAACTCCTCTATTTATAGAAGAACGGAAGCAACTGCGAGGCTTTTCAGGAAGCACCTGCAAGATTTTTCTTTAGCTGCTTGTAAGATGTCTGCATGAGCTGCTCGCAAATTGCTTGTTTAATAAGAAGCTGCTGCAAATTATTTCATTGAGTTGCTTGCAACCTGCCTGCATCAGTTGTTTCTATGCTGTCTGCATGAGCTGCTTGCAACCTGTCTGTTTAATAAGAAACTGCTGCAAATCATTTCATTGAGTTGCTTGCAACCTGCCTGCATCAGCTGCTTGTAAATAAACTTCAACAGAGTACTAAATGGATAATCTTATTCAGGAGGATTATCTATAGCGGAGTAATGAATGGACATCCACAATATAATATTTTTATAACACTCCCCCTTGAATGTTCATTAAAAGATAATGTGCCTCGTTAAAACCTTACTAGGAAAAATCCAGTGGGAAAAAACCTAGTGAAGAAAAAAGAGTACACATATTTAGTAATACGCATTTCTAGCTGCCTCATTAAAAACCTTACAAGAAAAACCTATGGGAAAAAATCGTAGTAAGAAAAAAAGAGTACAATGTGTATTTCACTCCCCCTGATAAAAACCTTGTTTCAAATATTTGAGTCTCCGCATTCCAATCTTGTATACCATCTTCTCAAAAGTTGAAGTTGGCAAAGATTTAGTGGAATGTGTTTTGTTCTATCTCCTTTTATAAATCCTCTCTTTCATTGGGCTATGCATGCAGCATTGTCTTCGTATTAAATTGTGGATCTTTTATCACATTCCAAACCACATTTTTCTCGAATGAAATAAATCACTGATCTCAACCATACGCATTCCCTACTTGCTTCATGAATAGCTATTATCTCAGCATGATTTAAAGAAGTAGCAAAAATAGATTGCTTTGTGGAGCGTCATAATATGACAGTACCCCCACATGTAAACATGTACCCGGTTTGAGATCGAACTTTATGGGGATCAGATAAATAACCTGCATCTGCATAACCAACAAGATCTCCACAACCTTTGTTAGCATAAAACAATCCAATATCAAGAGTTCCCTTTAAAGGAGAAGCAGCTGAACTCATTCCAATATCTCTGTGTAGGAGAAGAGCTATATCTTGCTAGTAAATTAACAGAAAATGCTATGTCAGGCTTTGTAGCATTAGCAAGATACATAAGTACACCAATTGCATTGAGATAGGGTGTTTCAAGACCAAGGAGTTCCTCATCTTCTTCTGGATGTCGGAACGGGCCCTTATTCACTTCAAGTGATCGAACAATCATTGGTGTACTCAATGGGTGCGCTTTGTCCATGTAAAAGCGTTTTAAGACCCTTTATGTATAGGCAGATTGATGGATAAAGATCTCGTCTGCTAAATGTTGAATTTGCAGACCAAGACAAAGTTTTGTCTTTCCAAGATCTTTCATCTCAAATTCTTTCTTAAGATATTCAATTGCCTTTTAGAGCTCTTCTGGAGTTCCAACAAGATTTATGTCATCAACATAAACAGCAAGTATAACAAATTCTAATGATATTTTCTTTATAAAAATACATGGACAAATAACATTATTTATGTAACCTTCTTTCAACAAATATTCACTAAGGTGATTATACCACATGCGCCCAAATTGCTTTAAACCGTACAAAGATCTTTGTAATCTGATTGAATATATTTTCCGAGATTTTGAATTTGCTTCAGGCATTTTAAATCCTTTAGGGATCTTCATATAGAATTAATCAAATGAGTCATATAGGTTATGACTTACATTTAAATGGCATGACATCTTCAGGTGTCTGGACTACAGGTCTGATCCACACAATCTTTTACAATATTGTGCACTATATTGTATCAAATATATCGTCGACGATCATTTCGTATCAGTTCGCAAGCGACATAACTTGTTGAGATCTCTTCACTTTCTTTATTTTCAGGTACCCGAACTTCTTCTGGAGTTTCATGAAATGTTATGTCGTGGGCTCTTCCAGAGCTTATTTCCTCCTTATTATGATCATTTGCTCCTATTCTTTTCAAGGATTGTTACCTTTGGAATCGATTGGCCTACCATGCTTCATGCGTACAGTAAACTCTATCCTTCAGGGACTTTAATTTTAATAGGAGTATTTGCAACGGAAATATGATATTTAATTTTTGGATCAGCAAATGCTTCTGACATTTGACTTGAATTATCTTCTAAGCGAGGATCATATTAATGATAATTCGATTCATATATCATATTTTCCAACTGTTTTATTCCATCCCCCAAATGTTAGAAAAACTAACTCATATCCCCAATCTTCTTTGGGAAACATATCTTTGTGCATTATCGTAGAGAAATTAATCATTTAGATAGTAAAAATATTTGGTTTTTGATCCTAAACCAATTGTGAGGGAAGGACTTATCATATTTTGTTGGTCTGATGCATACAAATGATGTTGTATGCAATTCAGAAAATCTTAGACCAACACATGAGGTTTTGTTCTCATAAGCAATAGTTTAGCCATTAATAGGAGGTATTCAATGTTAAACTAGCTTGGATATAAACCAGCATCATCAAGATGAACTATCTTGATTTCATAATCTGAAAATTATGCTCTTAATTGAGAAAGACAATTTCAAATGTCAAACTGCAGGTTGACAATAAACATACATGTAGCTATCTTATATATGCATCTATAAGTGGTTCACATGATAGGTGAATGAGCCCATATTCACCTTTTATATATTCCAGAATTCGGAGATTTTAGTCTCAGCTTTAGCTGGTATAATCAAGTTATTATGAGAACAAGCAACACAAGAGAATTCTTGAAGAATCTTCTAGTTCTTCAGTATATGCTTATCTGAATTCTCAAATAGCTCATTTAAAAAATGCAAATGAAAACTTCAAGTTTATCATGGCATGTGCTATCTCTAAGCAAACTTCTGGTTTACTATAGCATAAACTTTTGTATCAGTAAACTTCTGATTTACTGTGGCTACTTTTGTATCAGTAAATTTTTGATTTACTGTGACTGCTTTTGCATTAGTAAACTTCTGGTATATTGTGATACATGATGTAGTACAAATTTGAAGAATAAGGCAGGTATCTTCTCACATACATATTTACCCCATATGATTGTGGAAACATAAAAATTTTCAATCTTTCAATCATTTGTAGTCTCAGTATGATAGTCATATGTATTAATAAACTTCGGTTTATCATAACATATGTTTTGACCACAATAATGACAAATAAGCTCTTCGGGAGCCTTCCATTTATTGTCCACAATCAAATATTATTCAGACACTAGTGTCATGTGTCTTCTAGACAAACATTTAGCTCTTCAGGAGCTTTTGTTGTTCTACCAAATATTGCTCAGACACTGGTTTCATAAGAGAAAATCATAATCAAATGAACAATATAAAGCTAATTCTAAATTTATAAATGACGAAAATTAAGAATTTTAATATTTCTACCACTAACTTTGTGACAAATATCTTCTTCAAGGAGAAATATCATTAACGTCTGAATATTTTGTATCAATACGGCAACCACATAGTCATTGCATCTTTTAAGGAAAGATACACGAGTTGTTATTTCCTTCAGGGAACTCAATAACTAACCATAATATATTAATGTGGTTGTAGTAGAAAGCATTCTACAAGAATAATTTTGCCTTAGAATGATACTTAATAAAAGTATCCAAGATGTTTTACGTACAACAAGTACGTGTGGCAATGATCTTTATGCTACAAAAATAATATTTATATTCTCTATTATTCTACCTCTTCAGGAGGTGAGTTGTGGTATTTCTTCATTCACTCCAGGGAATGAAAATGTGCTTCAAAAATAACTTTGAATAGCTCATTATTTTGTTTAAGCACATAAAGATACTGCTTCAAAATATTTTCCTACTTCAAGAGGAAATTTCAATTGTGTTACTTTTTCAGGAGCAAATTTAAAATATGAAATATTGAGTATATATTCTCTCAATCATATTAACTCTTCTGGAGGTGAATTGTAATATATTTACAACAAGAGCGCGTTCATATTTACGACTTTTTTAATATTATCACATTCACTTCAGGGAATAGATTAATATTTATCAAAAATTCTCATGCTTCAAGAAATCGAATATAATTATCTGAACGCACATTAATCATATCAAATTGTGATGCTTCAACCTCTTTTAAAATATTTACTACTTCATGAGCAAATCGAGGCGTGCATGTAATATAGAGAATATTTCTCTAGCTTATCTTTAATTGTAACCATAGAAAGCCTAAATTATCACTTCTGGTGGTCATAGGCATATACCACTTCTGGTGGTTAACAAAATTTAGTTACAATGAGATATACGAAATATAACCACTTCTGGTGGTTGTATATTTCTTGCAAACTCTGCTGGAGTTTAAGTGGATCTAACAATGTTATCCACTTTGTAATCCTTTATTAAGATAATAAGGATGAAAACAAATACCAAAATAGGCATTGTACACGTAACATATAACCAAGCAAGCGATGATAAAGATATTAAAATATAAGCAAAAGGCTCAAATTAAATTACGCAAATTTGGCCACTACATATGTAAGTGATATCTACATCACTACTGCCAAGAAGAAAAACTCATCACCTCAAGGATATAATCTGCCTTATGATGCTCGGAATGAACAAGATCTGACCACGGACATAAGAGTGTCGCCTTACATTGGAGATGAACACTGAAATAGAAATTAAATTCGATGTAAGTGATCAAAATGGCAGTCTCGTGCTGATAACGTGTTATAAAATAAAGACTATAAAAGAAATAAACTGAAGACAAGTATAGAGGGAGATTGATATTTTATTCAACTTTCAAAGTTATGTTCATAATGAACTGAAAACTCCTCTATTTATAGAAGGAAGGAAGCAAATGCGAGGCTTTTCAGGAAGTAGCTGCAAGGCTTTTCTTTAGCTGCTTGTAAGCTGTCTGCATGAGCTGCTTGCAACCTGCCTGTTTAATAAGAAGCTGCTGCAAATCATTTCATTGAGTTGCTTGCAACCTGCATGCACTAGCTGCTTGTAGATAAACTTCAACAGAGTACAAAATGGATAATTGTAACGACCCGACCGGTCGTTTCGAGAGTTATAGCCCCATTTTTCCCATTTCTACTTCTTTTTTTGTTATTCAGCTATATTATGTTATATCGAGTTAGTTGGTTCGAGTCCGGAAGGAACTCGGAATGAAATGAGACACTTAGTCTCATAATGGAAAATTTTAAGTTAGAAAAGTGGACCGGATATGGACCTATGTGTAAACGACCTCGGATTTGAATTTTGATGATCCCAATAGCTCCGTATGGTGATTTTGGGCTTAGAAACGTGTCCGGAATATTATTTGGAAGTTCATAGAGGAATTAGGCTTGAAATGCCGAAAGTTTAATTTTTTGAAAAGTTTGACTGCGGAGTTGACTTTTTGATATCGGGGTCGGAATGGAATTCCGAAAGTTGGAGTAGCTTCGTATTGTCATTTGTGACGTGTGTGCAAATTTTGAGGTCATTCGGACGTGGTTTGGTTGGTTTTGGCATCGGTTGCCGAATTTGGAAATTTAGAAGTTCTTAGGCTTGAATCCGAGGGTAATTTAATGATTTGATGTTGTTTTGAGTGATTCGAAGGTTTGACTAAGTTTGTATATTGATATATGACTTGTGGGTATTTTTGGTTGAGGTCCCGAAGGCCTCGGGGTGATTCTGGGTGGTTAACGGATGTCTCGAAGTTGGAATGTAGTTGGAGCTACTGCTTCTGCTATTTCCGCACCTGCAGAAGAAAGAGTCGTAGGTGCGAGGCCACTGGTGCACATGAGGAGTTCGCAGGTGCGGGAAATGCGAGGCCGCTGGTGCACTTGGGGAGTGCGCAGGTGCGGGCGACGCTGGGCCAAGGCTGGGAATGCAGGTGCGAAGAATTGCCCCGCATATGCGAGCCCGCAGGTGCGAGGCCTTGAGCGCAGATGCGGAGATGAGGAGTTTGGGCTGGTTTCGCAGATGCGCACCTGGGACCGCAGATGCGAGTCCGCAGGTGCGAGGAAGGTGTCCGCAGGTGCGGAAGCTGGGTGATTAAGTGAGTTGCGCAGGTGCGGCTTCTTGGACCGTAAGTGCGGTCGCGCGGGTGCGAGAAAATGGCCGCATGTGCAAAAAACCTAGGCAGAAACCATAAATAGAACCCTTCGCGAATTTTGGTCATTCTTCACAATTTCAACTCGGTTTTTGGAGCTTTTGGGAGAGATTTGATGAGGGAATCAAGGGGATTTAGTTGAGGTAAGTTAATTGAGCCCTAATACTTGTATATATGGTGATTTCCCGTTGTTTTAATCATGGTAATTAGTGAAAATGATGGGTTAGGGCTTGAAATATTTGGAGAGTAATTTAAGGATTTGAAGGACCAAACGATGTCAGATTTTGATGAATTTGGTATGGTTAGACTCGTGAGTGAATGAGCTTTCTAGTTTTGTAAATTTGGTCGGATTTCGAGACGTGGGCCCGGAGGCCGGGTTTGAGCCAATTTTGGGTTTTGGTCTAATTTTGTAGTTTTTCTTGTGGAATTCATCCCATTAGCGCGTATTGATGGTATTGTACTGATTGTGAATAGATTCGGAGAATTTGGAGGCCGAGTCCAGAGGCAAGATCATTGCGGGTTAGAGATTTGACCGGTTTGAGGTAAGTAACGATTGTAAATCTAGTACTAAGGGTATGAAACCCCAGATTTCGTTTCACTCTACTATTTTGAAGTGACGCACATGCTAGGTGACGGGCGTGTGGGCGTGCACTGTTGGGGATTTGTGACTTGGTCCGTCCCGTAGCAACTGTAAAGTTGCATACTTTGTTGAAACCATTTGATACTTATATGTTTTAGAAAGAATTTCTGTAAATTAGGATGAATACCATGTTTGGGCCTTGCGCCAAAGCTATTCGGACCCTTAGGGGATGTTTCTTACCATCCTCTCACTATTTTCAATTGAAAATCTATACTCAGTCATGTTTATACTTGTTTACCGCATAACTCCATTTTATGACTCTATTTTGATGCATATAAATGTTTTGGGCCGAATGCCCTGTTTTACTGAAATGCCTGAGTGGCTTGAGAGGTTTATGACTGAGTGAGGCCGAGGGCCTGATTTGTGAGGATGAGTGTGGATCGGGGCTGCCCGCCTACATCATATTTATGACTGAGTGAGACTGAGGGCCTGATTGTGAGGATGAGTGTGGATCGGGGCTGGCTGGCTGCAACATACTTTATTATTATAGCACGTGAGTTGCCCGTGCAGATTATAGCGCTTGGACTGAAGGAGACCCTCCGGAGTCTGTACACACCCTGAATTCTTAAATATTAGAGTATGTTTTTTCATTTAAATTTATTCCATACCAACATTAATTTAATAATAATCATTACTAAGCCTCAATACCAAACTAATGAGCATAAAAAATATAGAATTGTAGAAGTTCTCTATATTTTTTTATTGCATAACAATCTCATACATAGCAAAAAATACGCCTAAAAAGCACACTATGTTATGAAAATATTATATTGTGGATGTCCATTCATTACTCCGCTATAGATAATCTTCCTGAAGAAGATTATTGTCACGACCCAAACTAACCTCTGTCGTGATGGCGCCTATTGTGGAACTAGGCAAGCCGACTCATTTCCAAAACAAATCGATATTTTTATTTTAAAGATAATTCCAAGGTTATTTAACATAAAACCTCCATTTAAAGAGTTCAAATCAAAGAAAAACAGAAGTGCGGAAAAGAAAAGCCGACATCGGGGTGTCACTAGTCATGAGCATCTACTACAATCTGTCTAACAATATCAAGGCTAACTCAGCCCGGAAAATATCTAAATAAAACTAAAGGAAGATAAGAAGGAGAAGAGTAGGGGCTGCGATCGCCAAACAACTACCTTGCTGTCTCCAAGAAAATCTGCAACCAGAACACTCAATAACCGCTACCGTGTCCAGCTACACCTGAATCTGCACACAAGGTGCAGGGAGTAACGTGAGTACGCCAACTCAGTAAGTAACAACAATAAATAAAGACTGAGCAGTAGTGACGAGCAATAAAGCATATAACGTTCATATCAGGAAATCTCAGTAAAATACCACATGCTTTTAAAATCAGGATTTGAATCAAACATCTCGTTTAAACCCAGTTCCAGTAAAAATCATTTAAAGATATTTTTCCAACAGATTTTTTCAAACGAAGGCTCAAAGCAAAGGTGAGCAAAAATGATGAAATCATAAACAACCCCTCGGGTAAAACATCGCTCATATACAGCCCCTCGGGCAAACCTCACAGTCACTCTTGCCACTCAGGCATACCTCACAATCACTCATGCCTCCCAGTCACTCAGCACTCGGCACTCGCACTCAGTAGGTACCTGAGCTCACTGGGGTGTGTACAGACTCCGGAGGGGCTCCTTCAGCCCAAGCACTATAATCTGCACGGACAACTCACGTGCTATAATAATAAATTATGCTGCAGGCGGGCATCCCCGATCCACACTTATCCTCACAATCAGGCCCTCGGCCTCACTCAGTCATAAATATGCTGCAAGCGGGCAGCCCCGATCCACACTTATCCTCACAAATCAGGCCCTCGGCCTCACTCAGTCATAAACCTCTCAAGCCACTCAGGCATTTCAGTAAAACAGGGCATTCGGCCCAAAATATTTATATGCATCAAAATAGAGTCATAAAACTGAGTTATGCGGTAAACAAGTATAAACATGACTGAGTATAGATTTTCAATTGAAAACAGTGAGAGGATGGTAAGAAACATCCCCTAAGGGTCTGAACAGCTTTGGCGCAAGGCCCAAACATGGTATTCATCCCAATTTACAGAAATTCTTTCTAAAACATATAAGTATCAAATGGTTTCAACAAAGTATGCAACTTTACAGTTGCTACGGGACGGACCAAGTCACAAATCTCCAACAGTATACGCCCACACGCCTGTCACCTAGCATGTGCGTCACTTCAAAATAGTAGAATGATACGAAATCCGGGGTTTCATACCCTCAGTACTAGATTTACAATCGTTACTTACCTCAAACCGGTCAAATCTCTAACCCGCAATGATCTTACCTCTGGACTCGGCCTCCAAATTCTCCGAATATATTCACAATCAGTACAAAACCATCAATACGCGTTAATGGGATGAATTCCACAAGAAAAACTACAAAATTAGACCAAAATCCAAAATTGGCTCAAACCCGGCCCCCGGCCCCACGTCTCGAAATCCGACCAAATTTACAAAACTAGAAAGCTCATTCACTCACGAGTCTAACCATACCAAATTCATCAAAATCCGACATCGTTTGGTCCTTCAAATCCTTAAATTACTCTCCAAAAATTTCAAGCCCTAACCCCTCATTTTTACTAATTACCATGATTAAAACAACGGAAAATCACCATATATACAAGTATTAGGGCTCAAGTAACTTACCTCAACTAAATCCCCTTGATTCCCTCTTCAAATCTCTCCCCAAAGCTCCAAAAACCGAGTTGAAATTGTGAAGAATGACCAAAATTCGCGAAGGGTTCTATTTATGGTTTTTTCCCAGGTTTTTCGCACATGCGGCCATTTTCTCGCACCCACGCGACCGCACCTGCGGTCCAAGAAGTCGCACTTGCGCAACTCACTTAATCACCCAGCTTCCGCACCTGCGGACACCTTCCCCGCACCTGTGGACTCGCATCTGTGGTCCCAGGTGCGCATCTGCGAAACCAGCCCAAACTCCTCATCTCCACATCTGCGCTCAAGGCCTCGCACCTGCGGGCTCACAGATGCGGGCAATTCTTCACACCTGCGTTCCCAACCTTGGCCTAGCGTCGCCCGCACCTGCGCACTCCCCAAGCGCACCAGCGGCCTCGCACATGCGACCCTTTCTTCCGCAGGTGTGGAAATAGCAGAAGCAACAACTCCAACTGCAATTTCCAACTTCAACAAATACGTTAACCACCCGGAATCACCCCGAGGCCCTCGGGACCTCAACCAAAAATACCAACAAGTCATATATAAACATACCAACTTGATCGAACCTTCGAATCACTCAAAACAACATCAAATCATCAAATTACCCCCGTATTCAAGCATAAGAACTTCTAAATTTTCAAATTCGGCAACCGATGCCAAAATCAACCAAACCACGTTCGAATGACCTCAAAATTTGCACACACGTCACAAATGACACTACGAACCTACTCCAACTTCCGGAATTTCATTCCGACCCCGATATCAAAAAGTCAACCCCCAGTCAAACTTCTCAAAAAATTAAACTTTCGGCATTTCAAGCCTAATTCCTCTACGGACTTCCAAATAATATTCCTAACACGTTCCTAAGCCCAAAATCACCATACGGAGCTATTGGGCTCATCAAAATTCAAATCCGAGGTCGTTTACACATAGGTCCATATCCGGTCCACTTTTCTATTTTAAAATTTTCCATTATGAGACTAAGTATCTCATTTCACTCCGAGTTCCTTCCGGACTCGAACCAACTAACCCGATATAACATAATATAGCTGAATAATACAAAAAGAATTAGAAATGGGAAAATGGGGCTATAACTCTCGAAACGACCGACCGGGTCGTTACATCCTCCCCCTCTTAAACATTCGTTTGTCCTCGAACGCGTCTAGAAACATACCTGGAGTCTCGAAGAGGCATGGATATCTGCTCCGCATCTCCCGCTCGGTCTCCCAGGTGGCCTCCTCTACAGGTTGACCTCTCCATTGCACCTTCACTGAAACTATATCCTTTGACCTCAACCTTCGAACTTGCCAATCCAAAATAGCCACCGGCTCCACATCATAAGTCATATCACCCTCCAACTGAACCGTGCTGAAATCCAAAACCTGGGATGGATCTCCAATATACTTTCGGAGCATGAAAACATGAAACACTGGATGCACACCCGACAAGCTGGGTGGCAAGGCAAGCTTATAAGCCACTTCCCCTATTCTCTAAAGCACCTCAAAAGGCCCAATGAACCGGGGGCTCAACTTGCCCCTCTTCCCAAACCTCATAACACCCTTCATAGGTGATACCTTCAGCAAAACCTTCTCCCCAACCATAAAAGACACATCACGGACCTTCCTATCCGCGTAGCTCTTCCGCCTAGACTGCGCCGTGCGAAGCCGCTCCTGAATCAATTTCACCTTATCTAATGCGTCCTGGACCAAGTCTGTACCTAAGAGCCTAGCCTCACCCGGCTCAAACCATCCAACCTGAGATCTACACCTCCTCCCATATAAAGCCTCGTACGGAGCCATCTGAATACTCGACTGATAACTGTTGTTATATGCAAACTCCGCGAGTAGCAGAAACTGGTCCCATGAACCCCCAAAGTCAATGACACAAGCACGCAACATGTCCTCCAATATCTGAATAGTGTGTTCGGACTGCCCATCCGTCTGAGGGTGAAAAGCTGTGCTTAACTCAACCTGAGTACCCAATTCTCGCTGCACGGCCCTCCAAAACTGCGATGTGAACTGAGTACCCCTATCTGAAATGGTGGAAACTGGGACACCATGCAGGCGAACGATCTCTCGGATGTAAATCTCAGCCAACCGTTCTGAAGAGTAAGTAGTACCAACTGGAATGAAGTGCGCGGACTTGGTCAGCCGATCCACATTAACCCAAATAGCGTCAAACATCCTCGAAGTCCATGGGAGCCCAACTACAAAGTCCATAGTGATCCGCTCCCACTTCCACTCTGAGATCTCTAATCTTTGAAGCAAGCCTCCCGGTCTCTGATGCCCATACTTAACCTGCTGACAATTTAGACATTGAGCCACAAACCCAACTATATCCTTCTTCATCCGCCTCCACCAATAGTGCTGCCTCAAATCCTGGTACATCTTCGCGGCACCCGGATGGATGGAATACCGCGAGCTGTGGGCCTCCTCAAGAATCAACTCTCGAAGCCCATCTACATTAGACACACATATCCGGCCATGCATTCTCAGCACGCCGTCATCACCAATAGTCACATCCCTAGCATCACCTCTTCGAACCCTGTCCTGAAAAATGAGCAAGTGGGGGTCATCATACTGACGCTCCCTGATTACGGTCATAAAGAGAAGACCTGGAGACCACACAAGCCAATACCCGACTAGGCTCCGAAATATCCAATCTGACGAGCTGGCCCGCTAAGGCCTGAACATCCAATGCCAAAGGTCTCTCTGCTGCTAGAAGATATACTAAACTCCCCAAACTCTCTGCCCAGCGACTCAAAGCATCGGCCACAACATTGGCCTTCCCCGGATGGTACAAAATAGTGATATCATAGTCCTTAAGAAGCTCCAACCATCTCCGCTGATGCAAATTAAGATCTTGCTGCTTTAACAGATACTGCAGACTCCGGTGATCTGTATAGATCTCACAATGAACCCCATACAAATAATGACGCCAAATCTTCAAGGCGTGAACAATGGCTGCTAACTCAAAATCATGGACAGGATATTTATTCTCATGGGTCTTCAACTGGCGCGAGGCATAGGCAATCACCCTACCCTCCTACATCAAAACACAACCAACGCCTATCCTCGAGGCATCACAATACACGATGTAAGAACCTGAAGCTGATGGCAGAACTAACACTGGAGCTGTGGTCAAAGCAGTCTTGAGCTTCTGAAAGATCTCATCACATTCATTCGACCACCTTAATGAAGCACCCTTTTGGGTCAATTTGGTCAAGGGCGATGCAATAGATGAAAATCCCTCCACAAAGCGACGGTAGTAACCCGCCAAACCAAGAAAACTCCTAATCTCTGTGGCTAAGGACGGTCTGGGCCAACTCTGCACCGCATCTATCTTCTTCGGGTCCACCTGAATACCCTCACTGGACACCACGTGCCCCAAGAATGCTACTGAACTAAGCCAAAAATCACATTTGGAGAACTTCGCATAAAGCTTCTCCTCCCTCAATCTTTGTAATACAATCTTCAAATGCTGAGCGTGATCCTCCTAGCTACGAGAGTACACCAGGATGTCATCAATGAATACAACGACGAATGAGTCCAAATAGGGCTGGAATACACTGTTCATCAAATGCATGAACGCTGCTGGGGCATTGGTCAGCCCAAAAGACATCACCAAGAACTCATAATGGCCATATCGGGTTCTGAAAGCTGTTTTAAGAATATCTGAATCCCGAATCTTCAGCTGGTGATAACCGGACCTTAAATCGATCTTGGAGAACACCCTCGCTCCCTGAAGCTGGTCGAATAAATCATCAATACGAGGCAAATGATAGTTGTTCTTGACTGTGAACTTGTTCAACTGCCTGTAATTAAACATTCTCATGGAACCATCCTTCTTCTTCACAAATAGAACTGGTGCACCCCAAGGTGACACACTAGGCCGAATAAACCCCTTATCGAGGAGTTCTTGAAGTTGTTCTTTCAATTCCTTCAACTCCGCCGGTGCCATACGATACGGTGGAATAGAAATGGGCTGAGTGCCCGGCACCAAATCAATACCAAAGTCAGTATCTCTGTCAGGCGGCATGCCCGGTAGGTCTGCAGGAAACACATCCGGAAAATCACGTACCACCGAAACAGAATAAATGGCAGGAGTCTCTGCACTAACATCCCTCACAAAAGCCAAATAAGATAGGCAACCCTTCTCAACCATGCGCTGAGCCTTCAAATATGAAATCACCCTACTTGGTACATAATCTACAGAACCGCTCCACTCAGCCCTCGGAATTCCCGGCATAGCCAACGTCACTATCTTAGCGTGACAATCTAGAACAGCATGACATGGAGATAACCAATCCATACCCAATATCATATCAAAGTCAACCATACTGAGCAACAATAGATCCACTCGGGTCTCCAGACCCCCAATAGTCACCACACATGACCGATATACGCGGTCCACAATAATAGTATCACCCACAGGAGTAGATACATATACAGATGAAACTAAGGACTCACGGGGCATATCCATAAAATGAGCGAAATACGAGGAAACATATGAATACGTGGAACCAGGGTCAAATAATACCGAGGCATCTCTGTGACAAACTGAGACAATACCTGTAATCACAACATCTGAAGCAATAGCATCTGGTCTGGCAGGGAGAGCATAGAAACGGGCCTGACCACCCCCTAATTTGCCTCTCCCTCTAGGGCGGCCCCTAGCTGACTGACCTCTTCCCTGAGCTGACTAGCGGATGGTGAGGTAACTAGTGCTGTAGTCGGAGGCTGACTCCTCTGCTGAGATAGACCTCCATGACGACGGGGACACTGCCTCCACATATGCCCAAGCTCCCCACACTCAAAACAACTCCTTGATGTTGGCGGCGGAAACTGAAGGGAACCCCTAGCACCGGGATGACTGGTAGAAGAACCTGGCATGGAAGAGCCCTGAATAGGTGGAGCACGAGATGAACTTTGAACTGGAAGGGCACTAAGTGATGCATGGCCCTGATGAGAACTGTGAGAACCATGGACAGATGATGCACCCCGATGAAATGGCCGAGCTGACTGAGCCTGTCTGAAATGACGACCTCTACCATGCTGGAACTGACCCCCAAAAGGAGCACCGTTGAATCCACCCTGACCACGAGGCCTCTTGGCCTCCCATTCAACCCTCTCCTGACCGCGAACCATCTCAATCTGCCGAGCAATGTCGACAACCTCATCAAAGGTAGCACTCGAAACCCGCTCCCTGGTCATAAGCAACTGTAGCTGATAAGTGAGGCCATCAATAAGCCTCATGATCCTCTCTCTGTCCGTGGGAACCAACCAGGTAGCATGACGGGCCAACTCGGAGAACCGCATCTCATACTGCGTCACAGACATATCACCCTAGCGGAGCCGCTCAAACTGTCTACGCAGCTCCTCTCTGCGGGATCGAGGCACGAACTTCTCCAAAAAGACCACGGAGAACTGCTGCCAAGTAAAGGGTGCTGCGCCAACAGACCTACGCCTCTCGTAAGTCTCCCACCATCTGAGTGCAGCCCCAGAAAACTGAAAGGTAGTGAATGAGACCCCACAAGTCTCCAAAATACCAGCAGTACGGAGTATCCTCTAACACCTGTCCAAAAAGTCCTGAGCATCTTCTCTCTCTGTGCTACTAAAAGGTGGTGGCTGAAATCTCCCAAACCTCTCCAACCTACGCTGATCATCCTCAGGCATAGTAGGAACCACATAATCCTGAGCAACAACAACCGGCTGGGCTGGTGGTGCCTCTGGTGTCTGAAGTCCCTGAATAACCTGCTCGGGTGTGCGAGCGACGGGAGTCTGAGTGCCTCCCCTGGCCTGAGAAGTGGTTGCGGCCGTCGAAATAGAGACCGCCTGAGCAAGGCCAGTACACGCTGTCAGAATCTGAGCTAGGGCCTCCTGAAGGCCTAGAATCACAATAGGCACAGGTGGTGCCTGAGCTGGTGCATCAACAACTGGAACTTGGTCCTGATCTGGGACAACCGGTGGATCTGTAGGTACTGCCCCAACTGTTGTACGGGCTGCACCTCTGCCCCTACCACGGCCTCTACCGCGGCCTCGGCCTCTACCGCGGCCTCGGCCTCTCACGGCCCTGGCTGGTGGTACTGGTGGCTGGCCCTCCTAACCGGTAGTACGAGTCCTCACCATCTGTGAGAGAATGAAACAACAAATGTTTAGTTACTAGAATCAACAGATTCGCACGACAAGAATTCAAGAATGTGGAGTTTCCTAAAGGTTCTGCAGCCTCTCGAAGATAAGTAAAGACGTCTCCGTGCCGATCCGCAAGACTCTACTAAACCCGCTCATGACCCAAACTAACCTCTGTCGTGATGGCGCCTATCGTGGAACTAGGCAAGCCGACTCATTTCCAAAACAAACCGATATTTTCATTTTAAAGATAACCAAGGTTATTTAACATAAAACCTCTATTTAAAGATTTCAAATCAAAGAAAAACAGAAGTGCGGAAAAGAAAAGCCCGACATCGGGGTGTCACTAGTCATGAGCATCTACTACAATCTGTCTAACAATATCAAGGCTAACTCAGCCCGAAAAATATCTAAATACAACTAGAGGAAGATAAGAGGGAGAAGAGCAGGGGCTGCGATCGCCAAACAACTACCTTGCTATCTCCAAGAAAATCTACAACCAGAACACTCAATAACCGCTACTGTGTCCATCTACACATGAATCTGCATACAAGGTGCATGGAGTAATGTGAGTACGCCAACTCAGTAAGTAAAAATAATAAATAAAGACTGAGCAGTAGTGACGAGCAATAAAGCATATAACGTTCATATCAGGAAATCTCAATAAAATACCACATGCTTTTAAAATCAGGATTTGAATCAAACATCTCGTTTAAACCCAGTTCCAGTAAAAATCATTTAAAGATATTTTTCCAACAGTTTTTTTTCAAACGAAGGCTCGATGCAAAGATGAGCAAAAATGATGAAATCATAAACAACCCATCGGGTAAAACATCGCTCATATGCAGCCCCTCGGGCAAACCTCACAGTCACTCTTGCCACTCGGGTATATCAATGGCGAACCTATTTAAGTGTTATGGGTTGTTTAAGCACCCATTGGAGTCGACAACGACTCAGTAAAATTCCACAAGTGGGGTCTTGGGAGGGTAGTGTGTCGCAGACCTTACCCCTACCTCGAAGGAGTAGAGAGGTTGTTTTCGAAAGACCCTCGGCTCAAGAAGACGGAAAAGACGAGAAGAGAAGGGAGGACAATATATTAGTACCCATTGGAGTCAACACTTCATATAAGAAAACTAGTAATTCATTAATTGAACATCTACTATCAGTAGTAATTTCAGATTTGAGTTTTAGTTTGAGCACTCATAGTTTAAAATTTATGACTATCACAATTCACAACCTTTGTTTACGTTTTTGTGTGTTTTTAGGCATGTCACATTCTTTCATTACTTCACAAAACAGAATTATGTGATATGCATCAAAAAAAATTTAATTAATTTAGCGCGAGATTTATAACACTCACCGACGTTTTATTTGCAAAATCTTAATGGACAGCGCACGTTAAACATTGATTTGAGAAAGAAAAATAAAGGGAAGATAAAGCAAAATGCTTACTCAATTATTGGGTATTATCACTTTTAGCCTGCGCCAGAAACTATTAACATCTGGTAGTCGAAAAAGTGTATAAAACTTGTATAATTTTTGTATATAACATACAGAATGTATATATATAAAAAAAATACAAATTTTATATATTTTTTTGGCTATTATTTTTACAACGGCCATACAGTGTCATTTTTCCATTATTTAATGCAACACGGGCCAGTTTTGAAATAATGATCATTAGCTGTAAACAGGAATCAAAATAAGGGACGCAGGTTTGATATTGTAAGGGTAAAAACTTACTCTCATTGATGTTCACAAAACTCGATGCAAGTTCAGACATATCTTCACATATACTCTTATCACAATACTATAGATAATTAATGCCTTTAATTTATGACAATGATAAATTAGTATGATTTGATACAAACACTTGCTGCTTATAAGTTTTTAGCTATTTCAAGCCGCAAGAAAACAACAACTCAGTATAATTTCATTAGTGGGGTCTGGAAGATAGTTTGTACGCAAACCTTACCCCTACCTTGAGGTAGAGAGGCTGTTTTCGATAGACCATCGGCTTCCTCCCTCTAAGAACTCCCTACCTTGCTCTTAGTAGTAGTAATACAAAGATAATTGTTAAGGGGGGCCTCTCAAATTTTCCTTTTACATTGTATGGTGATACGATAGTATCGTAAATCACAATTCATATTGTTAGATTGTCACGAAATGACAACTTATTTTATCAGTCCATTTGGTATGAGGTAAATTGTAACAATTCGTATCCAAACAGAATGTCAGTATTAAGGGATACTGGAAAAGTCATGGACAACTAGGAACTACCCTAGCCACTAACGAAAAAGTCACACATTTTTTTTTTATGAATGTGCGATTAAAATGAATGCAGTGACAATTGAAAATGAAATACATCTAACACACCAACCAAAAAGGCCTTTCTTTGTGTCCTTGTGCCCACTCGACACATATTTCCAATCAGTCGTGCAAATATTTAAAATATTCATTGATTGGTGGTCATACCAAAGTTAAAAACATCAACATTTATTTTCTATCAAATCATACATATTGATTCACTTTCCTTTTAAAAAAAAGCTTTGGTCTGGGAATGGAGGGGTTGGGTGGGTTATGGGTTTAATTCCAAATTCTCATTAAAATAGCATTACCATCACTTGGCACAATTACTTGCACGAGATGAAAATAAAAACTCAAAAAGATATATGCTCGGTCGTATAACACATTTCTTTACGACCTATCATAACATATTGCTGTAGTAAGTAGTAACAAAAAAAAGTTGCTGTGCATATTGACAACATATACATAAGATACCTGCACATGAAGAACAGGCTGTTTCAGATATTACTAACTTTTCCTACAACTCCTTCTGAGCCTTTTACGTCTCTCTGAATAGTCGTTTGCAAGACCATCCTCCATGGTTTGACTTGAAACGTTCTCACCAATGTCTGCATAAGAAACCATGAGCATATAATATGAGAAAGAGATAATGAGGCCTAAAAATCATTATCCTTTTTATCATGTAATTGGAACATCTTCAAACTGAAAGTTACACCTCATTGTAAATCACTTAAAACTGAGAATGTCAGAACTTGTATCAAAATAAACCCTGATTTATCTATTGATCCAGTTAACATACGTCTAATGCAAAAGTATAGGCGAGACAACCATCAAAGAAATTCCACCCAATTAAAAAGCTGGAAGGTTTCTTTGTTTCTCACACCGAAAACTGAACCATCAGCATGACATCTCCTAAACATGCTCCGGATATGTTTCCTTTACCTCAAGTAATGGCAAGGGATATGAACTTCGGTAATTTGTACCACAAAAATACTAAAATTAAATGAAATCATCAGCTCCAGATTTCCCACCCAGCAAACCTTCTCAATAAACTTTGATATCTCAGGTCAACCCTCCAAATAGAACTCTAATGACCATCTATAATCATATACCCGAGCTGCTTCACCTAAACTTGGAAACTTTATCTACTTGTGCACAAACCACTTTAAAAATCACTTCTCCTCACCAGGCAAAAGAGGAGCTTAACTATTATACTTGTAGCAGCAGCCCAGAATTACTAAGAAAGAGAACAATTTCAGGGGTCGTTTGGTAGGGTGTATAAGAATAGTGTGGAATAAGGTGTATTAGTAATGCATGGATTAGTAATGCATGGGTTAGTAATGCAAGCATTAGTTATGCAGATTTTATTTTTTATCTACTTTTTGGTGTGGTGTATTAAAATTATAATGCATTGCATAATTTTTAAGAAAAATAGTTGTTTACAAAAATGCCCTCCATATTCTCAAGCTTTAAGGGACTTTAAGGATAATTTTGTCTTTAACCATACTAATGCATGCATTAATAACCTTGTATTACTAATGCCATGGTTTCTATGCATTACTTATACATAGGATAATACCAAGTATGATTAGTTATACACAAGTTGAAAAAATGTATCAAACAAGGTATCAGTAATGCATACAGCTAATGCTTGCATTATATTTTCTAATACCTCCTATCAAACGACCCCTCAGTGTCATTATGTCATACCTTCTGATGTCTCCACTGCTTTTCTGGAGAACTTGCCCTTTATCTCTTCGGGAACTTCACTGGGACTGTATCCCAAACGCTTGCTGGATATTGTTATCACTCCAGGTTCAACTTCCTGTTCTGGTATCTCGCACTTACCATTAAAAGGTTTCATGTAACAGAACCTAAAGTATGTCGAACAAGATTTACAGAACAAACTTAGTGAATATGTGGAAAATACAATTGACAAAAAACTTAATGAAAAGTCATTATACATGAGAAAAACAAGAGACACCAACAACAGCAAAAAGAGTGAGCTATTAAAATAATACTGAGCAAACATGTAGAAGCTGACTGCAGAGTGCAAACAAGAGGAAGCAAACATTATAGCAAAACTGTACATGACCATAATACACTTCGTCTTGCAATAAATTAGTTCTACAAAGTCCGTTTTCCTTGTCCTTCAAAATTGACATTTGGCAGTATAATCAGTGAAACAGCATATTATCTGTGAATTCCAGATTCTCTATTCCTGGATAATAATTATGTGATGAGAAAGAGGAGTTAAATATTCAGAACTAAAGCAGTCTCTATATCAGATTACTCATGGATGTAAATCCGCGGTACCTATCAATTAACTTGGCTTCTAGGATTAGTTAGAGTAATCCTGTTTATGTAGAATCTAGCATACATCTGTCCAGATGAATGGCTTCATCTAGTAATACCGGAACTTGTACATGCTTTAGCAACTTGAACATGCTTTTATTTAGAGCTCGAGTATAGAGTTGAGACTTCAGTATTTTGTTTTTAAAACAAGGAGCCTATAGTACTAACATTATGAGCCAATTTCCTTGATATAAACTTGTTGAGCTCGATTTCATTGGTTGGAATTTACTCGGGCCATTTTGGCATTAGATCGGGACCATTTGCTAGTATGGGTTCTCAAATTTTTCTAATTCCAAAAAATGGTACCCTTAGTGTTAACTTCTCAAAACTTAAATTTCTTCATAGTACACCTGCAGTTATTTATTTTACGTTAGCAACACACTTGCATACATGTAGGTTTGATTATTTTTGATGGATAATGATGAGACTCAACAGCCAAATTTTTACCTACTTCTACCTACTCTGATACCATCTTATACCATATTGAAGGTTGTAAACTGCCTAATCTAAAAGTTAAGTTGTTAGAGAGCGAACACTTTATTTATTTTTGACGTATGCTACCACTCGGATTTAAGATCTGCAATAGTCTTGATTTACAGAGCAAAAGTATCTGATTGTATTGTTCAAGGGTTTTCAACTATCAGAAGAGTTCTGAAACTTAATTATGATCACATGGAAACATTCTTTACAAGAGAACAGTTCAGTGCTTGGGATGAGAGAAAGAACCCGACATATGGAGAACATCAATTGTAGATAAGACTTCTAGGATTTATTTTGGATAAATCAAGTTAAGATTCTTAGAGAGACACTAGTTTTAAAAGTGAAAAGTGCAAAAATGTAGCAAGGTTCGTGGGCCTTGAAGCGATAAGCGAGAAGCGAAGCGCCAATATTAATACAACTCCTCAAAGTTGAAATGCATTAAACCGACCGCCTTTTCTTTGGATCACTTTGCGCGTTCGGAAGCACATGGATTCACCAATGACCCAACAACCCCTCGCTTCCAGAGGTGGAGCCAGGATTTCAAGCTTATGGGTTCGGGATCCTAATCCTTTAAGTTACTGGGTTCTAAATTAATAATGAGTACATATTTAATGAAAATTTTAAGATAAATATATGATTTGAACCAAAACTACTGGGTTCGGCCGAACCCGTAGCCGACACTGTGACTCCGCCTTTGCTCGCTTCACATTGCTTCATCGCTTTAAAGCCATAGCTTTTAGTAACACTGCTAGAGAAGCTCTATTTTAGGTCATATTTCTCAAGTTAGTCGGGGGGAAGTCAAAAAAGACTCTTACCACTGAAGTGGTAAACTCTTGCTGTTGAAGCCATGGCTCAACATTCTCCACTTTCTACATTTGTCACACTGCACCCACTCATGGTCAGGTTTGTAGACACCGCTACCCGCCTTCTGTAAGAGAGGAAACCCCTAGTTAAAATTTGGTGAGAATGTCATCTTTGACAAAAATGAACCATGAACTTTACAACCTAAAAATGCAATAGAAAGGCTACAGAAAGACTAAAGAGATATAGGAGATCCCATCTCCATGCTTAGCTCGGTCTCAGGAATGCCGGCAAAGCTGGACTGTGAATGCACTGGTACTTCAAAAAGGGAATCATAAAAAGAAGATGATTAACAGCACTTCTTCAGAGATTTCTTTCTTGCAAGGCATCTGCTTGAGATGAAAGTAAAGGCATACTGCTGGCTGCCTATATAGGCAGTACTTTGGATAATTGTACTCGCAGAGAACAGCATCAATTTCCGATTCTAAAATAGTTTACATATTACACGTGAACCAGATTACCAAAAACATTCCAACGTTTTCCTCATGCTTTATTTCTAATCAGATGAACCTCTTAAAATAATTTTTGTGCCACAAACCTCCTTGTTGGCTATGGAAAACGTGATATATCACTTCATCAATCTCCAAAGGGGAAAACAACAGCGCATTAGTGATGATACCTTCACCGCCCTTACTCTAGAATCACCGAACTGATAACTTTTTTTTTAACATTTTCTATTGCCTTGCTTATCGTTGCTTCTCTGAGTTTACTTTCCCATTTTTCGGATCCAGCTCCGGCAAAGTCTTACTTCGCTTTGATTGCATAAATACGCCACAACTAGTTTATCCTTCAAATTACTCTCACGGAATTCATTTAATCAGTTCTCATTGACGGGGTGGTTTTAAGTTATTAGATTGCATCCTCGATACAAAATAAGTTGGATTTCTTTTTAGAGTTATTACCTGACAAGAAGCTAAACAAACATTGAGATCGAAACACATCACTAAGGGATAGAAACATTGAAACACATTAAGCGATTAAATTAAAATGACGCCATCACAGAATACTAGCAATTGCCCTCACAGGAGAACAATGATGCTACACAATAAATTCCGTTGTTTATATACTTACATAATTTTTAGATCAAACAATGCAACATTTAGCTAAACAATAAAAAACTTTTAATAGAATTATAATTTTATAAATTAAAATAACAAAAAGACAATATTAGAAATTTTACTAATAAAAGTAAGCATACCAAAGGAAGAAAGAGTCGAGAGGATTTATAGTTTGTAGAGAGTTTTATTGAAGAATTTTTTGTTGAGCTTACTTTTAAATTATATAATTTATTTAAGAAATAACGTTTAGTTAAAAAAAATTACTTTTAAGATTAGTTTTTTATTTCTTCACAAAATTTAAATCCTAAGAGTTATTTTATTAGGAAATTTTTTAGATTGAAAAAGAATCAAATAGACCACATGTGGTGGTCTCCGTTTAGTTTTGGCAAATAAAATGGGCAGAACTTTGAACCCGGGAACAACACGTTACTTTGAACACTCTGAACCGTTGTACTGCCTCACTCAACTGTGTTAAGAGTATTCAAATTATAATGTATAACCATATAAAGTAATATTTAACTTATACACGCAGTATAATTATTCGGCGAAGGGTGTGCGCTTGACCACCCTTGGCATAGGGTGGTTACGCCACTGCCTTCACAGGATAACAATGATTCTACACAATAAATTCCGTTGTTTATATACTACGTCTCTACTGAATCCCATATTTATTTCAAAAGTTTGGATATTTCTCAATTATCTTAGCAGAAGTCATCCCATAAAATATGAGAAATCAAATGAGAAAGTTGAAGAGCATGGTCAGCTTTTGACACATTTCAAAACACAATATTTTATTAAACTCAAAAAAAATAGCATTACTTATCATTTATAATATATCATTACTTGTCAAAAAAAGAAAGTTTTAATAGATTCAAGAATTGGGACGGGAGGGGGGGAGGGAAGAAATAGCTTCAGCTAAACCAGAAATGAACTTCATACTAGGCCAGTATAGTGAGGAAGTACCAATTCAACTTTATCGACGTGTTCGTCCAAGTATCTGTCTGATTTTTCACCCAGCCACTTCTCCAATTCAGCATACACTTCGCAGTCCTGGAATCCTTGCTTATTGTTGTGCACCCAAACATGACCATTCTCTTCAGCCTGTGCCAGAAACACATTAATTTGAGTAAATATTCAGTTCCTTTTCTAACATTTTTAATATCAAAATTTTTTATTGATACATCAAGTTGGCAACTTCGCCTTTGTGCTTTTTGAAAAATTTTTACGTTTTCTGTACTTCTTTTGTTGTAAAGAAAGTCTTCTAAAAAGGTAAAAAAGAAAGCTTCTTTGCTACAGCATCACCTTCTTTATAAATATTTTCAGTAAATATTCAGTTCCTCTTCTAACTTTCTTAATATCAAAAAATTTAATGATGCATCAAGATGGCAACTTCACCTATGTGCAAAAGTGTAGATGATTCCAGACCCAGATAAAGGACAAAGGTGACAGTAGGTTGTGAGTCAGCATAAAAATAGTCATGAAGGCTAACGATTCATATAGCCTACCTCAACTGGCTTGGAATTTAGGACATTTGATTTATTGATATTGATCAATATACATCGAAACACAAAAGCATTATACTATGAGTATACTTTAGAATCCTAAAAATCTACTCAACTATCAAGGCAACATGGTATTTCCTCTTACACCGGGATTTTTTTTTAATCAAATAATCAAGAAACGCTGAGTAAAATGTTGATAGGCAAAAGTAACCTCGTATTGTTGACAAACATGTATATCCATTCAAAAAGTCAAGTTAATTCTCAAGGAAATTCATTTCAATAGAAATTATTAAAACAAACATTTCAAGTGACTCTAAGAATCTTCCAGCTCAAGATAGGTATCTCTTGTTTGATCATCATTAAACTTGTAATTGCAAATGTAAAGATTTGTCCGCTTTTTGACCTTTTTCTCTGGCCAGTAATTTCTCAAGCCTTTCACTTGCTCAAAGTTTAATTACTCCAGGACACCAACAATTACCACCATGTCATCTTCATAATTTCTTAAGTTTCATTTTTCATTTTTTTTTTAAATGGAAAAGTAACTGTATTTGAAAATCAGTAATACAGAAATACATGCAGGATTAGTTTAGTAAAGACTGGTTTTCTAGAGACTAAACAAACGGATTTACATAAAAAAAATAATTAGATTAGCTTTAGCGAGAAGTTAATAATTAGGGTATATAAAGATCATTGTTCAAGTTTCAAGCACTAAATGTGAAAGAGCGCAAAAATATCTCACGTCCCAAACTCAATGAATGTTGCAAATCTCCCTCATTTTCAATAGTTGAACCTATTGCTTAGGTGCGACTTTCTAAAAAGTTAAAGGCCCACAAAAACTATATAGACTACAAAAATTCTAACTCAAACATGCTTGAAGGGATTACCATAAAATAATATAACATACCATTATAATTTTATTATGAAAAAAAATGTCTAAGACACAATTTTATGATTGTAATGCTATTCCAAGTAAATTTTAGGTGAAAACAAAAACATCATTCATATTTGTGAGCTAAATGGTATGATTTCAACTCATAAAGATAAAAAAAAAAATCAGCATATTTATGTCAGAACATCATTAACTTCAATAAAACTGGAAAAAAAAAACACAAAAGAAAAAACCAGAAGAGGAAGAAAAGAACAAAACAGTATATGAAGTATCAGACAACAAACAGAGAGGAATGTTCACCATTAAATTTGTGACATCAATAACACCAATGACACCACGACCATTATCTCCATTATGCATCATACTCCCAACTCTCTTGTAAGCCTGTGATAAAATAACCAAGTGAGCTGCTACACTACAGATTGTAAGCTAGACAAGTGATTTGCCAGCCAAGAGTATGTAAATATTTGTATATTCACCTAATCCATTGTGACAATAAAAACTAATCTTCTTCATGCTATATTTTCTAGGAATCTACATGTTAGCATCCTCACCTCCTTAAGTCAAATATGTCGACTTTAAAATTGCAAAACTTTCTGATCCACTTCTACTACGTATGCATGAGCAGTGTGTGGATGTTAAACTGCAGGGCTACTCATTATCATTAAGCTAACTTCTAAAAAAATTCCTAAGCAACCCTTTCATATATTTTAGCAATTGAGAACTCAATTAGATTTTTCATGGAAGTTCACTAACATCCACTTTGCTAGTTGTACTAGATGTTTCACTATCACACCCCAGACAATGAAAGCTAAAATCCATTGAAGGATCAGAGTTGTTTTCTCAGTGTTGAATAGGTGCATGGGAGCGTGATTTCTAAATTAAGAAACAGCAAATCCATGTAAGTATAGGCAACAGAAGATGACAAGCAT
Organism: Nicotiana tabacum; assembly: GCF_000715075.1. NCBI lineage: Eukaryota > Viridiplantae > Streptophyta > Magnoliopsida > Solanales > Solanaceae > Nicotiana > Nicotiana tabacum. The sequence goes on along the minus strand of NC_134096.1, from coordinate 135,965,740 downwards.
TATCATATTCAATTGAGAAATGGGTTAAAAGAACTGCCAGTGCTTCAAAAAGGCGTCAAGCTGCGAATACGACAACAATTTAATCTCCCAGGGAAACTAATGAAACAGTAGAATATCCAATAAGGCATACCCCGACTTACCAAAAACTCCAGGTGTTAGATCCAATTGCAAAAACTAAATTGAGATTTGAGACTGAACATGTTATAAAGTCAAGAAGCAGAGCACAGGAATAAGTTCCAATAGAAAAGAGATATAATATTCCATGCAAGCAAACAATCTCAGATTAGATGCTAAGATTTGTGTAAGAATGCTTAGATGATATGGATCTTGTTGAATAGAGGTAGTTGTGAAACTGCAAGTAAACTTCTTGTAATTTTGCAATACCTTCTTGGTACTATTTAATGAAATTCACTTTTAAAAAAACAATCTTCTATTAGTTAGAACCCATTCTTAGTTCAATCTTCTTATCATTTCACAGCAATGGAAAGCTAGATCACAATAAAATTATGAACAACTGAAGGCAAAAGAATGAAAACATTTCTTATTTCCAAAACAATGAAGAAGGCATGAATGAATGTAATGTTCACCTCTATTAGACGCCCATGCCAATACAGAAACATTCCACTATTTGCTTCTTCCCATTCCAGTTGACTGCAACCTAGTGTAAGTTGAACAGGTTTTCCCATAATAGTACCATTTTTCACAACAGTCTTGTTCAGAGATCTAGCTAATGGTCGGCTTTTAACCTGTTAAAGTAATAAATATAAGAAAATCAGTTTCCGTTCTTATTAGCAATATATTGGGACCAGCCTACGCAACTGTGACACAAAGCCATATGTATGTAAGTACCTGTGATCTTTGGACATATATTTTCATCCGTGGATCAAGAAAGATCACTTCCAAATAAGATCTAAGTGAATAGTCCAAAGGCACCTAAAACCAAACAACAGCAACTTAGCAATATGAAGAGGGGAAAAAATGATATAAGTTATAAAAGAAGGTAACCAACCATTTGAGTCATCTGGCCTGGACGAGCTCTGACCCGTCTAGAACGAATGAGAATATCGCCCTGATGGAAGGAGCTCGCGCCAGTTATTCCAGACTCCCATTGCAGGCTATAATTGGATCCCCACTCATCCAGGTTCCAGATATAGATCTGTGTTCCTGTGCCACTATTACTGAATAGACCTACTTTTTCACCTATGAAATATTTATCAAATGGTGAAAATTCCTTAATAGCTTTCAAGTTGTGTTTGAACAAAGCCTCATTTTGCTTATCCAGCTCCATAAATTGCCCATTTCTGTAGTAGCTTACAATGGGTATCTCCAGATTCTGCAGCATAAGAATGAGCAGATAAAGACGAGCATTACTGGGAAAGCATTATAACCATAACTAGAAGTCTATTAAGTTCCTTTGGCGCCTACATCTTTTCCTTCATTGAGCGTCTGGGAAAGGAAAGCAATTGATCTAGAGTTAGCAGTCTGTGTCAGAACCAAGGCATCTTTTCCAAGTTTCATTGCCCCAGTCTGCACAAAGAACACCAATGGAACAACAAAGATATAATGTTATCAAAAGCTAATCAGGGATTACAGCACAAGGTGAAAGAAACTCAAGCAAAAGGAGATGCATCTATATGCCCGCACTTGCATTGCAATCCAGCATTCTTATAAATGAGGAAGTCATATCATTAATTACAGGATTCAAACTCCAAAGTCCTAACCATTAAACCATGAAGCTTATTCCCAACAACCACATGGTATAAAAGCTAATTGCAGGTATACTTTGTACAGAATCATGTTTTAGCTTAGGATTCACAACTTCCTGTATACAACTTGTATGCAGCACATCAACTAATTATGCGAATGGGATAGAATTCTCAACCTATCTCTTTAAGAAAAGTGGGAACAAAATCATGGTGGACAAGGACACAATAAAAATATTTTTAATTAATATCATTAAAAACGTTAAATGAGATCTATTTATAAGGTTCTTCAGGCAACAAGATAGGGACCTCCAGAATTTCACATGAAAGGTGACAACAGCAAATATTAAGCTACCTTAAAACCAATTCCGAATCTCCCAATACGATTAGGGTCATCTGCATCAGGTTGACCGTGTCCAAATGATACCATCTGAAGCACCTCCTGATGGTTCATTCCACACCCATCATCTATAATGCACAGCATAGGAATTTCTCTGCCAACCGCTTTTGAAAATATCATGTCAACAGAAATTTCCAGCCTGTCAAATATCCAATGAAAAGCAATTTGAAATGAGGAACTATGAAACTTAAATGCACAAATATACATGGTAACCTCTGCCTTCCCCCACCTTTGAAAATGTTAGACGAGGGAACTGCAAGCACGGCAGAAGGATCAAGTAGAAGGAAAGGCATTTTTGAAGGGGAAAACAAAATTGGTAACAGTACTAGAAAGGGAAGTATAGACAAAATATAAACAAGGAAGCCAGTAAAAAATCATAGAACAGGAAAGGGAACTTGTGTACTTACTTGGTTGCTTTGGCGTCTCGAGAATTATCTACGAACTCAGCAATTGCCCCAAAAATCCAACCAGAATGAGTGTGACCTAGAGTTTTCAAATAACTGGGATCTGCACGCACATAATTTCTCTCCAAGGAAAGATTTTGTTGAGTTGTTTTGTCAGGTCTTCCAATAGCTTTGGCTGACCCATCACATTTTTGGGCACCTACAACATCCTCCTTATAGTAGGGAGAACAAGCATCCTCAATCACATAAGAAGTTGATCCAGAGGTCTTACCCGCAGGACATTCACTTGATTTTCCCCCCTCCCGGTAACAAACATTTGTAGAGCTCAATCCTGAGCCTTCTTTTGGAGGAAGTATGAAAAATTCAAAGGACTCATGCTTTCCAGTAGCAACCTTCAGGATCATGTCCAACAATAGTTACAATTTTTAATAGCAAAATAATACAAAAAGATATGCTTGGATAGACCAATAGAAACTAAAGTAATATGAGCACCTAGAAATTGTTAATAGGAAGCAAAACATTTGCTGCCCTTTTCTTCTTCATTTTTTTTTTTTTGCAGGAATTCACCAGTGCAATAAGGTATATTCAGGATTCTAGAAGCAAATTTACCCTTTTGTGTTTCCGAAGGAAACCGAGGAATTCTCCCCACTCCTTTTCCTGATAAGAATTTTCTGGAGCACGACGTAACAAGCAGCAGGATAAACCAGAGAGGAAGTCAATTTTTTCTTCTCGTACAATGTCTGTTACATTCCAAACTGCAGGCCTGTTAAGCATTTCAGAGTAAGTGCACCTCATAATTTGCATCAATGGACCAAAGAAGTGAGGAAGGGTGGAAAGCATCTGGCCATGTAATGCATTACCCAGTAGACAAAACCGTTTTTCCAAAAGAACTCCCCATGATTCAGATTTCACTCAAGAAATACAGTAAAGCCATCATGCCATAGAGCGTGAAATTTGTCAATCAGAAAACAAGTTTCTGCTTTTATGACAAATTATAATGTTAATCCTCTTGCATCACAGTGGCATCATTTTTTTTTCTTTTTTTTTTTTTTTATGAAGTAAGGAGAATTCATTAAAAGCATCCAGCGGATGCCGGCAAAAGATTACAATTATGAGAGATGGTGTTTGCTCATATACACAAAAAAACTATTCTATCACTAAGGAGCAGACACAATCAAAAAATTGAACACAACTAGTTACAGGTGCATGATTTAGCCAACTAAACAAATTCAAATTTGTTTTTCTATTTTTTGAATGGATATATCTTTGTGATAATTAGTTTGAACGGATAAATGGGACCTTAGTCATACTTGGATTGGATAAAAAGGTTGTATTTAGTTTTTGCCTCTACGACTACAATGAAAAATTGATTAAAATCTCTCCACATGCTTTTGCATAAACATGTTCAAAATGTGAACCAGTTTGAAGATGGAACAATGTTGAAATTGAGTTGCATTGCGCAGATGATGGCCGCGGCTATGGTGGCCTGGCAGTTGCAGAAGAAAGAGAATGATGCCTGCTAAAGGGAGTATTTTGAGGATTCAGCAGCATCACTTGATTTTAGTAGTGGATCATGCAGTAGTAATGGGGAAAGAAGAGTTGAGACTTACGAAGGTGAAAAGGAGAAAATAAATTTTCTTGCTAGCAGATTCAAGAGCTAAATCTTTCTTCTTTTTTAGAAGGAATTTTTTTTTTTTTTGAGAAGGAAGAGCTAACTCTTTAACTGTTTAACACCAGAAAGAATAAAAAAACTACCATGTTTGCCGCTGATAAACAACTTGACGACAACAATAAATAGCTTCCATCCGAAATTGGAATAAGAAATTGATAAACTCCAGATAGAAAAATACTTTTGGAGGGAACTTCCAAATTTCCATTGAACAAACTTACTTCTCAATTCTCTTATTTCCCCCTCAAGAAAAGACAATAGTAGTTTATTCACAACCAAATTAGAACTTCCAGCAGCAGATAGAAATTATATCAGCACATAATGTTCCATAACCGTACACCATAACATGGTAATAAAACATGCATGAGCTATTCTGAAGGTGAAGCTAAGGGCAAAAGAGCAATGAAAGCTGGAATATTAAATGATTTTGTGACTTGTTACATACATATTGGCAGGTGGATTGAGACACTGAGTTTGACATATGATTCTTCTGTCCTTTGTCACCTTAATATACTGTTTGAAGCCATCTACAACAATAAAAATAGTCAGATTGGCGATGGAAAATAAGTAAATGAAATAAATGGCTTAGGATTTTGCACAAACATCCAAAACAATCAAAACAAATCAATAAATTTCAAGATGATAAAGGAGTAAACAAAAGGGAGGAATATGTGTATAAACTACTCTTTAGAAATAAAGGGTCAAAGAGCCCAGTTTAAACTTTCAATGCGTTGTTGACACATGGCATTAAGAAACCCTATACCACAACAATATCCTATGATCATTTGTTCCTTTATGAATAATATCATCAGCTGCTCTCAGTGCTAAGTACTGGTATACAGTTACATCCATATTCTTTATGTCTGACCATTGAAATAATAACATATAATATGATAGCCACTAACGGCTCAAAGATTCATAGCAAGAGAAAGATCATCAAACTAACTTTTTTTTCTTTTTAGATTAATAAAAAAAGATTTTACCTTCGCATGATAACTCCTCCTCCATGCCAAGATTTCCCATCATAAACCTAGAATAATAACATACCATGGAGCAGCCATAAGGGCATTGAACTAAAGAATAAAAATTTCAAACCTAATGCGTTCAAACATCCATAATATCATAAAAGGCAAAGTTTAACTTAACTCTAGAAGATATCTACCTTATCCCCCAAAAAAAGTACTTAACTCTACAAGTACACTGTAGAGCTACTTTTTGTAGCAGTGGCAGAGCCACATGCAATGAAAGGGATTCAAACAAATTTATACTGCGTAAATAGGGTAAAACAAATTTAAACATACATAAAAGTTTGAATCCCTTAACATAGGAGAAATACAAGTTAAATCTCAAGTATGGAATATGTGGATTTCTTGAATCCCCTTGTCGAAACTTCTGGCTCCGTTACTTGTTCTGTAGATGCAGAAAGGATCAGCAAATAATGTGTAAACTGCACAAGCTAGCTCACAAAATTGATTGGGTTTAGAATTCAGTGCTTATGCACCAAAAATAACATATCACAGATATACCCTGACAAAGGACTAGTCTCTTCTAAGTCACTTAGTGAAGGAGGGAAAGTCATCTTTTCCTTCTCCAGCTGTAGTGTCGCATAACAAAGAGAGCTCCCTAACTTAAAAGTGATCACTAAAGAAGGAGAATAATTTGCTGCTTTCATTTCTCACATGCATTTTTGCCTGCGATATTACTCATTGTCTCGGAACAAGAGAATTGCACAGTATACTTATTAGTTTCAACTTGTTCTTTGAAGTGACCAGACTGGGCCGGAGCAGGGACGAGGATAAATTTGCAATTTTTCTCAAGTCCAGCGTGAAATGATGTCTTTTTGTGTGCAACCAGTTTCAATGGTTGCCTTTTCCACACTAATACCTTTTCTCTTGTCCTCCTGTGATTTGTTAGATTTTGTAAGCCAATTGTTTCAGTTCCAGTTGAGCAACATTTGTTATTGACAACTTCAATCAGATCGTCAAAACTTCTTCCCTTTTTAAAAAGAAGATGAGTTCTTTTGCAATGTTAAACAATATATTTAGAAGCATTAGGGTATCAAATCTTAGCGTAACACTCACTTTCCAATCCCTTGATACCTGATGATAGATGACTTGAGAATAGAGAACCAATTTTAGTTCCAATTTTGTCCAGTTAGAAAATTTTATTTTATGCACCCATAACACAAACAATAGAAGAACGGAAGTACAAGAGGACTAACTCATTTTGATAGATCTAGTGCGCTTATTGGACCTTCCACGTTCCAACATGGATAAACCAACTAGAAGGGTGAAACACAAGTCAAGTAAGCAAAAGGGACCCCTGAAGATGCTAAACAAGACATTGGCATTATTTGCGTTAATTCCAACTAAGAAGAGGCCACTTCCCTTATTTCTTCTCCAGTGACTAATACAAGTAGAGTTGTGGATCACGTGATCAATCAAAAGCAGAAGGTTCTTGTGAAAAAGTCGTTCTAAAAGAAATGTCACTATTATAAAACACATATTTTAGATTATATTTGTATATCACCTTTTTAACATAACGAACGAAACTGTCCAACAAGAGATGCATATCAACAGATAATCTACTAACATTATTTCAACATAATACAATTCTTGAATACTCTTGCAGAGCTTGTCAGTGAACAAAATAATCCAAGGATAACAAAAAGAAAATGTGCTTTCGGCACAGGGGAACTATTTTTTTCTTTTTAGTTGTCATCCAAGGATAACAAAAAGAACATGTGCTTTCGGCACAGGGGAACTATTTTTTTCTTTTTGGTTGTCCACCAGTGTCTTTACCCGCTTTGGGGCCCAACTAATCTTATTCATGCCGAGAAGCCCCATTTTAGGGTAAAGGCGACTCCTTTCTCAGGGCTCGCTCCAAAGGAGGGGTACTTACCAGACTATCATTACCTTTGGTGGTGGACAGGGGAAAGTTGAAAGTTACCCAAAATGGAAAATAAACACAACTTAACCATCATCAAACTCTTCCAACGCTAAACTAAGATCGTGCATTGTCCAAACTAGTATAAACACAAGCGAAAAAGTAGAGAAAAAAAACTATTTAAGCAAGTAACGAAACCCACATTTCACATTATTTCACAAATAACACGACTTCAGACGGGAAAAAAACGCAAAAGTTCAAAGAGTTCTCTGTGTTTTGGTTGATTGTTGCCTCAAATAGTTAAGGTTTCAACCGAAGTCAAAACCCTAGTACAACAAATTTGACTGTTTAAAGAAACGGCGAATTTCAAGTCTTTTGAGCAGCAATATAAGAAGCTTAAAGTAACAAACAGGCATGTAGTAAGCATAATGGTGTACATGAACGGTAAAGGCACTTACTGGAGGCGATTGTACGTCGGATTAGCGGCGAAACGGAGAACGGAATATGTATGGAAAACAGAACCGAAGTGTTGAGAAGAGAGGAAAGCAGTAGCAGAGGCATGCAACTGGCCAAAAATTTCAGTGGAATACAAAAAGGCAACGTATTTATAATTTTATAACATATAGTATGTTATTATTATTAAAAATAGTACGTATCAATGTAATTATAAGTACTTTTTTCTGAATTCAGAACACATTCTTGAGTGTAGGAAAAGTTATTTTTAAATTTGGAATACGGTTATATAGTAGAGCGACTTTTAGCTTGGTGCACTTTTTCCGCAAAAGATTTTCTCCTTTTTAATTGTTTGTGTTACGAAAGAAACTTGAAAATTGAGAAAACAAAATGAGTAAAGTGAAATAAAGGAAAAATGGCTTTAAACATTGATTGATATTTTTTTAGTCCTATAAAAGCGACTATAGTAATTTGATAGAAAATTTATATTTGTGAACACAAATTTTAGGAGCACTATACACATGTACAGTGCATTTTGTGTCTAGATATTTTCATTATACCATTGTGTATTTTTAAAAAATAAAAATTTAAAGTTTGTTGAAGCCAGATCAGTCAAAAAATTATAAAATAATTGATAAAACCAAATCAGAAAGTCAAAAATCACTGATAATTTAAATTTTAAAATATATTACACTAGATTCGATGATTACATCAAAAGATAATCTCATGGAAAAGCTTGTTTGCACCTATCACATGTATCACTTTAGTAAATTTTAACTATAAGAGGAATATTAGGCATAATATAATGTGGGGATCTTATATTTATTAAATGGATCGAGTTAAGAATAAATTAGCAGATTGTCACTTTTTCATTAATTTGAATCCTTACTAGATGAGATAAACTGCTTTAGTCTAATATTTGAAGATGTATTAAATTTTCTGTTTTCCTATACTTTATTTAATGGCAAGTGCAACTTCCGTATTAATTGAGTAACAATTAAAAGTCACTAGCATAATTAAGAAAATAATTGTGCATGTCATGGACATAAATTTTATTCTCTCCGGTCCACAATAAGTGATCATTTTACCTTCGACAAACTCATTAAGGAAATACGAATTTCTAGAGAAAAAAAGATATATTCACTAAATTAACTTTAATTAATTGTTACCTTGACACATTGGAATATGTAAATAAGGGCAAATTTTAAAAAAATAAAATTAATTCCTTTTTGATTATGTAAATAAACACTTATGTTGGACCAAAATAAAAAGATAAAATGATAACTCATTCTGAATCGGATGGAGTAATAGTGTAGAACCACATATACGTAATGTGTCTAGCAACAATAGCACAAGCGTGCAATCATCACATATATACTGCGCGTGGAGATGATCTAACTGTACAGCTATGTATAGTTAAGAAAAAAATTTGGAACTAGGGTGCAGCCAGAATCAAAATCATGAATTATTTAAATTCTTAGACATATCACATTATTGTAATAGCATTGAGTGTAACAAAAATACATATTGCATCATAAGACAATCTCTCAAAAAAAGTTTACTCGTGGCAGTTGTATGTATTAGTTTAGTAAATTTAACTCTAACGAAAATATAGCGCACAATCAAAATAGGAATTTTATATTCATTAAATGAATCAAATTTGAAAAAACAATAATTGAAATGTTATTGTTTTTCTTTTAATTTATTTGCTAATTATAAATCCTTTCTATATATACAATTGTTTTGTTTACGTAAGGGGACGTTAAAATCTTTATTTCCTATATTCTATTTAGCAATATGTGTAAATCACGTGCTAATTGATCTTTATTAACATATAAAAATTGACTATAGTAAATTGGGTACATACACTAATGTTAGGAGTTTGTAACCACATATATGCAATGTGTTTGGAGACAATATCACTGAGCGTATATCCACATTGGACTGTTGGAGATGAATCGATTATATCATAGGGTAATAAAGCACTGATTATTTAATCTTATAAACACATGAAAATGTTTGTATTTTTTGTGGTACATACAATTACATATATATTCCGACTTTAGTTATTTTCTAAGAGACTAGACTTTAGTTAGTTGAGACTTGAGAGTGAAAAAAAAAAAAGAACATCCTGGTACACTAAGCTCACGCTATGCATGAAGTCCGGAGAAGGACCGGACCACAAAGGTCTATTGTACGCCGCCTTGACCATTTAGAAATTAGCTCATGTATTTTGCACTCAACCATATGTATCCCTCAACTCTAGCCCACACAAAATCACATAGTTGTGTTTACATCCAAATAGCTATGTATAAGTGTATCTTGTACATAAAACTAGTCAAATGAAATCCAACAAAAGCATACTAGTTGGGCGCTTCTTTTCCATGTGTTTCATCAGTACTACTTCTAATTCAACACATTAGCGATAGACGATAGTTTTGTACCTTATTTAGTATAACATCCATTTGTTGCGACTATACCATTACATTAACGTGTATCTCCTTCTTGTATAATGCACCACATACTAAAGTACAGTGTAGTAATATAAATAATGTCAAAATTAGAATAAATTAGCTCTCGTTATGTGAGATGTTGCCAGTGATTGTTAGAAATGACTCCTTACAAGGAATTTGTTCGTTAACATGATGTTGCCAGTTCGTTTTGAAAAATAACGAAGTCTTATCTAATTGAGTATATAAAACAAATTAATTTAATATTCAAATTTCCACGATTTCTCTTAGCACTTTCAATTCTATTCTTGAGCGACTTAAATTTTAGTTATCCACCACTTTCATCTATAATTAGTTACCTCAACCAAATTCCTAAAAAATAGTAAAGGTAAAAAGTATGTGATTCATGATTGGTAACAAACCGACAACAAGTAGTTAAAAAGATCTACATATCATTAATAAGAATGTAACAATTATTTGAATTACATATTCTATCTAATATAGAAATGATTTTAGGGGCCCTGAATTTTTGGAGCCTAAAGCAAGAACTTTATTGGCCTAGGGGTGGAACCGCCCTTGATAATCCACACGCATGCTTTGTTATCAATACGCTTTGACTAATCAGCCTCAAACACAAACTTGCAGAATAAACAAACTGACTGTGGAAGCCTATTCGGCTGCAACAGATTCCACTCTCATCTTTTCAATATCCTTCAACCCAAAATGAGGCTCAGATGGGAATACAAACACCGTAGAAGCTGCAACTGAAGGTTGAAAGCCAGCTGAATATCGTACCGAGGTCAATGTAATTTTAGGAAGCTGCTGAAAACCTGAGGCAAGTGGTACAAGCTTGTAACTAAGTACGTGCTCAGACTTTGGCAGAATAAAAGTTGTATCGTTATGAGGCCCTGATAAAACAAAACTCTGTGAATCTGCCAACGAATATTTGACCTCCTGAAGAAACTGTGTTCTGTTGGTAACTTTGACGGAGTATGTAAATGGATTTCCAAGAATAGCATGAGGAGGACAATCTAAACTCACGATCAGTGGAGGTTGCTCCACATTTACATCAGGAAGACTCTGTTTTGTTAGAACTGCAGATGCTGTGCTACAAGAACCTGATCTTTCTCCATCTCCATGATCCCTTCTCCATCTCAAACACACAATACCCATGTTTAGTTTAGGAAGATTAACCTCAGGAGTGACAGCAAAAACCTGTTTAAACTCTTCTCCTGCCACAAGCAGCACGGGTTCTACTGGGTCCTCACTCTTACTTTTCACATCACAGGTGCTAGCATCAATTGCATCAACAGACATTGACAACAAGCGCAAAGGTACTTCTGTGCAATTCTTAGCACTAACAACTAGTATACTTGTTTCCTTCAGAGGCAGAGATGGTATTTGGTCAGAATCAGAAGCTGGCTTCGTCTTTGACAGCAGAAGTGGTTCTCTTCGAAATGGCAACATAAAGCGATGGCTCATTACAACAGCAGTCTTACCTTCAATTTGCAAGCTTTTGTGCACATGAGCTCTCTGTGAGCTAACTTCCGGACTTTGAGGAAAGTAACCGAGTGACACGTAAAGCATGATAGGTTTAGGGCGATTCCATCTAATTTCTAATTTGCAGGACCAGGAGTCCCCCTCATTCAAAAATGGGACAGAAATCAATCCAAAAGAGGGCTGGATTTTTTGAATGCTATCTGAATTAGCGAGATCTTCAGATTCTCGTCCAGATACTCCAACAAGCTCTACATGGAGATTATCTGTTGAAAAAGATTCTGCCTCCCTTGGACTAAGCAAGCCACCACCTCTTGTGTCAACAAGGTTAATTTTCAACTCACCATAGTGGACATTGTGGCCCTTTGAGGTGATAATCACAGGAACAGTAAAGCTCTCTCCGACCAATGCTGGGCCAGAAGAATCCAACTTTAGATCCACTTGTGGGTCTGGTTCTTCAACTTGGACGGCCTTCTGACCCGAGAAAGCCAGACCAGGATCCTTCATTGGTATAGTTTGTACTATGTCTTCAAACTTCCAGAGAGGTAAATCATTCATAGAGGCAGGACTTTCAGCTCGGCAACATATTGTAAAATGTTGACCCCATCTAGCAGTCACATATATGCATTCCAGCTTTCCGCTTTGCTCTACATGATTCAAATGTTATCTCACTTTTAGGTGCAATACAATGATATATGTTAATTAAAAACTGTGATGGATAGCACAGTAGTATATATAAAATGGATAAAATTCAGTTCCTCAGTGAAATATTCAGTTTTGATCAATGGTGGTCCAGCTGGACTTTTCTCGCCTCAGAGAGTCTTAGACAAAGAGATCCCTGCTCTCCCTTCTTGGTTATATTGGGAATGAAAGGAGTAAGCAAGCAAGCTGCTGGATAAAGCAGTACAATGGTTGTGGATTAAGGTTTTTCAGTTTGGGCAGAAGAGCTGGAGATAATGTAACAGTGTCACATTTGGTATTAGCTGACGACACCCTAAGTCTCTAATTTTCTATGGTGCAGAAAAGTCAGAAGTGCTTTATTTGAATCTTATTTTGCTTAACTATGAGAATATTTCAGGGCTCCTAGAAAATATGAGCAAGAGTATTATCTCCATTTATGAATCTTCTTACTTCAAAAAAAATTCCAACAGTGACGCAGCCTTCTAGAGATTGGTCATAAAAGATAAATATGGACAAGGTCATTGGTGCACAAAACCTTACTCATCTCAGTATGGAGTTAGTCTTTGGCAAAGCATAAGCAAATGATGGGTAGAGTTCACCTCCTTTAAAGTGGAAAATGGAGGGTGTGTTAGCTTTTGGGGTGACAAATAGTGAGGAAATTCTCCCTTGAAAGTTATATTACCCAATTTATTTCAGTTAGTAAAGCATCTACAAGCTACAATCATGCAGTGCAGGGAAAGCAAAGCTAGATTGGCTTGGAAGCTGCCGATTAATTCTGGGACTAGAAGATGAGGAACATGCTACCTCAACCTGAGCGCGTACTTCTGGTCACTGTGAAAGTAAAATAAAGGATATTCCACAAGATAAATGCTTAGTTAGTTAATTATTCGGGCGGATATTCTTTCAATGGGATCAGCTGAATATATACAGTTTGATGTGTTCTCCAGGGAAACCTGAAATAGTTCAAGCTTGGAGTTGCAACAAGTGAAAAGAGTAAGTAGCCAGCTTACCAGGTTTCACATCATATGTGAGCCGCAGCCATTTGTTTGTGCGAAGTTCCAGGGTGGGAGCTGTCTCCACCCGACGACCAGGTTGTAGACAGGATATTGCAGCTAAATGGGATCTTTGAGCATTTACAATGACAAAGTTACACTCCGACTGATTAAATTGGATTTCTAATTGATCAATCTCAACATTGAGAGGTAATTGAGATAGAAGGGATAGGGTAATCACTGTTTCTGCACCAGGCTTAACTACTTGTTCATGAAAAGCAACTGAAGCAAGAAGTACTGCTCTGAGGGGACTGACAAGATCAATCTCAAGATAAAGGGGATTATCAGCTGTTACTTTGAGGATACTGTCTTCTTCAGTAGCTGCACTTTCTGATCCTCCTCTGATAACTGAAAACACTTCCTTGTGTATTATTTCTCTCTGAGCAAGACTTGCAAGCCCAGCTGGGCCACAGTCTCTTTGCCCAGCCGCATTAGTAGGTACCGGCAGAGCAGCCATTTCAAGAGAATACTCAGTGAAATCTTTCACAGAAGCAGTTTTCCTTGAGCAGTCTCTAAGGTAACCCAAGACATTCCATAACAAAGTAACCCAGCCCTCCTGTCGATAAAGACTAGCAACATTCTCAAAAACCTCTTTTGCATTACTATATTCACCTACTACAAAATATTCTCTAGCCATTTGGAAGCCACAGTAGGCAGCCATCCGAGAGGCTTTATCATTGTTGTATGCCTCAAAAGATTTTTTTAGGAGAGCAATAATTTCATAGGAGTCTCGGAATCTCTTTCCTTCAGCCAGAGCATAATGGGCGTAGTCTTCATCACTAAGACTGCAAAAGTATAAGGAGAGAACAGCAGGAAAATAATTAAATTGGAGGAGTGAGACAACAAAAATTCCTGAACTAATTTACAACAAGAAAATCACCACACTCACGATTGCATAACAAATCTGTCTCCATGCTCCAGTAGTTTTGCAAACTGACCAACATAAGCAGCAGCTATCACAGATTCGGCATTCCCATCAGTTTCACCAGCAGTCTCAGACATAGATAGTGCAAGTTCAAGAGAAGAACTCTTTTCCTTCAAGTAATGAGCTGCTAGCTGTTTTAAGTAAAGCTGGATAAGCAAGCATCTGAATAGAGTCGTATGGTTCTTGGCTTATAGTAATAAACCAGGTAAAGTAATATATACAAAGATATAAAAGAAGTTAGTTCTGCCACTGATGGGCTTTATACAAGCAACATTTAAAGATTGAAACATGGTTGCTGCCAGCTTATTTAGTGAAAGCATGCCAAAACTGCTCCTCGAGGCCTAAAGACGATGGATCTCATCTCCCCATTCATCGTCATCTTAGTGAGGGAGCAAGATAGATAAAATCAAGAAACTAGGAGGTTATTGTCATTAGTAATTGAAAATATTCAACTTTATTAAGTCAACTTTTGTCCAACAATGACACCATTCTAACAAGAAATTGGCGGAACCTGCATCCGATATGGGGAAAACCAGCATGGCATAGTGGAAAGGAAGTTCCATACTGCTTGGTCCTAGTTTCTCAAATTAGGACGACTCCTGTCTGATACTCACAGTAATGCCTGGCAAATGGCATGTGTTCCATTAGCGTTTGACACAGTCGAGGAGTTAACTAAAGGGAGAATTTCAAGATTTGAAAACTTTTCTGCAAAGGAGAAGCGCTTCAAGAAGATGGTTAAGATGCGGTGGGCAGAGGATAGTAGGGGGGAATCACGTTATGAACTACAAAGAAGTTGTAGATAAACTAGAAGACAAAATGGATTAAGGATGTAATCATTATCTATTTGCACATAAAATGATAGTTTGACAGGTTGCACTGCTCTCGCTTCTCCACTACCCAGAACTAGGGCTTAAGATTTTTGTTGAATAAAGTGGAAACCCAGTAAATTGTTTGTGTCAGTAGCTAGACCAGAGTCGTGTCAAAGAAAACATCACATTGAATAGATAAATTGACAGAATATAACAGAATCATCAATTATGATACTCTCATCAAAAGCAGAGGAAATTAAGCGCCTAAACTAAAACGGAATGAAATTAAACTATTTGCTGAAGACAAAAATCACTAGTAATGTGGCTTAGGGGTTAGAGAGGTTATCATTATCATTAAAGCAAATATCAAAAGGTACCAGTTGGAGAAAAGAGTTGGTCAAAATGTCAAATAGATACGACATGCCAACACAAAAACATAGAGTTGTAACTGACCCAAAAACACAGGATAAAGAAATCCAGAGTTTAACTAGAGACGAGGAAAAACACTACAGAAAAGATGGAATTTAGTTCAAGGATGACCACTTGATCATTAGTTAACAAAAGCTACTTCATGAAAAAAATAACTAGTATTTGAAAAATGGGGAACTGCAAAGCACATGAATACCTTGAGATTTTAATGACTTTACTGGAGCGCTGCTGATACAGGTTTGTGAATTCCGAAACTATTTGATGAACAAGAATAAGCAGCAGTACTTTATCGACTGTAGGAAATTTATATGTCCAAAAGGCTTTACTTTTATGTTTCTTCTAATTGGGTATTTAATGAAGGACGATATCACGATGGCTTCTAATCATTTCCTCTAATGGGTTGGTGAGAAGAATTGCTCTCTCTACTTTCATAATTCATTACCTCAATTACTTAAAAATTCTTCCAGAAAAGTCAAGGACTCGAGACGTGTTGTAACAAGTGTCTATATGATGGGAACCTTTCTGAGAGAAAGGTATCTGGGATTATTAGAAAGTAGCTTAAGGTTATTTTCATCTTCCCTCTTACATAGTTGTGAATTGAGAGCCTCATGTTAAAATTAAAAGCTAAAGGTTAATCTGTTCTCATCCACTCTTTCCTACTTACTCCAGTTGTTGACATTCCAACAAAAATGTCATTTTGACCAAAAGGAAAAGTAATTTTCAATGTAGCGAATCCTATCTCCTATGCACCGCTCTCTAGGTGTGACATTACAATAAAGAGAGGTGACAAAAGGAAACGAGATAGACCCAAAATCACATGGAGGGAGTTGTCTCAAAAGACTCCTTTTTTTAAGAAGCAATTATTATTGCCTCAAAACACTTAATCTCATGGACCAATGTAAACATAGTTAAAGATACACGATGAAAGTAAAAATTCATAGACGATAGTTGGGATTAAGTCCTTGTTCTTGTGGTTACACTTATATTAGATCCCTTGTTTTCCATGAGTCTTTTCGTTCTGATAGAGAATTGTATGTCTGTGTAAGGATAACTGGGAGATTTAGAAGATCACTAGTTTTGAAGACCACTATGAAACAGGGTCTGAAGAGAGCGGAATAGATGCACAAGATTCATATAGCCTACCCCAACTAGTTAGATGGAGACATAGTTGATTGATCATTTGGTTTACTAATCAACAAGTGAACCACAATGAATGAATAGCTTGAGAGGTAACGCTTTCCAACCTGGAAGTAATAAGCTGAATGAAATTCCCACTCAGTTGCTCTATCAGTAGCATCTGAACCCAAAGAGGAAACATGCTGAGCAGTGACAGAGCTCGTCTCCAGTAATTCAGCAAACACTAGAAATTGCCGGCTTAACCATTCCCAGTGAAGGAAAATAACTTCTGGTGCTCCAACAAGCTTCCTGTAAGAAGCATAGTGCTGGCGGAACCAGGCAATTGCTTCTACAAGTTTTCCACCATGCAGCAACAACGTCGAAATCTTGAAATGCAATTGGTCTGCAACACTTTTGATCTCAATCAGCCTTTGAATAGGAGGCAATCTGGTTGATGTTGCAACCATCTGTATCATTTATAGATATCTATTTATATGAATTAAAAGATGCAAATAATGCAAAAAGTAAACAGATGCAACAGTTTAAGGCTTAACAATAATTAATCTACTGCAACTCAGGCAAGCTGCTAAGTTTTTTCCTATTAAAGGTACTGTCACTGTCATGAGCAATAGCAAAATCTTGTTCACATACAAGTTGAAACTGGTATTTACAATTCATCCACGCTGTTATGCAACTTTACTTAAGAGACGATACCTGGGCAACTATAATGAAACAAGAGAAAGGAAACACACCTATCTATTACAGTCAGCTATTTACACCACATGGATGAAAGGTCATCTCCTATAACAGAAATTGCAATATACTGCTCTTGGTGGCTTCTTTGGATTTTTATTTGGATAAGATGGTTCCTTTGGATTCTTAACGATAGCCAGACATACAAAGAAAAATAAAGGAACCACAATCAAGAAATAAAGTTGGTTCTAATGAAACATGCAAGCAAAGCTCTAACTACTGATAGCAGCTAGTTACAGGTGGACAAGGATGACTATACATTTAAAACTTCAATCAGATATATATTAACACACAGATGAGAAAGAAACTGAAAAAAGCTTTCAATTAATTTTCACCAAGATGAATCTCTTCAACATTATTAGGTCCCACTCTAATGAACCACATCAATGCAGGCCACGGAATAGAGGGGTTACGGAAGCGCCATCATTTTTTTTATCTTCCATCTATAGCCATTTGTAACTTTGTCTACACTACAGTCATCTTCATAAACAAAGAAAAGAAAAAGCCAAAAGAAGCTAACACTCTGCTCTTTAAAAGTTTTTTATAATTCATGTCTTCGTAATGCAAATGTGCCTTTGAAAGAGGTCTAAAATGCAGTAAGAATCTATAAAAAGATGGTTTGAAATTCTACAGCACAAGCAGATGAACATAAATATACCTCTCGCACTGCATGATAGGCGTCCTCATATAGCCTCAATGCTTCAACCCAATCTCTACAGAATTCTGCATATACAGCAGCCTGTCACAATGTTAAGCAGAGCATAATCATGACAGAAGCAAAATCCATAGGAATAATGAAGACAACACAATAAGGGCACAAAACGTAGCTTCTCAGCATTTAAAAAATAACATGAGAAATGATAATGAAATACTCTATCTTTTTCTTTTTTGAGGAATAAAGAATAATGAAATACTGTATCGTACCAACAAGTTTAGGTAATGCGGAAATCATACTACAAGGACAACACATTAAGCACTACTAAACGTCAAAGAGAACCCTTACTTTGAAACAACATCGAATATTCAGCTCGGCAGAATGAAAGTTTTTCTTTTCAATACGTGCTTTAATTCTTCTTCCTTCATCCTTGTAATAAGAATTAGCCAATTCTGAGAACGTGCTTCCCAACCTGCAATGGGTATCTCAAATTACAAACACCACCAGATTCTATAAATCAAATTTAGATAGAGCATGACGAAAGAATTACATGCCTGATCAAGGATTGTTTAAGCTCTAATTCGCTTGGAACAAAGATGATAAGATACTTAGAGTCCAGTTCTGCACGCTTTCTGAGAGCAATCATACGGTCTTCACTCAGATCATCTGTTTCAAAGAAGTATCACAAGAGGGTTAAATCCCTAAATTAGCGGGGGGAAAAGGAAGAAGAACAGAAGAAAGATGTCTTAGATAAATCCCCCTCCACCAAGAAAGAAATTGCGAGCCAACTTAGGTATAGTTTAATCATTCTACTTGTCTTTACCCAAATTTCAGTGATCTCTCTGACTCAAGCACCAATGGAGAGGAAAAAAGAATTACAACCCATAACATGGAAATTCCCAATTATCAGGACTGAGTGCCACTGAATGTGATGAAGCTCGAGAGGTCAAACCATAAGCAGAGCAAGTGTTAAAGTATTTCCCTGTTACTTCTTAAAACTCTTACATATGAAAACGTATGAGCTGAGAAATTGCGATTATATGGCACGTAGTCCATTAATGCAAGAAAGCCATAAAGCAGATAGACAGAGCAAAGTGTTCAAGACCCACCCTTACAATTTGATGGAGCAACAACCACGACGACCAATTTAACGTTCCTTCCTCGTAATACAGCTCTGTTCATTTAGCACACAGCCTTAAGAAACTCATTTAATGAATCATACATCCATAAACTTGAGAGAAGCAATTGGAAAAAGGACAAAAGAAGCCTACTTGAGGTTTTCGAGATCGGTGCAGACCTGAAGCCACTGAGCTGGATCACCGGAGACGTGATCGGAGCTAAAGAGAGCGGCAACAACTGCCGGAATCCTAGTCCGATGTTTGAGAAGCCAATCTCTCTTTAGGATTCCGGCGATAGGTTGAGGCGGAGCAGAAGCGTCCTTTGAAGGCTTAGCGATAATCGAGATCTTCGAGAAATCGGGCAATGCGAGAGCATTTATAGGCGGCTGTTCAGAGTGAAGGTGAGAAGTGATTGTCGCGTGAAGTTCTGGACAACCTACCAGAGATACTAATGCCACCGGCGGAGTTCGTAGTTCTTCTGGATACTCTTCCATTGGTTTTTGTGATGCTTTGATTTTGATGCCGCGGGAATGCACAGTAGTTGACAATGGTGAAGAACTCCGGAAATTGCTATCGGAGCTGATTTTCTGGTTAGTTGATGAGATCTTGGAAGAAATGGGGAGTTCTCGGACCGAGTTTGGGGGATTTGACTCGCGTTGATTTCAGTTGGGAGTTGGGGACTTGGGAAAGATGATTTAGATGTTGGATTCCTGACTTGGACCGGCCCATGTAAAGATAGGCCAGTCCAATGGGTAGATTTGCACAAATAAGATCATTTAAGGGGTGAAATTCAAAAATAGCCAGATTTATAAGTGGTAATTGAAAAATAGCCACAGTTTTAAAAGTAATTGAAATTTAGCCAATTTTTCATGTAAAGATAAATTTGAACAAAAACACTGTTTAAATCCGATAAATATTCCAGCATAATATAGTGGAGTTCCAGCATAATATGCTGGAAGTTCATACACAAGTGCTTGTATAGGGTAAAATATGATATAACACGTGGCTGGCTAAAAGGAGGACACGTGGAATACGATATGGGATGGTTGAGGACCGAGTGTAGCCATTCTGCTAGTCACCGGAAAGAATAATGTTCATGAAGGTATATTAAATGCTCTGCGCCATGTGGCATTTACTAAGGTATATTAAATCCGATATGGGACGACTAGTCCGTGCTATTTTATGTCATTTAAGGCTGCTGTTTAAATTTGAAGAATTAATCGAAATAACCGCCCACCCAACCGCTATATTGTGTTTGTTTAGAAACTCGTGTGATAATTGTCTCGACGCTACAAATCCAAAATGATGGAACATTCCTAGGTTTTCCCAGCTAGGCATAATATGCACGCGATAATCTTTGTTATATTAATCTTGTTAAATTGTTCGTAGGTCTTGCAAGATTGACAATTTTTGTCTTATTCACAAGTTATGTCGGGCGGGGCATAATTGGTATAAACTGCTTACAAAATCTAATGAGGCAAGATTTTCCTTATTACAAGTTATGTGGGCCGAGCATAACATTGGTATAAATTATTCAAAATTGTGAAATTGGCAAAATTTGAATCTGTTATTTAAAAGTTCACAAGACGGACAAAGTTGTGTACTATCTTTTGTTCTATTTTGTAAAATTATTTATAAGCAGAGGCGGATCTAGTGTGAGAGTTACGGGTTCAATTGAACCCATAACTTTCGACGCGGAGTAGAAATTTATGTGTAAAAATTTATTAAAATTATAAAAATAATAGATTTGAACTCATAACTTTAAATATATAACGAGTTCAATGTTAAAAATCTTAAAAATTGAACCTATAAAATTTAAATCCTGGATCCACCTCTGTTTATAAGTTTTTCAATTGCACGAATACCAATATTTCATACTATTATTTTAATTCTACCTGTTTTTATTGTTCGAAAATTTTGCCGAATTGCCAAGACGTTGAGGATCTATCTGCTGGGATCGTATTTTACGGAATTGGTTTCAGTCATTATTAGTATAGGATTTTGTTCAGAACAAAAAAAGTTGTTCCAACACGAAAGACTTAATTCAAATGAGTCACAATTGCTTTTTAACATATTTTGGCGGCAATATATTATATGTACAAAGCTGCTGCTTTTAGCTTCTTGAACTGGTTTGCTATTGAAGGAGGAAGAAAGGGAGCAAGAAAGGGAGGAAGGGGGAGAAATTTTCGAGTCTAATGACCAATCGTTGAAGACGCTCAGCCTTTGTTACGCTTTCACAATTTTTGCAGACAAAACTTTAGTACAATTTTCATTAAGCGGTAAAAAGTGAATCTTCTTTTTATTAAATATTGATTGCAAGTAGAATAGTTTGAAAGAAATTGAGAAGTTAATTTGAGAGAACCTGTCAAATTAATAACTAATGAAGAATATGCATTCCATCTTGGAAAAGAAAAAGAATACGTATTTCATGTCTCTCCTAACGAACAAAAAATATAAATTTATTATAGGATAACTTCTTCGACAACCTCATGCCAGATTGAATTCGAGCGACCTGTCTCCTACCCTCCTTGCACGAGATAGGGGTAAAAAAGAGACATTTATAAGACAATAAAAATGGTACCAAAAGAAGACATGGTAACCTCACGTCCTTTTTACACGAAACATTTTCAGCTGGGGAACATGTTCTTCAGGATCCCAACGTCGAGTGAAAAATTCTTTTATGTATCTTCCACCATATTCAACGGTATGTGCTGTCCCATGTACATGTAACTATACCCTACATTCATGTAATACTAACCATAGGGGAGAAATAGAGGTTTCTAGCTCCCAGAGCAACAAGTCTAGAAAAGTGAAGATTTAGAGGTGAATTTGCATCCATTGGTTTGGGACTTTTGGTATATCTCAGAGAAACCCGACCAAGAAACCAAAAGGCACTATTACTAAAGTTCACAAATTTCCCAGACAGATGTACTATCTGATCACGGTTCAAAACCAGAAAAGCTTCCAAAATTGCTACATACATGTTACACCCCGATTGATCCAATATCATCACTTGGCGTGCACGCGATGTCGCACCAAAGACCTTCTGCAACATCCATCCTTTTGACCTCCCTTCATTTCCCTTTTTCCAGAGGGGAAAGGATTGAGGTGACAGACAATGTTCTAAAGGAACCACAAACACACTGGAACGAAATGAGAAATATAAAAATGACAAAAGGAAAAAGGCCCTAAAAATTGCAGTTTATAGACGGAAACCAAAACCTAGACATCTATCCCCTAGCCCTAAGGAAATCGAAACACCAAAAAGAAGAATAAATGCAAGACACGCACGACAAATAAAAGTGTACACCTACAGACCAGGATGACCCAGGTATATATAAAGAATCATATATTGATTCTCCTAAACATGATTGCGGAAACCATCTTCCCACAATCAATTCAATTAATATAATCAATCGGTGACTTGAAGTCCTGGCAGGATTGTCCATACAAACTGCGAAAAGAGCAGTCCAAAGGTACTTGCTCGTTTCTCACATATTGGTTATCTAAACTGCTTGGTATCTTACAAGTGGTTCCCTCGCTTTCTTGGTGGCCATGACTTTGGAAGACCTGAAACAGGAATGCTAATAAACTTTAGCAAATACACAGGATTTATGCAACAACTTAAAAGAACCAGAATTTCAAGGTAAACATGTATGGAAGAGGAAAAAATAAATACTCTATATTCATCCAACTATAACCGCCGCAAAACAGTAAAAGAAGAAAAAGAATTTGGCATTAAACCACGCGTGCAACGTATATAATTTAGAATCTAAGCAAGTCATTTGAGAGAGACTACAAATGAGAATGTATTCAAGGAAGAATCAGTACCTCTTTTTGCCTCCCCGCTAACTTTCAAGGTCATATTCCAAGTCAACCACGCAAGTAACAACGAGCCAACTCCTTGAATTCATCCTGCAATCGAACCAACATCAGACAAATCCAAATAAGCATGTGTACTATCTTTAGAGTAGATCCCATCAAAGCCAGATATCGGAAAAAGGAGTTTCATGATTTCCTTACCATGATACATCCAGTTCCTCCAACCATTCAACCTGCCATTTGGTCAGAGCCACTACGCTGAGTGAATTGCGATGGGTGAGCTTGTACTACAATCTGCGACTGACGAGGGGACGACATGGTGATGCCTGAAGAAACGGGGTAATCAAGCAGCTTCACTACAAAAAGATAACAACTTGACTTCTTACTTACTGATTCACACCACATAGATATTTATCAAATGTTGTACAGAGGGAAAGGAGGGAAAAAGATAAGGCAGAGTACGGACACTTGTTAAGGAAGATAAAGCAGCAAAATCAGTTGCTCATTTTCTTGAGATGTAAAATCCTGGACGACTCACGAAAACTTGTAAGCAATAATCTTTATTAGCAATCAGATCTAACCCAGCAGGTCCCACTCCAGCATTCCCTAAAGCTTGAACTATCCTCACTCCAAAATACTTAGGTTTAAAAAAATAAAAGAGAAAGAGAGATATTTTTTGGTTATCTATCTCAATTCTCATCCTGAGTTGTATCCATAATATATGGTTGAGAGTCAAATAGACACTAGTTAATTTTATGTATGCCTCGGTATATCTGTCAGTAATATTATGCTTTCCATCCTTCATCCTATCTTAATCCCTTATATTTACCTGTTAACAACACTGAATTAACAAATCATCTGATACGCTATGTATTGTCCCAACTTAATTTAAAGTTTGATATTTGGGACTGAAAACTTATTCCTTTGCATCAAATATTTTTTAAACATTGTCGCTCATATTGAAAAACTCTAGTGAACTAGTGAAGTAATTCCTGCCAAAGTAACTCCTATATTAGACACTCCTTTTTGGTTGCACATAGAACACGGAAAGTAATTCCTACCAAAGCAGTACCTGAATTATATGGTAGTTGCATCACAGGAACATTTTTTGTCCTAGCTCCGTTAGTATTAGGTCTCTGATATTGCAGAATCTGAGGACCTGGCATCATATGACTACGGAATACATATGCAGGACTGCCAGGTTGCATACCAAGTTGGCCAAATTACAATGAGTTTGTTCCAACAGTACCTGGTACTCCATACATCTGAATGAAATGCAAAAGTAAAACCTATAAAGCCCTGGATAGAGAGTCTTCCTCAAATTTAGCCTTAACATTCCTCGTAAGAGGGAAACGACTAGAAAGAGAAATGGATGCTATTTAAACATCCGACTTTGTAAAGTAGACTTACTTGTGGATAGACGTAGTCTGGCCCATATGCAGGAAACCTACCAATATATCATTCAAGAAGAAAAATATTAGGTATAGTGAATGAAAACACTAGCGCATTTCAGAGAGTATTAACGTATTCATGAGCATGACTACAACACATTTGGTACTAGAAATTCTAATCAAAACAAAAGACCCGTAGGCAAACATCAATATACAAATATATAGATGTTCCTACACCAGACTGAAATATATTAACAGAAGATAGTGTCACAGTAAAAGCATGTCTTTCTTGCTTCACAATATTTTTTTTTGGTTTTGGGAAAATACTTGTTAAAGAGAAAAATTCAACCACTCACCTTTTTTCATAAAATTAAATTTGCAGAACATGAAGTTAAGATAACAGAAAAGAGATACTTGTGAAATTACAATACTAATTCATCAATTCGGGCAAAAAGTCTGATATGAGTTATACGTCATCATATGTGCAAGAGAACTAATTTTGTACTGTACAATTTTCTATTTGGAATAAAAAATAAAATTATCTCTGTGTTTAATATATATATATATATATATATATATATATATATATATATATTGCGTACTAAGTTTGCTATATCAGCTTTTGATTTAGCCATGGTCTACTATCATCTAATAAGCAACACACCAAACTTCAAGTCTCAGATACGAATATATCAATTCAAGGATAATGAGGTGTCTCCCATGACTGAGCACCTGGGATAATCGAAAAACGTAAATCAGATGATTCTCTCCCTCTTTTTTTTCACCCAAAAAATAAATACTGGTTCGGGCGAATCCCAATCAATATTATATCAGAATGATGTTCTCCTGACGCCAAGAAACATCCATACCGTGTGAGAGAACTAAATTTAGAAATTTGCACGGAAAGCAACAGTGTTAGATCCCCTGCTCGGGTAGTCGGCACTGACCTATATTGAGGATATGAGAATCCAGGCTGATAGCTGTAAGGAGCTGGTAGCTGGTAAATGGGGTTCCCCGTATACATCCCGGTCATGACCTGTGGATTTCCCAGATAGGGCATTGATGATCTCAAACGTCCTATAAGATAATCAAAATTAAAGGGAGGATTAAGACAAGTGTAAATGTCAAATTGCCATGGTGCACCAAAATGCTAACCGAATCACATTATATTTTAGTTTAATATTAGCAGTACCATTGTCGTTTATCTTTATTTGGTTTATTATTAGCACAATTACTTTAGCATCCTATCTCTTGAAAGGTAGACCAGCTATGCTACACCAAAAGAAAAGGATATCTCTTAAAAGAAGGTTTATACAAGCTCTCAAAACTTAAAGATATGTTACTGCTTGCTCCACCGTCTATCTCTCCGTAAAATTAGATCTATGCACCTTCTCTTAATGCCTCTATTTAGTAATGTGGGAGAAGAAAGAAAAAGATAGCATCAGAAATAGATCAATTGACATATTTTTCCCAACCATTCCCACTTGAATCATGAATGACTAGGCTTAAAGTGCAAAAAAAAGAGGGAGGAAAAAGAAACGATAGCAGCTAGCGAAATGATGCATTATCAAAATGAGAATATAATACCATAAGGTAAAAGTCCTTGAGGCCGTCCAAGTGAAGCCAAATTACAATTTGCTCTTCTGCCATCAATAATCGGATTAGGATTGGCACAAGCCCTTCAAGCTGCTTCAGGATCATGGAATGTCACCTAATTTTAATATTAATTAAACAAATCAACATTTAGCAAATGAGAAATGGTGATCAGAAAAATTGGGTCATTGAAACATTATCAAGCATGTATGTTGTCACCATAAAAGTTGAAAAGAGGACACAGAAGTTATGATCAGATATTAATCCACCTACAAGGCCATGAATGCTATTAAGAAAAGAAAATGTATTTTTGGACTGCAATTATCAGATAATTTATTTCTCTTCAACACATACATTATTCTTAATTTTATAGTATTACTTTTACGTTCAACTCAATTTCACACTAAAAAGGGGGCCAAGTATGACATGCTATGCATGATTTCTTACATGTAGCTAGAGACAGTCATTGTCAGATCATAACATGCACATATCTCATAATCATACATCAGATCGAACTAATGCCAATTTGAGCAAAGCTTTTTCAAAACTATATGACTAATTAAGGTCCAAGTAAATTGCAGTAATAAGAAAGTATCTCTCTCTGTATACAGGAACCTAGCAAGTTAACATGGCCAGCTCATCCACGACAGTCGTACAAGAAAACATCCCTACCAGACAGCTGTCTTTGTCTTAAAATTATTCATTAACGTATCAACTTTGACATGTATCCAATAAATGAAGCAAAGATCAAATCTTTCAATAATAGTAATAGTAAAAGTTAAAAGTGATCTGAGAAAAGAGAATTACAAGACTAAAAAGAACCAGAAGAACTGGAAAAAAAAGGAAGAAAAGACTCACAAAGCCATAGCCTTTAGAGCGGGCAGTATGTTTATCAGTGATGACAACAGCTTCAATAATATCACCAAACTGCTCAAAGTAACGGTGCAGTGATTCACTCTTAGTTTCCCAAGCCAACCCACCAACAAAAACCTTCGTATAAGTTGTGTCTCCTCCAATCCCATACGGGCCCTGACCCACAAACGGCGAATTACCCGAACCACCACTACTACCACCTGGACTCATCTGATAATCCATGAAAACAAAGCTCCAAATACAAAGAATCAAAATTGATACTAGTAAAAAAGATGAAATCTTTTTCTTTTTTATAGCAAAACAAGGGAGTGATCAAGAAAGAAACTTGAATTGTAAGAAAAGAAAGAAGAGTGAGGTGGCAGTGTGGGGAGGAGAGAGAGGAGAAAACCCCTGGGTAAAAACTAAAAAAAATACTGCTGGATTATGGCAAATTTAGTGCAAAGAGGAGAGAAGAGAAAGAGAAAGAGAGAGAGGAATGAATACGTGTGGGTCCAAAAGTCTACGCGTTTTTGTAAAAACAACCAGCTAAATGTGCCCTTTCAATCAAAGACTTTTAGAGAGAGAGAGAGAGAGAGAGAGAGAGAGAGAGAGAGAAGATGCTAAGAGCAAAGCAAATGGATGAGGGAGGAGGAGGCTTTTTTAGCCGTGTCTGTGGAATCTTCCCGACATTTTCATTTCATTTTATATTTTTCAAGGATACGTCATAGTTGTTCCTATCCTTTGTGTAATTGGGACTATATATGTTTTTCTTCTTCTGTAGAATTTTCTTCCTTTGAATGCTTTGTCACATACTAGGGGTGTTTGTCGGTCGGTACGGTATGATATTTAGACATTTCGCTTCAGTATTTTCGATATTCAGTATCCTAAAATGCTATACCAATACCATACTTAATTAAATTCGGTATGGTTCGATTTTTCGTCTTTCGGTTTCGGTTTATTCGGTACGGTAACTTCGATTTATTCGGTTCTAAAGCAGCTTCTGAACGTTATATTTAGGGGAGAATAACACCTTAACTAGCCGGCAAAATTAAAATTATAACTAGCCAGCAAAATCAATCTTATGAATGCAACAACACTACACATCATATATGAGACTTCTATAAACATGAGCATAAGATTAGAATAACGTTTACAAACTTCATCAACATGTAAATATGTCTAGTCTAAAGCTCTAACTTGCATCTCCAAAATATACCAGACACCAATAAGCTTTTCAAATGTGACCAAAATAAGTGTTGTTTACATAAATTATTCGGGTAACATCCATTAACCACATAGACAAAAATAGGTAGCGCACATGCTTTAACAAAAGAATATGGAACTAGAAACATTCTCGTGAAGCTCTCTGGTAACTGGGGGCTGCAAGGATGAAATGATATTTAAAATTAATCCAATATATATTTTGGTACGGTATCGGTATTTCAGTATTTTAAAAAAAATACCAAATACCATACCTAATACCAAATATTTTTAAAATGTAAACCAAATATCATACCAAGTACCAAAACACCAAATACCAAAAATTTCGATTTCGGTATGATAATTCGGTATTTACCAAATTATGCACATTCCTATCACATACTATTAATTTGGGAAACTATAGTGTATTTACTTCCCACATTTATTTGATTTTCATCTTCTAACTGGACGTTTAATACTATATTTTATAAATTTATACTCCCTCCGCTCCACTTTAAGTAATTTTTTAGTTTTTTTTTGTCCACATTATTTAATTTGTTTAGATATAAAGAAAGAATTAATTTCTTCTTTTCAAAGTTGCCCTTGG
Source organism: Nicotiana tabacum (assembly GCF_000715075.1). NCBI lineage: Eukaryota > Viridiplantae > Streptophyta > Magnoliopsida > Solanales > Solanaceae > Nicotiana > Nicotiana tabacum. Next base: position 135,937,275 of record NC_134096.1, on the reverse strand, counting down.
AGTAAAGAGTCTAGGAGTATTTTGTTATACTTCAAAAGAGCAAATTAAGGTTAATATGGTCAATTTTATTGTTAATTAATGCTAAAAAGTAAATTCCTTAATATAAGTGTGAAAAGAGTAAAAAAAAAAAACTCACTTAAAGTAGACCGAAAGAGTTATTATTTTTACTCATAGTATAACACATTTTAATATTATAAAACGTCATGGAATCAGATGACCAACTTATCCATACTTTACAGGAATTACTTGTGATTATTATTGTCAATTAATTAATTATGCAGAAGAATTTTATATTGCTTCTATATAAAAAGTTAAACCTATAACTTATTGGTTAGATTAGTTAGTAAGTTACAGAGATGCACACACATATAAATTCTTTCATTTGTATAACAAAATACCCAAATACAACAACAACAAACCCTAGTTTCTTGATGGGGTTTGGTCATACCTCTATCGTGTTATGTTGGATACTAAACTGTGTTCCTCATAAAGTAAGAAAATGCTTCCATTTTGATTCTAAAGTCAATATTAATAATGTCATCTTCCCCTAGTCTCTTCTGTGATCGCTCTTATTTCTCTGGATTTCTTTTTTCTTGTTTTCGAGTTTGTTCTCTCTCTTCTTAATTGCTCTTGCCTTCTATTTTCTACGAATTCTTTGAGGAACTAACCTTTTATTCCGGTTAAGAATGGTATAGTCCCTCTAAGAAGTGGCAAAGCCAAATCTTTTGCTAAGGGGTTCAAAAAATTTTTAAAAAAACATGTAGAGAAGTAGTTAAAACTTAAAAGAGATTTAACATATCATATTTATACATAAAAATAGACTTTTACCTTATATAATACAATGTAATTTTGGACGAACTATTTCCGCCCCTCGCTCCACCACAACCTCAAGCTGATCTCTCGAGTAAATTTCATGTAGTTGTACACATATGAGGTAAAAAATTTACGAAATACGCTGACGTATCCATTCGTCCGTTATGCATGAGTTATCGATAAGCATTGATGAAATTACCAATGTTGTAAAAATTACAATAGAATCCTACTTTGACAATAGTTGCTACTTGCTTATTTCGACATACTATAATATTCTCTCGTCAACGAACGGTGTTTTATTAAAGGTTATGATTAAATCGAAAAGCCAAACATGGCGCTGCCACCACTATCACATTGTTTGAATTCTTGTTTTAATCCGGCAGGTTTGAGGCTGGTTTAGTTGACCACAACTGAAGGTCGAACCCGATTGGACAATATTCAGGGCGGCCTTCCATAAAGCAAGTAAAGCAACTGCTTTAGGCCTCATATTTATGGGGTCCCCATTTTCTGTTACACCTAATAGACTATGTATAAGTTTAAAAAAAGGTTCTGTGAAGTAAAAAAAATTGATTTCCTTCATTAACAAGTATGAAGAAAAAGGATTTGCAACTGCTATGATTTCTGCCAAGAAAATTGCACTTGAAATAAATATCGAACCCGAATTTCGTAAGAAACGTATGATATATAGAAAGTAACAATTTGATGAGAATGTTGATAATAAAATCTCAAAATCTTTCGAAGAGTCATTTGGTGATTGCTTTATACATAGTAGACAAGGCTATTTTTTTCACTTCAAAATAGATTTGAACAATTCGAAGCATATGAAAATATTTTTGATTTTCTATTTAGCGGTAAAAATTAATATCACTAGATTATGAAAATTTGAAAAAATATTGCCTTAATGTTGAATGTTCCTTAAAGCATAATAATCAATTCGATATTGATGGTTTAGATTTATTTTCGGAATTAAAAATATTAAGAAAAATTATATAATTAGAATATAACAGTTTAATTGATAAACTCGATCAAACAAAAAAAATTGATTCTTTTTCCAATGCTATATTACTTATGAAATAATGTTAATAACTATTATTTCCGTCGTTTCAGCGGAAAGAAATTTTCAAAATTAAAATTGATAAAATCTCACCTAAGATCAACAATGTCTCAATAAAGGTTAAATGGATAGCTATATTGTCAATTAAAAAAGATTTATTAGGAGTTATTGGTTATTAGAATATTATTAATAATTTTGTATCTAAGAATGCTAGAAAAATAGCTTTTAAATAAATAAATAATTTAAAAAAAGAAGAAGTTAAGACCCCTTATAAAATTAGACTTTAGGCTACAAAGCTCGTTGGACCGTCCGAGTCGCTATTTAGTAGTTGAAGTAAGAAAATGTAATTAGAATCAATGCTAAAACAAGTATTTGAAAGTTAAACATAGCTCGTTTACAAATGCAAAGTTACTCTTTTTTCTGATTTTTGCACATGTTTGTTTAACTTCAATTATTTTTAAAAAAAATAATGAAATAAAAAGTTTTTCAGTCCAGCAAAAACAGCTGTAGGCTACTTTTTGGACATCACAAGCTTAAAACCAACAACTATCTATATACAACTTTTATTATTACTAAAAATTTTGTTCTAAGAAACATTCTTGATGCCACGTTGACGAAAAAAGAAGAAGGTAGATACGCAATTTCACACACGGAAGAAGAAAGTGGAGAAAGTTGCCGGTTTGGCAGAAAACGACGGCTTTACGGCAATTGCCGACAAATCAAAACTGCCGCCTTTACTACGAATTTTTCCTCTCGCCTTATGTAAGTTTCGCCGTTTCTTTTTTGTAAAATACATTTGTTTTCTTTGACAATTGACAATTACTACCAAATATTTAAAAAAAAATATAGGTCATCCTCTTTCTTTGTTGTCAATTTCTTCTTCATTTCCTGAAACTATGAGAAAACCCATCGCTGATAACAATTCTTAGCTCTTAAGCTACTTCGAGCTTTCTAAAGTTGCAATATTATCTTCTTTATCATTTTCTTATTGAATTTAAGTTTTGATATTGCGGTTATAAAATAAATAAAATAAAATATATAAATTCGTCATTCCTTAGACCTCAACTAATAGGTTAAATTGTCGCACATACTCATACGATATATGATCAAATAGAAGCTTTTGAATTCATGTCTTATCTGCCACCACTAATTGTTAAAAAGATATACACGTGCTTTGCCGAAGAACATTTGCATATCTCAATATTTGTACTAAATTTGAGTTATGTATAGATTTTTGAAAGAGGTTACCTAACATGTTAATGCAAATAATTTATGCATCAATAGTAGATAAAATTCAGATTATTTTTCTTTTACTATATTATTGTTTTAAATAGCTATAGATAGAGGAAGTAGAAATCGTGTGTCAAAAATACCGACAAACTTATCCTGAAAACAGACAGCCATACAAGGGACGAGGAAGGTTCACTATCAAATCTCAAACTGTTTTTTGTTGAACCTTTTAAAGTTGTACTTAGACCTGCATTTCCTATGCCACCACTAAAAGAGCATTAGGTTAATAAATGTACAATTGGTCAGCACTTTCATAACCTGCTTTGCACTGTCTCATTTCATTTGTGGAAGTTTAATATAGCTATATTTGAGTTATTGGACAGACTATAAATTTTAAATATTAGAAACTTCACAAGGTTATATAAGTTGCAAAATCTTTGAGTAAGAAGGTTTTCAATTTGACAATCAAACATTCATACTCCTTCTGCCATGTTCACACTATTCATTAGTGAATTATATTTGGAGAGAGAAACATTTGTATCTAATTTCTAAAAAAAATACTTTAAAACTCTAAAAATTTATAGCTTATACAATACTTAATATGTAGTTTCTAAGTATTTAAAGTCTATCTCAAAAAAAAAGTTAAATAAGGATTTCTAAATCTATGATCATTGCACTTGGAGCCTCACTATTCTTTTAAGGCAGTTAAGGTAATATGCTAGTAGCATAAATTGAAAGAGAACATTAGAATTATCAGGACACCCCTTCATAAACAAGAATAAGATGGGTAGTAAGTAAAAGAAAGTGCAATCTGGGCCTCAGCCCAAATCTGGCTTAGGTAGGTAGAAATGACATTAGATAGCCACTCTAAAGGGCTGCTATTTAGGAATTAGTCAGTACTTCCCGAATCCTTTCAATAGAGGAATTAACCCAAATAACCGCCCACCCAACCGCTCAAACTAAAGATAGCCGATGAAGGTATTATATATGCATAATTTGTGTATTATATGTGTATAATCAATGTATCATATATGTAGATGGCTAGAAAAAGTAAATAGTAAATATGACCGGCTATTTGTGTAAAGATTCCATTTCAATATTCTAGTTCAATTTTTCTGGACAAAAATATCCTGAAATTAAGATTTTTAGTTCAAAATAAGTACTGGTTAATCTCCAAATAGCATCCCTAAAAATGGTTGTTTGTTGTTGTGCACTTAACCACTTAGGCAGTTAGGCTACTAATTTGGGTCTGTCCAATCATCATTCCAGATTTGCCTAGCCCATTCATTTACCTTCTTTTGGGTGTGTCCCTAACCATTGCTTAGTCGGCCCAATACAACCCCAACTTAACTAAACTACTCTAGCTCCGATATCCTTTCTTTCATTTCTAACAATAACTCAAACTTATAATTCATTGATCAAAGTCATGGATATTATCAGCTAGAACATTGACATGTAAAGCCTTTGGATGAGAGTAGATTGAAAGTGTATTCTTCAAGCTCTAGAAACACGTCGATTATAGGGGGAAGTGCACAGTTAGCTACTAATTAGAGATGTCTTTACTTTTTAGCCATTATTTAAAATGTATTTACTCTTTAGCCAATGCTTAATAAATTTGTACCCGCCTAGACGAAAATACCCTTGTGCTAGACATGAATGTTGTGTAAATACTAAGGACATGTTGTCCTTAACTTCATTAATGCTGTGTAAATATTAAGGACAAAGTGTCCTGTATTTGCACCTTCCGTTGTTAAACTTTAGGACATCATGTCCTTAACTTCATATGTGCAATGTAAATATTAAGGACACGGCGTCCTTAACTTCATGTGTGCAGTGTAAATGTTAAGGACACCATGTCCTTAATATTTACACAGCACTCATGAAGAAAGGGTAACAACGTCTTTTCGTATTAATTTTAATAGAGTAGTGGTTATTTTTGCTTAGCATTAAAAATACTGGATAAAAATTAAATATCATATTAAAAAGTGGCTATCCCACGCCATTTCTACTCGATTATATGGAGCTTATTTTCTACTATATATATTGAACTGTTGCAAAGAGTAGATTGGAAGTGTCCTCTTCATGTCGCGCTTAGTCGATATATGCACGAGATATGTAGGATTATAACCCATAATGTTTGCCCATTGCCCATTTTATTACGAACCGAAGCAGGCAGTTAGTGGCAACTGGCTACATTTGAAATAGAAGTAGAAGAGAGAAAACATGCATGTCTTACTCTACGGATAATGAAAAGCACATAAAGAGACGAGAAATCTCTCCAAAAAACATGTATTTAGATTAGTAAATAGAGGTATCTCTCAATAAGTGAAGACTTTTCCTACTTCTGCCTCAGAAGAATCAAGTAACGTTTGTGAAAGTGCCACATGACTGCTCATGGTGTTGGCGGTGCCGGATTTTTAATAAAGAATAATAACAATATATTCGGTGTAATCTCACAAGTGGGTCTGAAAAAAGTAGTGTGTACGCAAACCTTATCTTAACTCGTGAAGATAGAGAAGTTGTTTCCGAAACAGAGACGGATCCAAGATTTCAAAAGGATGGATGCACTATTGTAATGAGGTGGATCTAGAATTTATATTTGACAGGTTTAACTTTAGTCTCTTACTATGAACCCACTACACTTTTGAAATTATAGGTTCAAAATTATATTCTTTTTGAAATTTTAGTAACTAATAAAACTAAGGCCTTTAGGAACAAGTGAAGTTTTAGTAACTAACTAATAAAACAACTATGATATTATTGTTAGGAACACAAACCCTTTATTCTTGGAAAGCATACAGTATATTCTATACAAAAACCAACTTGTTCTTCCCATAACACTATATTTAAGTAATTTTAAAGATATATAACATTATTATACATGATTTAGGGAAAAAAGTATGGGTTCACATGAACCTATATCCCTCAACTTGGATACGTCTATGGTCCTAATAAGTCAGCCTCAAGTCTTTTAACTCCTGTTTGAGAAGTGTGATAGTATTATATACGGGTAAAACCGGACCCGCTGAATACCTCAATTTTTCGGTAAGACAAACAGAGCAGGAACGTGACCGTAATGAATTGGAGTCAAAGCGAGCAACCCATCGTACCGGGGCTCGGGCAAAACACCGGCCCTCGGGGGTATCAGGGTTGTGTCCTCCGGGTCCGGTTCGAGGATCAAGACTTCGGAGAGCATTACCCGACAGCTGCACACGACTAACAAAGGGCCGTGATATCCGTGACCAACCAGATATCACAGCGTGAATCTCAGCCCATATTGGTAGAAAATCAGTAATTAGCGTAACAGAAGATTTTTATCTTTCTTAGAATTGTACTTAGGGTAAAACTCCCATACTATATAAATGGGGAAGCTTATTATTCATGACACACATTGTAACATGCATATCAAAGCAATTTATTTCAATTCTCTTTGTTGTTCAAAATTCTTATTCTTGCTCTTAAGTTCTTCATAAGTACAAGTTTGGAAGCAAGGGCAAATTTTTCGTCGAGCCATCAACCGATCCCAAAATCAACCTTATCACCGGTTTGGTCATTTATTACGTCTTTTATTTGCTTAATCTAACGTCATTAATCACTCGTATTGAATTAATCCACATATCCTTAAAATCACAAAATTCAATTGTTATCCGTTTTTAGGGTAAACAGTTTGGCGCCCACCGTGAGGCTAGGGATAATATTGGTAATTTGATTCAATTTTTCATAACGCACTCTATTTTACACTTGTTCTTTGAGATTTTAATATCAGGTCAAATTAAAAATGTCGAACTCTAAATATGCTCATTTGAACGTTGATGCTGAGTCTGGCCACCATATCGAGAACAACAATGTAGTGCCCAGCAACGAGGTGCCTCCTATTGACCCCAACGGAGTTCCAATCGTGGACCCGATCGATGCTAACTCACATGTGGCTATCGACACAAACTTGCCTACCGACCCCTAAAACATCATTCGTGGGGAGCCCGATCAAAAGTCCGGAGTACACACGATGGCGAAGGTGATAAGATCAATTTGCGGGTGATCTTCGAAATGTTACAGGCTCAACAGGCAGCGATAGCCCAGTTGCAGAACCAAAGCCGCGCACCCAACAGAGTTGAGCCCGAACCATCCCGGGTAAACACCCACAGAAATTAACCAGCTACTGAAAGGCCGAGTGAAGTTGAACTCGGGACAAACCCCGAGATAATAAAGATGCTTGAGGAACTGACAAAGCAGATGAAATCAGGAGAAAAGAAAATCAAAGCCAACGACAAAAAAGTAGAGACCTATAACTCCAGGGTTGATCAAATCCCAGGATCCCCGATATTAAAAGGCTTGGATTCCAAGAAATTTGTTCAAAAACCTTTCCCTCCGAGAGCAGCTCCGAAATCCCAGGATCCCCGATATTAAAAGGCTTGGATTCCAAGAAATTTGTTCAAAAACCTTTCCCTCCGAGAGCAGCTCCGAAATCGGTCCCAAAGAAGTTCTGTATGCCCGAGACTCCAAAGTATAATGGGACCACAAATCCAAATGAACACGTGACCTTATACACGTGTGCCATCAAGGGGAATGACTTACAAGATGACGAAATCGAGTCGGTTCTGCTGAAAATATTCGGAGAAACCCTGTCTAAAGGAGTAATAATATGGTATCACAACCTGTCCCTAATTCAATTGATTCGTTTGCTATGCTTGCGGATGCCTTCGTAAAAGCTCATGCTGGGCCCATCAAAGTCGAGACCAGAAAATCGGACCTCTTTAAAGTGAAACAAAGAGTTAATGAAATGCTCAAGGAATTCGCATCGAGGTTTCAGATGGAAAGGATGGACCTGCCCCCGGTTGCGGACGATTGGGTCGTTCAAGCATTCACTCAAGGACTCAATCCCCAAAGCTCATTGACTTCACATCAGTTAAATTTTTTTTGATAGCGTACCCGATGGCAACTTGGGCTGACATCCATAACAGGTACCAATCGAAAATAAGAGTTGATGACGATCAGCTCGGGCCCCCCTCTGGGTCCATGTATCCCATCAGAACTAGTGACAGGTCTAAAAGAGTCATCGATCATGAACCCAGACCAAGCAGAGATCGACGGGGCAGCGGATCCGGACGTAACCCTGCGAGGAATGAAAAAAGAAGCGATCGAGGTCATAATAGCCGGGACTCGCTGATCAGGGCCAGGGAGGCACTGAGGTTATCGGAATACAACTTCAGCGTTGATGCCGCCAGCATCGTGTCAGCCATTGGACGCATCAAATCTACCAAGTGGCCTCGGCCATTATAGTCCTATCCTGTCCAAAGAGACTCCAACCTGATGTGTAAATATTATGGCACTCACGGCCACAGGACTGAAGACTGCCGACAACTAAGAGAAGAAGTGACCCGGTTATTCAATAACGGACACCTCCGAGAGTTTCTGAGTGATCGAGCCAAAAATCACTTCAGGAATAGGGACTCCAACAAGCAGACCGAGCAAGAGGAATCTCAGCACGTCATCAACATGATCATCAGTGGAATCGACATCCCAGGGGACAATGCTGAAGCGCACTAAGGTATCCATTACAAGGGAAAAGCAAACCCGAGATTACATGCTGGAGGAGACCATATCTTTCAACGATGAAGACGCTGAAGGCATCGTGCAACCGCATAACAATGCCCTGGTAATTTATGTACTCATAAATAAATCTTGAGTTAAGTGTGTGTTGATTGATCCAGGTAGCTCGGCCAATATCATCAGATTGAGGGTCGTAAAGCGGCTAGGTTTACAAGACCAAATAGTACTTGCAGTCCGGGTCTTAAACGGATTCAACATGGCATGTGAAAATACTAAAGGGGAGATAACTCTGCCAGTGAACACCGCCAGAACCATTCAGAAAACAAAGTTCTACATCATCGAGGGGGATATGAGGTACAACACTCTATTCAGAAGGACATGGATTCACAACATGAGGGCAATACCCTCGACACTACACTAGGCATTGAAGTTCCCCACACTGGAAGGGATCAAAATAGTTTATGGAGAACAACCAGCCGTAAAAGAAATGTTCGCGGTCGATGAGGTGATCCCGATGTCCGCACTTTCGACATCAAAGAACACAAAGTCAGTTAGGAAGGAAGAAACTAAATAGTAATCACCGACACCGGCCCCAACCAAACCAAAGAAGCAAAAAGCAGGTGATGATGATGATTACGGAGTTCCCAGGTCGTTCATCACCCGTGACGATTTCGGTGCCACCAAGTCAACGGTCGAGGAGCTGGAACAAGTCATATTGATAGAACACTTGCTCGATCGGAAGGTATACCAGGGCACGGGGTTAACTCCCGAGCTCAGGAAAAAACTCATTGAATTCCTTATAGCTAACATAGATCCCGCCAGAAATAACTACTCACAAGATGAACTCAGATCCAAAGTTCCACCCGGTTAAATAGAAGAGGAGACCTCAGTACAAAGTCAAGCATGCATTCATCAAAGACGGGGTATCCAAACTCCTTAAAATAGGTTCTATTCGGGAAGTTAAGTACCCGGATTGGTTAGCTAACGTAGTGATAGTGCCTAAAAAGGGAAATATAGTAAGAATGTTCGTAGATTACAAAGACTTGAACAAGGCATGCCCCAAGGACACTTTTCCTTTGCCTAACACCGACCGAATGATAGATGTGACGGTCGGGAACGAGATACTCAGCTTTCTCGATGCCTATTCCGGGTACAACCAAATACGAATGGACCCGGGCGATCAAGATAAAACTTCCTTCATGACTAAATGCAACACCTATTGTTATAACGTAATGCCGTTCGGACTAAAAAACGTCGGTGCCACTTATCAACACCTAGTAAACCGGATGTTCAAAGAACAAATATGAAAATCAATGGAAGTTTATATTGACGACATGTCAGTTAAGTCCCTGCGAGCAGAGGACCATTTGGAACATTTGCAGGAAACCTTCAACATACTGAAGAAATATAATATGAAGCTGAACCCGGAGAAATAGGCATTCAGGGTCGGATCTGGGAAGTTCCTTGGATTCATGGTTTCCAACCAGGGGATCGATATCAATCCAGACAAAATCAAAGCTATAGAAGACATCACCGTGGTGGACAATGTCAAGAACGTTCAGAGGCTAACCGGGCACATAGCTGCCCTGGGTCGGTTCATATCAAGGTCCTCCGATAAGAGCCATCGGTTCTTCTCATTATTGAAGAAGAAAAAGAATAACTTTTTGTGGACCTCGGAGTGCCAACAAGCTTTGGAAGAACTCAAACGGTACCTTCCGGGAAGAGGAAGGTACGCAATTTTCTATCTATTATGTTAGCAGGACTTTAGGCGAGGACGAAACAAGGTACCCTCACATAGACAAATTGGCACTCGGTTTGCTAAGCGCCTCCAGAAAGTTAAAGCCATATTTTCAATATCATCCCATATGTGTCATAACTACTTACCTACTGAGGAACATAATGCACAAACCCGAGTTCTCGGGACGATTGGCCAAATGTGCCGTAGAAATTAGCGGGTACGATATCGAATATTGACCCGGAACTGCCATCAAATCTCAAATTTTGGCAGACTTCGTGGCCGACTTCACGCTGGCCCTAATACCCAAAGTTGAAAAGGAATTGTTGTTAACCTCGGGGACTTCCTCGAGAATCTAGACCCTCTTTACGGACGGTGCTTCGAACGCAAAGGGGTCCGAACTTGGCATCGTGTTGAAACCGCCTACATGTAACAAAGTTAGGCCATCTATTAGAACTGTGAAATTGACTAACAATAAGGCTGAGTATGAGGCCATGATTGCATGTCTCGAATTGGCTAAAAGCCTATGGGCCAAGGTGGTCGAAGCTAAGTGTGACTCCTTCCTTGTGGTAAATCAAGTCAACGGGACATTTGAAGTAAAAGAGGAACGAATGCGGAGGTACTTGGACAAATTACAGGTAGCACTGCATCGATTCAAGGAATGGACCTTACAACACGCATCCCAGGACCAAAATAGCGAAGCCGATGCTCTGGCTAACTTGGGGTCATTGATTGATGACGGTGAATTCAGCTCAGGAACGATCGTACAACTCATGAAATCAGTAGTGGAAGAAGGCCATGCCGAGATAAACTCAACGAGTTTAACTTGGGACTGGAGAAACAAGTATATAGATGTCACGACCCGAAATTCCCACCTTCGGGACCGTGATGGCGCCTAACATTTCACTTGCTAGGCAAGCCAACATTAGATGTCTAAATACCATCCCAGAATTGGTGTCACAAGTGCACGAGCTTCTAGAATAATACAGATAAAGGTCTGAATAAAATAAAGCTGTTTGAAAACAAACACCCAGCTAAAGTAAAGTAGACGAGGACTTCAGAACTGCGGACGCCGTGCAGTTATACCTCAAGTCTCCTCTGGTAGTTGAAATCCGAGCAAGTCTATGGTACGCCACTGGGACCAACTCCGAAATCTGCACAAGAAGTACAGAGTGTAGTATCAGTACAACCGACCCCATGTACTGGTAGGTGCTGAGCCTAATCTCGACGAAGTAGTGACGAGGCTAAGGCAAGTCACTTACATTAACCTGTACGCACTATTAGTAAAACCAACAATAATAGAAATAAATCAGGTAACTCATTTTTAATAGTTGAAGCCAACTCAGCAGTCATAACCAATTATTATTTCAACCAATTTCCGTTGCAGCGTGCAACCCGCTCACACAACATATTCATTTTCAATCCTCCCATATATTTATTTTAATCAAGTATATATAGAGTTTTAAATAAGTCTGTTGTGGCGTGTAACCCGATTCCCCAATATGGACTTTTAATAAGTCTGTTGCGGCGTGCAACCCAATCCCCCAATATGGACTTTAATAAGTCTGTTGCGGCATGCAACCCAATTCTCCAATATATTTATTTCAATCAATTCTGTTGCGGCGTGCAACCCGCTCCTTCAATATATTCAATATATTCATTTGACAATTCATTTGCCCCAATAAATGCAATAATTAATATAAAATTTTAAGACAATAAGCATACAATAACTATGATTTAATTATGAAACAAACAATGACAAATAGCAATTTATTATGAAAATCAGAGAGAAAATAGGCAGTTTCATATTCAATATGCTAAATGTCAAGTAACAATTAATGCACATAAATCAAATAAGCATGTAGCAATTATTGCAGGAATTTAAGAATTAATATTTGACAAAGAATAGGAGAGAAACAATTATTATAATAATTAATTCGGGTATTAAAACAAATTTAGGATTTTCAAATAATTATGCAAATAATTAATTTGACGACGTATAGACATTCGTCACCTCGCCTATACATCGTTCACACGTATTTCACATAACAAATAATTTAAGGGTTCTATTCCCTCAAGTCAAGGTTAACCACGACACTTACCTCGCTTTGCAATTTCAATCGATTATTCGATCACAGCTTTTCCTTTTGAATTTGTCTCCAAAAGCGTCAAATCTATTCACAAACAATTCGATACGCTCAATACAAATCATAGTAATTAATTCCATATGAATTTATTAATTTTTCGGAAAAAAATCCGAAATTCACTTTAAAAAATTGATAGAGGGGCCCGCGTCTCAAATCTCGGAAAAACTTACGAAATCCGAATACCCATTCCGAGACGAGTCCAACCATACAAAAATTATCAAATTCCGATGTCAAAGGGACATTCAAATCTTATATTTTCGTTTTTGGAAGATTTTATAAAAATCTGATTTTTCTTCTATAGATTCACGGATTCATGATATAAATGAGTATGGAATCATGACATATAATCAATATAGGATAAGGAACACTTACCTCAATTTTTTTCCGTGAAAATCGCCCAAAATTTCGCCTTACCGGAGCTCAAAATGACCAAAAATCTCAGACTCTTCGATTTATATACTGCCCAGGCATTTTCGCACCTGCGGCGCCTGGGCTCGCACTTGCGAGCTTGCATTTGCAAGAAAAATCTCGCATCTGCGAAATGGGGCTGCCAGGCGAGGCCTCGCATCTGCGGAGGAAAAATGCGCACCTGTGCTGCCTTCCGCTTCTGCAATCGTTGAGTCCGCTTCTGCGGACGCGCGAGTGCGTGCAAGTTTTCGCACCTGCGGACTTTTGCCCAGCTTGTCCAGGCCGCTTCTGCGATGGAAGGCTCGCTTATGTGAGCTCGCACCTGCAGTCAAAAATCCGTAGGTGCGATTACACTAGAAGGCCAAATTTCAAATTTTTCCTTAAGTCCAATTCTTGATCCGATTTCAATCCGTATCGCCCTCGGGGTACTTGGGACCCCGTCCGAATATACCAACAAGTCCTGTAACATAATACTGACTTACTCGGGGTCTAATATCACGTCAAACAATGCTGAAATTACAATTCACACCCCGATTCGAACATTTGAGTTTTAAACTTTTCCATTTGCAAATCTCGTGCCAAAACATAATAATGAATCTGGAATGACTTCAAATTTGGGACACAAGTTCTAAATGACATAACAGAGCTATTCAAATTTCCAGAATCGGATTCCGGCTCCGATATCAAAAACTCAATCCCGTGGTCAAACTTGGAAATCTTTAGCCTTTAAATTACTAGTTTCCGTTAAATGGTCATAACTTGAGCTAGGGACCTCCAATTTAAATTCTGGGCATACGCCCAAGTCCCAAATCACGATACGGATATGAAATAACTGTCAAAATACTGATCCGCATCTGTTTGCTTAAAATATTGACCAAAGTCAACATAGTTGAGTTTTAAAGGCTCTATTTCACATTTTAATCTATTTTTCACATAAACATTTTTCGAAAAATTATACGGACTGCGCATGCAAGTCGAGGAATAATAAATAGTGCTTTTCGAGGTCTTAGAATACAGAATTAATAATTAAATTTAAAAATGACATTTTGGGTCATCAGAATACTACTTAAAGAATGGGAAGTTGCCCTCGGATCCTAAAGAATCGAGAGCTCTGCGCACGAACGCGGCTAGGTTTAGCGTATTCGAAGGTACCCTGTTCAGAAGAACGTTCGCAGGACCATTCGCCATATGCTTGGGGCCGGGAGAAACCGAATATGTTTTGAGGGAAGATCACGAAGGCACCTGCGAAAACCATTTGGGAGCAGAATCTTTGGTTCGTAAGATAATCAGAGCTGACTATTACTGGATCGACCTGGAGAAAGATGCGAAGGACTTTGTATGGAGATGCGAAGGCTGTCAGAGGCATGCACCAATGATCCATCAACCCGGGGAGCTACTATATTCTATCCTTTCGCCTTGGCTGTTCATGAAATGGGGAATGGACATTATCGGTCCCATACCATGGGCATTTGGTAGGTAAGGCTCAATTTATACTATGTATGACAGACTAGTTTTCTAAGTAGGTCGAAGCTCAAGCATTCGAGAAGGTCCGGGAAAAAGAAGTCATCGACTTCATTTGGGACCACATAATATGCCGGTTCGGTATACCGGCCGAGATAGTATACGATAACAAGAAGTAGTTTATCGGCACCAAGGTAAGCAAATTTTTCGAGGACCATAAGATCAAAAAGATCTTGTCAATACCCTATCACTCTAGTGGGAACGGATAGGCGGAATCTACGAACAAGACCATACTTCAAAACCTTAAGAGAAGGTTGATCGATGCCAAAGGAAAATGGAAGAAAATATTGCTCGAAGTTTTGTGGGCATACCGTACGACCTAAAAATCTAGTATCGGGGCCACTCCGTTTTCGTTGGTCTACGGCGCCAAAGCACTAATACCGGTTAAGGAGGGAGAACCGAGCCTCGGGTTTCGATATGCAACTGAAGAATCAAACGGTGAGGCCATGAACATGAGCTTGGAACTATTAGATGAGAGGCGTGAGGCCGCCTTAGTCCGGTTGGCCGCCCAAAAACAGCGGATAGAAAGATATTACAACCGAAGAGCTAACCTCCGACACTTCAATATCGGGGACTTGGTGTTAAGGAAAGTAACGCTGAACACCTGAAACCCGAACAAAAGGAAACTGGGACCGAATTAGGAAGGTCTATATCGAGTTATCGGGATTACTGGTAAAGGTTCATACAAACTCGAAGTAGGAAACGACGCACAACTAACGAACAATTGGAACGTGACCCACTTAAAACGGTAGTACTGCTAAGGTACGACCTCATTCACTTTTTTATTATTTTTACAAATTGGACTGACACTTGCAGGCAACAACCAAAGGAGAATGTAGCTGTTAGATCTGAAAGCACGCGTTGCACTTTTTCTCCCTTGAACCGATTTTGTCCCAAATGGGTTTTCCGGCAAGGTTTTTAACGAGGCAACAATAAATCATGCTAACTTAGAGTCGAAGACCAGTTTTAAATCGGAGTCAATGGTCGCATTAATAGTATCCGAGCCCTCTCGAAGATCGACCTCGAATACTGGGGTCTATCACCCTCGAGTCAAGATATTTAGCAAGGGAGGAAACTTTGTACTTGAATAGTCTCAACTCGGTCGGTTAGGATTTATTGTAAGGGATAAATGGTCAAGTGAATCGTACCCGTGTAGGCCACCTCAGTCATACTGCGAGCTTTTACATGATTATAATCTTGTATGTTACGCACAAAAATGAAAGAAAGTTTCGACCTTGCTAATACACATTTTTGGTTTCTTAAAAGTATCGAGCCTAAGGGCTATTCCTACCCGGGAACTATCAAGCCCAAGGGCCACCCTTATCCAAGCCCAAAGGGCTACCCCCTCTCGGGATTGCCGTCCGAGACAAGTTCGGGCGCTCAGGTTATCGAAATTCGGAGGCACAAAACCTATTAGGTAATGCCTAAACCTCAAAGGCTACGACCACCATAAAAACGGTCCGTAGACGTCCGGAGCCCGTAATCAAAACATAAGGCCATCAACAAAATTTTAAAGTTGTTCAAAGGTTACCCTCGGCAAAGATATAGTCTAAAACATTTAAACAAGCATTTTGTGGAAATTTCCGGTCACTCCGAACTTCCCTAAGTTCGAGCAAAAATTGCATCAAGGACAAGTCTTGTTTGGACTTCGGAAAAATGATTTATTACTACATTTGATTCTGTTCTATGGCATTAAAAATGTTTGCAATTGTAAAAAGATGCTAAAGATAATAGACTTGAAAATTGCCGGGAAGGGAGAGACCTCTTCACCTCGAGGTTCAGCTAGCTTCTTGTCCTTGACCTCAATCCTTTTAGCCGCCTCGATCTCGATAAATAGTTCAAAGCCTCAGGCATGTATTTATTCGAGGGTCTCCCTTCGGGATAGCCGCCTCACTTACTCAGCAGTAGTCTTCAGGCGGACCTCGACTGCTTCAACATCGGCCTTGTATTGGGCCACCATTTTGTCAGCATCAGCTGAGGTTACTTCCAATATAGACCTGGAGGTCCTCATTTTGCTGAGCTCGCGTATCAACCTTCTCTTTTGCCACCCGAAGCTGAACTTCCACCGAAGACAGCTTGGCTTGGGTGGTCTCCTTCTCCGAGGCCAGCAAATCCATCTTGTTTTTCCACCGTTGGCCATCACTTGGACAGCTTCTTGTAGAGTTGGTCGATCTAGTCGATCTTCTGCTAGACCTGCGAAGTATTGTTGTTAACCTCTGTGATCGGACCTTCATTTCTAACTTCAAAAACCTTTACCTTTTCCACCAAGTCGGCGTGCTTTTGCCTTAAGGCCGATGCCTTTTTTTGAGCTGCATCCAGCTCGGCCTGGAGGTTCTTGGTGACCCCCTCTTGCTGCTCGCTAAGAAGCTTGTAAATGTCCCTTGTTTGGGCAAGCTCCTTGATCTCGAGCTCGAGTTGGTTGACCTCAACCTGGTACCGAAGAAAGCTCTCGTGGTGAAGTAGCGAGGCCTGCAAAAGGGCAAAGAAAACATGAGAAACGTCAAACATAGATAACTACATATAGATGGAAGGAAACGATGCCTTACCCGGTTCAGTGCTTGCTGAGCCTCATTAAAAAGGCATGGCATGTAGATTGAAAAGATGCAAGAAGGCCACACGTGATATTTAAATTTGCGCCTTCGAGTAATTTTTGAGCCACCTTTATTGCTACATTAGAAACTTTCCTAATACTGAAGATTCATATATATATATATATACACATACATATATATTACTTATTTTTACATATTATTTTTCAACAAAGAAAATTCAACTTAATTCCTTTTTAATCACATCGCTCCGCACGTGTCACGTATGCTTGCTCTCATGGCTTCATTTAGAATAGGCAAAATACATAAGTTGCACCATAAACTTGACCCAAAAACTCAGAATAACTAATGCTGCCCTATCCTTACAAGTTATTATTTACCCGTAAAATGGTACAATTGAATTTATACGTGGTTTCTAGAGAAGTTGTCACGATCCAAAATCATACATGTCGTGATGGCGCCTATCTTAATACTAGGCAAGCCGGCAACCTCAATAAACCACAAATTCTTTTAAGTTTGAAAACATAATATTTAGATTTAATAAAAAATCCCACAAATATTGATACAAATACACTCCCAAAACTCGGTGTCACTGAGTACATGAGCATCTAAATGACAACACAGTCTGACTGATAAAAATACTGTCTGAAAATATAAAACAACACAAATAACTGAAAAGGGAAGAGAGTCGAGGTCTGCGAACGCCAAGCAGCTACCTCGATAGTCTCTAACAGATGAATCCCCGAATCTAGCAATCGCCGTATTCGGAAGTACCTGGATCTGCACACGAGGTGTAGGGTGTAGTATGAGTATAACCAAACTCAATAAGTATCGCAAATAAATAGGGCAAGGTAAGAGAAGCTTAATTTATTGAATTCACTAGTTAAATCAGTACAACTGTATCCTGCTCAATAGTATTATGGCATGTAGGGGAAAGAAAACCAGTAAATCAGATAATGATCAAGAAAATACAAGTTTCACACATTGCACGAACAACACACGTGCGGCACGGACAACTCACGTGTCAATAATATAGTATATAGATCCGCACGGACAACTCATGTGATGTACGGATAACTCACGTGCTGTACGAATAACTCAAGTGCTAAAGTATCAATATATGGATTCGCACGGACAACTCACGTGCTGCACAAATAACTCACGTGCTAAAGTATCATGCAATAGCAATAAAGTAAGGGTACATGTATATAATGAATGAAATAAGATTCTCATATCCCTGGACTGGTATAAATGACATGCTAAAGTGTAGGCATGTGCAAAGTGTGCTATCGTAACTAATCCGCAAATTTCATCAATGAAAAACATTTATCAAATTTGTTCAGGGATTTAAACCTTTGAGTAAACACATCATGGTTTAATTAGATCACATAAATTGCTACCACATATTAGTTATTGAAGTTCGAAGCTTAACAGTCATTTCTGGGCTTATAGGAGCCCGAGCACAACCCAATCATAAATATGCAACCCCGGTGCTTGCACATGGGACCATCCCTACACATGTGCGCACCCAAAAGCACGTGGCTATCACAACAATTCAGGCAACTAGTGCCTTAATCGATTTTAAATACGATACTTACCTCAAGCAACTCAAATCACTCCGCTAGCAAGCCCTTGCCTCGCAAATCGGCCTCCGAACGCCTCGAATCTAGTCACAATAATTCGATATAACCAACACAAATTATAGGAATTAATTCCATATGAAATTACTAAATTTTCTAACAAAATCCAAAGTTTAACTCAATAATCATCAGTGGGGTCTACATCTCGGAACCTGACAAAAGTTACAAAATATGAACGCCCATTCAACCACGAGTTCAACCATACCAAATTTACCAAATTCCGACATCAATTCGACCTTCAAATCCTCAAAATCTTATTTTCAAATCCCCAAGTCCAAATCCTCGAATTTCACCTCAAAAATACATAATGTAGTCGAAATACTCAATGATAATTCAATATTATTGACTAACAATGATCACAAGTGACTTACCTCAACTTCAGGTGGAGCTCGGCAGATTTGTTTGTGACTGTTTAGACTAATTTTCATATAGTTTCTAAACAGATTTTCAGATCTGTTTGGTGTTAGTTTTTTTTTTGGACAGTGTTTGAGTCGATTTTGGTGGTGGTTTTATGCTTTTTTTGGGGGCTGTTTGGTGACTGATTTGGGCTATTCCATAACAGATTTTTGTGGATGCTTTGGAGGAGTTTTTGGTAGTGTTTTTGTATTGTTTTGGAGCTGGTTTTAGGTGACGAAACAATGAGGTTTTAAAGCTGATCTATGGCTGAAAAACATGAGCTATCACTGTCTTCACATGATGAAGAGTTAAGCATGAGAATGGCGATGAAAACAAAATGTTCTTTGGGTGGAAAACGCTGCTCTCTCTTTTCTTATTGTCCGGCTCTTAATTCTCTCTTTTCGCTTTTTTTTTACTTACTCAATTATTTCTTTTTCCTTTTCGCCCTCCCCCCTGATAAGTGGGGATTTTGGACTACTTATTAGCATATTTTAGCTTTCGTTTTAGTCCAAAAGCGTTTAATTGTGTTCCCGAAAACTAATAAAATTTGCTTAATTGCAGGAATATTGGAAGATGAACTCCCGAGATGAAATCCAACTCAAAAAGGAGTAATCTGTACTCAAGGACATAAAAGGCACAAAAGCTCAAAAGTACGGATCGCAGAATATCATCTGCGACCGCAGATTATGAAGGAAAAGTCAGCAGAGTTTGGTGCAAAGTGCGTTCCGCACATGATTGTGCGGCCGCAAAAGCAGGGCCAGGAGCAAAGTTAAGAGAATGTGCATTCCAAGTCTATCAAAAGTGTGGACCGCATAAGAATTGTGCGGCCACAGAAGAAGTGCTATGCGGCCGCATATGTTAAAAGCGCGAACCGCAGAAGATCAAGTACGGCCGCATATGTAAAAGTACAAACCGCAAAAAGAGTGCCATACATCCGCATATCAGATTTATGCGGCCGCAGACTTCCAGTCCTGACAAGTTGAAGAAAAAGTGCGGACCGCACATGGAATTGTGCGGCTGCAGAACCTCCCGAAGGGCATTTTTGTCCAAAATTTCTTGCCATGTATAAATAGGCGAGTTTCACAATTTTAGGTTAACTTTTGACATCAGCAGCTACAGTAGCCATTTCTCTTTACTTCTTTTAGTAGTTTTTCATATTTTGAGCTATTTTAACATAAATTGTATCATTTTAATCTTGCAATATGAGTTCAATTATCATTTCTTCTTATTTTTCTTCAATTTCAAGCATGAGTAACTAGATTTGCACTAGGGTTGTGACCCAACCCTAGCGTATAAACCTTATGGGTGTTTAATTTAATGCTTGTTTATTGTTGGGTGTTTATTATTTAGCCTTGTTCATGTCTTAATTTGTGGAATTAATGATTGCAATCATTGGTTTATGCTTATTTGACTGGGTCTCTACTTGAGAAAGAGAGACTTAGTGTAGGAAAACTTGGCTAACAAGAAATTGGGTCAATCGAGAGATTGATAATCCCAGTTAAAGGGTTCAACCTAGAGATAGTAATAACCCGACTTGAGCTTTTATCAACCGTTTTGTGCAATACCCATTTGGACTTGAGAAAGCCAAATTGGGCAAAATCACTCTCTGACCGAGAGGTATTGAGTGGTAATTGAGTGTTGATAGCTATAATACACCCTGATTAATAAAACAAGCATTAAGGTTTATATCCCATTAGACAAACACCTAGGCGATGGTCATAGCCCTAGACTTTTTACAAAACTTGAAAAACAACAAAAATAATATCTTAGTTTCATTTCTCAACTTGCACTCTTAGTTTTAAATTAGACTAAAAAACAACTCCAATTTTTGGAAGTATAAATTGAGATAGTCAAATTCACATACTACAATATATACTCCTAACTCCCATATATAGCTCCCTGTGAAAATCGACCCCGACTCTTGTTGGGTATTATCATTGTATTCAACCGTTTCATAACCTTGAATTGAAGTGTGAAATTGGACGAGATTAATTTTTGGCGCCGTTGCCGGAGAGCTCAAAACTGTGTTAACTATATATTTAGGTGTGTTTTGGGGAATATCTTCTTTTCCTTTCGTGTTACTAACGTGTTGAGAAATTGTAGGTGCAATCATGGCAAACAATGAGCTCGAAAACTTACCTTTGGGGGATGTGGACATTGAGGATGATCAAATGGATGAGGTTCCTCTTGAACCTCAAGCCAATAGACGAGGCCGACCGCCTCATGATAATGTGCCCTTTTTACCCCCACCTCCACCATGAGCGGCTCCACACTGGGTATTGCCGAATGAAGAGTATGCAAGTGCTATAGTCCCTCTCCGTATTAGGGCGGACAACTTTCAAATAACCAACGTGATGCTCACTTTGCTCGAGCAACGAGGGTTCTTCACCGGTGCACCGGGTCAAAATGCATACAAACACTTGAAGGGGTTCGTAGATACGTGTTGGGGGAGTAAACAAACAAATGTCTCCGAGGATGCTTCGAGGCTAAGGCTTTTTCCCTTCTCTTTACGGGGGAAAGCTTTATATTGGTTGAAACGTTTACCAAATCATTCCATTCATACTTGGGATGAATTGGCGGAGAAATTTATTTCTAAGTACTTCTCTCCCAGGCACATGACTATTCTTCGGGATGAAATTCTAGCATTCAAGCAAGATCCCAATGAACCACTACACGAGATATGGGAAAGGTATAAAACAATGGTGAAAGAATGCCCCAACAATGATATGACAGAGAACATGATTCAACAAACTTTCTATCGGGGGATCAATACAACCAACCAATGTGTAGTGAGTAAACTTGCCAGTGGGAACTTCATGACTACGCCTTATACGGAGGCGTGTGATATCTTGAATGAGATGGTGGATACTTCATCGGCTGGCAATATCGGGCTAATGTTCCACAATGTGACCCCAGTGTGATTCACCTTCACAAAGAGTTACATGATCATGGACAAGCCATAGCCGAGTTGACTGCCACCATGAACCAATTGACAAAGGCTCAACTTCAATAAGTGCAAAACCCGAGGCAAGTCAATGCAATGGAGGGAGTAGGTGTGATGGTGAACAAGCAAAGAACAAGAAGTCCACAAGTGCAACAAAGAGTGGATAATTTTGTGCAAGATGATAGTGGATTTGATCAAGAAGAATCTTACAATGACCAAGAAAAAGAGGTCCAATATGTGAATAACTTTTAAGGGCAAATAAACAACTACCAAGGCCCTAGCCAACAACAATGGAGACCTAAAAATAATCAAGGCAATTGGAATTCTCACAACCAAGGTAGTTGGAGTGGTGGAAACAATCAAAGCAATTGGAATAACAACAACAGTCAAGGCAATTGGAGTGGAAGCAATAATCAAAGGAATTGGCGAAACAACAATAACCAAGGCAATGGGGGAGGCAACAATCAAGGTGGGTGTAATAACAATCAAGGAAATCGGGGGTCGGGTTTTCAAAGGCCCCCGATGTATCAACAATCGAGCAACCCACCTCCTTATCCTTCCCATGGTCCTAGTTCTTCCAACAATGAAATGGGCCGTATTGAGAACATGTTCAAGCAAATGATGGAGAAGAATATCGATTCCGATGCTCATCTTTCTTCATACAACACCTCGATCCGTAACTTGGAAGTACAAATGGGACAAATCTCTCAAGCTTTAAATTCTCGTCCTAAGGGGGCACTACCAAGTGACACGGTGGTGAACCCAAAGGGTGGGAACTATGTAGGGCATGCCATGGCCGTTACTACAAGAAGTGGAAGAGGTGGGAATGCACCCACCTCAAGTCAAATGCAACTTGTGGATGATGAGCAAGTGATAGACGAAGAGGAGATCCCGAACAATGTGGTGCAAGCAAATAATGAAGTGCGGATTGCTATTGATGACAAGAGACTCAAGAGGAAGTGAAATCTAAGGATCATGTTATTGACATACTGGAACGGGTAGTGCAAAAGGCTAAGACA
Source organism: Nicotiana tabacum (assembly GCF_000715075.1). Classification (NCBI taxonomy): domain Eukaryota; kingdom Viridiplantae; phylum Streptophyta; class Magnoliopsida; order Solanales; family Solanaceae; genus Nicotiana; species Nicotiana tabacum. The sequence goes on along the minus strand of NC_134096.1, from coordinate 135,914,269 downwards.
CCATCGCCTAAGCCACCTCCTCCATATCCTCAAAGGTTGCCAAGAAAAATGGCAAGAATTAATTCAGAAAGTTCATTGACATGATAAAGAGTCTCTCGATAAATGTGCCATTAGTTGAACCCTTGGAGAAAATGCCCGGTTATGCAAAGTTTATTAAGGACTTGGTTACAAAGAAGCGGTCGATGAATTTTGAAACTATCAAGGTCACTCATCAAGTGAGTGTGATTGTGCATTCGATGGCTCCTTAATTGGAAGATCCCGGTGCTTTCACAATCCCTTGTACCATTGGAAGTGCCGAGTTTGCTAAATCTCTTTGTGATCTTAGGGCAAGTATCAATTTGATGCCCTATTCAATTTTCAAGACCTTGGGAATTGGGCAACCAAGACCCAGATATATGAGATTACAAATGGCCGATCGTACAATGAAGAGACCGTTGGGAGTGATTGAAAATGTATTGGCTCGTGTTGATAAGTTCATTCTTCTAGCGGATTTTGTCATTCTTGATTGTGAAGTGGACTATGAGGTGCCGATTATTCTTGGAAGACCTTTCCTTGCCACGGGGAAGGCTCTTGTTGATGTGAAAGCCGAAGAACTCACTTTCTGGGTAGGTGATGAAAAGGTGGTGTTCCATGTGTGCAAATCTATGCGGAAACCAAATTGCAATGAAGTGTGTTGTTTCGTGGACTTGGTGACCGATGTGATTATTGATGATACAAGTGCCAGAATTAATGTGGGTGATATGTTGGAGGCCATCTTGCTCAACTTTGATGATGAAGAGATGGGTGGCTTCATGGAATGTGTGAAGTCTTTGCAAGGAATGGGGTCGTACAAATATGCACCCCGGAAACTTTCTTTGGATCTTGAGAATAGGAAAACTCCTCCTACAAAGCCTTCAATTGAAGAGCCTCCTACCTTGGAGTTGAAGCCATTGCCTCCACATCTTAGGTATGAATTTCTTGGCCCTAGTTCTACTTTACCGGTTATTCTTTCCTCCTGTTTGGCTAACGTGCAGGTTGACTCCACATTGGCGGTGCTCCACAAGAGGAAGAAGGCTATTGGATGGACTTTGGCGGATATTCAGAGAATAATACCGCATTTTACATGCACAAGATTAACTTGGAGGAAGATTCCAAGCCATCTATTGAACATCAAAGGAGACTCAACGAAGCTATGCAAGACGTGGTCAAAAAGGAGATTATCAAATGGTTAGATGTCGGGGTTGTCTACCCTATTTTCGATAGTTCGTGGACTTCTCCGGTGTAATGTGTCCCAAAGAAGGGGGCATGAAAGTGGTCACCAATGACAAGAATAAGTTGATTCCCACAAGAACGGTGACCGGGTGGAGAGTGTGTATGGACTATCGCAAGCTTAATAAAGTCACGAGGAAGGATCATTTTCCATTTTCCTTCCTTGATCAAATGCTTGATAGGTTGGCTGACCATGCTTTCTATTACTTTCTAGATGGATATTCAGGCTATAACCAAATCCTTATTGCCCCGGAAGATCAAGAGAAAATAACTTTCACCTGTCCTTATGGCACTTCGCTTTCAAGAGGATGCCATTTGGCTTATGCAATGCACCGACGACTTTTCAAAGGTGTATGATGGCGATATTTACGGATATGGTAGATGACTACCTTGAAGTCTTCATGGATAACTTCTCGGTAGTCAGGGATTCCTTTGATGATTGTTTGGCAAATTTGGATAGAGTATTGACAAGGTGTGAAGAAACGAACTTGGTGTTGAATTGGGAGAAATGCCATTTCATGGTCACGCGAGATTCTACCGGCGCTTCATAAAGGATTTTTCCAAAGTGGTGAACCCATTATGCAAGCTCTTAGAGAAAGATGCTAAGTTTCACTTCAATGATGATTGCATGAGAGCCTTTGAATTGCTAAAGTTTAAGTTGACAACCACTCCCATTATCACCGCTCCTAATTGGAGTATTCCTTTTGAGCTCATGTGCGATGCTAGTGATGTAGCGGTTGGAGTAGTTTTGGGGCAATGCATCAACGAGGTTTTTCATACGGTCTACTATGCTAGTAAGACCATGAATGATTCCCAAGTCAATTACACCATTATAGACAAAGAGCTCCTTGCCATTGTGTTTGTAATTGAGAAGTTCTGCCCATACTTGATGGGTGCAAAGGTTATTGTTCATATGGATCATGCGGCACTTCACTATCTTATAAGCAAGAAAGATTAAAAAGCTCGGTTGATGACATAGGTGCTATTGTTGCAAGAGTTTGATATTGATATCCAAGATCGAAAAGGGAGTGAACATCAAGTGGCAGACCACTTGTCTCGTTTGGAGGAGGAGGGGAAGCCGCATGATAACCTTGAAATCAATGACTCCTTCCCTGACGAGCAACTCTTGGCTTTTTCAATGAAGGAGATGCCATGGTTCGCGGATCTAGCAAACTTCATTGTGTGTGGAATCATCCCAGATGATTTCTCTTCAAATCAAAGGAAGAAGGTCAAATGGGATTGTCAAGATTATTATTGGGATGAGCCATACCTTTTCTGGATTTGTACGGATGGGGTAATTAGAAGACGTGTACCGGAAGAAGAGCAAAATGTTATTCTTGAGGCTTGCCATTCTTCGCCTTGTGTTGGTCACCATGGCAGAGCAAGAACGGCGGCCAAAGTGCTAAGTTGCGATTTCTATTGGCCCACTCTTTACAAAGATGCAAGTGATATTGTGAAAAGATGTGATGAATGCCAATGGGCTGGTGGAATCTCGAAGAATAATGAAATGTCTCTCACTACCATTTTGGAGATTGATATCTTTGATGTGTGGGGTATTGACTTCATGGGTCCTTTTGTGAGTTCTTATGGAAACACCTACATCTTGGTCGCGGTTGATTATGTGTCTAAATGAGTTAAGGCCATTGCTCTACCCAACAATGAAGCAAGAAGTGTGGTGGCGTTCTTGAAGAAGAATATTTTTATAAGATTTAGTACTCCACGGGCCATCATAAGCGATGGGGGGTTGCATTTTTGCAACAAGGCTTTTGACACTTTACTTGGCAAGTATGGTGTCACTCATAAAGTTACGACTTCCTATCATCCACAAGCTAGCAGTCAAGTGGAAGTCTCCAACCGGGAGATAAAGAGTATCTTGTCCAAAACAATGAATGCTAACCGGACGGATTGGTCAAAGAAGCTTGATGGTGCACTATGGGCTTATCAGACTGCTTTCAAAACTCCTAAAAAGATGTCTCCATACCGGTTGGTGTTTGGCAAAGCTTGTCGTATTCTGGTGGAAATGAGCACAAAGCCATGTGGGCTTTAAAGAAATTGAATCTTGATTGGGATGCAGCCACAAACTTGCGGGTTGCACATTTGAATGAATTGGATGAGTTCCGGTACCATGCATATGCAAGTTCGTCCTTATACAAAGAGAAAATGAAGTACCTTCATGATAAATACATCGGAAACAAGGAGTTCAAGGTGGTTGATCTTGTTTTGTTGTTCAACTCACGATTGAAGATGTTTCCCGGAAAGCTGAAATTTAATGGTGTGGTCCCTTTGAAATTGTGGGTGTGACACCTTTTGGTGCATTAGACTTGAAGAACAAAAATGATGAGGTATTTCGAGTCAATGGTCACCGGGTGAAGCATTATTTGGGAAAAGTTGATGACGGCCACGTGGTGGCAGTTATTCATTTGAAATGATAGTAATCTGCATCATGTCGCGACGTTAAATCAGGCGTTTCTTGGGAGGCAACCCATGCTTCTTTTTATTTTATTTTCTTATTTTGTTGATAAGTATTATTTTTGTGCTAACTGGATTTGAAGTGTATTTCAGGGATGAGTGTACTGTACAGGAACTGAGCTCAGAAAATTGGCTAGGTATGAGAAAGAAGTGCGTACCGCATGTATATTGTGCGGACATCACAATTGTGATTGTTACAGCAAAAAGGGAACTGCGGCCTTACAATTGCAGTGCGGACCGCACAAATTGGAAAGGGAAAATGCAAACTCTCTAAAGTTTGGTTTGTCAGAGAAATGGCTAAAGTGCAGCCACACACCAAAATCTGCTGTCCGTAACAAATATTTGCAGTCGCACCACAAATTCTACGGACCATAGATCAACAAGGGCTTTTAAGCCCCAGGTAACAGACTGCGGACCGCAGAAGGAATTCTATGCCCGCACTCATCCCTTTTTCCCTCAAGTCAGACCGTCCAGTATAAATAGTAATCTTAGGGCTACTGTATATTTTTTTCCTCTCTGAGCACACAAAGACCTAAAACATTGAAAGCATCTGCTAAATCATCTGCCATATACAATCAACATTTGTGATCACTCATTTGCACTACTTCATATCTGATATGCTTCAATTACTCGTAGAATTTTTCAATTTTTAGTTTAATTTACAATTTGTTAGGTAGTTTTAGGCCATTTGTAAGTAGCTTTCAATTTTACAACCATGTGGGGTTTAAACTATAGTGGGTCAACTGATAATTGCTCTATGGGGAATGAGTGAATTGATTTTTATGCTTAATTGTTAATATTATGTCAGATTTGTGAAAAACATTATTAACCCTAGAAAGTCTACTCGTAAATGTTTTGAAATCTGCGGCCGCACAAGGAATTGTGCGGTCCGCAGAAGTTGAGCTTAGGGCACATTGGTCAAGTATGATTCTTCGGCATCACTTGCAATTGTGCGGACCGCAGAAATCCTATTGTGGCCACAGAAAAATGAGTGCGGCCGCAAAACAGCCCAATCTCTATCATCAGAGAGTTGGAATTTTTGGTAAATCAGATGTGCGGCCGCGATAGAAATTGTGCAGACCGTACTCCAGTTCTGCGGTCACACTATAATTGTGTGGATTCAGTGCTGTGACCGTAAGATCAAATTGTGCGATCCGCAAAGCCCAGACCGTGGCCATACTTATAATTGTGCGGACTGCACTCCCCTACTCTGCAAGCTTGTTTTACACTGTGATTTTCACTATCTCTCTGGTGTGTTCTTATATATTTAAGCTTGAATTACAACTGACACCTGATGTTGCCTATTATGGAAAATGGTTAGATCTCGAGGCCGAGGAGATACTTCAAAGGGGAGGTGAACCTCCTAGAGGCCGAGGCAAAAGTACTTTACCCCTCTCCCTCCAAAAGGTAATCACAAAGAAGGCTACAGTCGGCCGAAGAAGAAATGCGGAGTCCTCTAAATCCAGTTCTTATGCCCCATCTAGGGAAGCATCGGAGGGAAACTCAGTTCAAGAGCAACCGTCTGTCCAATTAAATCCATCGGGGAGGTATCAACTCCGGGGCGAGCCTTCCTCCTCATATAGCACCTCCGAGGGTTTAGAGAGTATCAGTCAGGCTTCAGATCCCTCCTCTACACCCTTACCTGAGGCACCTACAATTGATGATATTCCAGATGATGGCCGAGGGGGAGATACCACAGTTGCTGGCCTTCAAAGGTCGAAGAAGAAAGAGGTCTGGGTGGACCGAATCGTTAGTCTAGCTGCTTTCACTAGCTTCCGTAGGTGGTGGCCGGTGAGATTGCTCACTCTTGAGTGACAGTTCCAACTAACAAAACTTGACAAGTATTATCCAACAGTTTTGAGATAGTTCCAAGAGCGGAGGGGGTGGATGTGGTTCACCCAGAGTATACTAGATGCCAGGAAGTATCTGGTCCGGGAGTTCTACGCCAATGTGGCGCACATAAAGAAAGGGACCAAAGTGACAAAAGTGAGGAATCTGAAGGTGCGGTTTGACCAGTACACACTGAACTACTACTTGGGGTTTGAGGATGTTGAGCCTGCACAGTACTTGGAGAAGCTGGCGATGGGTGATGCAGCTCGCCCATGGCTAGCTGAGATTCTTGCAGCCCCAGGGCCACCACCACCATGGATCACAACAGGGGTTCCTATTCAGCAGAACACACTAAACTTCGAGGCGGAGGGATGGCAAACCTTCATATGCAGCAGACTAGACCCGTGCCAGAATGAAACAAACCTACCTATTCCGCGGGTAGTTCTAGTCGCCTCCATCATGGCCGGGTACCCGATCAATGTGGGTGTCATGATGTCGGCCAACATGTATGTGGTCGCCAGGCAAGCTGATACCTCCCATTCGTATCCCAACACCATCATTGAGTACCTTACGGATGAACTGGTGGAGTCGTGAGATTTTGATACAAGGGTTCGAGCTAAGAAGACCTTCTCATAGTATTCTCTGATGGATGCACACAAACCGAAGAGAAAGGGTCAGCCGAAAACCACTGTAGGCCAGTCTGACGAGACATCAGTGGTAGTTGCAGAGACAACCGATATGCCATCCACTTTAGCAGAGCTTTCAGCCAGTGCAGTTTCCATGCCTTGGCCTTCAGCCTCAGTGCCTTCCATCTTGGCTTTGAAGCCGGTGCCTATGCCCACTGCTCCACTTTTTGCGCTGCGAGTCTCCCAGACACTGGCGAGCCTCAACAACTGGATGCAGACAACTACTGCAAAGCTGTCTGACATATCCAGTCATGTTGTAGCACAGTCATCCATTCCGGCACCCCAGATCCCCCCCATAGTTGAATAAACCTTGAAGAAGCTTCTAGAAAATTAGAACACAATAATGGACACTCTAGTGTAACATGGGTCAGTGGTAGAAGAGCTAGGAAAGGAAGTAAAGAAGATGCGGAAGTCTCAGGCCTCCAAGAAGTCAGTGGATAAGCTCCGGCGATAGGTTACCAAGATTGCAGCAGCCGGAGACATTTCATTTGATATGATGGTAGACCCGCATCACCCAGGCCCAGATCCTACAGCACCTACAGCACCAGCTAGCTAGTCTGAGGAGCCAGACATTGCCGCTGACGCTGCCGAGGCAGTACATCAGATGTTCACCAACCCAGCCACTCCCGGACTTGAGGATGATGAGATCTAATTGGATGAGGCTGAGGTCGGTGCCACTGCTGGGGACACAGAGATCCAATCGTGACCCTCTCTTGGCACTCGAGCTTTCCTTAACACTCTTGTGAAATAATTGGCTAAAAACGTAAGTTTGGGGGAGAGATGAGGAACTTGAAAAGGAAAGAACAAAAAGAATAATGAAAAAAGATAGTGAATAAGTTGAAGAGTTGAAGAGATTCAAAGAAAAGTAATGATGCAAAGCATGGAGAAATAAAAGAAGGAGAAAATGAATGTAATGATCAAGAAAGAGTGATGTTAAGTCTCTCTAGTTCCTCCAAGAAAAAGAAAATGCCTCAAAGAATTGGCAAACCATGAGCCAAGAACAGAAAATGGAGTGCTTAAGGAAAGATGAACCCGTTCAATCATAGCATATCCAACCTTAGTCCAAAAGCCTTCATTCCATTTCGAAAAAGCCCAACGTGATTTCAAGCCGAGTGAGATTACATTAGTGGTGATTTACATGAGGGGCAAGCCTATGGTACTTAAATCCGTACTTGCGACATTCTTTTAAGAGAGATGAGTGAACTTTCGCAAATCTTTGGATTGAGTGCTAAAATTTTTAAGCAAGATAGGCAAACGGAGAGTAGAGGAGAAGGAGTTTGGGATCCACAATGACCTACATGAAAGAGCGAGCTTCTTTGATGAGTTAAGTCAACTCTTGATGCTCAAGTGTCACACTAGAACTATTTGTGCATAAAAGTTTAACTTGTTGCCTTGTTGATAATTCATAGGTAGTGTGGGTAATTGTTGGTCCCAATTGATGTATGAATGACTCACTTTTGATTAGATGGAATGTCTTTTAACTTGTGGAGGTGGGAGCTAATTTATTTTCTTGAGTACAAGCAAAAACTTAAGTTTTGGGGAGTTGATAAGTGGGTATTTTGACTACTTATTAGCGCCTTTTAGCTTTCATTTTAGTCCAAAAGCGTTTAATTGTGTTCCCGAAAACAAATAAAATGTGCTTAATTGCAGGAATATTGGAAGATGAACTCCCGAAATGAAATCCAACTCAAAAAGGAGTAATCTGAACTCAAGGACATAAAATGCACAAAAGCTCAAAAGTGCGAACCGCAGAATATCATCTGCGACCGTAGATTATGAAAGAAAAGTCAGTAGATGTAACGACCTGAATTGTCGTTTTAAGAATTTACGCCCCATTCAGTGACTTAAGGTCTTGAGCAGCCTCAAAATATGTATTATGACCCACGTGTATGGTTGAGCTTGATTTACGGATGATTCAGAGTGATTTGGGATACTTAGTCCCTAAGACGGAAGCATAAGTCTTAAGATTTTGACCGTAGTCGGAACTATGTGAAGACGACTCCGAAATGAAGTTCCGTCAGTTCTGTTAGCTCCGTTGGGTGATTTTGGACTTAGGAGCATGTTCAGACTGTGAATCTGAGGTCTGTAGCCAATTTGGGCTTGAAATGGCGAAGGTCGAATTTTTGGAGAATTGGACCGGAAGTGGACTATTTGATATCGGGGTCGGAATCTGATTCCGGAAGTTGGAGTAGGTCCATAATGTCAATTATGACTTGTGTGCAAAATTTGAAGTCATTCCGGATTGATTTGATGTGTTTCGGCACAAGTTATAGAATTTGAAAGTTCAAAGTTCATTGATTTTGAATTGGGGTATGACTCGTGGTTTTCGAGTTGTTTGAGGTGATTTGAAGGTTCGACTAAGTTTGTATGATGTTTTGAGACTTGATGGTATGTTTGGTTGAGGTCCTGGGAGGCTCGGGTGAGTTCCGGGATGGTTTCAGATCATTTTTCCTTGTTTTGCAACTGCTGGAATTGATATCTGGTATTGTTCTTCGCGAACACGAAGGGTCTCACGCGTTCGCGAAGAAGGATTTTGGTCGGCTGGGATTTGCCCATCGCGAATGCGATGACGAAGACGTGAACGCGAAGAAGGAGATGAGGAATGCCTACACAAACGCGAGTGGGCAGACGTGAATGCTAAGAGGAAAGGGAGTTGGGGCCTGCCTGGGGTTAAGCCTTCACGAACGTGACTCGTGTCTCGCGAACGCGAAGGGCAGAGGTCGGAAGGCATCGCGAATGCGATAAGGATATCGCGAACGCGAGGAGGATATCGCGAACGCGAAGAAGGAATCTGGGCAGCACATTTTTGTGCTTCGCAAACGCGAAGCTATGGTCGCGAAGGCAAAGAAGGCCTATCTGGGCATAATTAAAAGTCCCAAAAACGGGGGTTTGAGTTCATAACTCAAAATCAAATTTAGAGCTCGGTAGAAAGCGATTTTTGGAGAGATTCTTGCGTGGGTGTTTGGGGTAAGTGATTCTTATCCAGTTTTGATTAATTTTCATAATTATATCTTTGAATCCATCATTTAATTCGGATTTAATGGAGGAAAAATCAAGATTTTTTAAATTCTACCAAAAACAAAAATTTAAGATTTAGAAGTCGAGTTATTATTGGAATTCGATAAAATTGGTATGGTTGAACTCGTATCAGAATGAGTGTTCGGACTTCATGAAAATTATGTCGGATTTCGTGAGGCGGGTCCCGCGTTGACTTTTGTTGACTTTTTGGAATAAATTTTTAAGTCGACGTATTATTATCCGGAATTATTTCCGACGAATTTAATGGAGTTATACAATAAATTTGGATAGATTCGAGCTGTCCGAAGGTCAATTCAAGCAAGAAGGCTATTTTGGAATATCGGCCTAACTTCAAAAAGGTAAGTGTTTTGGTTAACCTCGAGTGGGAGAATTACCCCTTAGGCATTGAGTTTTATATGCAATTTGTGTAATTAAAAACCATGTACGCGAGGTGACGAGTACGTACTTGGTTTATATGTGCAAATTTTATTGAGTTAAAGTCTTGAGCATATTGTGTAGTAAATTGGATAATTGTTGGTATATATTTAATCATTTATTTGTCGTGCCAAAATCCTTGTTGTTGACTCTGTTGTTATATGATAATGTGATGTGATTGTTATTTTATTATTTATGAAATTTCGTGAATTTGCTGGTTTGATAATTATTGGAATTTAATTTCATTTTAGATTTTTCCCTCTACAAATAATTATTTAAATGAGTTTAAGAAGACGTGTTTATATAATTATTAAAAATTTATTTTTTATGAAGACTTTGCTTTATGTTGAGTAATTTCTATCTCTATTGATTGTTTTTGGGTATTGTACACATTGTGTGGAGCTTTTGGCTATTTGTTGTGAAATTAATTGACTTGGTTGTAGCTTTGGAATTTGGTTGTGGCCATTGGGCAAATTGTGATATGAATTGATTTTTGTTACATTGCTGTGATAATTTCCCGTGTAAATTATTGTGTTGTGTGAGTTGTTATTATGGGGAGATAAGGGTGGCATTTTACCGTTGATATTATGTGGTTATAAGGGTGGCATTTTACTGTTGTTGTGTTTGTTGGAATATTGTCTGGGCAGAGTGATAAGGGTGGCAATAGGAGCGATAAGGGTGGCAATAGGAGCGATAAGGGTGGCTATTGATATTGTCTGGGCAGAGCGATAAAGGTGGCTATAAGAGTGATAAGGGTGGCAATATGAGCGATAAGGTTGGCTATTGTCAGGGACGATATGTGATGATGTGGGGTTGTGGTGTTGATGATTCTTATGTGATGTTGTGATTTTTCTTGTGTTTATTTTTATGCCTTGTGCAATTGGTCTTGTTGATAGTACATTGATAACGATCTATTTTATGTTGAAATTGAGAACCTGTGGCTATTGCCAGGAGGATTATAAATTGAAATGTGGGCACGAGATGCCGTGAGTAAATAATGATGATATTTGGCACGTGAATTGTCCATGCAATTGTGATATGAAATGTGGGCACGAGGTGTTGTGGTGAAATGGTAATGATATTTGGCACGTGAATTGTCCAAGCAGTTGTGAGATGAAATTAGGGCACGAGGTGCCGGAGAAATATGATGATTTAATTATGGGCACGAGGTGCCGTGAAAATATAAAAATGGGCTGAGACCCGTATTTTTATAATTATGAAATTAGGTGTCACATGGTGATATTTTAATTGAAAGAATTATATTCAAAATATTTGTTTGGAAGGATTTTTACTTAGAAAGTATTATATGAAAGAATTATATTTGAAAAGATTTATTGAAAGAATTATATTTGAAAAATAATTATTTGAGAAAATTATATTTAAAAGAGAGTTATCTCGAAGAATTATATGTGAAAGACATTTATTTGAAGGACTTGATTTAATTGGGTGTAATTATGCTTATTAATTGTTGAGTGATATTAATAGTACTTGTTGTCTGTTGTGCATATAATTGGTTGTTTTATCCTGCCCTTATTGCTATATGTTTTCTAGTATTTTGTATATTATATTGTACAAGTTATTAGACTAGTGAGTGTCTTGAATGTACCTCGTCTCTACTCCATTGAGGTTAGTCTTGATACTTACTGGGTACCGACCGTGGTGTACTCATACTACACTTCTGTACATTTTTGTGCAGAGCCAGGTATTGGAGATATCAGACTTGAGCAGAGTTAAATTGTGATCGTAAGGATTCAAGATAGAGCTGCTTGGCCTTCGTAGTCACTTGGAGTCCTTTCCTTTCATTGTACTGTTAACTTGTAATCAAACAGTATTGTATATTCGGTCCTCGTGATCATTCTATGTATTCAGTTAGAGTTCGTGACTCAGTACTACCAGTCTTGGGAGGTTGTGTATTCATATTTGTTCCGCTATTAGTTTTAATTACTTATTTAATTTTTAAAATAAATGGCATCAAAAGGTAGTCTAAATCGACTTACCTAGTCTTAGAGACTAGGTGCCATCATGACGCCTGTGATGGGATTTTGGGTCGTGACAAGTTGGTATTAGAGCTCTAGGTTCATAGGTTCCACGAGTCACGAACGAGTCTAGTAGAGTCTTACGAATCGGTACGGAGACGTTTGTACTTATCTTCAACAGGCTACAGAACTGTTAGGAAATTTCAATTTCTTTCATTCCTGTCGTGCGGAATTTGTTGAATTTGGAATTTGAACCTTTGTATCTCCATTCTCTCACAGATGGTGAGGACACGTGCTACTGGGTTAGCTGAGCAGGCATCCGCACATACTGCTAGGGCTCAAAGAGGCCGGGGCCGAGGAAGGGCACGTGCTATGACTAGAGCACCTGTCAGAACAACATTTGAGGAGCCACCAGTAGCTCCAGTTGGGGGATAGGTACCAGAAGCACCTGTTGTTACCCCCAGACTTCAGGAGACTTTGGCACAGTTCGTGAGTATGTTTGGTACATTAACTCAGGCGGGATTGATCTCTATTGCACCAAATATTCCGCAGATTGGGGGAGTAGCTCAGACTCCTACCACAACTCTATAGCAACAGGTTCACGTTAGTCAAGTTCCGGATGTAGTACCGGTATAACCTGTTATTCCAGTTCGGCTTGAGATCAGGCCAGAGGCATCAGAAGAAGAACAAAAGAGACTTGAAAGGTTTAAGAGGTATAGTCCACCTACTTTCAGTGGCACAGCTACAGAGGATGCCCACGAATTTTTGGAAAATTGTCACCGTATTCTCCGCACCATGGGTATTGTGGAGGTGAGCGGAGTTGCCTTTACTACATTTCAACTGTCAGGCGCAGCGTATCGGTGGTGGCAAATCTATGAAGAAGGTATACCAGCCGATGCCACACCACCAACTTGGGCTCAATTTTCGGAAATGTTCTTGAAAGAGTTTGTTTCCCAGACTCTTAGAGATGCGTGGCGCACCGAGTTTGAACAGTTGCGTCAGGGCACTATGACAGTGTCAGAATATGCTATCAGGTTCAGTGAGTTAGCCCGTCATGCACCTATCTTGGTTCCTACAATCAGAGAGCGGGCTCGCAGATTCATTGAGGGGCTCGAATATGATATTAAAATATGTATGGCTCGAAAGTTGCAAACTGATGCTCCATTTCTACAAGTAGTGGAGATTGCAAGGAAGATTGAGGGTGTTTTAGGCGAGGAAAGGGAGTCTAAGGAGGCCAAAAGGTCTCGAAGATCTGGAGGATTCAATGGATTTCACTCTTCAGCTAGAACCCATTATAGCGGAGGCTCGAGCAGCCGGTTAGCTCAGTCCTCATATCAGATTACTCGGGGTGCTTCAGTTTGCAGTGCACCACCGACACGAGATTCTTACAATGGTTATTCCAGTTATCCGGCACAGACTCAGTACGAGCAGCCATGACCTCAGAGGGGTTGTTATGAGTGTGGTGATACTAGGCATATCATGAGAGATTGTCCCAGACTTGGGAGGGGTGGATTTTATCAGAACACTCAAGCTACAAGTTTTATTCCAGTTGATACTCCACGTGCACAGTCAGCTAGAGGTAGATGACAGGCGGGTAGTGGGTGCCTAAGAGGTGGAGGCCCGACCCATTAATTTAATCACTATGATTTGGCTAAGGCCAATACACCAGATGGTGTCGTTACTGGTACGATTCTGATTTTTATTATAAAAGGATATTTTTCCTTAACTTGATTCGGTTCTGAATATTGAGGTGAGTCCTCCTATTATGCTCCACTTATGGGTGAGCTTTGTAAATTTGTGATCCACTTATATGTTTATCCCTGTGGGGAGATTTAAAGATGTGAGCTCGTGTATGTCATTTTATTTTTGGTACACTATTGAGGGATATAAGCCCAAAAGTAATTTTTATTATTCATTACATCAGGTTTAATGTATTTCAGAATAATTGATTCTAATTTTTATGAATTATATGCCCTACTGGTATGAGGGTTCATTATATGTTATGAAAATTGTTTATGAAATATATTAAAAAGAAGAAAGAAAGGAAATTAAAATTTTTAGTTGGCACACTGTGCAACATACTTGTGATTCGGAGTTGAGGATGAGATCCTCGCATTTTTACATGATGTGAAATATTTAAACCGGACTGCAAGCCGCGGTGGAAGTTATGTAAGGACGAGGTCCTTGTGGTGAAATATTTATGAGTTTAAAATTTTTTCCTTTGTGAAATTTAATTGTACAATAGTATTAATAGGGAGTCATGCCTGTTAGGCTTATTTGATAATTCTTGTATATTTTTTTGTGCATATTCAGCCATTTTGGTGCTGTAAACATTGAGTTTTAACCATGAGATGAGTGCCCAGGTGGCGTTAAATGTGACTCATTAATCCGAGTAAGTAATTATGAGGTCTTCATGCCTCACATTCTGTTGTCAGTGTTGTGAAAATTTGAAACTAGGTACTGGTTAATATGAGATTAATTGATGATGCTGAAATTAATTATGAACAACTTTTAAGACCTAAGATGTGGTGATGAGCATACATATGATGTACTTCATGTCCTGATATCATAATGATAATGCAGTGCTTGTAATACTGAGATTGGTGTTATTCATATATACCTTGAGGTATTTTATTGGGTTGTGGATGTGTTATTAGGAGTTGTTTTGGTATTACTCTGGCAGGTGGATAGGCCCAATTACAGGGGAGACTCTGCCGAAATTTCTGAAAAATTTGGGAGTTAGTAAAATTTGAAGGATTGAGAATTGCAAAAGAAGAGATAAATATGTTATGTGTTTGAGGGTGAATGATCCTAAGCGGGGAATAATGTAGCACCCCAAAGAAAGTTTTGAATTACTTCAACACTATCAAGGGAATTGGTATGCATAGGCACGAGTTGTTATAGCCAGTTGAGACTAATACTGTGCGTTGTTATGAGAAATCAGGTCTTTTGAAAATATTGGAGCGTAAGAAAATGGCCTTAAAGTTTTCAAGTATGGATAGAAGAAATAATCTCAAATGAGATGATGTTGCCACGCTTATCTCAAATGCGGTAGTGTGGAATCAACCATGAGTATATGAGTAAAAGTAAAATCATCAATTTGGTAACCTCAGAATAATTCTTAGCACGTTCGAGGACGAACATTTGTTTAAGAGGTGGAGAATGTAACGATCCGACTTGTCGTTTTAAAAATTTACACCTCGTTCAGTGACTTAAGGTCTTGAGCAGCCTCGCAATATGTATTATGACCCACGTGTGTGGTCGAGCTTGATTTACGGATGATTCAGAGTGATTTGGGATACTTTGTCCCTAAGACGGAAGCTTAAATCTTAGAATTTTGACCGTAGTCGAAACTGTGTGAAGACGACTCCGAAATAGAGTTCCATCGGTTCCGTTGGGTGATTTTGGACTTAGGAGCGTGTCCGGACTGAGAATCTCAGGTATGTAGCCAATTTGGGCTTGAAATGGCAAAGGTCGAATTTTTGGAGAATTGGACCGGAAGTGGACTTTTTGATATCGGGGTCGGAATCCGATTCCGGAAGTTGGAGTAGGTCCATAATGTCAATTATGACTTGTGTGCAAAATTTGAAGTCATTCCGGATTGATTTGATGTGTTTCGGCACAAGTTATAAAATTTGAAAGTTCAAAGTTCATAGATTTTGAATTGGGGTATGACTCGTGGTTTTCAAGTTGTTTGAGGTGATTTGAAGGTTCGACTAAGTTCGTATGATGTTTTGGGACTTGATGGTATGTTTGGTTGAGGTCTCGGGGGGTTCGGGTGAGTTCCGGGATGGTTTCAGATCATTTTTCCTTGTTTTGCAAGTGCTGGAATTGATATCTGGTATTGTTCTTTGCGAACGCTAAGGGTCTCACGCGTTCGCGAAGAAGGATTTTGGACGGCTAGGTTTTGCCCATCGTGAACGCGATGAAGAAGCCGCGAATGCGAAGAAGGAGATGAGGAAAGCCTATGCGAACGCGAGTGGGCAGACGCGAACACGAAGAGGAAAGGGAGTTGGGGGGCTTCCTGGCGTTAAGCCTTCGCGAACGCGACTCGTGTCTCGCGAACGCGAAGGGCAGAGGTCGGAAGGCATCGCGAACACGATGAGGATATCGCGAACGCGAAGAAGGAATCTAGGCAGCACATTTTTGTGCTTCGCGAACGCGAAGCTATGGTCGCGAACGCGAAGAATACCTATCTGGGCAGAACTAAAAGTCCCAAAAACGAGGGTTTGAGTTCATAACTCAAAATCAAATTTGGAGCTCGGTAGAAAGCGATTTTTGTAGAGATTCTTGCGTGGGTGTTTTGGGTAAGTGATTCTTATCTAGTTTTGATTAATTTCCATGATTATGTCTTTGAATCAATCATTTAATTCGGATTTAATGGAGGAAAAATCAAGATTTTTGTAAAATCTTCCAAAAATGAAAATTTAAGATTTGGAAGTCGAGTTGTTATTGAAATTCGATAAAATTGGTATGGTTGAACTCGTATCGGAATGGGTGTTCGGATTTCATAAAAATTATGTCGGGTTCCGAGAGGCAGGTCCCGCGTTGACTTTTTGGAATAAACTTTTAAGTCGACGTATTATTATCCGGAATTATTTTCGACGAATTTTAATGGAGTTATATAATTAATTTGGATAGATTTGAGCTGTCCATAGGTCAATTCAAGCAAGAAGGCTATTTTGAAATATTGGCCTAACTTCAAAAAGGTAAGTGTCTTGCTTAACCTTAAGTGGGGGAATTTCCCCTTAGGCATTGAGTCTTATGTACAATTTGTGTAATTGAAAACTATGTACGCGAGGTGACGAGTACGTACTTGGTTTATATGTGCAAATTTTATTGAGTTAAAGTCTTGAGTATATTGGGTAGTAAATTGGATAATTGTTGGCATATATTTAATCATCTACTTGTCGTGCCTAAATCCTTGTTGTTGACTCTGTTGTTATATGACAATGTGATGTGATTGTTATTTGATTATTTATGAAATTTTATGAATTTGTTTGTTTGATAATTATTGGAATTTAATTTTATTTTGGATTTTTCCCTCTGCAAATAATTAATTAAATGAGCTTAAGAAGAAGTGTTTATATAATTATTAAAAATTTGATTTTTATGAAAACTTTGCTTTATGTTGAGTAATTTCTATCTCTATTGATTATTTTTTGGGTGTTGTACACATTGTGTGGAGCTTTTGGCTATTTGTTGTGAAATTAATTGACTTGGTTGTAGTTTTGGAATTTGGTTGTGGCCATTGGGCAAATTGTGATATGAATTGATTTTTGTTATGTTGTTGTGATAATTTCCTGTGTAAATTGTTGTGTTGTGTGAGTTGTTATTTTGGGGAGATAAGGGTGGCATTTCACCGTTGATATTATGTGGTTATAAGGGTGGCATTTCACTGTTATTGTGTTTGTTGGAATATTATCTGGGCGGAACGATAAGGGTGGCTATAGGAGCGATAAGAGTGACAATAGGAGCAATAAGGGTGGCTATTAATATTGTCTGGGCGGAGCGATAAGGGTGGCTATAGGAGTGATAAGGGTGGCAATAAGAGCGATAAGGTTGGCTATTGTCAGGGACGATATGTAATGATGTGGGGTTGTGGTGTTGATGATTCTTATGTGATGTTGTGATTTTTCTTGTGTTTATTTTTATGCGTTGTGCAATTGGTCTTTTTGATAGTACATTGATAACGATCTGTTTTATGTTAAAATTGAGAACCTGTGGCTATTGCCAGGCGGATTATAAATTGAAATATGGGCACGAGATGCCATGAGTAAATAATGATGATATTTAGCACGTGAATTGTCCGTGTAGTTGTGATATGAAATATGGGCACGAGGTGCTGTGGCGAAATGGTAATGATATTTGGCACGTGAATTGTCCGTGCAGTTGTGATATGAAATGAGGACACGAGGTGCTGGAAAAATATGATAATTTAATTATGGGCATGAGGTGCCGTGGAAATATGAAAATGGGCTGAGACCCGTGTTTACGAAAAATATAAAAATGGGCTGAGACTCGTATTTTTATGATTATGAAATCAGGTGTCACATGGTGACTTTAATTGAAAGAATTATATTCAAAATATTTATTTGGAAGGATTTTTACTTAGAAAGTATTATATTAAAGAATTATATTTGAAATATATTTATTTGAGGAAATTATATTTGAAAAGATTTATTGAAAGAATTATATTTGAAAAATAATTAGTTGAGAAAATTATATTTAAAAGATAGTTATCTGGAAGAATTATATGTGAAAGACAATTTATTTGAAGGACTTGATTTAATTGGGTGTAATTGTGATTATTATTTGTTGAGCGATATTAAATGGTGATTTTATTGTCTTACTGTGCATACCATTGATTGTTTTATCCTGCCCTTATTGCTATATGTTTCCTAGTATTTTGTATATTATATTGTACAGGTTATTAGACTAGTGAGTGTCTTGACTGTACCTCGTCTCTACTCTATTAAGGTTAGTCTTGATACTTACTGGGTACCGACCGTGGTGTACTCATACTATACTTCTGCACATTTTTGTTCAGAGCCAGGTATTGGAGATATCGGACTTGAGCAGAGTTAAAGCGCGATCGTAAGGATTCAAGGTAGAGCTGCTTGGCCGTCGCAGTCTCTTGGAGTCTTTTCCTTTCATTGTACTGTTAACTTGTAATCAAACAGTATTGTATATTCGGTCCTCGTGATCATTCTGTGTATTCAGTTAGAGTTTGTGACTCAGTACTACCAGTCTTGGGAGGTTGTGTATTCATATTTGTTCCGCTGTTAGTTTTAATTACTTATTTAATTTCAAAAAAAAAATGGCATCAAAAGGTAATCTAAATCGGCTTACCTAGTCTTAGAAACTAGGTGCCATCATGACGCCTGTGGTTGGATTTTGGGTCGTGACAGCAGAGTTTGGTGCAAAGTGCGGTCCGCACATGAATTGTGCAGCCGCAAAAGCTGGTCCAGGAGCAAAGTTTAGAGAATGTGCATTCCAAATCTATCAAAAGTGCGGACCGCACAAGAATTGTGCAGCCACAGAAGAAGTGCTATGCGGCTGCAGATGTTAAAAGCGCGGATCGCAGAAGATTAAGTGTGGTCGCACATGTAAAAGTGTAAACTGCAGAAAGAGTGCCATGCGGCCGCAGATAAGAATTATGCAGCCGCAGACTTCCAGTCCTGACAAGTTGAAGAAAACATTATGGACCGCACATGGAATTTTGCGGCCGCAGAACCTCTCAAAGGGCATTTTTATCCGAAATTTCCAGCCTTGTATAAATAGACGAGTTTCACAATTTTAGGTCAACTTTTGATATCAGCAGCTACAATAGTCGTTTCTCTTTACTTCGTTTAGTAGTTTTTCATATTTTGAGCTATTTTAACATAGATTTTATCATTTTAATCTTGCAATATGAGTTCAATTATCCTTTCTTCTTCTTTTTCCTCAATTTCAAGCATAAGTAGCTAGATTTTCACTAGGGTTGTAACCCAACCCTAGTATGTAAACCTTATGGGTGATTAATTTAATGCTTGTTTTTGGTTGGGTGTATATTATTTAGCCTTGTTCATGTCTTAATTTGTGAAATTAATGGTTGCAAACATTGGTTCATGCTTATTTGACTGGGTCTCTACTTGAGAAACAGAGACATAGTCTAGAAAAACTTGGCTAACAAGAAAATGGGTCAATCGAGAGATTGATAATACCAATTAAAGGGTTCAACCTAGAGATAGTAATAACCCAACTTGAGCTTTTATCAACCGTTTTGTGCAATACCCATTTGGACTTGAGAAAGCCAAATTGGGCAAAATCACTCTTTGACCAAGAGGTATTGAGTGGTAATTGAGTGTTGATAGCTATAATACACCCCGATCAACAAAACAAACATTAAGGTTTATATCCCATTAGGCAAATACCTAAGCGATAGTCATAGCTCCAGGCTTTCTACAAAACTTGAAAAACAATAAAAATAATTTCTTAGTTTCATTTCTCAACTTGCACTCTTAGTTTTAAATTAGACTTAAAAACAACTCCAATTTATGGAAGTATAAATTGAGATAGTCAAATTCACATACTACAATATATATTCCTAACTCCCATATATAGCTCCCTGTGAAAATCTACCCCGACTCTTGTTGGGTACTATCATTGCATTCGACCGTTTTATAACCTTGAATTGAGGTATGAAATTGGACGAGATCACCCCCCTAATGTTAAAAGCCAATTGTCACGCCCCAAAATCGAGGAGCGTGACCGGCGCTCAACCGAGTGAACCCAACCGAGCAAGCCTGTTAGATTCCTTCTACCCAAACTCATTCATGAATAAAGAGAATATATGTTTTCCTTAATTAAACAATAAAGTGGTCATGTCTGCAGTTACCAATTTCTTACCATAAGTTTCACCATTTTTAAAGTCTCAAATGGACAAGTAATACAACCACAACATATCATAGTTTGTCTTTCCCAGCACCAATACACAACTCACACTATGTCTACGGAGCCTCTATAGATAAAGAAGAGTACAATGATAATGCCGGCAACAAGGCCCCGACTATATCTCAAACAGAATACACAAAGTACAAAAGATTCATGACCCCGGAATGATGTGGGGCTCACCAAGTCAGCCGGGAAAAAGGTGCACTTCTATCACTGACCAATATCTCCTACTGTGGAACCATCTGCATCCATTGAAAGATGCAACGCCCCCGGCAAAAGGGACGTTAGTACTATCGAATAGCACTAGTATGTATAACTAAATACTCTCTCAATAGAGTAACAAATAATACAAACAAGATTATCATAATATCAATGAAAGCCTTAATTAACATCAAACCTCAATTTAGGATCAAGACAGTGTTCAAATTAATTTCCATATCTCACATTGGGAGATTTTTAGTATCGATATACCATTGTCCACAATACCAGTACCATCGTATTCTCAGTACGACGTCCGATCACGACCCGATCGGCTAGGCTATCTCATTAGAGACATCAACCACAATTACTCTCAATATCAATACCACCGTCTTTAACACGGAGTCCGATCATGATCCGATCGGCTAGGCTATCCATTAGGGATATCGACCACAATCATAATTTCAATTATAATTTCCAGCACAATCACCACCATGTGTGCGGCATGGTGTCTGATCATGATCCGATCGGCTAGGCTGTTTTATTTGAGACATCAACCTTTTTATATCAAGCATCGCATTTCATAATACTTTCACATCTTTTCATTTCATTTGCACTAGTGGCCATAATTATAAGATCATTCTTGGCACGTTGGCCATATTCAGTATTTCATGCTCACCTTATCAATTTCAAATATCATCCTCATCATCAACAACAAATACAATTCAAATCGGAGTGTGTAGTACACATGTGAGCAATTTAGAGTCTAGTGCACATAGAGATATTTCACAAAATTTGGCATAATAGCCCTCATTTGAACTTGACTTAAAGTCGAAACATTATTAATGCACAACCCATATTTTAACACATCCTTAATTGGCAACATAACATGAATAGAGCATTTGGGATGCTTGTTCAACATATATCTTTCAAGCCAATCTTACTCGGAATAGCCACTTTCATAATGAATCACTCGGGACTTACATAATTTACATGAATATCGTGGGATTCAATTCTAAGAGAAGAGTTTAGCCAACATACCTCAATTGAGCTTCCTTAAGCTCTAAAACGTTCCGGAATTCTTAGCAACTTCAATCTATTTTAGAAATATAACAAATTGAATCAAAATTAGGAAGATGATCATGGTTCTAGCTCATTTGAGTATTTTATCAAACTCTAGGTGTGCACAAGGTTTCAAGGTCCTTTTATGGAGGATTCCATCATCCCACAACCCAATCTTTACCATGCTTAGTTCAATAATCTTCCTACACCCCTTGATATCACATGCATGTAAAATAATCAACTTTCATGCCCAAAACTTATATTGTTAATTACCCATTTTCACATGATTTCAAAATTAGGGTTTAGGGTGTAGAATCTTACCTCTAGGATGAAGACCTAGTGAGCTTGCCTTCTTAATCTTTCAAAACCTGAGCAAGAATTGAAGAACAATTATTGAAGAACACCTTCTCACTCTAGGGCACTCTCTCTCACTCTAAAATATCAGATTATATCTCAAAAATGGTCCAAAAAGTGTTTTTAACGAAATAGGGTCGGGTTTTAAAAATCCAAAAATAAAGCTCCGGAACAGGTTCTGCGGTCGCATATGCGACCGCATAATGGTTATGCGGACCGCATATCGGTCACATAATTGGTGTCCAAAATGACCAAAAATCTGCCTGAGTCTGCGGTCACTATGTGGTCCGCATAACTGTTCTGCGGCCGCATAGTGCACCGCATAACAGTTATGCGGTCGCATAGTCGACCGCATAATTCCTTCCAACTCACCCAATTAACTGCCTCACTCTGCGGCCATTTTGCGGTCCGTAGAAATGCACTTTTCGGCCAAAAACTTTCCTTTACTTTCTGGTACATTGTTCAACCCAAAATGTCCGAGTCGCGACTCAACACGTAAAACCAATTCGGTACCACGAAATATTATTTTCTTTTACAAAATTTTACGGGGCCTTACACCAATTATATAATATAGTATGGTGTGTGAGTTGTTAAATAGGAAATGTGGGGAGGTGGAAAGTGAGGTGTGTGCTGTAAGGAGACGTGAGGGAAAGGGATGTGAAAGGAGGGAAGTTAGGCTAGAAAATGGGAATTATCAAAACTCTATTCCAGAGTCGTTTATGCATAAGTCAACATCTGATCAACTATTTCAACTTAAGCTTTCATCCTTGAGACTAAGTGTCTCAATTCATTTCGAAACCTCACCGGACCCGAACCAATTACTCAGGCAAGTCACATAACAACTGTAAAGCACAAAATGAGCAGTAAATGAGGGAGCAGGGCTGTAATACCCAAAACGACCGGCCGGGTCATTACATTCTCCCCCTCTTAAACAAACGTTCATCCTCGAACGGGTTTAGAATCATATATGGAGTCTCAAATAGGTGTGGATATTTACTCCGCATTGCCCGCTCAGTCTCCCAGGTAGCTTCTCCTACTGGCTGGCCTCTCCACTGCACTTTTACTGAAGATATGTTCTGTGATCTCAACTTTCGAACCTGTCGGTCCAAAATGGCCACCGACTCCACATCATAAGTCAAATTACCATCCAACTGCACTGTACTGAAATCCACAACATGAGACGGATCTCCGACATACTTCTGGAGCATAGATACAAGAAACACTGGATGAACACCCGATAAACTAGGCGGCAAAGCAAGTTCATAAGCCACCTCTCCAATCTTCTTAAGTATTTCAAAAGGCCCGATATACCTAGGACTCAACTTGCCCTTCTTCCGCAATCTCATAACACATTTCATAGGCGAAACTCGGAGTAATGCCTTCTCTCCTACCATGTAAGCAATATCGCGAACCTTCCGATCGGCATAACTCTTCTGTCTAGACTGCGCCGTGCGAAGTCGATCCTAAATCAATTTAACCTTCTTTAAAGCATTTTGAACCAAATCAGTACCCAATAGCCTAGCCTCACCTGGCTCAAACTAACCCACCAGAGACCGACACCGTCTCCCATATAAAGTTTCATACGGAGCCATCTGAATGCTTGATTGGTAGCTATTATTGTAGGCAAACTCTGCAAGTGGCTGAAACTGATCCCAAGAACCCCCAAAATCTATAACACAAGCGCGTAACATATCTTCCAATATCTGAATAGTGCGCTCAGACTGTCCGTCCGTATGAGGGTGAAATGTTGTACTCAATTGAACCTGTGTGCCTAATTCTCATTGCACTGATCTCCAAAACTGTGATGTAAACTGCGTGCCCCGATCTGAAATGATGGACACTGGCACACCGTGTAGGCGAACAATCTTGCAAATATAAATCTCAGTCAACCGCTCCGAAGAATAAGTAGTACCAACTGGAATAAAATGCGCGAACTTGGTCAACTAATCAACAATCACCCAAATAGCATCAAACTTCCTTAAAGTCAGTGGGAGTCCAACTATGAAGTCCATGGTAATACGCTCCCATTTCCATTCCGGAATTTCAAGTCTCTGAAGCAATTTACCCGGTCTCTGATGCTCGTACTTCACCTGTTGACAATTGAGACACCGAGCAACAAACCCCACTATATCTTTCTTCATTCTTCTCCACCAATAGTGCTGTCTCAAATCCTGATACATCTTTGCGGCACCCGGATGCATGAAGTACCGCGAACTATGGGCCTCTTCAAGAATCAACTCATGCAGTCCATCTATATTTGGCACACAAATCCGACCCTGTATTCTCATTATCCCATCATCTCCAACAGTAAAATATTTGGCATCGTCGCACTGAACTGTGTCCTTCAGGACAAGCAAATAGGGATCATCATACTAGCGCTCTCTGATGTGGTCATATAAGGAAGACCGAGAAACCATACAAGCTAGAACCCGACTGGGCTCCGAAACATCTAATCTCACCAACTGATTGGACAAGGCCTAAATATCAACTGCAAGAGGCCTCTCACCAACAGGAATGAATGCAAGGCTATCCATACTTACTGCCTTTCTACTCAAGGCATCGGCCACCACATTGGCCTTTCCGGGATGATACAGAATAGTAATATCAGTCCTTTAGCAACTCCAACCATCTCCGCTGTCTCAAATTTAGATCCTTCTATTTGAATAAGTGCTGAAGACTCCGATGATCTGTAAATACCTCACAAGACACACCGTAGAGATAGTGCCTCCAAAACTTTAATGCATGAACAATGGCTGCCAACTCTAAATTATGAATATGATAGTTATTTTCGTGTGACTTCAACTGGCGCGAAGCATAAGCAATCACTCTACCCTCCTACATTAAGACAAACCCAATACCGATCTGTGAAGCATCACAATACACTGTATAAGAGCCTGAAGCTAAAGGCAAATTTAGAATTGAAGCAGTGGTCAAGGCAGTCTTGAGCTTCTGAAAGCTCTCTTTACACTTATCTGACCACCTGAATGGAGCACCATTCTGGGTCAATTTAGTCAAGGGCGATGTAATAGACGAGAATCCCTCCACAAAGCGAAGATAATACCCAGCCAAGCCGAGAAAACTCCGAATCTCAGTAGCTGAAGATGGCTTGGGACAACTCTGAACTGCCCCTATCTTCTTCGGATCCACCTTAATTCCTTCACTGGACACTATGTGTCCCAAGAATGCCATCGAACTAAGCCAGAACTCACACTTAGAGAATTTGGCATAAAGTTTATCCTCCCGCAATCTCTATAATACAATACTCAAGTATTGTGCATGTTCCTCCTGGCTATGTGAGTACACCAGGATATCATCAATAAATACTACGATAAATGAATCAAGATATGGATGGAATATATTATTCATCAAGTCCATGAATGTTGTTGGGGCATTGGTTAGCCCAAAAGACATCACAAGAAATTCATAGTGACCATAACGGGTCCTGAATGCCAACTTTAGAATATTCGAATCCCGAATTTTTAACTGGTGATACCCAGACCTCAAATTAATCTTAGAGAACACCCTCGCTCGCTGAAGCTGGTAAAATAAATCATCAATACGTGATAAAGGATACTTGTTCTTGATTGTAACTTTGTTCAATTACCTGTAGTCGATGCACATCTGCATAGTACCGTCTTTCATTTTCATAAATAGAACTGGTGCACCCTAAGGCGACACACTAGGCCTAATAAACCCCTTATCAAGAAGTTCCTGAAGTTTCTCTTTCAATTCCTTCAACTCAGCTGGTGCCATACGATACGAAGGAATAGAAATGGGCTAAGTACCCGGCACTAAGTCAATACCAAAGTAAATATCCTTGTCGGGTGGCATACCCAGCAGGTCTATAGGAAATACATCCAGAAAGTCTCGCATTACCGGTATAGAGTCAATAGTATGAATGTCCGCATCAACATCTCTCACAAAGGACAAATATGATAAAAAGCCCTTCCCAACCATCCGTTGGGCCTTCAAATAAGAAATTACCTTGCTGGGAACATAATCTAGAGAACCTCTCCACTCGACCCTCAGCAATCCCAGTATCGCCAACGTCACGGTTTTTGCGTGACAGCCCAGAATAGCATGACATGGACACAACCAATCCATACCCAAGATTACGTCAAAATCAATCATACTAAGCAATAAGAGATCAACTCTAGTCTCCAGTCCCCCAATAGTTACCACACATGACCGATACATACGGTCAACAATAATAGTATCGTCCACCGACGTAGATACATGTACAGGTGAAACTAAGGACTCACAGGGCATATCTAGATAACGAGCAAAATATGATGATACATACGAATATGTGGAACCAAGGTCAAATAATATAGAAGCTTCCATGTGGCATAATGAGATAATACATATGATTACTGCATCTGAATCAACGATATCTGGCCTGGTAGAAATAACATAGAATCAGGCCTGACCGCTACCTGATCGGCCTCCCCCTCTTGGGCGACCCCTAGCTGACTGAGCCCCTCCCCGAGCTGACTGGGTAGGTGGTACAATTGCTGGTGCTGGTACCATCGGTCGAGAACTCTGCTGTGGAGTCCCACTCAACAATATAGGGCAATCTCTCTTAATATGACTCAAGTCCCCGCACTAGAAACAACCCCTACTCTGACGGAGCTGCTGGTCCTGATAACCCGAGGCACTGCCTGTAGAAACTTGAGCAGATGAGGCATGGTGAGAACTCTGTGATGGTAGTGCACTGAATAAGGACTGGCCTGAGCGAGCACCGTAAGAATCGTGGCTTTCTGATGCACCACGCTGGGCTGAACGAGCCATCTGAGCGGGCCTATAAGGACGACCCATGTTGTGGTAGGGCTGTCCCCCAGAATGAAAACCACTGGGATTACCCGGACCACGAGACCTCTTGGCCTCCCTCTTCTCACACTCCTGAATACGGACCATCTCTAGCCGCCGAGCATTATTAACCACCTCATCGAATTTAGCACCTGCTACATTTCCCAAAGTCATAACAAAATGGAACTGCTGGTTGAGTCCATTAATAAATCTCTTGATCTTCTCCCTCTCCGTGGGAACCAACCAAACTGCATGACGAGCCAATTTTGAAAACTGCATCTCTTACTGAGTCACGGACAGGTCCTCCTGACGTAAGTACTCGAATTGCCTGCGCAGTTCCTTTATGCGGGTTTGTGGCACAAATGCGGGTTTGTGGCACAAACTTCTCTAGAAATAATACGGAGAACTCATGCCATAAAAGTGGTGCTACACCAACTGGTATGCTCCTCTCATAATTCTCCCACCATCTGATGGCTGCCCTGGTCAGCTAAAAAGTAGTAAATGAGACCCCACTAGTCTCCAGAATACTCGTTGTACGAAGCATCCGCTCGCATCTTTCCAAGAAATCTTGAGCATCCTCTGACTCATTTCCACTGAAAGTTGGAGGATGGAGTCTCCCAAACCTCTCTAATGTCCTCTGCTCCTTGTCATTCATAATAGGACCCACCTGGGCCTGAGCAACTGCAACTGGATGGACTGGTAGTGCCCTTGGTATTTGAAGTCCCTGTACTACCTGCTCTGGAGTACGAGCGACAGGGGTATGAGTACCTCCCACGGCCTGAGCCGAAACCACCTGAGCAAGACCAATGCAAACAGTCAATATCTGGGCTAACGCCTCCTGTAGGCCTGGAATCACAATAGGCATAGCTGGTGTCTGAGTTGGTCCTACTGGCTCAACTATATCTGGAACCTGCTTATGAGCTGGAGAATCTGGTGGTTCTACAGGTGCTGCTCCAACTGCTGTACGAGCTACACCTCGACCTCTACCATGGCCCCGGCCTCTACCACGGCCTGGACCTCTCGTGGCCCTAACTAGTGGCACTAGTAGCTGACCGTCCGATCTGGTAGTACGTGTCATCACCGTCTGTAAGAGAATAGAATAACATAAATTCAATTTCCAAAATCAATAAATTCGCACGACAGAATACAAGAAAGTGAAATTTTTCTAAGGGTTCGGCAACCTCTCGAAGATAAGTACAGACGTCTATGTACCGATCCGAAAGACTCTACTAAACTTGCTCATGACTCGTGAGACCTATGTAACCTAGGCTCTGATACCAACTTGTCACGACCCAAAATCACACATATCGTGATGATGCCTATCTTAATACTAGACAAGCCGACAACCTCAATAAACCACAATTTTTTTTAAGTTTGAAAACATAATATTTAGATTTAATAGAAAATCCCACAAATATTGATATAAATACACTCCCAAAATACGATGTCACTAAGTACATGAGCATCTAAATGATAATATAGTCTCACTGATAAAAATACTGTCTAAAAAAATAGAACAACACAAATAACTAAAACGGAAGAGAGTCGAGGTCTACGGACACCAAGCAGCTACCTCAATAGTATCCAACATATGAATCCTCGAATCTAGCAACCACTGTATCCGAAAGTACCTGGATCTGCACACGAGGTGCAGGGTATAGTGTGAGTACAACCAACTCAATAAGTATCGCAAATAAACAGGGCAAGGTAAGAGAAGCTTAGTTTGTTGAATTCACTAGTTAAATCAGTACAATTGTATCCTGCTCAATAGTATTATGGCATGTAGGGGAAAGAAAGCCAGTAAATCATATAATGATCGAGAAAATACAAG
The DNA here is from genome assembly GCF_000715075.1 of Nicotiana tabacum. Lineage (NCBI taxonomy): Eukaryota > Viridiplantae > Streptophyta > Magnoliopsida > Solanales > Solanaceae > Nicotiana > Nicotiana tabacum. The sequence continues at coordinate 135,885,917 of NC_134096.1, read as the reverse complement.
TTTCACACATTTCACGGACAACTCACGTGTTGTACGGACAACTCACGTGCTAATAATAGAATCTGTACGGACAACTCACGTGCAGCGCGGATAACTCACGTGTCAATAATATAATATATAGATCCGTACGGACAACTCACGTGATGCATGGACAACTCACGTGCTAAAGTATCAATATATGGATCCGCACGGATAACTCATATGTTACACGGACAACTCACGTGCTAAAGTATCATGCAATAGCAATAAAGCAAGGGTACACGTATATAATGAATGAAATAAGATTCTCATGTCCTTGGACTGGTATAAATGACATGATAAATGTAGGCATATGCAAAGTGTGCTATCGTAACTAATCCGGAAATTTTATCAATGAAAAACATTTATCAAATTTGTTCAGGGATTTAAACCTCTGAGTAAATACATCATGGTTTAATTAGATCGCATAAATTGCAACCACATATTAGCTATCAAAGCTCGAAGCTTAACAGTCATTTCTGGGCTTATAGGAGCTCGAGCACAACCCAAACATAAATACGCAACCCCGATGCCCGCACATGGGACCATCCCCACACATGTGCGCACCCAAAAGCACGTGGCTATCACAACAATTCAGGCAACTAGTGCCTTAACCGAGTTTAAATACGATACTTACCTCAAGCAACTCAAATCACTCCGCTAGCAAGCCCTTACCTCATGAATCGGCCTCCGAACGCCTCGAATCTAGTCACAATAATTCGATACAATCAACACAAATTATAGGAATTAATTCCATATGAAATTACTAAATTTTCCAACAAAATCCAAAACTTAACTCAAAAATATCAGCGGGGCCCATATCTCGGAACTAGACAAAAGTTATAAAATATTAATGCTCATTCAACCACGAGTCCAACCATACCAAATTTACCAAATTCCGACATCAACTCGACCTTCAAATCCTCAAAATCTTATTTTCAAATCCCTAGGCCCAAATCCTCGAATTTCACCTCAAAAACACGTAATCTAGTCGAAATACTTAATGATAATTTAATATTATTGACTAACAATGATCACAAGTGACTTACCTCAAGTTCAGGTGGAGCTCGACAGATTTATTTGTGACTGTTCAGACTAATTTTCAGATGGTTTCCAAACAGATTTTCAAATCTGTTTGGCGTTAGTTTTTGTTTTTTTCTACAGTTTTTGAGTCGATTTTGGTGGTGGTTTTATGCTGTTTTTTTGGGGCTGTTTGGTGACTGATTTGGGCTGTTCCATAACAGATTTTTATGGCTGCTTTGGAGGAGTTTTTAGTAGTGTTTTTGTATTGTTTTGGAGCTGGATTTTGGTGATGAAATAGTGAGGTTTTAAAGCTGATCTATGGCTGAAAAACATGAGCTATCATTGCCTTCACATGATGAAGAGTTAAGCATGAGAATGGCGATGAAAACAAAATGTTATTTGGGTGAAAAATGCTGCTCACACTTTTCTTATTGTTCGGCTCTCAATTCTCTCTTTTCGCTTTTTTTTTACTTACTCAATTGTTTCTTTTTCCTTTTCGCCCCCCCCCCCCCCCCATAATGTTAAAAGCCAATTATATAATATAGTATGGTGTGTGAGTTGTTAAAGAGGAAAAGTGGGGAGGTGAAAAGTGAGGTGTATATTGTGAGGAGACGTGAGAGAAAGGGACGTGAAAGGTGGGAAGTTAGGCTAGAAAATAGGAATTATCCAAACTCTATTCCGGAGTCGTTTACTCATAAGTCAACATCCGGTCAACTATTTCAACTTAAGCTTTCATCCTTGAAACTAAGTGTCTCAATTCATTCCGAAATCTCACCAGACTCGAACCGATTACTCCGGCAAGTCACATAACAACTGTAAAGTATAAAATGAGCAGTAAATGGGGGAGCGAGGCTGTAATACCCAAAACCATCGATTGGGTCATTACACAAGTGAACTAATTTGATCCTGAAATAATATAATAATTGAAGAAATACACAATACTTAGCCTTAGAATGTAGATGAAATGGTAAAGATGATGATTCTGTGAATAAGATTTACGAACACAGTAATGATGATATCTAAAAGCAAGAAAGTGAAATTGTACCAAGCTTTGTATAGAATATAGTATATGTTTTTGCCACAAAATTCATGTCGTTACTATTGTAACAGAGCTTACTATTTATAGCTATGCCTAGGGAAAAAGGTCCTAGGATCATGCCCTCCTTTAATGCCAATTATGAGGGTCATTGATGAAGATGTAACGTTGAGTATAAATGCCAAATTCTCTGTAACGGACCGTCACTCTTAATGTTGTAGAATATTCCTTATTAAATATTACCGGGCGCAGAGCATTTAATACACTTTTATGAACATTATCTGTTCTGGTGATAAGCACAGTGGCTACGTTCGGTCCTCAACCATCCCATCTTGGATTACACGTGTCCTCCTTATAGTCAGCCACGTGTGATATCATATTTTACCCTATACTGATAGCCCCCCGACTTTCCGGTGACATAACTTTGTGTTATCGGGAAGTTGGTAGAAATACCTTTTTGGCAGGAATTACTATAACTCCCTCTGAAGGTCTCTGATAGTTGATTAGATGCACGTCTCTCCGCATTTAATGCCCCGAACACGCGTCATCCAATGATTCAGCACATTTTTTGCCGATTATCGAGGTAATCATGGCCATGAATTTAGCCGCTAGAATTTTACTTATACGCAACGTTCTTTTCCTTTACGTTTCACAATTACTTGAGTTTCTGATTAGAATCCTTGTTTTCCATTCTTTCCCTAATTTTCTTCAAACACAAAATCTTTACCTTTTTTTCCAATGGCTTCTTCTTCCAAATGTGGTGGTTCTTCAAAGAATAAGAACAAAACTGAGGACTCTACTCCTACAACATTGGATTCCATCATCCCAGGAGGCTTAGTACTTCGAAGGATTTTGAAGAGAAATTTCCTACCGCTAACCCTCGTACATGGGCTGTTAATAGGTACCCTTCTTCCATTCTTCCTTCCAGTATTTCTGTTGTGAAGGAGTATTGCCGTTGCTTCCAGTTTTCTTTGAGCGGAGAGCTTGATTCTAGTTTTCTTTGAGCGAGAGCTTGATTCCAGTTTTCTTTGAGCGGAGAGCTTGATTCAGTGATTGCGGAGTTTTGCCTTCGCTACCAGGTATGTTTGGCACAGCTAAGTCCTTTAGTGTGGAGGACGATCGCCTGCCTCCGACGCTTGTGACAAGAAACTGGAGAGGAGCTAACCTTAGCTCATGTGATGAATCTCTATTCCCCCAAAATCTTCCGCGGGGGAATGATAAACCTTTGCAAGCGTGGCCACCATGCTTTGTTGTCTAGAATGGATAATGACAATGACTGTGGGTGGATGGAATGGTTCGTTACAGTGGCCACCAATGACATCATTCCAACAACGGCTTCATTCTTTCCGGTTACTTGGAAGTTCTCTCGTAAGTACTTTGTATAATATTCCTCTTATTAGATATTCTTCTATGGTTGTATCATCTCTTCACCCTTCGTATGTTTCAGCAATTCGATGGTTTCCACCGGTGGTGGAAGGTTTGAACCGGTGGGTTCAAAAGATTTTGGACGTCACAACGCCTGAAACTCGTTCGTGGAAACAACTGGCCCTTAAATACGGGTGAAAGGCTAAAAATTATGGTAACTCTAATTTACCTTGTTTTCATTTTTGCATATGAAGAACTTGGTTGAACCCTTCTGACTTTGTTCATGGAATTAGGTCTACCTGCGGGCTCTGTTGCTATCCCCAAGGAGGACATTCTGGTTGATCCTGCTAATGCAGTGAGGCTGCTTCAGGAAGCACTTACTCGAACAGGTACCTCCGGGCTTGTTTTGGGTGCAGATATTTCTTTACGGAGTCCCCAGCCAGAGGATAAACAAATAAAGATAAGACGTTCCTATGCGTCCGGGGAAACGAATAAATGGGCAAAGATTACTGCCCCCGAGTCATCTCCGATGGCGATGATGACTGGTCCTCATTTTGGACCAGTCATAGACACTGTGATGATCGACGATGATGAAAAAGATGGTGATGAGGGAGCTTATTTACATAGAAGGCGGCGATCCTCATCATCTCAACAGGATGCTCGACCTGTTGAGATAATTACATCAACTGAAGGTAGCGTCTCAGCACTTTGGGGAGAATCTGATTTAGTGGAATATGCCAGCTCTCGTTTTCGGGCCCCAATTGTTGTAACCGGTGTTACGGGGCTGAGTACCGGGTCCTTGCCATCTTTGGTTGGCGAGCATTCAATAATCGGCACTGCATTTGATGCAGCTGCTTCTCATTCTTCAACTCTATCAGCTTCATCTCCACCTTCACCAACACTAGCAACTGCTATATCACTTCCATCTTCATCCACTCTTCCACCAGCAGTTATTGTATCACCTCCATCGGTCGTACCTGACCATGAAGAAGGTGTTCCTCCTCCACAGTCCCCAGTTCATGGGAATTTGGGGCAAAATTATGCCTTCCCTTATGAAGATCCACAAAGGAGGAGGAACGTTACTCTTTCGGTCTCCACCGGGTGCAACTTGTTATCCCGACCGGTGGAGCTTGCTAATTATCTGAAGCATTTGGCTTCAGAAAAGGACTAGGAAAAGATTCAGGTACTCTCGGGAGAATTCTTGTTGAACAATGCCATGCACAATACCGCAGCGGTACATTCTCTTCTTCCTTCATCACTTCTTCTACTTTAGTATGAATGTATTCTAAGTTTTACTTTTCCTTGTTTTGTAGGCCAACTTTCTTACTTCTGAGGGCCTTCAAAGGTTGATTCGTGAGAAGGAAGAACTTACTTTTGAACGGGATCAACTTTTGGCGGAACGGAACCAGACCGTTCTCCACCTCTCGGAACTGGAAACCGGAGTTGCTGAGGCTGCTGTCTTGGAGACTCGTCTGCAGCAAATGGAGCAAGAAGTGGTAACCCTTAGTCAATAAATTGGGCCGTTAAGGGTTAGATTTGATGAGGCCAAGGCCAAATGGGCAGAAGTCCAGAACGTCGTTCTTGCTGTAGCCGACCGTGAGGCTGCCTCCGCTGAAAGAGTGATTAACTTGGAGGCAACCTTGAACTCCAAAAGTGAATAGCTTGTTGCCGTGGAGGTGAAACATGCCCATCTAGAAGAGAAGTACATGAAAACTATTGAGCATAATAGGCTCGTTAGTTCAACTGTCCGCGAGCTCGACATCAGCCTCCAATCTGCTAGATCCGCCCAGGAAAACCTTTCCGACGAGGTTACTCAACTTAAAGAAGAACTTAAGCGCCGAGCGGCTTCCCTCATTGTTGAAAAAACTTATTCTATGTATAGCATGAGGAGAAAAACCTTGGAAGAGGCCAAAGCTGGTATCATTGATGTTGATGCCGAAATTGCTAAGGCCCGAGAGCTTGAGTTGGCTACAAAAAATGGACTCCCAGCACAGTCTGATGTTCCACGTTCTTCTAATTCCGGTTCCAAATTTTCGAAAACCGAAAAAGGATCGGAAGGCGATGAGGCCGAAGACCTAACTGGGGAAAGCGTTGAGCCATCGGCGGGACCACCTACTCTTCCTGGCAATGTGGATACTTCTCTTCCTCCTGGTCCAGGAGGCGCAACAGTTTAGCTTTTCCTTTCTTTTCTCATTTTGTACTTGTAACATTTTGGCCCGTTCTTGTGAATAAAGACATACTTTTTGTTCAAATATCGTTTGAGTCTTACTTTCGTTTGAATATCTATGCAAGCTTTTAACTTTTGCATTTGCTTAAGTATTCCGCGCATGTTGTTCAATTCGCGCTTTACTATGTGTAGTCTCGGATGCCTTTTCTTCGAAGTAATTGGAACATACTAAGGGGATGAAATTGTTTGTTCCGAGTATTATCCCTTTTACGTGAGGGTTTCTCCGAATATTTGCGCAAGTTTCCCTTTTATGTGGGGTTTCTATGAATATTTGCGCGAGTTTGCTTTTTGCGTCCTTTTCATATGCGACTTCGGGTGTATTTTTCCCCGATGGCATTTTGGATTCCGGGCATTGATTCTTTCGGAACCAACCCTTTAACGTGAGGGTTTTTATAAGAGAGGGCCCTCTTATGTTTACTGTGCTCTTGAAGAGGACGCCTCATGTTCATTATGGCACTAACATTTGAAGTGCTTGTTTAACTTTCAAATGAAAAAATCAGCTCATAGCTCAGACAAGAAAAAAGATAAAAGCAAAAGAAATTCATTTTATTCCTTCTATTTTCAGAAATTACATAAGCATTTTGCTATTCAGAAAATAAATTGTCATTACTTGCGGCTTTCTTGTACAACTTATTTCTACGGGGCTGGTTGTGTAGTCTCTGGTCCCGACGATGCATTTTGTTTCCGGATTTTTGTTCCTGGATGACGTGGCAGTCATTGTTGCCGTATCTTCATATCATCCCCCCCCAGTGTTGAATGCGAATTGGAACACTGGAAGTCTTGTATCTTCAAAGGTCCCACCAATGAATTGCTAGGTAATCCTTCACTTGGCAACATATCTTGTTTCCCCTTAGAAATCCATGCTATCGAGCGAAAGAATACCTATCATTCCTCTGGCGGTTTGTGCCCGTGAACGGTCGGGTAACCTCTATTCGGTAGTAAACTTAACTTCCCGGTGGGAATTTGCTATTGAACCAAAGATTCCCCGAGTGGGAGCTTGTTCGTTTGCCTTACAATCAAAGGTCTTATTGCTGCTGTCTTTTAGTATATTTTCTGTCGCTGCCTCATTAAAAAACTTGTCAAAAAAACCCCATTGGGACAAAAATTGAACGAAGGGAAAAAGAGTGCAGCACATACTTTTTATTTAAGTGTTGTTTACCAGCAATAATATCTTTTGAGGTGTGACACGTTCCAATTACTGGGCAACTTGTCCTTATTCTGGTTCTCCAACTCGTATGATCCTTTCCCAGCGACAGCTGAAATCCGGTAAGGACCTTCCCACGTTGGACCTAGCTTTCCTGTGTTGAGCTCCCGGTATTTTGTGTTACTTTCCTTAGAACCAAGTCTCCTACTTTTAAAAAATGGAAATTGGATCTTCGATTGTAATATCGCTCCATCCTCTGCTTTTGAGCTGCCATTCTTACATACGCCAAGTCCCTACGTCCTTCGAGCAGTTCCAAATTGATTAGCATTGCTTCGTCATTTGATTCTTCATTTGTCTGAGAGTATCTCAAAGTGGGATCGCCCACTTCAACCGGGATTAGGGCTTCAGCATCATACACGAGGGAAAAAGGAGTTTCTCCTGTACTTAATTTGGTCGTTGTTCGGTAGGCCCATAGAACTCTGGGCAACTCTTCAGGCCATTTGCCTTTTGCTGCTTCTAGCCTTTTCTTGAGGTTCTAAATGATCACTTTGTTTGTTGACTTCGCTTGACCATTTGCGCTCGGATGATAAGGTGAGGATGTGATTCTCTTTATTTTCAGGTCTTCTAAGAACTTTGTATCTTTTACACCGATAAATTATGGACCATTGTTGCATGATATCTCTTTTGGTATTCCGAACTTGCAAATTATATTTTTCCACAAAAAATCGATCACTTCACGTTCTCTGATCTTCTGATAAGAACCTGCTTCCACCCATTTAGAAAAATAATCAGTCAAAATTAAAAGAAACCTTACCTTTCCGGGAGCCGGCGGCAGCGGTCCGACGATGTCCATCCCCCATTTCATGAACGGCCACGGGGACAGAACTGAATGTAAGGGTTCTGCCAGTTGATATACTAGTGATGCATAGCTTCGGCATTTATCACATATTCGTATGAAATCTTTGGCGTCTTGCTCCATGCGAGGGCAATAATAACCCACCCGTACCAATTTTAGCACCAAAGACTATGCGCCTGAGTGATTGCCGCATATCCCTTAGTGGATTTCTCTTATGACTTAGTCAGCTTCTGATGCTCCCAAACACCGGGGCAGCGGGCTTTGGAAAGATTTTCTATACAATTGGTCTTTTCTGAAGCTATAACGTGCAGCTTTGGTGCGTAACACTCGTGACGCTTTGGGATCGCCGGGCAAATTTTCATGCTTGAGGTAGTTTATTATTTTGTTTCTCTAGTCCCAGACCAGACTAGTCGAATTCACTTCATAGTAACCATTCGTATCAAGGACTGAACTCATCAATTGTACCACCGTTCCGGACTCCAATCCCTTTATTTCCGTCGATGAACCTAAGTTTGCTAATGCATCCGCTTCTGCATTATCCTCTCACTTCATAATATGAGTGATTGACCACTCACAGAATCGTGCTAAAAGAGCTTGGACCTTTATCACATATTGCTGCATATGTTCCTCTTTGGTATCAAAGATCTCGTAAACTTGATTTACCACCAGCTGTGAGTCACATTTGATTTCGATAACCTCGGAATCAAGTCCCCGGGTCAATTCGAGCCCTGCAATCAAAGCTTCATACTCTACTTCATTGTTAGTTAAAGGAATTTTTCTTATAGCTTGCCTTAAGGTTTCCCCCGAAGGCGTGATTAAAACTATTTAGAGCCCAAACCCTTTCACGTTCGAGGCCCTATCCGTAAATAAGGTTCAAACCCCTGATGTCGATTCCGACACCATGATTGCCTCCTTGGTTGCCAAAGGTAGCAGTCCTAGACTAAAATCGGCCATGAAGTTAGCCAAGACTTGTGACTTAATTGCAGTCCTCAGTTTATATTCTATATCGAATACACTCATTTCGACGACCCACTTGGCCAATCTGCCCGAGAGTTCGAGTTTATGAAGGATGTTTCGCAAAGGGAAAGTAGTCACGACAGTTATTGGGTGGCATTGAAAATAGGGCCTCAACTTCTGAGCGGCGACTATGAGAGCTAAGGCTAGTTTTTCCAAATGTGGGTAGTGAGTTTCTGCTCCCATTAAAATTTTGCTAACCTAATAAATAGAAAATTGCTTACCTTCGTCCTCCCGGACTAAAACTGCCCTTACCGCAACTTCTGAAACCGTGAGGTAGACTAGCAATGTTTCGCCTTCTTTTGGTTTCGAGAGCAATGGGGGGCTTGATAAGTACTTCTTCAGGTCCCTCAAAGCCTACTGGCACTCCTGCGTCCATTCGAAATTGTTCTTCTTTTTTAGCAATGTAAAGAAGCGATGACACTTTTTCGACGATCGGGAAATGAACCTTCTCAAAGTTGTTAACCTTCTTATGAGTCTTTGGACTTTCTTCACGTTTGATAATTGATCCGGGATATCGTCTATGGCCTTGATTTTGTCGGGGTTTACCTCAATTCCCCTTTGTGAGACCAGAAACCTCAGGAACTTACCGGAGCTGACCCCGAACGTGCACTTTTCGGGATTAAGTTTTATGTTATGCTTCCTCAGGATATCTAATGTTTCTTGAAAATGCTTAAGGCGGTCACCTAAATTCAAAGAGTTAACGAGAATATCGTCTATATAAACTTCCACGGTTTTTCCTATTTGCTTTTTAAACATCTTATTTACGAGCCGTTGATAAGTGGCTCCGGCGTTTTTCAACCCGAAAGGCATTACATCGTAACAATAGGTACCGAAATTTGTTATAAATGAAGTCTTTTCCTGATCTTCCGGGTTCATCTTGATTTGGTTGTACCCAGAATATGCATCAAGGAAACTCATCAGTTCGTGCCCGGTTGTGGCATCAATCATTTGATTGATATTTGGCAGTCGAAATGAATCTTTCGGGCAAGCTTATTAAGATCTTTATAATCTACACACATACGAAATTTATCGTTCTTATTAGGAACTACTACTACATTTGGCTAGCCAGTCTGTATATCTTACCTCTCTGACCGAACCCATTTTAAGCAAGTCGCTTTACCTCTTCTTTGATGAATTTATTCTTGGCCTCGGCAATAGGGCGCTTCTTCTGTCGTACCGGTGGTATGTCAGGATCCAGACTTAGCTTGTGCATGGCTATTTCCGTCGGGATACCTGTCATATCCTCGTGCGACTATGCAAAACAATCATCATTAATTTTAAGGAATTCAATAAAACCAGACCTGAGCTCGGGGTGCAGTCTTGTTCCCAAGTGAAATTTTCTTTCTAAGAATTCTTCGAATAATGAAACTTGCTCTAGTTCCTCTGTTGTGGATTTCGTTGCGTCTGTTTCTTCCGGAACATGGAAATATCTCGGCACTTGATATTTTTTTGACGATTCTGCCTCTGGAGTAACCTTTTCTAACTCGGGAGTAGGCGTCGGTTCCTGTAATTGCTATGCCTTGCGCTCCTTCACTTTGCTATTGGAAACTGATATTGCATTCATCTCCCTTGCTACCGGTTGGTCACCTCTTACCTGCTTGATTCCTTCGGGCGTTGGAAACTTCAGCAGTTGGTGATACGTCGAAGGTATAACTTTCATCTCGTGTAACCACAGCCTTACTAAGATGATGTTGTATCCAATATCACAATCCACTACTTCGAAGAGAGTTGTTTTCATTACTCCTTCGTCATTTGTAGTAGCAAGATCTCCTACCGGGTCGTCACGCTCGCAAGGTTGAATCCAGCGAGGAGTTTTGTCGCCAGAATAATGCTTCCAGTGAGTTTAGCTTGTTCTAATACTCTCCATTGTATGATATTAGCCGAACTTCCTGGATCCACTAGAACACGCTTAATTTTAAAATCTAACACATTTAAAGAGATTACCAGTGCATAGTTGTGTGGTAACATCAATCTGTTTGCGTCTTCCTCTGTGAAAGTGATATCGTCCTTCTAGAGTCTTTTACTATGAGTTATCGATACTTTAGTCTTATTTGCCGCCAAAAATGTGACCTCGTTAATATTGTTCCCCCCAAAGATCATGTTAATCATTCGGTGTGGGATTTTCTCTCCTGCATTCGAGGATTCCGCATTGTCTCTGTTGTGACCGTAATTGTTCTTAGCTCGATCACTCAAGAATTATCAGAGATGACCATTCTTCAATAGCATTTCCACCTCCTCCCGAAGATGTCCGCAGTCACCTGTCCGGTGACTGTTCATCCTGTGGTATTCGCACCATAAATTGGGATCCTTCTGCTGGAATCGGACCTTATAGGTCTTAGGAATCGTGCTTCTTTAATGTTCCTCATGGCTAACACCAGTTCTACTATACTGACGTTGAAGTTATATTCTGATAACCTGGGGTAAGAAAGATCTCGAGACCCCGACGTTTGTTTATCTTAAAGTGATATATTGTTTCGACCACGATCAGTCCCTCCGTCAACGGTGAACTTGGTTGCTGCTCGAAAATTTTTGCCACGGCCTTCGGTACGCTCGTAGGGCAAAAACCGACCCCTCGTAGTCCGCCTATCCACGTCATAGTCATCCTTTGATTTTTCTCTGTTCTTTTCCCATATTTTGGCCGATGATGTAAAACTGATAGGTCATCTTCGATCCTTATCTTTGACTCGTACCGATTGTGAACATCTTCCTAGGTTGTTGCTAGAAACTCAAGCAGGCTCTCCTTCAGCTTTCGGGAAGCGTCTGAACTTCTCGGATTCAATCCTTTGGTGAATGCTTCAGCTGCCCATTCATCCGGGACTGCCGGGAGAAACATTCTTTCTTTCTGGAACCGGGTGACAAACTCTCGTAATAATTCTGATTCTCCTTGTGCGATTCTGAATATGTCGGCTTTCTGGGCTTGCACCTTTCTGGACCCGGCATGAGCTTTAATGAAAGAATCCACGAGCATTTCAAAAGAGTATATGGAATGCTCGGGAAGTAATGAATACCACGTTAAGGCTCCCCTCGTGAGAGTTTCACCAAATTTCTTTAGCAACACAGATTCAATTTTGTGAGGAGTTAGATCATTTTCTTTCACCGTCGTTGTGTAGGTGGTAATATGTTCCTGCGGGTCTGAAGTTCCATCATACTTTGGAATTTCAGGCATTTTGAAACGCTTCGGGATTAGTTCTTGTGCCGCACTTGGATTGTACGGTAATTGAACATACTTCTTCGAGTTCGGGCCTTTCAATACTGGTGGTGCGTCCGGGATTTGATCCATGCGGGAATTTACTTCCCTCATGAACCGTAAAAGCTCATCCTTGAATGAATCGTGCTCATCCTTGAATGAATCGTTCTCGTTGTTAAGACCTGATCTGCTCCCCCCAGCCCCATCGGAGCCAACTTCACCCCTAGGAGTGTTGTTATCGACTTTGTGCGTTGTTTGGTCTGCAGGAACAACGGACATAACCGGGTCGCGCATGTTTGCATTATTCGAAGCACCTAATAGCGCCTGTTTTAGTTCCGTCATAACTTGATCCTGTCACGTGAGATGGCCTAGAATGATTGCATGTTGCTCTTGCAAGATCCTTACAGCATCCGCTACTTGTTCCTCGTCAGCATTATTGGGGGTTGTTTCCCGAACCTGTTGAGGGTACCGTCGGTCATGCACCGGCGTGGCGTCATTCCCCTCATTGCGGGTATCACTGATCGAATCCTCGAAATGAGGCTGATCCCCTCGAATTTCAGGGTTGCATGTATCGTTAACAGTGTTGTCTGCCATTTTTACGATTTTTTTAAAGATAAAATAGTCAAAAAAATGTTAGTAAAAACGGAAAGGATCAATTTAATTGCACGCCCGTCAAAGCCCCATGGTGGGAGCCAAACTATTTACCCGTAAAACGGTACAGTTGAATTTATACATGGTTTCTAGACAAGTGAACTAATTTGATCCTGAAATAATATAATAATTGAAGAAACACACAATACTTAGCCTTATAATGTAGATGAAATGGTACAGATGATAATTTCGTGAACAAGGTTTTCGAACACAGCAATGATGATATCTAAAAACAAGAAAGTGAAATTGTACAAAGTTTTGTATAGAATATAGTATATGTTTTTGCCAGAAAATTCGTGTCGTTATAATGGTAACTGAGCTCACTATTTATAGTTATGCCTAGGGAAAAAGGTCTTAGGATCATACCCTCCTTTAATGCCAATTATGAGGGTCATTGATGAAGATGTAACGTTGAGTATAAATGTCAAATTCTCTTTAATGGACTGTCGCTCTTAATGCTGTAGAATATTCTTTATTAAATGCTACCGGGCGCAGAACATTTAATACACTTTTATGAACATTATCCGACAAGCGCAGTGCCTGCGTTCGGACCTCAACCATCCCATCTTGGATTCCACATGTCCTCCTTTTAAGTCAGCCACGTGTCATATCATATTTTACCCTATACAGTTATAGAGTTGTAGATTTAACCTCTAATTAAATGTTTTGTTTTCGAAGGATTGGAGGGAGCGGAGGACGAAAGGAAGGAGTGAGGAATATCAAGTGGCATATCGTAGAAAAAATATGTTTGGCTTTGATGCACTGCACCTTCTATTTTATTTAAAATTCCAGAATTACAAGTTAGTTTCCAGTCAGTTTTGGACTAACAGTATAGAAGGAAAAAAAGTCAAGTTCTACACTTTCCTGTGCACGCTTTTGGTGACTAAAGTAGGCATTTGCTCAGCAGCCTAGGACAAATTTTCAGGAATTATTTGGTGGATACTCACTTTTGACTTAAAGCGTCTGGCAAATGTATGGAACTAACCAATTTTAAGTTCCAGTCCCACTAATCTAAAGTTTGACGGAATTACTTAATTAACTACTGCAATAGCTTCCACTGGATATACAAGTTTCTAAGTAATGATTTTATAGTTGACTGCAATTTGATTTACATCTGAACCAACAAATATTCAGAATTTTGAACTATATATACATAGAGTATCTTGATAAATTACTTTAACAGCTTTGTAACAAAAAAAAAAAGATTTTGGAAAATTAAATTGGCCTTACCGATCAATCGAAGGGACTTAGATGGCTACAAATTCAACGTTCATGCAGAGTAGAGGACGAAAATTTAATGCCAGTATACTAAAACTTAGTCCAGAATTTGACAAACACATGCAATATTCTGCATGCAGATAATTTGGCCAACCTAAATCCTCATGGAAAACAAAAATTTAAGAAAATTAAAAAAAAAAATCTATATGAATACCCACGAGATTGGCTGGGCAACTTCGAAAAATGTATAGCGAGGTACAGCCTCCTGCTGCTATTTCTTCATCATCATAATTGAGCAGAGATTATGATTATACGTTTGACAATCAAAATAAGCTTAATTACTACTCCTATATGATAATAAAGAGCCACATCAAAATAAGCTTAATTACAATTGGCAAGATGAACGTTCAGCAATCAGCATATGCCGCCTTTTGTAATATTAACCATTATTATTTAGTGTGTTAAATAGGAATTCCAATTTCGTCAATATTGTTTGGCATTTGGTTTGGATGCAGCCGTTGTACAATGAATACTTTTCCGCCAGCAGGCAGTAGTCAAATACTTCAAATATTGAAGTTTAATTTAAGCTGGTTAGGCTAGTTCCTGGAAGGGTCTATATAGAATTAAAAAAACAAAATTGTGAAGCTGAATTCCCATAATTTCAAATATGTACAACAACGTCCCATTATATTCTTTTCTGGTAACTTTATCTTATTTTATATAGATCCATGAGCCTACCTTCAACTGGGAAAAAATTTCAACACAAGTTCAAAATGAAGTGTTGAACCGCCTACTCATATTTCCGAAAAAATTTAAAAGGGGAGTTAGAGTTCCTAAGAACCTGTTTTTTACTATACTGACTTTGCTCAGACATTTTGCATTGAATATATACAAATCTCAATTATTTTTAACTCATTTTCTTTAGGTAATTAATTCGGTGAGCTATGACTAGCATGCATTAAAATAACTATTGGTATATAGCACTTGTTACTCATATTAGGAATATTCAGTCGTTTAAAATTATATAAGCTAAGTGTTGCAAATAGATACATATATACTACGTATAAGGTAAATATTTATTTGCATTGGATTTTGACGCCAACATAATAAATACATAACATATGTCTCACGATGTTTATCACTAAATTATAGTTAATTAATATATATTCTCACGATAATTTATCACTTAACCATGATATATAAGTGTTTAAATTCGGTGCGATTAAGTTTTATCACAAGATACACATAGAGATATAAACGTATATAAATTATATTTGACATTTTAAGGATATATTTGGTAATTAAGTTGTGACAAGCGTTATTAATACAATAACTATGAATCAGGTGTTATAACTACTATAAGTTGGAATAGAATTTTCAAATCTCTTTAATATGGATTAGAGCTATTGGCACAAGAAGACGAAATGAAATATATTCATGACTTTCGGTTGCATAACTTATTCATATATAATGGTGTATGTATATCTCTTTTTTCTTTTTCTCTCCCTTTTTCTTGTTTTCCTTTATTCATACTAATTTAGTCAATATGGTGTCATTTTGATCAGAATATATCCTATTGGTGTGCATGCACTTTGACTGTTATGAGCCTATCATAGGTTGAAGTTCGTAATGAGAAGAAACCAAACCTCCCTATGTATTTATATCTATATTATCATAAAAGTGGGAAGCCCTTAACTAAAAAATTGAATTACCGAAATGCCCTTCTAAGTAATTTAAATACTTTATTTTTACCAAAAGTTTTAAATAAACACCAAATTTATTTGAAGGGATGTGATCCTTCACATTAGTAAAAGTGATGACTCTTCACAATCTTTAAATCTAAAGGCAAACGTTTTTGGTGGGCATTCAATTGAAATTATAAATAAGAAAATAACCTTAAGGCCAAAATTCTAGAAATGCAATTGAGATTAAAAAAAGAAAAAAGTTCATGGTTTTGGTTCACATCTATCTGTGATACGGGACCTTCTTAGCAGATAAGTTTCTATGGACTCTTTCAATCCTTTTATTTTCCTTGAATATTGGCTTATGATTTGTATGATTATTATTGGCTTGCTTAGTCGTATCAATTCTACTTTTTGATTCATGATTTTATCAACTAAAGTAATACTTACTATAATATAATGTGTCTGTCGATTAGCATTCATTCATGAAAATTAGTCAAAGCCAATAACTATTCACGTTGGCTAATCTACTTTGTTTTAAAAAGATACTGACAATTAACCTAGCATATTAAAGTTACAAAGTTGTTTAGTAACTTTATTGTTGTCACGAGTTTATATATACATGTGTACATATGTAAATATATAACTATGTATTTTTGGCGAGTCCAATTTTTAATGTATGTGTTACGAAAAATTATGTGTATCGTAGTTGTTTATGTGACATTATATATTATTATAAAAGTGGGAACTCCAAAACTAAAAAGTTGAATCTCAAAATATCCTTCTAATAAATATATGTAGAAATATCATTTAATTACTAAAATATTATACTAAAAATAATACTTAACGTGAAAGAAGGCAACCAATTAGACATGTCTATTTCAAAAGTTGTGATGCTCTAGTTGATAACTAACTTTTTGAAACTCAGTTTAAACTGTTGGTTGTTTTAAATTTTAAATGTCACACCTATTTAAATGCTTACTGTTCTGTTGCAGCAAATACATACAGATGAGTCATTTTTCCTAATCATCGGCCAATTCTTCTCATTAACCAACGTTCAGAAATATTGACATTCATTTTTCCTAGGTCTTGTTATCCAATAGTAAAAGAAAAAAATGATGAAAAATATTCATTATATTCGTAGGAGTGGTCTTATTTATTTCCATTGGGTTAAATTCTTGTAGTAAAAAATTTCAAAAAGTGCAACTTCGGCCTCTTTAGTAGCCATTATATTCTGGAGCATAAAATACTAATGACAACTTCCTAAAACCCCTTTGCCTAACACCGATTTCGTAATTCATCAAGTCTCTTACAATTATTCATTATTAAAAAAATGGTTGCACAATTTGGTTCTTTTAGATTCTTTTTCAATATTTATAGAACAATAATAGTAATTATTTTGATTAAAAAGTGTGTTGTTTGTTTTGCAAGTTATACCAACATGTCCGTGATAGAGTAATTGTAGGAGTAATCGACCAATTGAGAAGGAAAAAGAAAAAAATGATGAAAAATAAAGTGTTCAACACTGACATCACGTTGACGAAAGGGAGATTCATGAAAGAAAGCAAGTCCAGAATGTTGTAGATCCGCCGTTGATGCATCCCAATTTGAAGTTCATACATTTTTTGTTTCTCCATTTGTTTCTTATTTTGGCTTTTTCAGAATTAGCGCATGAATTATTAATATTATAAGATAATATATATTCATTCAGATGACTTATTATTTTGACACAATTCTGTATATGTATAACAGTGTGCACTCACAAGACCACTCAGTGAAACGGACTACGGCAGTATCAAAATTTGTCCAAACTTTGGGAATATCTCTGGTTCTTGGAACTCTTGTAACGACCCGATCGGTCATTTAAAGTTGGTTATTTTATTGAAAGAGACAACTCTTTAGGAGAGAAACGATAAATCTATGTTTATTTTATGATAATATCATTGAATAAAATAAGTACTATTTTATATAATTATTCAATGTGGTATTTATGATTGGTATTATGAACTAATAAATTAGTTTATTTTATGAAGGAATAATTTACTTTTTGTCCACCAAATGTACTGAATGTTAAAAAAATTAAACCTTAAAGGAAGAATGAGATTCAAAACGTTTATTTTGTCAAATTACATTGAAGAAGTGGGTGACAAGCTAAGAAAGAATGGAATAGTCAATAAGCACTATCGAGTCATATTTATTGCAAAAGATGTGCATATTCAAACTCAAATTATAAAAGACACATATTAAAACTCCTACAAAATTTGTAATTTGAAAACAATAGTTTTAAATTTGTGACACTTAATTATTTGTTAAAAAAAATATCAAAGGGATATTTTTGATATTGGTCGTTCTTTAATAAGTATTTTAGCACTTGAACAATTACTACATTTTAAGTTCATAAACTAAATTTCCGAGCAAATGACTTAAATTTTGGACTTTTCAAAAAGCTTATACAATAGTACATGGATGATTTGTAGAGGATATAACAACAATGTATACATGCAGAAATTATAACCGGTCAATATGCTACCAAGCATGTGTTTATTTCAAGAATTTATTATTTTTCTCTGTGAAAATGAAAGATATCCTTTAAATTTTATCAGAAAATATTTCCATCTACTTTTATGTTTTGCAACGACGATAAATAAAACATACGTCAAACAAATCCCAATATCGAACAGTCTCTACCACATCGCGTTTTCACATAGCCAATTTTACATTACTCTTAAGAGAGATCAATGTCGACAACAAGAATCATGATCGTGACATCACAACCAAAACAGATGATAGTAACATACACTAGGAATATATATTTATACCTCATAAAATTAAAATTTATAAAAAATAAGTCACCCACAATATCCAATTATCTTGACCTCGGTAAATAAGTGATTATACAATAATCTACATCGGTCATTCGCCCGACTTATATTTTATTTATTTATATATAATTATTTATTCAAAATTTTACTTTAATAATATTGATATTATTCTTAAAAAATTGTGTACTACATAACTCGGCATATATGTGCAACGCACATACCGAGAGACCAGTATAAACAAAAATATATATGGTACTAGAATAATCATAATCAGAGTAATAACAATTCAACTTTCCCTACGAAGAAACCAAGGTAATTAAGTCGTTTGCCTTTTTTGTTGTCCAGTGGGAAATCAATGTTCAATCTCCAAACTTCAAAGCATGGAGTGTTATTGATTCGGTTTGGATCGATTTTTTTCCTTAAAAAAAATCAAATCAAGTAAGTCGATTCTTTAAATATTGGAACCAATATCAAACTAATTAAGTCGATTTTTTATCAATTCGATTTTGGTCGGTTTTTCGATTTTTTTGATTATTTATCGGTTTTTAATTTGAGAGATAAACTACCAAGCACATATTCCCTAGTCTACATTTTCAATTAACACTATCAAACCAATTGCTCTTTGAGAAATCTATCATTTACCAAAATATATTGATGATAATTGAATCAAATAGTGATGAATAATTTAAGTACTCAATTAAAAATCGATTATATTTAACATGAAATAATTTTTTGTATTTAACAAAAGAAAACTACCAACCAAACTAGAATGTAAATCCAAAGAATTAGATTATTGTAATAGTAAAAAACTAGAGTAAAAATATAAATGACTAATATGTACCATAAAATTTTAGAAACTTTATATAAAAATATACATATATATAGGTGTAATAATACATTTAAATAGCTACTTCTATAGTTAGTTTGGTTCGGTTTTTTCGGTTATTTTTTGTGTGTGTGTGTGTGTGTGTGTGTGTGTGTGTGTGTGTATATAGTCGGTTTGGTTCGGGTTTTTTCGGTTAGTTTTTGATTAAAACCAAAACCAAACCAAATTTGATCGGTTTTTAAAATTCAAAACCAAAATCAAATCAAACCAAACCTAAAAAGTATCGATTTTTTTGATCAGTTTGGTTCGGTTTTTCGGATTTTTACGATCACCCCTGCATGCATTATGATCTTCGTTTGAAGAGATACCCACAGGTCACTCTATTCATTAATAATGTTAATTACCCTGTTAATCAGCTATGTAACTCTTCTCAGTTACAAATTTCACCAACACAAGGAAATAAACAAATGGACTGCTTAGATTAATATGACATATAATTGTAGGATTGCGTAGAGGTTTTCATAACACGCAACGGAAGACAATAACAATTCTATGCAGAATTTTTCGTGTTTAAAATTTATTTTGCATGTCAAAGATTGGATCTAAGACGTACATGGCGAAGAGAGTCTCGTTTTAAATTTCTTCGATAGTGCGAAGACTCTATGTGTATCCACACCGGGACTGATCCTTGCTATCAACTCTTTGATCAATGAAATCCTGTGAACAAATTGAATGAAAATATTGTGTTAAAATTTTTCTCAAAAATCTCAACTCAAAGGTAGAAGAACAAGAAATAATTTTCTTGTACTAGTATTTTCTATCTTGGCTTTGTATTGCACTATTACTTTCTCAAAGTAATTTTCTTCTCAAGAATAACTCTCCTGGTTTTTACATGACTTTACAATATGTATAAGATCTATATCTTCCTTATTCTTAATTAGGACTCACACATATATATACACATAATTTTCATTGGAAAATACAAATCACATGCTTTATGGTAAATATTTTAAAAACATGTAACTCATTTATGGAATTCAATTCTAAATTGAATTCTACAACTTAGTCATACTTTTAAAATAAAAACATGTAATTCATTTATGGAATTCAATTCTAAATTGAATTCTATAACTTAATCAACATTTTAAAATAAAAACATGTAACTTATATACATACATACATACATACATACATACATACATACATACATACATACATACATATATATATATATATATATATATATATATATATATATATATATATATATATATATATATATAAAATTTATTTTTTTATTTAAAATAGAAAACTTCAACTTGTCCACAATATTAATTATATCTTATGTGCTAGCAAAGAATATAATAATATTTTATTTGGACTAATAACTAAATTTATTTGACTAATTAAATTTTTTAATTTAATTATCAAATAATAAAGTAATTAATCATTTAGCAAAGATCAGAACACTCGTTAGTGTGCAACCCCATAGGTTCAATACTAAACCGGTAGTAAATTGCTCACATCAATATACTAATCAAGGGTGACATCTAGCAATACTCCTTAACGACCGGATAGCATGAAGTATAACTCTCAATAACTTGTAGAAGAATAATGTATTAATTCATTTTGTCCTTATAGCTATGGGTCACCCTAGGATATGGTTCAACTGTCAAATCCTAACAGGCGGCCGACTATGTGTCATGTCAAAAATAATCGACCATTGAATGACCTAAGAAACTTTTTTCTTCTTTCATTCAATTGCCCTGCCCAAGGTCTTAATTTGGTCAGTTATAATTTATGACAACATGGAGCTTCTTAAACTCATTACCAAGAGTTCACATATTCCATCTTGATCAATCACTAATTCTACAAGTATTTAATCGTACCCAATATCCTTTCAACTATCGACATAGGGCCATAGGTGTCTAGTATCAAAGCACAATAAATAACTTGTCAATTACTATGATGATATCATGTCAAAGGAAACTCTTACATCACATTCTTCAAGAGAATATCCCATTGACAGTTTATGGTAATTCTAACCATTAGAAATTATCTAATGAGTCGGTTCAATGATCATATCTCTATATGCATTATCTATTTGTGTTATTTAGTTAATGAGATCAACTAATATTTATCTCATAAAGATGATCACATAAATATTGATCTAACCGGATTGCTAATGTCCAAATTAATAATCATACGATCAAAAATAAAATTTAGGTTAAATTGTAAGAGACTTTACTCTCATTATCATGATTCCATCATGATGACAAGTCTCAAAATCTAATCAAGGACCTTATTAAATTAATCAGGCAATTAATAATAATTATGATAAATGAATATCAAATGCCATATATATTTTTATATCAAATAACATTCACAAAAATATGTTCAAATTATTAAATATGAGATTAGATCTAGGGCATATTTAATATATCCCTAATAATAATTTGTCACCTGCCTACTGAGTTTTTTAATTGTGGGAGAAGCCAGGATTAGTAAAATGGGAAGAAAATAAAAGACAAACCATCTAGCACCATCCGTTACATACTGACAGTTCGTAAATACTTAGAATTATTAATGTACATCACTTAATTTTAACTTTACAGTAAATATTAACGTTTGGTTACACAGAACAAAAGTTCAGATTTGATCAACGAATTGTTTAAGCAAGAATGTGATCCAAAATGAAAGGATCGATTGGTACCATGTGACATCTGGAGAAAATCTACCCCTGGTTTACCTTAAGAGTTCTTTAATTAATCACTTCTTATTTAATTAATTTTTCTATTTGGGTGACACAAGAAGTAACTTCGCACTTTCATGCATGTCGCCCAGGCCGGCTCTAATGTATATTCAAGTAAGGCTTTTGCTTTACGCCCCAAATTTTGGGGTTCTTTTTTTTAGAAATAATAGATTTATAAGTATTTTAAAAAATAATATTTAGTACTTTCGTATAAAAGTAGAGTTTTTCTATAATAATTATCTCAAAGAAAAAAAGTTTTCAAGATTATAATTGATAAAATCTTACATGCGATTAATAATGTCTCAGGATAAATTAAATTTGTTGGTTATATTATCAATTGAAAAAAGATTATTAGAGGAAATTGATAATAATTTTTTTTTTTAAAATTTAGGTATCACATTTATCTTTTGCTTTAGGCCACACATATGATTGAGCCGCCCCTAATGTCGCCGATCAATATTAAATATCTTATGATAATTATATCTTTAGGTATATTTTCACA
Source organism: Nicotiana tabacum (assembly GCF_000715075.1). NCBI lineage: Eukaryota > Viridiplantae > Streptophyta > Magnoliopsida > Solanales > Solanaceae > Nicotiana > Nicotiana tabacum. The sequence continues at coordinate 135,863,591 of NC_134096.1, read as the reverse complement.
AGAGTGCTTAAGGAAAAAGAACTACCAAATAGTGACCACGGAAAGCTTTTAAACTTTAAAGGGCTTAAGAACATAAAAAGAAAAAAGATTGTGCGAACGAATTTATTTCTTGTGTTCGTATCCTTATATGTGTCTACTCCCATTAATCCACTTCACCATTCAACTTGACTTACTAAACTGTAACAAACCCTTTTCTTCTTCCCTAAAAACAATATAAAAGACCCTTCTTTCTTCCTTCTCCACCCCCACCCCCAATTTTGACCCCAAACTGAACAAAACAGAAACAAATAAAACTAATCACCATTTATCACTAAAAAGAAATTTAAAAGGAGAAAGAAAAGATAAAAAACACTGAGGACATAGCTAAGGGGTTGAAGCACATAACAAATTATTTGGAGACCCCTATCACAAGACACAATATGAACTCCAACTTCGTTGGTCACAAATTATCAGAGATAGAGTTAGATCCGTAATTAGATTGATGAATTCGACCATTGAGATTTTAGCACTAAATTTATTGTATTTTTAAAATTATAACATTAATAAAAATTTATGGTTTTTTTCACACACATACACACACAATTATATATATATATATATTGAAAAAAATATTAAATTTGGATGAGCTTGTAAGCTAACAGTCAGAGGCGAAACTACATATCTTAAAGGGTGGTCGTAGAAAAATTACACTGCATATATAGGTAAAATATTATACTCCATCCGTTTCAATTTATGTGAATCTATTTCCTTTTTAGTCCATGCCAAAAAGAATGACCTCTTTCCTTATTTGAAAATAATTTACCTTTATGCAATGATTTATAGTCACATAAAATATATATGCCTCATTTTACACCACAAGTTCAAAAGTCTTCTCTCTTTTCTTAAACTATGTGCCTAGTCAAATGGGTTCACATAAATTGAAACGGAGGGAGTATTTTAAAAGGTATATAATATATATCGAACATTACTCTTTGTTGGAGAATTCTTTTTAGAAGAATTAACCTAAATAGTCACTCGTCCAATCATTTAAACTAAAAATAGTCGGTGAAAGTATAATTTATACATAATTTATGTATTATATATGTATAATTATATATAATTTATATATATAGTTAAAAAAATAAGAATATGAACTGTTATTGTGTAAAAATCTCTTTTTTACTTTTTTCCTAGCTTGAATACCCGAGACTAAATTCCTGATTTAGCCGCCGTTAACAGCCATATCCATCTTGATAGGAAATATGTGCCTTATTGGACGGAATTTACCCGAGACATATGCTTAGCGACTATAATAAATCGTCAATAGATTACTCTAGGATAAATTCAGACATCATTTTTTAAGAAGATAAACATTTAAAAAGAAACAGAAAAAACACGAAGTAGATGGGCGAACAGCACGCGGATTGCGTGGCCCCAAAGAATAGCGCGCTAACCGCTTTTCCTCTATAAATACATTTCCTCAACTTTCGCTTCTCCACACATACATACTATCACTGCTTAATACTTCTTTCCTTTTCCCTCATTCCTTATTTTCTCACGTCATCTCCTTCTTCGCCGGTGTTCCTACCGGGAAAATCAACAATGGACGTTCGCCGGCGACCTGTCAAACCCTTTTACCCTTCCAAAGATGACGTTTCCGCCGGCGAATCTCTCAAACCCCACAAACAAACCCAACAAGTTTCCTCTCCCAAAGCATCTGATGCCCTTCCACTCCCATTGTATCTCACCAATGGTTTATTTTTCACCATGTTTTTCTCTGTCATGTATTTCCTTCTCGTCAGGTGGCGTGAGAAGATCCGTAATTCGACGCCTCTCCATATGGTTACCCTTTCTGAATTGGTCGCTATGGTTTCATTGATCGCTTCCGTTATATATCTGTTGGGCTTTTTTGGCATCGGATTTGTTCAGTCTTTTGTCTCAAGGTCCAACAGTGATTCCTGGGATGTTGAAGATGAGAATACTGAGCAGTTTATTATTGAGGAAGATAGCCGCCGTGGACCATGTGCTGCAGCAACTACTCTCGGCTGCGCTGTACCCCCACCATCTGCTCGACAAATAGTCCCAATGGTTCCACAGCAACCTGCTAAGGTAGCTTTAGCCGTTGCGGAAAAGCCTGCACCCATAATTACACCAGCAGTGTCCGAGGATGACGAGGAGATTATACAATCTGTTGTTCAGGGTAAAACACCGTCTTATTCCTTGGAATCGAAGCTTGCTGATTGCAAAAGAGCTGCTTCTGTTCGTAGAGAGGCGTTGCAGAGGATTACAGGGAAGTCATTGGAAGGGCTACCGTTGGAGGGATTTGATTATGAGTCTATTCTTGGACAGTGCTGTGAGATGCCTGTAGGATACGTGCAGATACCCGTGGGAATTGCGGGGCCTTTGTTGCTTGATGGGAGAGAGTATTCGGTGCCAATGGCAACGACGGAAGGATGTTTAGTGGCTAGCACCAACAGGGGTTGCAAGGCAATCTTTGCTTCCGGTGGCGCCATTAGTGTGTTGCTCAGAGATGGGATGACAAGAGCTCCTGTGGTCAGGTTCGCCACCGCGAAAAGGGCTGCGGAGTTGAAGTTCTTCGTTGAGGATCCCTTGAATTTTGAGACTCTGTCACTTGTTTTCAACAAGTAAGTGTTCTTCTTCTTTATTTTATTTTTCGTCTTATGCTTATTATTTTCCAAGATGTAGGAGTATATATTGTGCTTACTTTCCTTCAACAACACGATAAATAACTAGTAGTTTTAATTTACTGAAATGTTGGAGCTCTTGTATAGTTGGTGTGAGTTAGCATGAAATAGTTCAAACAGAGCATTTAAGTTTTGCTTCTCTTTCTATATCTTGAGTCAATATTTTCTGTTACAATTTTTCTTAAGCTTTCCCCTTTTGGGATCTCTTAATGTTGATGTGTTTAGTGAGAACATGATCTGTTTCTTTCTTTTAATATAGTTTTTCCTTTATTTTCTAAAATCCATTTTCTCTTAATACATTCAATTCACCCACCTTAAAAAAATAAGAAAAAGGAAAAGGAAATATTGGTAATTTCTATAGTATTCTGACTGCTTGCCCATTTTATAGATGCTGAGATTATCTATAATGTGCATGTTATTCAATATTGTGATTCAAGTTTTATAATTTATGTTTTGAATGGTATATTTTGCAGATCAAGCAGATTTGCCAGATTACAGAGCATTCAATGTGCTATAGCTGGTAAGAATCTGTATATGAGATTTAGCTGTAGCACTGGTGATGCAATGGGAATGAACATGGTGTCCAAAGGTGTGCAAAACGTTCTGGATTACCTTCAAAATGAATATCCCGACATGGACGTCATCGGCATATCTGGTATTCCGTCGACCTTTTTTATTTTATTTATAATTCCGTACTACTTTTCCTATCTAAGCAAAACTTTCTAAGTGTATCTTCATGGCAGATTTCACATTAGTACTATTCAATGCATTGAAAGAAAACATTATTAGTACAATTTATTCTCTCTTTAGTCTGCATAAAGATCCAGTTATGATGCACGTCTTTTGGTTCTCCATCTTCATTATTGTTACTATCATTTTTTTTCCTAGTTGGTGTAGAGATGTTTATTTAATTGAAATTATTTGAAACATGACAGGGAACTTTTGCTCGGACAAGAAGCCTGCAGCAGTTAACTGGATTGAGGGGAGAGGAAAATCGGTAGTTTGCGAGGCAATTATCACGGAAGAGGTGGTGAAGAAAGTCTTGAAAACAGAGGTTGCTTCTCTGGTGGAGCTGAACGTGCTTAAGAACCTTACTGGTTCAGCCATGGCTGGTGCCCTTGGTGGCTTCAATGCCCATGCCAGTAACATCGTCTCCGCTGTATATCTAGCCACTGGTCAGGACCCTGCTCAAAATGTTGAGAGTTCTCACTGCATCACTATGATAGAGGCTGTAAATGATGGCAAAGACCTCCATATTTCAGTAACTATGCCTTCTATTGAGGTATATAATTGACATGTGTACTCTACTCTTTATTATACTTGCATTCTTTTCTCCCGCCTTCACTCATTATTCCACCTAGCCTGCTGCATGTGAGGACATTTAACAAAAATCATTAAATTACTGATTTTTATGCTAAAAATATGGATAAAAACAAGAAGTCAGTTTAAAATTATTAAAGAGACAGTGCTTTTAACGAAGTGCATGCAGGCTACAGCTTTGATTTCATCAGATCTCAAGTTTAATAGTAGTAGAATCTCCCCCAGAAGAAACAATGACAAGTAGCTGAACAATTAAATACTGAGATATACTAGTGTAGTGTCTGTAGAAGGTCAGGTGGTGCCAGAAATATTGATATGGTCTTCCGTCTTCAGTCATTTGGGTTCATTGACAGAGGCTGTCTTGTTAGAAATTCATGATCAAGTGGCATCTGTTGGAGACAAACTTGCACGTGTTCTTGTATACTGTATTAATAATAATGCATTTATCATTATGAATTCAGGTTGGCACAGTTGGTGGTGGAACTCAACTTGCATCACAATCAGCTTGCTTGAACTTATTAGGAGTGAAAGGTGCAAACAGGGAGGCAGCAGGGTCAAATGCAAGGCTCTTGGCCACAATAGTAGCAGGTTCTGTTCTTGCTGGTGAGTTATCTCTCATGTCTGCTATCTCAGCAGGGCAGCTGGTTAAGAGTCACATGAAATACAATAGATCTAGCAAAGATGTTACTAAGATTTCCTCTTAGTAAGGAAAAAGACAAATTTATTATCCCAACATCGTGTACATCACCATCCTTTATGGACCATCATTATTAAAGAAATGGATTACAATAAAAGTAGGAATAAAATTTTCCAATTAGGGAGAGCAATAAGTAAAGGGTAGACCAAAAAGTTGAAAAAGTGTAAGGCATTAGTCATGTGGAGAAAGATCAAGAAGAAAAAGACAAGCAAATCAAGGGTGGACGTGGATCTGTATGTAGTGTTGTATTCTTTCTATGAAGGCATGTGAGGAGGTAGGGTCGTATTTTTTTCTGAGTTCGTGTAAAAAAACCTGCAAATATTTGGTGAAGATCTACGAAAGGTGTTAGGTGGGATGGTGACCAGTGGGGTTAACTTGTAATTCAACATTTGGTTAATTTCATTCATGCGCCAAGGAAGATAACCCCTTTTTTTTAAATAATCTTTTCTGTTGTACTGTCTTTCGTTTGTTTGTTAATTGTGACTAGATTGTAATTTAGAGAGAAATGGCATCTCAAACTCTTTATGTTTGCTCAGAAAGTTTGCTTTTGTATATGAAATTATTTCCTTTTATTCTATCATCATTGTTGTTTGTTCATGCACCCATTCATTCAAATGTTTATTCCGAGAACATGGATATATGTGCCTACACACGTTTAAAGCCGATGCATCTCTCCTGTTCATGTGAAGATTGGTTGTATTTAGGTCCCCGAATCACTATTTAATTAACTTAAACTATTCTAGTCCACAATTATGGATCCAAATTAGCACAGGGTTTGCCAACTAAGGCTAACGACAAAAATCATTTATGCTTCACTGGTTTATATTCGCATTCCTTGTAACTTGTCCAAGTTGAAGGTTCAATTGTCAAAACAACGGGGAAAGAGAATCATTTTACCCTTGCAATGAACCAAACAATTTTCTGTTCTCGTAAACAATTACTCAATATGTTAAAGATTCAAAAGCTTAACACGAATCAAATGTCAATGCTCCTATAAGTTCTTCTCAAAGATGAAATCAATCTGAAATTTGATAACTTCACCCAATCCTCTGTCCTAAGTCTCCAAAGCTACAAGTTGATAAGCAGAATTAGAATTTATGTCAGTAGGTGTATACGGTCGAAATATATTTCGGCTTTCATACGATTGATCGAGTTCGAAACATAATCGATCGATATAAGATTTCGAGATGGATTTCGAAGATGGTACAAACAAGCTTCGGGTCCGAGAGGCCGATCAATGTCGAGCTCGATATTACAATCAAGCTCGAATCCAAATCGAACTATGATGCTAAGTAAAGTTGTCGAGCTTATGATTCAGAGATCGACCAACATTGACCCCGAATCAATTCAAGGGTCCGAGTCAGAATCGAGCTCAAGATAAGATCGAGAGCTCGAGTCAAGACCGAAAACTCGAGTTAATATCGGGCTTATAGATAGGAGCCGTTGCAATCCCACTAGAGGAGAGAATCTTGGCATGAATTGTGGAAAAACTGATTTATCATGGGTCTCCCACTACGTATTTTTAATTATATCTAAAGTAAGATCCCCCTCTACTATAAAGATGATGTTTATCATTTCTGTAGGGGACAAGTTTTTGCTAACATTGTAATTCAAGCACCATATTCTCCTATAGTGAAGAGTTGTTCTTTCAATCTTCTTAATTTGATTCCACTTGTTTAGTCCTAAAATTCATCTTCTTTACAACCTTGTCTATTTTGCATTCTTTGCAATCCATACTTGATATTTCTATTTATCCTTACGATTTGTATTAAGGTATACCACATATCCTTAGAACTACGTACAAATTCAACTCTATCCGTTTTTCGGGTAAACAGTTTGGTGCCCATAGTGGGGCTAAGGATAACAATAGTTATTTGATACAAATCTGCAAAAACACACCGTTATGTTTTGTGCTTGTTTCCGAAAATATCTTGGATTTCGGATTAGCAACGACTAACTACCAGTCAAATGGCCACACCAATCGACAACGAAGCCGGTCTTCAAGATGAGAATAATAACTTGACACCCAGTACCGAAAGACCACTTGTCAACACCGTTGGAGCTCGAATCGAAGCGCCGATAGATATCAATTCGCATGTGGCCATTGAGGCGAACCTATATTATGAACCCGAAAATAGCATTCACGGTGGAACTCGGTCTGCAGCTCGAGATACCCATAACGTCGAGGAAAACGGCGTCAGCTTGCGTATGATCTTCGAATGTTGCAAGCTCAACATGCAGCAATAGCTCAGTTGCAGAGCCAAACCCAACTACAAAGCAGGCCGGAGCCCAATCCACCTCGAGAAATCACACACAGAACGGAGCCAGTCATAGTGAAGTCAAATGAGCAAGAATCGGGGACTACTCCCGAAATTGCTAAATTGCTCGAGGAACTCACAAAGCGAGTCGAAGCCAACGATAAAAAAGTAGAAACATATAACTCCAGGGTCGATCAGATCCCGGGAGCTCCACCAGTGATAAAAGGGTTGGATTCAAAAAGAATCGTGCAAAAACCTTTTCCCTCGAGTGTAGCCCCAAAATCAATCCACAAAAAAATTTCGTATGCCCGAAATTCCCAAATATAACGGAACGACCGATCCCAACGAGCACATAACTTCTTACACATGTGCCATCAAGGGCAATGATTTAGAAAACGATGAAATCGAATCTGTGTTGTTAAAAAAATTCGGAGAGACCCTCTCGAAGGGAGCAATGATTTGGTATCACAACCTACCACCAAATTTCATCGACTCGTTCGCCATGTTAGCATATTCTTTTGTGAAAGCACATGTCGGCGCCATAAAAGTCGCAATAAGAAAATCAGATCTCTTCAAGGTAAGACAAAAGGATAACGAGATGCTGAGGGAGTTCGTATCTCGTTTTCAAATGGAACGAATGGATCTGTCACCAGTCACAGACGATTGGAATGTTCAGGCTTTCACTCAAGGTTTGAACGAACGAAGTTCGACGGCTTCACGATGGTTAAAGCATAACCTGATCGAATATCCAACCATCACGTGGGCCGACGTGCACAATCTGTACCAATCAAAAATTAGGGTCGCAAATGATCAATTGGGGTCTGAACTCGATGTTCGAAGGGATATTAATCGAAAACAAGGTCTGATCGGGGATCGATACCGACCGTACAACAAAAACGGCAGAGTCAGTGAATCGAGACATAACCCCGGGCAAAATAACAAAAGAAGTGATCGAGGTCAAGGGTCCCAGTGGCCGATGAACAGAAATAGGTTCGATAGGCCTGCCGGATCTAAGGAAACGCCTCGGTTATCGGAATATAACTTCAGCATTGATGCATCCGCCATCGTGTCGGCTATCGGACGCATCAAAGACACTAAATGGCCTCGACCCATGTAGACCGATCCTGCCAAGAGGAATCCCAATCAAATGTGTGAATATCATGGCACCTATGGCCACAAAACGAAAGATTGCAGGCAACTAAGAGAGGAAGTAGCCCGGTTATTCAACAAAGGGCACTTTCGAGAATTTTTAAGCGATAGGGCGAAGAACCATTTTAAAAACAGGGATTTCGGCAAGCAAAATGAACAAGAAGAACCACAGCACGTCATTCACATGATCATCGGCGATGCCGATACCCCTCAGGGACCGGTGCTTAAACGCACTAAGACATCGATTGTGAGAGAAAAGCGATCTCGAACTCAAGATTACACACCCATAGGAACTTTGTCCTTTAATGATGAAGATGCAGAAGGAGTCATACAACCTCATAACGATGCACTGGTAATATCCGTACTCATGAATAAAACTAAACTTAAGCGTGTGTTGATTGATCCAGGTAGCTCGGCCAACATCATCAGATTGAAGTTCGTAGAACAGCTCGGCCAGCAGGACCAAATCGTACCCGTAACCCTGGTTCTAAATGGATTCAATATGACATGTGAAACCACCAAAGGCGAGATAATTCTACCGATAAATGTGGCCGGAACCATCCAGGAAATGAAGTTCCACATGATCGAAGGTGACATGAGATACAACGCCCTTTTCGGAAGGCCATGGATCCACAACATGAGAGTTGTACCTTCGACCCTACACCAGGTCCTTAAATTCGCAACATCGAGAGGAGTCAAAACAGTGTACGGAGAACAACCTGCCGCAAGAGAAATGTTCGTCGTCGAGGAAGCGAAATCAATATTCTCACCGTCGCCAGTAAAGGGATCGGGCTCAGAAGGGGAACGAGATACCAAATAGCAATCACAGACATCGGCTTTGACCCAACCAGATAACCAGGAGATCGAAGAAGATGATGATCAGAGGATCCCTCGATCCTTCGTGATTCCCGATGATTCCGACGCTACCAAATCAATGATTGAGGAATTGGAGAAGTTACACTAATCGAGCACCGGCCCGAACGGAAGGTATACCTGGGAACGGGGTTGAGCCCCGAACTCAGGAAGAAACTTATTCGATTTCTTATCGATAACATTGATTGCTTTGCCTGGTCCCATTTAGATATATCAGGGATCCCACCGGACATAACGACGCATCGACTAAGCTTGGACCCTTGGTTCAGACCGGTGAAGCAAATGAGAAGACCCCAGTCCGATGTAAAGCACGCATTCATAAAGGACGAAGTAACCAAACTTCTCAAGATAGGGTTCATTCGGGAGGTGGAATATCCCGAATGGTTAGCCAATATAGTTGTAGTGCCTAAAAAGGGAACAAACTTAGAATATGTGTGGATTATAAGGATTTGAACAAAGAATGCCCCAAAGATTCCTTTCCGCTGCCCAACATCGACCGCATGATCGATGCCACGGCCGGCCACGAGATCCTCACTTTTCTCGATGCCTATTCCGGGTATAATCAAATCCAGATGAACCCGGAAGACCAGGAAAAGACTTCATTTGTCACCAAATATGGAACATATTGTTATAATGTGATGCCCTTCGGGCTAAAAAATGCAGGAGCTACTTACTAATGCCTAGTAAATAAAATGTTCGAAGAGCAAATAGGTAAATCAATGGAAGTTTATATTAATGACATGCTAGTTAAGTCCCTGCGCGCAGAGGACCATTTGACCAATTTGCAGGAAACGTTCGAGATCTTGAGGAAATACAACATGAAGCTCAACCCCGAAAAATATGCTTTTGGGGTCGGTTCGGGAAAATTCCTCGGCTTCATGGTGTCAAATCGGGGAATCGAGATTAACCCCGATAAAATCAAGGGCATCGAAGACATCACCATCGTGGATAGCGTAAAAGTTGTACATAGGCTAACAGGACGGATTGCAACTTTAGGCCAATTCATTTCGAGATCGCCAGACCGAAGTCACAAATTTTTCTCTCTACTAAAAAAGAAGAACGATTTCGTTTGGACCCCGGAATGCCAACAGGCATTAGAGGAACTAAAACGATATCTATCGAGCCCACCACTACTTCATACTCCAAAAACAGACGAAAAACTTTGCTTGTACTTGGCAGTATCAAAAATCGTAGTAAGCGGTGTCCTAGTTCGAGAAGAGCAAGGTACGCAATTTCCCGTTTATTATATAAGTCGGACCTTAGGAGAAGCAGAAACTAGATATCCGCACATAGAAAAATTGGCACTTGCACTGATAAGCACCTCTAGAAAGTTAAGACTGTGCTTTCAATGTCACCCATATGCATATTAACCGCTTACCCGCTTCGTAACATTTTGCACAAGCCCGAATTATCAGGCCGATTGGCCAAATAGGCCGTCGAACTCAGTGGGTACGATATCGAATATCCACCTCGTATGGCCATCAAGTCTCAAATTTTAGCAGACTTCGTGGCCGATTTCATGCCAACCCTCGTACCCGAAGTCGAAAAAGAACTCTTGTTGAAATCGGGTACGTCATTAGGGGTATGGACCCTTTTTACGGATGGGCTTCGAACGTGAAAGGGTCCGGGCTAGGCATAGTTTTAAAGTCACCCACGGGTAACACTATTAGGCAATCTATCAAAACTACCAGGTTGACTAACAACGAGGCCGAGAATGAGGCCATGATTGCAGGTCTCGAGCTAGCTAAAAGCTTGGGAGCATAAGTCATTGTAGCCAAGTGTGACTCTTTGCTGGTGGTAAATCAAGTAAACAAAACCTTCGAAGTTCGAGAAGATAGAATGCAAGGTATTTGGACACACTACATGTCACTCTGCACTATTTCAAACAATGGACTTTACAACATGTTCCACAAGAGCAAAACAGTGAGGCTGATGCATTTGCGAGTTTGGGATCATCGGTCGAGGAAGGTGAGTTGAGCTCGGGGACTGTCGTTCAACTCTCGAGATCCGTGATCGAAGAAGGTCATGTCGAGATAAATTCTACGAGCTTAACCTGGGATTGGAGAAATAAGTATATTGAATACTTAAAGAACGGAAAGCTCCCATCGGACCTTAAATATTCAAGGGCCCTACGAACCAAAGTTGTTCGATTCACGTTAGCTTCAGATGGAACGCTATACCGAAGGACATTCGATGGACCATTGGCAGTATGCTTAGGTCCAGGAGATACCGATTACATCTTACGTGAGGTGCATGAGGGCACTTGTGGGAATCACTCCGGTGTCGATTTATTAGTCCGAAAAATAATCAGGGCAGGGTATTATTGGATCGATATGGGCAAAGATGCAAAGGAGTTTGTTCGAAAATGTGACGAATGTCAAAGGTTTGCACCAATGATCCATCAACCCGGAGAGCAACTTCACTCAGTCCTATCCCCATGGCCATTCATGAAATGGGGAATGGATATCGTCGGCCCTCTGCCATCGACCCCAGGTAAAGCTAAATTCATTTTATTTATGACTGACTATTTCTCTAAATGGGTTGAAGCACAGGCATTCGAGAAAGTAAGAAAGAAAGAGGTTATAGACTTTATCTGGGATCATATCGTATGTCGATTGGGAATACCCGCCGAAATAGTATGTGATAACGGGAAACAATTTGTCGGCAGCAAAGTGACGAAATTCTTCAAAGACCACAAAATAAGAAGGATATTATCAATACCGTATCACCCCAGTGGGAACGGACAGGCTGAATCAACGAACAAAACTATCATTCAAAACCTAAAGAAGAGGTTGAACGACGCTAAAGGAAAATGGAGAGAAATCCTACCTGAAGTCCTTTGGGCATATCGAACAACATCAAAATCTAGTACGGGGGCAACCCCGTTCTTCTTAGTATATGGCTCCAAAGCCTTGATACCAGTCGAAGTCGGCGAACCTAGTGCCAGATTTCGATATACAACAAAAGAATCAAATAACGAGGCTATGAACACTAGCCTCGAATTATCGGACGAAAAACGAGATGCTGCTCTCGTCCAATTGGCCGCCCAAAAGCAACGAATTGAAAGATACTATGATCGAAGAACCAAGCTTCGCTATTTTAAGCCCGGGGACTGAGTGCTAAGGAAAGTCACCCTCAATACCCTAAATCCAAACGAAGGAAAACTAGGACCGAACTGGGAAGGACCATATTAGGTTTTCGAAAACGTCGGAAAGGGATCACACAAGCTCGGCATTATAAACGGCAAACAACTATCAAGCAATTGGAATGTGTCGCATCTAAAACGATACTACTGCTAAGGTACGACCCTCCCATATTCGTTTACATTTCAAAACTAACCCTTGCAGAAGTCCGATCAGGAACTAAGATGGATCCTTCAATACGAAGCCTTAGGTTTGAAATCACGCGTTGCACTCTTTTTTCCTTAGACCGGTTTTATCCCAAATGGATTTTTTGTCAAGGTTTTTAATGAGGCAACCAATGATCGTGTTGTACCTGGAAACAATACGACAGTATCCGAGGCTTCTTTACAATGGACCTTGAATATTGGGGGGTATTAGCCCTCAAATATATCAAGTTCTGATGCAAGAAAGTTATTTCGCAACAACGAGGTTCCAATAGGAAAAGTTGTAAGGGCCAAATGGTCAAAACGAACCATGCTCATGTAGTTGGCCCGAGCCCTGACGCAAAACATGAACGCATGTATAATGACTTGCAAAGAAAGTTCTCCTCTTTACCGATATCTTATATCCAAGAAAAATTCCTCTATTTTGAGATTTATTATACAAACAGAATTAAGATAAATCTCCGAGTCCGAGTAAGCATTCACTCGACCACTAAGCCTACGGGCTACTTTTATTTCAGGTTCGAGCAAGCACTCACTCGACCATTACGCTTACGGGCTACATTACTTCGAGTTCGAATCATTCACTCGACTACTAAGCCTACGGGCTACTTTTATTTCGAGTTCGAACAAGCACTCACTCGACCATTACGCCTACGGGCTACATTATTTCAAGTTCGAATCATTCACTCGACTACTAATCCTACTGGCTACTTTTATTTCGAGTTCGAGCAAGCACTCACTCGACCATTACGCCTACGGGCTATATTATTTCAAGTTCGAATCATTCACTCGACTACTAAGCCTACGGGCTACTTTTATTTTGAGTTCGAGCAAGCACTCACTCGACCATTGTACCTACGGGCTACATTACTTCGAGTTCGAATCATTCACTCGACTACTAAGCCTACGGGCTACTTTTATTTCGAGTTCGAGCAAGCACTCACTCGACCATTACACCCACGGGCTACATTACTTCGAGTTCAAAACATTCACTCGACCACTAAGCCTACGGGCTACTTTTACTTCGAGTTCGAAACATTCACTCGACCACTAAGCCTACGGGCTACTTTTATTTCGAGTTCGAGCAAGCCGAGCTCGAATCATTCACTCGACTACTAAGCCTACGGGCTACTTTTATTTCGAGTTCGAGCAAGCACTCACTCGACCATTATGCCTACGGGCTACATTATTTCTAGTTCAAATCATTCACTCGACCACTAAGCCTACGGGCTAGTTTTATTTCGAGTTCGAGCAAGCACTTACTCGGCCATTACGCCTACGGGCTACATTATTTCAAGTTCGAATCATTCACTCGACTACTAAGCCTACGGGCTACTTTTATTTCGAGTTCGAGCAAGCACTCACTTGACCATTGCGCCTGCGGGCTACATTACTTCGAGTTCGAATCATTCACTCGACTACTAAGCCTATGTGCTACTTTTATTTCGAGTTCAAGCAAGCACTCACTCGACCATTACACCCACGGGCTACATCACTTCGAGTTTGAAACATTCACTCGACCACTAAGCTTACGGGCTACTTTTACTTCGAGTTCGAAACATTCACTCGACCACTAAGCCTACGGGCTACTTTTATTTCAAGTTCGAGCAAGCACGGGCTCGAATCATTCACTCGACTACTAAGCCTACGGGCTATTTTTATTTCAAGTTCGAGCAAGCACTCACTCGACCATTATACCTACGGGGTATATTTCTTCGAGCTCGAATCACTGACTCAACTAATAAGCCTAAGGGATACATCACTTCAAGTTTAGTAAGCCTATGTTCAGACAATCACTCAACTCGACCACTAAGAATACGAGCTACCTTATTTCAAGTTTGAGTAAGCGCTCGCTCGGTTATAGAGGCTACGAAGTCCAAATTTGATTAAATTGTTTAAATCCTTATGAAAATATTCATAAGGCGTGAGTAAAGTCTTCACAAGACAGGAAACAAAACAGAAGCAACTCGGCAAAAAAGGGGATATTTTTATATACAAAATTGTTTACATGATTAATTACAACGTAAAAATTAAGGACTAAGCATCCTTGTCATCCCTAGGAGCGGTCTCTTCTCTATCGGGCTCCCACCCATTCTCGGATCTGCTCTTACTCACATCGGCATCATCATTGTCATCATCATCGTCATCGAAAACCAAGGCTTCAGCATCGACTTCGAGTTCTTTGGCCCTTTTTATCTCTTCAGCAAGGTCGAAACCTCAAGCATGGATCTCCTCGAGGGTCTCCCTCCGAGATCGGCACTTAGCAAGTTCAGCGACCCAATGTACTCGAGTATCGGCGGTTTCGGCTGCCTCTCTTGCTTGGACCTGGGCAGCTTTAGCATCGGCCCGATAGACGGCCACGAGTGCATCCACATCGGTATTTGCCTTTTCGGCGTCAGATTCGGCCTTGGCAAGTACAGAGGCCAACCGAGCCTCGAGCTCCTCTATTCTTCTTGCTTGGACCGAACTTTTCTCCTTCATTTTTTTAAGCTGGTTTTCGGCCAATGACAATTAGGCTCGAGCAGTTTCTTTCTCTGCAGCAAAGCAGTCCATTCCTTCTTTCCACTTCAAAGACTCTCCTCTTATCACATCGACTTCTTCACGGAGTTTTCCGATCATATCGATTTTCTGCTGCAGCTGTGAGACCGAAAGATTAGCCATCGTTCCAGTATCAAGCCCATAAGCTTTTAAAAGCATTATTACCTGCTCAGATAGATCGATCTGTTCTTGGTGAGCCCTGGCCAACTCAGCTTGGAGGTCTTTTATTTCCTCTCCCCTTTGGCCCAAAAGGATCTTTAAGGAGTTCCTCTCCTCCGTAACCCATTGAAGCTCGGCCTCGTATCGACGCAGCTCGGTTCGGGACCGAGAACATGATTCTCGATGAACTGTCGCGGCCTGCAAAGAAAGAAGAAACAAAGTCGAAAAGAAAAGCAAACTTTAAGGTAACGCTATATGATTTAAGGCCTACCTGATTCAAAGCCTCTTGCACTCCATGAAAGAGATCTGATGCATCACTTGTACCGGCAGTGTCTTCGACGCTGATGAACAGGTCACGAAAAGGATCCTCTCCATCATGAGGCCTATCTAATTCGAGGGCCCCCAAAGCTTGGGCTTCCCGAATTGCCCCTGCGGAAAAAGCAGGGAAGGTGGGCGAGCCTTCGATTGTTACTACCCCAAATGAGTCATCTGGGGCATTCTCTTCGGTTTGAAAAGATTCGGGAAGAGCCCCTTCAGACATCTCCCCCATCCGTCGGCTTCGATGGGAAACATCTTCGATCTCCAGCAACTCGAGGGGAGGACTTTGCCCGAATCTCTCTCCGATATATCCTCAGTTCGAGGCGGATCCTTATGAACCACCATCGATCCAGCTGCCTGTGGAACGTCGTTGGTCTTCTTTTTTCGGGCCGCCAGAGCAGACCCATCATTCTCTCCTTCTTTTTCTTCATCCCTCAGACGCAGAACTGATTCTACGATCAAAGGAATGTCATTTTTGTTCGGCTTACAAGCCGTCCTCTTCTTCGATTTTTGATCTTCGAGGATAGGGGCTCTTTTCCTCTAATTATCTTTCATCGGATTTAGGACAGAGGCCGAAGCCTCTTCCTCGACAGACGAGGGCCTCAAAACCGCATCCTTGCCCACACCTGCATACGAAAATATTTACTGAAGTATGTGAAAAGCATCTTATTCGAATTATCAAAAGATACGAAAGAAGTGCTCACCGTGATTTTTGGCCTCCCATCGGCCCTTTGACAAGTCGCGCCATGAGCGTTCGGCATATGAGGAGGTCAAAACCATATCACGTACTCAGTTCTTGAGATCGGGCACCGCTCCGGGCATCCAGGGAACTGCTGCATCACAAAAGGGGAATATTGGTGAGAAAATAAATGAAAGAACAACATAATAGGAGATAACAGCAGAATTACACTTACGCTTCATGTTCCACTCCTCGGGAAAAGGTATCTTTTCGGTTGGGATCAGGTCCGAAGTCCTCACTCGAATGAACCGGCCTATCCAGCCTTGATCATTATCCTTGTCTATACTCGAGAACAAAGCCTTGGTAGCTCGACGTTGGAGTTTTATTAACCCTCCTCGAAAAAGGCGGGGACGGTATAATCGGACAAGATGATCGAGGGTGAAAGGCATCCCCTCGATTTTACTCACAAAATATCGGATAAAAATAACGATCCGCCAAAAGGAAGGATGTATCTGGCCTAGGGTTATTAAGTATTTACGACAAAAATCTACGATAACAGGGTCGAGGGGACCTAACGTGAAAGGATAAGTATACACGCTTAAAAATCCTCTCACGTGAGTAGTAATACCCTCTTCAAGAGACGACACTACCACCTCTTTGTTCTCCCAGTTACAATCTTTTTTCATCCGCTCGATGTGCTCCCGGGTTATCGAACAAATATATCTCGATACGGGCTCACATCGGCAAGGAACCGACGAACCTTTATCAAGTTTGAAATCGGAGGTAAGAACGTACGCCGCCGGAACGCACTCCTCAGGACGGGGATCCACCAGTGTTTTATCGGCGGCGGATTGGGAAGAAGAAGTTTTTTCTTTTTGGGGGACGGTTTTGGATGTCTTCACCATTTTGGATTTAAAGAAGGTGACAAAGACTTGGTAATTTGGAAGAAGAATTTTGCAAAGACGAATCACAGATTTGCGAATAAACTCAGAGAATACGAAAAAGAAATTGGAAAATTTAGAAGAATGAAGATATAAAAGTGATAAATGATAAAAGGAAGGGTTATTTATAGGTTTAAGCAATGGCGGTTCAGTATCAGCGGTGGTCGACCACCGTCTGACATGCATTAAATACCTTGAAAGACTAAATCGATGGGACAGCTATCACGTGCGTCATTGTCGAGCCTAATGTAAACGTCAGCTTACAATCCGATCGAGCCGTTGAAAAATCATGTCGTTTCTCACCACATTCTTCCTGAGAAACGAGGGGATTATCTGTATACGGTCGAAATAGATTTCGGCCTTCGTACGATTGATCGAGTTCGAAACAGAATCGATCGATGTAAGACTTCGAGATGGGTTCCGAAGTTGGTACAAACAAGCTTCGAGTCCGAGAGGTCGATCAATATCGAGCTCGATATTACAATCAAGCTCGAATCCAAATCGAAGTATGATGCTAAGTAAAGTTGTCGAGCTTATGATCCAGAGACCGACCAACATTGACCCTGAATCAATTCAAGGGTCCGAGTCAGAATCGAGCTCAAGCCAAGATCGAGAGCTCGAGTCAAGACCGAAAACTCGAGTCAATATCGGGCTTATAGACAGGAGCCGTTGCAATCCTACTAGAGGAGAGAATCTTAGCAGGAATTGTGGAAAAGCTGATTTATCATGGGTCTCCCACTACATATTTTTAATTATATCTAAAGTAAGATCCCCCTCTACTATAAAGGGGATGGTTATTATTTCTGTAGGGGGCAAGTTTTTACTAACATTGTAATTCAAGCACCATATTCTCCTATAGTGAAGAGTTGTTCTTTCAAACTTCTTAATTTGATTTCACTTGTTTAGTCCTAAAATTTTACAACCTTGTTTATTTTGCATTCTTTGCAATTCATACTTGATATTTTTATTTATTCTTACGATTTGTATTAAGGTATACCACATATCCTTAGAACTATGTACAAATTCAACTCTATTCGTTTTTCGGGTAAACAGTATGTATGAAATTATTATTGCACACACTGCTCATTTGTGAACTTAATATGAATATATACTGTTCTAAAATTGTTTAATTACTCTGTGGAGAGTTAGAGCAGAAGGCACAAACGCCGCCTTAAGTAGTTAAGTGTCCATTTTTAGTGGACGAAATATGGGAAACGTCATGTTGCAGGGTTTAGTTTGCAAATGGTACTACGTACTAGTCACAGCAGTGAAGGATTCGTAAGAGCTATGAGATGAAAAAGTGAGGTGCATTGACACCAATTCCATATCTATCCCTAAGCCATTTTAAACAAGCTATACGGCAAAACGGCAGTGGATACTTCTCAAACTTGCTGGGGTTAGGTCCAAAGGTTTTTGTAAAGTAGAAGTCAATACGAATTTGGAGTTCTGGACTTGTCGAATTTACGTGGCTATCAATGGGCCAAATATACAACCAATTTAAGTTGGTGCGAATTTGGAGGGGTCCGACGTGGATGCACCTGTTACCTTGCTTACAATCTCATGTCAGCGCAAGGCAACAAATGACCATAATAATTGTCGGACTAAAAATGAAACACACCCTACGCAGACTACGCGTAAATATAAAATAAAATATTATTTAAAGTGAAAAGTTGATCTTAAAAAAGTTTTAAAAAGTAGTATTCTCTATGTCTCAATTCATGTAATAACCCGTTGGTCTTTAGAAATACAATTTCAAATTCATTAATAATGATATATTCCTGTATAACTAATAGTATAACTTACACTACCACTTTCAAAAATCAATATTCATGTGTATGTATAAAGTTTGAACTTTTATATGGTATTTTCCTTTACCGTAGTAAATTTTCAATCAAAACTATATTATTTTATTCCTCGATTGTTAATAAAATACACAAGTCAAATGTATCAACTCAAACATTGCCTTTCAAAAAGAAGCAAAAGGGTGATCGGTTATGTTAGTTTATGGGTTTGCACATCTTAATCTGAACCATATAGCAACTCGAATGGATGGTTCAAGCACGAAGGAGGCTCGAGCTAGAAAAAAATCGAAGCATCCATCAATCAAACTTAATTTGAGCAACATTTTTAATGCAAATCAGTCGAGGAATAATGCACGAACAACTCTATATTGCCAGAAGTAATGAGCATATGTAAATGCAACTAAATCCAAAACTATTGTACCTAATGTAGAATTTTTCGTCACTAATAACATAGATTCAAGAACAAGCTTTCAACGTCCTATTAGATTCGAAAATATGTTCATGAAATTAATACAAATTCAATACTAAACTATCGTGCACTCAAATTGACATTACAACATGAAGAATTAAGTAATACATTGTTTAATTTTTGAGATATTATAGAAATCATAATTCTCTGAAAAGAAATATTATAATTTGTTATAAAATCTCTGATTTATAATCCCAATCTATTCTAAAGAGTAATGTTTATCGAAATAGATCTTCACCAACACAGCCGAACTACTTGTTGTAATGAACCATCATTCCAAGTCTAATTACAAGATTCTTCACCAACATCGCCGAACTAGTTTGTTGTTAAAAAGATTAATGAACATCAATCCAAGTCTAATTGCAAGATCAAAAGCCACTCTGGAAATGGCTCTCTACGTCTTTGACATAATTGTGCTTAAAAAACAAAATGCAATATGAAGTGGCAACAATATAAAATTACAATAAAGCTGATGATAACTATTGCATCTCTCAAATTAATCCAACAGTTTAGTACAACGAACGAACCATGGCTTGAGAAATCGCTTCATAAAAATAATATGCTTTTCAATCATAAATATTTGCGAGGAAACAAATTCTTAATACAAAGATTTCAATGCAATCCTGACCTTTTGCAACACAATTTCAAAGACACTTCAATGGAACAATACCAAGCAATCAATCACTCTTTCCCTCTTGGGCACCAATTTCTTGCAAGTAATGTTCGGCATCTAAAGCTGACATGCACCCTACAAGCATGCCCCAAAACAAGAACAAAAGAACATTAGGCCATGTGTTATTTCGAGAGAAACATGCTTAGTCCAGACACAATTGTTGACAAAATCATAAAGTAAAACACAAGCGATTAAAATAAACATATTGATGCAATTATCACAAGCTTCCCCTAAGGCATCACCATTTCAGATTAGAGGTGGCAAAATGGGTAAAAGAAAACAGTTATCCACCCATATTATCCATTAAAAAATGGGTTGGATAATGAACTTTTTAAAAATGGGTTGAATATGGATAAGAACTATATTATCCACTTAGAAAATGGTTAACCAAATGGATAACCAATGGATAACTAATGTGTTTCTTTTACATTTGTAAAGCCTCAAATTGGGGGTTCCTCGAGTTTGGGAGACTAGGAATTCCCCCATAAGTGATCATATTCAAAAAGCCATGGATAATATGGATATCCATATTATCGACCGGATAACCCGTTTTTTATCCGTCTCAAATATGGGTCGAGTCGGATAATTTATCCGTTTTTTGAATTACCCGCTTTCGACCCGCGAATATCCAACCCGACCAGCACGTTTGCCACCCCTATTTCAAATGAACATTGTGTACAACTTTTACATGAGGCGTAAATTACCTACCATTTTTTTCACATTAATATAACTCAGAGATCTAGGGTCTCGTATGGGTAGAGATTCCAATAATAGAATTCGTGAACGTCTCGAGTATCAAAATGTTAAGGTGTTAATATCAGTATCCAACCAAGTTTAGCACATAGAGATATTCTTGATTAAAGTTGCAACAAATGTTTAGAAAAGAATAGGCAAGAGGCATCATACAAAATTTCTAAGCACCAAGTGCAACAGTACCAGCATTACATAGAGCACCCAACAGAAATCAAATTGTTTCACAAAGGTACTCTTTATGTATGCGGAAGCTACTACCCGCACCCAACAGATATCATATTTCTTTCACAAGGTCATTCCTTTTAAAATGTTTCTTTCTCAGTTTAATTTATCAGGAAAAATGTTTCCTTCTCAAGGATGCTCCAAATATAAAAATGAATCAACATTAGCTACCTACTATTGCACAAGCATAATGTAAAAAGCAAACCTAGTTCAATAACATGTTCTGAACATAGTAGGATCCCTTGGACACATTTCAGTAAATTACGGAAACCAGCAGAAGTACAGAGCTTAATAAAAAAAAGCTCCAGCAAACACGTGCTAGAACATATACCATAACTTTTATCCATTTGACAATTATATATCTTCCAAGGAAATCAGGATACCTCACAACAGTACTAGAAACAATAATGAATGAGTTGCTACAATTTTTTCTTTAAACAAAAAATCCCTTTTATGCAAACACTATGATCTAACCCAGCATTGACATAGCCACAAACTAGCACTAAACCTTACAATTGCATAATCTTAAACCACGTCAAAAATCAATATTGAAAAGAATCGCATGCACAATTTCTCAAAGCTTGAGTATTTAATTTTTTTTCATTGAGTTTCTTTTTTTTAATTTATTTATCAGAGACTAAATAGTCAACAACTGGTTTCAATTCAGCGAACTGGTTTAACTACTTGGTATTTGATTCGAAATCGTTCTGTCAGAGATAAATCTGTAGGAGCTAAATCCTGCCTTAGAATGGTAAAACAGTTGGCAAAAGACCCATACTTTTGGAATAAAATATCGTGATTCTTTCATCACCAAAAAGGCCCGTTATTATGAAAATGGATTAACCAAAGCTCAGATTCCAGTTGATGCTTTCTTTAATATGAAGAAGGCATCAGAAGATCATAGAATCGTGATTTCTATGATTATAGTGAAACATGAGGTTACTAATTCTCTTACTGAGTTCAAAAACATTTTTACAATCCCTAAAAGATGATCTATGCTGAACCTTTCTTTCTAAAAAAGATGGTTTATCCAAAGCATTCGGACAAGATGCCATCATGACCAGCCAGATGTTTTAAAGGATTATCTTCCTGGCATTGGTTTCGTATCGAGGCAGATATCGCTAGAGTTTTAAAAAAAGCAACTTTAAGCAATGAGAAATCTGAAGTTCTGTAAATCATGGCAAGGTCTAAATGATAATCAGGTGAGTTTTTCCAACACAAAAATACTTCTCCAAATACTAATTAAATCAATTATCAAGTAATTTGTTTTATGCTAGTGGATGCTATTGAACCAAAGAAAAATCTGAGATTGGAACAAAATACAAAAACTGCATTTTAAACCCTTTTTCTTGTCCATCGCAAGGGCAGCCCCACCACCCCAGCTATGGGGTAGAGGTCCTTACACTAGAGACTTCTCCAAGAACATTTCAAGCAAATTTGCAATCAGTGTTATCAAGGGCGAAAAGAGCATAAAAGCTCCAAGGTCTTTTGGGGCTTTAAGCGCAAAGCGCAAATAAAGCGTGAGCTTTAATGAAGAAAGACGTAAATGGAGAAAAACTACAAATATGCATGTGTAATCCAAGACTAATATCTATAAGCATGAATACCAAATATATGGTCAAAGAAATTGAAAAAAATTTACATTAAGTGAGCGCTCAACATGTTTTGAGCCTCGCTTCAGGGCTTAAGTGCGCTTTAAGTGCGCCTTTGATAACACTGTTTGCAATGCATAGACTAATGTTCAAGTGTTACTTTAGGCAGCACGGTGCCTTGCCACCCCCTAAGGCGATCTCCGTATGTATTATTGGTTTCTTCATATCATATATCCGTTCTATTCTTACTGCTAATATCGAGAAGTTCCTCTTACAATAACCAAATCAAATTGACACGACACAAATGGGGCTGTTCTTCATTCCTTTTCTTCTAAATCTTACATTTCGGAGCTCAAGAGGAGCCATTGTGAATGATAAAAATTATAAAACTAGAGTAAACCACAATAAAAGACTGCCATTATGTCACTTGACGAATTGGTTTTCTTCAGCAAATATCCAGACAAGATAGCTACAAAGAGTGTATTCTCTACTTCATTGATAAAACCAAAAGTTTGCTATACTAATGAAACATGTCTCTACTAACGTTTTAGACCAAATATCAACAAAAGAAATATGTACAAGCATTCAACAACATCTAAGGGCATTAGCCAGTTAATTGATATTCAAATTCTACAAATGTTAGAAATCACAATCAAGAATAAAAAAGTAGTCATACTGAGATAAGCAAAGCAATAACTAAAGCAAGTTTGAACAACTAACCTGAGCCAGCAGCTGTAATAGCTTGCCTATACTTCTTATCCTGCACATCACCAGCAGCAAAAACACCCCTAACACTGGTCAACGTTGTCCCCGGCTTAGTCACAACATACCCATCAGAATCCAACTCTAACTGCCCATCCAAAAACTTAGTAGCTGGTTCATGCCCAATGGCGAAAAACAAGCCCGAAACCTTCAAATCCGAAACATCCCCAGTAACAACATTTTTCACCTTCAATCCATCCAATAGCTTCTCCCCATAAGCCTCCACTACACCTGAGTTCCAAATCACCTCTATTTTTGGGTTACTCAATGCCCTGCTTTGCATTATCTTCGATGCCCTAAATTCATCCCTCCTATGAATAATATACACTTTAGAACCATATTTAGTCAAAAAATTAGCTTCTTCCATAGCTGAATCCCCACCACCAATCACCGCCAACGGCTTATTCCTAAAAATCGGAGCCGCGCCGTCACAAACGGCGCAAGCCGAAATTCCCCTATTCCAAAACCCGTCATTGCCGGAGCCGGGAAATTCAAGCCTCTTAGCTACAGCACCGGTAGCAATAATAACGGCGTCAGCAAACACAGTCCTATCAGAAGAAACAATCTTAAAAGGACTTTTAGAAAAGTCAACTTTAGTTACAGTTTCAGTATGAATTTGTGTCCCGAAACGAACGGACTGCGCACGGCACCGTTCCATAAGCTCACCACCGCCAATACCTTCGGGGAAACCGGGAAAGTTCTCGACATCGGTGGTGGTCGTAAGCTGACCTCCGGGAGCTATGTCGTTAGCCATCCATCCTTCGAAGAGGATCGGCTTTAGCTCGGCACGTGCGGCGTAAATGGCGGCTGTGTGAGCTGCGGGGCCGCTGCCGATGATACATAGGCGGGTTTTTAGGGTTTTGGGAAGGTCGTCCATGGAGGAGATTTTGGGAGAATTAGCGGAGGTGGTGGCGGTGAGGGCAGCGACGGGAATTAGGTTACGAGCTTTTTTGAGGGTATTTAAGAGTTTTGGCCAACAGTTCCCCCTCATATTTTTGCTTTGAAATGAATGGGTTTTAGTTTGACTTTGCAACTGTTTAAATATGAATATTGAATGAGAAATGTGTACTCTATGATATTGGAAATATAGTTTTGGAAGCAAAACCAGATTTGGAATCCAATTACATGCTTAGCTTAGTTCAACATCTTATTCCTTCATTTCTATTGTTTTTAAAGTTCTTATTTGGAGGTAAATTGAAGCCCAAGTTATTCCTTATCACCTTGTTTATATTATATTTGTGAATTTGAATTCTTTTGTATTAGTTTTCTGAGATTAGTTTCTAGAGAAGTTCTCAAACAAAAAATTTGAATCTCGGACATGAAATCAAAGGAAAATCACATAAAGCAATCCTCGAACACTTGATTCGAGAAGTTAAATAAGGACATAGTTTAGCTTGACTATAAAGGTGTGTTTCTAATTAATATATGTTTCATAATAAAAAAAGTTAAATTATAGTAAATATTTATAATATTATAGTCAACACCTCACCGATGAGATATCGATGAGACTCCACGATTGAAGACTTACATGAAGGCACTTTTAATACAAATTGTATGTTTTAATACAAATTGTAAGTGAAAAATCAGAATTGCGTTGTTTCAAATTATAAGAAATATTTTGTTCTAATTTTTAATAATGAAAGAATAAGTCAATTATCAAAATATCTTAGGAGATTACTAAAGCTTCAATAAGTCGGCCAAACGTGCTAGGAAATAAATAGAAAGAGATTTAGCTATCTTAATGTGAAATATAGGAATAATGAATCTTCTAATAAATTGGATAAGGACAATCCAAAGAATCACATCCAAATATACTATACTCAGGCTTTGCCTTGGTCCTTAAACTGTCCGATTCAATAAAAAACAAGAATGTCACAATGCCGAAGCAGCCTATTTACAAAGTCAAAAGTTCACATTTTACTTTTTGTTTTCTTCTTTTTCCATCGAAGAATAAGTATAGCCACTTTATTTATGTTCATATTAAACCTTCTAACAGAACTTTTTTTTTATTATTTTGGTTACTTTTCAATATTCTTCAGCTTAAAATTGTGATCGGTCAGTTGGACTCAACCCATTACCGTCCGACTTTAAATATAGAGCAATTTTCAATTGTTACCGGCTTATATAATTTGTATTTAAATGCACAACGAATATAGTATGTGTCAACTGTATTAGTTCGATCAATCGTATTTGTATACGGTCGAAATAGATTTCGGCCTTCGTACGATTGATCGAGGTCGAAACATAATGGATCAAAGAAAGACTTCGTAATATCGAGATGGGTTCCGAAGGTGGTACTAACAAAGCTTCAGATTTCGGGTATAGATTAAACACCGAGTTCGAAGTCATTATCGAGCTCGGGTCTGAATCGAACTATGATGAGATGATTTCGAACTTAAGGGGCAGAGGCCAACAGGGATCGAGTCCGAATTATCACCTGATCCCGAGTCCATATCGAGTTCCAGAAGCAATACCGACCACCACCGAGGCCGATCGAGCTTGAGCTCACAGACAAGAGCCGTTACAAACACACTAAGGGAGAGAATCTCGGCGAAAATTAGGGAAAAGTTGATTTATCATGGGTTCTCCACTATGTATTTTTAATTATGTCTAAAGTATGATCCTCCACTATAAAGAGGATGGCTACATTTCTGTAAAGGACAGTTTTTTGGCTTAGATTATAATTCAAGCACCATATTCTCCTATTTCGAAGAGTTATTCTTTTAAACTTCATAAATTGATTCAACTTGCTTAGTCCTAAAAATCATCTTCTTTACAACCTTGTTTACTTTGATTTCTTTGTAATCCATATTTGATATTTCTATTTATCCTTACGATTCGTATTAATTTATATCACATATCCTTAGAACTACATACAAATTCAACTCCATCAGTTTTTCGGGTAAACAGTTTGGCGCTCATCGTAGGGCTAAGGATAAGAGTGGTTATTTGATACGAATCTGCAAAAATACACCGTTTTGCGCTTGTTTCCGAAAGTATCTAGAATTTCAGATTAGCAACGACTAACTACCAATCAAATGGCCTTACCTATCGACAACGAAGCTTGTCTTCAAGATGAGAACAACAACTTGACACCCAATACCGAAAGACTACTTGTCAACGCCATTGGAGCTCGGATCGGAGTGCCGATAGATATCAATTCGCATGTGGCCATTGAGGCGAACATACATTCTGAACCTGAAAATAGCATTCATGGTGGCACTCAGTCTGCAGCTCGAAACACCCATAACATTGAGAAAAACGGTGTCAGCTTGCGTATGATTTTTGAAATGTTACAAGCCCAACAGGTAGCGATAGCTCAGTTGCAGAGCCAAACCCAGCTACCAAGCAGGCCGGAGCCCAGTCCACCCCGATAAATTGTCCACAGAACGGAGCCAGCCATAGTGAGGTCAAATGAGCAAGAATCGGGGACTACTCCCGAAATCGCTAAAATACTCGAGGAGCTCACAAAGCGAGTCGAAGCCAACGATAAAAAAGTAAAAACATATAATTTCAGGGTCGATCAGATCCCAGGGGCTCCACCAATGATAAAAGGGTTGGATTCCAAAAGAATCTTGCAAAATCCTTTCCCCTCGAGCGCAGCCCCAAAACCAATCCCCAAAAAATTTCGTATGCCCAAAATTCTCAAATATAACGGAACGACCGATCCCAACGAACACGTCACCTCTTACACGTGCGCCATCAAGGGTAATGATTTCTAGGACAATGGAATCGAATCTGTGTTGTTGAAAAAGTTTGGCGAGACCCTCTCGAAGGGAGCAATGATTTGGTATCATAACCTATCACCGAATTCGATCGATTCATTTGCCATGTTAGCAGATTCTTTCGTAAAGGCACACGCCGGGGCCATAAAGGTCGCAACAAGAAAATCAGACCTTTTCAAGGTAAGACAAAAGGATAATGAGATGCTAAGGAGTTCGTATCTCGTTTTCAAATGAAACGAATGGATCTGCCACCAGTCACAGACGATTGGGTTGTTTAGGCTTTCACTCAAGGTTTAAACGAACGAAGTTCGACAGCATCACGACGACTGAAGCATAACCTGATCGAGTACCCAGCTATCACTTGGGCCGACATGCACAATCGGTACCAGTCAAAAATTAGAGTCGAAGATGATCAGTTGGGGGCTGAACCCGCTGCTCGAAGGGATATCAATTGAGAATAAGGTCCGATCAGGGATCGATATCGACCGTATAACGGAAACCACAGAATTAATAAATCGAGATGTAACCCCGGACAAATCAACAAAAGAAGTGATCGAGGTCAAGGGTCTCGGGGACCGATGAACAGAAGTGGGTTCGACAGGCCTACCAGATCTAAGGAAGCGCCTCGGTTACCGGAGTATAACTTCAGCATTGATGCATCCGCCATCATATCGGCTATTGGACGCATCAAAGACACTAAATGGCCTCAATCCATACAGACCGATCATGCCCAGAGAAATCCCAATCAAATGTGCAAATATCATGGCACCCATGGCCAAAGAACGGAAGATTGCAGGCAACTAAGAGAGGAGGTAGCCTGGTTATTCAATAAAGGTCACCTTCGAGAATTTTTAAGCGACAAGGCGAAGAACCATTTCAAAAACAGGGATTTCGGCAAGCGAAACGAATAAGAAGAACCACAACATGTTATTCACACGATCATCGGCACTGTCGATACCCCTCAAGGGTCGGTACTTAAACGCACGAAAAGCAATCTCGAACTTAAGATTACGCACCCATAGGAACTTTGTCCTTCAATGATGAAGATGCAGAAGGAGTCATACAACCTCAAAACGATGCACTGGTAATATCCGTACTTATGAATAAAAAATGGCTGGGACTATCCAGAAAATGAAGTTCCACGTAATCGAAGGCGACATGAGGTACAACTCCCTTTTTGGAAGGCCATGGATCCACAACATGAGAGTTGTACCTTCGACCCTACACCAGGTTCTTAAATTCCCAATATCGAGGGGGGTCATAACAGTGTACGAAGAGCAACCAGCCGCAAGAAAAATATTTGCCGTTGAGGAAGCGAATCAGATATTCTCGCTTTTGCCAATAAAGGGATCGACCTCAAAGGGATAACAACATGCCAAATAGCAATCACAGACACCAACTTTAACCCAACCAGAAAATCAGAAGATCGATGAAGATGATGATCATAGGATTCCTCGATCCTTCGTACTTCCCGATGATTCCGACGCTACCCAATCAACGATCGAAGAATTGGAGCAAGTCATATTAATCGAGCATTTTCCGGAACAAAAAGTATACCTGGGAACGTGATTAACCCCCGAACTCAAGAACAAACTTATTCAATTTCTTATCGATAACATGGATTGTTTTGCTTGGTCCCATTTAGATATAACAGGAATCCCACCGGATATAACTACACATCGGCTAAGCTTGGACCCTAGGTTCAGACCGGTGAAGCAAAAGAGAAGACCCCAGTCCGAGGTAAAGCACACATTCATAAAGGACAAGGTAACCAAACTTCTCAAGATAGGGTCCATTCGGGAGGTGAAATATCCCGAATGGTTAGCCAATGTAGTTGTACTACCTAAAAAGGGGAACAAACTTAGAATGTGTGTAGATTATAAAGATTTGAACAAAGCATGCCCCAAAGATTCCTTTCTGCTGCCCAACATCGATCGCATGATCGATGCCATGGCCGGCCACGAGATCCTTTCTTTTCTCGATGCCTATTCCGAGTATAATCAAATCCAAATGAACCCTAAAGACCAGGAAAAGACTTCATTTGTCACCAAATATGGAACATATTGTTATAATGTGATGCCCTTCAGGCTAAAAAAATATAGGAGCTACTTATCAACTTTTAGTAAATAAAATGTTCGAGGAGCAATTAGGTAAATCAATGAAAGTTTATATTGATGATATGTTTGTTAAGTCCCTGCGCGCAGAGGACCATTTAACCCATTTGCAGGAAACATTCGATAATTTAAGGAAATACAACATGAAGCTCAACCCTGAAAGTGTGCTTTCAGGGTCGGTTCAGGCAAGTTCCTCGGCTTCATGGTGTCAAATCGGGGGATCGAGATTAACCCCGATAAAATCAAGACCATCGAACACATCGCCATCATGGACAGCGTAAAAGCCGTACAGAGGCTAACGGGACAGATTGTAGCCTTAGGCCGATTCATTTCAAGGTCGTCAGATCGAAGTCACCAATTTTTCTCTCTGCTAAAAAAGAAGAACGATTTCGCTTGGACCCTGGAATGCCAACATGCATTATAGGAATTAAAACAATATCTATCGAGCGCGTCACTACTTTATACTCCAAAAACAGACGAAAAACTTTGCTTGTACTTAGCAGTATCGGAAATCGTGGTAAGCGGTGTCCTAGTTAGAGAAGAGCAAGGTACGCATTTTCCTGTTTATTATATAAATCGAACCTTAGGAGAAGTAGAAACTAGATATCCGCACCTAGAAAAATTGGCACTTGCACAGATAAGCGCCTCTAGAAAGTTAAGACCGCACTTTCAATGTCACCACATATGCGTATTAACCACTTACCCGCTTCATAATATTTTTCACAAGCCCGAACTATCAGGCCGATTGGCCAAATAGGATGTCGAACTCAGCGGGTACGACATCGAGTATCAACCCCGTATAGCATCAAGTCTCAAAATTTAGCAGATTTCGTGGCTGATTTCACTCCGACCCTCGTACCCGAAGTTGAAAAATAACTCTTATTGAAGTCGAGTACGTCAACGGGGGTATGGACCCTTTTTACGGACGGGGCTTCGAACGTGAAGGGGTCCGGGCTAGGCATCGTTTTAAAGCCACCTACGGGTAACACTATTAAGAAATCTATCAAAACTCTTAGGTTGAATAACAACGAGGCCGAGTATGAGGCCATGATTGCAGGTCTCGAGCTAGCTAAAAGCTTAGGACCAGAAGTTATTAAAGCCAAGTGTGACTCTTTGCTGGTGGTAAATTAAGTAAAAAAAACCTTCGAAGTTCGAGAAGATAGAATGCAAAGGTATTTGGACAAACTGCAGGTCACTTTGTACCATTTCAAAGAATGGACTTTACAGCATGTTCCACGAGAGCAGAACAGTGAGGCTGCTGCACTTGCAAATTTGGGATCATCGGTCGAGGAAGGCGAAATAAGCTCGGGGACTGTCGTTCAACTCTCGAGATCCATGATCGAAGAAGGTCATGCCCAGATAAATTCTACGAGCCTGACCTAGGATTGAAGGAATAAGTATATTGAATACTTAAAGAATGGAAAGCTCCCATCGGACCCTAAAAATTTGAGGGCCCTATAAACCAAAAGTGCTCGATTCACATTAACTGCAGATGGAGCGCTATACCGAAGGACATTCGATAGACCATTGGTAGTATTCTTAGGCCCAGGAGACACTGATTACATCCTACGTGAGGTGCATGAGGGAACTTGTGGAAATCACTCCGGTGTCGATTCATTAGTCCGAAAAATAATCAGGGCAGTGTATTATTGGATCGATATGGGCAAGATGCAAAGGAGTTTGTTCGAAAATATGAAAAATGTCAAAGGTTTGCGCCAATGATCCATCAACCCGGAGAGCAACTTCACTCGGTCCTATCCCCATGGCCATTCATGAAATGGGAAATGGATATCGCCGGCCCTATGCCATCGGCCCCAAGTAAAGCTAAGTTTATTTTATTTATGACTGACTATTTCTCTAAATGGGTTGAAACACAGGCGTTCATGAAAGTAAGAGAGAAAGAGGTTATAGACTTTATCTAGGATCATATCGTATATCGATTCGGGATACCCACCGAAATAGTGTGTGACAATGGGAAACAGTTTGTCGGTAGTAAAGTGACGAAATTCTTCGAAGTCCACTAAATAAAAAGGATATTATCAACACCTTATCACCCCCGTGGGAATGGTCAGGCCGAATCAACGAACAAAACTATCATTCAAAACCTAAATAAGGGGTTGAACGACGCTAAAGGAAAATAGAGAGAAATCCTACCCGAAGTCCTTTGGGCATATCGAACAACATCAAAATCTAGTACGGGCAACCCCGTTCTCCTTAGTATATGGCTCTGAAGCCTTGATTCTAGTCGAAGTAGGGGAACCCAGTGCCAGGTTTCGATATACAACAGAAGAATCAAATAACGAGGCTATGAACACTAGCCTCGAATTATCGGATGAAAAACGAGAAGCTGCTCTCGTCCAATTGGCCGCCTAAAAGCAGTGAATCGAAAGATACTATAATCATAGAACCAAGCTTCGCCATTTTAAACTCAGGGACTTAGTGCTAAGAAAATTCACCCTTAGTACCCGAAATCCAAATGAAGGAAAACTAGGACCAAACTGGAAAGGACCGTATCATGTTCTCGAAAACGTCAGAAAAGGATCATACAAGCTAGGTGTTATAAACGGCAAATAACTATCAAGCAATTGGAATGTGTAGCACCTAAAACGATACTACTGCTAAGGTAAGACCCTCCCATATTCGTTTATATTTCGAAACTAACCCCTGCAGGAGTTCGATCAGGAGCTAGGATAAATCCTTCAATACAAAGCCCTAGGTCTCGAAGCACGCGTTGCACTCTTTTTCCCTTAGACCGATTTTATCCCAAATAGATTTTTCGGCAAGGTTTTTAAGGAGGCAACTAATGATCGTGCTAAATTTAGAAACAATTCGCCAGTATCTGAGGCCTATTTGCAATCGACCTCGAATACGGGGGGTACTGGGGGGGAATTAGCCCTCAAATATATCAAGTTCTGATGCAAGAAAGTTATTTCGTAGCAAAAAGGTTCCAATAGGAAAAGTTGTAAGAGCCAAATGATCAAAACGAACCATGCTCATGTATTTGGCCCGAGCCCTAACGCAAACCATGAACACGTGTATAAAGACTTGCAAAGAATGTTCTCTTCTTTACCAATATCTTATATCCAAGATAAAATCCTCTATTTTCGTGATTTATTATGCAAACAGGATTGAGATAAATCTCTGAGTCCGAGCAAGCACTCACTCGATTATTAAGCCTACGGGCTATATCATTTCGAGTTCGAAAACATTCACTCGACTATTACGCCTACGGGCTACATCACTTTGAGTTCGAAAACATTTACTAGACTATTACCCCTACGGGCTATATTACTTCGAGTTCGAATCATTCACTCGACCATTAAGCCCACAGGCTACATTTCTTCGAGTTCAAAAAAATTCACTCGACCATTACGTCTATGGGCTACATTAGTTCGAGTTCGACTCATTCACTCGACCATTACGCCTACGGGCTACATTACTTCGAGTTCGAAACATTCACTCGACTAATAAGCCTACAGGCTACATTACTTCGAGTTCGAAAATATTCACTCGACTATTATGCCTACGGGCTACATTACTTTGAGTTTGAAAACATTCACTCGACTATTACGCCTACGGGCTACATCACTTCGAGTTCAAAAACATTCACTCGACCATTATGCCTATGGGCTATATTACTTCGAGTTCGACTCATTCACTCGACCATTATGCCTACAGGCTACATTACTTCAAGTTCGAAACATTCACTCGACTAATAAGCCGACGGGCTACATTACTTCGAGTTCATAAACATTTACTCGACTATTATGCCTACGATCTACATTACTTCGAGTTCAAAAACATTCACTCGACTATTACGCCTACGGGCTACATCACTTCAAGTTCGAAACTTTCACTCGACTACTTAGCCTACGGGCTATTTTTATTTCGAGTTCAAGCAAGCACTCACTTTATCATCATGACTACGAGCTATATTAGTTCTAGTTCTAATCACTCACTCAACTAATAAGCCTAAGGGCTACATCACTTTAAATTCAAACAATCACTCAACTTGACTACTAAGCCTATGAGCTACCTTATTTCAAGTTTGAGTAAGTGCTCACTCGGTTATAAAGGCTACGAAGTTCAAATTCGATCGAATTGCCTAAATCCCTGTGAAAACATTCATAAGGCATGAATAAAATCTTCAAAAGGCGAGAAACAAAATAGAAGTAAGTCGGCAAAAAAAAAGATATTTGTTATATGTAAGATTGTTTACACGATTGATTACAACATAGAAACTAAGAACTGAGTTTCTTGATTATCTCCGGGAGCGGTCTCTTCTCCATCGGGCTTCCCCCCATTCTCGAACCTGCTCTTACTCCCATCATTATCATCATTATCATCATCGTCATCATCGGAAGCCAAGGCTTCAGCATCTGGTTCAAGTTCTTTAGCCCTTTTTATCTCTTCAATGAGATCGAAACCTCGAGCATGGATATCCTCGAGGGTCTCCCTCGGAGATCGACACTTAGCAAGTTCAGCAACCCAATGTGCTCGAGTATCCGCGGCCTCGGCTGCCTTTCTTGCTTGGACCTGGGCAGCTTCAGCGTCGGTCCGATATATGGTCACGAGTGCATCCGCATCGGCCTTTGCCTTTTTGGCGTTGGATTCGGCCTTGGCAAGTTCAGAGGCCAACCGAGCCTCGAGCTCCTCTATTCTTCTTGCTTGAATCGAGATTTTCTCCTTCATACTTTGAAGTTAGTTTTCGGCCGATGATAATTGAGCTCGAGCAGATTCTTTCTCTGTAGCAAAGCGGTCAATACCTTCTTTCCACTTTAAAGACTCCGCTTTTATCTCATCGACCTCCTCACGGATTTTCTCGATCATCTCAATTTTCTACTGCAGCTGTGAGATCAAACAATTAGCCATCATTCTGGTATCGAGCCCATAGGCTTTTAAAAGTATCATTACCTGCTCGAACAGATCGGTCTGATCTTGGACCACTATCGATCCAGCTGCATGTGGAACGTCGATGGTCTTCTTTGTTCGGGCCGCCAGCGCAGACCCATCATTTTCTTCTTCTTCTTCTTCATTTCTCAGACGCATAACTGATTTTATGGTCAAAGGAATGGTATTTTTGTTCGGCTTACGAGTCGTCCTCTTCTTCGATTTTTGATCTTCGGGAACGAGGCTCTTTTCCTCTTATTATCTTTCACCGGCTTTAGGACAGAGGCTAAAGCCTCTTCATCGATGAACGAGGGCCTCAAAACCGCATATTTGCCCCCACCTACATGCGAGAAATTGTATTAAAGTGTATGAAAAGCATCTTGTTCGAACTACCAAAAAATACGAGAAAGGGGCTTACCATGATTTTTGGCCTCCCATCGGCCCTTTGACAAGTCACGCCATGAGCGCTCGGCGTATGAGGAGGTCAGAACTAGATCATGTACCTAGTTCTTGAGATCGGACACTACGTCGGGCATCCAGGGAACCGCTGCATCACAAAAGGGGGAATATAGGTGAGAAAGGGAATGAAAGGACAAAATAGTAGGAGATAACAACAGAATTACACTACACTTCATGTTCCACTCCTCGGAAAAAGGCATCTTTTCGGTCGGAATCAGGTCCGAAGTCCTTACTCGAACGAACCTGCCCATCCAGCCTCGATCCCTATCCTCGTCTATGCGCGAGAACAAAGCCTTGATAGCTCGATGTTGAAGTTTTATTAACTCTCCTCGAAAAGGCGAAGAAGATACAATCGGATGAGATGATCGAGGGTGAAAGGCATCCCCTCGATTTTGTTCACAAAATATCGGATCAAAATAATGATTGGCCAAAAAAAAAGGATGGATATGGCCTAAGGTTATTAGGTATTTATGACAAAAATCTATGATAACGGGGTCGAGGGGACCTAACGTGAACCGATGAACCTTTATCGAGTTTGAAACCGCCGAGATTGAAGAAGTAAAAGTGATGAATGGTAGATGGAAAGGCTATTTATAGAGTGAAACAATGACGGTTCAATATCAGCGGTGGCCGACCACCATTTGACATGCATTAAATTCCTTGACAAACTAAATCAACGGTACAACTATCACGTGCGTCATGATCGGGCCCAATGTGAACGTCAACTTATAATCCAATCGAGCCATTGAGAAATCATATCGTTTCTCACCACGTCCTTCCCGAGAAACGAGGGGACTATTTATATACGGTCAAAATAGATTTCGGCCTTCGTACGATTGATCGGGGTCGAAACATAATGGATTAAAGAAATACTTCGTAATATCGAGATGGGTTCCAAAGGTGGTACTAACAAAGCTTCAGATTTCGGGTATAGATCAAACGCCGAGTTCGAAGTCATTATCGAGCTCGGGTCCAAATCCAACTTTGATGAGATGATTTCAAGCTTAAGGGGCAGAGGCCAACAGGGATCGAGTCCGAATTATCACCTGATCCCGAGTCCATATCGAGTTCCAGAAGCAATACCGACCAGCACCGAGGCTGATCGAGCTCGAGCTCACAGACAAGAGCCATTGCAAACACACTAAGGGAGAGAAATCTCGGCGGAAATTAGGAAAAAACTGATTTATCATGGGTTCTCCACCATGTATTTTTAATTATGTCTAAAGTAGGATCCTCCACTATAAAGAGGATTGCTACATTTCTGTAGAGGGCAGTTTTTTGGCTTACATCGTAATTCAAGCACCATATTCTCCTTTATCGAAGAGTTATTCTTTTAAGTTTCATAAATTGATTCGGCTTGCTTAGTCCTAAAAATTATCTTCTTTACAACCTTGTTTACTTTGCATTCTTAGCAATCCATATTCGATATTTCTATTTATCCTTACGATTTATATTAATTTATATCATATATCCTTAGAACTACATACAATTCAACTTTATCCAATTTTCGGGTAAACAGTATTCACATCAACTGTATACAGGGGTTCGCGCAACGAATGCAACCAAAGAGAAATAGAGAAAAATAAAATGCTTTGTTGAGAGTCAAACTCAAGACCTCTGTTAACCAAACGGATACAAAACCAACTAAGCTACGAGAGATCTCACATTTTAGTTCAAAACAATTAATCTCTTGTTTCATAGATTTGTTATAAAATTCAAATATAGCTATGAATGGTACATTTGTTGAAGGTATAGCTACGAATGATAAATCTAGTAACTGTGTTTGATGAGTCGTGCAGTTTTACCTTAAATATATCACTCACTCAGCCAATCTTACCTAATGCAAATTACATAGTCTATATCTATCTATATTATATTTAAAACAACAAAAGCTCTTAGCGAAATGTCGTTTCCTTTTTTTACCTTTAAAAGTAGAGTTCGCATTGAACAAAATGGTCATCTAATTGTTTTCTCCAATATTTTAAAATTAATAACTACTTTGACTAAAAATATTTTTCGGTATTAAGGAATTATAAAAAAAATTCCTTATTTGGATTGTAAAAAGTAACTATATAAATTATATCCATCGAGGGAGAATCCTTTCACGAGTAAATCTCCTATGGAGGGAGATTTGGGTTTGATACATTAAAGATGCGTAATTATACATCTTAAGAGTCTTCACCGATATATTTATTGGTATCGTGTTGTCTTTGTATATGAGGAATTGTACGTGTTTAGAGCTTTAAATTGATCAAAATCAAGGTGAAGGTATGTACCTATTTTATCTTTTTTTCATGGACATTGTCGTCTTCATATTTATGATGTCAACAAATACCTCACCCATTGACATGGTGCAGGAGGATGTTTCTAATTTTATTTTCATTTAATTTATAAATTTATTTTGTGTATTTCGGTACTATTTTTTGTTTCACATATAATTAACCAAATGTTTTTAAAATCTTAAGATTCTGTAAATATTAATATTTTTGTTTACCCGAAAAACGGATGGAGTTAAATTTGTATGTAGTTCTAAGGATATGTGATATAAATTAATACAAATCGTAAGGATAAATAGAAATATCGAATATGGATTGCAAATAATGCAAAGTAAACAAGGTTGTAAAGAAGATGATTTTTAGGACTAAGCAAGTTGAATCAATTTATAAAACTTAAAAGAATAACTCTTCGATATAGGAGAATATGGTGCTTGAATTACGATGTAAGCCAAAAAAATGCCCTCTACAGAAATGTAGCCATCCTCTTTATAGTGGAGGATCCTACTTTAGACATAATTAAAAATACATACTGAAGAACCCATGATAAATCAGTTTTTCCCTAATTTCCGCCGAGATTTCTCCCTTAGTGTGTTTGCAACGGCTCTTGTCTGTGAGCTCGAGATCGATCGGCCTCGGTGTTGGTCGGTATTGCTTTTGGAACTCGATATGGACTAGGGATCAGGTGATAATTCGGACTCGATCCTGGTTGGCCTCTGCCCCTTAAGCTCGAAATTATCTTATCAAAGTTCGATTCGGACCCGAGCTCTATAATGACTTCGAACTCGGTGTTTGATCTATACTCGAAATCTGAAGCTTTGTTAGTACCACCTTCGGAACCCATCTCGATATTACGAAGTCTTTCTTTGATCCATTATGTTTCGGCCCCGATCAATCGTACGAAAGTCGAAATTTATTTCGACCGTATACAGATAGTCCCCTCGTTTCTCGGGAAGGACGTGGTGAGAAACGATATGATTTCTCAATGGCTCGATTGAATTATAAGCTGACGTTCACATTGGGCCCGATCATGACGCACGTGATAGTTGTCCCATCGATTTAGTTTTTTAAGGCATTTAATGCATGTCAGACGGTGGTCGGCCACCGCTGATATTGAACCGTCATTGTTTCACTCTATAAATAGCCTTTCCGTCCGCCATTTATCACTTTTACTTCTTCAATCTTCAAAAAAATTTTCAAGTTCTTTTTAGTCTCTTCTTAGTTTAATCGCTGATCTTTGATTCTTTTCTGCAAAATTCCTTTTCTAAACCACCAAATCTTTGTTACCTTCTATAAATCCAAAAATGGTGAAGACATCAAAAACCGTCCCCCAAAAAGAAAAAGCTTCTTCTTCCCAATCCGCCACCGACAAAACACCGGTGGATCCACGGCTTGAGGAGTGCGTTCCGCGCGGCGTGTGTTCTTACCTCCGATTTCAAACTCGGTAAAGGTTCGCCAGTTCCTGGCCGATGTGAGCCTGTATCGAGATATGTTTGTTCGATAGCTGGGGGGAGGGGTATATCGAGCAGATAAAAAAAGATTGTAACTTGGGGAACAAAGAAGTGGTAGTGCCGTCTCTCGAGAAGATATTACTACTCACGTGAGAGGGTTTTTAAGTGTGTACACTTACCCTTTCACGTTAGGCACCCTCAACCCAGTTATCATAGATTTTTTGTCATAAATACCTAATAACCATAGGCCAGATCCATCCTTCTTTTTGGCGGATCGTTATTTTGATCCGATATTTTGTGAACAAAATCGAGGGGATGCTTTTCAACCTCGATCATCTCATCTGATTGTACCGTCCTCGCCTTTTTCAAGGAGGGTTAATAAAACTTCAATGTCGAGCTACCAAGGCTCTGTTCTCGAGCATAGACGAGGATAGGGATCGAGGCTAGATGGGCAGGTTCGTTTGAGTAAGGACTTCGGACCTGATTCCGACCGAAAAGATGCCTTTTCCCAAGGAGTGGAACATGAAGCGTAAGTGTAATTCTGTTGTTATCTCCTACTATTTTGTCCTTTCATTCCCTTTCTCACCGATATTCCCCTTTTTGTGATGAAATGGTTCCCTGGATGCCCGGTGCAGTGCCCGAACTCAAGAACTAGGTACGGGATCTAGTTTCGACCTCCTCATACGCCGAGCGCTCATGGCGTGACTTGTCAAAGGGCCGATGGAAGGCCAAAAATCATGGTAAGCCCCTATCTCGTATTATTTTGTAGTTCGAACAAGATGCTTTTCATACACTTTAATATAATTTCCCGCATGTAGGTGTGGGCAAAGATGCAATTTTGAGGCCCTCGTCCGTCGAGAAAGAGGCTTCAGCCTCTGTCCCAAAGCCGGTGAAAGATAATTAGAGAAAAAGAGCCCCCGTTCTCGAAGATCAAAAACCGAAGAAGACGATGGCTCGTAAACCGAACAAAAATACCATTCCTTTGACCGTAGAATCAATTCTGCGTCTAAAGGAAGAAGAAGAAGAAGAAAACGATGGGTCTGCGCTGGCGGCCCGAACGAAGAAGACCACCGACGTTCCACAGGCAGCTGGATCGATGGTGGTCCATAAAGCTCTACCTCGAACTGGGGATATATCGGAGAATAATTCGGGCAGAGTCCCCAAGTTGTTGGAGATCGAAGATGCTTCCCATCGAAGCCAACGGATGGGGGATATGTCTGAATGGTCTCTCCCCGAATCGCTTTGAACCGAAGAGAATGCTCCAAGTGATTCACTTGGGGCAGTAGCAATCGAAGACTCACCCACCTTCCCTGCTTTTCGCGGGGGCGATTCGAGAAGCCCAAGCTTTGGGGGCCCTCGAACTAGACATGCCTCATGATGGAGAGGATCCTTTTCGTGACTTGTTTACCGGTGTCAAGGACGCTACCGGTACAAGTGACACATCAGATCTTTTTCACGGAGTGCAGCAGACTTTGAATCAGGTAAGCCTTAAATTATTTGGCATTACCTTTATGTTTACTTTTTTTTCTAACTTCGTTTCTTCTTTCTTTGCAAGCCGGGACAATTCATCGAGAAGCATGTTCTCGGTCCCGAACTAAGCTGCGTCGATATCAGGCCGACCTTTAACAGGTTACGGAGGAGAGGAACTCCTTTAAACTCCTCTTAGGGCAAAGGGGAGAGGAAATAAAAGACCTCCGAGCTGAGTTGGCTAAGGCTTACCAAGGTCACACCGATCTGTCCGAGCAGGTAATGATACTTTTAAAAGCCTATGGGCTCGATACCAGAATGATGGCTAATTTTTCGGTCTCACAGCTGCAGCACAAAATTGAGATGATCAGGAAACTCCATGAGGAGGTCGATGAGATATAATCGGAGTCTTTGAAGTGGAAAGAATGTATGGACCGCTTTGCTGTAGAGAAAGAAACTGCTCGAGCTCAATTATCATTGGCCGAAAACCAACTTCAAAGTATAAAGGAGAAAAGATCGGTTCAAGCAAGAAGAATAGAGGAGCTCGAGGCTCGATTGGCCTCTGAACTTGCCAAGGCCGAATCCAATGCCGAAAAGGCAAAGGCCGATGCCGATGCACTCGTGGCTGTATATCGGGCCGACTTTGAAGCTGCCCAGGTCCAAGTAAGAGAGGCAGCTGAGACCGCCGATACTCGAACACATTAGGTTGCTGAACTTGCTAAGTGCCGATTTCAGAGGGAGACCCTCGAGAAGATCCATGCTCGAGGTTTCAATCTCGCTGAAGAGATAAAAAAGGCTAAAGAACTTGAAGTCGATATTGAAGCGTTGGCTTCCGATGATGACGACGATGATAATGATGATGATGATGATAACAATGATGATGATGTGAGTAAGAGCGGGTCCGAGAATGGGGGGAAGCCCGATGGAGAAGAGACCGCTCCCGGAGATAACCAAGAAACTTAGCCCTTAGTTTCCATGTTGTAATCAATCGTGTAAACAATCTTATATATATAAAATATCTTTTTTTTGCCGACTTGCTTCTGTTTTGTTTCCTACTTTGTGGAGATTTTATTCATGCCTTATGAATGTTTTCATAGGGATTTAGGCAATTCGATCGAATTTGGACTTCGTAGCCTTTATAACTGAGTGAGCACTTATTCAAACTTGAAATAAGGTAGTTCATAGGCTTAGTAGTCGAGTTGAGTGATTGTTTGAATTTGAAGTGATGTAGCCCTTAGGCTTATTAGTTGAGTGAGTGATTCGAACTCGAAGTAATATAGCCCGTATGTATGATGATCGAGTGAGTGCTTGCTTGAATTTGAAATAAAAATAGCCCGTAGGCTTAGTAGTCGAGTGAATATTTCGAACTCGAAGTAATGTAGCCCGTAGGCGTAATAGTCGAGTGAATGTTTTCGAACTCGAAGTAATGTAGCCCGTAGGCGTAATAGTCGAGTGAATATTTTCGAACTCGAAGTAATGTAACCCGTAGGCTTATTAGTCGAGTGAATGTTTTAAACTCGAAGTAATGTAGCCCGTAGGTATAATGGTCGAGTGAATGAGTCAAACTCGAAGTAATGTAGCCCATAGGCGTAACGGTCAAGTGAATTCTTTTGAACTCGAAGTGATGTAGCCCGTAGGCAAAATAGTCGAGTGAATGTTTTTGAACTCGAAGTGATATAGCCCGTAGGCGTAATAGTCGAGTGAATGTTTTTGAACTCAAAGTAATGTAGCCCGTAGGCTTATTAGTCGAGTGAATATTTCGAACTCGAAGTAATTTAGCCCGTAGGCATAATGGTCGAGTGAATGAGTCAAACTCGAAGAAATGTAGCATGTGGGCTTAATGGTTGAGTGAATTATTCGAACTCGAAGTAATGTAACCCGTAGGCGTAATAGTCGAGTGAATATTTTCGAACTCGAAGTGATGTAGCCCGTAGGCTTAATAGTCGAGTGAATGTTTTCGAACTCGAAGTGATGTAGCATGTAGGCTTAATAGTCGAGTGAGTGCTTGCTCGAACTCGGAGATTTATCTCAATCCCGTTTGTATAATAAATCTTGAAAATAGAGGAATTTATCTTGGATATAAGATATCGGTAAAGAAGAGAACTTTCTTTGCAAGTCTTTATACATGTGTTCATGTTTTGCGTCAGGGTTCGAGCCACCTACATGAGCATGGTTCGTTTTGACCATTTGGCTCTTACAACTTTTCCTATTGGAACCCTGTTGCTACGAAATAACTTCTCTTGCATCAGAACTTGATATATTTGAGGGCTAATGCCCGCCCAGTATTCGAGGTCGATTGCAAAGAGGCCTCGGATACTGTCGAATTATTTCTAAGTTTAGCACGATCATTGGTTGCCTCATTAAAAACCTTGCCGAAAAATCCACTTGGGATAAAACCAGTCTAAGGAAAAAAGAGTGCAACGCGTGCTTCCAAACCTAGGGCTTCGTATTAAAGGATTCATCCTAGCTCTTGATTGGACTCCTGCAGGGGTTAGTTTCGAAATGTAAACAAATATGAGAGGGTCATACCTTAGCAGTAGTATCGTTTTAGGTGCGACACATTCCAATTACTTGATAGTTGTTTGCCGTTTATAACACCGAGCTTGTATGATCTTTTTCCGACGTTTTTGAGAACCTGATACGGTCCCTCCCAGTTTGGTCCTAGTTTTCGTTCAATTGGATTTTGGGTACTGAGAGTGACTTTCCTTGGCACTAAGTCCCCGAGTTTAAAATGGTGAAGCTTGGTTCTTCGATTATAGTATCTTTCGATTCACTACTTTTGGGCGGCCAATTGGACGAGAGCAGCTTCTCGTTTTTC
The DNA here is from genome assembly GCF_000715075.1 of Nicotiana tabacum. Lineage (NCBI taxonomy): Eukaryota > Viridiplantae > Streptophyta > Magnoliopsida > Solanales > Solanaceae > Nicotiana > Nicotiana tabacum. Next base: position 135,821,159 of record NC_134096.1, on the reverse strand, counting down.
ATCCGATAATTCGAGGCTAGTGTTCATAGCCTCGTTATTTGATTCTTCTGTTGTATATCGAAACCTGGCACTGGGTTCCCCGACTTTGACTGGAATCAAGGCTTCAGAGCCATATACTAAGGAGAACGGGGTTGCCCCCGTACTAGATTTTGATGTTGTTCGATATGCCTAAAAGACTTCGGGTAGGATTTCTCTCCATTTTCCTTCAGTGTCGTTCAGCCTCTTCTTTATGTTTTGAATGATAGTTTTGTTCATTAATTCGGCATGTCCGTTCCCACTGGGGTGATACGGTGTTGATAATATCATTTTTATTTTGTGGTATTCAAAGAATTTCATCACTTTTCTGCCGACAAACTGTTTCCTATTGTCACACACTATTTCGGTGGGTATCCCGAATCGACATACGATATGATTCTAGATAAAGTCTATAACCTCTTTCTCTCTTACTTTTAAGAACGCCTGTGCTTCAACCCATTTAGAGAAATAGTTAGTCATAAATAAAATAAACTTAGCTTTACCTGGGGCCGATGGCATAGGGCCGACGATATCCATTCCCCATTTCATGAATGGCCATGGGGATAGGACCGAGTGAAGTTGCTCTCCGGGCTGATGGATCATTGGTGCAAACCTTTGACATTTGTCACATTTTCGAACATGTCGAATTTGTATATGGCTCTGAAGCCTTGATTCCATCGGTATTACCCGAATGGCCATGGGGATAGGACATTTGTCATGAATGGCCATGGGGATAGGACCGAGTGAAGTTGCTCTCCGGACTACATACGAATTTGTATTACCCGAAAAACGGATGGAGTTGAATTTATATGTAGTCCTAAAGATATGTGATATAAATTAATACAAATGGTAATGATAAATAGAAATATCGAATATGGATCGCAAAGAATGCAAAGTAAACAATGTTGTAAAGAAGATAATTTTTAGGACTAAGCAAGTTGAATCAATTTATGAAGTTTAAAAGAATAACTCTTCGATATAGGAGAATATGGTGCTTGAATTACAATGTAAGCTAAAAAATTGCCCTCTAGAGAAATTAGCCATCCTCTTTATAGTGGAGGATCCTACTTTAGACATAATTAAAAATACATAGTGGAGAACTCATGATAAATTAATTTTTTTCTAATTTTCGCTGAGATTCTCTCCCTTAGTGTGTTTGCTACGGCTCTTGTCTGTGAGCTCGAGCTCGATCGGCCTCGATGCTGGTCGGTATTGCTTCTGGAACTCGATATGGACTCGGGATGAGGTGATAATTCGGATTCGATCCCGGTTGGCCTCTGCCCCTTAAGCTCGAAATCATCTCATCATAGTTCGATTCAGACCCGAGCTCGATAATGACTTCGAACTTGGTGTTTGATCTATACCCGAAATCTGAAGCTTTGTTAGTACCACTTTCGGAACCCTTCTCGATATTACGAAGTCTTTCTTTGATCCATTATGTTTCGACCCCGATCAATCGTACGAAGGCCGAAATCTAATTCGACCGTATACAATTTTATCGGTGTAGACGTGATGGTCGATTCTCAATTAGCAGCAAGATGAATTTTGAAAAAATTAAGATTAAAGATAATTGTGGATTGGATTTCTTGGAATAATAATAATAATAATAAGCAGGTGTATCTCTTTGTGAGTGCATTTTTTTGTTTCCCTACTTTTCATCCGTTAATTCAAATGTCATATCTTTCAAAAATATGAATACTGAGAATCTTCAATACCTATAGTCTAGCTTTATTACATTGGTTAGGCCGTAAAAATAAAAGTAATATATTGTGATAGTGATCATTCTGTCGTAGTATGCTTATCAATTGATGGCCCATCATTAATAAAAAAAAAAGAAAAAAGAAAAAATTGCCACCATCAAGAAAACTCATGTATTATTATATTGTACTTATACTATATAACATAATTTGATAAATTAATAAAACAAAGGGTGACTTGACCTAAATCACGATTGAATGTATGACTATTTTGATGTATGTATCATGCATATATCTTGATTTTTTCTTGATAGTACATATTCAAATTTTATAAATAGTGGAGATCTTTCAAAAAAAAAATAGAGTTATTTCAACTCAAAGAATGTGAAATACTTGGGAATCGTCTTGATTAAAGTTTTTAGTTGTTGTAATCTGATATTATTTTCAGGTATGAAGCTGTGAGCTCAACAAAGTAATTTACTTTAAATAATTTTGTAAAATATTGGAGTACATCTTTTTTCCTAAACTGTTCTTTTATTGGTATAACATTCAACGCTCATCTTGGTGATGACTTATTTTGCGGACCAAAAAGGTACTTATCGGATAAATGGAGGAAATAATATTGGTCAATATCATATTAACTAAATTTCTATGATTTTAAGAGAATGAGGCTTTAGTGAATATTTGATTATCATTAGTTCATTACAAGTATCACTTCAGAAAGTATGCTGCACTTCTCAAATCTGGTATATTATATGCTAGCATTCTCCAACCTAATAGGTTCTGCTTGGTGCATATCATTCTTTTTGTTGGATGAAAGTAAAATAAGTTAGTTACTTTGAAAAATTAAATAGTTATTCTATGCGAAAAAATGTACACATAGCCAATTAAATATTTAGAAGCTGCTTACAGTCTTACACTAATTAGTTTTGCAACAATAACAATTGCTGTCTTTGCATCTTATTATGGTGAGTTGGCAAAATTGAAGCAAGTACCAGAGCAAACTGGGGAAAAACCACTACGACATTTTACTTATCATTTTTAAGAATTTGCAAATTTTAAAAGTTTTATTTTACAACTCAAATACATCTTTTGTATATTATTTATATTATCTTTAAAGATTTATATCATTGGCACATAATACACGCGTAATGCGCGTACATTGAGACTAGTCTAACGTGAAAAATCAATAGAGATGAACAGAGTACACATACTCAATACTCTATATTTATGTGTCTATCGATTTCCAGTTCAGAGAAATAGAAAGAGGGTGATTGGAGCTTTCGGATCAGATTTTCTTTGTGGCAAAGGCAGCAATGGTCCAGGGGCGGTCCGATGAGTTTTATGGCCTAAAACCAAACTTTACGAGGGGCCTTAATTTTTTTTTTAAAATTATTTATTTATTTGAAGTCTATTTTTCTAGCGTTTCTTAGATACAAAATTATTAATAATTTTGTTATAGTCAATATCTCTTAGTAAGTCTTTCTTAATTGACAATATAGCTAATCCATTTAATATTTTTTGAGACAGTGTTGATCTTTGGTAATATTTTATCAATTTTAGTTTTGAAAACTTCTTTCCGCTGAAGCGACGGTAACAAGAGTTATTAACATTATTCCATAAGCAATATAGGTATTGGAAAAAGAATCAAATCTTTTTATTTGACCAAGTGTATCAGTTAAACTGTTGTCTTCTAATTCTACTATTTTCCTTAATACTTTTAATTCCGAAAATAAATTTAAACCATCAATATCGAATTGATTATTATGCTTTAAGGAACATTCCAGATTAATGCAATATTTTTTCAAATTTTCATCATCTAGTGATCTTAATTTTTACCAAAGGATTTGAAATACTTTTGATTTTAATAAACTTCAATACTAGGTTAATAAACTTCAATACTACTACATATTATGGGGGGAAACAAAATTCATATAAAGCTAGGCATGTTAGGCTAAAGTTCAGAGAGCTTGCACATACGTGTTAAAAAAACCGTATATCATGATGGAAATAGAAATGATTACTTCGATTTTTTGCGAACGTTGACAATATATTCCTGGATTTTCTTCTCACTTTGTCATGTGACTCCACATTCACAACACCCAATACACCACAATCATGGCTAACATGTTGCTATTTTCAGATACTTTATATATACTATGAGAACTTGCTATAATAGTCCTAAATAATTTGTTAAACAATGGTTATCTACACAATCTTGATGCAACTAAATGATGAAACGTGATTGACCCTTAACTACTTCCACCTCGAAAAGATAAAGTAAATTAAAGGTGATTATCACTTTATTGATGATGTAATGCTCGTAAGATTGTATTTGTTGAAGAAGTAAAAGATATTTCATCTTTATTCTGTCATAAAAATAGTTTTATCTCTTAATTAATATTAATTTCCGACTACAATTGTCGGAAAAACAATCGGAAAACTATTTTTCGACTTCTTAAAAACAGTCAAAAAGTAGTCGGAATAGATACTTTTTCAATTACTTTTCGGCTATTTTGGTAATCGGAAAAAAACTAGTTTGTTGTAGTTAATGTTGGGGTATTTTACAAGATGATTTGTAACGAATGTGAATGATGAATAATCAACTCTATCAAGCAGTAGTTGGTTATAGATTTTTGTAAATCAATTAAGTATACAATAGTTTCTCATTTATCAATGGTTATGGTCCAAATTATTAATTACGGTCAGACATTTCTATAAAAATATCTTTATATAATAACACTTCACTTTAAAAGTCAAATTTTTTTCGAAATCAAATTTCATGTTCTATTATAATATATGTTTTTTATAACAACAATTCACAATAATATCCAAAAATATCCAGAACAAACGAGGGTGTAAGAGATTTGACCGTAGTAACAAACTTTGGAGTGCAAGGTGAACCATACATATTTTCTTCTTGTTGTCCTATTCAAATTCAAAATAATGATTCATATGGATTTAATTTTCTGATAAATGTCACCATCTTAATCAATTCAAGCTGTAATTGCGGCTTAAACTTTCTAAAGTTTGTTTCCATGAAGTCAAATGTATCTAATTAAAGGGCCTTGCGGTAGGGACATTTTGGAGCACAAAGTTCTGTGTAACAATTTAACTCTCTCTATATTGTTGGCTAAGAAATAGCCCTTTGCCTTCTCCTGTCTGTTTAATCATAATGTGAAACCTAATCACTTAGCTAAAAACAAGAGAGTTAGTGAGCAAAACTGTTATGAAATGATTAAAGACAGAGACTTGTAGGACCCGTTTGTCAATACATTTTGCCAAAATATATTTGGGTTTATTTTTGCAAATACATGTTTGTTCATAAATTTTATCCATATTTTGGCGAATTCCCAAAATCCAAATCTCAAAAGAGCTTATTTTGACCCAAAATATTACTATTATATTTTTTAAAAATTATCCCAAACTTTTGTATTTTATAAAAGAGTCCACCATTTATTATTTTGTAATAATGCTGCTTCGTCTTCTTGGTTATCAGATAGTGTATTATGTAGTTCATTATAAAAATAATAATTTTATATAAAATTTATTTATGTTCAGGACTATGGTTTGCGATAATATAATAAATGTTATTGATGAATGTATTGTTGAGTATTTGTGATAGTTTTAAGAACTCGTGGATATAAGACATGTTTCATGTTTTTTCAAAAAAAAAAAAAAGTGAAATATGTTTTGAAAACTGATGTCAAAACACATTTGCATCTTCAAACCAAACTTTACCCGAATCAAATTTTTCAAAATAAATTTGAAAATTTATGAGCTTAATCTCATCTATTAAAGAAATCAAAGGTGATTATCATCATGGAAACATAAGTACATAACTAATTGAGCTTTCCCAAAGTTTGAAAAATAGGGTGGCGCCTCAGTCTAATAGTATTATCAATTTTTCCTCAAACCTTTTCTTTATTTTAGGTTAGTCAATACAATGACCTTTTGTTAGGTGGTCAGCACATCTTTCAAATCTTTATAGATAGTATTTGATACCTACTAATAATCTTCTCCCAAATGTGCCACTCTCCAACGTGCAATTTTAATATCATTAATTAAAGCAGAACAATAATGCTCACAAAAACTTACAAATTAGGAGTTTAATTTCAGTATAGTAACAGTGTAATTTTTTTTTGTTTTTTTTGTTGCAATAATCAAATCATTTAGAACGTAACTGCATATAAGTAATAACTAGTATAGACTGTATAGTGATCATGATGATTTGGGAATCTAGAAAATAGAAACAATAATCTAATAACACTAATAGTGTAAATATAATGAGATATATATAAGTTATCATATTTAAGTCGTGAATAAAAAACTTCTTAATTGTTCACAATAATTTTACTCCTTTGTTTTCCCTAGTAAAAGACCACTACTTTGCATCTCCAGCTTTCAAGAGGAAACACAAGGACAAGACAGAACTCTGCCCAAGGTACATAAATTACAAGAAGATGGAAAAAAAAAAAAAAACGAGACAGACAAAGAAAATCTCAAAAATATTCTTTTCCCTCAAATCATAACCCAGGCAATTCTCACCTGAAATATAATTCGAAGGTACTACGTACATTATAAAACAAACCCCAACAACATGGCGAAATTAAAGCCATGTTGGACATATACTAACTAGTACTTTATTTACAAGAAACTTGAGGGGTATACTTTACTTTACTCTTTAATTAACTTTCATGGCTGATAAGAACTGGTTTTTCCTCCATTGAAAGCGAATTCCTTTTGATAAAATCCAAACAATCAGCTATAGCTTCAGCATAAAATGAATTTGAACGTCCATAAGATTTTAATCTATAATCACTTTTGCTGCTCTTTCCATACATAGCATAATCCGCCTGTTTCCTCACCAAATTCCTGCTGCTGCAGTTGCCATTATATGTTTCACTATCCTTATGTTTGCTGCTACTTCTATCATTAAAATTCTTCTTTAACAGACGAATAGCATGTCCGTAAGATGATTTCCATGATCTGCTGAAAAGCCTAAATAAATAAAAAAACTTTACACGCAGCCGCTGTACTGAAAATCTTCTAGAGTTTAGCTTAAAGCCTCTCATTCCGTTACACCTTCTTCCAACTCTGTTATAACTCATATAACCCATGGTTTCTAATTTTGGCAACAAGAAATGAATATGCTTTTGGAAAGTTTGTTTTGTTATAACAAGTGGGGGAAAAGATGAATGAATATTCAAGAAAGGAGTTTCTGGACAAGGAAGGATGCTAATTAAGGCAAGAATTTTAATACAAGGTGGTGTGGAAGGAGAGAAGTTGGAAATGATACTATTGGGGTTTTGAGGGGAACTTTTGGAATGGTCTAAAGCGGAGGTAAGACTTATAAGAGAGAGATGCGAGTACGTATTTATATATTTAGGCAGCAGAAAAATAAGGTGTGACCTTAGAGTCATCTATAGAAAATACGATTATTTAATGGGTTAATTTTAAGGGACGGTTTGGACAGAACGAGTTGAAATTGATACAAACTATACGCATCCAAACACACTTAATGGGTTGTAAATACCACTGAAGTTCATTCAGAAAATTTAACTTTTTCGCCAAACAAATATTCTTGTTCAAGCATACTCTTTTGGGCTTCGATTTTAATTTTTTTCCTTCCTTTTTAAACTAATTCAACCAAATATTGTTCAAAGAAATAAATTGTAATAGGGGATTTGTTTGGGGGTGGGAGGTGGTAATAAAGTCTCTCTCCTATTTCACTATTAATCAAGTGACTGGAGTTGTTGTAAGATAAGATAGGCATAACAAAGAACATTTAAACAACAAAGCTGATGATCTAACTTCTATCATGCAATACACAAGGGTCCATTGATTAACATTTAATCTCGATTTCTTTAGTCTAAGTCTCACAATTTTGTCGTATCAATTGTATAGTTTATTCCAATGGAGTGGCCAAAGCTGTCGGTAAAAAACTCCATTAAAAATTTAGGAAATTTTATCTCATATAGCAAAGCTTTACACCCTATTTATTATATATAAAACCCTTTTTAAAATATTATTTTTATAGTTACCTTTTAGTTTTTATAACAAAATATGTATTTTATGGTCATTTTCTACTGTTAAGCCATTAAATACGCTGTCATAATATTTTTCTCTCTCATTCTTTCAGTTTATTTTCTCCCAAAATCACGCATAATATCTTATTTCTCTCTCCACGATATCTCTCTCATTCTTTCCTATATGAACCAGAAAACTGGTTTCCTCCGACAGACGACGAGTTTTTTCATGATTTTCATGGTTATCACTACTCTTCAGCCATGAAAACAGTGAACTTTTTCATGATTTCCTGCAAGTTTTCTTAACATCCTTTTCAAAATTGTTCTTTCCCAATTCCACAAGACGTGGAGGCGTGACACCAAATATTTTCCCTTCTGATTCATGATTTCTTGCTTCTGTCAAGAAGTATGAAATTGTGCAAGTCGTAAATCATCAACACAGATTTTCACCACTCACCACTAAAGTTTTTGAGTTTTTGGCCAGTTAAAGCTTCCTCTTTTTCTCTTCAACAGTTTGTTTTAAATATTCACCATTGTTAGGTTTTCTGCAGAATACCCACTAAAGCACTCAATTTCGAAGGGCCATTTTTCGATTTGCAAATCACTCAAGAGGAACATGTATTTGCAGGTTCATCAACAACCAATGAAGCCGAAAGGAGAACAAAAATACGCGACCCTAATTGTAGATATATTTATATGTATTCGAGTCCGCATACATTGATTTTTAGTTTCTACAGTGATTTTCTCTTCTTGTATTTAGATGTATTTATATATATTCGATAAGGCATACACTGATTCTTTCAACAACATTTTTAAATACATTGTTAGTTCTATCATTTTGATGTTATTCATCAATTAGTTATGCATTCAATCTAACTGTATTCATCTGTATTTTAAACCTAATTATATCCATCTGTATTTAAAGCAACAATACACAATAAAATACTCTCAATACAAATAGAAAATTAATGAATACAACCAATGAAATATACTCAATAAAGCAGTGATACCATGTATTAGGAATAAATAAAATATTGTGAATACAAAAATAAACTTGAATACATTGAACATAACTGTTAGATACAACAGAATACAAGCACTAGGTTTATTATGAAATATGCAGGCAGTAGATTACTATTACAGGTTGTATCCGGCATAAATACATGATGTATTCATATACAGAAAATCGAATTTCAAATATTTTTCTGTAGATACTTGTATCAATTCCGAGTAGAATCTCGAACAATGTAGAAAAAGAAAAAGAAAACTCAAACTGTATCAGAAAAAAGGGACTGAAACTCTTAAGAATGCTCTGTTTTTTGGTGTTTAGCGTCTGATAAATCTTCTCATTAATTGGATTGATAATTGTAACGACCCGGCCGATCGTTTTGAGTAATATAACCCCGTTTTCCCATTTACTGCTCAATTTATGCTTTACATTTGCTATGTGACTTGCCGGGGTAATTGGTTCGGGTCCGATGAGGTTTTTGAATGATTTGGAACACCTAGTTCTAAGGTTTCGAAAAGGTTGACCAGATGTTGACGTATGTGTAGTGACCCGGAGAATTTTTGTAGTGACCCGGAGAATTTTTGCTATGAAAAGTAAGGTTTTGTGAGTCGAAGCTCACCGCGGCTCGGACTTTTTGGGTTGAACAATGCACCGGGAAGTAAAGAAAAATTTTTGGCGGAAAAACGCATTTCTGCGGTCCATTATGCGATTGCATAATCACTCTGCAAGCCGCATAATGGTCGTAGAAGTGAGGCAGAAGAGGGCCAGTCTGGATGAAATCTCCGGTCGACTATGCAACCGCATAACTATTCTGCTGTCACTATGCGACCGCAGAACATGTATGCAGGTCGTATAGTAACCGCATACACAGACAGATGTTTGCCAGTATTGGACACCAATTGTTCGATCGATATGCGGTCCGCATAACTATTATGCGGTCGCATATGCGACCGCAGAACCTGTTCCAGAGCTTTATTTTTCTGGTTTATAAACCCGACCCCATTCTTATAAAACACTATTGAAGGTCATTTTGAAAGGTTTCATTTGATATTTTAGAGAGAGGTGAGAGCATTTTAGAGAGAGAGTGAAGACTTAGTCATTTATCCATCAATTCTTGTTCAAGGTTTGAAAATTTCACAAGGATCTTGCTAGGGCTTCAAAGAGGTAAGAATTTCTTTCCTCAATTCTTCAATTTCGGGTTTGGAGTAAAGATGGGTGATTAATAGTATGATTCTTGGGTGTAAGAGTATTATGTATACATACCAATAAGGTTGCGAAAAAATTATTAAGTTTAAATGGGTAAAGATTGGGTTGAAAATGGTAGAAATCTTCATAAATTTTAATTGAAGATTTGAGGGTCGAGTTGATGTCAGATTTCGATAAAATTTGTATGGTTGGACTCGTGGTTGGATGGACGTTCATATTATGTAACTTTTGTCGGGTTCCAAGATGTAGGCCCCACGAGCGATTTTTGAGTTAATTTCGAATTTTATTGGAAAATTAGTATTTCCTTATGAAATTAATTACAATAAATTGTATTAACTGAATCGAATTAATTATAGCTAGATACGAGGCTTTCGGAGACCAATTCTCGTGGCAAGGGCATAGCGGAATAAAGAATTACACAGGTTGAAGTAAGTAATAATTTTAAATCTGGTCCTGAGGGTATGAAACCCCGGATTTTTATATCATGTGATTACTTTAGAGGTGACGCACATGCTAGGTGACGGGCGTGTGGGCGTGCACCGAGGTGATTATGACTTGGTCCATCCCGTGAAACTGTAAAGTTGAATAATTTGTTGTTAGCTATATGCTCTCTATGTGTTGTGGAAATTTGACTGTAAGACATGTTAGAAAATATGTTTAGGCTATATATTGGTATTGCTGGGACCCACAGAGGTCGTATACATGTTGAATTATCTGCTAAATTATTGTTTGGTACTCAGTCACAGTTTACTTGTTTATTTTATCTCAGTCTTTATTGTTCATTATTGATGCATCATATCATTGTTGTTTGGGCTGATTTCATGATTATTGAGATCCCGAGAGACTAGAGAGATTTATGACTGTGTGAGGTCGAGGACCTGATTGTGATATATTGATACTATAGCACGTGAGTTGTCCGTGCAGCATGTGAGTTGGTCGTGCGAATCCAGATATTGATACTATAGCACGTGAGTTGGCCGTGCGGATCCAGATATTGATACTATGGCACGTGAGTTGTCCGTGCAACACGTGAGTTAACCGTGCAGATTATAGCGCTTGGGCTGTAGTAGCCCCTCCGGAGTCTGTACCCCACCAGTGAGCACGGGTACCCATTGAGTGTGAGTGTTGAGGGCCGGGAGCCAAGTGAGTGATTGTTGTTCTAAGAGGTTATACTTGCTTTTCATTTGTTGTTGCACTTAGTTGCTATCTGTCATTGCTGTGAAATTTTCTAAAAGATTTTATATCCGGATTACTTGAACTTGAACTGTATAAAACTGATTTGGCTTAAACTTTTGGAATTGAAAGCATGCCTACTCTCTGGTGGAATTATAGAAAATGAACTGTAATTGTGTAGCTCGTAATTATCTTTAGTTCCTTATTTATTATCCTTACTTGCTGAGTTGGTTGTACTCATATTACACCCTGCACTTTGTGTGTAGATCCAGGTGTTCCCGGGCATAGCGGGTGTTGATTTTCCGGAGATTCAAAGGTAGCTGCCGTGTTTCGCAGACCTTGTCTCCCTTTCCCTATCTCTTTGTTTACTGTATTTAGTCTTAGACTATTATAGACTGTATTTCCAGACTTGTATTCATATTAGATGCTCATGTACTCAGTGACACCAGGTTTTGGGAGTGTTTGTATCGGGATTTGTGAGGCCGTTTATTAAACTCAAATTATTATGTTTTTCAAACTTTAAGAAATTATGGTTTATTGAGATTGTCGGCTTGCCTAGTATCGAGATGGGCGCCACCAGGACAGGTTAGGATTCTTGATTGGTATGGAGACGTCTATACTTATCTTCGATAGGCTGCAGAGCCCTTAGAAAAATTTTACTTTCTTGTATTCTGTCGTGCGAAATTGTTGATTCCGAAAATTAATTTTCTGTTATTCTATTCTCTCACAGATGGTGAGAACACGTACTAACGGATCGGACGGTCAGCCACCAGTGCCAACAGTTAGGGCCTCGAGAGGTCGGAGCCGTGGTAGAGGCCGGGGCCGAGGTAAAGGTCGAGGTGTAGATCGTACCATAATTGGACCCGCACCTGTAGTACCACCAATTCCTCCAGGTCAGGAGCAGATTCCAGATATAGCTGAGCCGACAGGACCAACTCAGGCACCAGTTGTGCCCTTTGAGATTCCAGGCCTTCAGGAGACTTTGGCCCAGATATTGGCAGCTTGCACTGGTCATGCTCAGGTGGTTTCGGCTCAGGCCGCACCTGCCACTTCTCAGGCCGGGGGAGGTACTCATACCCCTGTTATCCGTACTCTAGACCAGGTAGTACATGGACTTCATATACCGGGGGCACTACCAGCCCAGCCGGTTGCAGCTACTCAGGCCCCATTAGTTCCTGTTATGACAGACGATGAGTAGAGGAGACTTGAGAAATTTGAGAGGCTTAGACCTACACCATTTAGCGGGACTGAGTCAGAGGATGCTCAGGGTTTTCTGGATAGGTGTCATCGGATATTTCAGATAACAGGTATTCTTGAGATCAGTGGGGTCTTGTTCACTACTTTTCAGTTTTCTGGGGCTGCCTTCAGATGGTGGGAGGCTTATGAGAGGCGCATGCCAGTTGGTGCAGTACCACTTACATGGCAGGAGTTCTCCATTCTTTTTTTGGAGAAGTTTGTGCCGCAGTCTTGTAGAGAGGAGCTGCGTAGACAGTTTGAGCAGTTACGTTAAGATGGTATGTCTGTGACTCAATACGAGATGCAATTTTATAAGTTGGCTCGTCACGCAGTTTGGTTGGTTCCCACTGATAGGGAGAGGATTAAGAGGTTCATTTATGGCCTCAAATATCAGCTGCGGTTACTTATGACTAGGGAGAGGGTGTCTGGTGCTACTTTTGATAAGGTAGTTGACATTGCTCGGCAAATATAGAGATGGTTCGTAGCCAGGAACGTGGAGAGAGGGAGGCTAAGAGGCCTCGTAGTCCAGGTGATTACAACGGTGTTCCTTCAGGGGGTCAGTTTTACCGCGGTAGGGGTCGTTCTTAAAGACACACTCAGACGGGTCGTCCAGCTCATCGTGGTGCATCAGCTAGCCACAGTTCTTATAGTGCTCACTCAGGATAGTCTTCATTTAGTGCAATACCAGTGCAGAGTTCTCATCATGCCTCGTCCGCTCAGGCTTCTACAGGTAATTCCTCGGGATATCAGGAGCAATAGTTCCGTCAGAGAGGGGGTTGTTTCGGGTGCGGGGAATTTGGTCATTTCAAGAGAGAGTGTCCTAGGCTGTTGAGTGGGGCTCCACAGCAGAGTCCTCGACTGACGGTACCAGCACTAGCAGTTCCACCACCCGCCCAGCCAGCTCGGGGTGGGGGTCAGGTAGCTAGGGGTCGCCCAAGAGCGGGAGGCCGATCAGGTGGCAGTCAGGCCCGATTCTATGCTTTTCTTGCCAGGCCAGATGCTATTGCTTTAGATGCAGTGATCACATGTATTGTTTCAGTGTGCCACATGGAGGCTTCTATATTATTTGACCCTGGTTCCACTTATTCATATGTATCATCGTATTTTGCTCATTATCTGGATATGCCCTGTGAGTTCTTAGTTTCACCTGTTAGTGTATCTATACCGGTGGGCGATATTATTACTGTGGACCGTGTGTATCGATCGTGTGTGGTAACTATTGGGGAACTAGAGACTAGGGTTGATCTTTTATTACTCGGTATGGTTGATTTCGATGTAATCCTGGGTATGGATTGGTTGTCTCCATGTCATGCTATTCTGGACTGTCATGTAAAAATCGTGACATTGGCAATGCCGGGGTTGCCGGAGGTTGAATGGAGGGGTTCTCTAGAGTTTGTTCCTAGCAGGGTAATTTCTTATTTTAAGGCCCAACGTATGGTTGGAAAGGGATGTTTGTCATATTTGGTCTTTGTGAGAGATGTTGATGCAGATACTCCTATTATTGATTCAGTACCGATCGTGCGAGACTTTTCGGATGTATTTCCTGCTGACCTGCCAGGTATGCCACCCGACAGGGATATTGATTTCGGTATTGACTTGGTGCAGGGCACTCAGCCCATTTTTATTCCTCTGTATCGTATGACACCAGCTGAGTTAAAAGCATTGAAAGAGCAACTTCAGGATTGTAAAAGTTCCTGTTGGATGAAATCTGCGGTCGACTATGCGACCGCATAACTGTTCTGAGGTCACTATACGACCGCAGAACAGGTATGCAGGCTGTATAGTGACCGCATACACAAACAAATATTTGCCAGTATTGGACACCGATTGTGCGACCGATATGCGGTACGCATAACCATTTTGCGGTCGCATATGCGACCGCAGAACCTGTTCCAGTGCTTCATTTTTCTAGTTTTATAAACCCGACTCCATTCTTATAAAACACTATTGGAGGTCATTTTGAAAGGTTTCATCTGATATTTTAGATGAGGTGAGAGCATTTTAGAGAGAGAAAGTGAAGATTTAGTCATTTATCCATCAATTCTTGTTCAAGGTTTGAAAATTTCACAAGGATCTTGCTAGGACTTCAAAGAGGTAAGAATTTCTTTCCTCAATTCTTCAATTTTGGGTTTAGAGTAAAGATGGGTGATTAATAGTATGATTCTTGGGTGTAAGAATATTATGTATACATACCAATAAGGTTATGGAAATATTGTTAAGTTCAAATGGGTAAAGATTGGGTTGAAAATGGTAGAAATCTTCATACACTTTAATTGAAGATTTGAGGGTCGAGTTGATGTCGGATTTCGGTAAAATTTGTATGATTGGACTCGTGGTTGGATGGGCATTCATTAACTTTTGTCAGGTTCCGAGACGTGGGCCCCACGGGCAATTTTTGAGTTAATTTCGGATTTTATTGGAAAATTAGTATTTCCTTATGAAATTAATTACAATAAATTGAATTGACTGAATCGCATTAATTGTGGCTAGATACGAGGCTTTAGGAGACCAATTCTCGTGGCAAGGGCATAGCGGAATAAAGAATTACACGGGTTGAGGTAAGTAACAGTTTTAAATCTGATCGTGAGGGTATGAAACCCCGAATTTTTGTATCATGTGATTACTTTGGAGGTGACACACATGGTAGGTGACGGACGTGTGGGCGTGTACCGAGGTGATTGTGACTTGGTCCGTCCCATGAGACTGTAAAGTTGAATAACTTATTGTTAGCTATATGCTCTCTATGTGTTGTGGAAATTTGACTGTAAGACATGTTAGAAACCATGTTTAGGCTATATGTTGGTACTGCTGGGACCCACAAAGGTCGTGTAC
Organism: Nicotiana tabacum; assembly: GCF_000715075.1. Taxonomy (NCBI): domain Eukaryota; kingdom Viridiplantae; phylum Streptophyta; class Magnoliopsida; order Solanales; family Solanaceae; genus Nicotiana; species Nicotiana tabacum. The sequence continues at coordinate 135,805,962 of NC_134096.1, read as the reverse complement.
ATGTTGAATTATCTGCTAAATTATTGTTTGGTACTCAGTCACAGTTTACTTGTTTATTTTATCTCAGTCTCTTTTGTTCATTATTGATGCATCATATCATTATTGTTTGGGCTGATTTCATGATTATTGAGAGCCCGAGAGACTGGAGAGATTTATGGCTGAGTAAGGCCGAGGGCCTGATTGTGAGATATTGATACTATAGTACGTGAGTTACCCGTGCGGATCCAGATATTGATACTATAGCACGTGAGTTGTCTGTGCAGCACGTGAGTTGGCTGTGCGGATCCAAATATTGATACTATGACATGTGAGTTGTCCGTACAACACGTGAGTTGGCCGTGCAGATTATAGCGCTTGAGCTGTAGGAGCCCCTCCGGAGTCTGTACACCCCCAGTGAGCGGGGTACCCATTGAGTATGAGTGCTGAGGGCTGGGAGCCCAATAAGTGATTGTTGTCCTGAGAGGCTGTACTTGCTTTTCATTTGTTATTGCACTTAGTTGCTATCTGTCATTACTGTGAAATTTTCTGAAAGATTTTATATCCGGATTACCTGAATTTGAACTGTATAAAACTGATTTGGCTTAAACTTTTATAATTGAAAGCATGCCTACTCTCTGTTGGAATTACTGAAAATGAACTGTAACTGTGTAGCTCGTAATTATCTTTAGTTCCTTATTTATTATCGTTATTTGCTGAGTTGATTGTACTCATACTACACCCTGCACTTCGTGTGCAAATCCAGGTGTTCCCGGGCATAGCAGGTATTGATTCTCTCGCACGGTTAATTTTTCGGAGATTCAGAGGTAGCTGCCGTGTTTCGCAGACCTTGTCTCTCTTTCCCTATCTCCTTGTTTACTGTATTTGGTCTTAGACTATTATAGACCGTATTTTCAGATTTGTATTCATATTAGATGCTCATGTACTCAGTGACACCAGGTTTTGGGAGTGTTTGTATCGGGAATTGTGAGGCCTTTTATTAAACTCAAATTATTATGTTTTTCAAACTTTAAGAAATTGTGGATTATTGAGATTGTCGGCTTGCCTAGTATCGAGATAGGCGTCATCACGACATGTTAGGATTCTGGGTTGTGACAATGTTGTGTGTTATAATTAATTTAGGTGAGTTATATTAGGAGTGTATCCCGTTAAATTAGCAGCTTTTCGTTATTAAACAACTTGAGAGACCTATTATTACATTGTATTTATGAATATATGGTATGAATACATGTGAATACAACGGCTGACAGCTGGACTGCCTTATTTTTTAGCCGACTTTTGCTACTGTATTCATGAATATGGTAGCTCGAATACATCGAATACATTACCATAACAACTGAAAGGTAGCTACGAAAAGTAATTATGTATATGGTAGCTATAAGAAGTTAATAGCCACTAAACAATACTCATTTCTGAAAATTTCTCTAAAATTTATTAGTCTCTATGGTACCCGCCCCTTTCTGTTCACTATTCAAAACGAGTGCCTACATTACTTTTAGAACTCGGTGATGAGCAACATTCTAATATTTAAAAAAAGTTGGACGGTAGACATTTGTAGACATTGATGTAATATTATATGAAAAATATGTATATATCAAAAACGGAGAGCAGTTTATTGACACAAAAATAAAAGAATTAATTCATGGATATGGTGATTGCGGACAAGACTGCATGCACGGACAAGATAATCAGCAAGTATATATTCAATTAAAAAGGATTTAGTATTATTACTCATGATCCAAAAACAAGAGAAAGAAAAAACAAAAGTTAGAGATAACTTTCTTGAATTTATTAATCAAGAGATTCGACTCTATCTTTCAGCTTGTGATACTGGGTGTCATAGTCAAATATTGGCAAACCATTATGTAGTAAATAATTTTCATTCCTGTACTATTGCCTAGTTATGTAGGAAACCAGTATTCTTGTATTATGTGTGTTGCTCGATTATGGTAATCTAATTAAGATTACTTATCTAAATGGTCATGCAATTCATTGCGACAATATAGAGCAGTGACATGTATGGTTTAAAGGACTGGAGACTCGGAAACTTAGAGTCGATTAAAGGATATCAGTGGCGTAATTAACATGTACTTTGGGGATTCACTCGTTTATTTTCAATTTTTGTAAGGATTGGTCGATAAAGAATAAAGTTTGTCGATTAAAGAAAAAATAGTATTCCCTTTGATCCCAAAATAATTAATTCATATCAAAATATTTGATGTTTTAAAGAAGACAAAAACCCATTTATTATCTTTTTGGAATTTTTTTTAGCATTACTGGGATTAGAAAAGTATGAGTGATCAAATAAAAGATAAAGAATAATCTCAGCAAATTCTTTTATGATAAATGTTAATATTAAAAAATATTTTTTTAAAATGCATAAAAACTTTAAATGATCGTAGATAGTAAATATGTAGGACGAATGTAGTTAATTACTACTAGCTACTCTGCTTAATTTGGTCATCGGCTTGATCTTTCCGCTTTTGCGGCGGTAAGCGCCGTGATACTCGCTTTTTGCCATTAACTAGTGTGGAAATTTAAACGTAGCCAGCCGTAACTACGAAAATTCACAAACGCCCTATGGTAGTAATGGTTCTTTTCTTTTATCATCCGGGGTCCGCTATTTGTATTAGAACCCGAGTAAATTTGGATTTGCGTCGGAAAGTTATATGTTAGAGCATAAAGCGCTCCTGACAAAGAAGACTTCAAACACTCAGTTCTAACCCGAAATATCTTGTTAAAAATAGAAAAAGTACTTACTATTCCCCGCAACTCTGATTGGCGTAACAATGGTTTACTACACCTCACTTGATGACCATGCAAAAATAGCACTTGAATGATAAGAAATTAATATTAGTGTGAACTCAAAAAGCACATGTAGGTTACCTTCTTCGACCGCAAGATGTTCCCTTTTTCCTTTTCTAGGCAGTTTTAGGTGAAAAGGTCTAGGTCCTTTGTACATCTCATTTTTCAAACTAGGAGAACTAATAGTAATGACGTACGTAGCATTCCAAGGAAGAGACCAAGTGTCCATATAAATATAAAAGAAGAACAACAACTCAAAAGAAAATGCAACGCTAAATGACTAAACAAAGAGGAAATACTTGCACCACGTTCCAAGGTTTGGTCCCTTTAGTAGGGTGAAAAAAACACAAATCTAGCCACGAACTTAACTTACATTTATAGGATTTGTAATAAAGAATTCGCTGCATATTTTATCTTTTGTCAGTCTTGCACGTTGAAACCTACATAAATTGCCTGCCTCTCAATCTGATGCAGATCAAGCATGTCTAGAATAGTTATTTCCTCAATTTAAGTAGGGAACCAAATTGTGATTCTTTTGGACTCAAAGCAACATAAATAGGTTTAAAAAAAAATTGGGCACCATTTTTATATATAGCGCGGTGAATAATCGCGCTATATATAAAATGTGGCCCACTAATAATTCATCTGCACTTAATTGACCCACCAATAATTCATATAGGTATAGCGTATATTATGCATGCGCTATACATCAAATAATTGTGCCCCGGACTGTTTCTTTTTTCTTATTTAAGGAGTTTCAGAATTTGGTAAAAATCCATTCAGGATCCTTCAAGTCTTCCGAAATATTTGTTTGTTAAGTTATTTTGCATTTTGTCATAATGTCCGAAGAGCGAAAAATTAGAGTTTCATTATATTGGGGGGAGGGGGGGTGAGGTTATGGCGCAGAATAACTTAGTACGCTATAGTTGTTCTCCACAGTGTCATGTTAAGTTGGCACTTATAATGGGGTACGATAGATTGGTATCGTTGTTATGTAAAAAAATGAGTGTGAGCAAACGTTCGGTGAATATTAAAGTAACCGGAAGATATTTGTATTCTGTTACTCCGCAAGGGGTTGCTTGTTATGCTGAGTTTAACATCGAAGACGATGAAACTCTAACAAATTTTTTGAGGACTCCGGATGAATATCGGGAACCTCTTGTGATAAAAATGTTGGGAATGTACGTCAAGACTGAAGACGTTCGCAAGAATGAGGTTTCGCAAAATAGGGATATCCATGAATCATCGGGTGATTTTTTTGGAGCAGTTTTATCCGAACAGGTTCTGGGTGAAAGAATTTGGCCAGATCTAAACTTATTTTCACGGGCGAATGAGGGGCGATGACATCATTTTCTCCAAGTTTACATAATCCACAAGCCGAGTGGTAAACTTCAATTTTCCTTTGTGTTACGAAATTTATTTTTATGTATTGAATTTGTATTAAAACTCATATATTTCACAGGGAGTACCGGGCAGATATGAATTTTAAAAGCTATGAACTAACAGACAGTTGGAACATGCTTAGTTTTGGTGTGTTGGATCATGGTGGTCCATCCGGAAGTCATGAGCAACAGGATAATGTGCATCATGGGATATCAACACATTATAATTTGTAATTGAAGTGATAAAGTTTATATGTAAAATTGGATGAATTTGATAAACTCATTATTTTATTGGTTGTGCAGTGAAAACGAGCAACTTGAAGATCCTATCCTTACACAATTACCCGAAGACGATATATTTAATCGGAATTTGACAGATGCGCAGAGCCAGGAAGATGATAGTGATTATGATAACAATGTTGATGAGTCTGGAGATGACACACTCTTCCATGACGAGGACGAGAATGATGAACCTGATTTGACGAGGGAGTATGCTCCACCTCCCATTAGACTAAGAGTGTACGAGTCCCATGTGTCGTTTCATTCAAGGGTGATTCCCTACCTTGATCAGTTGCCAAGTATGCCGGATGTGGATGCCCTCACAAGGGATCTTGACAAAATTCGGACAACAATGTGGGATGAATCTAGAGCAATGGTGTTGTCACAGGGCATGCTTTTTACTGATAAAGCGCGCCTAAGCAGGGCGGTGTGAATGTACAACATAAAAGAGTGTTGTGAGATCGTGGTTCATGAGTCATCTCCGGAAGTATACAAGGTTATTTGTCGTAGATGGTTTCAAGGTTGTAATTGGATGCTGCGTGATATGTGGATTATGGGAAAATACATTGGCACCCACAATTGTGAAATGGACACATTCAGTGGGAATCATTTTAACTTGAATGTTGACTTGATTTCTCTTGTCTTGATTCCACACATTAAAGCGTCCATAAGGTACAAGATCAAAGAGTGTATAACATCTGTCCACCAGGTATATGGATGTACCATTACCAAACGAAAGGCATTTCTCGAGTGTAAACGTGCGTTTGAAATTATTATGGTAACTGGGATAAGTCATTTACCGCTCTACCCAGGTACATGGCTGCATTGAAACACTTTAACCCCGACACTGTTGAATGGAAGCTTGAGCGGAGTACGTGAATACCAGAATACATATTCAGATATGTGTTCAGGGCATTTAAACCAGCCATTGATGGTTTTGTGCATTGTCGGCCAGTAATATCCATAGACAGCACTCATGTCTATGGAAAGTATGATATTAAATTGTTGATCGCCGTTGATGTAGATGCTAATGGAAGTATATTTCCCCTAGCATTTGCTATTTGTGCCAATGAAAGCCAAGAGACGTGAACATTATTTTTGAACTACTTGAAGGAGCACGTTGTCAAACAACGTTTAGGTATTTGTCTAATATTTGATCAGCATGGCGGTATTTTAAGTTCTGTACAGAATTTGTGTGCATGGCAGGAACCGTATGCCTATCACCGTTACTGTGTTAGGCACTTGAAGGCCAACTTCCAGAGGGCTTATCCGGACAAGGACTTGCATGATTTAATGTGGATGGATGCAACAGATCACCAAGAGTGTAAAATAAGGAGGTGAATGGAATTGATTAGGCAGGAAGACCTAGAAGCCTATCGTTGGTTGATACGACATGAGCTTGACAAGTGTACTTTGCATGCGGATTGTGGTACAAGATGAGAAATTCTGACTACAAATGTGTCAAAGTCTTTCAATGGGTTATTGAAGTCTGCACGTGGATTGCGAGTCAGTGCCATGGTATAGATGTCATTCAAGCAGATGGTAGAGAGATTTATTGAAATATCTAGAGGTGCATTGTCATTGATCGAAAGTGGTGTTGAATATATACCACAACCAATGAAACGATTTGAGAAATATAGGAAGCGAGCACAATGGCATTCATTTTTGCAGTATTGCATCAAGCGAAATATTTTTGAAGTTCGTACCGGTCTGCATCACAACCGTGGGAATAATACACATACCGTCAATGAAGCTAGAAGATTATGCTCCTATGGAAAATGGTCAATCTATCACTTGCCATACTCACATGCCATGAGGTGCTTTCAACATACAGATTTCGCAACAGCGACGTACGTTGATAAAGAATATAATGTTGCTGCATACTTAAACACCTTTAATGGACAGTTGCAGCCAGTGGGTGCTGAGCATTATTGGCTGCCGGAATCATTTAAAATGGTGTGTAACAAGGATTATGTGCGTCAACGGCAAGTGCAAAAAAGAACGCGTATACGGAACAAAATAGATGTTGGTGATACCATTTATGCGCGTAAATGTGGCATATGTTCCCAGACAAGACACGACCACCGTAAATGTCCTTCAGCTGGTTTGGGAAGCGGTGGTAATTCAGCTCCAGGTGGCAGTTCATCCAATGTGCCCAATTATCAAGGATAAATGTAGTGTTTTATTGGAGTAATTTTGTTGTACTAAATTTATGAAAATATTCAGGTTGCAAAATGTATGAAATAAAATTATATTTTCAATGGGATTAAATCTAATTTATATTTAGAATTAAAGATTCAATACAACAATTTAACATACACCCAAAGGAATAAAAAAATAATTGTCATTCGCCATTATCATCGTTGTCTGTCACTATTTCATTGTCACCGACTTCATTTTCTTTGTCAACATCTTGTACGCACCCTTCGGGACCAAGGGCATCGTAATCTAGGCCCTAGTTGACACACATTTCTTGTATTTCATCGCTATCATCAATAAGACCACTTGCTTGATTTCTACAACAATATGGGACTCCTACATCCAACATCTATGATAGAAACTTAGGTAGTCCCTCCCACTCGACAACTATTGGGAAAACAGGATAATCATTGTCTATATGCAATTTTTCATTTTCTAATAAATTCCAGTACTAATCCTCCGTTCCTTCTAGGTAGTTAAGATCATCCATTGCATGATGAACAACAAGTGCCTTTTCCATCTCTAAAATCTCCTTCATCAAATGCCGAATCACTTCTGGTTCATCTTTGTGTGTGTTTGTTTGGAAGGTTGCAGATAGTGCTTTTGGTACAACAAGCTCATGCCAGTGACATAGTATTTCATAATCACATTGTTTTGAGTAAAGGAAAACCCATTGTAGTTTTTCGCCCCAAATTCGCATACCTTCAAGCTTTGTAGAATGCGCTTCGCCCTTAATAATATGTCCTGCAACTTTGAGATCAGTGTGTATACTGTATATTGATAGGCTTATTATCCAAGGGATGCAGAACACCATATAACTTGTCATCAAACAAATCAGTATAGCAACCTAGCATATTCTTTTCAAGGTAGGGATCGATTGTGTTATGACGTGTACCATTTGGATCTTTTGAACTACCTTCACCTTTTTGCCTCTTCGTAAACCACTTATTAAATGTTAGTTGCATTTCTGAATTAGATGTTGTTCTGGTTCTTCAAATGGTATTTGAATATTGATATGTTGGTTCAACTTAAGAAGAACTAAGCTGCATGTCGACCTATAAGAATGGGAAACATAGCGCCTCACCAATATGCGCTATGTGTATTGTCATGTCGACCTGAAAAAGCTGTTGATAAGAAATGCTGGACCCACTTGTACCCGAATGAATTATTATCACGCGAAACATAGCGCCTCACCAATATGCGTTGTGTATTGTCATGTCGACCTGAAAAAGATGATGTCCTGAAATGCTAGACCAACTTGTGCCCGAAAGAATCATTATCACGCGAAACATAGTGCCTCACCAATATGCGCTATGTGTATTGTCATGTCAACATGAAAAAGCTATCGGACTGAAAAAGCTGATGGCCTGAAAAAGCTGGACGCACTTGTACCCTAAAGAATCATTATCACGCGAAATATAGCGCCTCACCAATATGCGCTATGTAACCTAAAATCACTCTTAGCTGCCTATAAAAACCTTGCGCATTTTAGTTATTATTTGCGTCGTAACAAAACGAATAAAAAAACTTTCCATTAAATTTCGATTTTCGAGCATTAAGACATGTTTGGATGCAAATTACGTACCAAGGTGTTACTGTAGCAAACGTGCAATTTTGAAGCCATGTTTGTCAAATTGCAATCTGGAGCGCAGACGTTGGATGTCTAAACAAGTTGTAAGTTATTATTCTTGGAAGAAATGTTTGTTAATACTTTTTATATAACATGTTAATTAATAGTCTTGTGTTATTCTCTCATTGGTAGGACGAAAAGAAATGTGGTTTTGATGAATGGTATGATGAACCCATTAATTAGGAATACTACAAATTATGTTTGCTAAATATTTGAAATCTGATCGGTGAATACGAACTCCAGATCGTGAAACTACAAGAACAACTTGCGGCATTGCTGGAGAAACTAAAAGAGACAGAAGAAGAAAAAAATAGGTTGGAGGAGAAATTTAAGTGGTTGAAGCAGAGAATAATGGGCGATAGTGACTAAACAAACACATTGATGTGTTGAGTATAATATTTTATTTTTATGTTGTACGTGTCATGTATTATCTTTAATTGGTAACGAATTTAAATTTTATGTTAAGTTATCGATTTTTTTTGTGTTGAAGTGTTAAATTAATAAATATCCTGAGAAATAAAAATACATGCGCAAATTATGTAAAATATAAATAATGTCATATATATAAAAAATAATAAATGTCAATGTGTCTCACAAATTATATGCTTTAAAGCATTGGTTGGCCTGAGGTGCATCCCATCCCGCTCGGCTACGCTATCAGGATCATCCTCATTACGTCGCCTCTTTATCGGAGGATGCGCTACAGCACGATCGTCGGTAAAGCTGGCAGACTTGGTAGAAGCAGCCTTAGGGCCGGCAGTAACCTACAAAATAATAAAATATTTTACTATATAAAATAATAATTACTAACATACGTGTTAGGAATTTTTTTTAATGGTCATACCATGGTCTCAGCGGGCTCCTGAATAAGATCATCCGTCTCTGGCATCTCAATATTACACAATGCGGCCTCCGTGATGGGTGATGTCGAGGTCTTTAAAAAAATAAAAACGCTTTAGATATTACTGACTAATCAATGAGATAAAAACAAATAGAAATAATAGTAATACAAACAAACATGTGCATGAGTAGCGCCGCAAGGCTCTGTCGGAACATTGAGGTGCACTGGAGTAGATGAAGTATGTGCTAGACTCTCAGCATCCCTCGGTGATGAGCCATAACTCAGTCGTCGCCCACTATGAACCTCTCGTGTAGGACGAGAATCATCAACCGTCGATGGCTCTGGGGGATCGGGAAAATACTGATCCTACTCATGTCGCATAATGGCCATGCCCGCGATCAAAAATGGAGCTGACAGGGTCACCTGCGAAGTCCCTGGCAACAACTGAAAGCTGAATGACGGCAAGTCATGATGTGCATCGTGTGGCTCAGGGTGGTCACCCGACTGATCATCTCTAATATCATCCATGGGTGCCTCAACGCCCCCTTGCTGGGGACCCCGTCCTCGCCGACCACCACGACCTCGTGGGACACACCTTTCTATCTACCATGCCGGCCACGTCTACCACGTTCAGGCTCCACTGGTGGCCCATAATGATACTCCTTTGGCGGCAAATAAGTAGCCTCGTATCCTAAGCGCTCATCATCTAGGGCATGTCCTAATGTCTCGGCAGCAAGATCAGTAGCCTGATGGCTATACCCATGCAAAGTTACCGCTCCCTCGCCGGTATACTGGAGCATTTGCAGTCCCAACTGGTAGAACTAATGTAAGCCAATAGCCTGCATAACATATAAACTATTAATTATGTAAGGATAATGTAACGTTATAAGTAAGTATAACAACTAACATACCTGTGCCTCATGCCTCCCGGCGTATGGAATGTACCGACCTCCAGCGCGATGAATGGGATTCTCGACGAAAAGTCAGATAACGCTGCGATACCAACCCATATACTCATGCTCGCCATCCGTACACTCAGCTGCAGGGGTGGAGGAATCAGGTCATACCTCTGGTCCCAAACCTCAATATGGGCCTCTAGCCAGGCCAAGTCTGTTTAGTCAACCCTGGATCATCATCCCGCTGGTAATGTGTCCTAATCCAAGTGGGCGGAATAGGTACAAGCTGCGGTTGACCAAACTGGCGAAGGGCTCGCTCAGTGGCATGATGCTCGACAATATCGAGACATATCAGTGGGACGGAAGATCTCCACATAGCTCGGCTGCGAGAGCAATAATCGGGCAAACCAGCTATGAGCGCATCGTTGTATGACCTCCATACGAACTATTAATTAAACACAAGAATCGTCAGTAAACGCAACAGATATAAAGCCAGGCCAAGTAAACTTAAGTATACATGTACCTGCGCGCCTTCAAGCAAATCCAACAAATCCCTGTAACAGGGGAGATGATGTCGAGCCTCGAACTCGTGTCCGTAGCCTCGCCTATCAACCCACCTCCAAGCAAAAGGGAGAAACGGTAGAGGTGGTTCATCCGGAGCCATCGGTGGTAGAGGTGGGTGGAGCTGCAGGAACCGCTCCCAGGCTCAAACCTAATATATATTGTGGACGTAAAATTTAAGGTATTTTTTTACTATGTATGTTATAATCCTGAAAAGAATTGACTATGTTTTCACTTGCAGTAGCGGTAAAAATCTAGCAACGTCTCTCTAGGTGCCATGCACCCCCGACACATCTGCCTATACAGGTAACCTAGAACAGCTGCATCCAGCTGTAACCAGGTAAATCATCTAGCCACTCCAGATGATGTAGAAATCTCAAGCTGACTAGGTTTTCCGAAGTGTTCGGGAACAGTACACCACCAAACATCAGTAGCAACAACAATCTCGTGTGCCGGTCGATATCCTCCGTCGGTGAAACATCCGTAATCTCCGCATAGTCGATATCATCCTGATGCTGCCGGACGGGCGTCAATTGCAATCGACTCGCCTCACTCAATGCAGTCTCCTCCGCTGGCTGAAAACCGGTGAGTCGCTGCAACATATGCAGGTAATGCACTGCCATATAGTCTCTAAGAGCATGCAGGTAAGCTACATGTAATCCATCAACCGACAACCCGAAGAGAACCTCTATGTCCTCAAGCGTGATGGCAACCTCACCGATGGGTAGATGAAACATGTGCGTCTCCGGTCGCCACTGCTCTATCATAGCCGTGATCAATGCCCGGTCGAACTGCAACCAGCCGATCTCTATGATCCTGTAGAAACCCGTATCCTGAAGGTGTCTAACTATACGGGAATGGAGTGGGTGGTCCCTAATGAACTCCCACATATCGACTATACGTCTGGGGCAGAATGTCTAGGATAAACACTGTCCATCCCAGATGTATGAAAACCTATGGTTGCCCTGTAGCAACAGTAGCTCTCGAGATGCATGTCCGGGATGAACATGAGTAACCTACATGACGATGTGTGTAAATTGAACAATATTAATTAAAGTATTTTTCCTTTTGATTGCTTAACGTCTTTAAATATATTGCAATATCTTTTATATTAATATTTAATCTATATTTTTACTATATTATTACCTAAGTTGATACATTTTCATTATTATTTTATAAGTTAGGTTATTATTTTATATGTTAGTTTATTATTTTATATGTTAGTTAATTATTCTATACGTTAGTTTATTATTTTATACGTTAGTTTATTATTTTATATATTTTATTATTATTTTATATGTTTGTTTATTATTTTATGTCTTAGTTTATTATTTTGTATGTTAGTTTATTACTTTATATATTAGTTTATTACTTTCTATGTTTGTTTCTTATTTTATATGTTTGTTTCTTATTTTATAATTATACATGATTTAATTAATAAGTATTAATATAAAAATACTTAGTTTGACAAATATTGTTATTTTTTATGTTATTTTCTTACATTTGTTAACTAACATTCGAGAGAGTTTGTGTTTGAACTATTATTTTTTTTCTAAATATTTTTGGGGTTAACAGATAATTAAATGATTAATTTCAATAACTACAAAGATACTATGCTAAATGGCACTATATTTTACTATGCTAAAGGGTACTAGATTATAATTACGGGCACTACATTATAATTACGGGTACAACATAATCCTAAAGGGGCACTAAACAATAATAAAGTCACATATTAATATATGTACAACAATAAAATCTAAATTACATTAATTATTCATAAAATAATAATTTATCAATTTTACTAATCTTTTAGCACTTAAATAATCTAATTCGGATAAAAAATAACAAATTAATTTATTCACAAAACAATCACGAAAAAATATATACCACAGTAAAATGTAACTAATAAATATTTTTTATAACAACTAATAACATTAATTATTCATAAAATAATAATTTATCTATTTTACTAATTTTTTACTCCAACAATAATCTAATCCGGATAAAAAAATAACAAATTAATTAAATCATAAAACAATCACGAAAAAACATAGATCACAGTAAAAAATAACTAATACGCATTTTTATATATGAATTTTAACAAAAGGTAAGTCGGAATACCTCGAATTATAATTTTTTGAAAGGTGATGATTTGATAATTTAGGGGCCGAAACGAGCAATCCACTACGCGATAACGCTTTAGATCCGGTGTAAGCTTGCTACAATACCGAGAAGTTATACTTTTTGAAGGACGAGTGGGCTCCACTGAGTTTTTTTCTTTAAAAATGGAGGCGAGACTGATTTTTTGGTTTGGGGGTCTGCTGGTTCGCGAGATGACACAGATTTTTATTAGATATAGCGCGCATATATAAGGTGTTATAGTATAGCACCTTATATATGCGTGCTATACCTCCCGCCCATTTTAAGTTCAAATATAGCACGATTATTCACCGCGCTATACCTTAACGGACAAAACTGTCGTTAAGGTATAGCGTGGTGAATAACCGCGCTATATATAAAATAGTGCCCAATTATTTTTTAAACCTATTTGTGTTGCTTGAGTCCAAAAGAACCACACTTTGGTTCCGGACTCCCACTTTAATTAACTTTTCGCTTTTTTGTGGTCCACAATCTTTGATTGTTTTAGATATCAAGAAGGAATTAACTTCTTTTTTCAAAGTTATCATTGAAGTAAAGATCCTAAGAGTATTCGTTATATTTTTGATTAACAAGTTACGGTTAATATGATCAATTTCATTATTAATTAATACGACAATGTATATTTCTTAATATGTATAAAAAATAACTAAAAGAAATTAAAATGGAAGGATGGAGTAATCTTATTAGATGGTGAATGAATCTCTTTGCAGTTCTTTTGTTAAACACAAGGACAACAAGAAGGAAGATATTAATGACTAATTTGTATACTGCAAATAGAGGTGTACAAAAAAAATCGATAAACCGCACCAAACTGATAATTCGAGTCAAATCAAAAAAAAATCTGATGTGGTTTGGTATGATTTGATTTGGTATTGAAAAATAAAACCTGACCATAATTGGTTTGGTTTGGTTTGGTTTTAACTAAAAATAGTCAAACCGAAACCAAACCAACCCCATAGTACATTTATATAATTTTTAAAAATATTTTATACATATAAATATTTATTGTAATGTAATTTATAAATATTTCTTAAACTTTTTTACTGTTTTATCTTTTAACGTATTATTTCAAGTTTAGACTTAACATTCTTAAATGGTAAAAATTTTTTATAGCCTATAAATGTAGTAACTCAAACAAAGTTCAAATCAATACTAATGTTAACAAAAGAAATTCAATTCAATACTAGGAATGACGAAAGTGTTGGATAATTATTTTAGTTTTACATTGGTTTATAATGAAAATGCATAACTTAGTTTATCTTTTTCTTTAGTGCTTAGTTATGTAATTAATATTAGTACTTATTAGCTATATTTATTTTAACATGACCTATATAGTATTTTTAGATTATGTTAATTTTTATTATGATTTATTAATTAGCAATATTTATTTTATGTAATTTTATTATTTTATCTTTGTTATTGAATATTTTAGTATAATGCGATGACTTATCTCATATTATTGTGTTAGTTTCATGGAAAACACATTATATAGTTGTATTTTATTAGGACTTAAGAAATAGTTGGAGCACAAGTTACATATTTTATGCTATGAAGACTTTACCAGAAAAAACCCGAAAATCCGAGAAAAATCGAGATTGAAAAACCCGACTTTGTTGGTTTGGTTAGGTTTTATTTATAAATTTAAAAATCCGACACCATTGGTTTAGTTTTATAATTAAAAAATTCGAACCAACCCGACCTATGTAAACTCATACACTGCACTTGGCTGATTTACTTTAATTTCCATATACTAATTAGTTTTTTCACTTGTATACTCAGTAATATAATTGCTTGAGATTTTAACGAGGGGACAGGGGACTGGAAGTCGCACCGAAATCCTTGTCAATGTTTGATTTTGGACAATTGCAGTCCTTGTCCAAAGTTTTAAAATATAAAATTTGTTATAAAATAAAAGCAACTTAGTAAAACATGAACAAGACATATTGTTATGAAATAAAAGCAATTTAGTAAAACATGAACAAGAAATAGAGATAGAGAGAAGGAAGAGATTTTCTTCTTCAATTGTATGTATTTTCCTATCTATTACAAGGCCTTTATATAGGCATGAAAAGTGAAGAAAAATATGTCATTGAATATGTCATTAAGCATAGAAATATGTCATTGAATATGTCATTAAGTATTTGAGAAGATCATGGAAGAAGAATAGACATCCACCATAATTTGATTTTTCTTATAACACTCCCCCTTGGATGTCCATAGATAATGTACCTCGTTAAAACCTTATTAGAAAAAAAGCCCTATGGGGAAAAAAAATCCTAGTGAGAGAAAAAGAGTACACATATTTAGAAATACGCCTTTTGGTTGCCTCATTAAAAATCTTGCAAGGAAAACCCAGTGGGACAAAACCTTGTAAGGAAGTATACTAGTTTCTTGAAGGTTGACGTCGGTAGAGATTTGGTGAACAAATCAGCCATATTATCACTTGAACGGATCTGTTGCACATTGATATCACCATTCTTTTGAAGATCATGTGTAAAAAATAACTTTGGTAAAATGTGCTTTGTCCTATCCCATTTTATGAATCCTCCCTTCAACTGGGATATGCATGTTGCATTGTCTTCATACAAAATTGTGGGTGGTTTGTCACACTTCAAACCATATTTGTCTCGAATAAGGTGTATTATAGACCTCAACCATACACATTCTCGCCTTGCTTCATGAATAGCAATTATCTCATCATGATTAGATGAAGTAGTCACGATTGATTGCTTAGTCGATCTCCAAGATATGGCAGTGCCTCTATATGTAAACACATAGCCTATTTGAGATCGAACTTTTTGTGGGTCATATAAATACCCAGCATCGGCATAACCAACAAGATCAGGACTGCAATCATTTTCATAAAATAATCCCATACCGATAGTCCCTTTTAGATACTGCAATATGTGTTTGATTCCATTCCAATGTCTCCTTGTAGGAGCAGAGCTATATCTTGTTAAGACATTAACTGAAAAAGTTATGTCAGACCTTGTAATGTTAGAAAGATACATTAGTGCACCAATTGCACTAAGATATGGTACGTCGGGACCAAGAAGCTTTTTATTATTTTCATGAGGTCGGAATGGATGTGTTTTATCCATATAAAATCGCTTTAAAATCATTTTAGTGAATGTTGATTGATGGACAAAAATTCCATCTTTCATATACTAAATTTGTAGACCAAGACAAAATTTTATCTTTCCAAGATTTTATTACAAATTCTCTCTTTAGATAGTCTACTACTTTAGGAAGCTCTACTGCTTTAGGAAGCTCCCTAGGAGTTCCAATGATATTTAAATCATCAACATACACGGTGATTATAACAAATTTAGATCCACATCTTTTTATAAAGACACAAGGACAAATTGAATCATTCTTGTACCCTTCTTTCAACAGGTACTCACTCAGGCGATTATACCACATGTGCCCTAATTGTTTCAATCCGTATAAGAATTTTTGAAGCTTTATTTAATAAATTACTTGGAAACCTTAATATGCTTCAGAACAATTTAAATCCTTCAATGATTTCCATTATACGCATATCACATTTTTCTTGAATTGCCAGATTAAAACCTGAAATGGCGACATCCACCATAGGAGAACATGTCTCTATATAATCAATGCCAGGATATTTATAAATCTTCTTGTGACACAAGTCGTCTTTATGTCTATCGACTTGATCTTCTTCTTTTTTTTTCACACAAGAACACATTTATACCTCAACTAGCTTTATACTTTCAGGTGTTGGGACTATCCGTCCAACTTCATATTTTTCATGTGAAATCAATTTTCATTGCGTATTTTTCATTTGGCCAATTATTTATCTGTCCAAATTTCATGACAGATTTGAGCTCAAAATCCTCGTCAATATTAATAATATTGAGCGCTACATTATATTAACAATATCGTCGACGATCATTTTATATCGGTTCTACTATTATTCAATAAAGACATAACTTATTGAGATCTCTTTATCTTATTATTTTCAGGTACCTGAGCCTCTCCCATGAGGTCTTATGAAGTGTTATGTCGTGGTGCTCTTCTAGAGCACTTGTCTCCTTATTATGACCATCTTGAACATTTGCTCCTCTCCTTCTTCAAGGAGTTTTATCTTTGGAACCGATTAGTCTATTATGCTTTATGCATGCCATGGACTCTATTCATTATGGACTTTATTTTATTTGGAGCATTAGCAGCTGAATATGACATTTAGCTTTGGGTCAGCAAATACGCCCGGCAATATTTTGCAAATGAATTATCACTTGAACTTCAAGTTCACATTTTTTCGTACGAGGATCTCTATGTACTCATAATAATTCATTGCATGCATTACTTTTTCAGCTGCCCATTTTCTCCCCTATTGTTGGGATCACCAACACATATCCCTAGCCTTATTTGGGGATCTATCTTTGTGCACTGTGGTGGAACAATTAAATTATATAGCACATTCATATTTCTAGATGGAAATTATTTGGTTCCTGACCCTGAACTGATTGTGATAGGGAGAACTTATCATAACTTGGCTAGATGCTTACAAGTGTTGTTGTATATTAAATAATACATCAAATACCAAATTTTATTTTGGCAATTTTGTTCTCATAACCAATGGTTTAGATATAATTGGAGGCATATAATTTCTATTAAACCAACTTGGATTTAAACCAGTATTATCAAGATAAATCATCATAATTTATATTCTGGAACTGTGCTCTAATAATTTGAGCAATCAATCTTGCAAAAGCCAAACTACAAGTTGATAACAAATGCACATGTGACCATAAAATAGATGCATCTATAAAAATCATATAATAGTAAACAGTCCACATGGAAGGTGACTGGGCCCATATATTTATCACCTTTTATTCGTTCCAGAAATCAAGGGATTCAATCCCTAACCTTAACTGGTATATTATGAGAATAAGCACCACAAGAGAATTCTTGAAGAATCTTATATTTCTTCAATATATGCCAATGTAATTCTCAATTAATTTTTTCGCATCATAATTGAACCGAGATGGTCAACCGGTCATGCCAACTAATATTTATTTCAGTAAACCTCTAGTTTACTTGTGGCTTGTGATTGCATCATCATGCTTATACTTGTGTAGTACAAATAAAAGAAAAGTCAGGTAACCTTTCATATTTACCCGGTATGATTATAGTAATATAAAGATATTCAATCTTCTTTTCATTTATAGTCTCAATATGCCAACCACTTTGGCTAATATATTTGTAAATCAAAATATTTCTTTTGAGACTTACTACAATATTAATGTTATGAACAATTTCATTCATCCGGGTAGTAACAAATTAGTTCTTTCAGAACTCTTAACTGTTTTTATACTACAAGATCTTTTGTCACACCATCCATATAATGAATGTCACCTTCACAAAGAGAATCATATCATAATAATTGTAATGTTCAAAATCATCACAAGCAAAATATTTTTTTTTGCTTTAATTTTACTTTTAATAACTTTCATAAGGCATGACAAAATATATTTTGGCATATCATATGCATGCGACCAATGATATATTTATATAACTACACAATAATATTCATTATCTTTCTTTGTCTCAAACCTCCCTTAGAGGTGAGTTGTAGTATTTATCCAACTATGCACAAGTACATTATTATGCATAATCTTTATCATATATATATATTTTCACATTCACTTTCAGGAATGAGTATGCAATCTCAATATTTATCACAAGTCACATTCTCTTCAAAGAATTTCTCCCTTTTTATAATTACCATAGTGATAACTATTATTATTTTGGCCTTTCGCATGCCCACATTCATTGGTCAACCACTTGTCTTTATTTAGACTTATCATGCACTGCTATCACATTCACTTCAAGAATGGAGCAAATCAAGTGGGACAAGCTTCATGCTTTTTCATGAAAATTACATTATTTTTTCTTTAGTTATTATTATTATTATCAATATGGTGCATTAGGACTCAAACCCAATGCCTTACCCATATAAAGGCATGCTAGGCCATAATGCGTTGGAACTTGAATCCAACGTCTTTTCATCAACAATAGTGCGTTGGGACTTGAACCCATTGTCTTACCCTCAAACTTTGGCATAATGGGCCAAAATTCACTAGGACTCGCACTCGAGCCTTTAAAATATTATTACTTCATAATTATAGGCATAAGTAAATTAACTTTCAAGAAGACATATATAACTATTTCAATCTTGAAACAATTCCTCTGCAACAAAAATGCTAGTTAGGATATATGCCATTTTGTTTTCAAATGATACAATCACTTTTACATTTTAATAAATTAATTAGGGGAAAGGTGCAGATAACCTATAACCACTTATATTTCAAAGACTATAAGAATTTCACCAAAAAAACCCAATACGGAGGAATGAGCATTATGTTTCCAGCAAAAATATTTAAGGCTTAATGCATAACTGTGACTATTATAAATTATAACTATATTGAGTTTATATTGATTGTATATTCGAATGCCAAATTTGTAAGGTACTGTAAAATCGCCTACATATTTGATAATTTTGCTTTCAATGAAATACATCACGTGATGGTAAAAATATTATTACTAAATTACCTTAATAATTATCTATCATAGTATGTAAAAGATCAGAACATATATATACGTTAGAATATTATCTTTGTCCTATAAGAGATGTAGCAAATAAAGACATACCTTTCCAGTTCTTTATTTTACTGGATACAATTGAAAAAAATATTTTTACTAAACACTGCACATAAAGTTAATGCAAAGATATAAAAATATGAATGGGTTTAGATGGATGTAAAACTTATCTTTGTATTATCATCCAAGACATTTTTCATTGTACTTGATCTCATTGCCTGCTTATAACTTACATAGTCTTGACATAGAAGATTATGAAATGAGCAATTCGTGCTGATAACGTGTTATAAAATAAAAGCAACTTAGTAAAACATGAACAAGACATGTTATTATGAAATAAAAGCAATTTAGTAAAACATGAACAAGAAATAGAGATAGAGAGAAGGAAGGGATTTTCTTCTTCAATTGTGTGTATTTTTCTATCTATTACAAGACTTTTATATAGGCATGAAAAGTGAAGAGAAATATGTCATTGAATATGTCATTAAGCATTTGAGAAGATCATGGAAGAAGAGTAGACATCCACCATAATTTGATTTTTCTTATAACAGAATTTACATGTCAGATAATTTTTCATTATTTTAGTTTAATCGAGCGCATTATATGGTTTCCAATTCTTTTAGTGGCAAAATAGTTAACCTCATTCACTTTAATTGTTATATTTTATATGCATTTTAAAGTTAAACAAATTTGAACAGGCCGCAATACTTTGATTTGGCTATTATTGTCCATTAAAGGGCTAGCACCATTAGGCAAGAGGACCCCTACTAATATTGATGGATATGTCAATAGGCATTAGGAATAGGCTTTTGTAGCGCTAAAAATCAATCTCTTCAAAATGGTAAATGCACCTACATTTATTACTCTGTTCTTTTTTTCCCCCCCTCCTATCCCTTGCCTCCTTTTTTTTTTTTAATTTTCTTTTGAAATTGGAGTACATTAAAAGAAAATTTAGGAATTGAATTTTTTGAAATTTCTTAAAAAAATAGATGCACACAAATGTGTCTTTCTTTTTTCTCCTTATTTGCAGTTTGGTTCAAAAGCAGATGGGCTTACACTTTTACGCAACATTAATGTATCGAGGTCCGAGGACATCAACAAGATCAGCCCAATTCTCTTATGGCTTCAAAACCCAAATTTCATGCTCAGTTGTAGGCCATTGCATTTGTTGGGATTGTTACATAAATAACTTGTTAGATTCACTATTTACTTTTTTCAGCCAGATTATACATATTTATGCACACATTATATATAAATTATATATATATTATATACATGTCGGCTATTTTTAGTTTAAAAGATTAGGTGTACGGCTATTTGGGTTAATTATTTCCTACTTAGCTACTTCACGAAGGGGAGCCTTGGAGCAACAGTAAATTTGTCTCCGTTATAGGTCACGGATTCGAACTGTAGAATCAACTACTAATACTTGTATTAGGGTAGATTGCCTACATCACATTCCCTTAAGTGCACCCTTACCACGGACCCTACTTGAGCACGGGATGCGTGCTATTTCACAATTATATTTGTAGTAACTTATCAAATAGTTTCCAATAAAGGCTAAGTTGGACGAATAATTTCCGCAGGCTCAAACTGAAACATGTGAAATTGTCCAACACACAATTGCCAAGCAGCTATCGGTTGATGTGAGCACTATCACTCCCAGATCAAGTTTGCCGATTTGGGTGCTGAATTTCTTGACACCGTAAGTTTTTTGTTTAAAGTTTAAACTTTTGTACATTAACGTGTATAATTATTTTATATTATAAAATTACGTTATTCTTACAATAAAGGAGTAACTATTATAACCACAAGTTTGATATGATAACTTGGATAACAAAATAGACAACCTATCATTACAAGTTAAAGTACGCTAACAATATAAATTTTTTACGCTGATAGTTTATTTAAGTTAAATATTTCTACTACATTCAATGCCTTTTCCTTTGGTCCACAATTAAATAGGTCAAAATAATGATGCCTCTAGAAGAGATGTTTGGAGTCTCAGTTGGAGAAGGAGGAGCTCAAAACATTGCCACTATCCAAGATGTTGCTGGTCTAATTGAGAAAGTGAAGGCAATTGCTGATTAATATGCTGTGATTACAATTATCTGCAATGGTCAATTTGAATGCAGACACAATCAGCTGAAAACAGCCTTACTAGGTAATTGTAGATAAAAAATTTCTAAATATTATTTCTTATATGACAAAAATAATAATTAGTGTGCTATTGCAAACTAAAATTCTTATAGTGTAAAGAATCTCTATGCCCTCACTGTATATAAGTTAAATGAAACAATAAATATCAAAGATTTAATAGATACTTATGAAAATGTCTCTTTTTTCCTTTGGGTTTACAAGCGTATGCGTAATTCGGTAACTCTCCTGCATCTAAATTCAAATTACACCAGTATAGAGGAGTCTGTCTTCACAAATTAACTCATGCATTCTTTTCTTTTTTCGCGCATAGTGGAATATTATCCGTATCTCTCCTACATCTTCAAATTAAAATAGTTAATCCATTTAAAATCAGTTTTACAAAAAAATGAGAATATATACACAACTGTACGTTGTTAGTGAATAGAGTTATATGCAGTTGGATATTTTCAATATCTATGTGGACAGAAGATGACGTGTCACATCCCAAACTATCCCCTAAACATGACTGGCACCCAACTAATACTATCCGCTAAGAAAACCAATTTCTCATACATTTAAGCATTCGTTCACGACGTTTAATAAGATGAATTAATATTTTTGAGTAATTCTTTTATTTAATTATGAAAGTCCAATCACAAAACTAAGCAAATAACATTGTACCCCAAATCCCACACTACACCATGGATCAATCTAAAGAGAGTTACACAAGTTTAATAATAGGTGCACAAACACCAAAAGAAATAAATGAGAATGACTATGTCGGCAACCTCCACGAATAATGTGATGGCTTACCTCAGCACGAGATCACTTCTAGCGAACTCTTCGGCCATTAGCTTCGTCATCAACAACAATATCTGCATGAATATGCAGGTAAGGAGTAAGTTATACGTGAATATAATCCAGTAAGATCCTCGACCCGCTACTTTGAATACCTCTGGAACAAGTATTTAAAAATATAAATACACCACAACAAGAACAATATAATAAACACAAAAAATTATACAACCACGCAATATATGCGTATCAACAGAGTTAATTAGAATTAACCAGTAAGCGTACACATATTTTAATACAGTACACATTAAGGACTTGTCATAACTGCAGTGAAAGAAATTAACCAACACCTCTACGAGTCTACAACGGCACCACAATGCCTCAAATATACAATGGAGCATATACACAATGCTCACCGAATCATACACAATTCCCCAAATATATCAAGAAGCATACACAATGCCCGAGTGATGTACAAAGGTATACACAATGCCCCAACATCATGGCTCACAGCCGTATCAAATCATCAAATCCAACCTTATGACTCAGAGCCCTATCATACTATCAAATAACTTATAAGATATTTTTTAGTATTTTTGTAATTTTTATAAAGTAATATATTTGCGGCTAGTCAAAGACCATCGATTTTGCCAAGAGCACGCTTGTCCTAACACATGGATCGGGTAGACAAAGAACATTTTCAAAACGGGTCTTGAAAAAGCAAATATCAAAGCTTAAAGTCTCACTTACCTTCCTAACGGGAAGTTCCCCAACCTTGCAACGTCTAGAACACCAATCAAACAACCTTCAATGACCTCAATCTATCGAAAAGTATTGATAAATAATGTCAATTATGATAGTCAGAGTCAAATTTCAGTTTCGGTGTCAAATCTCAATCTCCCTCAATTTTAAGCTTAAGGCTAAATCTAAATATTCTACACCTCAAATATCGTATTCTTAAAGGTAAATACATATTCCAATATCTCAATCTAAACTCAATGTTTAATATACCAATTTAATATAGCAAAATTCATGTCCCAGATAATAATCATAACGTATGCGGAAAGAAAGATTAGAAAAATTGATCAGTTCTGAACGTTTGCACATTTACATACTAATCCCTTACTCAAAATCTAACTTTTATTTCTAATCCCAATTTAACTATCACTGCTTAATCATTAGGCATCGAAAGAAAAGAAGCATAAACCAAAATTGTATCACCAAAATTGTATTGGGTAAAATATATTATGACACGTGGCCGTCCGAGAAAGGGACACGTGGAACCCAAGACAGAGTGATGATTGAAGACCGAAAATAACTGCTTCGTTTGTCACCGGGAAGAATAATGCTCATAAAGATGTGATAAATGCTCTTTTCCCGGTAGCATTCAATAGCGAATATTCATAGCATCAAGAGCAGTTACCCGTTACAAGGAATTTAGCATTTAGGTTCACCGTTACATCTTCATCAATGCCCCTCATAATTGACATTAAAGAAGGGCACGACCCTATGACCTTCTTCACAGCTATGAATAGTGACCTCAGTTGTCATTGTAAAGGACATGAATTTTCTGGCAAACTTATAGTATATTTTATACAAAGCTCAATCCAATCTTATCGTCTTATTTCTCGATCCTTTTTTTGTTGTGCACGAAAATCTTGTTCCCGGAATTATTGCTTATGCTGTTTCGTCTATATCTTAAGGCTAAGTATTGCGTAATTCTTCAATTATTTATTTATTTCAGGATCAAATTAATTTACTTATCTAGAAACCACATATAAATTCAACTGTACCATTTTACGGGTAAATAGTTTGACCTCCACCGTGGGGCCTAGATAGCCGCGTAATTAAATTGATCCTTGCCTTTTTTACTAACATGTTTTGATCATTTTTATCTTAGAAAAAATCATAAGAAATGGCAGACAACACTGTTAACGACATGCACAACCCCGAGATTCTAGGGGATCAACCTCATTCCGAGAACTCAATCAGTGACACCCATAATGAAGGGAGTGACGCTACACCAGCGCATGACAAACAGTATCCTCGACATGTTCGGGTGACCACTCCCGATGATGCTGATGAGGAGCATGTCGTCGACACGGTAAGGGTCTTGCAAGAGCAACAAGCTATTATTCTAGACCACCTTAGGCGACAGGATAAAGTTGAAGCAATCGCTATCGGGAGCTTCCAATAATGCAAACAGACGAGATCCGATCCCTCTCGGAATTTCCATGAATCAAACATTGCGGGATCGATAATAACACTCCCAGGGGTGAAATTGGCTCCGATGGGGCAGGAGGAACAGATCCAGTCTTAACAACGAGAATGATTCTTTCAAGAATGAACTTTTACAGTTCATGAGGAAAGTAAACGCCCGCATGGACCGGATCCCGGGAGCGCTACCAGTACGAAAAGACCCGGACTCGAATAAGTATACTCAATTGCCGCACAAGCCAAGTGCGGCACCAGAGTTAATCCCGAAGCGATTCAAAATGCCTGAAATGCCAAAGTATGATGGAACTTCAGACCTCCAAGAGCATATTACCACCTACACGGCAACGATAAAGGAGATTGATTTAGCTCCTCACGAAATTGAATCTGTGCTGTTGAAGAAATTTGGAGAAACCTTCACGAGGGGGACCTTGACATGGTATTCACTGTTACTCGGGCATTCCATAGATTCCTTCGAAATGCTTGCGGATTCTTTCATCAAGGCTCATGCCGGGGCAAGAAAAGTACATGCCCGAAAGGCCGACATATTCAGGATAGCGCAAGAAGAGTTCGAGCTGCTACGAGAGTTCGTTACCCGATTCCAGAAGGAGAGAATGTTGCTCCCGGCTGTCCTAGATGAATGGGCGGCTGAGGCGTTCACCAAAGAATTGAATCCAAGGAGTTCAGACGCTTCCCGATAATTAAAAGAGAGCCTACTCGAGTTTCAAGCAACAACCTGGGCGGACGTCCACAACCGGTAAGAATCAAAAATAAGGATCGAAGATGATTAGGTTGGTTTTCCATTGTCAACCAAAGGACGAGAAAAGAATAAGGAAAAATCAAAGGATTATTATGATGCGGGCAGGCGGACTTCGAGGGGCCGGTTTTTGCCTTACGAACGAACCGAAGGCCACATCAGAGGTTTCCGGATAGTGGACAGGTTCACGATCGATAGGAGGACCGATTGTGGTCGGAATAATCGATCACTGCAGGATAAAGAAGTGGCAGGATCGCGGGATCTTTCCTACCCCAAATTATCTGAATACAACTTCAACATCAATATAGTGGAATTGGTATCGGACATAAAAAATATCAAAGGAGCACGATTTCCAAGATTGATGATATATTATTCTAACCAGAGGGATCCCAACTTGTGGTGTGAATACCACGAGACGAATGGCCACCAGACAGGGGATTGTCGACTTCTCCAGGAAGAAGTGGCAACATTACTAAAGAATGGTCACCTCAGAGAATTTTTGAGTGACTGAGCTAAGAACAATTATGGTAGTAACTGAGACAACGTGGAACCCTTGAAAGCGAGAGAAGATCCCCCGCGTCAAATAATCAACATGATCTTCAGAGGGAACGAGATTAACGGGGTCACCTTTTCAGCAGCAAAGAAGACAAAAGTATCAATAACGCATAGCAAAAGGCTTCGGGAAGACGATATCACTTTTACGGAGGAGGACGCAGACGGATTGCTACTACCACACAACGACATATTGGTAATTTCTTTAAATGTGCCAGATTTTAAGATTAAATGTGTTTTAGTGGATCCAGGGAGTTCGGCTAATATCATACAATGGAGAGTATTGGAGCAAGCTAAACTCACCGAAAGCATTATTCCGGCCACAAAGATCCTCGTCGGATTCAACCTCGCAAGTGTGACAACTCGGGGAGAAATTTTATTGCTCACAAACACTAAAGGAGTAACGAAAATAACTCTTTTCGAAGTGGTAAATGGTGATATGGGATACAACATCATTCTAGGAAGGCCATGGTTGCACAAAATGAAAGATGTACCATCAACATACCATCAATTGCTGAAGTTTCCAACACCTGAGGGAATTAAGCAGATAAGGGGTGACCAACCGGCAGCACGGGAGATAAATGCAATTTCGGTCTCCAGTAGCAAAGGAAAGAAACATGTGGCATAGCAATTACAGGACCCTGCACATACTCCTGAACTAGATGAAGTTAGCCATACGTTAAAAGATAATCAGGTGCCGAGATATTTCCAAGCTTCAGAAGAGACCGGTGCGATGAAGTCCACAGTGAAAGAGCTGGAGCAAGTGGCATTGTTTGGGGAATTCCTAGAAAGGAAATTCCACCTTGGAACTCAGGTCCGACTTCATTAAATTCCTTAAATCTAATGTTGTTTGTTTTGCATGGTAGCATGAGGACATGACAGGTATCCCGATAGAGGTAGCCGTACACAAGTTAAGCTTAGATCCTAACGTACCTCCGATAAGACAAAAGAAGCGCTCAATCGCCGAAGCCAGGAATAAATTCGTCAAAAAAGAGGTAACCCGCTTACTTAATATCGTCTCGATCCAAGAGATAAGATATCCAGACTGGCTAGCTAATGTAGTAGTAGTTCCAAAAAAGAATAATAAGTTTCGCATGTGCGTAGATTATAAAGATCTTAATAATGTGTGCCCGAAAGACTCGTTCCCATTGCCAAACATCGATCAAATGATTAATGCCACGGTCGGGCACGAGTTAATGAGTTTCCTCAATGCTTATTCCGGGTACAACCAAATTAAGATGAACCCGGAAGATCAAGAAAAAAACTTCGTTTATAACGAATTTTGGTATATATTGTTACAATGTGATGCCCTTCAGGTTGAAAAACACCGGAGCCACTTATCAACGGCTCGTGAACAAGATGTTTGAAAATCAAATAGGAAAAACTATGGAAGTTTATATAGACAATACGCTCGTTAAGTCTTCAAATGTAGGTGATCATGTTAAACATCTGCAAGAGACTTTCGACATCCTAAGGAAGCATAATATGAAGCTTAATCACGAGAAATGCACGTTCGGGGTCAGCTCTGGTAAGTTTTTGGGATTTCTAGTATCATAAATGGGGATTGAAGTAAACCCCGATAAGATCAAAGCCATAGAGGATATCCCAGACCAACTTACAAGCATGAAGGAAGTCTATAGGCTTACGGGGAGATTTGCAGCTTTGAGCAGATTCATTTCCCGATCGTCAGAAAAGTGTCATCATTTCTTCGCACTACTCAAGAAGAAAAATAATTTCGAATGGACCCCGGAGTGCTAGAAGGATTTGAGGGATTTAAAGAAGTACTTGTCAAGCCCTCTATTTCTTTCAAAACCAAAAGAAGGGGAAACGTTGCTGGTTTACCTCGCGGTCGCGGAAGTTGCGGTAAGTGCGGTTTTAGTCCTAGAAGACGAAGGTACGCAATCTCCCATTTATTATGTTAGTAAAGTTTTAAAGGGAGCATAAACTCGTTACCCACATTTGAAAAAACTGGCCTTCACTCTCATAGTTGCCGCTCGAAAGCTGAGGCCCTATTTCCAATGCCACCCGATAGTCGTGATGTCTACTTTCCCTTTGCGGAACATACTCCATAAAGCCGAGCTCTCGGGTAGATTGGCCGAATGGGCCGTCGAAATGAGTGAGTTCGACATAGAATATAAGCCGAGGACTGTAATTAAGTCACAAGTATTGGCTGACTTCGTGGCCGATTTCAGTTTAGGATTATTGCCTCAGGCAGCCAAGGAAGCAATAATGCTATTAGAATTGACATCAGGGGTTTGGACCTTATTTACGGACGGATCTTCCAACGTGAACGGGTCCGAGCTCGATATAGTCTTAATCACGCCTTCGGGGGAAACCCTGAGGCAAGCCATCAGGATAGTCCATTTAACTAACAATGAAGTAGAGTATGAAACTTTGATTGCAGGACTCGAGTTGTCCTGGGGACTTGACTCCGAGGTCATCGAAATCAAATGCGACTCACAGCTAGTGGTAAATCAGGTCTATGGGATATTCGAGACCAAAGATGAGTGCATGCAACAATACATGGTAAAAGTTCAAGCTCTGCTGGAGCGATTCCGAGAGTGGTCAATTACTCATATCCCAAGGGAAGAAAACGTAGAAGCAGACGCATTGGCAAACCTAGGATCATCAATAGAAACAAATGGATCGGAGTCCGGGTTAGTAGTACAACTGATGAACTCAGTCCTGGATACAGATGGTTACTACGAGGTAAATTCAACTAGTCTTGTCTGGGACTTGAGGAATGAAATTATCGATTATCTCGAATACGGGAAGCTACCTGAAGACCCCAAAATATCCAGGGCGCTGCGCGCCAAAGCAGCGCGATATAACTTCAAGGGAGGCCAAGTGTATAGAAAATCTTTTCAAGGCCCGCTGGCCCGATGCTTAGGAGCATCCGAAGCTAACTATGTCATGAGAGAGGTTCACTAAGGGATATGCGGCAACCACTCGGGCGCAGATTTCTTGGTGTTGAATTTGGTAAGGGCAGGATATTACTGGCCCCGCATGGAACAAGACGCCAAGGACTTCATGCAAAAATGTGATAAGTGTCAACGCTATGCGCCACTGGTGCATCAACCAGCAGAATCCTTACATTCGATCCTATCTTCGTGCCTGTTTATGAAATAGGAAATGGACATCGTCGGACCATTACCACCGGCTCCCGGAAAGGTAAGATTTCTTTTAATTTTAACTGACTATTTTTCTAAGTGGGTGGAAGCAGGTCCTTATCAGAAAATCAGAGAACGTGAAGTGGTGGATTTTTTGTAGAAAAATATAATTTGGAGGTTCGGAATACCAAAAGAGATAGCATGCGACAATGGGCCACAATTTATCGGCGCAAAAGTTACAAAGTTCCTCCAAGATTTGAAAAATAAGAGGATCACATCTTCCCCTTATCATCCGAGTGAAAATGGTCAAGCCGAGTCGACGAACAAAGTAATTATTCAAAGCCTCAAGAAAAGGTTGGAAGCGGCTAAAGGAAATTTGCTCGAGGAATTACCCGTAGTTCTATGGGCATTCCGAACTACGGACAAGTCGAGCACAGGGGAAACCCCTTTTTCCTTCGTATACGGTGCAGAAGCTTTAATCCCGGTGGAAGTAGGGGAACCGACCTTGAGATACTTCCATGCAGAAGAAGAATCGAACAATGAAGCAATGTTTGTCAATTTGGAACTGCTCGATGAACGCAGGGAATTGACATATGTAAGAATGGTAGCTCAAAAGCATAGAATGGAGCGGTATTATAATCGAAGAACCAACCTCCGTTATTTCAAAGTAGGTGACTTGCTCCTAAGGAAAGTAACTCACAATACCCGGGAGCTCAACGCGGGGAAGCTAGGTCCAACGTGGGAAGGCCCCTACCGAATTTCAGCTATCACCGGAAAAGGTTCATATGAGTTGGAAAACCAAAATGAAGAGAAGTTGCCGAGCAATTGGAACGTGGCACACCTCAAAAGATATTATTGCTGATGAAAATTATCCGATCAGAAAGTATGTGTTGCACTCTTTTTCCCTTCGCTCCGTTTTTGTCCCAGTTGGATTTTTCTGGCAAGTTTTTTAATGAAGCAGCAACAGAAAGCATACTACGAAGACAACATCAATAAGACCTTTAATAGCAAGGCACACAAGTAGAGATCCACTTGGGGATGGTTAGATAATCTTTTGCTCTATAGCAAATTCCCACTGGGAAGTTAAGTTTGCTTTTGAGCAAATGTTATCTGATCATACACGAGCACAAACCACTAGAAGGTTGTTAGATAGTCCTTCACTCGGTAACATAAATTTCTAAAGGGAAGTAAAGTGTCTTACCAAGTTTAGGATTATCTAGCAATATATTAGTGGAATCTTCAAAGATACAAGACTTCCAGTGTTTCAATTCGCATTCTTCGCATTTGAACACTAGGGGAAGGGGGGGATGATATGAGGATACGACAACAATGACTGCCATGTCGAGCGGGAACGAAAAACCGGCTATATAATTACATCATTGGGACCGGGGACTGCGCGAAAAGCCCCATAGAAATAAGTTGTACAAGTTAGCCACAAGTAATGGCAATTTCTTTTCAGCATAGCAAATGCTTATGTATTTTTTGAAAATAGAAGGAATAAAATGAAATCCTTATGTTTTTATCTTGTTTCTTGTATGAACAATGAATTAACATATTCATTTGAAAGCTAAACAAGTATTTCAAATGCTAGTACCGTAATGAACATGAGACATCCTCTTCAAGAGCACCGTAAACATAAGAGGGCCCTCTCTTATAAAAACTCCCACGTTAAAGGGTTGGTTCCGGAAGAATTTATGCCCGGAATCAAAAATGCTATCAGAAAAAAATACACCCGAAGCTGCATACGAAAAGGACGCAAAAAGTAAATTTGTGCAAATACTTATTAAAGTCCTCACGGAAAAGGGCTGATGCCCGGAGCCAAAATTGCTTTCGGGGAGAATACACCCAAAAGTTTCACATAATAAGACACAAAAAAGTCTGCGCAAAATTCTTACAGAAAATGCAAAGATTAAAGGCTTGCATGAATATTCTAACGATGAGAAGACTCAAATAATATTTGAGCAAAAGATATTTTTATTTACAAAAACATGACAAAATGGCATAGATACGAGAATTGGAAAAAGAAAAGAAAAGCTAAACTGCATTGTCTTCGGAACCAGGAGGAAGATAAGTGTTTGCGCCCCCAGAAGAAGTAGAAGGATCCACCGACGGCTCAACATTTTCATCAGTTTGGCCTCCGGTATCATCATCCTCCGATTCTTCTTTAGTTCTCGAAAACTTGGAATCGGAACCAGAAGGATCAGGTGCATCAAACCTCGATGGGGGTCCACTTTTAGCAGCTAACTCAAGCTCGCGGGCCTTAGCAATTTTGGCATCAAAATTAATGATACCAGCTTTTGGCCTCTTCCAAGGTTTTTCTCCTCATGCTGTACATGACATAAGGTTTTTCAACAATGAGGTAAGACGCTTGACGCTTGAGTTCTTTTAGAGTTGGGTTACCTCGGTAGAAGGTTTTCCCGGGTGGACCTAGCAGATTTGAGGCTGACATCAAGGTCGCGAACAATTGAACTAAAGAGCCTATTATGCTCGATAGTTTTTCTGTACTTCTCTTCCAGCTGGGCGTGTTTCTTTCCCACAGCAGCAAGCTCTTGAATTTTGGAGTTCAAGGCTACCTTTAAGTTAATCACTCTTTCAGTGGAGGCAGCCTCACATTCAGTTGCAGCAAGAACAACGTTATGGACTTCAACCCATTTGGCCTTGGCTTCGTCAAATCTAACCCTCATAGGGCTAATTTCTTGGATAAGGGTTACTATTTCTTACTCACTCTGCCGCAAGCGAGCTTCCAATACAACAGTCTTAGTGGCTTTGGCTTCCAGTTCCGAAAGGCGAGCGACATGTTGCTCTTGCTCTGCCAGAAGCTGATCCTGTGCGGAGATAATCTCTTCTTTTCACGAATCAACTTCTGAAGGCCCTCGGAAGCAAGAAAGTTGGCCTACAAAGTAATAAGGGTAAAATTCAGGAGATGTTCACACCCAAAAATAGAATAAGTAATAAAGGTATATAGGAACATACCGTTGCGGCGTTATGTATAGCATTGTTCAACAAACACTCCCTCGAGAGTGCTTGAATCTTTTCCCAGTCTTTCTTTGAAGCGAAAGGCTTCAGATAATTAGCAAGCTCTACTGCTGGGATAGCAAGTTGTATCCGGTAGAGACCGAAAGAGTAACATTCTTCCTCCTTTGTGGATCTTCAGAAGGGGCAGCATAATTTTGCCCTAAATTCCCATGAACTGGGGACTGTGGAAGAGGAACACCTTCTTCATGGTCAGACGCGGCTGGTGGAGGTGGTTTAGCAATTGCTGGTAGAAGAATGGATGAAGATAGAAGCGATGTAGCAGTTGCTGGTGTTGGTGAAGATGGAGATGAAGCTGATAGAGTTGAAGAGTGAGAAGCAGTTGCGTCAACTACAGTGCTAGTTGTTGGATGCTAGACAACCAAAGACGGCAAGGGTCCGGTACTCAGCTCCGCAGTACCAGACACAATAGTTGAGGCCCCAAAATGGGAGTTGACATTATCTACTAAATCAAATTCTCTCCAAAGTGTCGAGGTATCGTCCTTGGTTGGTGTAACTCTCTCAACAGGTTGAGCGTCCTACTGAGATGATGATGATCTTCGTCTTCTATGTAGAGAAACTCACTCATCACTCACTTCTTCATCATTATCGATCATCACAGTGTCTATGACCGGCCCGGAAGGAGGGCCAGTCACCATCGCTACCAGAGATGACTCGGGGACATCGGTCCTCGCTCTTTTATTCGTTTACCCGACTGCAGAGGAGCATCTTCTCTTGGTTGTTTGTCTTCCAGCCAGGGACTCCGAAAAGAAGCATTTGCTCTCGAAGCAGGCCCAGAGCCACTTGTTCGAGTAAGCGCCTCCTGAAGCAAACTCGATGTATCACCAGGTTCAGCCAAGACATCCTCCTCGAGAACAGTATTAGAGCCCGCAGGTAGACTTAATTTCATAGACAGGTTAGAAGAGATCAATCAAGTTCTTTACATGAAAAATTGAAACACGATGAGTTTGAATTACCATGTTTCTTGGCCTTCCACCCGTATTTAGGGGCTAGTTCTTTCCACAAGCGAGTCTCGGGCATCGTAATGTCCAAGATTTTTTGTACCCACCGGTCTAAACCTTCAATCACCGGTGGGACCCATCGAGTTGCTAAAACAAACGAAGGATAGAGGATCAATACGACCATTAAAATGTTTTTTAGTAAAAGGAAATACTAAAGAAAGAGCTTACGAGTGCGGTTCCAAGCGGCCGGAAAGGGTGAAGTCGTTGCCGAAATGATATTGTCGACGGCAATTGCAATGAATCGTTCCATCCACCCACGGCCGTTGTCATCATCCATGCTATACAATAAAGCATGGTGACCATGCTTGCAGAGGTTTATCATTCCCCCGTGGAGGATTTTGGGAGAATAAAGATTCATCATGTGAGCTAAGGTTAGCTCATCTCCAATTTCCTGGCACAAACGCCGAAGGCAAGCAACCGTCCTCCACACAGAAGAACTTACTTGTGCCAAACACACCTGATAACGGAGGCAAAACTTTGCAATCACGAAGTCAAGCTCTCCGCTCAAAGAAAACGCACCCAAAGTAAAGGGATACGTGTAAACATATGTAAAACCCTCCTTGGGAAGGGTGACTCACTCTGATAGATCATGAGTGATAATTTCTAAGTCATGGCAGTAATAGTCTTCCTTCACAACAGGAATGCTAGAAGGACGTATGGAAGAAGGATACCTACTAATGGCCCATGTA
The DNA here is from genome assembly GCF_000715075.1 of Nicotiana tabacum. Lineage (NCBI taxonomy): Eukaryota > Viridiplantae > Streptophyta > Magnoliopsida > Solanales > Solanaceae > Nicotiana > Nicotiana tabacum. The sequence goes on along the minus strand of NC_134096.1, from coordinate 135,772,289 downwards.
CGAGAATTAGCAGTAGGAATTTCTTTTCAAAGTATTTTGTGGTAATAAGACTTCTAGGGATGATGGAGTCCACTGTTGGAGGAGTAAAGTCCTCGGCTTTGTTTTTGCTTTTTGAGGAACCGGTATGTTTTGAGGAAGAAGCCATTGTAGGAGAGAAATTGTCTTTCGTTTGAAGAGAATTAGAAAAAAAGACGAAGAAACAATATTGCAAGTTAGATGGAGGAAGTTTGAAAAGTTATGAAGTATAAGGGTGGAAGTTGATACGTATAAGTAAAAGTTTTGGCGGCTAAATTCATGGCCAAGATTACCTCGATAATAGGCAAAAGATGTGCTGAATCATGGGAAGATGAGTGTTTGGGGCATTAGATGCGGAGAGACATGCGTCTAATCAACCGACAGAATCCTTCAGAGGGAATTATAGTAATTCCCACCAAAAGAGTGTTTTTGCCAACTTTCCGATAACACAAAGTTATATCACCGAAAAGTAGGGAGACTATATATATTAGGTAAAATATATTATGACACATGGCCGTCCGAGAAAGGGACACGTGGAACCCAAGACAGGGGGTGACTGAAGACTGAAGACAACTGTTTCGTTTGTCATTGGGAAGAATAATGCTCATAAAGATGTGATAAATACTTTTCTCCCGGTAGCATTCAATAGAGAATATTCATAGCATTAAGAGCAGTTACCCGTTACAAGGAATTTGGCATTTAAGTTCACTGTTACATCTTCATCAATGCCCCCTCATAATTGACATTAAAGAAGGGCACGACCCTAGGACCTTCTTCATAGTTATAAATAATGAGCTCAGTTGTCATTGTAAAAGACATCAATTTTCTGGCAAACTTATAGTATATTTTACAAAGCTCAATCCAATCTTATCGTCTTATTTCTCGATCCTTTTGTTGTTGTGGCTGGAAACCTTGTTCCCGAAATTGTTTCTTCTGTTGTTTCGTTTATATCTTAAGGCTAAGTATTGCGTAATTCTTCAATTATTTATTTATTTCAGGATTAAATTAATTCACTTATCTAGAAATCACGTATAAATTCAACTGTACCGTTTTACTAGTAAACAAAAATATTTTTCCTATATAATTAATAGCATGTTTGGCCAAGCTGGAGAAATCAGCTTATTTTGAGCAGTATTTTTTTCAAAAGTGCTTTTTTTTGAAAAAAGTACTTTTGGAGAGAAGTAGTTTGTGTTTGGCTAATCACTCTGAAAAACACTTTTGAGCAATAATTTGTGTTTGACCAAGTTTTTCAGAAAGTACTTTTCAGTATCAAATTACGAATAAGGACATAAATAGATTTACTTAATAGTTAATATTATAAGTAAGTAAATAATCTTAAAAATTTGTTATTACAGGCAATAATTAATTTTTTTTATTTTATTTAAGTAAAATATAAAAATAAAATTTTAAAGTACTTAATTCTTTTAATATAAGTTAAATATATTAAAAATCATTCAACAAATATAAAAGTATTCACCCCTAACGTCACTATATATTAGAAAGCTATCCTAAAAATAATAAGAAATATTTATACATTAATATCCTAAGTATTAGGTTTAACGGTTATTTTGGTATATACTATATTTTGTTAAGGATATTTTTGGTAAGAAAAAAAGTCAAAACTGCTTCTGCTTCTGCTTTTGGGAAGAAGCTACTTTTTTATGCTTCTTAGAAACTGCTTCTACTTCTTCCCAATAGCACTTTTGTTTTTCCAAAAAAAGCTTGGCCAAATACCTCAAGTTAGAAAAAAAAAAGTGCTTTTGAAAAAAAAAAACACTTTTGGCTTGAGAAGCTTGGCCAAACAGGCTATAAGTGTCTTTCTCATTTTAAATCTAATACATCACGTCTAGTTCCATAAAATCACCAATCATTGGCAAATTATTTTGCCTCCATTCATTGGCCTAATAATTATAAGTTATAGATGATAATTACAATTCCTGTTCAATGTAATAAGCACGTTGAATTGGATTAGCTGTTTGCTAGACTGATGAAGTTCTAATTTAATTGATAGTCCTGCTTGTTCAACTATTTAAAAAAATATCAAAGCTTTATGCCTTAAACTTCTCAAATCCTCAACTGCCACGACCCCAATTTCCCATCTTAGAATGCCCTTACGGCACCTAATCTTTAAGATAAGATAAGCCTAACACATGCTGATTTAATAATAGAATTGAACTATTTAATCATTAATCATAGACCACTAAATGACATACATAGCCGCAAGTGGACAATATTTATACATTTCCCAAAACGGGTAGTACGGAGTCATAAGGACTACTGAAACGTACTAGAATTTCTAAACACAATACTGTTATAAATTACAATTTAACAGTAGCATAATGAAGTAAGATGATGACTCTGAGGCCTGCGAACGTCAAGCAGGTATCCCGTGAAGTCTCCCGCCGCGCAGACGCAACTCTCAACAACACGATCAGAATACCTAGATCTGCACAAAAATGTGCAGAAGCGTAGCATGAGTACACCACAACGGTACCCAGTAAATATCAAGCCTAACCTCGGTAGAGTAGTGATGTGGCCAGGTCAAGACACCTACTAGATATAGAAACCTGTTCAAGATATATATAAGCTAACAATGGAAAGAACATCAATATAAAACTAACAGCGGAAAGATTATTGATTTACAACCAACAATCAAGTAATAAAAACACAAATGACAGCAAGTAGTAAACGAGTAATAAAGAAACAACATAATTAGAACACCGATGAGATGTAAGTGAACTCAAATAAGAAAAAAACGGATGACAACTCAAATAATCAAATCGCTCCCAACGCATGGACTTACAACAAGAATTACCCCGAGGCACCACACCTCATAAACCACAAGTCATGAACTACAATTTCTAAATCTTACACATACGACACCTCGTGCCCACAATAACAATCACCTTCGCACGGTAAAGCACACGTGCTACCATGTACTTTGCAACCGTGACAAATATCAATTTAGTTGAATGAGAGATATATTTAAACACCATAGAATATAATAACAATCTTGAATAAAGTAAGGTGTTAAGTGAAATAATAAATTTATTTTAGAAATCAAGTAAAGTAAAATAATATACAATTTATACGAAATAGAGTATCAGATGAGTTTAGTTTAGAAATCAATAAAATTGAGTAAAAGTGTCATTTTTAAACAAAGCAAAATATTAATTAAATTAACAAATTAAATATAGAACTTGTTAAAGAATAACAATTTTAAGTAAGAGAAACTTCTAATAGGGTGATGAGTATAATTTGAGAACCCAATTATAGTAAAAGTGCGATAACCATTTAGAATAATAAGGCACCGAGTGAGATAACGAGTTCTATCTTAAGAGGCATATTGAATAAAACATGTTAATAATTCTTTTATTTAAACCATTATATTACCAATAACTCAACATAATATGATATAGTGGCTCTACGCAATTAAATTCATATTGACAATCAATTCACCAAGTTATAACAGAGGCACATATTGGCATGTTAAAACAACATAACAAATCACGTAGAATGCATGACTCATACAAGAAACCACAATCGTTCCAACACCAAGATAACAACGAATAACTAAACACAATTAAAATACGGATGAATGATTGAAGGAAGAACAATGACCATTCAAATCAACAAGTAGTTCCAACATAGAATGTACAATGAAAATCACAACTGAGGTACCGTCATGTATTCACATTTCACAATTTCAATCACAATCTTTCTTTATATGATCGCGTGAGCCTTACATTTAGTTTTGAAAATTATTTTTCCCTAAATAGCTACACGCGTTTTAGCCCACCTTATCTCACTGCGTGGCTTCAAATAGTTCCCCTATTAGCAACATGCGTATCAAGTCCACCTTATCTCACCGCATGCGTATCAAGTCCACCTTATCTCACCGCATGCGTATCAACCCCTAGCCTTATACCACTGCATGCATATCAATATTGTAACACAATCACAACTCGCACCATAAGTGCCCATATGTCACAACTTGCCACAAAGTCAACAACACTAATGTTTCTACAACAAATAGCCCATGGCTCAACTATAATGTGTACAAGAATTTCAACAATAATAAAATGAATGAGAATGCTCAACAAGGATAGGTATTTTAACAATTAACAACTTCGCCTCAATGTGATAACGACTATTACAACTTCAACACTAATAACTTAACAAGATGATATTCCACGAAATAACAACTTCAACTAAAAGTGATTCAATAATTAATAGGTAACAAGATAATAAGAAAGGCAATAGCTTCAACTAAAGCATATAAGAGCAAAATAACAAGTAAGAGGTAGAACAAGTGCTAACAACGTCAAATAGAGCATGTAAGAGTAGATTAACAATGAGATATATAACATGTTATGACAATTCAATTAAAGGCATAGAAAGAGTCTAGATAACCTAAACCGGTCAAATACCACATATAGCCCATGTACCCACTCGTCATCTTGCATACACGGCTTTCACATAACACAAATAGCACAATCAACCCAAATCCTAAGGGGTAGTCCCCCCCTCCCCCTCCCCCCACAGAGTTAGGCAAGATACTTATCTCAACTAGCCAACTTAACCCTCGGAAATAGCCTTTCCCATAAAATTGGCCTCCACACGGCTCAAATTTAACCAAAAAAGACTTAATAACATCAAACAATGCAAGAGAAACTAGTTACAATAAATAAAGCTATGATCTTTACATTTTTTTCAAAAAGTTAACAAAAGTCAACCTTAGGCTTGTCCGGTCAAAACCCGGGTTCAAGGGTAGATTCCGACTACGCATTACCCCACGAGTCTATATATGTGTTTTTTTTCCAAATTTGAGTCCAAATCGACTCTCAAAACTCAATTCTTCATTTTTCAAAAATTTGACAAAATTTCTCAATTTTCCTCTTTAATTCTCATAAATTTTGTATGGGCCAAAAAATATCTTTGATTTAGGCAAGCCACTTCAGCACCATTATAGCCTTCATTTACCGCCACGTGCTATCAGTAAGGTCCCCACAAAAATTGGCCTCGGGGCGAAGTAGCCTCAAAGAGATGAAGGGTGCTGTCGAAGAGTCAGCAAAGATCAAGGTCGTGAAGTCATCGTAGTTCAAGGTCGAGGTCGAGCATCTTAGACAGAGTTATAACTGCTAGTTCTTAGATAAGACATAAAAGAGAATATTCTAGTGGGTATTCTCTGCACATGTACTATTAGGGTTTCTAGGAACATGTTTCCTATAAATAGAAAGAGACACAATGATAGGGGACATGAGATATTCATTTGTAAAACACATTGATTTTATAGTAAGAATCTGGTCCTATTGCAAGCATACAAAAACAACCTTTTTACTAAGTTTCTTGTCTAGTATTTTCCACCGGATCCAAGAACAACCTAAGTGTTCAAAGGCTTATCAATCATTGATTATTGTTAGAAAGAATATCCATTAATCTCATCCCTTTTCGGGCGACTCACACGCTTTATTTACTTAAATGCCATTTTTTGCTATTTATTACTATTTAATGCCATATTCCACCCTTTTGGATCATTGAATACTATTATTATTGCTTATATTCATTGCCATCCGGATAAATATACTAGTTATTTGTAACGATACTGATAGCTTCATCTTTAGGATATTGTTTTTTAACTAAGATTAACTCTTCTTTATTTAAATCTAATTGGTTGAACCAAGATAAAAGGTAATGTTCGACCCAGCTCGAATAACACCGATCGGCTCGCGATCGTGATTTAATAAAAGGTTATGTTTGAACCAGCTCAAACGACACCTATCGGCCCTCGTCCGCGATTTAATAAAAGGTTATGTTCGACCCAGCTCGAACAACACCTTTCGGCCCTCGACCGCATTTTAATAAAAGTTTAAGTTTGACCGAGCTCGAACGACACCTATCGGCCCACGATCGTGATTTAATAAAAGTTTAAGTTCGACCCAACTCGAACGATACCTATCGGCCCTCGGCTGCGATTTAATAAAAGGTTAAGTTTGACCAAATGCAAACAACACCTATTGGCCATTGGCCGCGATTTAATAAAAGGTAAAGTTCGACCTAACTCAAACGAAACCTATCGGCCCTTGGCCGCGATTTAATAAATGGTTAAGTTCGACCAAGTGCGAATAACACCTATCGGCCCTCGGCCACGATTTAATAAAAGGTTAAGTTCGACCCAACTCGAACAACACCTTTCGGCCCTCGGTCACGACTTGGCAAAAGACCAAAATCAACTAAGTTCAAACAACACCTATTAGCCTAATCTAAATAAAGAGGCACACCCGACCTGTATAAACAAAGGGCAGATATGGCCCATAAATATTCGTCAACAAGGCTAAAAGACCAACTAGAAGACAACGATAATAGAAAGAGCAGAAATTATAACAATCAAACAACAAAAGCAAAGTACACAAGTACGGAAACTAGTAATAAGTATGGAAGAAGGTGCAGAAAACAACTTAAACATCCATATACAAAAAAGAGTTCATTACAAGGTCTCTTAAAGACGATGACAAAAATACATAAAAAAGGTCTAAGAGAAAGACTACTGGCCCTCGCCATCACGGTCCTCTACGACCTCACCACCTCGCCCCCCCGACACCCTCGCCACCTTCGCCCTGAGGCGTCCTCCTTAAGCCAGTCTACACCCTCCTCGTTAGGTTGAGGCGTAGCGGGATCATATCCTCAAGTGACTCGAGGGCAGACTCAGGAACGCTGCCCGCTGCATACAAGTCCCAAAACACATCTAACCGGGCCTCGGCATAAATTCATTCTTCTTATAACTCCCGAGGTACATTGGGAAAATCAGAAGTGTTGGACGAGGACGGTCGTGCAAGAAGTTTAGCCTTCTCGGCCTCTAGAGCGGTCACTCGATCATGAGTGACAGATTTATCTTTCTCCAGCTCCTTGATCCTCTCCTTGACCTGGTCTTCCTTAGCTCTTGCTGTTGATTGATCATTTTCTTGCTTGGCTTGAAGAGTCTTATTCGCCAACTCGAGCATTTTCGCCTTCCTCCGAGCGTCCAAACATGAGGATTTTGCCTTCTCAAGTTCCTCCTGTTTCTCGGCAATCTCACCGTTGAGGGCCTCCAACTGAAACAGGCACTCTTCAAGTTACCCTTGCAATTCAACCACTTGAGCTTGAAGATCACTGCATTGGGCCTCTATTCCCTTGCTAACCTCATGCTTCTCTTTCCTACTTCTCAATGTCCCTTTGAGGAAGTCGCACTTCTCTATGTCCTGCACCAGCTCCTTATCCCTCTTTTTCAGATCTTCCCTCAGGGCATGTATGTTGCCGCCCTCAAGAATTCGACTACGGAGATCCCGATACTTGCCGCGATACTCAAGGTATTTATCTTTCAGTTTCACGAAAATCTCTTTATGCCTTTTTTTCCCTCTGGGTGCTCTCAATTTCTAAAATCACCGTCTACAAACCAAAAAAAGAGGAGAAAAAGGTCAGAACTTTGAACACCCTAAAAACTAGGAAAGAGTTCGTATCACAAACACTCACCCTAAGAGCGAGGCCAGCAATGCTCCTCGACAAGGCACCATCATTTATTTCCTTAAGGGTCTTACCCTCAACTTCAGAACAGAGAGGACCAAGGACATGGATTACCTCCTCAGTATCCACCAACAAGCCACGATCCATAGGGACCGCGATAGTCCTCGTAGATCCCTCTAACCTTTCCTCGAGCTGAGTAAGCCCCTCTTCAATCATTCTCAGGTCATCCGCATTGACATCAAAACCTGACTCATCGCCCACCTCAGTAATGCATTTGCCCATATCGTCGGTGGGCAAAGAAGCATTCGCGGTTGTCCGAGAGGTTAAAGCCTCTTCTCGCCGCAAAGGGTCAAGAATGTCAACAGTCGCCCCCTCAGTCTCCATCACCTCGGAATGAAGAGATATGCCTACATCAGCTTCCACCAACCTCGGATCCTCGAGACTCAGTTCAACATCATTGCTCGCAAAATTTGTCGTTGTCTCACGCAACAAAAAGTCCCCTTTTGCCGCATCAACAACCAGAGTAACTCCGTCACCCGCATCCACAGACCTCCTCATTCGAGGTAGAGGATATTCATCACTGGGAAAATTCTCATCATCCTCGTCAATGAGAGAATATAGAGGAGGAGCAGAAATCTCAATGATCGGAGAAGAAACGAAGGCGGAAGTGGCGACGAGTGGAATTTGAACGAAGACAGGATTGGCCGTAGTTGAAGCATGGGCGGAGACTGAAGGTGTAGTGGCCCTCCTCTTCCGAAACGAGGGCGTGGGAGCTCTCGACCTCCTCGTAGAACCCCGACCGAAGCTAAAGAAAAACTAGAAAGGGAAAAATTAGCAAAGGTAACAAACATGGGCGAAGAAATCACGGCATCAACGGTAGGGAACAAGTTACCTACCGAGGGAAGAGACAGACAAAATCTTTGAGAAAGGCTCCACCAATCACGTATCCCCACCGTATGAGGAAGAATTTGACGAACCCAATCGGCAATGTGGGTCACCATCTGGAGAGGTCGAGCAGTAGCTGCAAAAAGAAGAAAACCGATTAACCAACCCACAATAAGGAAACCATTGGAAATAAAAAGGTATATAAATAGATACGAACACTTACGAGTAGGGTTCCAAGCCTCAGGGAATCCTGTAGTGGCGGACATTACGTCCTCGGTCCTGATAAAGAAATAGTCAAGCTAGAAATGCCGACTAGCCTTGTCATCCATCCTCACCACCAAATATTTCCCCCCACGGTGGCGAAGATTCAGCAAAGTCCCTCGATAGAAATGAGGGACGGAGAGATGGATCAGGTGGCATATTGTTATGTCAACGTCGGCCAATTCAACGAATTTCGTCAGTATCATGACCACTTTAAAGATATAAGGGGCGAGTTGCGCCGGGCATACGTTGTAGTAGCGAAATAACTCTTCTATCAACGGTGGCAAAGCGAACAAATATCCAATTAAGAACGGATATGCATAAAGGGCGCAGAAGCCGAGACGATTAACCCGCACCTCGTCGTCGCCGACAAGGACCAAGTGCACGTGACCAGGTAGGGCGAGTCTAAACTTGAGTTCCGTTAACCTCTCAACCATCATCCTATATTTAAACCTCTCCTCCACCAATTCTGGTGCCATTTGGAAGTCGGTTTTAGCATGGGGACATCGAGGTATAATTTCCTCTACAGTAGGTAGGGTTTTCTCCTCAACGGCAGCTCCGTCATCTTCCCCCTAGTCAGGAAAAACCATGTCTAGAGGAATAGAATGGTCTTCCATATGGATATTTGATGGTAGGTCTGACATTGTTGTAGAAAAGAGATAGGGAAGCAAATAATACAATAGAGAAATACAAGGGTTCTGCGAAGAAGAAGAAGAAGAAGAAGAAGAAGAAGAAGAAGAAGAAGAACAAGAACAAGAACAAGAACAAGAAGAAGTTATGCTTATGAAGAAAGAGTTGAAAAAATTTCAAAATCAGCAAACCACCCCTATTTATAAGACTTGGGGGCACCGGAATAGAAATGACATGCCATGATTAGCACGGAGATCGAAATGGCAGAACCAATCAAGGGTCACACGTGAATCGATGCAATTCATCGGGAAACGGCGTCATCATAACGCATGATGTCATGACGTCACTCATTCTCTTGGACCAGATGGTTCCAACGGACTTCCCGGGAAAATTCAAAGAATTCAAAATGTGCGACCCTTAGAAATCCATGTTGCCTGATTGTCACGACCACGACCTGTATAGCCAGCTCGGTAAAACTCGACCACAAACGACACTATCCACTCATCGACCTCGTCCGCGACGATGACCTCGATAAGCAGAGGGACTAACTGTATGGGCCAAAATATATTTTTGATTTAAGCAAGTCACTTCAGGACCATTATAGCCTTCATCGAACACCACGTGCTATTAGTAAGGTCCCCACAAAAATTGGCCTCGGGGCGAAGTAGCCTCAAAGTGATGAAGGGTGCGGTCGAAGAGTCAGCAAATATCAAGGTCATGAAGTCACTGTAGTTCAAGGTCGGGGTCGAGCATCTTAGACAGAGTTATAACGGCTAGTTCTAAGATAAGACATAAAAGAGAATATTCTAGTGGATATTCTCTACACATGTACTATTAGGGTTTCTAGGAATATGTTCCCTATAAATAGAAAGAGACACAATGATAGGGGACATGAGATATTCATTTGTAAAAAATACATTGACTTTATAGAGAGAATCTGGTCGTATTGCAAGTATACAAAAACAACCTTTTTACTAAGATTCTTGTCTAGCATTTTTCACCGGATCCAAGAATAACCTAAGTGTTCAAGGGTTTATCAATCATTCATCATTGTCAGAAATAATATCCACTGATCTCATCCATTTTCGGGTGACTCACACGTTTTATTTACTTAAATATCATTTATTGCTATTTATTATTATTTAATGCCATATTTTACCTTTTTGGATCATTGAATACTGTTATTATTGCTTATATTCATTGCCATCCGGATAAATATACTAGTTATTTGTCACGATATCGATAGCTTTATCTTTAGGATATTATTTTTTTAACTAAGATTAACTCGTCTTTATTTAAATCTAATTGGGTTGAACCAAGATCTATATTTTTGGTCAAACAAATTGGATGTTAAAATCTAAGGTATATTCATGAAATATAGTTAAAAATTAATTATAATCACTTACCCAATATTTGTAGATGAAAATCCCTTCCAAAATCGCCCAAAACCGAGCTCCAAAACCTTGTGAGAAAAAGTAACTAAATTTCGAAATAAGAAGAAAAATGTAGCAGTTGTCCTAGCTCGATTCAGGTCCTAGTTGATCTTAAAACTCACGTTTGATTAGCCCAACATTATCCATGCGAGATTACACCCAAGATAGCCTCTTGAATTACCCAATTTGACCTTAAAATGAGGGAGATATGATGTTTGAAGTTTTAAAAGAAATCTAAAAATTTCAATGACATTTTCGTAATTATTTACACAAGAAAAAAAAACAGCCATAAGAAAATCTTTATTTTAGCACCCAATACTCATTTGAAACCTCTCGGACACAAATCATATATACATTTTAATCATCAAATATGATACGAACCTGCTCGCGCACTCAAAATACCGAAAATAGGTCATTTTAATTCGATATTAAACATGGTCAAACTTCAAATCCTTAACTTAACTAGTTTCTCAACCAATATTTTAAAATACACCCGAGACTCTCAGGACCCCATGCAATCATACCAACAAGTACAAATATATCATACAAACTTATCCAAAGCATCAAACTACCTATGGAACATCACAACAAAGAATCGAGGCTATAAACTAAATTCTAAGGCAAAAGAGTGTCCGGATCACACTTAAACACTTCATATTACTTTTAAACTTTGTACACAAGTTCAATTCAATTATATAGACCTATCCAAAGTCTTGTAACACCATCCAATAACATTAAAGTCAACTCTTGGTCAAACTTATGAACTCTTAAGTTCTTCAAATTACCAACTTTCGACAAATATTGTCGAATTCTTCTAGGAACCTCCGAAATCAAATTCGAACATACGTACAAGTCCAAAATTATCATACTAACATATCGGAATAATCAAAATCCAATTTCGAGTCCGTTTACCTAAAAGTCAAACCTTGGTAAACTCTTCCAACTTAAAGCTTCTGAAACGAGAATCATTCTTCCAAATCAATCCCGAACCACTCAAAAACTGAAACCAACCATACATGCAAGTCATATTACATATTATGAAGCTACTCAAAGCCTCAAACCAATGAATGGAACGCTAAAGCTCAAAATGACCTGTCGGGTCATTACATCAACCTATCATCAAGATTAAATGATTACCTTTAGTTGTTCACTTACATGTGATGCGCCGAGAATGTTCAAGACTTTTGTGTGTAAAATCTTTTCTTTGTAATTTATATACCTTGGTCATCTCATGTGACCAATTAATAAATGAAGGGCCTGGATCATTTTTCCTCTTTGTAAATATTAACCAAAGTCACTTACTGACAATTTTAAATTTGGTAATATGTAATTGGACAACTAGTCACTTATTTAATATATTATTTTATAATATATTATAATAATCTCTTTCCATTAGCTTAGTATTTGACCCAATAGCTATAAACTAAATTAACTCTCTAATGTTACAACTAATAAGTAAAAAAACCAACGCGTGAGAAAAGAGCTCTGGCGACAGGCGATTTGCGACGACTGCGCACGAAGCTTTCTCGAGGACTTTAATGGCTACTCCGGCCATTGGCCAGCCTCCTCCTGAGGTTGGTCAGTCGTCAAACACTTCCTACAGCCCCCAATCCATTACAAACCCTAATCCATTACAGAACTACGCGCAATTACTTCAACTAAAAGCATTAAATGCTCTCATGCAAACCTTAGCCAATCTACCTCTCAAACCAGTCGAGTTTCTTCATGGTGAGCATGTTATCAATTGGAAGAAGCAAGAAGTGAAAAAATCAATCGTTCAACAAGGTTTACAATTAGTAGTTCTTGAGAAATTCTCATATGGAAAGCCTGATTAATAAATTACGCAAGGTTATTCCTCTTCAATGTGAGCTTAAAGGAGCATGTTCTATAGGCTTAATAGAGGATAATCATGTATTGATAAGGTTATCACTAATGGAGGACTATGTTCATTTTCTATCTAAGCTTGCCTTGTACTTGAAAGCTCAAGAAGAGATGTGGCAGATGATGTGCACGAAATGGAATCCATGGTGGAAGCCTAAGGAAGAAACTCCAATTGCAATAGCTTGGATCAGTTTTCCCGAGTTGCCACCCAATTCTTTTTGGTAAGGAATGTATTTTTTCATTGGCAAGTGCAATTGGTAATCCTTTACATGTTAATCTTGCAACTCAGAATGGTACTAGACCTAACTATACTAAGGTGAAGGTTGAGGTTAATTTATTAGCTAAGTTTCCTCAACAAATTAAAATAGCAGAGGAGGAATATGAGTCTGGGTCTGGGGAGTTTAAATAGATCAAGATTAAATATGACTACATGCCTAAATATTGTAAGCCTTGCAAGAAGAAAGGACACAATGAGCTTGATTGTTGGATAACTCATCAAGAATTACACAAAAAAATTGATGAAGGAGGTGATAATGGTAATAAAGGAAAAGAATTGGTAGGTACTGCAACTAACACTACAAAGGTATTAACCATTGGGAAGGTGTTGGGAAAACCTATCTCTAATCTGGCAAGGCAAGAGTAGATGCAAAGGAGAAAGAATAAATATCAAAGAGATAAGAGTAGTCACATAATTAATACTGTGAAGGAGAATGAAGATGGTAAATTGAAAGGAAAGATCATTGAAGATGTAGTAGAACCTAAGAACAAATTTGATGCTCTAGAAGTTGAAGAAATTGAGCAATCAACGTTGATGATTACTGGTGGCAAATGAGAGGGTAATGTCAAAGCTCAGCAAAAGAAGCAACATAGCATTAAAGCCAAGAAGGTTCAGGAGAAGGAGCAGTTGAGGAATATTGAAAATCCCAGCTCCAATCCTAAGGATGCTGGTATTACAGTAGCAGCTAAGGAAGGAATTACTAATCCTAGTAATACAAGGAGTAGGGTGGAGAAAAGCAAGGAGCATGGAAAGAAAAATCCTATAGGTGCAAGGAGCCCTAATTCTAGTGGTACTGGGATTGATGATGCAACTATAAAGGAGAGAACTGTTGACTGGGCACAAAGAAGGTTTGGTACTCCTAAGGAGGTGCTTAATGTTACTCTAAATCATTCATGTCAGGAGGTGCCTTCACAGACTTTTGTAGAATCACCTAAGTCAACTGGAGCAACTAGAGATGATAGATCACTATAGAGTGCTAAAGTACAAGATATAAAAGATAATTCTGAGGCAAACAATAGTCCAGCAATCGAGGATCATAAGGGCAACACACAGGAGGAACAAGCAGACAAAGTTAACACCGGGGCTACAGTAAACCCTAGTTTGCAAAAAACTAGGGTTGAGAGTATAGAAGCAGTTGATGTACGGCAGCTTGAACAACCAACTAGAGGTCCTAAAGGAACACTAGAACAATCTAGAATCACTGGTGGATTAGTTGTGGAGTCATCTGGGAAGAAGAACTTCAATGGAACAGTAAACCCTAGAGGAACTGTCCAGTTTTGTGACAATTCTAGAGGTGATCAGGTGGAGATTTTGGGGAATGAATAGGTTGAGAATGTTGATGTGGAGGTCTTAAAGAATACAGTAAAGACAAACCAACAAACAGCTACTGGCAAGACTTCTGAAATTAATGGAACAGTAATTTCTGGGCAGGTTGCTACAGTAAAACCTAGTCTGGGTTCGGTGTATAAGCTTCAATTTAGAGTAATACAGGAGTCACTGGCTGATCAAGTGCAGAATTCAGAGGCCTTGAAGGATATATAAGCACGGTGCAAGAGCAAGTTGAGCAAGCTATTATCCATAGGAGCTCAGATGCAATTGAGTTAGTACCAATGGCATGTGCTTCAGGTACTGGACTCCCTATGCAAATTCAGATCAATGTTCCATTGAAATCTCCTAATAAGGTGTTACATGATATTATTACACGCAATGGTCTACCTATGGATATTCACAATGCACTAGTAGAACAACAACAATTTGAAGATGAGGGTGATGATGAGTTTACTGCTAGAAATTTTAAAGTTGTGGCTAGGGAAGGTGATTTGTCACCTAGAACTTCTGCAAATAGTGGGAAAAAGGGGAAGAAGCAAGCACAAAATAAAGAACATCTGCAACCTACAAGAATTTTTCCCAAGAGGGCAGCCTCAATGACCAAATGATGATCAAGACACTAATGTGGAATATAAGGTTTATTAATACTCAGTAGGCCTTTCCAAGGGTGATCAACATGCAAAGGGAACATGGTTATTTTATTGTAGCACTAATGGAACCTTTTCAAAACTCTAGACACATTCAGAGGTACAGGAGAAGGCTAGGAATGGAAGCTGCAATCTTAAACATCAATGGTAAAATATGGTTGTTCTTTGATATTATGGTGTAATAGGAACTGTTAATGGATACTGAGCAATAGATGACTATCAAGGTGTATCATCAAAATATTGGTAAGCATATTATGATGACCTTTGTGTATGCCAAATGTTCTGCATTTGAAAGACTGGAATTGTGGGACAACTTGTACTACTTAGCTAGAGATATGGAACTTCCTTGGCTAGTTGGTGGTGATTTTAATATTGTACTTAATGAAGATGAGAAGGTAGGTGGTTTGCCTGTATATCCACCTGAGTATGAGGACTTTGCATTTTGTGTGAACTTTAGTGGATTGTTTGATCTTGGATACAAAGGAAGTCTTTTTACTTGATGGAATGGTAGACCAAATGCTGAATACATATTCAAGAGGCTACACAGGATCTTTGTAAACTTGCCTTTTCAGAATCTGTTTTCTACCATGGAGGTTGAGCATCTTGTGAGGACTGGCTCTGATCATGCTCCATTATTATTGAGTTGTGGAGAGGAAGCAACACAGTTTGTGAAGCCATTCAAGTTCCTCAACTTCTGGACCAAACATGAAACATTTAGGAGGTTGTAAGGCAGAATTAGGTAGCTGATTTTGTTGGTAATCCTTTCCTTATGTTCAAGCAGAAATTGAAAAGAGTGAAGATTGCACTATCTCAATGGATTAAAGTAGGCAATGGGGATATCTTCCAATAACTGGCTATTAGGGAAGATATAGTGAGAGTGAAGGAAATGTTATTTGAGGAGGAACAAACTATTGAGAATAGAATAGTACTTCAAAAAGCTCAAGCTGAGCTTAAGAAGTATCTGAGTATTGAAGAACAATATTGGAAGCAAAAAGCAGACATGGAATGGTTTGCAGAAGGTAACAGATACTAGATTTTTTCACAACCATATCAATGGTAAAAGGCAAAAGCTGCAATTAAAGAGAATTTAGAATGGAGATGGGGTATGGGTTGAGTCTCAAGATCTTATGGCTAAGGCTACAGTAGATTTCTTCCAGAAGAAGTTCACACAAGAATATGATCCTACAAACTTTGAACTTCTCAACAATGTTCCTGCAATGGTATCTACTGAGCAAAACCTGGAGCTTTGTAGATTTCCTACTAGAGAAGAGGTCAAGGGGGCAGTGTTTGCATTAAGTGGTGAGAGTGCTAGTGGGCCTAATGGCTTCTCTGGCATTTTCTTTTAGGAATGCTGGGACATAGTAGGTAATGACATATATAACATGTTGCAGGTGTTCTATGAAGGAGGTTCTTTGCCAAAATCTATAACACACACAAACCTTATACTTCTGCATAAAAAACCAATGGTCCAGACATTCTCTGATTTAAGACCAATAAGTTTGAGTAATTTTGTAAACAAGGTATTCTCTAGGGTGGTGCATGATAGGTTAGAGAAGATACCGCCATCATTGATAACTTCCAATCAATCAGGTTTTGTCAAAGGGAGAAGTATCTTTGAGAACATTTTGCTACCACAGGAGATAGTCAGTGATATAAGATTGAGAAGTAAGCCTGCCAATGTGGTGATCAAGCTTGATATGGCAAAGGCCTATGACATAGTGTCTTGGAAGTATTTTATGTATGTGTTGAGAAGAATGAGGTTTGCTGAGAGCTTCGTCAACATGGTCTGGAATCTCATTGCTAATAACTGGTATTCAGTGTTCATTAATGGCCAAGCTTCAGGTTTCTCTCACTCAACTAGAGGAGTTAAGCAAGGAGATCCTTTGTCACAAGCATTGTTCATTCTATCAGCTGAGGTGCTGTCTAGATCTTTGAATAAACTATTTGAAGATAAGAAGTTTAAGGGATTTGGCATGCCTAAGTGGACTAATCCATTGAATCACTTAGCCTATGATGATGATACTATAATCTTTGCATCTGCTAATCCATATTCTTTAAAGAAGATTGTTAAGGTTTGTCCAAGTATGAGCACACATCTGGCCATATAATTAACAAGGCAAAGAGTTCATTCTATATGCACTCTGATGTTGCTGGAGCTTTGTTCAATTTTGTGGGGGAAATCACTGGATTCTCAAAGGGTGAATTTCCATTCACTTACCTTGGTTGCCTAGTATTTTATACGAGGAGGATAAAAGGCTACTACAATGATCTTATAAAGAAGGTGAATCCACCTGACAACATCCTTGAACATCTACACAAGACATTTGCTAGATTTTTCTGGAGTAACAAGGAAGAAGGAAAAAGTAGGCATTGGACTAAATGGCAAAACCTATGTCTACCTAAAGTGGAAGGTGGAGTAGGGTTTAGATCTCTGTTTGATGTCTCTAAAGCCTTGTTTGCTAAGTTGTGGTGAAAGTTTAGGATATCAAAATCTCTATGGTCTAACTTTATGTGGAACAAATACTACAAGAATGAGCTGCCTACAGTGGTTCAATTCAGAGAATGATCACATATATGGAGGAAGATGCTATAGGCAAGAGAAAAAGTGGAACATGAGATTCTATGGGAAATGAATAGGGGATCTACTAATGTATGGCATGAAAACTGGACTGGATAGGAGCATTGTATCATGCTATACCTCCAGATTTTCCAATCAATGAAGAACTTCAAGAAGTAGCTGATTTGATAGATGAAGATGACTGGAATGAACAACAACTGGAGAAATCTTTTCCAGCTGATATTGCTGAGCATATTAGACATAAGGTACATTTTGACAACAATGATGATTTCTGGGATACTCCAAGATGGATGCCTACTTCTTCAGGTAAATTTTCAGTTAGCAATGCATGGGAAATACTGAGACATAGGGCACCTACAAATCTGGAATACAAGAAGATGTAGACTAAAGGTCTACCTTTTAAAATTTCATTCTTTTTATGGAGATTATGGAAGGGAAAAATACCAATAGATGATTGTCGCACCCCATTTTCTCGGTCCTCTGATCTCCAATGAGTAGGATACTCGCGCAAGGTTTCTAGCTTCTTCTTGAGGTTTTGAATGTAGAAAATATCTGGCACATTATTTGTATTGAACCTGAATCTGTCCATGAAATCTGATGCCATGCTCATCCAATTCGCCCACTTCATCGGATTTTAAATAATATACCAAGATAAGGCGTCTCCTGTAAGACTTCTCATGAATAGTTTCATGCAGATTTGCTCGTTCTTACCCACTCCTACAAGCTTGTCGTAGTAGGTTCTCAAATGCACCTTTGGATCACCACTACGATCAAACAACTCAAACTTGGGAGGTTTGTAACCTTCCAGCAGTTCTACATCTGGCTGGATACATAAATATTCATAGTTTAAACCTTCAACACCCTTCCCCCTTCAACACCCTGGACTCTCCCTGTCAGTTTCTTGAGTTCTTCTGCCATGTTTCAAATGAGTAGGTCCTTCTCGGTCGGCTCAGGTATGTATAGGGTTTGTTGCGGGGTATGGGGTAAGGTTTCCACGTATATTGGGTTGCCTTAATAAGTTCCTGGAACTTGGGTATATGGGCAATCATTGATTGAGGTTAAAGGGGGATCAGGGGTAGGTTGTGGTGCGTTTTGAGAAGTGTGATAAGTGGTGGTTTGCGGATATTGGGTCAAGTGATGGTGGTGTTATTGAGGGGTTTGCATTGGTGGTGGGTTAAGGTTTTAGGGAGGTGCGGGATTGTGATACTGGTGCGGTGCGAGAGGATTCAGAGCTATGGGTGGTGGATTATGGTTTTGTGTATTCTGTGGTGGTGTTTGGTTCTGAGTGGTTGTGTTTTGCTGGTTGATGTCGGGAACATTTAGAGTAACAAAAAGGTTCGCCAGATTTCGGACCTGCTCAAGCTCACCCTACAACTCCAGGATTTTCTGCTCCAAATGTAAGACCAATTCATTTTGTCCTGGCATACTTCTCCCGTATAAGGTTTCAACATTCTCCGCCATAGTAGCATTGTCTTTTCGAATACCACTTAAATCATCCATCTTCCCTTTGCCTTTGCCTTTGCTTTTACATTTTGGGTTGCTAGGTGGAGAAGAAGGTGGAGGACCTCTGGATTTGGTGTGGTATGCTAGTGATGCCAGTATGCACAAACCAACCTTTGGGAATGGGAATAATCAAAAGAAAGAAAAAACAAAAGGTACCCAAGTCAGTAAGATGAAGAAAAAGAGTGTTTGCAATATTTAAGAATGTATCACATAAGGTCATACAATAATTCGCGTCCTAATTTTGGGGACCTCATTGTGCCTGAGGTAGGCCTATGTGACACATAGACTTGGAGAAAATTTATGCCAGCGTTTGCCTCATTTCATTAGTGCAAAAATAATAACTACAATAATAACTACAAAGTCACTAATGGCATCAAGCCTTATTACATCGAAATCTAATCTAATCTAGAAAGCAATAAAGAATATTATTTCCTAGTCTAGTGGGTCCTTGAAGGACCCTCTCCATGCTTGGCTCTCTTGACCCCATCAATCATATTTCCCAAATCGCGCATGTCCAGTAGCAAGTAAGCCTTTGCCAGCTTCCCTCCTTCATCATCGTCCATGCCTTGACAATCCCAAAGCCTCTTTCTCATCTTCCATGCTAGCTCTATCAATCCTTGCTCTAGATATTATAACCTCTCTGTCGACTTATTGGCAATCTCCTTCCATTCCCTTATCGCCTCCATGTTCACTTTATGTTGTTCCAGATGCTTAGCTTCCGATTCAAACACCCTTTTGCGTAGCCTCTTATACTTCAGATGTGCTTCAGCCACCTCATCTATGATCCTATATTTCAGATTGACTCCCGATTTGACGTCCCTAGCTATGTCGTCTTCCAACCATGAGATATAGTAGTACATATGACCGGCGTGATACCTGTCTGGCTCAATAGTCTCTCCTTCCACGATGATCTTTTGGTTTCACATGTTTTGCGCTTTGAACTTGAATGGGATGACATCCCTTTTGAAATCTGCCTTATACTGAACCATGTTGGAAACCCAAGGTATGACTTGTTTCCTTCTAGCTTGCCTCATTACCCTTATAGGAGCGTAAGGGTAGATCTGAGTAGTTCCTTTGGATCTGATAATGAACTTTCTACTAGGAAACTATTCAAACATCCAATGCACTTGCACGTCTATCAGATTGCTGAAGAAATGTACCTAGCCTACAATATTTCCAGGCTTTGCAAACCTGTCTGGAATGAATGTCATTTTCTTCGGATAATTACTGGCTATGTAGTCATTCAGTGGCCTTCGTAGAAGCTCTTGGCGATAATCACCCCTCTGAAAGTGTTCCAGAAGCCAAACTTGTAGTAAGAGATTACAACTCTCAAAGTGTCCGGACCCATGCTTGCACCGATCTAGAGTACGGTACATCTCAGCTAAGATCATTGGGATGATATAATTTTGTCCCTCGATACCCTCCATTAAGTTTCTGGCGACCATGGCTAGGTGAGTATGAATTTTTTCCCCTTGCATCGGAAAGATCAACAAACCCAAGAAACAGACTATGAAACCATAAACCCGGTGATGCACCCATCCCAAAGAGGTAATGGCTAGCTCCTCATGATGAAGGTGATACTATTTACTAGTGCACCCATCCCAAAGAGATAATGGCTCGCTCCTCATGATGAAGGTGATACTATTTACTATGCCCATAACGCTCATAGAGAAATTCAAAGGGGATATATGATTTCTTCATACAGACCAGCTCATCATTCTTCTTAAAACCCAACATTTTCAGAAAACCGCGTGGAGTGTGATTCTGTGGTACCAATAGTCCTGGACAATCTTGTCACGACCCCAATTTTCCTCCGTAGAGTATCGTGACGGCACCTAGTCTTAAAGACTAGGCAAGCCTAACAAACATGCGGAATAACTGAAATAATAATTTAAAAGCTCAAAACATCAGCAACTATATAATATAAAGTTTGCAACTCAATAAGAACATCTCCCAAAACTCAGTGAAATATTAGTCACAAGCTCTAGATACAATGCTAAATAATACTATACATCATTGTCTATAAAAAAATGTAAAGAAACAAGGAAGAACAGGAAAGAAGGGGACTTCCAGGCCTGCGGAGGCGGGCAGGTGTACCTTAAAATCTCCAAAAGCAAGCAACTCAGCGCGCTAATACTGGGGCTGATAGGATGTACCTGGATCTGCACAAAACATGTGCAGAAGCATAGTATGAGTACACCACAACGGTACCCAGTAAGTGCCAAGCCTAACCTCGGTAGAGTAGTGACGAGGATAATTAGACAGAAGATATAATTATATAATGATAATTACAAGGAAATGAAACAACAAAGAATTTACGGAAAGATAACAACACGGAATCAAGGCAGCTAATACAACCCAAAAGGATAACAAGGATTTCACATGTTAAGGAAAATAACAACCAAACAAAATACAACAAATAGAGAAAGATCAACAGGGGCACTCTCGAGGTACCGCCTCGTAGTCCCAAATCATAAAAATAAATCACAGTCTTTCCTTATATCACCGCGGGGGCCTTTACATTTAGTTTTGAAAATCATTTTCCCAAAATAGCACCTCGCGTTTTAGCCCAACTTATCACACCGCACGGCTTCTGGTAGTTCTCCTACTAGCCACGCGTATCAAGACCACCTTATCTCACCGCATGCGTTTCAATACCCATACCTTATACCACCGCATGCGTATCAATAATCACAACGGCACGATAGAAATCTCATGCAAATACTAACAACAGCACAGCAGAAACCTCGTGCAAACAACCACACAATTATCTCAATAATAAAACAAATACCAAGACATAACAACTCAATAAGATGATATTTCACAACTTACACTTTGCCTCAATAGAAACCACGACCTTTGCAATTCAACACCAAACTCAACAGCAAGGTATTTCAAGGATAGCAAATTTCAAGTAAAGAATCCCACAGTTTAAATAATAAATATGGAATTTAAGAAAGCAAGTAATTCAACTAAACATGTAGTACAAGTTGCACATAAGCCATAAGACAAGTAGACATGTGAAGTTAGACTAGGTACGATGACTACAACATGTTAAAGCAACTCAATTAAGTCCAAAGTGTGAAATATGAAATAAACCCTCGATTTTGAACTTAAGTCTACTGCCCGGCGATTCCTTCTTCGCGAACGAGGAAATTGCCTCACGTTCGTGAATCACAAATGTTACAGCCCAATTTTTCCTCTTACGCGAACGCGAGGTTCCACTCGCGAACGCGGTGAACAAGGTCCTCCAGCTTCAGGATCGTGATTCCCTTCTCGCGAACGCGTAGACCAACGCGTGAGGTCCCCCCAGCCTGTTTCTCTTCTTCGTGAATGCGTGGCCTTATTCGCGAATGCAAAGAACAAATCTCACCTAATTCCCAGGTACCCTTCGCGAAAGCGAGACATCTCTCGCGAACACGAGACCTCTCTCGCGAATGCGATGCAGAAAACCAGACATCAGCAAATTTAGCAACTTCAGCAGTTCTTCAAAGTTCTGAAATGCAACGAACACGGTTCGAATCACACCCGAGGCCCCTCGGACCTCAACCAAGCATACCAACAATTCCTGAAACATCATACGAACAAGCTCGAAGCGTAAAATCACATCAAACAACACTAGAATCACGAAGCGCACATCGATTCAAGCCTAAGAACTTATGAACTTTCGAATTCCGAAACAAACACCGATTCATACCAAAACAACTAGGATTAACCCAAGATTTTGCACAAAAGTCATAATTGACATTACGGACCTATTCTAACTTCCAGAATCGAAATCCCACCCTGATATCAAAAGTCCACTTAGTGTCAAACTTTTCAAAAAATCTTCAAATTTTCCAACTTTCGCCAATTTATGCCGAAACGACCAACGGACCTCCAAATCAACAGCTGAACACGCTCATAAGACCAAAATCACTCTAAAAAGTTATTGGAACTATTAAAACTCCCTTCCATAGTCGTCTTCACACACGTCAACCTACGGTCAACTCCTACGACTTAAACTTCCAACTTAGGGACTATGTGTCCCATATCACTCCGAAACTCTCCCAAAACCAAAACCAAACACCCCGGAGAGTCATATAACTACAATATAGCATAGAGGAGGCAATAAATAGGGGATCGGGGCTAATACACTCAAAACAACCGGCCGGGTCGTTACATCCTCCCCCTCTTAAAATAAACGTTCATCCTCAGACGAGTATAGAGACATACTTGAAGTGGTGAAAAGTTGAGGATAACGGCTATTCATATCATGCTCGGTCTCCCAACTCACCTCCTCAACTGGATGACCCCTCTACTTAACCTTCACTTAAGCAATGTTCTTTGACCTCAACTTTCGAACCTGCCTGTCCAAAATGGCTACCGGCTCCTCAACATAAGATAAATTCTTGTCCAACTAGACTGAGCTGAAGTCTAACATATGAGACGGAATGCCATGATACTTCCGGAGCATAGAAACATGGAACACTGGATGAACTGTAGCTAGACTAGGTGGTAGTGCAAGTCTGTAGGCCTCCTCTCCAACCCTCTCAAGAATCTCAAAAGTTCCGATATACCTAGGGCTCATCTTGCCCTTCTTCCCGAATCTCATAACACCCTTCATGGGCAAAACCTGAAGAAGGACCCGCTCCCCAACCAAAAATGCAACGTCACGAACCTTCCAATCCGCATAACTCTTCTGTCTGGATTGGGCTGTATGAAGTCAATCCTGAATCAATTTAACCTTTTCCAAAGCATCTTGAACCAAGTCTGTACCCAATAGCCTAGCCTCACCTGGCTCAAACCAACCCACCGGAGACCGGCACCTCTTCCCACATAAAGCCTCATACGGGGCCATCTGAATGCTCGACTGATAACTATTGTTGTAGGAAAACTCCGCAAGTAACAAGAACTGATCCCAAGAACTCCCAAACTCCATCACACACGCACGAAGCATATCCTCCAATATCTAAATAGGCGCTCGGACTGCCCGTCTATCTGAGGGTGAAATGTTATACTCAACTCCACCCGCGTGCCCAACTCATGTTGTACGGCCCTCCAGAGCCATGATGTAAATTGCGTACCCCGGCCGGAGATGATATTTACTGGTACGCCATGAAGCCTGATAATCTCGTGAATATAAACCTGAGCCAGCTGCTCTGAAGAGTAGGTAGTCACCACTAGAATGAAATGAGTTGACTTGGTCAATCTATCCACAATCACCCAAACTGCATCGAACTTTCTCTGTGTCTGTGGGAGTCCAACAACAAAATCCATATTGATCCGCTCCCATTTCCACTCTGGGATTTCTAACCTCTGAAGTAATCCACCAGGCCGCTGATGCGCATACTTCAACTGCTGACAGTTTAGGCACCGGGCTATATATTCAACTATGTCTTTCTTCATCCGCCTTCACCAATAGTGTTGCCTCAAGCCCTGATACATCTTCACGGCACATGGATGAATGGAGTACCGCAAACTGTGACCCTCCTGGAGAATTAACTCACGCAAGCCATCTACATTGGGCACACATATCCTGTCCTGCATCCGTAATACACCGTCATATCCAATAGTGACCTCCTTGGCATCACCGTGATGAACTGTGTCCTTGGGGACAAGCAGATGAGGGTCATCATACTGACGCTCTCTGATATGATCATAAAGAGAGGACCGAGAAACCACACAAGCCAAAACTCGGCTCGGCTCAGAAACATACAATCTAAAAAATTGGCTGGCCAAGTTCTGAACATCCAAGGCTAATGGTCTCTCTGCTACCGGTAGATATGCTAAGCTACCCAAACTCTCCGTCTTATGACTCAAGGCATCGGCCACCACATTGGCCTTCCCGGAAAGATATAGAATGGTGATATCATAGTCCTTAAGCAACTCTAACCACCTCCACTACTGCAAGTTAAAATTCTTCTGTTTGAACAGGTTGTAAACTATGGTGGTCGGTGCAGACCTCACAAGGGACACTGTACAAATAGTGCCGCCAGATCTTCAAGGCATGAACATTAGCTGCTAGCTCGAGGTCATGGACATGATAGTTCTTCTCATGCACCTTCAGTTGTCTAGACGCATAGGAAATCACCCTACCGTCCTACATCAACACCGTGCTGAGACCAATGCGCGACGCATCACAATATATAATATAAGACCCCGAACCTATAGGCAATACCAAAACTGGGTCTATAGTCAAAGCAGTCTTGAGCTTTTGAAAGCTCTCCTCACACTCCTTGGTCCACCTGAACGGAGCACCATTATAGGTCAATCTAGTCATAGGTGCTGCAATAGAAATCAACGGTAATACCCTGCCAAACATGGAAAACTCCGGATCTCCATAGCTGAAGACAGTCTGAGCCAACTATTCCAACTTCCAGAATCGAAATTCGACCCCGATATCAAAATTTCACTCCTGGTCAAACTTTCCAAAAATCTTCCAATTTTCCAATTTTTGCCAATTTACGTCGAAACGACCTACGGGCCTCCAAATCAACATCCGAACACGCTCCTAAGACCCAAATAACTTTACGAAGCTATTGGAACCATCAAAACTCTATTTCGGAGTTGTCTTCACACAAGTCAACCTACGATCAACTCCTACGACTTAAACTTCCAACTTAAGGACTATATGTCTCATATCACTCCGAAACTCTCCCGAAACCAAAACCAAATACCCCGGCGGGTCATGTAACTACAATATAGCACAAAAGAGGCAATAAATAGGAGATCGGGGCTAATACACTCAAAACAACCGGTCGGATCCTTACATATCCCATAGTAACTTGGCGAAACCCTCTATTTCTTCCGGGAGAGGAGTCATTTCTATATTGCCAAATCGAAAAATAGCTCTCTTCTCATCCCAGAACATGGTAGCAGCCTCGAACAGTTCCTTGTTTGGTCGAATGTTTAGCAAAGATGGTAGGTCACCAAGTACTCTCCTCACATGGTTTCTGTCACAAGGTACAATGTCTTTCGACCAATCAATTAGCAAAGGCGGGATATTTTGGACTATACCGAACCTGTGGATTTTGTGTTTCATTTTCTGTAAACAAATAAAAGTTAGCCCTTTCCCCCTCCAGATTCGGCTATTTACGCAGTAATGATCAACATGTTGGCAAATTTTCTCCAAGCAATGCACATAATTTGATGGTGTCCTTTGGGATTATGGAAATCCCGTTGGACTTTGGACAAGGTTCATCTAAGCGGGTTGATACGTCAATGACGTCTCAATCCGTACTAGGTTTAGCATGATGCATGTACATTTTAAATCGGAGTGTGATTTCTAGAAAGGTCTAGACCCATACTCTCAAGTGGATAACTTGAGAGGGAAAGGCATGGGACCATAGAATGCACCGGTGATCGATTAGTCTACCGCAAATAAGCCTTTCCGATTTTAAAAGGGTGATTTCAGGAAAGTGTGGACACTCATCAAGTGCCACTATATTGATAATAAGCACAAGTGGAGTATGATGTAGAGCATGCTTTATGCAGAAATAGTAACACGTTGCCAAGTATTTGTATGATAAAGTGCATAAAAACAGTAAATGATATGGTAAAGATGAATAGGAGGAAGAAGAGAAAAGAAAAGAAAGACAAAAAAGAGAAGTCAGTTTAACTCATGAAAATGTGCGAGAGCGTAATGAAGCAAATAAGGAAAGGGGGATGGGAGAGACATGATATAGCAGTCCTGGACAAGATGAAGGAAACGAAGGAAAGACGTACATCTCAAAACAATAAAAGGAAACAGGGAGGGGATGTCCATGTCATAGCAATTTAGACTAATAAAGGGAAACATGGAAGGGATGTGCATGTCATAGCAATTTAAACAAATAAAGGAAAATAAGGGAAGGGATGTACATATAATCAATAATCCACATAAGTCAACTTCGTTATGGTAAGAGCCTAAGTGCAAATCCCCAGCAGAGTTGCCATGTTGTCGCGCTCTGTTTTCTCGCGAAAGCGGATTTCGACGTGTGACAACTCTTTTAAATGGGTATTAAAAGAGAAGAGTCGCCATCTAACAATTTTGAGGTGTGCTAGGGCACCTATTTGCAAATAATTCTATTTTAACTAGTCCTTACCACCAAAGATCGGGTAAGGGCTCAAATTACCTCGAAGAGAAGGTGTTAGGCACTCTTCGAGGTCCAAAATTATGGGTCCCGACCGAAGTTTACACTATGCAGATTATAAATTATAACTGTCCTATGTGATCATATAAGCAAGGGAAAACAAAGAATTTAAAGGTTCTATTGTAAACAAGTGTAAGGAAAATCGGACAACAGTTAAACTATATAGATTATTACAACAAGTCTTTAGAGGTTATACAGTACAACTTGATTAGTCTATATTTGATGACCAATAAACATATAAAAGAAGGGGGGTCCTAATTTTTTTTAGCCTAAAGGATCACCCCGTGCAACATAGATAATACTTTGCAACTCCCTTAGGGTAGGGTTGCTCATATTATTCAGCGGGCACTGACTATCATCTCATGCTACCCCATTACTATGTTAAAGTTGTTTACCTAAAAGCGCTCCAATTCAATTCTAGGTCGTGTCCTATGCATGCACTACCCGTCCCATGCCTATGGTCCAAGAGGGTTTGGACCTACTATTAGGTGGTTCTAGACTCTACTTAGGATGCTCAAAAATGATAAAACTAGCGCACAATCAAAACATATAGGACTTCACATAAAGACAATAAAAGGCTCAAGCTAACCTTCACACATAAACAACAAATGCACGCGGCAGATTAGGCAGTAGACAGTTTTTAGAATTAAGACGCATTAGAGTCGTTAAGTCCTATAGATATGGTTTCTATGTGATTCTGATTTCCAGTATCGTATAAGAAGTACTGCAGCTTTATACTAATGCATAAGCAGATTAAAGGCATTGCAGGTCCTATAGGCATGATCTCTAATTGTTTGCATGATGAGATGGTACACTGCTTGACAACTCGGGATTAACAACGCTGATTTTTATAAACATACTGTCTAAGACGAATAACAGTATCCAATGAGCAGGATTTCTAACAGTTGACAATTGAAATTGATTTAATAATACTTTATCCCAATAGGCATGTCATCTAAGTGTGTCAATGTAATAAAGCAACAAAAGTAATTGATCAAATGATTAAGATCCTACAGTCATGATATCTGGATGAGCAGTGTAATAAAAGCAATAGAAGCGACTGATTGATTGATTAGTTGAAGCCCTATAGACATGGTATCTAGATTAGCAAAGCGTGTGTTATTGCTTCCTATAGGCATGTTGTCTAATAATTAAGCAAGACGTTTGATTCCTATAGGCATGTTGTCTAAGAGCGCACAGTAGGAGACATGGAAACAGGTATAGAAAATACTTGAACTAACATGCTTTGAATAGTGTACAAGTATTAGACGAGTTAAGTGAAGTGTGTGTGATTCCTATAGGCATGATTTCTTTGAGTGTGTAGAATAGGATTGACGAGCTCGAAACACACACCTAAATTATGCTCGCTAATCAAATATAGTATAGTATAATATCGTATCCTCACAGATTGGATTTAAATAGTCTTCTCGTACTTTCTAGCTTGGTTGCTATCCAAGATGATCAGCGATTTAGTTTTAAATGATTTCTAACTAAAATTAACTAAGAGTCTAAAGTTATTGACTAATGACAATCGAAACAAGGAACAAGCAAAGAAAGTTATCAATGGGAGAAGATAGGGTTTTGATAGGATAGGTGCAAGATAATTGTTTAGGATCTAAATCTAGGTAATTCACTCCTAATGTTTAAGTGAGTCTCTCAAATTCACTCAATTATTAGTTTAAACGTTCAGCAAAAACTCCTCTCTCGATTAAGTCTTAAACTCACAAGATGAACCAATTTAAGCACGTGAAGATATGCAAGAATGCGTAGTGGATTGGTCTTTAGGAAAACCTCTTTCGATTATTCTCCTAACTAGGTTTAATCGATGATTCAACTAGCCTCTCTCGATTACTTAGAAGAATCCATGAACTCAACCAACAATATAATGCAAAGATATCACAAGTTATGCCTCTCTCGATTACATGAACAAGTGAATATAGATGCAACAATTAAATCATCCAAAAATGCTTCAATACATAAATGTGATGACCCAAAAGGTCATCTTATGTTTTAAAACTTGATTCTACGCTCTTAAGCCTTAAAATCTCATTTTTACCTTCCTCGATTTGCATGCGCAGTCCGAGCGTGTTTCTGGAAAATTTTTATGTTGAAAATTAAAGAAAATAAGAATTTTTGCCTTAAAAGTTGAATTTAGTTGACTTCGGTCAACATTTTGAGTAAATGGACCCGGACCCGTGTTTTGACGGTCCCGGTGGGTCCGTAATGAAATACGAGATTTGGGCATATGCCCGGAATCAAATTCGAAGGTCCCTAGATCGAGTTATGAATTTTTGATGAAAATTAAAAGTCTGAAAATTTATTTATTTTTAAGAATTAGTTGATG
Source organism: Nicotiana tabacum (assembly GCF_000715075.1). Taxonomy (NCBI): domain Eukaryota; kingdom Viridiplantae; phylum Streptophyta; class Magnoliopsida; order Solanales; family Solanaceae; genus Nicotiana; species Nicotiana tabacum. The sequence continues at coordinate 135,742,892 of NC_134096.1, read as the reverse complement.
TTTGGCCTTGTTGATACCGGGTCCGTATTTTGGTTCCGGAGCCCGGTATAGGTCTAATATAATATTTATGACTTATCTATGAAATTTGGTGAGAAACGGAGTTGGTTTGACGTGGTTCGGACGTTCAGTTGAGAAAATAGAAATTTTAAAGTGTTCTTGAGAATTTCATTTGATTTTGTGCTAAATTCGTAGTAGGTGTAATTTTGGCGATTTGATCGCGTGAGCAAGTTCGTATGATGTTTTTAGACTTGTGTACATATTTGGTTTGGAGCCCCGAGGGCTCGGGTGAGTTTCTGATAGGCCACGGGATATTTTGGACTTTGGAAAATCTGGTATTTTGCTGCAGCAGGTGTTCTGGCATGTCCTTCTTCGCGTTCGCCAAGGTACTCTCGCGAACGCGAAGAGTAAGCTGGTCAGGTTGGAATTTTATTCTTCGTGAACGCGAAGCTTGGTCGCGAACGCAAAGTGATGGGGGCGTTACCCTTCGCGAACACGTAGTGTTAGGCACACCTGGGGGAGAGTTAGTGATCCTTCATCGCGAACGCGAGCATGGTCTTGTGAACGAGAGCATGGTCTCGCGAATGTGAAGGCTAGGGGGAGTATCCTTCGCGAACGCGAAGGCTTGGCAGCCTATACTCTTCGCAAACGCGATAGTGTTCTTGCGAACGCGATGAACACTGTCGCCCAACACTTAAAACAGAATCAAAACGGGACTTAAGCCATAAAATCATTTTCTCAAAAACCAAACGGGCTAGAGGCAATTTTCAAGAGGTATGTTCTTCCCCAAAGTGTTGGTAAGTGATTCTAAACCATTTTCTTTCAATTACCCATTTCATTTCATAAATTTTCAACCTAAAATCTAGAATTTTCATGGTAGAATTAGGTGTTTGGGTAGAAACTAGGGATTTCGTAAATTTGGGAATTTAGACCTCAAATTGAGGTCGGATTCCAAAACCAATTATATATCCAGGCTCGGGGGTGAATAGGTAAATGGATTTCGGTCCGAACCTCGAGTTTTGACCAAGCGGGCCCGGGGTCGATTTTTGACCTTTTGGAGGAAAATTTGGAAAATCTAAATTTATGCAATATAATTGATTTCTTTAGCAATATTTGATATTATTGAGTCATTTTTGAATAGATACGAGTGGTTTGGAGGTGAACTCTAGAGAAAAGGATGTGATTGAGTATTAAGTGTCCTTCGGAGCGAGGTAAGTGTTGTGTCTAACCCTAACTTGAGGGAATTAGGAACCTCAGATTATTTGCTATGTGAAATTCAGGTGAGCAGCGTATATGTGAGGTTACGAGTACTTATGCGCCGCCAATTTACCTGTTTTCCCGATTTTATTTCCGTTTCTCTCATATTGTCTTTTCCTATGCCTAATTGCTACGTGTTTCGACTAGTGTTGTTAAATTTATCGTCGTTATCATGTTTACAGATCTCCTGGTGAAAATTGAGTATTTATTTCAAAGTTGAGATTGATATTGTGGAACCAAATGTTAAAGTAAGGCTTGCACATATTATTCTATCTCCCTGTTGTTAATTTTTATTGTATTATGGTAAGGGAGAGTGTTAATGCACGAATGGTGATGCCGTGCCATATTGTGAGTGTTAATGCACGAAGGGTGATGCCGTGCCATATTGTGAGTGTTAATGCACGAAGGGTGATGTCGTGCCATGATATAAGAGTTAATGTACGAAGGGTGATGTCGTACCGTTTCTATTGACTTTATGGTGAGTTTGAGAGTAAAAGCACGAAGGGTGATGCCGTGCATTTGTCCTTTACTATACTTATTATTCCTGTTGATTCATAGTATATTGACTGTTCCGGTTACCATTCTGCTGTAGTTCTTCATCTCATATTTCCCCCCAGCATGTTTTTCCCTCCCGATATTTCCTGTCTAGCTCTTCATTAATGTTATTAGTATATACACTTTTAAATTGTACAGGTTGATTTCTAGGTGCCTTGCCTTAGCCTCATCACTACTTCATCGAGGTTAGGCTCGACACTTACCAGTACATGGGGTTGGTTGTACTGATACTTCACTCTGCACTTTCTGTGCAGATTTTGGTACCGGCTCGGGTTGATCAAGATTTTAGTTGTTGGACCCGCGATCCGGAGATTCAAGGTAGATCTGTAGGCGTTCACAGACCTTGAAGTCCCCGTCTATCTTTTCTGTTTTACTATTTTTTTCATCCAAACAGTTGCATTTCTTTCAGACTATTACTTGTAGTGAATTCTAGAATGCTTGTGAATTGTGACTCCAGATCCGGGTGGTAGTAATTAATACAGTTTTTATATTATTCCGCACACACTATATTTTATCTTAGCTAATTATTGTTATTTACTGAATGGAAATAAGGATTGGTTTAATGATTCTCTAACATTGGCTTGCCTAGAAAGTGAACTGTTAGGCGTCATCGCGGTCCCGACGGTAGAAATTCTGGGTCGTGACAATAAAACTAGAGTTATAATCAAAAAACATTCATCAATACACCAAATCCATCAAACCCTTAAGAGAACTACTCCATAGATATGGAGCAATTCATCACAAATATAATTGAAGTATAGGAAAACATAAATTCAATCCAAACTCGGGTCTTGAGTGAGGAAGGAATGATGAAATCCTTGTGCTCGTGTTCTTCCAACTCCTCCTTAGCCTCCTTAGGTCGAATATGTATCAAAAGTCTAGAAAATAATGTTTTCCCATGTATTTATACCAAGTAGGGTCAGGCCGAGATGAAACCACCTTCTCCTAGCCGAAATAGGAAAATAAATCTGTAAAAATTGCACGGGGGCACCACATGGGGCGACGCACCACGTAGGGCATTAGTGGGGATTTCTAGAGAGCTCAACATCTGTCAGGCAACAGGATTTAGGCAGCCGCGGTGCAACCACATAGCGCAGCTGTAGGATTTTCTCAGAGTGTTGTTTTTTGCGTGTGTTTTGACGGCCAGACTTGATCCCCAAACCCCAAACACCATCCTGGCTTAATCCCTTGGGCTTTTACTCAGACTTCAAAGCTCCAAATAGCTCGAATTCATTCCATAACATCTACATAGCTCGGAATCACTCCTATAAGTCATAAAACACACAATAAGTGCAAAACACTATCAATTAAAGCTAAAAAAATAATAAAGTGCAGTAAATTAGAGTGCAATAAGCGACTAAAATACGTAATTAAAGCCTACCATCAACACCCCACACTTAAACCATTGCTCGTCCTCGAGCAATCAAACTACACTTCACATAGACACGACCTTTTTCAACCACTCACATAACTCATCACACTAAAAATATTTAAAACAGAATAAGCACAATACCGTAACATCCTAGCCTCAAATTTTGACTCAAAAGCACCATGCATTTTTTACAACCCGCTCACTTACTCTAACATAGAGGTCAACGACATTACTTTTCCTTCATAAATCAAGTGCCCTCACACAACAATAGAGAGTAGTTCCGCACAATGAAATTTAAGAACAATTAGGAACTCAAGATAGAAAGAATTCACTCACTCTCAGAAATAACATTCATATGTCACAGAAGACGTACCATAGGCTTGCCCGTAGTGTACTACTCTACTAAATGAGCTCATTTAGTCAAGAATAAAGTAGGATTTTAATTGGTTGTAATGTAGGCTACGGGATGGGTAGGATATATTTAGATGTAAGAGTGACTACACCTCCCTAAGCACTTTAATATATATATTTAGCCATTCAAAACCCCACACTTATGTCAAACCAAAACTCCACCTTCACATCAATATACATTAACTCCCTACTTCTTTAAGCACAATTACACCAAGAGTCACCACTATTATGGAATATTTTTCACAACCATACACTTATTATTATTTTTTTCTTTTTGAATTCAAGTGGCTCTTACTTTTTTAAAACATTGCACCTTTCTACATATTTCAATAGTTCCACTCAAAAGCCAAACCAGTCACCCACACTTCAACTTTTACAAAATTCATAATAAATTCAAGTGCTCACGAGAGGTAAAAGGTTCAAATAGATGGTCAATTCAAACAAATGGTTACGGCTTGTAATGTTGTTGCCAAAGAAAAAGGCTTACATTCTCAAAGGAGTTAACTACGATACATAATAATTAGGTGGGCAAAAGCATATATCTGGCTCAACAAAGAAATGCCTATATCCCTTTCAAGACTGAATAAAACTACTATTTCGCGTTGCAAACACACGGTGCAAGTTTTAGACATCAAATACAATGCACAGAATACCACTAAACCTCACACAGACATGGCACATAACTTACTCAGGATTGGACCATCAAGACACTCTAGTCAAAGTAGTTAAGCAAAGTTAAGATCATACAATTTAAGGTACTTATACAAGAGTAAAAAACTGAGCCTAAGCGTTGCAACTAAAACACTTACTATTCTCAAGGTATAATAAATTCAAGAGATATTGCCTTCAATTCACATCACAACACAAGGTTTTCTACTACTCTACAAAATAAAAACTAACTACACCCGGTTCAAACAAAACTCTTAGAAAAGAACTGCGGCACAAAGAAAAATCAAGGGGGACTTGTTACACTACCTAACAAAAGAAAATATTTTTGCCTTTTTCTTTCGACTTTAATCCCTCAAGAAACCTATTCAATAGTATCCATCATAGGGGAAAATCAAAAATTTTAAAAATTTTATGTTTTTTCTTTCAAAATTTTCTATCTCAACTAAGCAAAAAGAAAAAACTAATATACATACATACATACAACATATCCTCCACCCCACACTTTAAGTTATGGCATGTCCCCATGACACACAATTAAAAAGTATAAGGTAAAGAAAACTTTCCTGAATATCTAGTCGAAGTCGGGCTCCATTCCCCGTGCTAGAACTAATGCACACATCCATGCAGACAGCTTCTTCTCGGCCTTCTTGGGGTACACCCCACCCTTATCTTTCTCGCTCACTACAACCTTCTCTTTCGAGCCCTCACTTTCCACTCAACACTCGTAGCTGGTTTATCCTTTTGTGCCCCATTTTCTACGTTCATCTCAAAAGTCACAGTCTCCTCACCCACTCTAAGCATAAATTTCCTCTTATGTATATCCAATATTACTCTACCCGTCGCTAAGAATGGTCTTCCTAGGATGAGGGAGACCTCCTTGTTCTCCTCCATATTCACCACTATAAAGTCTATATGAAATACGAACTTATCCACCCGAACTAACACATCTTCCACAATCCCCTCGGGTGTTATAGTCATTTGGTCTGCCAGCTGCAAAGATATTGGGACACACCCTATCTCTCTAATCTCCATCTCCAAATTTCCTGTAAATAGACAGAGGCATTAGATTAATTAAGGCATCAGAATCACATAAAGACTTATCAAAATTAATAGTTCCTAAAGAAAAAGGTATAGTAAAACTCCCCGGATCTCCATACTTTTGTGGGAGTTTATTTTGCAATATCGCGCTGCAATGCTCTATGATCTTGACCACTGAGGTCTCTTCTATCTTCCTCTTCTTCTTCAGGATCTTCTTCAAGAATTTGGCATAAGCAGGCATTTGTGAGAGAACTTCTGTGAATGGTAAATTTACATGAACTTGTTTCAGCACATCCAGAAAACTCCCAAACTTCTTGTCCAGCTTTTCTCTATATAGCTTTTGAGGGAAAGGTAGAGCAAGCATATGCTCACTCTCCTCATGTTCCTCCTACCTCGAAGTTTCCCCCTTATTCTTTTTCTTAGCTTTCACCTGGACCTTCTTCTTTTTATCAATTCTTCAGCTGCTCCCCACTTTCTTTTTCAAGTTTCATATCATTTTGGATCGGGGTGAGATCTTTTAACACTTTCCCACTTCTCAGAGTTACAACATTCACTATTTTTTTGGAATTTCTCTCAGTATCAGCTGGAAGAGTTCCTGGAGCCCTCTCAGATAATATTGTTATAATCTGCCCCACTTGTCTCTCCAGGTTTCAAAAAGATGTGACCATCAAAATGTGACCAACTCTTTGATAGCTGCTCAATGGGCGTCCAGCCTCTCATCCATCTTGATAATAAAGGCCTTCATTAGATCCTCTAGACCAGGCTGAATGGGCTGTTGAGGCTGAAATTATTGCCCCTGCTGATTTTGGTATGTTGGAGCTCCTTGTCCCTGGGGTCTAGAGTTATTTTGTTGCCAAGCATTCACAATACCTCGAGGTGAACTCCATAAAAATTTGGGGTGCCTCTGACCCATTGCGTTGAAATTATAGTTTCCCACAGTATTTACTTCCTCAATTGAGGCTTGACACTTAGGAGTAGGGTGTCCTCTTTATCATATATCACAAGCTGCATGAGGATCATTTTGTATCAAGGCTAAGGTCAACTTCCTTATTTCTTTAGCCATAATATCAAGCTTTACCTGCACAGATGTGTTAGCATCAACTTGGTGAACACCAGTTGATCTTCTTCTTTCAGCACTCTCAGAGGTCCACTGATTAGCATCTTCAGATAACTCATCAAGAATTACAACTATCTCCTCTAGAGTCTTCTTCATCAAAGGGCCTCTAGCTGCATTGCTCAATGTTCTACATGAGGCAGGTGTTAATCCATCCCAAAAGTCCTGGAGTTGCATCCAGAGTTCGATTCCACTATGTTGACACTTTTTAACTATCTCCTTAAACCTCTCCTATGCTTCAAAAATAGTCTCGGTCTCTTTCTGGCAGGAGTTATGGATTTCTCTTCTAAACTTGCCCATTTTAGCTGAGGAGAAATATATATCAAGGAATTTTCTGGTCATCTCCTCCCATGTTCTAATCGATCCCGTGGGTAAGCTTCGAAGCCACTGTTTTGCATCATCTTTGAGTGTGAAGGGGAATGCCCTTAAATACACCACATTTCGTGATACACTATTGTATTAAAAGGTGTTCATAATCTCCTCGAAGTCTATTAAATATGTGTTTGGATCTTCGTTCATCTTCCCTCTGAAGACATAGCAATTCTGAAGGGTTTGAAGCAACCCTTGATTCAACTAGAAATTGTTAGTGCAATTGGAGGTGGTCTCACACTTGATAAGCCTTGATTGTAGACCGGTCTAGCATAATCGCCCAGAGGTCTCCCAGGCATGGGAGCTATATTTCTGAGCTGGTCTGTAGCCAAGGATTGATTTTGAGCAATTCTCTGACCCTCTCATCTTCATAGATAATATGTGCATCTCTAATAGTTGCTTCCTCAGCATCCCGTGCAGCTTTTTCCCGTTGTTGGGCTGCCTCTCTTGCAGCCAAATCTATATTATCATCACCGCTTCTAGCCATAGTTTCTTTGGTTGAGGATTGCCCAACCTTTTCTGATGTCTCGGTGAGATTTCTTTCCTTCCTCAGCTGTCGCAGTTATTTTTTAATTTCTAGCTCATATGGTAGCACTTCCTTCACAGAAGTTCGAGTCATGCACAAATCTTAACCTGTAACCTGCGCACAATCAAAGAACACCAAACGTAAAAAGAGAAAAATAAAATAAAATAAAAAGAAAAATTCATGAATTAGCACTACAAATTATTTCAAACACTATTGATTGCCAATCCCCGGCAACGACGCCAAAATTTGACGAGCTCGAAACACACACCTAAATTATGCTCACTAATCAAATATAGTATAGTATAATATCGTATCCACAAGGATTAGATTTAAACTGTCTTCACATAGTTTCTAGCTTGGTTGCTATCCAAGATGATCAACGATTGAGATTTATATGATTTCTAACTAAAATTAATTAAGAGTGTAAAGCTATTGACTAATGACAATCGAAACAAGGAACAAGCAAAGAAAGTTATCAATGGGAGAAGATAGGGTTTTGATAGGATATGTGCAAGATAATTGTTTGGGATCTAACTCTAGGCAATTCACTCATGTTTAAGTAAGTCTCTCAAATTTACTCAATTATTAGTTTAAATGTTCAGCAAAAACTCCTCTCTCAATTAAGTCTTTAAACTCACAAGATGAACCAATTTAAGCACGTGAAGATATGCAAGAATGCGTAGCGGATTGGTCTTTAGGAAAATCTCTTTCGATTATTCTCCTAACTAGGTTTAATCAATGATTCAACTAGCCTTTATCGATTACTTAGAAGAATCTATGAACTCAACCAACAATATAATGCAAAAATATCACAAGTTATGCCTCTCTCGATTACATGAACAAGTGAATATAGATGCAACAATTAAATTATCCAAAAATGCTTCAATACATAAAACTAGAGTTATAATCCACAAACAATCATCAATACACCAAATCCATCAAACCGTAAAGAGAACTCGTGTTCTTAAGTGAGGAAGAAATGATGAAATCCTTGTGCTCATGTTCTTCCAACTCCTCATTAGCCTCCTTAGGTCGAATATGTGTCAAAAGTCCAGAAAATAATATTTTCCATGTATTTATGCCAAGTAGGGTCAAGCCTAGATGAAACCACCTTCTCCTAGCCGAAATAGAAAAATAACTCTGTAAAAATTGCACAGGTGCGCCACATGAGATGACGCGCCACGCGAGGCATTAGTGGGGATTTCCACTAATATTTTTCATGTATTTATACCAAGTAGGGTCAAGCCCAGACGAAACGACCTTCTCCTAGCCGAAATAGAAAAATAACTCTGTAAAAATTGCACAGGTGCGCCACATGAGGTGACGCGCCACGCGAGGCATTAGTGGGGATTTCTAGAGAGCTCAACATCTGTCAGGCAGCAGGATTTGGGCAGTCGTGGTGCACCACGCATCGCGGCTGTAGGATTTTCTCAGAGTGTTGCTTTTTGCTTGCATTTTTACATCTAGACTTGGTCCTCGACCCCCGAACACGATCCCGGCTTAATCCCTTGGGCTTTTACTCAGACTTCAAAGCTCCAAATAGCTCAAATTCATTCTATAACATCTACATAGCTCGAAATCACTCCTACAAGGCATAAAAATACAAATAAAGTGCTATAAATTAGAGTGCAATAAGCGACTAAAATACGTAATTATAGCCTACCATCCACGTCAACGAATCTCAAACAAGACAGTTAAATCCTATAGGCATATTTTCTACCCGTTCATGCAAAAATCAGAATACCCCAACCCTTTTTTCACTAATCTCCCATGTTGTTTGTTTACAAATTATAAATGATAAAAGAAGAAACATATGCAAATATTACATAATCGAGATAATTACAAGCCCAACAAATAGAGCAGACTCAAGAAGAGCTAACCCAGCAGTGCTCGAGCCTTCAATAGACTCTTTCACTCGAATAGCAGGCCCGGATCCAAACACTTCCCAAAACAGGAGAGTATGCCCATTTGCACTGCCCAAAGCCACACATGGATTCATATCTAGCCCAATAGTTACAATATTGACCAATTTACCAAATAAATTAATTGACCACACATGGAAATCAACCAAACAGTTCTAAAGCAACACCTTATAGAGACAGGGTTATATGACATCTAGCAGGATTCATAAACAAATTGGCATTTTAGAAGCAAGAGTGACATTATTGATTAAACAAAGAACATGGAACTAGGAGAGTCAATAGACTCAATTTGCAACATGGTAAATGCAACATAGGTTAAATCATTAAGCAGGTGACAACATGCTAAGGATAGTCATAACACTAGGAGAGTTAAGGAGACATACCACTTTGGATTAACAGGGTAAACATATTAAACACATATGAGGTGAACATGCTAGGCTTTCTAGAATGAATTCAGAATAGATCATTAGCCATAAAAAGATTTTAAAAAAAACTTAGGGGTCTAAGTCATAAGGGGTCAGACAGGGTCATAGTCAGGAAATGACAATTACACACGACAAACAGGCAAGCAAGCAATCGATGAGAAGCCTAATCATGCTGAGTATAACACAAAGATCTCAAAGTCCAAAGGTGTCATGGCAGGAAGACATATTATCTTAAAGTTAAATAGAACGGGCAAACTCAGAACTTAAGCCAGTCGACTATGATAATGGAATCTAAATGTATTAGGATTAAACTAGAAGCATAAACAATACCAAAGAATGCAGGATTAACCAAATTCCAAAGATAAAGCAACGGGTTTGGTTAAAGCATTGCGACAACAGATATGGTTCATGTAAGCAGGTAAGAACAAAGTTCACATGAAGGAATTATTAGTAGAAATTCATTAAGGTAAATTCTGGGTAGGAGATGATTCCCTAGGAATTTCAGTGCAAAAATCCAGAATAAGGCATGAGAAAAACTCACAATAAACAGCAGAACAACAAAGTAAACTTAAAGGTACACAGTCATTCAAGCTGAACATGTTGGAGTTTTAAAAATCTAGGCAGGTTGTGACACTCAAAGACTCAAAATTGCAGAATAGCTACAAAGCAGGTAAAATTTCCAATGATAAAAACATAATATTGGAGTCATAATGGTTCAAACAACATGGGTATGCAAAGCACTGAAAACAAGCAAAGAGGATAGAATTTAAAAGGGCGAGACACTTACCAGTATGCAAATTCAACAAACAAATAGAAGAGAAAACTAAGTGTCACCAATAGCTTGAATATCATCAGCAAAGAGAACAACCAAAAGACCCAAATCTTAGTGCGTCAGAGTTCATAGGAGCCTCAAATGAGCCCCGAGCAGTGCTCACACTAGGGAGGTCGATAGAGAGGATTCCGGTGGCCTTGGCTTTCAGCTGGCCAAGAGCCAAGAATGCAGAAAGTATAGAAGAATCAGAGTTGAGAGAACAATAGTGGTAACAATAGTTAAGTAATGAATCGTTGAGACCTCAAAAGGGAACGGGGAAGGGGGGGGTTATATAGTAGCAAAATTTAAATATATAAACAAGGAAAAATAATTAATTAAATATAAAAAGGGAAAGAATAACATGCGAAATCAATTCACAATCAATTTAGGAGAATTCAGGCGAACCCTAGTTCAAGACGAAGAACAAAAAATAGTAAAAGACCTCACTGAATTGGACTCATATGGCCTGGTAGTGAGTGTATTAGGTCAGAAGCCTGAAGATAGTACAGAATCGGAGTTGAACGAATACTCAATGACTCAGCTTCCATAAATAATCGAGTGCCAAATACTGTAACATTGAGGAAATGGTAAGAACCATCGTGTGAGCAAAAAAGGAAAGGAGATATGGAAGATTTTCCATGTGATATTGGATTACGACTCGGGTTTGAATGAAGGCGGCTAGGGTTTCTCAGAGAAAGGGGAGAGAATGAGAGGATTTATGGGTGCTTGTCTTAGAAGAATGGGTGTTAGGGTTTGGGTGAATGTAATTAAAAATAGGGGAATGGTTGTGGGTCGTTGATCATTTGAGATCAACGGGGAGGATTAGAGGAGAAGCAGGGCGGGTCAAATGAACGGGTCGCATCCGAGTTGGGTTAATAGGGTCGTTTGGTTTGGCTAGCTTAGGGTGTGGGGCGGTGGATTGGTTCCGAAATTTGGCATGTTTTGGGCCAGATTTTAAATAAAAGAAATTAGGGAAAAATAATTTAATAAAATAGATAAATAAATATAAAAAAATACTATTTATAAAACTTAATATTTTAAAATAATAGTTTAAGATTATAAAAATGTAAAAAATTATTTTGACCCTGAATAAAAATGACAAATGCATTTAATTGTAAAGTATATGCTATTATTGCAAAAAAAAGTGCGTAAATAGTTCAAAAATACAGATGTAATTATGTAAAATGAATTAAAATATTATAAAGCATATATGTAGGTGTAAACAATAAATTCTGATGATTAATTCATCACAAAATAATTTGAAGGAGTAATTAATAAATATTTGAATAATTTAAATGCAAGAAAAATTAATTTTAAAGACTTAAAAATTATGAAAAATTATAGAAAGTACTTATATGACTCTTGTAAATTGGTGATATTGCAGAAATGATATTTTGAAAGTATAAAGGATATTTATAAAAATATGAGGGCAAAATTGGGTATTAATAATGATTTGTGGAGAAGGAATGGGTGCATAGTACTGTCTAAGTATTGGTATTGCTCACAACCACAAGAGGATACTTTTCAACATTTATTTTTAACAAGTTCTACTATAGATAGGGTATGAAAAACTTTTCTTCAAGCATCAAGCATTGTAGTGAATTTAGTGTAGGTGCATCAGGCAGTAAGAACATGGTGGAATGCACAATGTTGTCCCAAACTTAAGCCCTTTTTTTAGGCAGCTCCAACAGTGATCACATGGGAACTTTGGAAGAGGAGAAATACTATGAAGAATGAGGGTGCAATATCTTGTAATAGGATGATTCATGAAGTGAACAAGACTCTCCACTACCTAGCAAAGGTAAGGTATCCTTGGATGTCAAACATTCCTCTACTATGGCCAGAAATGATCAGGCTTTTTGAAGTGTATAAGCCTTGTGTTGTGACTAAAAGAATAGCATGGCAATTACCTTATTATGGATGGTTCAAATACAATACAGATGGTGCCTCTAGAGGCAACCCTGGACCTAGTTCCTATGGATTATGTGTGAGAGATTGTGGTAGTGATTTAATGTTTGCTAAGGTAGTGGAGATAGGAGAGGCAACAAACATTGTGGCGGAAGCAAAAGCTATAGTTGAAGGGTTGGCTTATTGTGTAAAAAATCAACTTCATCCTCTTATCCTTGAGACTGATTCTTTGGTGATGAAGAAGATCATTGAGAGTGAATGGGAGTCTACTTGGTGCATAGGGGCTGAGGTGAAGAAGATCAAGGAGATAAAGAGCAACTTCAATGTGATCTTTCAACATGTGCTAAGGGAGGGCAATGTTGTGGCAAATGTTTTAGCTAACCTTGATTTTTCTTTTGCAGGTACAATCACTTTTCACTCATTTAATGACCTACATTCAGTAGAAAAAATACTGATAAACATGGACAAAGCACAAATACCCAACCTTAGGGTTAGGGTTGCTAAGAAAAAAACTCCACACTGCTGCAAAACTCTTTAAATTTACTACCTGTTTTTGCTACTGCCTTTTTTTTTCATATATGTATAGTGTGTAACTACTGTCCAGTAGTATTAGCATGGCAACATGCTCAGTCTGGAGGTAGGAATACACTGTATGAAAACTATAGGGCAAACATGCAATGCATGTTCTCAACTACAAGCTTACAAGGTGATATGGTGTTAGCTATTAGGGTTTGGTCCTATTTCTGATTCTTATATGGCTATAGTATTGCATGTTGGATTCTTATTGATACACACTTTGTGTATAAAAACATGCTACTGATGAGTAAACTGAATAGCCCTACTGAATTAGCTGAGATACAAGGGCATCTGCTGCCTAACACTTCCTTACTATCTAGTTGTATAGTGCTTGCTCATTTTCCAGTGGTATTAGTATGGTTTCATGCTCATTCTGAAGATGAGAAGGCATTATATGACTCACAGTTAGTAGACAGGCAACTATTGATCTACAAAATTAAAGGTATATATGTGGATTTCTATTCCATTGGCTTCATATCTAGCTATATTGTTGGCTGTTGTGCACGTACATGGAGTTCAAGTTTGCAGTACAAGCTGTATCAACAATTACTTTTAGCAGTTCTGGATGGCTACTATACAGTGGTGTGATGTTGTGGAGTCCTTATTTGCCTTGTTCATGGGAGTCTTATCCTGTGAAATGCATAACCTGGTGCCGGATGAGAGCTTTGGAGGTGCTACTATATGGTTATTGCTCTTGGCCTTTGGACTCACTTGCACTGCTTGCTTATGGAAGCTTACATCCTATCTTCATGTAATAACTAGCTTGTTAATTTTGCTTGTATTAGTTACTACTCTAGCTAGTGCTAGTTTGTATTTTTTAGAGTCATTTGGACACCTTAAGACTTGGACCCATATTTTGGGATTTTATATATATATATATATATATATATATATATATATATATATATATATATATATGCACCCAACCTAGTAGTATATTTGCTTTAAAAATATTTATAAAAAATTGGGTTATTACAATAACTTTTTATATTTAAAAATTATTTAATTCACCTAAACTTCATTATATTCACATAAACCTTAAATTAATTTTTTCTTAAATAACGTGCCCAATTAAATATCACAATATAAAATAAAAATTAACGGAGAGAGTAACCCATACTTAAGATAATCCTGGTGCAAACTAGAGATGCTTATCGGGCAGATCAGGCGGATATTTATTTACGCTTAACAGTTCAGTTTCGGTTATCGGTTTATAAATATAGTAATTCGCTAGCCAACCGATAAGACATCAGAATGATTAGTATAAGATTAGGAATTATCAGGGGTTTACCGGCTGAATCAAATAGACAATAAAAAGAAGTAAAGAACTAGAGATAAGGAAAAATTTAAGTCCAGATTTATTTATATAATATTTCCTCCAATCGGTTTGATCTAATGCCAACTATTATATTCATGATATGCCAAATATTATGTAACTGTATGTTATTGATAACAATAGGAAGAAAATGTTAATGATCACACATGCTCCCACTTGGGAGTCTATCAGATTTCAATCTTGATAAAAATTACTCTAAATTCTCAATTATATCTATAAAAAAAAGATTCATAGCAGATCCTAAATAAAAAGGAAGTAGTTGTGAAATATTTATAATTTGTTAATTAAAGAAAGAAAGAATGAAGAAAAAGAAATAGCAAAAGTCAGGAGTGATAGGTAGAAGCGAGAAGAAAATGATGATGGGTTATGAAGAGGTAGAAAGAGGTAAAAATGTAAATATAAAATTTTTTAACGGATTAATGGTTTATCCGATTAAGAAATTGAATAATCTGTCTCAAATGTCAAGCTGTTAATTATAAAATTTTAATCAATTTATCAATATTATCCTGATAATCCAATACAAATAAGTCAATAAGCCAATTTAGGGTTCGATTTTGAGCTACTTGCAAACTATAGGAAGTCTAACCCCACTATTATTAAAAAATAAAAGAAATTTACTTAATTAGCCACCCGTCCAAAAAATGTTTACGGAGTAAACAATTTCAAGAGTTGCATCGCAAACCAGGCGAACTGAGCTGTCAATGACGCAGCACCAACACATTAATTAATTAGTATATTATTTAGTACAAAATTTGGGCTTCTCTCGTTTCCCCATGAACATACCCTGTCAACAAAACTACTTCGCACAGTTCCTTTTCTATTCTTGTCTCACTTCTTCTATGAACTGAAAAGCTAAACAAACGTAATTAAAACGAAAAGAGAAAATTAGAAAAATATCCAGTTGAAATGCTCGAGCCAGAACCACCGGCCCCTGCCGTCGGTCTACCATCAGAAACGCCGCCGCCGCCGTCATCCGACGAGGACTTTTTCTCGTCAGCATCGGCGGCTTCAACGTCCTCCACGTCATCGCCTTTAACTCCAATTCCTTCACCACAGCCTCATCCGCAGATCCCCATTTCATGGCCCCAAGACGGGACACTAACCCTAGCCTGGGTTACAAACCTAATGCTCGCATTCGATTGGGGATCTAAGAATCTTCCTCCGGCTGAGCTCCCCTCGGTGTTACCAGTAGAAGCTTTTGATCGGCTCGTACTGACGGCGTCAAAAATGCTGCATAAAGAACCCAATTGTGTACGTATCGATAGCGGGTCGGGTTTGGGTCCGGATTCGAGGGTTGTGGTGGTAGGCGATGTGCATGGTCAGTTGCATGACGTCATGTTCTTGTTAAAAGATGCGGGCTTTCCGTCAGATGATCGGTTCTTTGTGTTTAATGGGGATTATGTTGATAGAGGAGCTTGGGGTCTTGAGACCTTCCTTCTCTTGCTCGCTTGGAAGGTAAAAAAAGATTTTTTTTTAACAAAGGTTTTAGCTGATTGTTGTAGAATTATTAGTCTTTTGATTGAGTTAGCTGTAACTTACACAGTTATTTCTAATCAGAATATTATTAAGGTAATGTAGTTTGAAATTCAGTTGTGGTAGATATTAGTAATCCGCATTAATTCTGCTGCTACCATACCCGCGAAAAGTTATATTATTAGACTTATTACGTAGCTGCGAGTTGTGTTTCGGTGATAAGATAGAAATCTGTGTGTTCGTTTATGGAAATTATATCAGCAAAAGTGATAGTTGATCATGATTATCAATGTATGGGTCACTTTGCATGGAGAGTTAGATTCTTGTAGAACTTGTGGAGCTTCTGTTTAGAGAGAGATATTTTCTCACTTTGTCTATTTAACATTTCGGAGGGTGCACAACAACAAAATGCTGAAGCAAAATGAGATGGTGATCGGTAAACTTTTAAGTACCAGGATTCATATCAATTCATGGTAAAATGTAGAATAGGGATATTCAGTTTTGTGTTAGGTTTTATTACCCTTTGTCTTCCTAAAGTGCTGTCTCAAAATGATTTTTCCTTGGTTATATTGCTTCAGTCTTGTGCCTTGTTTTGCTGGGAGATAGTGATATGCGTCAAGCGGCTGTGAGCTTAAGCACCTTACTCTTGATATTTTGATGTGTTGTGTCTTTGAACTCAACTGGTCCACGTATATGAATTTCTATCAGATATCAGACAAATGCAACAGTGGATATTTAATGGAACTGTATGTTTTTCAGGTTTTTATGCCCAGTAGGGTGTTTCTCCTTCGCGGAAATCACGAGTCAAAATATTGTACCTCTGTGTATGGTTTTGAAAAGGAAGTTTTAGCCAAGTATGCGGACAGAGGGAAACATGTCTATAGGAAGTGTTTAGGATGCTTCGAAGGACTTCCTCTTGCTTCCATTATTGGTGACAATGTCTATACTGCACATGGAGGTATTTTCCGCAGCATTCCTGTCACTCCAGCTAAAAGAGCTAAAGGGAAGAAGAATCGCAAAATAGTTTCGAATCCTGAAATAAGTGCTTTATCTCTTGGTTCTTTGGAGGAGTTATTAAAAGCCAGGAGATCTGTCCTTGATCCTCCTTGGGAAGGTGCAAATTTGATACCTGGTGATGTCCTGTGGTCAGACCCATCAATGAAGCCTGGACTTTCCCCGAATAAAGACAGAGGAATTGGTCTCTTATGGGGTCCAGATTGTACGGAAGAATTTTTGAAGACGTTGAACTTAAAGGTATACTGCCTAATTCTATTTCTTTGTATATGCTCCTTTCTTGTTGTTATTGACACCGCCCTGCCGCTAAGTTAATTTCAGTCTCATCAAAGGCGCGCTTAAGCTCTGAAACGAGGCTCAAAACAAGTTGAGCGCTTCGCCTCACTTAGCGGGCGCTTCAGTGTTGGCATATAGGCTCTAAGATATACTTTTTCTTGCCAATAAGCGTAATCCTGAAGAGGCAACACTAACAAATTTATATCTCACTTTATCGTAATTTTTCTTCAATTTCTTTGTCCACATATTTTGTATTCGCGCTTACAGATATTAGTCTTAGACTACACATACATTTTTATAGTTTTTCTCCGTTTGCGCTTTTCTTCATTAAAGCTCAAGCTTTATTTGCGCTTAAAGCCCCAATAGACCTTAGAGCTTTTTTGCGCTTTTCACCTTTGATAACACTGGTTAATTTTAAGTTGTCTTTTACCAAATCTTATTGTACATTCTTATCATTCATTTATGAATGAACATATACAATATAATATGTCTTGTTCGACGGTTTTACGGTTGAATGATGTGATTGAACGTACTATTCGTCAGAATATAATCATTGAGTGTGTAGTTCTTGGATTAGATTTCAATAGCTTCTGTTTTAACTTATGTTTAGTTGAGGTGTAAGAAGAGGGTTACGACTTACCAGGACTGGAGTAAATGTCGAGGAATAAAGGTTATTTCTCTCATATAAAAGGGAAGTAAAAGAAGAGGTGGAGTAAAATTGGAAGGTTTAGGTACCCCTACATGGTAGCTTTTTTAGTTGTTACCCTTCCATGATAGCTTATTAATCCTTCCGAAACTAAATGGAAAGGAGGAAGTATACCACTTTTGTTCACTTCTTACCTTTCCAACCTTATCAGACAACTGGGTGCAAATTAATTAATATCTCACCTAAGTAATGAAACCAGCGATTTTCTCTTCCTGTACTCTCCGCTCAATTTTCTGGAATCAAACATGGTGTTAACCTTTGTGCTAATTCCTGCAGTTTTTGATTCATCCATCCATGACAGTACATCAGGAAAGGATTCACAAACTGCAGTTGCTTTATAATTATTTTTTTTACTCCCCAAATTTTCACTGGGACATATTTTTACATTGATGTGTTTTATCTTAGTCTTAACAATTCAAATATACTTTTTTTGTAACATATTAAGCCACTTAATATTTGAATCCATCCGTTTTCTTCTCATATGACTGACCCTTCAAATGGTGGGTCCTTGCCTGATGTGTATACTCAAGGAGTTCTGTGCTCATTTCATTGCCATTTCAACCTGTATGATGAACATAGAAAATCTACTCTCAGGCAAGAGAATTGATCCGATGTACTTTCAAATGGAAATTAATTAATTATCTGAATATTTTGAGTCCACGAGAAGGATTAGCATAACCAATCAAAGCAACTCTAAGAGGTCGTCATGAAATAAGATTTCTTGCACGTGTTCTATCCTTCCTGTGCAGGGTAAAGTTCTTTCCTTTAGTTAGTTCTGAACTTTGGTTACTAATAATAGGACAAGGTCGTACTTTTTCATATAATATAGTGTGCTCTCCTAGGTTGTGGCCTGTAGGGCTCTCATCTCACCCTTACTTTCGTCTTGCGGTATCATTGACTTGTTTTTCAATCAAACTGATTTCATAACCATAGAGAAAGACTCCTTTGGGTTTGGGATCAGTCTGCAATCCTGGATGTAGTAGTCAATTATGTGGACATACAAAGAATTGATGCACCTCTTTTGAATGTTAATCAGAAAAGTCTTTTCATCTTCGTCCACGTGAAGGGGGTTGGGTGTAGCATGTTTTCCTTGAGGAGAGCACTGCTCTCTATCTAGCTGCAATGCTATAGTATTAACCAATTACAAGCGCATAAGTTTAAGACATAGCTATACTGAGAATCTAAGAAAAGCATGCAATTTCCCGTACTCATTCAAGTAAGAAAATGATCTGGTTGTTGTTTCTTAAAAACTAGTACATAAAGATAGTTGTGCACATTAATACCTGAAGTTCTTTCCTCTTTCCAACATAGCCAATCCAATGTAGCTGGACACCAGATATTTCCTAGAGATACATACTGAACAACCTCTGGAGATGAATTTACTTGTATTTGGAACGGCAAAACCAACTCAGATTTAGCTTTATCGTGCTGCAACATCGCTTAATAAGGATGAGATAACACTCTGTTGGACATTGTAGCTGTAATAAGTCGCTAGTGTTGATTTTTCCTGGAATTTTGCTTTGAAAGAAATAATATTTTCTTCCATAAATGTAGTCCTATCATTTAATTGAAAAAAGAAAAATAAAAAAGCTAAAAATGGTATGAATCTCAATCGTAAGTATTTATAAATAAAAATTGCAAGTATCTATCAACAAAGCATCTAACCACCTAAATACTGAGGAAAAAGTGAAGAAGCACAAAGGATTTAAACATATTTTTGGGAGAAATAGGCATCTTGAGTAATAATTCCGATGTTCAGAATTATTCCATCTATCCTTTATATTTTCCAATTACGTTGTTCACGTAGCTTTAGGTTCTTGTATTTTATGTGAGCTCAACACCTCCCTTTGTAACTTTTAACAATGCGGAACTTGCTAACATTTTGGTCTTTAATTGTTGCTGCGTCAGTTGATTATAAGGTCACATGAAGGTCCAGATGCAAGGGAAAAGCGACCTGGACTTGGAGGAATGGATGTAGGGTACACTATAGATCATGTTGTCCCATCCGGGAAACTGATTACAGTATTTAGTGCCCCAGACTATCCACAGTTTCAGGTAATCTTCAATTTTATCATTCACTATTTTTTAATCAGAAAATTCACCTTACATGGTCACCTTTTGTCCACAGTCAGAGTTTGTATTTTGTGTTATACACGAGTATGTTGTCATCTTCCCTCTATGAAAACCTCTGTCGTGTTTACTTTCAGCCATCTTGTAGAAGGGTAGTGCCGTTCCACTATGTTATTGTTGATAGAATATGTAAATGCTTGTAAGCTTTGTTAATCTTGAATTACTTTTCGTGAAAATATGTGCCTGAGCATACTGATGGCATATTAGGAACATTTATCTTCTATTGCCATGTGCTTTCGATGATTGCATCAGTCAGATGTAGAAATGGGTAATAATGAGTTGCAAGGTGTCTCTGTACTTTGGCAACCAATATTTACCAAACATGCATAAAAAACTTCATTCTTCAGAAGTCATACCTTTCATATGCATCCTTTTGGCTAGAAAATTTATGGACTGGTCAGCGAATGATTTCCAATTGAAAGTCGGACAATTAATGCAGAGAAGGATACTCCTTGACTATGATTTTGTAAGTTTCTTAAAAGTGTTCTAGTCTAAATTTTCAGGTGGTGAAGTTCTGGTGATGCTTTTTATAGCAAAAAGACCTGAAGTATCTGAAGTATGGCTTGCATTAACCGAAAAAGATATCTAAGAAAGCTGTAAGGAAGCTTGTAAAAAAAGCTTAAAGTGAAATGAACATAATTCGATTTATTATGATGATTGGACGGTATCCATTTTTACAAAAAGTGTTCTACATGCAAGGCTAGCTGTTATATGCCTAGACCGCTTTTCTAATGTATCCTAATTTAATGCAAAAATCTTGGCATGATCTAGTTAATGCCAGACTGGCCTACTTTTTGTTCGTCTGCACCAGTTGCATGTTGAAGAGTAATTTGTGGGCTTGATTAGTCATATTATAAACTGAATTTCCAATGACATAACCGGCTGTGTCTCTGTACTTGGCCCATTTTTTGGTGGAGGCCCAATTATATTTCATGCTTTCAGTCTGGTAAAGGGAAAAGCCCCACATTGCTTGCCCAGGTCCCTGCCCAAGTTTTGGTGTTAACACAACCAATTGTCACTTTTAGGAGTATTAAGAAATGTGCAACAATTTTTGCAAGTTGCCTAAGGTTCTATGAAAATAGACTAAATTTAGGCGTTCAGCATGCAAAAAGTTTAAAATATATCTGATGCCATTTTCATACCTGGAAGCTGCAGTACAAATGGAGAAACTTATCTCTCTTTCTGTTTGTGCTCTTTACTGCAGGCAACAGAGGATAGATACCAAAATAAAGGAGCATACATTATTTTGGAACCTCCTAATTTTGACGTTCCTGTTTTCCGTAGTTTTGAAGCAGTTACTCCAAGACCAAAGGTATAGAACAATTTGAAGCATTATCTTCTGTTGAACTGGATTCATGGGGTGTCCTTCGCTAATAAAGAGTAAATTTTCTTTAAAGTTACTTGCATGTTCCTGGCTGTTGAATTTAGTAATAACATTAAGTAAATTATTGTGACAGGTAAATCCGTACTATGATTTTGAAGATGTCATTGATTCTGATGAAGAACTAGACTTAGCATCTATGGCTACATAAAGTGGTTCCCATGATCAGTGCGGCGTTTGCAAATCTTACATATTTGTACAATATTTGTACATGTTTCTATATTGTTTTTGAGGTGACATGAGTAAAATTACTGCTAAAGTATTTATTCCTCCAAGCTTCCTTGCCCGATAGAGAAATATGTATCATGGTTTTTTACTCGGAGCACTAGTGGTACAACTCTTTTTGTATCAACATTTATATTGGTTGCTTCTAGTATAACTAATGTCTTTCATGCTGCTTGTTTGTGCAAACCATGGAGGACTTTACGTTCATGTTGTATGCTCTTGAGAAGGTTTGTCTTTCAGTGGAATGTCCACTTGATTTCTCCAACCTTCTTCAGAACTTGAAGATTTCTCATTTGGATAATATTCCAAAGTTCTGGTCTTAGGGAGAGTTGTTATATGTTTTTTCAGATTGGTCCATATTAATTAAGCTACATGTTTGTCAATGGGAGATGGGACTAGTATTATAAGGTTCACTTTGTTATGTTTTAAGAGTTGCGGGGTTTTTTAGTAGTAGTGTTCAATGAGCATGAAGCCTCTTTATCTTCAAGTTGTTCTCTCTAGGTATCTAACTACCTCAAAGGAAACAAAGACTGGAAAACAGAAAAATTAGAAGAAGAGTCGGAATAATCTTATTATATATACAACCCACATTGCAATATGTTGGTTTTTTTTATTACGTTTCTTGTTGGATCAACTCTTTGGTGGATACTTGTTAAAAACACAAGAATACCTGAACAATTGCATGGCCTTTGTCCTAGGATGTTCTATGGCAGGTAATTAAGATAAAAAGCTGCGTGTTCTTTTTCTTTGTTTTGATAAAAGCTTTTATTTTCTAGAAACATATTATTATGTTGTACTTCATGATACTTTAACCGACACTTGAAAATTGAAAAGCTACCGCCTATCTCCAAAAGCTTCGCTTCATTGTCATGTTCGTCTTCTCCTTCATTATTGCTCTTCCAGATCCAGCTCCAGTGGCTGTGGTTGCAGAATTGCAGCTAGTGGTTGGAGTATTTTTCAATTGGAGTTGAAGGCGGAAAATGGATCGGAAAAGGAAAAAAGACTTCTTTTACATTTGTCACGGCAACACGCGTGAAAATCACTTCATTTTCAAAGAAACTATAACAAAGGTGTTACATAGGCACATTTAGTTGAGTACTAGCAGTAGTTATAATCTCACGCATAATAAAATTCTCTTTCTGGTTTGCCAAAGATAAAAACCAAAAACCGAATTAGCAAACTGAGAAATCCGAACCAAACAGAATTTACTTTGGTTCAGATTGTATATCTACAGCACCAAGAATCCAAAAACCAATAAAATAAAACAAGTAATCAGATGAAACCCTTCTTATTGAATATTGATGCAGATGTATCCCAAGGTGAAAAACGTAGGAAAAAAGAGAGAATAACCATCTGCATTACATTTCAGCTCAACAAAAAATTCATCATGGGCAGCAAAAACTGGATAATTGCATAGAAATGCAATGTACAAGATCTCCACAAAAAGTCCGAATAAATCCCACTGAAAAGGCACACCCTATCCCCACAACAAGATCCAAAAAATAATTTAATTAACTGCAATATTATTATATTTAATCTCATCTCACTCTAACCAGACCAACATGTGAAAGTAAATACTAGTTAATTAGCATTCCTTTCATGTTGTTCACCCCAACCAAATGAGACAGCGCTAGCACACAAGGACGAGCACAATCTTAATATCCCTCCCTCATCTTAATGCACAACTGGTCCAGCTGTATGAAATGATTCCCACATGAGAGGAGAGAAAATATTAGTTCTTCAACTAATGTTACACGGTAGATCGCGTAAGCGCAGCAATCAATCGTGTCAATTAACACTAACAGCAGATTTCTTCCATGGAAGCTTTTGCTCATTGGATGAACCATCCATAGTTGGGGCTGACAACAAGACCAACTTCTTCTGGAATCCGCACTCGGTAGACCATAAAAGCTTGAAGAGTTGGGAATCCTGCTAAAATAGGAAGTGTGCAATCAGCAAGCAACCTTAAAACTCGTCATTTTAGGTTCAGAGTGGAGAAATCCATAGGGGCAGTCTCTTCACCAGGAAGCCTCAAGTTATTCTGCTTTCAATTCCCTTCAGAATTCAGATATGCAATTACAAAGATTCACCCTCCACTCTTGTTATGAAACAATTTCCATAACACAAGGAACGACAAAGGGACCAGAAAAGAAAAAGCTTAGAAACCACCAAAAAGATGAAGTCAATGGATTAACATGCACGACAAAAATATAAATATGAAGAGATAATAGGAACATTTAAAATAAAAAATAAAAACAAAAATGACAGTAATGGTTCCTGATTTAAGAAATCGAGTAACATCATAACCATGCATGACATAGAAAAAGGAGACTAGGAGGTTTTCTTTTTCTTTTGATCATTAATGGATACTCCCAAGAGATTAGTCAGAACTGATAATATATGCCTGCATGTGCCATAAACATTTGTTTCACTAAGAAAATTACCTTCACTTAGTTGGGAGCCACTCACATTCAACACTTGATCCATTTAAAATCGAAAAATGAAAATAAAAAATGAAGCAGCTCCTTTAAAACTGTCCTTGGCAAATGACAATATTGTTCACAATCAGGAAACTAGTACCAAAACCATTCAAATCCTGAATTGAGCCCATGAAATATAAAGGAAAACAAAAAATTTAAAACATAGACCAAGTATTACTGAAATCATGTTACTAGCTTATGATTAGTGACACAACTTTCTTTTAGATACTTGAAATTATCACTCGCAGAGTTCACACACGAATGCTCTGGCAAATTTTCATCCCCTTATTGACCTCTCTGTCTACCACTCCCTCAAGGGAGAGACAGGATGGCGTTTATAAATAGATTGGCTAATTTATGTTCACACAAAACCGACATTCACCCATCGTTAAACCATTCCATGAATGAAAAAAGACCAGCAAATCCTTGTCATTAGTCATTACCTTAAATTATGCATGCTGGACTTGCCGGTGTAATTGCAGAATCCAATCCTGATAACCATTAGAGCCACCAACTGGGTCCTCAATTAGATGTGCAAGCAAAAAGAAGCCTTCTCTAGGCTGTTCACCTTGCCTCACAAGATGGCATAGTTGATAATATGATCTGTCGCTCTCCCTTTGCTTTTTAAGCAAGCCCATCAGTTTTCTTGACATTTCATTATCTAGCTCTTGAAGTGAAACCTGGTTCTCAATAGAATAGAAGAAACCACATTAGAGACTGCAAAACAAGCAGAAAGTTTGCGGGAGTTGAATTCAAATATCAATGCAGTGAAGGCCATAGGGTTTATTTGGTACGACAATGACATGAGAGCTTAAACAGAGATGTGAGGATTCGTGTAGCCGACCCTAACTTGTTTGGGACTGGGGTGTAGTTGTTGTAGTGAAGGCCATAGGGTTGAATCAGCAAAGAGACCAGCTGAGTCAAAACATTGTTCCTCTATTCCAAATTAAATGCCCCAAGTTCTGTCTTAACTCAGGTTGTGCCTAAGTTGTGTCCTCTCTCCAAACAGGTGAAGTCATTCCCTGCACTATCAAATACCTTTTTTGGGGGGTGGGGGATAAGCAAGAAATGGAATGGGGGATAAGCAAGAAATGGAACCACCCTTATTATCAAAAGAGTAATGGTAGACCGAAGACCAGATCTTTCTTTGTTTTTTTGATAACACAGAAATCCCAAAGGGCTAGTGGTGCACAGTTCAAATTCCTCAATAACTCAACCTTATCTCCAACTTTTTCACAACTTTTATTAAGAATAACACTTCAACTCATGACTTAATATTTGTGCGAAAAGAAAATGGGCACTTAGATTCGGAAGAAGGGAGGACCATGCACCCTTTTTTAAGGTTTTCATAAGCAAAGAATGCCCTATAAGTAAACTCATTATAAATTCCCAGTGAACATCATATCACCTGTAAACAAACTTATTCTAAAATGAAGATGTAATTACTCGAACAAAGATTTAAGACCTATCTCCATCAAGGGATCTCTTTCAAAGATCCAGGAAAAAGCTGCTTCTTGACTCACTAAATTTAAATTTGCAAGGCAACAAAAGAGCAGTAGTTATCTCTTCATAAATGCCAAAATCATTATGTGGGTCTAAATTTCTTATCTTCCACGTGCTTCTTTAAGTGACATACTACACTGTCAATAAAGTGTAGATGCTAAAGAACCATAAATTGGGTGCACTTGCTATTTTTTGGACAATATATCGTCATTGACTTGGCTCTCCATTCCAACTACTTGGATCTCAGCATTTCAGGGAAGTGACAGATCTGAGCACTTAAGATATTGAAGGAGTATGTGCCTTCACCAGAGAATATGATGTTATGAATGAAGCTCCTCCTCCATTGCAAACCTAGCCACATGCTAGCTAGTGCTGCTGACTACTGTATGCTCAGAAAAGCAAATATACGGGAAGTTTCTACACCTTCCGGGAAAGGAACTCATATGGGAGGTTTGAACCTTTGGGCCTTCATTATACACTTGCACAAAGGGAAAGAAATCCTGTTCTGAGACTAACCACAAACCAGGACGTGCAGACCAACTAAAGTACTTCTGAAGTACAACTCATCCATATCTACTATCTAGGAACAAAAATAAAAGAGAAATCCCAAAATATGTCAAAAGACTGTCTTAAGCATGAACAATTCTGATAATCTAGTAGACAAGGCACACAATATTAACCCCGAGTTGCAAAGTCCCCTCCAGTACTCTGCTCAATTGGTCATAGGAGTGAATAAAGTTAAGATGATAACATCTAGAGCTGAACACACCAACACACCAGTAGATGATCCAAGGAAAAGCAAATATATAGTGGTCTAAACCAGAAACAATCGCGTTTTAGCAATTCTGTTTACATGCAGGCTAAAAGGAGAGCAAGAATTAGGCAAATGTTATGGATTCCACAGTTTTGGATGACGCGGTAATAAGGAAAATGTCAATAAATCAGTGAGAGTAACAACAGGGGTAGAGCTACAATAAAGAAGACAAAATTCAGAAGAAGGCAGGAGTAGAACCTTTAGGAGAAAAATGACAAAGTATAAGCAAAAAGGAATGGAGACACTCATCTATAACCTAGTGGGGACCAATAAAGGATTGTGTGCTCTTTCTACATAAGGGGGGAGGGCTCCAGCAGTAGCTTCCAGCACTTACCTAAAGGTCAGTGTTGATTAAAGGAACTAACCCTAAATACAAATGCCAGAGGGATGATGCTACAGAAATTAGTTGCATAGAGTAAACAGAAGACTATAAACAATAAAGAAACAAATAACTTATGATCCATGTAAAATTAAAAAAAGAGGCTTGTTCAATTAAAAAAGATGGTATAGTTGGGCAGAACGGATGGATATATCTATGCCAAAAATTACATATTTTTTATCAATATTTTCATGTACTATTTTTTTTTTGATAACCGTGGTGTCCGGGCCAGCTTGCACGCACCATGACTAATTCCACGGGATACCTGCCACCTCCCACCAGCAACAGGTACCAGGTAACTCTATCCACCAAGGCTTGGATAGATGGGAAGAAATCACCTAGTATTTGTCTCCGCTGGGATTTGAACCTGAGACCTCATGGTTCTCACCCACTTCATTGACCACTAGGCCACACCCTTGGGTGCTGCACCATGGAACCACTTTGAAAAATAAAATGAGAACATTGCTTTTGGCTTCCTACATCCTATTATCCATTGTCAAAAGTCTACTCAGATTTTACCAGTTAAACCAAACCAAAATAAGTACCGAAGTAGTTGGTAGTAAAAGTGCACATTCAAGTTTCATATGGCCCACTTTTTGGTCCACTCAGCACCAAATGGAGCCTATTTAATATGGTTGTGCTGAAGATGTGGTGGTCTAAAAAGCTTACCTTAGAGTAGTCAGCAGCAAAGTGTTCTCCGAGCAAGTGCTTGATCATATCAGGAGAAAGCATTCTACCAAACCAGATGATAAACCGGAAACCATCATCGTAGAGATAGAGACCCTGGGGATCTAAGCTCTCTTTTGTAAGTGGAATCCCTTTCAAGATGTCTTTAGACTCCTCAGGTGAAGATGGTTTCTAGAAATAGAAAATTATTAGGTTTTAGAACCTTTAAAGCATAATGAGCAACAATGTGGAAGGGTTGTCAGATGCATACTCTTAGAAGATATTCATCTATACGGATCAACTTAGGATACAGAAGCTTCAACAATCTTTTAACGGGCAAAGCCATCATGGTATATCCAGCAGCACATCGTTCATCAAGCTGAGCATCAGCAAATCCACCATGGAGGGCTGTTGATTTGCATAAAGCTAATCCATATAATGGCAAGTACTTCAAAGATTCTGGATATATCATCTTTCCAGCCACACGGTGCTGCACAGCATGGAGATTTCGATATTCTCTAAGAGCTTTCCCAATCCTGAGTTGAACAGAATTTCGAGCCTCTTCCAATTTAGAGGTCAGAGTTTTCTCAATTGCTGAAAGATAAGAACTTGAGCGTGAGAGACCTAAAAATACTAAAGGCGAAGGTATCAAAGTCAAAGGACCAAGTACAGGAAAAGTATTGCAAAATTTACCAAGCCTGGTAAAAAGAGAAATGATGGCACCAGTATCAGCCAGGCGATACATTTCTCCTAAATCTGAAACGACAGGTGCTGCTGCTGTGTGTACCCTAATGCGCCTTTCTCCAGAAGATGATGTGTATCTTTTAATTGTTAAGAAAGTGTTCCAGGAAACCAAGTCAAGTAGAATTCCTCATTCGTCACGGGAAAATTCCCTCATTACCTAAAAGATATATAAAAGGTAGGAAACTAATGCTTCTCTAAAATATTAAGGGGGGAGTTTTGATCCTAGAATAGACGTCGCCTTAGCCTTCTTTTTAAAGACTGGTGCAGGAGTACTCAAGAAAAATACATGAAGTGAATCGAGACCAAAACAGCATTTCATGCTAAAGGATACAGTAAAGCAATTTGGAAAAATACTGTCTGGGAAGTGAGTAGTGTTTCTTCAAGGGATAACTGCATTGCATATGCTTTATCACAGTCGACAGCAGGAAGTGCTATTAGATCAGTGGATCTCAGCATGAAGTTCCCATGATAAGTTGTAAAACGGACACCTGAAAGCACCATAAAAAAACACCTTAATGACCATTACCAACATACACTCCACAAGCTCGCCCTTTATTTCACGTGGAAGAGGAATCCAGCTTCTAGGTTAGAGTAGTATAGCAAGATTACCTTTTCCACATCTTATACGCATGACAGACTCCCAAGCAGTCTCCCTTGTAAGATCTCGGGTTAACTCGTGATGAAATCTATCTTTGTGAACGGAAGCTTGAAAACTTGGATAGTAGTATACCTGACCACCTGTATACTTCGCAAGCGTCCCTACAACATGATTGAAGAAAATTATACACCAATATTTCATGAGGCCTACGTACCAAGACATTACCAACTGTGGTAACCAAAATAACGAACTCCCTTTATGTGTAGCTTATAATAAAAAAAATTGAACAACCTTGACTATAGCGACACGGAGGATACAGAAGGTTTCACGATTCTGGTTTTGCTTATACTTCTAGTGAACTTCAAACTGAAAGAACATCAAAGTTCCTCGCAGTAGTCACTAAGTCGGCCTTCCCTGATTGCCTTATGCTCAAGGCCCCTTTATGGAAACAAGATTACGTTTGATAAAGTAAAAGAGCTCATAAGGATCCAGTGTTAGAATTTTGGGCATACAGAAAAAGAAAATGCTGGCGTAAACCTAAGTATTCATCAATGGACAACTTCAGGGGGGGGTGGGGGAGGATATTTGTGAGTTGGTGTTGCAAGTGAAAGGAATCAGAAAGGACACTAATCATCTGTCGTTGCTCGCAGTTTGACTACACAATTGGGGACCCAAAGCTTTATAATAAATCAAGTGTGTCATCCAACGAAAGCTGGGGAACGGAAACACGAGCTACGTATTATAAAGGATCAACAGTAGGGAGATAGATAGCCTGGAACATCACCACTATCTCACTTTTGGTGCTTATGGAATTAAAGGAAGAAAGAGTGCTTCAATGATGTAAAAGGCATCAAAAGATGCTTCATATTTCACTTCTTAATTTGTTGTAAAGAGAGAATACCGTGTTCTTTTTTTTTTTTTCTTTTTTTTTGAGAAGGTAACATTTGTTGTATATATATTAACTGCACCAAAGGTAGTGCAATCATCCATAGTTACAAAAGGTGGAACAAAAGTGTATTAAGCCTTAAACTACTATTGACAAAAGGTGGAACCAAATCCGTGTTCTATTGACAATTGGCAACTTGATTAGATGCCAGTAGACAACTTCGCTTGAGACAAACAAACAATCTGTACTAACTTTTGACAGCGACTTGGTGCTAGTAATGAAAATTTTGACTCATCAAAAGGAAAAGTTAAAAATGAAACAGTATTTCAGCTTAAAATGAAACACAGTTTAATTTGTAGAGCAGATGTCCTCTATTGTGAAAGTTCAATTACCTAATGTAGCTATGTCAGTATATTTGTCACTGAAAGCATATATATTGACTGCTATCTGATACTTGGTGAAATCAGCAGCCATCTGTTTATAGAAAGGATCTTCAGGTACTCTCAATGTATGCTCTTTATCAGTTCCATAAACACGAATATCATCTCCTCGCAGTCTTAAGCGGCCAACACCAAGTGATGGAAGACTGCTTTGAAAGATCAGCAATTTACCGCCAAGTTGGCTCTGGAAGCAGAGAGACGATATTAGTTAGTGTGAATCAACAGAAGGAAAAAAGGAGATTTTACATAATGGAAAGGAAAAACTTCTGTGATACCAAGAACTTGAAAGTCATAAAATCATGTGAACAGCATAGAAAGTTCGCGCACCATAACCATGAAGGCTGCTTTAAGAGCTGGACCAAAAGCTGACTCCACATTTACATTATCCTGAAACATTGAAGGAAGGCTGTCTAGAAATGCATCTACCACAGTTCTTGATTCTGACAAGTTGACAAGGAGATCATCTGGCAATGGCACAAATACATCTTCGAGATCTGACATGACCATCATTTGAGGTTGAGTGAAGGACGACTGGTCCAAGATGAAAAGAATCTAGTTATTTAACAGTAAATGGATATTGATATTATGTGATAAGATTAATTATTACTCAGCTGACTTGCCTTCATGTTGTAAAAGTGTACTGTACTGTCATAAGTTATAAACCCGATCTGTGTTCTGGGATATCCAGGCAAGCTGTCCAAACAGTTCTTGATTGTTTGTGCTAAAACCTGTCATAGATGTATAAACCAATTATAAAGGGCCTACCAGATATACTTGCAATTTAACAGATTATTCTACAAAAAATTGCTCCAGTAGGCAACACAAATAGAAGTCTAACAAGGCAGGCAAGTGATTCTAAAAGGAATATCGAATTAACACCAAATGAACGGAGACCCTCATGCTCATATATATACACATTCAGGCTTATCTATGCGACTGCTTTCCCAAAAGCATTCTAACATAAGGTGGTAACAGCAAGAGTTGCATCAACAAACCACATGATAATGGACAAATACAGAATCATCTCCTAGTTAGGCAACTTGTATGTATACTGGCCATAATTGAACAAATTTTGAAATGCTTTGTCCTATGCTGCAGTTAGATTCAGACTGGAAAGCTCAATAACTAAAAGAACAGAAGTTCTTACCTCAAGCATTCCACTTCTCACAGCAGTCACAGATACATCGATGAGAAAAAAGTACAGGGGTGGCATCGGAGGCCTGACCATGTACTCAGCCGGAGCAATAAAGTCCACGCTACCTTTGGTAAGTTCGGGCCTTTGATCCAAATCGACTCTTCTGCCACTGGCATCCAAATGGGCGAAATATTCACCAGGAACTAGACATAAAGAGGATAAATGAGCCCATGCACTTCAAAAGAGGACACAACATTCTACATCCTCAATATGCAATGGTAGCAATGAGAATCCGCAAGATTATTTAAGAATGACAAAAAGCAGAAAAACATAGCTGGGAGGCCCTGAGGCCCCTAACATTGGATGCTAACTTGTGCATATACGGCAATGAAAACAATACCATATTAGGCACATTAAAACCAGGATAGCTCTTCAGCAGTCACAATAAAAGAGGGCATGGTGGAGTATCAAAATTCTCTTAGCAGCAATTTGAATGAAAGGTGAGTGACTAGTAGAAGATAGACTGATAAAGATGCAATGAGCAGAAAGAAAGGTCTACATAGAAGTTTTTATTCATTAGTAAGATAGTACAGTTTAGGTTTAAAGTAAAGTGGGGTCAATTTATTAAAGCATTTCTCATTAATCATCTAACCTTCTACCAATTAGTTAATCAAGGTTAAGGTTGTTTATAAGATCGGGACGCATGTGCTCTTGTAAGTTGTAAGTACGTTACTTGTTAGGAAGCAATGACAATAGGAAGCAATGACAGCTTCGTGAACATTAACCCACCTCCCTCCCATCCTACCCACATATTAGGAAGTAACAAAACTTCTAATCAGAAATGCAACAGAATATTCAAGGAGGAATTCAACTATTCCAGCTACATATTACTGAAACTTTTAAGTACACTAAAATCAAAAAGGAGAGCTCCGACAATAAACTGGTTAAAAACTCAAGAAATGAAGCAACATTACTTACCTTCATTAAGCAAAGCACATATGTTACATCTCCACTTTCTTCCACTGTCAGTAAAAGTCACATAAGGATTTACATAAGTGCGACACCTTCTACAGCGGATGATACCAGTTGGGGCAAAATTAACTACAGGAACTTCCTCCTGCATGACGTATATTTTGCACGTAGAGCAAGTGAGATTCATATGAAGCCCTAAAAACTGTAACAACCAAGAATATAAAAGACTACTATGTTATAAATACAAACCCCATCAGGCGTCTCGGCGAGAGGACAAACAACTGCTCCAAGAGATAAGTGCCACCTTGAAGCCAAAGACTGAGAATTCGGAATGCCACTAGTTGTCAGCCTCAAAAATCTAGAACTACAGTTCATGGGATACATATCAGACAAAACGTTCTGCTCAGGGTCATCTTCAATTGGTCTCGGTAAAACTTTAGAATCAAGGCCGGAATCAAATGATCCTGGAACAGACCCAATAGAAAAGGAACTGAAGTCTTCCACCAAACCCTGCATAGCTGACATAGGAGGCGTAGATCCTGGATGTTGAGATGTTAGAGGTGGTGGTGCTGCATACCCTCCTTGTTGAGCAAGATATGGGGTAGAAGCTGCTGGCACTGGTGGGACATAGCCGCCTGGCTGAGAAGGATATGATACTGATTGTCTAGGTGGAGCCTGTGTAAACCCTGAAGGCTGCTGACTTATATACCCAGGAAAAGAAGATTGAAAGCCAGGTCTAGCAGCAGGATAAACTGAACTAGCTGGAGGAGAAGACGGCTGCATGGTTGCTCTGGCAGCAGAAAACTGGGATGGTATGGATGCCTGATGAACATTTGGTCTAGGCTGCAGTGTACTTGCACCTAGAGGGGGAGATCCCATCGGAACTGGAGGAGGTTGGATTTGTGGATGATGGGCAATAGGAGGTATTGAGAAAGGACCAGAAACAGGTCTAACTGGGGGTGCTAAAACAGGCTGCCCCGGCACTGAAGTGCGTGGAGGTGGTACCTGAGCTGTAGAAGGGAACTGCGGTGCTGGGAAACGCTGGAAAGGGCCAGTGCCTGTCGGCGCATATGGAGGTGCTGATGTTGGAGGTGGCCTCCCTGCATCATTAGGCATACCGGGCGGCATCGGTCTAAAAGTAGAGGTCCCTGGTCCAACCATGGGGCCAGATGAAGGCGGAGATGACATAGCTGGAGAAGAAGTAGGGGGAGCAGGCCGAAAAGCAGAAGCATCAGATCCAACTACTGGAACAGATGATTGAAAAGGATTTGCACTCTGCGGAACACCAAAAGGTCTAGTAGCAGGCCTTGAGGGAAAGGTTGGTCGATTGGGATATTCGGGGCCCATGGTCACAAAGGACCGCTTCCTGATGTTTTACAACCAAAACAAACAAAAAGGCATGTCATTATTATATTAGCAGAAAAAAGGCAATGCAAGACTTATACATCAGCCGAAAATAGTAGGAAAGCAAAATATTTGCAGAGTTAAAGTACAATGCAAGAATGCAAAAGGGGAAAAAAGGCAAAAAAGAAAGATAAGGACAAAGGAGAAGAAAAACAGCTCTGTCTAAGTAGATATACTTAACCGGAAGCTTTTATCATTTTGTCAATGAGCAGCCCAACGAGTTTGACAGCAGATAAGGAATAGTTTGGAGAAAGAAGGACGGGGCAAAGGGAAATATCAGTTGCATTTCCTTTAGTTGCCTACGGCGCAGAGAATCTGTTTCTAGTAGCTAAATTCTTTTTTGTTTTTCTTTTCTATAAGAAGTCTCTAGTAGCTAAATCTCGTGGAGGAACACTTAATGTAAGCCAAATTAGAACAGGTTTTGCAGGTTTTGCCTCTATCCTGATATCTTCCTTTAACCCCAGCATTAATACTGTGCCAGTAATCTACATTCCACCATAATAGATGACAAAACAGTTAAATAAGAACAGTAACTGTAAACAATAGTTTATTAGTTAAACATTCTTTCTTTATCAAAAACAATAATACAATCTAGAGCAACATTCAACTCTGAGGCTGATGCTCATATCCTTTATTCGAATCAGCGTAACATTAACACCATTAATTCTAACAAGTAGCAAAAATCCATACGTAATTTAACTCAACACATAAATAAAACTATATCACTCAACAATAGAATTTAGCATCTGATCTCAGAAGATCAAAATTCAAGCAAAATCAAATTCCTTGATTCAAAAAAGGCCCAGTATTTGTAACGAAACAACAGTTCCTAATCGCACAATCAATGAGAAATCGGAATAGAAGTCATCGATTTGAATTAAGATAAATGACCTGATGATAGATCTCGCCGGTGACTCCGACGGAATAAAAGTGGAATTGGAGTAGAGAGAATCGGCGATCAGCGGCAAGCGAGGTCGAAGCAGTGGAATGTTTTAATAAAGCATGTTTTTTTTTTTATTTCTCCTTTTATTTGAAGAACTGACAAGATCCAATTCCAAAGAGAAATACAAAACCCAGAAATTTTACTAGCAAATTGGCAAGGGTAAATATAATTGGATTAAATTTATCTTCTTCTTTTTTTTTAACAGTAGGATTAGTTTCCTTTTTGTTTTTGGATACAATAGGATTAAATCATTAGAGAAAAAGTTTCACTTTTGCCCCAAGGGATTGCATTCTTCTTTTACAGCCTCCTTCCCAGTTTAGCCCAAATTGCATTTTGGCCCCGCTCTAAATTTTTCCACAGCTGATATGATATTTTTTTTCTTTATCAAAATATAATTAACAATATCAGCTGATGTTCAGTGTGTTCTAATCTTTAGTGATTTTTAATCCCGAAAACAAATCCAAATAGTGACTAAAAAGAAATCAACAAAATACTTTGCCCACTTTTTTTCTTCTCCATTTCCCCCCTTTTTGGCTATTGAGTTGAGTAAAACTCCATTACCGTTGCATTTTTTGTAACTTAAAATTTTTATTTCTTTATTTTATATATATATAAACTGGATATTATAGCATATTTGATATGTAATAATATGATTTATTATTAGTATCAATAAGACTGAATAATTCATGTGATTTTTTGATGAAATAGTTGCAAAACATACTCGTCAAAATCAACAAAAATGATATAATTAAACAAACATGATGAAGTTATTAAAATGTCATTTTATAAAAAATTCTAGACTACTACAAAAGTAAAAGGCAACTTTGATGAACTAATCGAAGGTTATGATTAATACTCGTTAAAAAAGGTTTTAAATCATATAATAAATTTTAGTATATATCTATTATTTGAGTTATTCGTAATTTTTTCTTTAATTTGTCTTGCAATTAGAATGACAGGTTGCTAGATACGAGTAGCAAGTCTAACAAATATAATATGCAAGTTATCTTAAAAAATTCTTGATTCGAGGGTCTATCGGAAACAGCCTCTTTATCTTCACAAGGTAGGGTAAAATCTGTGTATATACTATTCTCTCCGAACTCTACTTATTGAACCGCCTCCGAACTCTACTTATTGAACCGCATTGGATATGTTGTTGTTGTTGTTAAGTTATCTTCAAAAGAAGTT
Source organism: Nicotiana tabacum (assembly GCF_000715075.1). NCBI lineage: Eukaryota > Viridiplantae > Streptophyta > Magnoliopsida > Solanales > Solanaceae > Nicotiana > Nicotiana tabacum. Next base: position 135,707,249 of record NC_134096.1, on the reverse strand, counting down.
ATATCCTTCCGATATTCCTTTCCGAATGATAGAGCTTAATTAATAGGATCGAATTATCTAAAGTTTAAGGAGGATTATTTTCAATATATGAAAAAACAAAACATAAAAGAGATTTGGAGTTTAAAAGCAAATATCTTCCAACCCGATAAGCATGATGCATGAGCTATAGGTGTCATTGGTCTCACATCTATTTGTAAGTCGTATGCTTCGATTACGTGGCATATAAAGCCTTGATGCATTAGAGCTAACTAGGGGTGGCCAAAAGGGCGGCCCGAACGGATATGGGCGGATAAAAAATGGATAATATAAAAACGGATAAATTATCTGATCTTACCCATATTTAATATGGATAGAAAATGGGTTAACCGACGAATAATATGGATATCCATATTATTCATGGCTTCTTGAATATGATCACTTTAGGAAGAATTCTAGTCTCCCAAATTTGAAAAATCTCTAATTTGAGTCTTTACAAATATAGAAAATATACTCATTAGTTATCCTTAAAAAATTCGTTATCCAATCTATTTTTAACAACTGTCTTTTTTATTCATTATGCTGCCGCTAGAGTAAATCATCCGATGAATTATTAAGTTTAGTTTGATATAACGTCTTGTGCTTTAATTTACTTCTTTCGAACGAGCGTATATTCTCTCAAGAAGTAAGGTAAATTATCATTGACTATAACTAATTAATCAAGGTTGTCTCTGTATACGGTCAAAATTGAGTTTTACATTTTGTATGATTAATCGAGATTGGAACATGGTGGTCCAAGGTTCATCATTGTAATATCGAGCCATGGTGCGAAGAATATATTGTCGAGCTCGAGACCCAGAGACCGATCAAGATCGAGATCGGCCAAGATCAAGATCGAGCCAAGAAACAAAAAAGCCATTACAGCTGCAATTACGGAGAGAATCTCGGCGGAAATCACGGCACGTATCAAGAAGAGGCCGATTAATTAGCCTATAATGAGAGTCCTTAGTGTATTTAGAATTGTATCAACAGTAGGACTCCCCTACTATATAAAGGGGGTCTGATCATTTGTAAATGGGGTCTCAAGCAGTAAAAAGCAATATATTACTCTTTTCTCTAGGTTCTCAATGCTCTGTTAATCTGCTCATATTTCCTTTGTTATTTCATTTGGTTCGAGCCGCAGCACGTGATCCACATGATTGTTGGAGGGGTCGATATTCCTCAGGGGCCCGTATTCAAACGCAACAAGGTGTCGATCATGAGGTAAAAGCGGACTCGAGACTACGTACCGGAGGGGACCTTATCTTTCAATGACGAGGATGCAGAGGGGATCTTACAACCCCACAACGACGCACTGGTAATATCTATACTTATGAATAAAAGTCAAGTTAAACGTGTTTTGATTGATCCAGGTAGCTCGGCCAACATTATTCGATTGAGGGTCATAGAACAGCTCGGCCTACAAGATCAAATCGTGTCCGCAGCCCGAGTACTTAAGGCTTCAACATGGCAAGCGAAATCACCAAAGGTGAAATTACTTTGCCAATGAACGTGGCCGGGACCATCCAAGAAACAAAGTTCCATGTGATCGATAGTGGCATGAAGTATAACTCTCTGCTCGGAAGGCCTTCGATCCATAACATGAGGGCAGTACCCTCGACCCTTCACCAAGTTCTGAAGTTCCCGACGTCGGAGGGAGTCAAAACAGTGTACGGGGAGCAACCCTCCGCCAAGGAAATATTTTCAGTCGATGAAGTGATATTAGTATCGGCACTCTCATCAACGAAGGGATCAAAGGGAAAACAAGAGGCCAAATAGCAACCACAGATACCGGCCTCGACCCAATTGCAGGAGCAAGGGATCGACGAAGATGACGACTATTGGATCCCTCGATCCTTTATAGTTCCCGATGACTCCGACGCCACCAAGTCGACGGTCGAAGAGTTGGAACAAATCACACTGGCCAAGCATCAACCCGAACGAAAGGTATACCTGGGCATGGGGCTAACCCCCGAGCTCAGGAAAAAACTTATTCATTTCCTTAAAGCTAACATAGATTGCTTTTCCTGGTTCCGTCTCGATATGACAGGGATTCTACCAGAAATTACCACTCACAAACTAAGCCTGGACCCTAAATTTTGCCCGATAAAGCAAAAAAGAAGGCCCAGTCCGAGGTCAAACATGCCTTCATCAAGGACGAAGTAACCAAACTTCTCAAAATAGGATCTATTCAGGACGTCACAAATGGTTAGCAAACATAGTAGTAGTCCCTAAGAAGGGAAACAAACTTAGAATGTGTATAGATTATAAAGACCTGAATAAAGCATGCCCCAAGGATTCTTTTCCTTTGCCAAATATCGATCGTATGATCGATGCCACGACCGGCCACGAGACTCTCAGTTTTCTCGATGCCTACTCCGGGTACAACCAGATACAAATGAACCCGGAGGATCAAGAAAAGACCTCGTTTATCACTAAGTACGGTACCTACTGTTATAATGTAATGCCATTCGGTCTAAAAAATATTGGTGCAACTTATCAACGCCTAGTAAACCAAATGTTCGAAGAACAAATAGGAAAATCAATGGAAGTTTATATTAATGACATGTCAATTAAGTCCCTGCGAGCAGAGGACAATTTAAAACATTTGCAGAAAACTTTCGATATATTAAGGAAGTACAATATGAAGCTCAACCACGAAAAGTGTGCATTCGGAGTTGGCTCGGGCAAGTTTCTTGGTTTCATGGTATCCAAATGGGGAATCGAGATCAATCCCGATAAAATCAAAGCTATCGATGATATCATGATAGTGGATAATATAAAGGTCGTGTAGAGGCTGACGGGGCGGATAGCCGCCCTAGGATGATTCATTTCGATATCCTCAGATAGGAGCCACCGATTCTTCTCGATGCTTAAGCAGAAGAGCAATTTTGCATGGACTCCGGAATGCCAGCAGGCCTTAGAGGAACTAAAGCGGTATTTATTGAGCATGTCGCTGCTTCACACCCCGAAAGTGGACGAACAACTTTACTTGTACTTGGCAGTCTCGTAGATAGCGATAAGTGGAGTCCTGGTCCGAGAAGAACAAGGTACGCAATTACCTGTCTATTATATTAGTCGAACCTTAGGTGAGGCCGAAACTAAATATACACACTTAGAAGAATTAGTGCTTGCTTTAATAAGAGCCTCTAGGAAACTAAAACCGTATTTCCAATGTCATCCAATATGTGTTATAACAACTTATCCTTTTCGAAATATTTTGCATCAACCCGAGCTTTCGGGTCGATTAACCAAATGAGCCGTAGAAATCAGTGGGTACGATATTGAGTATCGACCCCGAACCGCCATCAAGTCTCAAATCTTGGCAGATTTCGTGGCTGACTTTACGCCGGCCCCCGTACCCGAGGTTGAAAAAGAACTACTGATAAAATTGAGTACATCTTCGGGAGTCTGGACCCTCTTTACGGACAGTGCTTCAAATACGAAGGGGTCCGGACTAGGCATCGTACTAAAATCACCCATAGGTAATGTAGTAAGACAGTCTATCAGAACTACAAAATTGACTAACAATAAGGCCGAGTATGAGGCCATGATTGCAGGTCTCGAACTAGCTAAAAGCTTGGGAGCAAAGGTCATAGAGGCTAAGTGTGATTCCCTCCTCGTGGTAAACCAAGTTAACGGGGACTTTTGAAGTCCGAGAAGACCGAATGCAAAGGTACTTGGATAAACTACAGGTGAATCTACATCGATTTAAGGAATGAACCTTGCAACATGTACCTTAAGAACAGAACAGCGAGGCCGACGCTCTTGCAAACTTAGGTTTGTCGGTCGAGGACGATGAACTCAACTCGGGGACTGTCGTACAACTCATGAGATCGGTAATCGAAGAAGGTCACGCCGAGATAAACTCCACGAGTTTAACCTGGAATTGGAGAAACAAGTACATAGAGTACTTAAAAAATGGGAAGCTTCTATCGGATCCAAAGGAGTCGAGAACTCTACGCACAAAGGCAGCACGATTCACTTTGTCCGAAGACGGAACGCTATTTAGAAGGACGTTCGATGGACCGTTGGCAATATATTTGGGACCGGGAGATACCAACTACATCCTACGAGAAGTTCACGAGGGCACTTGTGGAAATCATTCTGGTGCCGAATCGCTGGTCTACAAAGTAATCAGAGCAGGGTACTATTGAACTGATATGGGGAAGGATGCAAGGGAGTTCGTTCGAAAATGCGACAAATGCCAAAGGCATGCGCCCATGATTCATCAACCCGGGGAACTACTCCACTCGGTCCTCTCCCCATGGCCCTTCATGAAATGGGTAATGGACATCGTTGGCCCTCTCCCGTCGGCCCCAGGTAAAGTTTAGTTTATTTTGTTTATGACTGATTATTTCTCTAAATGGGTTGAAGCACATGCTTTTGAGAAAGTCAGAGAAAAAGAAGTCATAGACTTCATTTGAGACCACATCATATGTCGATTCGGGATGCCCACCGAGATTGTATGTGATAATGGAAAATAATTCATCGGCAGCAAAGTAACTAAATTTCTCGAGGATCACAAGATCAGAAGGATCCTATCAACACATTATCATCCCAGTAGGAACGGACAAGCCGAATCGACTAACAAAACCATCATCCAAAATCTTAAGAAGAGATTGACTGACGCCAAAGGAAAATGGAGAGAAATACTACCCGAGGTTCTATGGGCATACCGCACAACATCGAAATCCAGTACCGGAGCAACACCGTTCTCATTAGTTTACGGCACCGAAACTTTGATCCCGGTCGAGGTCGGAGAACCTAGCATCAGGTTTCGATATGCTACAAATGAGTCAAATAATGAGGTCATGCATACAAGCCTAGAATGGTTGGACGAAAGACGCGAAGCCGCTCTCGTCCAATCGGCCTCCCAAAAATAGCGAATCGAAAGATACTACAATCGAAGAGCCAATCTTTGATATTTTAACATCGGGGACTTGGTGCTAAGAAAAGTCACCCTCAACAACCGAAATCCGAATGAAGGGAAACTGGGTCCGAACTGGGAAGGACCGTATCGGGTTCTTGAAATCATCGGAAAAGGATCCTACAAGCTCGGCACGATAAATGGCGAACAACTGCTGAGCAATTGGAACATATCGCACCTAAAATGATACTACTGCTAAGGTACGACCCTTTCCGTTTTCATTTATATTTTAAACTAACCCCTGCAAGTGTTCGACCAGAAACAGTAAGGAATTCTTTGACACGAAGCCTTTAGATCTGAAAGCACGCGTTGCACTCCTTTTCCCTTAGACCGGTTTTTTCCCAAATGGGTTTTACGGTGAGGTTTTTAATGAGGCAACCATTAATCGTGCTAACTTAGAACAATTTAACAATATCTGAGGTTTCTTTACAATCAACCTCGAACACTGGGGGGTCATTGCCCTCGAATGTTAACTTTGATATGAGGAAGTTACTTCATGGCAACAGGGTCTCGATAAGAAAAATTAGTAAGGGCCAAACGGTCAAACGAACTGTGCCCGTATAGTTTGCTCGAGCCCTGGCACAAAACATGTACGCATGTATAATCATTTATAAAGAGAAGTATTTTTCTTTACAATTCCATACTCTCGACCTATTATGTAAATATGCTTAAGGGCCGACTATAACCAGAGTTCGGATAATTACCCCCACGCTCGGGGATTGCCGTCCGAAAAATAAACGAGATCGAATTATTAAAACTCTAAGATCATAAAACCTTTCAGGCAACCCTCGATTTTTATAAGCCACAGCCAATCCACTCGGGGACTAACTCTTCGGGCAAGCTCGAAGTAAAACGGAAAAATAAGCCCAAGGGGAAAATCCCGAACTAAAGAGGCTACGGCCGAATTAACATGGATAAGAGACGTCCGAATTCCGTACCAAAATAGGACTTCGAATTCTTTCATAAACCGGTTAAAAAAGGCTGCCCCCGACAAAATCATAAAAGGCTTCGATAATATCAAGCCTCGAAAACTCTAATAAGTACAAAATTGTTTGAACTCTTGAACGATTCCTTATTTCGAGCCAAGGCATTACGAGTTTTTTGCAAATACAAATGATAAAACAAAATTTCAAGCCGAAAATGGGAGAAAGCCATAAACAACCTTTCTTACAAAAGCCTAAGGGCTAAATTACTTCGAGTTCGAGCAAGCACTTACTCGATCGAAAAACCTAAGGGTTGTACTAGTTCGGTTCTAATCAAATTGCCTAAACCTCGGACACAAATTTATGCTAAGGCATTTTCGACCTTCATAAAATACAGAAAAGCAAAGGAAAAACACAAGAATCAAAAAAGCAAGAAAAGCCTTATATATATATATTCAAAAGTTTTTTTTACAAAAGGCCGAATTGGCCCCAGAAAAGATACAAAAGAAAAATAAGAAACCTAATATCCTAAGTGGCTTGGTCTTCATCGGAGGCTGCATCCTCGGGATTTTCTCCGTCCTCAGATTCGCCCGAGCTCTCGGAGTCTTTCTCGGGGAAGGCTAGCCTTCGGGCTCTGGTTTCCTCCGCCTTGGCATTTTCAATTTCGGCCGCAACATCGAAGCCCTGAGCACTGACCTCCTCGAGAGCTTCCCTTCGAGCCTGCCATTTAGCATGTTCGACCATGCTCTTGGCCTTGGCCTGGTTGACCTCAACATCAATCCTGAACTGGGCCACTTTAGCGTCAGCTCTTTTATTGGCCTCGACCACCTCGGATCTAGCCAATTCGAGTTCATCGGCCAAGCCTGCCTTATTAGAAGTGGCCAAATCCAATCGATGCTGAAGCTCCTTAATCTTCTCGATCTACAGCGAGGCATTTTCTTCTGCAGACCAAAGCTGGGTCTCAACCAACTCCAATTGCGCTTGGATGACCTCCTTTTTCGAAGCAAGGACATCTATATTTTCTTTGAATTTTTATGCCTCGACCAATAGCTCATCTACCTGCGAATTGAGCCGTTCAATCTATTCGAGCCTATGTCAAACCTAAAGAATTAGATCGTTAGTGGTTATCTCCAATTAATCTTCACTAGCGTGAAGAATTCGTACTTGCTCAGCTATTTCCTCGTGCTCATCTCGAGTCGTTGCCAAATCTGTCCGAAGCTTCTCACTAAGAAGTTTGTAGGAGTCACTTTTCTCAATGAGGTTCCGAACTTCGGCCCTATGCTCCTCCCGAATTCGGAGAAAAGCCTCGTGATGCAACACCGAAGCCTACAAACATGGAAAAAGATGTTAGAATTATCTATAACTCTAAGTGTAAAAGAAACGGCAGAGATACCATCGAAATTACCCGATTCAGAGCATGTTGAGACTCGTTGAAAAGGTAAGCGGGTCCTACCGCATTCATCACGGTTTGATCCTCTTCGGTTACCAAGGACCGAATGTAACTAGCAATCCCCACAGGGGGAGAGAAAATTCGGGGATCCTCCGGGATGGAGAGCATTATTTTCCGCTTGCGATCGGGATTAACACTCGGGGCCGAAAATCAGTCCACCAGTTTTGGAACCGATGTAGACCCGGTAGAGCCCGACCATGATGATTTTTTCGACACCGGTAATCCGCCGAACCCAATAATCTCCTCTGAGGCAACTGACTCGAGCCCATCCAGAAAACCGTGAATGTTAGTCGACTCCTGAATACCCTCGTAAGATCGACATTCCAACATGTTGGCCTCACGAATCATAGCATCCAAAATCTGAGGGGATCCGCTAATGTCAATTACCCCGAGCTTGTCCCTCGAGATATCTTCTACTGCCCGAGAAATCTTGCCCTTGGTCTCCCCTTCAACCATCTCAGCTCGAGATGAGATAATCTCAACGTTTCCTTGTTCAGGAATTATGGCTAGGTTTCCCTTATCAACATCTGTCGATTCGGAGGATTGTTGTATCACAACATTAGCTCGTACACAGGCTAATTCCTCTTCTCCTTCCTCGGGCTCATCCCTTAATCGGCAGATCGAATCCGGAGGCATGATAACGGAGCCCCCCTTGGGCTTGCGAGATTTCTTCGCCGGTTTTTTCTTTTCCAAGACCGGGGAACTCGGTGCATCTTTTCTCTTCTTCTCTTTAACCTGCTTCGGGGCAGGGACCTCTTCATCACCAGATGGGGGCCTCATGGCAAAGTCCTTCCCAAGTCCTACAAAGGAAAAAAAAAGGGTAAGCAAAGCAAGCGAAGAAGAACATTTAATAATTCCACCCAAACACGCTTGGAGTACGGTCTCTGCAGCACCAAACCTTCAACCCATTGTTTAAGACCTGGAATCGGTTCCGGCATCCGAGCCACGGCTGTAGCAAGAAAGAAAAAGTGGATCAAAAAAATGAAAGGCAGTCACAAATTAAAGCGCTCGAAAGGAAATAAGTACTGACGGTTCATATTTCATTTCTCAGGAAAAGGCATATCATCGGCGGGGATCAGGTTCTAGGTTTTAACTCGAACAAATCGACCCATCCAGCCCCGATCATGAGTCTCGTCTATACTCGAGAACTGCGCTTTGGTGGCTTGGCGTGCAAGCTTGATTAACCCTCCTCGATAGAGTCGGGGACTATAAAGGCGCATAAGGTGATCGAGGTTAAAAGACACCCCTCGATTTTGCTTGAGAAGAATCGAAGAAGAATCACTATTCTCCAAAAAGAAGGGTGGATTTGGCCAAGGGTCACGTCGTATCTCTTACAAAAGGCGACGATGATAGGGTCTAATGAACCCAACGTGAAAGGATAAGTATAAACACTTAAGAACCCTTCCACGTGGGTAGTAATTGATTCTTCAGCCGATGGGACTACCACGTGCTTGTCGCCCCAGTTGCATTCCTATTTTACTTTATCGAGAATTTTCTCGGTGATTGAACACTGGTACCTCGAGATCGGCTCATATCGGCCCGGTACCGAAGAAGATTTTTCAACCTTAAAATCGATGACAGTTGAGCACCCTACCAGAATGAATTCCTCAGGGCAAGGCTCCGCCGCATCCTCGCCGCCGGCGGGTCTTGATGAAGAAGCGGCCTCTTTTTGCGGTACCGTTTTTGAGGTTTTCGCCATTGATAAACAAATGGAACGAGAATTAGGGTTGTATGCGATGTAAAATATATGAAGCAAAGGGATTTTTTGAAGAAGATGCAAGAGTAGAGAAAAAGCTTTTGAGTAAAATGTTTGGATGAGGATGAAAGTGTGAATATTTATAGCCTGGTGATGACGGTTCAGAATCGGTAGTGGCCGACCAACGACTGACAGGCATTTAATGCCTTGGTAACTGGACCGACATGACGTTTGTTACATACGTCATAATCGGGTTCGTCGCTGACATCATCATCCACCAAGTCGGAGTCCGAAAATTCATATCGTTTCTCATCATCTTCTTTCCGAGAAACGAGGGGACTATCTGTATACGGTCAAAATCGAGTTTTACCCTTCGTATGATTAATCGAGATTGGAACATGTTGGTCCAAGGTTCATCACTGTAATATCGAGCCATGGTGCGAAGAATATGTTGTCGAGCTCGAGACCCAGAGATCGATCAAGATCGAGGTCGGCCAAGATCGAGTTCGAAGACCCAGAGACCGATCAAGATCGAGATCGGCCAGGATCGCCATTAATTCTCTTTTTCTATTCTGTTTGGAACCATATTTTGTTGTGTTTACACTTAATGTGGAAAGAAAAGATTATGAGCAGTGGGATAATTAACCAATATACGTAGTCCTTGCTTGTGTACAAGTCAAAATAGTTTGAGTAGGAACTTTTCGTTTTTAGCTTTTTCTGTAAATACTGTAAAACTTGAGTACTTTTCTACTACAAACTTAAATCATTCTAATGAAATGTTGAATTATATGCCTTATCTAATCGTGTATGATCTATTCTATCCCCTTATTTTCTCTTTTTACTATTTCTTTCTGCAGAACACTTTGTAGTGAAATCAAGACAAAAACCACATGTAGTAACTGATCCAGAGAGTAAGAGCAACTGCTGCCAATGCATAATTCCATAGCATGATCACTGAGCATTCACTTTCTCCAACTTCAAACAGCTGTGTAATTGTACCTGTCCATCGATCAACCAGTTAAAATTAGAAAAAGAATTGCATTAAAAGCAATTAATCTAACATATACATTTAATTGCCTCGTATTTGTTGAAGTGTGCCACCATCTAATCTAATAGCTTAATATTTTAGATAAGATATGTACACACTTCAACATGGTATGTATCAATGTGTGACGGTCGCACACGATTCAACAATATTCTCCAAAAACATAAAAAAAAAAACAAAAGGATGGAAAAGAAATTGGCGTAGAAGAGGTAAAAGAAACCTATGGTCATTGCGGAAGGAAGTGCATATTGCAATAGAAGAACAAAATGGTAGTACAAGGGATCTGATCCCACCAATCCAAAATGGCTTGCAACTTTGACAACAATAATGCTACATAATGGCAAGGCCACATACCTCATTACCTGAACTCCTATTACAACCTACATTCCTACTGCTGATTTTTTAAGACCTGCCATTGAAATTAATACAATAATATAAAAAATCCAAAAAAAAAAGAACAAAATTCATTACATCTATTTTAAGGATATTACCTCTAAGAAGATTTGCTCCAACTATTAATGTCATGGCTGGTATTGTAGCCTCTCTGCAGCGTCGCAACATGGTGTGTTTTGAGTCAACGGCGTAATGGCCAGTATAATAGAAACATGGGTGAATTCAAGATTTAGAATCAATTAGTTAGTGTCATCTTATTATACGTATATTTTAGATAAAATCCACCTCTCACTGTGAAACAGTGACGACTAAGTTTAATTAGTAAGTTTATTTGATTGAATATGTATCTTCATACCCTAACAGAGATGCAGAGCTTTGAATCACGTGAAGTGGAGCTTCATTTCCAATCATCAGCTTTCTTAACAATGAAACTACACCAATCAAGATTCCAACAATCTGCAATATTAATGTTAAATTGTTAATTAATAGTGTCAGTTTAAAGAATTAATTATATAGCTATTGAGAATTGTTGGGCTAAAACGAACCCAAAAATACTCTTAACATAGTGTGATATTGTCCGTTTTGGGCCAAGCCCGTATGGTTTTCCCTAAAAGGCTTCAAACCAATTTCTTATAAGTAACTTATTTTTCTTTTCTACGTTCCATGGGACTTTGTTCACGCACACTCACCACGAATCATCAAGTCCGTTAGGACAAAAAAATTTAGAAATAAAGTAATTAACGTGATCATACATACCGTTGCGATAGTTGAAGGTGCAAATAGCATTCTCAAATTGATCCTTTCAGCCCAGATATTGATATGCTGTTTCATTTTGCTAACAAAAGGTTCCTATTGAACATTCAAAACAGTGTTTGGTAAATATAAACAAGAAAAAGGCTAAGGCGGAGAAAGTGAAATTAGGACATGATCTTCTGAAGATTATAAACTAAAATGAAAAGAATTACAAAAGGAAAGAGGAAAAGAGAAACCTTCTCTCTATCTTCAAACACAATGAGAGGCAGTGCCAGTTGAGCTTCGTAGTCCTGATCAGATTTTATGTTGTCCTTTGAAGGGAAAAATTCTATACAGCTTTCAGAAAAAATGTTTGTGGTACTATGTTTGATTCCACGTGGTTGAAGGATGTTGTAGATATAAGTCCATAAATAGACTGTCCCAATCTTCATTATTGACAATCCAGCCAATAAATAAATAAATAAGTGACTAATTAAGTTTACTGTTCCTTTAATTCGCGATTATTTGGGAAAATGAAATGAGAAAGAATGAAACTGGAGAAGAATTAATTAGTTGTAATAATGGGAAATGGACATACGGCCATGGAGAGTGATGCATAGGCTTCTCCATTAGTGGAGCATATTGAAGAATCTCCAAAGGGACTATTCTTCTCCTCACATACTGCAGGAATTATCAAAGACGGATTTAATTAGTACGAGTTCAATGAGTTCAACTGAATAAGATCATGTTTATTCTAAACCCACTGACTTTGAATTTTGGATTAACGGTCATTCATTATGACTGTTCCTGAAACTGAGGGTCTATCGGAAACAAGCTCTCTACCTTGATCACAAGGTAGGAGTAAGGTCTGCATGCACATTATGTACCCTCCCCAACTCCACTAATTTTAGGATTATACTCCCGAACCCCACTTATAGGATTATACTGAGTTTGTTGTTGTTGTTGGCCATTAATTATGACCTGCTGATATTAGAGTTTAAGCTGTTGGTAATGACTAATTAGGTCAAGTAAAGCTACTACATGTATTACCTGCAGCACAGCAAGCAATGACGAGGCCACGGTGTTGTTGAGGAGTTTTTGTTGATTTTTACAAGTATCCAACCCAGTGCTGAACCGATAGTAAATGTGACAAGATGTATAAATTAGTATTAAAGCTGTGTAAATTTTGTATAAATATTTTATTTGAACCCATTTGACAACTATTATTTTACGACTAAAGTTATGTACTTCTAAGATTGAACTCGCTTACACAAAATTCTGTGTCCGCCACTGGTTGAGGGGTTTTTGTGATTTTTACAAGTATCCAACCCAGTAGTGAACCGATAGTAAATGTGACAAGAATGTTTACAGGCATGAACCATCTACACATAAAGTTGCCATACAGCAAATTGAAAATGCGATGATTTACAAAATTGCAGGAATTAAAAAGATTAATCACTTACAATGTGATTATGTTGCCCGCTGTTATCGTTTCAGCTAAGCTGCTTGCCACCGTCGCCGGTGTAAAAACATAAAACACAAGCTGGTCCAATCAAAGTTTAAACAACACTTGTGAGTTGTGAACTTTCAATATATTCAATATATAGTAGTAGAGTTGTATTACTATTTTTGTCTTTTCTTTATAAAAAATTTAAGTATTGTTGATGGAAGTCATTTTCATTGTTGAAAGAGTGTTTTATGTGAGAAAATCATATTTTGGTGCTTGATTATTAAAAAAATATTATCAAAAGAAGGAAGATGACTTTCATTAGTTATCCACGGAAGTTAGTTTCCTTATCGTATTTTAACCTTTAAACTTCTTATTACTCGATAGTAGTTAGACATTATTATTAATCATCAAAAAACTTTACGATTGCTAATATTATTATCGATATTTTTCCATTATAATACTTACGAAAAATATTTTCTACTCGCCGGTCAAATACCAAAAGATATTTACTTGAAAAATGACTTCCCTTAGATGGAAAAAGGAAGGTTTACACTGTTCAAATGGTGCCTTGCACAAGATCCAAGGAGATTAACACGTTCCAGTGCAAGGAATAAGCCAACAACAGTTATGACCAGCGTTTTTAGAACAGGCATTAGTGCCACGACGAACAACTCGAGGAATCCCTGTTAGAATTAAAAGTGTCAAATTATCGAGAATAAAAACTAGATGCGGAAGCATACCTGAATCCATGAGCGCCACAGAGAATATTGGATCTTTCGATTTACGGTTTTCCAAACCAAGACATAAGTCGTTCTACTCTTTCCAGCGATGAGATGTTAGAAAGAAAACCATATGTCTGATTTGGGGACCATAACCCATTTAATAGGTGCACAAGTTTATGTATTTCTAATTTAGCTCATTATTAAATTAGAAATAACATTTGGGTATCTACACAGAAGACCCATACTTTATAAGGTATCCTTTTGTTCCTTTTAACTTTAAACCTTAGTAGATCACTTTAATTTAGGCCAACCTTATAGTGATAGTAACCAACACACAATTATTCTTAATACAATATATGTGCAAGTCCATAAATTCTAACAATCTCCCACTTGGACTAACACACACACACACACACTCTCTCTCTCTCTCTCTCACACACACACACACACACACACATACCTGTGTAATTGTATATCAGCTTATGAGCTCAAAATATTTGCTATCACACAATCTGAAATACCTCAAAACAATCTCGTCCATTAATCATGCCAATATTGGACCAAGGCGGCTTTTGTTACATTTATCGCATCTAAACCATCCTTGATCATGAATACTAACATAACCAAATGACATAGATCAAGCATGGATGTGTAGCATGAAAATTACATGCAATGTGATCTAAACATGCCTATTTCCAACTGGTCCAACTGAAAAACAAGTCAGAGTGAAATATAAATTGGATACTTTATTTCTGCAGAAATAACATCAAATATCCTTAAACTGAAATCATTACCTTAAACTGAAACCAAATTGTGTCTATAAAGAACATTTAAGAGGTTACAAACTCCCACTGAAACTGAATTTTCTTAAATGACATGACACTCATATGAGCAATATGCTCATGAAAACCTTGGGTGGTAGTCCCTTAGTAAGTGGGTCCACAACTATGGAGTTTGTACCAATATGCTATATAGACACCTAGCCACTCTCAACTCTTTCTTTAACAACCAGGAACTTTATGTCAATGTACTTTGACTTTTACTGAACTCATGTTGTTATTGGAATATAAGACTGCTAACTTATTGTCACAAAATAACTCAAGTGTACTTTCAACTTTATCTAGTGGCAAAATTTTGCAGTCTCATTACATAATCAGATGCTACATATTATGTTATAAATTAACTGCCATGGTGAAAAGAGCTATGAGTATTCTTTTAACACTCTTACTTACATAGTTCATCAACCAAGTATGTCATATTATATCAGCATCTAGTGAAGTCGATATTCGAATACCTGATTATCTTTAACTTTTTCGACTTTCTTTATGTGAGCATAAAATGTTTGTTCTCTGTAATTATCTTTTGAACCTTTAAACTACTTTCAAAAGATAAGTTTATAAATTATTTAAACATCTGCTCAACATCCCTAAATTAAATGAGATATGCATACGCATACAAAGTTGATCATACATCAGACAATAAAAAATATACTTAAACATCAGACAATAAAAAATATACTTACTCCCACTAAACTTGTGGTATACAAAATAATTAACAAGATATATCTCGAAACCAAATGAGACACTTTCTTAAGTCCATAGATGATTTTCTTTATTGAAATCTATTCTTGAGGTTGTAGAGTTTGTTCTTGTAACGACCCGCCCGGTCGTTTTGAGAGTTAGAGCCCCGAACCCCTATTAACAGCTTTTCCCATATTTATTTCTATTATTGTGACTTGCCGGGATGATTGGTTTTGAGTTTAGGAATGTTTTGGGACATTTAGTCCCTAAATGAGAGCTTAAGTCTTAGAATTTGGATCGTAGTCGAAACTGTATGAAGACGAATCTGAAAGAGAATTTCGTCGACTCTGTTAGCTCCATTGAGTGATTTTGAGCTTAGGAGCGCGTCCACAATGTGTTTTGGAGGTCTATAGTAGATTTAGGCTTGAATTGGCCAAAGTTAGATTTTTCGGCGATTTCGGCCGATAGTGAAAATTTTTATATCGAGCTCGGAATGGATTTTCGAAAGTGGCTGTAGGTTCGTAGTGTCATTTGTGACATGTGTATAAAATTTGAGGTAATTCCGACTAGATTTGACGTGGTTCAGTGTCGTTTGTAGAATTTGAAAAATTCTAAGTTCTTAGGCTTGAATCAGTGCTTAATTCATGATTTTTGGTGTTGTTCGATGTGGTTTGAAGGCTCGACTAAGTTCGTATGGTGTTATAAGATTGCTTGGTAGGTTTGGTTGAGGTCCCGGGGATCTCGGGTGTGTTTCGGATGCTTAACAGAATGAAATTGGACTTAGGAAAATCTGGTATTTTTGCTGGTTCTGCTGTAATCGCACCTGCGCAAGTCTGCCCGCAGGTGCGAGCAAATTGGCGCAGAAGCGGAAAAATGGAGGAGTTCCAGGGGTCGCAGGTGCGAGGTGTTTTTCGCATCTGCGATGCCCGCAGATGCGTTAGGGGTCTTCGCAGGTGCGCAGAAACGGAAGGGAATTCCGCAGGCGCGCACGCGCAGATGCGGCCCTTTCATCGCAGGTGCGAAGGTAGATGGGCAAGTGAATTGCACAGATGCGCACAATTTCCGCACAAGCGCACCCGCAGGTGCGAGCCCAGGCTCCGCAGGTGCGAAAATACCTGGGCAGTGGTTAAAACCGAAGGGCTTCGCAATTTTTGTCATTTTTGGACTTTGCAACTCGGTTTAGAGCGATTTTTGAGAGCATTTTCAAGATATTTCTTGAGGTAAGTCCCTTGTGCTTATTTGTGATCAATAATCTTGCTTTCCCATGTATTTTTCATCTAGTTAGTGTGTATTTAAGGTAGAAATTGGGAATTGGAGGCTAGGGATTTGGAAGTTTGATTGGTGGATTTGGAGGATCATTTGGTGTCGGATTTAAATAATTTTGATATGGTTAGACTCGTGAGTGAACGGGCTTTTGTATTTTATGACTTTTACCCAATTCCGAGATGTGGGTCCCACAGGCGAATTTTAAGTTAATTTCGGAATTTTCGTTAATTAGATGAGTCTATTATTATTGTAATTATGATATGTAATTGCTTTTGGCTAGATTTGGGTCATTTAGAGCCGGATATTCGTGGAAAGGGCATTCTTACAGATTGATTGAGCTTGACTCGAGGTAAGTGGCTTGCCTAGCTTTGTGTGGGGGAAATTTCCTTAAGATTAGGAACTGTTGTATTGTATGAGCGCCGTGTACGTGAGGTGACGAGTACGTACACAAGCTAGTTGTGGTAAAACTCGATTTTCTTACCGAGCAGCAACATATTTTCCTGTTATTTTGAGTTATACCATTTAGTTGAGTAATAATCTATTTTTATTCTTAATTGAGTTATTCCAATATGTGTAGCTATCATGTTTAGTCTAATACAACATGTCTACGTGTCTTAATTGTTTATGTGAAATATGTGCAGCATGCTTAGTGATTTTCCTGCTTCTTCCCTGGCTGGTACTTAGTCTAAATTATAAGAATTTCGTGATGTAGTTGTATTTCTATCATTCGCGCTGCATATTTACTTTGGGACTACGGAACGGTATTCTGGGAGATCCCCATGTACTGCATATTTACTTTGGGACTACGGAACGGTATTTCGGGAGATCCCCCTGTATTGCATATTTACTTTGGGACTACAAAACGGTATTTCGGGAGATCTCCCTGTACTGCATATTTACTTTGGGACTACAGAACGGTATTTCGGGAGATCCCCCTGTACTGCATATTTACTTTGGGACTACGGAACGGTATTCCGGGAGATCCCCCTATCTTGAATATTTACTTTGGGACTACGGAACGGTATTCTGGGAGATCCACCTGCTCATTTATGTTTGGGACTATGAGACGGTATCTCGATTCTCGGGAGATCCCCTATTGTGTTTCTGTGTACTGAGCTGTTACACTCTATGATTTCATTGTTGTTAAATTTTAACCTTTATTTTATTGCGGTATTACACTCTATATTGTTTTATTATTTATTTACCAGTAGGGCCCTGACCCGACCTCGTCACTATTCGACTGAGGTTAGGCTTGACACTTACTAGGTACCGATTGTGGTGTACTCATACTACTCTCTGCACATATTTTTCGTGTGCAGATCCAGGTGCACCTTATCAGCCGCACTATCAATGAGCAGGGATAGTTTTGATGACTTCAAGGTATATCTGCCGCGTCCGCATACCTCAGAGTCCCCTTCTACGCTTTCCCATGTCCATTATCTTTTGTATTTTTCCTTGTTAGACTCTGATGTATAGAGACACTAGATCTTTCCTTTTGTAGTTTGTGATTCACGATATTCCGGATTTTAGGATTTGTTGTGTATTTTTGAATAATTGGTTAAATTTTATTTTTATTTCAATATTCCGCAAAATGTTAGGCTTACCTAGTTGTAGAGACTAAGTGTCGTCACGACGTCACACAGAGGGGAAAATTGAGTCGTGACAAGTTGGTATCAGAGCTCTAGGTTTGTAGGTGTCGTGAGTCACAAACCGGTTTATTAAAGTCTCGCGGATCAGTACGGAGATGTCTGTACTTATCTTCGGGAGGCTATGGAACTGTTAGAAAAATTTCACTACTTTGATTCCTTGTCGTGCGAAAATTATTGACTTCAAAGATTCTAAATTTCTGTATTTTATTCTCTCACAGATGATGAGGACACGTACAAGCGGATCTGATTAACAGGCACCCGCGTCCCTGCTAGAGCCGCGAGAGGCCGGGGCCGGGGTAGAGGCCGAGGATGTCCACGTGGTGCAGCCAGAGCACCCGCACGAGCTGCTACAGAGGAGCCCCCAGTAGCTCAAGCTGGAGGGCAGACACCTGAGATACCTGTTGCTGCACCAGCTCTCCAGGAGACTCTAGCCCAGTTTCTGAGCATGTTTAGCACCTTAGCTCAGGCTGGATTGATTCCACTTGCTCCTGCCACATCTCAGGCCGGGGGAGGAGCACAGACTCCCATCGCCGGTACTCCAGAGTAGCGGGTTCAGGTCAACCAGGTTCCATAGATTGTACCAATGCAGCCGGTAGCTCCAGCTCAGCCCGAGGTTAGGGCAGTATCTTCTGAGGCAGAGCAGCTCAGACTTGAGAGGTACAAAAAGTACCACCCACCTACTTTCAGCAGATTGGCTATAGATAATGCTCAGGGTTTTCTGGAGGAGTGTCATCGTATTCTCCGTACTATGGGCGTAGCGGAGATGAGCGGGGTTTCTTTTACCACATTCCAGCTTAGAGGAGCAGCCTATCAGTGGTGGCGTGCTTATGAGTTGAGTAGTCCGGCTGAAGCAGCTTCACTTACATGGACTCAGTTCTCGGATATGTTTTTGAGAGAGTATGTCCCTCAGAGCCTCAGGGACTCATGGCGCGCGGAGTTTGAGCAGCTGCGCCAGGGTGCTATGATTGTGTCAGAGTATGCAGTTCGCTTCAGTGATTTGGCCCGATATGCACCAACCTTGGTTGCCACAGTTCGAGAGAGAGTTCGATGGTTTATTGAGGGTCTCCATCCTAGCATCCGGAGTAGTATGGCCAGGGAATTGGAGATGGGTATTTCTTATCTATAGGTTGTGGGTATTGCCAGGAGATTCGAGGGCATGTTTGCCCGGGATAGAGAGGAGAGGGAGGCCAAGAGGTCTCGAGAGGCTGGTTATTATTCTGGAGCTCGTGCCCCAGCAGCTCGCCATGGTAGGGGTTATGTGAGCTGCCCCGTTCATTCAGCTCTTCCAGCCTCCAGTAGTGTTCCAGCTCCTTCTAGACCCCGGGAGCCTTATTATGCACCGCCAGATCTAGTGTGCCTCCTGTACGGGGTGTTCCTAGCGGCCAGTCCAGCAGACCTGGCCCGAGCCAGTCACAGCAGCCACGCCCTCCCAGAGCTTGTTTTGATTGTGGCGACACTCGCCACATGGTTAGGGATTGCCCCAGGATTAGGAGGGGTGCACCTCCACAGACTTTTCAGCCACAGCGTGCTCCACTGGGTCCTCAAGCTATGATTACAGCACCAGCTGCCACCCCACCTGCACAACCAGCTCGAGGTGGAGGCCGGGGAGGTAGAGGTCGCCCTAGAGAGGGATGCCAGGCCAGATATTATGCACTTCTTGCTCATACAGAGGCAGTTTCTTCTGATTCTGTCATTACAGGTATTGTTCCGGTCTGTCATAGAGATGTGTCGGTATTATTTGACCCAGGCTCTACATATTCTTATGTGTCCTCTTATTTTGCTCCGTATTTGGGCGTATCTCGAGATTCTTTGAGTTCCCCTATTTATGTATCTACTCCTGTGGGAGATTCTCTTGTTGTGGACCGCATGTATTAGTCATGTTTGATTGCTCTTAGTGGTTTTGAGACCAGAGCCGATTTATTATTGCTCAGCATGGTGGACTTTGATATTATTTTGGGCATGGACTGGTTGTCGCCCTATTATGCTATTCTTGATTGTCACACTAAAACTGTGACGCTGGCTATGCCAGGTTTACCGCGATTAGAGTGGAGAGGTACCTTAGAGTATACTCCCAGCAGAGTTATTTCTTTTCTTAAAGCTCAACGAATGGTTGAGAAGGGGTGTGACGCATATCTAGCTTATGTGAGAGATGTCAGTATTGATACCCCTATAGTTGAGTCAGTTCCAGTAGTGAGAGACTTCTTAGATGTGTTTCCAGCTAATCTTCTGGGCATGCCGCCCGATAAAGATATTGATTTTGGCATTGATTTGTTGTCGGGCACTCAGCCCATCTCTATTCCTCCATATCATATGGCTCCTCCTGAATTGAAGGAGTTGAAAGAGCAGTCACAAGAATTGCTTGATAAAGGCTTCATTCGGCCCAGTGTGTCAACTTGGGGTGCTCCTGTATTATTTGTGAAGAAGAAGGATGGTTCTATGCGGATGTGTATTGATTATCGCCAGTTGAACAAAGTCACAGTGAAGAACAGGTACCCATTGCCTCGTATTGATGACTTATTTGATCAGTTACAGGGTGCCAGAGTGTTTTCCAAGATTGACTTGCGTTCAGGTTATTATCAGTTGAAGATTCGGGAGCCAGATATCCCAAAGACTGCTTTCAAGACTAGATATATTCTTGTATTGCCCTATCTTAACTCATTCTTCATTGTGTTTATTGATGACATTCTGATATACTCTCGGAGTCGGGAGGATCATGAACAGCACCTGAGGACTGCACTTCAGACCTTGAGAGAAAAGAAGTTATATGTAAAATTTTCAAAGTGTGAGTTTTGGCTAGACTCAATGGCATTCTTGGGTCATATAGTATCGAGTGAGGGGATCCAGGTGGATTCAAAGAAGATTGAAGCAGTGCATAGTTGGCCCAGACCGTCCTCAGCTATAGAGATCCGAAGTTTTCTTGGTTTGGCGGGGTATTACCATCACTTTGTAGAGGGATTCTCATCTTTTGCAGCACCTATGACTAGGCTGACCCAGAAGGGTGCTCCATTCAGGTGGACAGAGGAATATGAGGAGAGCTTTCAGAAGCTCAAGATAGCTCTGACTACAACCCAGTAATGGTATTACCTACAAGTTCGGGGTCTTATACTGTATATTATGATGCATCGCGTATTGGTCTCGGCGCGGTGTTGATGCAGGATGGTAGGGTGATTGCCTACGCGTCCAGATAGCTGAAGGTTCATGAAAAGAACTATCCTGTCCACGACCTTGAGTTAGCAACTATTGTTCATGCCTTGAAGATATGGCAATATTATTTGTATGGTGTTCCTTGTGAGATTTACACTGATCATCGGAGTTTACAACATCTATTTAAGCAAAAAGATCTTAACTTACGTCAGCGGAGGTGGTTGGAGCTACTTAAGGATTATGATATCACTATTTTGTACCACCCTGGGAATACCAATGTGGTGGCTGATGCTTTGAGTCGCCGGGCAGAGAGTTTGCGGAGTTTAGCATATCTACCAGCAACAGAGAGGCCATTGGCATTGGATGTTCAGGCCTTAGCCAGCCAGTTTGTGAGATTGGATATTTCTGAGCCGAATTGAGTATTGGCTTGTGTGGTCTCTCGGTCTTCTCTTTGTGATCATATCAGGGAGTGTCAGTATGATGACCCCTATCTGCCTGTCCTTAAGGACATGGTCCAGCACGGTGATGCTAAGGAGGTTACTATTGGAAATGATGGTGCATTGAGGATGCAGGGCATGCTATGTGTGCCCAATGTAGATGGTTTGCGTGAGTTGATTCTTCAGGAGGCTCACAGTTCGCGGTACTTTATTCATCTGGGTGTCGCAAAAATGTATCAGGACTTGAAACAACATTACTGGTAGAGGAGAATGGAGAAGAACATAGTAGAGTATGTGGCTCGATGTCTGAATTGCCAGTAGGTAAAATATGAGCATCAACGACCAGGTGGATTGCTTCAGAAGTTAGAGATTCCGGAGTGGAAATGGGAGCGGGTCACTATGGATTTCGTTGTTAGACTCCCACGGACTCAACGGAGGTTTGATGCAGTTTGGGTGATTGTGGATAGGTTGACCAAGTCGGCTCATTTCATTCCTGTGATGACTACCTATTCTTCCGAGCAGCTAGCTCGAATCTACATCCGTGACATCTTCAGGCTTCATGGCGTATCGGTATCTATTATCTCTGATCGGGGTACGTAGTTTACATCACGGTTCTGGAGAGTTGTACAACATGAGTTGGGTACTAGGGTTGAGTTGAGCACAACATTTCACCCTCAGACGGACGGGCAATCCGAGCACACTATTCAGATAGTAGAGGATATGCTTCGTGCATGTGTGATAGATTTTGGGAGTGCATGGGACCAGTTCTTGCCACTTGCGGAGTTTGCTTACAATAACAGTTATCAGTCCAGCATTCAGATGGCACCGTATGAGGCTCTGTACGGTAGGCGGTGTCGGTCCCTAGTAGGTTGGTTCGAACCCGGTAAGGCCAGATTATTGGGTACAGACTTAGTTCAGGATGCCTTGGAAAAAGTGAAGCTGATTCAGGATAGACTTCGCACAGCCCAATCTAGACAGAAGAGTTATGCAGACCGAAAGGTTCGCGATGTAGCATTCATGGTTGGAGAGCGAGTCTTGCTCCGGGTTTCGCCTATGAAGGGCATTATGAGGTTTGGAAAGAAGGGTAAGCTGAGCCCAAGGTTCATTGGTCCATTTGAGGTATTACATCGAGTTGGGGAGGTTGCTTATGAGCTTGCCTTGCCTCCCAGTCTAGCAGGAGTTTATCCGGTATTCCATGTTTCTATGCTCCGAAAGTATCATGACGATCCGTCCCATGTGTTGGATTTCAGCTCAGTTCAATTGAACAGAGATCTATCCTATGTTGAGGAGCTAGTGGCTATTTTAGACAGGCAGGTCAGAAGGCTAAGATCAAAGAACATTGCTTCCGTGAAGGTTCATTGGAGGGGACAGCCGGTCGAGGAGGCGACTTGGGAAACCGAGCAGGATATGCGCAACCGTTATCCTCATCTTTTCACCACTTCAGGTATGTCTTTATGCTCGTTCGAGGACGAACGATTATTTTAAGAGGGGGAGGATGTAACGACCCGTCTGGTCGTTTTGAGAGTTAGAGCCCCGAACCCCTATTAACTGCTTTTTCCATATCTATTTCTACTATTGTAACTTGCTGGGATTATTGGTTTTGAGTTTTGGAGTGTTTTGGGACACTTAGTCCCTAAATGAGAGCTTAAATCTTAGAATTTGGACCGTAGTCGGAACTGTGTGAAGACGGACCCGGAATGGAATTTCGTCAACTCCGTTAGCTCCGTTGAGTGATTTTGAGCTTAGGAGCGCGCCCGAAATGTTTGGAGGTCTGTAGTAGATTTAGGCTTGAATTGGCGAAAGTTAGATTTTTCGGCGATTTCGGCCGATAGTGGAAATTTTGATATCGAGCTCAGAATGGATTTCCGAAAGTGGCTGCAGGTTCGTAGTGTCATTTGTGACCTGTGTGTAAAATTTGAGGTAATTCAGACTATATTTGACGTGGTTCGACGTCGTTTGTAGAATTTGAAAAATTCTAAGTTCTTACGCTTGAATCCGTGCTTAATTCATGATTTTTGGTATTGTTCGATGTGGTTTGAAGGCTCGACTAAGTTTGTATGGTGTTATAGGATTGGTTGGTAGGTTTGGTTGAGGTTCCGGGGACCTCGGGTGTGTTTCGGATGCTTAATGGAATGAAATTAGACTTAGGAAAATCTGGTGTTTTTGCTGGTTCTGCTGTAATCGCACCTGCACAAGTCTACCCGCAGGTGCGAGCAAATTAGCGCAGAAGCGGGAAAATGGAGGAATGCCAGGGGTCGCAGGTGCGAGGTGTTTTCCGCATCTGCGATGCCCGCAGATGCGTTAGGGGTCTTCGCAGGTGCGCAAGGTCCGCAGAAGCGGAAGGGAATTCCGCAGGCGCGCACGCGCAGATGCAACCCTTTCATCGCAGGTGCAAAGGCAGAGGGGGTAAGTGAATTGCGCAGATGCGCACAATTTTCACACAAGCGCACCCGCAGGTGCGAGCCCAGGCTCTGCAGGTGCGGAAATACCTGGGCAGTGGTTAAAACCGAAGGGCTCCGCGATTTTTGTCATTTTTGGACTTTGCAACTGTGTTTAGGGCGATGTTTGAGAGCATTTTCGAGAGATTTCTTGAGGTAAGTCCCTTGTGCTTATTTTTGATCAATAATCTTGCTTCCCCATGTATTTTCCCACCTAGTTAGTGTGTATTTAAGGTGAAAATTGGGAATTGGAGGCTAGGGATTTAGAAGTTTGATTGGTGGATTTGGAGGACCATTTGGTGTCGGATTTTAGTAATTTTGATATGGTTAGACTCGTGAGTGAACGAGCTTTTGTATTTTATGACTTTTACCCAATTCCAAGACGTGGACCCCACAGGCGAATTTTGAGTTAATTTCGGAATTTTCATTAAAATATTGATTTCGTTAATTAGATGAGTCTATTATTATTGTAATTATGATATGTAATTGCTTTTGATTAGATTTGGGCCATTCAGAGTCGGATATTCATGGAAAGGGCATTCTTACGGATTGATTGAGGTAGGTGGCTTGCCTAACTTTGTGTGGGGGAAATTTTCTTAAGATTTGGAACTATTGTGTTTTGTGAGCGCCGTGTACGTGAGGTGACGAGTACGTACACGGGCTAGTTGTGATAAAATCTGATTTTCTTACCGAGCAGCAACATGTTTTTCTGCTATTTTGAGTTATACCATTTTAATGAGTACTAGTCTATTTTCATTCTTAATTGAGTTATTCCAATATATGTAGCTATCATGTTTAGTCTAATACAACATGCCTACGTGTCTTAATTGTTTATGTCAATTATGTGCAGCATGCTTAGTGATTTTCCTGCTTCTTCCCTGACTGGTACTTAGTCTAAATTGTAAGAATTTCGTGATGTAGTTGTATTTATATCATTCGCGCTGCATATTTACTTTGGGACTATGGAACGGTATTCCGGGAGATCCACATGTACTGCATATTTACTTTGGGACTACGGAACGATATTCCGGGAGATCCCCCTGTACTGCATATTTATTTTGGGACTACGAAACGGTATTCCGGGAGATTCCCCTGTACTGCATATTTATTTTGGGACTACGGAACGGTATTACGGGAGATCCCCCATCTTGCATATTTACTTTGGAACTATGGAAGGGTATTCCGGGATATCCCTATGTACTGCATATTTATTTTGGGACTACGGAACGGTATTCTAGGAGATCCCCTGTCTTGCATATTTACTTTGGGACTACGGAACGGTATTCCGGGAGATCCCCCTGCTCATTTACGTTTGGGACTATGAGACGGTATCTCGGGAGATCCCCTGTTGTGTTTCTGTGTACTGAGCTGTTACCTTCTATGATTTCATTGTTGCTAAATTTCAACCTTTATTTTATTGCGGTATTATACTTTATATTGTTTTATTATATATTTACCAGTAGGGCCCTGACCCGACCTCATCACTACTCGACCGAGGTTAGGCTTGGCACTTATTGGGTACCGATTATGGTGTACTCATACTACTCTCTGCACATATTTTTCGTGTGCAGATCCAGGTGCACCTTATCAGCCGCACTATCAGTGAGCCGGGATAGTTTTGGAGACTTCAAGGTATATCTGCCGCGTCCGCAGACCTCTGAGTCCCCTTCTACTCTTTCCCATGTCCATTATCTTTTGTATTTTTTCTTGTTAGACTCTGATATATAGAGACACTAGATATTTCTTTCTGTATTTTGTGATTTACGATGTTCCGGGTTTTGAGATTTGTTGTGTATTTTTGAATAATTGGTTAAATTTATATTTTTATTTCAATATTCCGCAAAATTTTAGGCTTACCTAGTTGTAGAGACTATGTACCGTCATGACGTCACACGGAGGGGGACATTGTGTTGTGATAGTTCTTTGGGAACTACTTCTTGAAGGACGGGTTGAATAATATTGTCTTTGATCCGAATTTGCTTCATGAATAATGTCAGGTATAGAAACCTGTTCCTGAGCATTGACAATAGCAATTAGAGGAATATAATTATGTTCCTTTTCAAAGACAAAGTCCTTTACTCTTTCTCTCCCCCCGCAAACTCAAAGAATCTCATATTGTTGGAAAACTTAGCCTTAGCAGTCGGATAAAAATTCTGAAAAATTAAAGGCATAGAAAATATTATTGGACGGAAGTCTCTTAATTCTCCTTTAGAGATATGACCTAATCTCTCGTGCCATAAAGAAGTTGACTACTGGATGGTTAATTCACCTTTATTACGAGTTTTATTAATATGCAAGGTTCATCGAACGAAGCAATCATATCAAGTAAGTATAGATTTTTGTAACCTAATAAAGAACTTGGACCAACCAATTTTGAATTACGAAAGAGACTATTTTTTTTATTTTCAAATAAATAAAAATAACCAAACTTGTCTAATACAGAAACATAAATCAAATCCCATAAAAAACGGTGCAACATGAGTCTCATTCAAATTCAAATAAAACTGGTTCTTAATAATAATCTAAAAGTTTCAATTGCTTCGAATTCCACTGACTTGCCGTGACTATCGTAGATGTATCTTTCACCATCATCAGGCTTTCGATAGTTTAGGCAACCCTGCAGAGACATAGTGATGTGAGTTGTTATTCCGGAATCTATCCACCATCTGTGTCTTGGTACCGAAGTTAAATTAGCCTTAGAACAAACAAAATTAAGAGGTGAACCTTTCTTTGCCCGCCATGCGTGATAGTTGGTACAATTCTTCTTCTTATGACCTGCAGCTTGACAAAAGAAACAACCATATGTAGTTGGTTCCTGATGTTGTTTCTTTTGTGTTGCTGTATCCGCAACTTCCTTATTCTTTCTCTTCTTGTCTTTCCTTTTGTCCTTAGGCACAACAACTAATTAGTGAGAACTTTCTATCTTTTCATGCTTCAGTCTATCCTCTTCCTGAACACAGTGTGGGATGAGCTCATTTAGAGACCAAGTCTCTTTCTGACAATTATAGTTCACCTTAAACTGGCTAAATTGTGGTAGAAGGAATATCAAAACCAAATGCACTAACAAGTCAAGTCCTGAGAGAGGTCCAACTTAAGTTCTTTTAACTTAGAAGCAAGATGAGACATTTGCATGATGTACTCCATGATGTTACCTTTCCTTTGATACCTTATTGAAATTAGACTTGTCAAGAGTGTACCACTTTCAACCTTTCCTGTGATGACCCAAAATGTCATCTTTAAATTTAATAATTAATTATATATTCTAAGACCTTGAAAAGTACTATTTATCATTCCTCGACTTGCGTGCGCAATCTGTAAAAGTTTTATAGAAAGTTTTTATGTGAAAAGTAGATTTAAAATGTGGATTAGAGCTTTAAAACTCAATTGAGATGACTTTGGTCAATATTTTGAGCAAACGGACTCGGATCAGTATTTTGACAATTCCAGTAGGTCCATATCGTGATTTAGGACTTGGGCGTATGCCCGGAATCAAATTCTGAGGTCCCTAGCCCGAGATATGGAATTTTGAAGAAAAATTAAAATGTTTAAGTTCGAATAGTGACCGAATGTCTAATTATGTGAAAACGACCCCGGAATAGAATTTTGATGATTCCAACAGCTCCATATGGTGATTTTGGACTTAGGAGCGTATTCGGAATTTTATTTGGAAGTCCGTAGTTAAATTAGGCTTGAAATGGCTAAAAACAAGAATTTAAGTTTGGAAGTTTGACCGATGAGTTGACTTTTTGATACCCGAGTCGGGATCCAGTTCCGAAAATTTTCATAGCTCTGTTATATCATTTATGACTTGTGTGTAAAATTTGAGGTCAATCGGAGTTGATTTGATAGGTTCCGACATCGAATGTAGAAGTTGAAAACTCTTAGTTTCATTAAGCTTGAATTGGGGTATGATTCATGATTTTAGCATTGTTTGATGTGATTTAGAGGTTCGACTAAGTTCGTATGATGTTTTAGAACTTGTTGGTATATTTGGTTGAGGTCCCGAGGGCCTCGGGTGAGTTTCGGATGGTTAACGGATCAAAAGTTGGACTTAAAAGCTGCTGCAGTGTTTCCTCTTCTGTTGGATATTCTGAGTTGATATCGAGCCCAGGTATCGAGCCGAGGGTTGACAAGGCTCAGGCTCGAGCTTGAGATCGAATCCACGATTGAAGGTCCAGCTCAAGGACATGATCGAAGATAAGGCTCGAGGGCTAGGATCGAGACCCATACTCGATGCCCTGATCGAAGGCCCAACCTCGATGCCCTTATCGAAGGCCCATGGTCGATGCCCTGATCAAAGGAACATGCTCGATGCCCTGATCGAAGGCCCAGCCTCGATGTCCTGATCGAAGGCAGGCCATGACCGAGGTCCAGGCTCGAGCCTGTGATCGAAGCCGCGATCGAGGCCCAGCTCGAGGACCTGTTCCGAAGGCTGCTGGGCAGTTTTATAAAAAGAGGGCATTCGTCCCATTTGCCATTTTTGACGAACTTGAGCTTGAGCAGAGGCGACTTTTGGCAGATTTTCAAGGGAAAAATATTGGGGTAAGTGATTCTAACTCGGATTTGGTCTACATATACAAGTATATTATTGTATTCACCATAAATTGGTGTTTTGAGATTTAAATTTGGGAAATATTTAGAAATCTCATAGAAATGAATTTTTGAGATTTCGGTATCGATTCGGAGTCGGATTTGAGTGAAACTGGTATGGTTGGACTCGTAATTGAATGGGTTGTCGGATTTTATAGTCAGATTCCGAGATGTGGGCCCCGCAGGTGAATTTTTAATTAATTTCGGAATCTTTTCTTAAAAATATAGTATTTTCTTATAGAATTGATTCCTATAATATTTAGTGATTGTATCAAATTATTTTGGATAGATTCGAGCCAGATGGAGTTGAATAATAGTGAAAAAGGCCTTATTGTGGATTAAATTGGAGCAAGACGAGGTAAGTCTCTTATCTAATCTTGTGAGGGGAAAATTACCCCATAGGGATTAAATTGAATAATTATTGCTAATTGCGGGGGCTACGTACGCACGAGGTGATGAGAGTCCGTGCGTAGCTACTATTAATGCTAAAGTCCGGGTAGTTTAAGACTCAAAGCATGAATTACTTGTGTGAATTGTATTCTTTATTAATTAAAATAATTGATATATATATATATATATTGTGAATTGTTATGAAAAGTATTGTGAATTGTTATGAAAAGTAGAAAAATATGAAATTTTCATATGCTTAATTTTTGTGTAAATCAATTAATTGTTAAAAGAAATTGTTCTCCTCCCAAATTTATCTTATAATAAATATACTCTCCTTCCAGAGGCACATAAGAAAATATCCTCCTTTCTTGTGGAGCGGGCCGAACGCCTCGGCAGGATAGATACATCTATGGATCGCGCCGCACGTCCCTCGGCAGTGTACATGACACTCTGGATCGGACCGTACGTCCTCGGCAGAAATCGTGCGTAATAATAATAATTACACGATACTTTAATAATTTATTTCAGCTTGTGAAACTAATTAATAAATTGAAAAATCCTTGAAATTTAATGAATTATTATTCTTGCTTGTTAAGGAATTAATTGTTACTCCTATCATTGAGGTTTAATTGATAAATTGGAAATTATTTGAATTAAAGGAATTTAATTAATATATTGAGAATTGTTACATTTGAAGGAATTTGATTATTTTCGCTGATTAAATAAATTATTGTAAATTCTGTAAATCATGCTGATTTAAATATCCTAATTTTATTTCAGTTATTATTGACCCATAGTGAGTATCAAAGTCGGTCATCTCGTCTCTACCACTTCGAGATTAGGCTTGATACTTACTGGGTACACGTTGTTTACGTACTCATACTATACTTGCTGTACTTTTGTGCAGGATCTGAGACAGGTACTAGTGGAGGACCTATCATCACATACCCACGTCATCCCGAGGCATAGTGGTGAGCTGGCTTTCTGAGCCGTTCTGTAGCTACCAGTGTCTCTTCTTATATTTATATTCTGTTTATTTCATCTGAGACAGTATTTGAAGTTTTGTATAATTTACTAGATGCTCATTCACTTGTGACACCAGGTCTTAGCACACACATTGGTAGAGTTTGGGTTTATATTTTCTAGGTTTTAAATTTTATCAATGTATGCTTAATTTATTAGTTGGCTTTTCTAACTGTAGTATTGGGCTCCATCACGACCTACAAGTGAAATTGGGTCGTGACATTTTCACTCTTGACAAATACTTTTTTAATTTCAGCCATAAATTCTTTAGTCTCCTTAACCTTATCGGACATAGTGTCCCTGAATGTTTCTGGAATGGTTTTCTTCATGATCATCATACACATGCGATCTGATCTCTCCCACCTTTCCATCTCCCTCTTTTCATTAGAGGTACTCTTATCTATAAGAGGTGGTGGAGAATCAACTCTTAACGCAAGGTCGAGATCCATGGCTTTGAGAACAATGTTGAGATTCTCTTGCCATGACTTGAAGTTAGTGCCATTCAATATAGGAATTAAATTGATGTCGGCAGTAATATTTGCAGGAGTAATTTTAGCTGAATCAGAGAATAATAAACGACGAAATAAGCTCACATAAAACTTAAAATCAAAATAAAAATAAATTTGAATAAAGATAGACCCCATCTCAAGTTACCAGTCACTCCATTAATATTTCATCTTTGGACAAAATATTAACTTCTAAGTGGTATCTTGGCACAATAACCAAACACTGATGATAAAGAACATGTCGAATATTAAATCTTCCTTTGGACTGATTTATTATTCACACGTAAAATCAAATAACTATCACGCGTTTTTTACCACAAAATGCACATGTAATTTTGATAAACATTGAACTTCCTTTGGGTCGATCAATATTTACATAGGTTACACATACATAACTTTTTATATTTAAAGACAAATAAATCTCCACAAGAAAGATCACTTTGGTAACATCAAGCTTCAAAGTTGTTCATCTCAAAATATATATAACTTTTCTGGTACTCAAATTTAAGTCCCCCAAATACATAAATATATATAAAACAAATTAAGCTATGGTGGGCCTTAAGATGAATTCGTATAGACTGCCGGTAAATATTAATGGAAAACTTACAGAAATGTCCCAAATAAGTTTCAAATTACCAACCTCTAGCCATTAGTCATAAACTTACTAAAACTAGCAAAACACATATAAAAATTAAAAAATCAAATAAATAAGGTTTCTCTCTCAAAGAATCACACGCAAAAATGTCCTTCCATATTTTAAAGCGTGATTAGTAACATTAGATGCAAGACGGAAAGAAAATTTCATGGATGAAATAGCAAATAAGGTGATAAAATACAAAAAAAAAAATATAATATTCCAAAAATCTAAGCAAGGGACCTTTTTCAATGGGTATAGTTGAAATTTATTGAAAATATATAGATAAGTCAATATACATTCGTAATTAAATCGAGTTCAAAAAATCCTTCAGTAACACATGTATCAAACATGTACGCGCATGTATCTCACACACAGATATACATGGATATACATGTGATACACAATTGATACAAATATGATACATATGTGATACATAAATGATACACATATTATTTTTTTCATGTTCATTTTTTACTTTGAATTTTCAATTCAAACCAGCTCAAAACTCCACCAAATCATCCCAAAACTGAGATTCAAGCTCCGTAAGATGTACCCAATCTATTCTAATAATACCAATTCAAAAGAAAGCAAAAATTTGATCTTTTTTTGTTACAAATAGCTAATTGGCTAATATTAATAATATTTAGCTAATATTAGTAATATTTTATAAATTGGCCAATTTTTATAATGAGCTACTTATAATTGGACATAGCTCGTAGTTTTCCAATATTAATTAATCAAACAAAATACAGAGTTGCTTAAAAGGAAGTCTTTCTAGCAGTGAACTTATGCCGCAAAGGCGGCATCCAAAACTCTAAAATACTTAAGTCATCTTCACGTAGTAGCCACCAACATATTTCTTTAAAAGTTTCCTCCTTTTTTTAAAAAGTAGTTTCATTAAAAAAAAAAACACTAGTAACCAAATAGCCAAATGCATAAAGGGCAAACCTTCTTTCTCTATAATGCCAAAATCAGTGGTGACACCCAAGAATCCTCAAGCCGTAAATTTACGACTAATCACAATGTAATTTCTTTTGTCAATGCTAAAAAATTAATTTAACCTAAAAATAAATCTAAAAGTTTCTGGCAGCAATATATAACTCAAACCATGATTTTCTTTAAATCTTGCAAGCCGCAAAACTGGTACCAGAAACCAAGGGTTATCCTTTTCTTGAGACTTAAGGGAGGTCAAAACTCCATTTCGTAAACCATATTCACCACAACACTACTGCTGCTTTGCAACGTGATCAATCTTCTTCTTCTTCTTCTTCTTCTTATTATTATTATTATTATTTTTATTATTATTATTATTATTATATCTTCGCACATACTTTTATGAACCAAGTGTGCTTATATCTATCATTATTGTAATAGAGCACTTTATCAAAGGTTTGGATATAATCCCAATAGGTAAAATTCATATGGGACTTGTTAAGGCTTATCTGCCTTTCTTTCATTGTAGATATACCCCAATACCATCTTAACAGGATCGAGTGCAGGCGGGCGGTAATCCGCACGGCCATCCCAATCTAGCTAATTCAGTATCCTTAAATTTAAAGACTGGCGGTAATCCGCACGGTCAGTAAGGATATAAGAGTCCAAATATACAAGAATTTTTTATATAGTTTGATGACTGTATGGAAGGTATAATCTTTTACTCAAGCAAGGGGTTTGTCCTAATATAATACATACTCTCATTGAGCCCATGTATCTAGCAGTTCTAACCGTGAAAGAAGATGCCCTTTTCAATTCATTTAACAGGCTAAGGTTCACGACTGGCTAGACGGAGCCACTAAGGCAAAGCCAATAAGAGTAGTGCTATATTAGACTGTACCACCATCTCGAAACCAAATCAAGAAACTATATATAAAATTCTTTTATATTTTGATAGAGGCCAGATCTTTCATGGTTTATATAGGAGAGAAGTTAGATATTCAATATAGATATGAAATCTCTTAGCCGGACATAGTCACGGTCAGAGAGGAGAGACTAGAAGAAATACTATAAGTAAAAATAAATACCTTATAAAGCCGGGATGCAAGGCCTGTATACGAAGAACTTGAGATTTTATTTACTTGATCTTCGATTACAGCATAGTACTTACAAAAGAGAGAGATTTAAGAGAGAGAGAGTTTTTGGCTTCTCCCTTCTCTCTGAAAGAATGCGTCTATAAATAATAATAAAAAATGAATCTTAAATAGTAAAAGAGGGTCCCACATTCTGGGTCCTTGTACAATATTTCTACTGTACAAAACAGTGTTTCTACTGTTGAAGAACAATGTTTCTACCGTTGAAACAGTCTATCTACTGTTGGAGTGGGGTCCGGCGGCTTCACTGTGCTGTGGGGTCCGGCGTCTTCACTGTGCTGTGGGGGCCGGCAGCTTTACTGTGCTGGTCGTTTTTCTAACTCCTTCATTTTGCGGAGGAAATTTTTCGCATCTTGTAAGGCTTCATCAGATAATATCTTTTCTGATTCAATAGGTTGAGAATCTTCTGCGATATCATCATTGCTAGTCTCACTCTGCATTGAAGTGTCTGATTTCTCATATTGGTTGATAATACGAAGCAAATTTCTTTTTACTTCTTTCAAATAGTCATTAATCATTTCTTCTTTATCTCCTTCTTGAAAGGAGATCTTTCTGGCAATGTGCCAAACTGAGCTATCATCAATTCTTTCTTTCTGAGGGTTGCTGGAATATTCTTGGACTTTTATTTTAATGGAATTCAAGAGTTCTTGACCGTATAACGTCTTTGTTTTAGGATCCTTTTTCATTAGTTTATCCCAGAAATTATTATAAAAAGTTATGTATAAACAAGGAATTTGTTCCTCGGTGAATCATACCTCCGGAGTCCATTTGTGAATCCAAAGAATAGAGAATTCTAGAAAGAAATATATCTGGTCAATCTTTTCTAAGTAACAGATATAATCTGTGTGGTATAATTCGTTTAGAACTGGTGAAACTTTTGTCCATTCTTTGTATAACATGAGAAATGGATCAGGTAATATCTTGACTGTCGGACCGTGGTATGACCACCGGTTTAAAACCAATTAGGAATGTGATCTGCAAATATCTTCGCACATACTTTTATGAACCAAATGTGCTTATGTCTATCATTATTGTAATAGAGCACTTTATCAAAGGCTTGGATATAATCCCAATAGGTAAAATTTATACGGGACTTGTTAAGGCTTATCTGCCTTTCTTTCATTGTAGATATACCCCAATCTTCAATAGATATGATCTGTTTGATAATGATTTTCGAGAAGTTATAAACACTAGAGTCTGTGCTATAACCATAAAAGTGTTGAAATTCTGCACTGCCTGTACTGGTGAGAATAGTCTCATAATAAGAACGGGTCTTGTATGACTCACCCGGATAATATAATCCATTTATCAAATACCTTTGGAATATCTTCCATGGTTCTTCTTTCCTCTGAATATCTATATTTTCTAAAAGAAATATCACTTCTTTTTTAAGCAATTTCTCATAGGACTTGATATCATCATTGTCCTCTTTTGTAATTGAAGCAAAAGTATCACTTTGCTTTTGAACAGCCAAGTATGCCTGCAAGTGTGCGTATAACAGACTATCTTCTGGAATATCTTCCAGGTGAACGAATGGTCCTATTGAGGATTCGCTTCTGAGAGATATCTTCTCATTTGTCCAGCTCCTTCTTCCCATTTGTATAACTGGGGAGTTTGATGTGGATCCGTATGACGATCTTGAAGGGGATGTTCTTCCTTGGGAATGTGGGGATGATCTTCCCCTTCCTCTACCTCTACCTCTGCCCCATGGGGGGTCCATCCTGCAAATATTCACGAGATAAGAAGTCTGGCAGAGAGTTATCAATTTTTTGTATTGAATTTCAAAATCAAAGGGGGCTAATTGAGCCCGCCATCTTGCAAATATCAAATTTGAGGCATCATATTTAAAATCGTTGCTAAACATATATTTAACAGATTGAGCGTCAGTTTTTATCAAAAACTTTTGATTGTATAAATCATCTTAGAATTTTAAAACACATTTAACTATAGTTAACATTTCATGAGCCACAGTAGCGTATTTTCTCTAGGCTTCAGACCATTTTCCAGAGTGAAATCTAATTAAGTATTTACAATTATTATTTGGATTTATTTGTTTCAAAATCCCTCCGTAACCAATATTAGACACATCTGTCTCTACAATCTTTTGCCATGGAGGATTAGCAAGGGTTAAACAAGGTAAAGATTTAATACGTTGCTTAATATTTTTAACTAAAATAGTATGACTATCAGTCCAAGGGTTTTTATGATCCTTTTTTAGCCTATCATATAAGGGAGCTAAATCATGAGATAAATTTTTATAAAAAGGTGATATATAATTTAAACTTCTCAAAAACCTTTGTAACTGAGTTCTATCAGTAATAATATCGAAAAAGTTTGAAGCAAAATCAATAGATCTTTGAATCAGAGTTATTTTTCCTTGACAGATATAATATCCTAAAAATCGAATATTAGTTTGGAATAAACTCATTTTTTGTTTCGAAATAACCAAACTATTTTGTATAACAATCCTTTTAAAAATATCTAGGTGCTTAATATGCATTTCAAATATTTTAGAGAATATCAAAATGTCATCAATATAAATGATGATAAAATCCAGATATGGATTAAATATATCATTCATGATTTTTTGAAATTTTGAAGAGGCATTCTTTAAACCAAAAGGCATAGCATTCCATTCATATTGCCCGAATGGGACATTAAAAGCAGTTCTATAAGTATGCTCCTTAAATATTTGTATTTGCCAATATCCTGATTTTAAATCAAACTTTGAAAATATATTGGCATCATATAATCTTGATAATAAATCCTTTTTATTGGGAATTGGATATCTAATCCACTTTAAATATTTATTCAAAGGCTTATAACTAATAACCAGTCTAGGAATACCACGTTCCTTTTCACCAGCATTATTAACATAAAAAGCTGTGCAAGACCAAGGAGATTTTGAGGGTTTTATCAAACCCTTTTGTAACAGATTATCAATCTCTTTTTTGCAGAATTCTACCAATTCAGCGTTCATCTGACAAGGTTGAGATTTAGTAGGAATATCATCCTTAGAGAAATTATCTTCATATATAAGGGTGACAATATGCTTTTTTCTATTCCAAAAAGCACTAGGATTCTCAGCACAAATATCAATAGCAATATTTTCGGAAATTAATTTAATCTTTTCCTTCACTTTAGTAGAATTTAAAGTATCAAATATATTCATACTAAATAATTCTAATTGTAATGAATCAATATGTCTTTGCTTCATATCAATTAAAGCATTTATATCTCTAGTTACGGGATCTGTAACAAAAGTGTAACTTATCTTTCTATCCTTATAAGTAGTTGTAAAACCTTTTGAGTCTATGCTAGTAAAAGGATAAATGACATTAATAAAAGGTGTTCCAAGTATAATTGGAGGATATAACTGGTTTTTAACCAAGAAAAAGAAGTGAGGAATGCAGACTTTATTCTGATGTACTTTATATCTAAAGCATATCATGATGCAGATTTTACCATATGAGTAGTTTTTTGAAAATATTTAGTAGGTACTAAACCTTCTTGAATGCAGCTAACATCAGCTCCACTATCAATCATAGCAATATTTGCAATAGAAAACTATTATCTATTAGAATAGTACATTTAATATACCATCTATGAGCAGTAACAATTTGCATCATTCCCCAAAATATATCATGTTGAGAATCAATTTTAATAGGTTTTTCCTCAATATCATTTTCAGAAATACCTTCGTTTTTATCATCAGATTTCTCAGCTGGAGAATTTTCTCAATCTGAGTAATCCTATGGTCACAAATCATTTGATTTTGTTTAAGAGATTTGATCTCTCTTTTCAAGTTTTCAACTTCAACCTTTAAATCATCGAAAGAAGAATTTCTTGATGGAGTTGTATTCTTATTTAAAAGACGGTTATTAACCTCTAATAAAGAATAAGGCGCAGAATATTCAAATTCCTTTTTTGAGTTTTCAAAAAGTTTTGAAGAACTTGAACTTGAAATTGCAGCCAGATTTATAATTTTTTCACGAAGTTTATCATCATTAACTTCCTTTAAAAGTTCTATTACATTATCAGATGTAATAGTTTTCATGTTCAAATCTTGGAATTGAGATTGCAGTTTATAAAATTCATCATCATCACAAGTACATGTATTACCTTTACAAGCTGTACAAGTATTATCAATATTTTTATCACTATCAGATAAATCAAGTAAATCGACTTCAGCTTCAGATTCTGACTCAGAATAATAATCAGATTCTGATCCAGAAGCGTATAAGAAACTATAAACTTTATCACGTAACTCATCGTCTAGTTCTAAGGTTTTCAGCTTTTGAAGCTTACAATTTGGAGCTATATGGCCAAATTTTTCACATTTATAACATCTAATATCAGCAAGATTTCGCTTAGACCTATTTTTCGTAAATCTAATACACTTGCGATGGGCTTTCTTAGCATTACGCTCTTCTTTGGATCTATATCTCAATCTCTTTTTCTTATAAGGACCGTCTGAGTTAGGGTATCTATGATACTTGTGTTTCTTCTTCTTGTTATGGGTAGAAGTCTCAGGTAAACCAAACTGGGTACAAAAGTCTCCTAACTGAGATTTCTCCTTAAGCTTATCCATATTAAGTTGTCTGGATAATTTTAACTCATTGCACAAGTTTAATCCTTCTTGTGTGCATATTCCTATAAATTTTCTATAGGTATAATCTTTGTACGGAATTTTACCATAGCTACCTCTTAGAGTTTTTCTTACTCTTTCAGCAAATAATGAGGGAAGGCCATCTATAAATTTAGCTTTCCAATGGTCGTACTTATTTTCGGGTAATTCTATAACTCTACTCATAAAGGTATCTTTATACCATCTAAAATTACCTAAGGTCCTACATCTAAGACCATTAAGTAGAGTTCGAACTGTCTCATGCTGATTGGTAAATCTACCATTGAAATGTTCTAATATGGTAAGAACAAGGGTATAAACAATATCTTCTCTATTTTTTACAAGAGCCATGCCTAAGTTATCAACTCCTTCGTCAGTGGCTATTGCATTAATAACCATTGCCTTTTCTTTAACAGTCAAATAATTATCCCACCAACCACGGAGTTGGCCAGTAAAACCTGCAATAATCATTTTGTAAATAGTTCTATCTGTATTTTTTACACTTTTACAGATAGTTGCATACATAAGTATTCTATGTATAAGAATAGTCAATTGTTTATTAGTCAAACCATCAAGATTCCATTCATAAATCTCGGAACCACTGTAAGACGTATTAGTCTGATTCCAATCACGTTCCTTTATTAAGACATCTTGAGGAGTAGGACGATTGTAATAATAAGTTTGCATTCTGGGTTTATCAGCATACTTACTATCAGCATACTTACTATTCTTTTTGGGATAACCTCTGAGTTTATTAAACTCTAACCAAACTTTATTTTTATAATCAAAAGTGGTGTCTAATTTATCATCAAAATCTTTTGACAAATCAATAGGTTTGATATTTAAACCAGATAACTTTTTATCAAAAAGTTCTTCTAAATCATTTAAAGATTTGAATTTAAAATCCTGAATCTCAGGGGGTCTTTGAACATGAGTAAGAACAATTTGAGCTTCTGATTTGCTTCTTGACGTAGAGGCAATATCAGTTGTCTTCTTGCTAGTACTCATTTCTTTTATCAAAACTGTTAATTCATCAAGTTTTTATCAAGAAAACTGATGTGTTCACCCAAAACTTTAACATATAAACTTAAATAATTATTTTGAGAAATTAAAATATTAATTTCTGCGATGCTGACAGTAGCAATATCTTCATCAATAAATTTTTAAAATGTAATAAACGTAATACCTGTATTATTAGGTAAAACAAAAGGTGCTTGAGGAGGGTATATGACTTTAGTAATATTGCCACTCCCATCTTTATAAGATTTTTCTAAAACCTTTATATAAAGCGGTAAATAAGTGGTTATAAACCAAGGAACAAAATACATAATTTGATTATGTAAAGCACAAGTTTCATAAAACTTTTGAGAAATATTATTTAAATCTTCTTTACTATAAGTATCAAAAAATCAAGTTTTTAACCGGTTCCATTTATTACAAAAAAAAATCTTTTTGAACATAAATTCTTGCTTGTGACCCTGGACTAAAATCTATTTGGTGTGGGATCATTAAACCTCATTGGGGTTGAAATCCATTTCGGATGTAGAAGGAATATCCTTATCAGAAATATTATCACTATCCTGAACAATATTTGTTTGGGGGTTAATCTTAACCCTTTCAACATGCTTATCACTGACTCTAGTAAAAATTGTATGCAAAGATGCAGTACGATTTCTAGCTGGTCCATACACTGGTTCAACAGGAGAAATATGTTGAATATCAGGCAACAGTCTACGGTTAGTAAATGAATGCCTATTATAATTTGAACTAATAGCAGGCAAAAGTCTATTATTAGAAAATGATTGTCTATTATAAGTGGAACTATTATCATCAAATTGAATGCAAATCCTACTATCCGGATTTTGAATAATATGAGAATATTCAGTATTACTGACACTATTAGTAATCTGACTTGGGGATATAACCGAATCCAAAGTCCATGTAGTTGGAAAATTAATTTCTTCCCACTTAATAGGTCTCCTCGTGGTGACCTTAGACTTTGCAATTTTGGTTTCCACCAATATAGTCTGATCGAATGTATCATACAGTTTACATCTAGGGTTTAACGTAGATAGTAATTTAAAATAAATTCTATACGATAAACATATAAGTTCAGATCCAGGCGCATAATTATAACCATGCGTTTTCACATTTAATGTCAAGGCATCAAATATATTAACATCAGAAAGAGATAATTGAAGATTGAGTTGAGTATTAAAATATACTGGACTGTAGGCCACAGTAGATTCAATAGAACCCATCAGAGACTGTCTAAGATTTAGATTTCTAGCATCTCTAAGAGCAGCCAAAAATGTCTCTGGTAACCCTTTAAAGGTTAATGGCTTAAAAGCAATTTGAACTATACCAACATGTAGATAATTATACTGATTTTTAAATAAATCTACATCATGCTTGTTTAACAAATGAATAGTCTGTTCAGACGAATTTAAAGCTAAAGATTGCTCAGTAGTTTTAACAAGTTGTTTTGAAGAAAGTTTATCAAACCATCCATAATCGTAGATTGTTTTAATAGGGACTTTAGGAATTGTCCATTTGTTCAACAAATCAAGGTTTTGAGGTATATCTACCTCTTCCAGTCTAGTATTTTTCATACTAGTTTCTCCTAAATTCATAATGAGAATAACATATCTATGTCGAATACTTCAGATCTATCTCATATATACCATGAAAGTTCCTAGGCTCTGATACCATTTAACAAGTATCTCTGGAATATCTTCCAGGGTTCATCTTTTCTTTGTATCTCAGAATTCTCCAAACCTTGTTCGCAGTCGGTCTTCTTTCTCCGCTATCATCAAACAACATTAATGGTTTCCCTTTTTTTTTTTGTTTCTTTGTATTTAGGTAACAATTCAAAGAAAAATACTATAATAAATCTAAAAGCAATTAAATAGGCTATTGACGGGCGGATGATCTAGATGGTAAAACCTCTATCTTAATACACTACTAAAAAACGTCTATTTTCCAACTGATTCAGTCGCAACTTGTGGAAAAACAATTCTATTTTTTTAAAATAATTTTATGGCAAGCACTCCGACCGTATTTGTCAAAAACTTTGGCACAAAATATCACAAAATATATTTTCGTGATTTCCGACCGTATCGGTCATTTACTAGGTCTGATTAGTTTGACCCAGTTTGCGACCGATTCGGTCGCACTTTCAAAATTTTAAAAAATTGAAACAAAGTTCCGACCGTTTTGGTCGGGATTCTTTTTTATAACCCCGCCCAACAACTCTTTTTTCTTTCTCTTCTCTCTTTCTTTTCTTCTCTTTTCCCCTCCTCTTCACAATCGCTGTCTTCTCCACCTTACCAGCGTCGCTTCTCTCTCTCTCACCGTCTCCCCCCCGGTCAGTCCACTTCTCTCTCTCTCTCTCTCTCTCTCTCTCTCTCTCTATTTATCTATCTATCTATTTCTCTCTCTATTTTCCCCTTTTCCCACTTAAATTCCAAACTTATTATTTTTTTTACAGTTCGGGAGAGGCTGTAGAATCCTTGAGGTTGTTGGTTATACATGACAAAAATGGCTCGGCATGTTTTATATCTATTTTCATATTTTCTTTCACTTCTAACATGAAAGATATTTGTTCATAGTTGAAATATTTTTCTTGTAGTTAAACGTGAGGTAGCAGCTAGATTTGAATTATTCCTAATATAGATCCACCTGTAGCTTGTGGATAGTACTTTGTTCTCTCTAGTGTTGATTTTAAAGAAACACTAGAGCAACGTATGCTGATATTTCACATCTTGTACTACGGTTGTACTCCAAGAGTTTTCCATTTAGGTCAATTGCACTTTTTTCTTCAAATTACGCTTGATTTGGTTGTATTCTTTATAGTTTCTCTTTTTGTTCTTTATGTTACTATATATGCTGAATATTATCCGAAAATTTATAGATTCGAAAACAAGCAGTAGTAGTAATTATTACTTGAAAATTTCCAGATTTGCGACCGATTCGGTCGCAAGTTTGAATAATAAAATAAATAAATAATTAAATTTTCTGACCGTTTCGGTCGGAAAATTTATTTATTTACTATTTAATTTTCCGACCGAATCGGTCGAAAAATTTAATTATTTAATTATTCTATTATTCAGATTTGCGACTGAATCGGTCGCAAATCTAGAAATTTTCAAGTAATAATTACTACTACTACTTGTTTTTGAATCTGGAAATTTTCGGATAACATTCAACATATATAGTAACATAAAGAACAAAAAGAGAAATCATAAAGAATAAAACCAAATCAAGCGTAATTTGAAGAAAAAGGTGCAATTGACCCAAATGGGAAACTCTTGGAGTACAACTGCAGTACAAGATGTGAAATATCAGCATACGTTGCTCTAGTGTTTCTTTAAAATTCAATGCGTCCCAGATTATCCATTTTGCGACCAATTCGGTCGAAAATTTGCGACCGTGTTTTCCGACCGATCGTTTTCAGTCGAAAATCCGTCGGAAAAGCTCAATTTCTGACTGATTTTCGACCGTTTTGACGGTCGAAATTTAGTCATTTTCTAGTAGTGATAGCAATTATGAATGCCATTTTGCGGCAACGGCAGACAAACCAACAACTTCTTTGTATTCTTAAATAAAATTCCAGATCATTGGTTTATACAAGCCTAAAAGGGAGTTTTTGATAGCAACAACTTCAAATACCTTGAAACTCACATCTGCCGCCGCCACCATAAGCACCTTTTAAACCTAAAAGTGGCATACCACAATCTTTTCTACTAGCAACCTTATGACGTGGAACAAGATACATGCTCTGATACCAATTGTTAGAACCAAAACACTTTAAGATGAAATCCTTCATCTTTTGCCCAAGAACTATTGTCACGACCCAATTTCCCCTCCGTGTGACGTCGTGATGGCACCTAGTCTCTACAACTAGGTAAGCCTAACATTTTGCGGAATGACTACTAAAAATCTGCTAAAAACCGATCAAATATTTTCGATCAACGTTGGTCAGTCAAAAAAAGCGACCAAAAACCGTCCAGGTTGGACAGAAACTGGGAAAAAAAATTATATTTTTTTAAAACTAAATACCGACCAACGTTGATCGGTAAATTGGTCAACGAATTGACCCAACTAGTCAGACAAGAAAATTTTGGATTACCGACCAAGTTG
Source organism: Nicotiana tabacum (assembly GCF_000715075.1). Lineage (NCBI taxonomy): Eukaryota > Viridiplantae > Streptophyta > Magnoliopsida > Solanales > Solanaceae > Nicotiana > Nicotiana tabacum. Next base: position 135,664,437 of record NC_134096.1, on the reverse strand, counting down.
GTCGGTAATCTGGATCCAATTTTTTAAATTTTAATAATTATTTTATTATTTAAAATATTTAAGAATTTATATTTAAAATTAACGACCAACGTTGGTCGGTTAATGTAGGGGAAGCATTTACCGACCAACTTTGGTCGGTAATTGTTATTTTTTGCAAAATAACCGACCAAAGTTGGTCGGTTATTACGTCAATATTGGTCAAACTTTCAAATTACTTTTATATTTACTATCTAAATAATATAAATATAATTCGTTAACACTTTTGTAATACAAATAATGAATACACTAACATATACTATATATAACATGCTATTTGTAAATTGATTCATCGACTTATAACTTACTTAGATGCATCGATGAATATTAAAAACAAAACGTTTGACCTATATCGACTAATAGTAAAAATAAAACGTCTCGACCTATATCGATTAATCTAGCTATGCCATGCATTATTAGTGATGAATGAATGAAAAATAAAAGAATTAATACTAAACATCTTTGACATATATATATATATATATATTAGTATACTAAACATCTTTGACATATATATATGGATCACAAATTAAATAAACAAAAGAAGCTATTAGTATTAAGTAAACGAGTTAAATTAATAGGTCAAACATGGTCAAACTTTAACAAGCTATATATATACACACTAACATATACTATAACAAGCTATATATATAGTTAAAGTATTACAGTGAAGTGTGTTTGTGTGTGTGTGTATATATAGAGAGATATAGCCGTATATATATAAGAACACGAAGCGCTAGGACCACAGGGTCGGTTTCTTTAATTTTAGGGATAGACTTGGGAAGATACTAATTAGTATATATACTTTATCATCAAATATATCTATTTGTAAATTGATTCATCGACTTATAACTTACTTAGATGTATCGATGAATATTAATCGATGATTCAACAAAACGTCTCGACCTATATATCGATTAATCTATGTCATGCATTATTAGTGATAAACGAATGAAAAAAAATATTATTAGCATCAATTACAATATAGTGTATGTGTGTGTGTGAGAAATTACTCACATACTTATTTATAACTTAGAAAATTTACTTAGATAGATGCTATTATAATTTATTAAAATTAAATAGTTAATATAATTATTTATAAAGATTATACTTATAGTTTATAATTATTTATAATAATTGCATAGTTAAATAAAATAAATGCTTGTAGTTTATAATATTTTTTTTATAGTTTATAATATTTTAAGAAAAAAACACAAAAAAAAAGAATTTAATTTTTCTTTTTAAAAACTGACCAAGTCAAACGGTCAACACTTAATGTACCGACCAAAATTACCGACCAATAATATTTGGTCGGTAATTCTGAAATCAGAATTGAAAAACGGGGGAACCCCCATTTCTTTCTTATTTTTTCCCCTCCTTCTCTATTTCCCTCACTCAAAACCTTCCCCTCTCCTTCTCTATTTCCCTCATATAAATTCCATTCCCTATCCCGCGTCGCCACCGCCCAGCCCTCGCCGTCGCCGCGTCGTCTCCGTCGCCGCTGCCACTGCCACTACCGCCCCTCTCCTTCTCTATCTCCTAAAAATTCTAGATTTGAATTACAGCCCATTTATTTATTATTTCTAGGTTTTGTTAATTAGTTATGAATTAGTTTCAATTGATTAGTGTTTCAATTATTTGAACATTGCATTTTATTGAGGATTATGATTTAGGTCTTGTTTTAATTAATTTTGTTAATTAGTTTTATTAACTAATTAGTTTTGTTAATTAGTCAATTAGTTATGAATTAGTTTTAATTGATGAGTGTTTCAATTTTGAGTTTGTATCTTGAATAGTTTAGTTAGAATTGAATTATTAACTTTGTATTGTCTTGAATAGTTTAGTTAGAATCTAGGGTTTACGATTTGTTTTTGTGAATCTAACTTTTAGGGTATGGGTTGAATTTCTTTAGTTTAGTTAGTTTATGTTTAAACTCGTAGGATACAACAACAACAACAACCCAGTATAATCCCACTAGTGGGGTCTGGGGAGGGTAATGTGTACGCAGACCTTACCCCTACCCTGGGGTAGAGAGGCTGTTTCCAAATGACCCTCGTCATCCTTCCCTCCAAGAACTCCCCATCTTTGCTCTTGGGGTGACTCGAACTCGCAACCTCTTAGTTGGAAGTGGAGGGTGCTTACAATCAGAGCAACCCACATTGTCCCAGTAAACTCATAGGATATGAATTGAAATTTTAGTTTTTAGAAATTGTTCTTGTGAATTAAACTTTTAGGATATGAATTGAACTTTTAAGATATGAATTGGACCTTTTGGATATGAATTGAACTTTTAGGATATAAATTGGTGTAATTAGGAAAAAAATAATTATCTTGAATTAACTAAAAAAGATATAATTAATTTATAATTGTAGAATAAATTAATTTTATCTTGTGAATCGAACTTTTTGGGTATGGGTTGAATTTCTTTAGTTTAATTAGTTTATGTTTAAACTCGTAGGATATGAATTGAAATTTTAGTTTTTAGGATTTGTTCTTGTGAATTGAACTTTTAGGATATGAATTGAACTTTTAAGATATGAATTGGACCTTTTGGATATGAATTGAACTTTTAGGATATAAATTGGTGTAATTAGAAAAAATAATTATCTTGAATTAACTAAAAAAGATATAATTAATTTATATTGTAGAATAAATTAATTTGTTCTTGTGAATCGAACTTTTAGGATATGGGTTGAATTTCTTTAGTTTAGTTAGTTTATGTTTAAATTCGTAGGATATGAATTGAAATTTTAGTTTTTAGGATTTGTTCTTGTGAATTGAACTTTTAGGATATGAATTGAACTTTTAAGATATAAATTGGACTTTTTGGATATGAATTGAACTTTTAGGATATAAATTGGTGTAACTAGGAGCCAATTATTATCTTGAATTAACTAAAAAAAATATAATTAATTTATAATTATAGAATAAATTAATTTGTTCTTGTGAATCGAACTTTTAGGGTATGGGTTGAATTTCTTTAGTTTAGTTAGTTTATGTTTAAACTCATAGGATATGAATTGAAATTTTAGTTTTTAGGATTTATTCTTGTGAATTGAACATTTAGGATATGAATTGAACTTTTAAGATATGAATTGGACCTTTTGGATATGAATTGAACTTTTAGGATATAAATTGGTGTAATTAGGAGCCAATTATTATCTTGAATTAACTAAAAAAGATATAATTAATTTATAATTCTAGAATAAATTAATTTGTTCTTGTTTTATTTGTATAGATGGAACATCGTATTTGGATGTACAATAGGAATTATCCTAATCGGCGGGGATTGCGGGAGAATTTTGTAGAAGGGGTTGATGACTTTATTAGACATGCAATGTCACTTCCACCATACCAAAGTGAAGGAGTAATTAGGTGCCCTTGTGTCAGGTGCGATTGTATGAAGTTTAAAAAATCGGAGGAAGTTAAGCTTTATCTTTATAGGAAGGGGTTTATAGAGAATTACTTTGTGTGGACTAATCATGGAGAGATCGATGGTAGCCGTGGGATATTTCATAACATGGTTGTTGGTGAAAGTAGTAGGTCGGTGGAGAATACAAATCTTGATTCTAGAATTCAGGATATGATTGCGGATGCTTTTGGGATGCATTTCGGGGGTGAGCCCAATGAAAATGTTGATCAAACTCCTAATGATGACGCAAAACATTTTTATGAATAGTTAGAGGAAGCTAGTCGTCCACTACGTGAAGGAAGTCCGCACTCTGAGCTGTCTGTTGCAGTTAGATTACTAAGTATCAAATCTGATTGGAATATTTCTCAAGCAGCCATGGACTCTTTCATTGACCATATGAGTGAACTAGTTGACCCTAATATCAACTTACCTGGTGATTTCTATAAGGCAAAGAGATTGGTTTCTAAGTTAGGACTTTTGTCAATGAGAATTGATTGTTGTGAAGATGGTTGCATGTTATATTATAAAGATGATGCAACTTTAGACAATTGTAAATTTTGCGAAAAGCCTCGTTTCAAGAGGCTTTCCAGCGGGAATATGGTCGTTGTCAAGGCGATGCATTATTTACCTCTTATACCTAGGTTAAAGAGGTTATATGCGTCGATGAGTTCTGCTCCTCATATGAGATGGCACTTTGAAAATAGAAGACCACCTGATGTTATGTGTCATCCTTCAGATGGAGAAGCTTGGAAGCACTTTGATAGGACATATCCAGATTTTGCTAGTGAACCAAGGAACATTCGGTTAGGTCTGTGTGCGGATAGCTTCACGCCTTTTTCTATATCTGCGACACCATATTCATGTTGGCCTGTCTTTCTTACACCTTATAATCTACCACCTGAGTTGTGTATGACTAGTCCATATATATTCTTAAATTGTATTATCCCCGGTCCACGTAATCTAAAAAGTTTGATTTATGTATATTTGCAACCTTTGATTGATGAGCTAAAACAATTGTGGTATGATGGTGTTGAAACATATGACATATCAACCAAGCAGAATTTCAATTTGCGTGCTAATTTAATGTGGACTATTAATGATTTTCCTGCGTATGGAATGTTGTCTGGGTGGATGACTGCTGGGAAGCTAGCTTGTCCTTACTGCATGGAAAATAGTAAAGCGTTCACTTTGAAACATGGCCGAAAGCAATCATGGTTTGATTGTCACCGTCAATTCTTGCCTGATGATCATGAGTTTAGAAGGATGAAAAATGCATTCAAAAAGAATAAAGTGGAGTATGATTCTCCACCTCCGATACTTTCAGGTGAGGAAATTTGGGAGAGGGTCCAGAACTTCAGTAAAGTTACTGAGGCTCCACCTTATAGATTCCCCGGATATGGTGTTAATCATAATTGGACGAAACAAAGTATATTTTGGGAGTTGCCTTATTGGAAGGATAATCTTCTCCGACACAACCTTGATGTCATGCATATTGAGAAGAATTATTTTGATAATTTGTTCAACACAGTGATGGATGTTAAAGGTAAGACAAAAGATAACCCGAAGGCTAGAATGGACTTACAAGAATATTGCAGGCGGCCTGAATTATACTTGCAGACAGCAAACAATGGTAAGGTGTTCAAGCCCAAAGCAAGTTACACATTCACTTCGGAGGAAAGACGACAAATTTGTGATTGGGTTACGAAATTGAAGATGCCTGAGGGTTATGCGTCGAATCTTGGAAAAAAAGTAGATATGGAGGTAGGGAAGTTGAGCCATTTAAAAAGTCATGATTGCCATATTTTCATGGAGACCTTAGTGCCTATTGCATTTTGTGGTTTGCCTGAAAGAATCTGAAAACCCATCACAGAGATTAGTTTGTTTTTCAAAGACTTGTGTTCTACCACATTAAGGGAAGAAAACCTACTTCGGATGGACCAGAACATCCGTGTAATTTCTAGTAAGATGAAAAAAATATTCCCATGTGGTTTCTTTGATGTGATGGAACACCTTCCAATACACCTCGTACATGAGGCACGACTTGGAGGGCCTGTTCAATGCAGATGGATGTATCTCTTTGAGAGGTAATATTATAAGTTTGATGTAATATTCTATTTTATTTGAATGTTGTTGGCTAACATGACATTATGTAGGACAATTGGCAAATGCAAATAATTTGTTAAGCAGAGGAATAAGATTGAAGGATCTATATGCGAAGCCTATTTTGCAAAGAAAACTGCACATTTTTGTTCTTATTATTTTGAGAGTAACGTGCCATGTTCTAGGAATAGGCCCAATAGGCACACGGTCGAATGTGTGAATGATCCATTATATCCACCAATGTCCATATTCAATCAACCAAGTCGATGTTCTAAGGATGTTAGAAAGAGAAGTTTGAGTGATATGGAGTACAAGTCAGCTACACTTCATGTGTTGCTAAATTGTCCCGAAGTTGTACCATTTCTCAAGTAAGTATTGATTTATTAGTTATCAAAATGTAAAATTTACTGTGACTATATATTGATGCAACTACTAAAAATATTTGATATGTCACAGTCACTTCGTGGGTCAATTTGGCCATGATGCTGTATATACGAGATTTGATACGTGGTTCAAACAGTTTGTAAGTATATATATATATGTAGTGAATGTATAAAAATTGATTCATAAGTTGTGCTAACTTATGTATTTTTTTTAACACTATGTAGGTAAATAATCCAAATAATGGTGTAAATCAATTTTTGAAAGATATATCTTGGGGACCCGGGCTTCAGATCATAACAATGTCTAAGTACGTAGTGAATGGTTATAAGTTTCATACAGAGGATTGCTCTAAAAATAAAAATAGCAACAACAGCGGGGTGTGGGTTCAAGGTGGTGATGGCAACCAAGTTGGAGATATTGATTATTATGGTGTAGTCAAAGAAATATTACAACTAGAATATACAGGTTGGCCATATAAGAAATTGATACTCTTTAGATGCAAGTGGTTTGACCCAAATCCAACAAGAGGTACAAGAGTACACAACCAATACAACATAATTGAGGTTAATCATACGAGGGAGTATGATCGCTATGATCCTTTCATAATTGCACATAACGTTAGGCAAGTGTATTATGCTCCTTATCCATTGCGGCAGAATAAGTCCGATTGGTGGGTTGTAATAAAAACTAAGCCTGTAGGTAGGGTGGAAGTCGAGAATGTGTTAGATGTTGCATATCAAAACGATATCTCCAATGTTCACCAAATAGTGGACGATCAGTTAGAAAATGATTTGGAACATCCTGAACGCATATTGGAAGAAGTTGATATAAATGAAGTAACAATTATAGAAAATGAGGACGAAGAATCAATCGATGAAGCTCAAATAAGTGAGGACGAAGAATTTTCGAACGAGGAACAATACGTCGGTGAGGATTAAAAAGTTGGTTTTTTAAAGCACTCTCGTTTTATAGCTAGTTTCTTATATGTTTCAATCTAAATGTGTATTATATTATGCAGATGGCAGGCAAGGGTCAAGGTAACAATGACCCTACTAGTTCTCGGGGTCGAGAAAAGGGTAGGAAGGGAAAGAGGAAGGTGGAAAATAATACTCCCTCTTGTCCACCCTTTTCAGAGATGCCTATGTCTTATCCTCCACCACACGACTACACTGAGCTGCCACATCATCACGAGCCGTACACCTTCATTCAGACACCAAGTCTTCCATCACAGGGCCATAGGACTATACGTCCGACATACAGTCTAGCTGCCTCACAGCCATCTGCATCATAGCCATCTACATCACATCCACATGGATCACATCCCTACATATCACAGCGACATGGATCGCATCCATCCATGTCACAGCCACTCGGGTCACAGCCATCGGTATCACATCCACTTGGGGTCGCATCCAGCTATGTCGCAGTCACAGGGATCACAACCATCTCCATCATCGACTCCATCTATTGCAGGCCTTCGCCTGGGAGGCATTAGCTCTGACCCGCCTACACCGTCTTTACATGCCTCTGATACACATGCTTCGGATGGTGATGACGAGGTAGTGCATTATGATCGATATGGCAGGATCATCATAGTCCCTGAGGGTGATGGGTAAGTGTTATTCATTATTTTTGCGTCTATTGATTTGTAACATTTTTACTAAGATATTAATGTATTTTTATTGTTAAATTGCAGGTTCAGGCCGGGTAATAAGACTACGAAGATAATCACCAATGCCATCAGAAAGCTTTATGATGGCCCTTATGCGACTTGGACTGATTTCCCATTCTCACTGAAGGAGCAAATTTTCAATCAATTTAAGGTATAAATGTTCTTTTAAACAGTTTAATAATTTATATTTATGATGTTTTCATCTAATATTTAACTTTTGAAATACAGAGCAAGTGTGTATGGGAAGACCGCTATAGCGCGGAAGTGGCTGCAAATTTTTATCATAAAGCTCGCAAGAGATTGGCGGATGCTCTCTCGGATGCTAGAAAGAAGAATAAGAGGCCTGACTGGTTACTTGAGAATTTGTGGAATGATTTGCAAAGGCAATGGCTTACCGCAAAGTTCTTAGAGGAGCGAAAAAGGAAAGAAAGCTCGCGCATCCGAGAAGGGAGGCTCCTTGCACACTGGAGGTGCGATCAGCCTAAGGACAATAAAAAGAATATTGGTACGTAATTGCTTAAATTATTTTACTTTTCTAAGTATATCTATTCTGTTTATTAACTAAATTAATTTATTTTCAGGAAAAGAAGTATGGGCGTCCAATGAGTCATGATGAGCTATTCAAGGAGACACATATTGTGAAGAAGAATAAAGAGGAGGATCAAGATAGGTGGGTTGAGGACCGGGCCTCGACTGCGTATGTAAGCTTTCAATTTTCTTTAAGTATTATAATTTACTTTTATAAAAATTTTGAAATACTGATTTAATTTAAAATAATATAGGGTCGCTACCAAAGTAACATGGAGGAATTCATCCGTAGTCATCCAGCTGGTGAATCGGGTGAGCCAACCCAACCTTCGGACGAGGATGCTGAAAGAATATGGTTGGAGTCTGTTGGCGGTCCAAAATGGGGGAAGGTATACGGGCTTCCTACTAAAATTTCCATCGCTATAAGTGTGGAATGCTAGGAATATGGATTTCCTCGCAAGGTGAGCAACCTAATAGGGAGAGCCTCTCCGCTATGCGTGAGACAGTGACAAAGCTCACATCAGAGCTAGAAGCGGCCAAGGAAAGAGAAAGGCTTAGAGTTACTCAATTCCTTGGCATGCAAGCTCAGATCAGAACTCTCCTATCTAGTGGAGCTTTTTCGTTGCCCCGATCTCGTGAGTCATCTCCAGAGGGTCGACCTCCACATGATCGTTTCTCCAGTCCTGCTCGTGATCGTTCCTCCCGTCCTCCCCGTGATCGTGCTTCCCGTCCTCCACAAGACCGTTCTCTATATCATCTTGTAAATGAAAGTTCATCAGACGGTGATGATGATGTTGTAGAAAACACCCCTTGACTTTTATATACTTTGAACTAGACAAATAGAACCAGTTTTGAACTAGTTGTAATTAGTTTTAACTTGGTTTTAGATTTTTATGTTCAATTGAACTTTAATTTGTTAGTTTTAAAGTATTTATTGAATGTTTTGGTTGTTGTTGTTGTTATTATTGTTGTGTTGTTGTTGTTGTTGTTGTTGTTGTTGTTGTTGTTGTTGTTGTTGTTGTTGTTGTTGTTGTGTTGTTGTTGTTGTTGTTGTGTTGTTGTTATTAAGTGTATTGGTATGCTGGCAGGTGGTGTAGCTGCCAAAACAGGCATTTTATGCCAAAATTAAACCCAGAAAAACCGACCAAAGTTGGTCAGTTTTTAATAAAAAAATAAATTATTCCAAAATACCAACCAAAGTTGGTCGGTTAATGAACATTGAATTCCCAGAATTCAACATTACCGACCAACTTTGGTCGGTATTTTGCCTGCACTGTTGAGATTACCGACCAACTTTGGTAGGTATTTTGCCTGCACTATTGAGATTACCGACCATAGTTGGTGGGTAAAAATATATATATTTTCAATTACCGACCAAAGTTGGTCAGTTTTTTTAAATTTTAATAATTAATAAAAAAAAATAATTTAGTTAAACCGACCAACTTTGGCCGGTAAAATTAAATTAATAAAATATGTTTCCGACCAAAGTTGGTCGGTAAGTACTTAAACTTGTCAGATGGTCGTTTCAAGCTACCGACCAAAGTTGGTCGGAAATTTCCGACCAACTTTGTTCGGTAAGCCATTCCGACAATCAAAACACCGTCCACACCCTAATGGTCGCGTTTTGGTCGATAATTGACCATAATCGACCAACTTTGGTCGGTTGTTTTGATCGATTTTTTGCGAACTTCTAGTAGTGAATAATGAAATAAAAATATAAATGTAACCAACTATTCAAAAATACACAACAAATCCCAAAACCCGGAACATCGTGAATCACAAACTACAGAAAGAAAAATCTAGTGTCTCTATACATCAGAATCTAACAAGGAAACAATACAGAAGATAATGGACATGAGAAAGAGTGGAAGGGGACTCCGAGGTATACGGACGCGGCAGATATACCTTGAAGTCTCCAAAGTTGTCCCGACTCACTGATAATGTGGCTGATAAGGTGCACCTGGATCTGCACACGAAAAACATGTGCAGAGAGTAGTATGAGTATACCACAATCGGTACCCAGTAAGTGCCAAGCCTAACCTCGATCGAGTAGTGACGAGGTCAGGTCAGGACCCTACTGGTAAATATATAATAAAAACAATATACAGTGTAATACCGCAATAAAATAAAGCGTGAAATTTAACAACAATGAAATCATAGAAGGTAACAACTCAGTACACAGAAACACAACAGGGGATCTCCCGAGATACCGTCTCGTAGTTCCAAATGAAAATGTGCAGGGGAATATCCCGGAATACTGTTCCGTAGTCCCAAAGTAAATATGCAAGACATAGGGATCTCCCGGAATACCGTTCTGTAGTCTCAAAGTAAATATGCAGTACAGGGGGATCTCCCGGAATACCGTTCCGTAGTCCCAAAGTAAATATGCAGTACAGGGGGATCTCCCGGAATACCATTCTATAGTCCCAAAGTAAATATGCAGTACAAGGGAATCTCCCGGAATATCGTTCCCTAGTCCCAAAGTAAATATGCAGTACATGGGGATCTCCCAGAATACCGTTCCGTAGTCCCAAAGTAAATATGCAGCGCGAACGATAGAAATACAACTACATCACGAAATTCTTACGATTTAGACTAAGTACCAGTCAGGGAAGAAGCAGGAAATTCACTAAGCATGTTGCACATAATTCACATAAACAATTAAGATACGTAGACATGTTGTATTGGACTAAACATGATAGCTACACATATGAGAATAACTCAATTAAGAATGAAAATATATTAGTACTCATTAAAATGGTATAACTCAAAATAACAGGAAAACATGTTGCTTTTCAGTAAGAAAATCGGGTTTTACCACAACTACCCCGTGTAGGTACTCGTCACCTCACATACACGGCGCTCACATATCACAATAGTTCCAAATCTTAAGGGGATTTCCCCCCATACAAAGTTAGGCAAGCCACTTACCTCGAACTATGCTCAATCAATCGGTCACAATGCCTTTCCCATGAATATCCGGCTCCAAATGACCCAAATCTATCCAAAAGCAATTACATATCATAAATACAACCATAATAGACTCATCTAATTAATGAAATCAACACTTTAACAAAAATTTTGAAATTAACTCAAAAATCGCTCGTGGGGCCCATGTCTCGGAATTGGGTAAAAGTCATAAAATACGAACACCCATTCACTCACGAGTCTAACCATATAAAAATTACTCAAATCCGACCACAAATCCCCTTTCAAAACTCGAAATCTTTGTTGAAGAAGTTCTTCCAAATGTTTCCCAATTTCAACCCCAAAATCCGAAATTAAGTGATGAAATCAATCATAGATTAGTGGAATATAACCATAAAGAAGTTAGGAATCATTACCCAAAAACTTCCTCCGAAAATCTCTCCAAATTTCGCCTTCTACCGAGCTCTCAATCAAATTTTTGATATAAAGGGCAAAACCCTCGTTTTTGGAGACTTTAACACTGCCAAGTGATTCCTTAATCGCGATCGCGGAAACACCCTCACGATCGCGAAGAACAACTTCGCTGCCCCATTATTTAACTCTATGTGAACGCGTAACTCTCCACACGAACGAGATGAAATTGCTCCTCAGACTTACGCGATTGCGACTGACCTCACGCGATCGCGAAAAACAACACCCAATTCCATTGCTGCCTTATTTCTTCTTCGCGAATGCGGCCTAGCCCACGCGTTCGCGATGCATAACCTGACGAACCTACGCGATCGCGTCCCATTCTTGGCAAACGCAAAGAGATAACCCAGTTGGTGTCCCAATTACTTTACGCGATTGTGAGCCTTTTCACGGAATCGCGATGAAGGAAACCAGCTGCAGAACACCAGCAATAACTGCGAACTCCTTAAGTCCAAAAATGACCCGTTGAGCATCCGAAACACGCCCGAGGCCCCTGGGACCCCAACCAAACATACCAACCAATCCTATAACACTATACTAACTTAGTCGAGCCCTCAAATCACATCAAACAGCGCAAAAATCACGAGTCACCCTCCAATTCAAACTTAAAGAACTTGAAACTTCAAAATTCTACAACCGATGCCGAAACCTATCAAACCAGGTCCGATTGACCCCAAATTTTGCACACAAGTAATATTCAACATTACAGACCTACGCCAACTTCCGGAATCAGAATCCGACCCCGATATAAAAATTTCCACTACGGGTCCAAAACTCCAAAAATTCGACTTTCACCAATTCAAGCCTAAATAAGCTACGGACCTCCAAAATATAATTAGGATACGCCCCTAAGTACAAAATCACCTAACGGGGCTAACGAAACCGACGTAACTCCATTCCGGAGTCGTCTTCGCACAATTCTGACTAGGGCTGCTTATCGGGCGGATTGGGCGGTTATTTGCTCTTAACGGTTTGGCTTATCGATTATCGGCTTTTAAATGTATTAATCCGCTAGCCACCCGATAAGATATCGGACGGATTGGTATCGGTTTAGCTCTTATCGGACGGTTATCTGGTGGTTTATCGGATTGTTTGCTGACTGTTGTGACTCAAAATAAAATTTCTATGCTCAGCAGACTACATTCCTGGCACCTAAGAAGAGAGCTAAATAGAAGAAATATAGAGCTACATTCCAGCTTATTTCCCAGTAGAATCATCTCTGGGGATGAGCCTATTAACAACTTATAATTATCAGAAGAAATAGAAGAGAATACTGGGTATAACACATGACATTAAAATTATCTAATAGTAACTAACTGGAATAGTAAATTATAACTAAATGTCTAATAGTAAATTAGTAATAGATAGAGTACTAGAAGTGGAAGAAGGATTTTTTATTATTTAATATATATATAAAAACAAATTATATATATATATATATATTCTTAACGGGTTAACGGATTATCCGTTAAGAAAATTGAATAATCCGCCCCCAAACCGATAAGCCGTTAATAAAAAAAATTCAATCCGTTCCCCGTCCGTTAAACCGTTAAACCGATACCAATAAGCCATTAAGTTTCGATTTTGGTTCGGTTTTGAACGCCCCTAGTTCTGACTATGGTCACAATTCTAAGACTTAATCTCCCATTTTAGGGACTAAGTGTCCCAAAACACTCTAAAAACTAAAACGAATCCTCCCGGCAAGTCACAATAGCAGAAATAGATATGGGAGAAGCAGTAAATAAGGGATCGAGGCTATTACTTTCAAAATGACCGGCCAGGTCGTTACATCCTCCCCCTCTTAAAACAATCATTCGTTCTCGAACGAGCATAGAGACATACCTGAAGTGGTGAAAAGATGAGGATAACAGCTACGCATATCCTGCTCGGTCTCCCAAGTCACCTCCTCGACCGACTGTCCCCTCCATTAAACCTTCACAGAAGCAATGTTCTTTGATCATATCTTTCTGACCTGCCTATCCAAAATAGCCACTGGCTCCTCAACATAAGATAGATCCCTGTCTAACTGGACTGAGTTGAAATCCAACACATGAGACGGATCACCGTGATACTTTCGGAGCATAGAAACGTGAAATACCGGATGAACTCCTGCTAGACTGGGAGGCAAGGCAAGCTCATAAGCAACCTCCGCAACTCGACGCAACACCTAAAATGGACCAATGAACCTTGGGCTCAGCTTGCCCTTCTTTCCAAACCTCATAACGCCCTTTATAGGCGAAACCCGGAGCAAGACTCGCTCTCCAACCATGAATGCCACATCGCGAACCTTCCAGTCCGCATAACTCTTCTATCTAGATTGGGCTATGCGAAGTCTATCCTGAATCACCTTCACCTTTTTCCAAGGCATCGTGAACCAAGTCCATACCCAATAATCTGGCCTCGCCGGGCACGAACCAACCCACTGGGAACCGACACCGCCTACTATACAGAGCCTCATACGGTGCCATCTGAATGCTGGACTGATAACTGTTGTTGTAAGCAAACTCTGCAAATGGCAAGAACTGGTCCCAAGCACCCCCAAACTCTATCACACACGCATGGAGCATATCCGCTAATATCTGAATAGTGCGCTCGAAATGCCTGTCCGTCTGAGGGTGAAATGTTGTACTCAACTCAACCCGAGTACCCAACTCATGCTGTACAGCACTCCAAAACCGTGATGTAAACTGCGTACCCCGATCAGAGATAATAGATACCGATACGCCATGAAGCCTGACGATCTCACGGATGTAGATTCGAGCTAGCTGCTCGGAAGAATAGGTAGTCATCACAGGAATGAAATGAGCCGACTTGGTCAGCCTATCCACAATCATCCAAACTGCATCAACCTTTGCTGAGTCTGTGGGAGTCCAATAACGAAATCCATAGTGATCCGCTCCCATTTCCACTCCGGAATCTCTAACTTTTGAAGCAATCCACCTGGTCGCTGATGCTCATATTTTACCTGCTGGCAATTCAGACATCGAGCCATATACTCTACTATGTTCTTCTTCATTCTCCTCCACCAGAAATGTTGTTTCAAGTACTGATACATCTTTGCGCACCCGGATGAATAGAGTACCACGAACTGTGAGCCTCCTAGAGAATCAACTCACGCAAACCATCTACATTGGGCACACATAGCATGCCCTGCATCCTCAATGCACCATCATCTCCAATAGTGACCTCCTTAGTATCACCGTGCTGGACTGTGTCCTTAAGGACAAGCAGATGTGGGTCATCATACTGACGCTCCCTGATACGATCATAAAGAGAAGATCGAGAGACCACACAAGCCAATACTCGAATCAGCTCAGAAATATCCAATCTCTCGAACTGGCTGGCTAAGGCCTGAACATCCAACTCCAATGGCCTCTCTACTACTGGTAGATATGCTAAACTCCCCAAAATCTCTGCCCGACGACTCAAAGCATCGGCCACCACATTGGCCTTCCTAGGGTGGTACAAAATAGTGATATCATAATCCTTAAGTAGCTCCAACCACCTCCGCTGACGTAAGTTAAGATCTTTCTGCTTAAACAGATGCTGCAAACTCCGATGATCGGTGTAAATCTCACAAGGAACACCGTACAAATAATGCCGCCATATCTTCAAGGCATGAACAATAGCTGCTAACTCAAGGTCGTGGACAGGATAGTTCTTTTCGTGCACCTTCAGCTGTCTAGATGCGTAGGAAATCACCCTACCGTCCTACATCAACACCGCGCTGAGACCAATCCGCGATGCATCACAATATACAGTATAAGACCCCGAACCTGTAGGTAATGCCAATACTGGCATTGTAGTCAAAGTTATCTTGAGCTTCTTAAAGCTCTCCTCACATTCCTCTGTCCACCTGAACGGAGCACCCTTCTGGGTCAGCCTGGTCATATGTGCTGCAATAGATGAGAATCCCTCTACAAAGCGACGGTAATACCTCGCTAAACCAAGAAAACTCCGGATCTCTGTAGCTGAGGACGACCTAGGCCAACTCTGCACTGCTTCAATCTTCTTCGGATCCACCTGGATCCCCTCACTCGATACTATATGACCCAAGAATACCACTGAGTCTAGCCAAAACTCACACTTTGAAAATTTTGCATATAACTTCTTTTCTCTCAAGGTATGAAGTGCAGTCCTCAGGTGTTGCTCATGATCCTCCCGACTCCGGGAGTATACCAGAATGTCATCAATAAACACAATGACGAATGAGTCAAGATAGGGCCGGAACACACTGTGCATCAAGTGCATAAAAGCTGCTGGGGCATTGGTCAGCCTAAAAGACATCACAAGAAACTCATAGTGACCAGATCTTGTCCTGAAAGCAGTTTTCGGGATATCTGGTTCCCGAATCTTCAACTGATGATATCCTGAACATAAGTCAATCTTGGAAAACACTCTAGCACCCTGTAACTGATCAAATAAGTTGTTAATACGAGGCAATGGATACCTGTTCTTCACTGTGACTTTGTTCAACTGGCGGTAATCAATACACATCCGCATAGAACCATCATTCTTCTTCACAAATAAGATAGGAGCACCCCAAGGTGACACACTGGGCTGAATGAAACCCTTATTAAGCAACAACTGTAACTGCTCCTTCAACTCCTTCAACTCAGGAGGAGCCATACGATATGGAGGTATAGAGATGGGATGAGTGCCCGGCAACAAGTCAATGCCAAAATCAATCGCTGTCGGGCGGCATGCCCGGAAGATCAGCTGGAAACACTTCTGGAAAGTCCCTCATTACTGGAACTGACTCAACTGTAGGGGTATCAATACTGACATCTCTCACATAAGCTAGATACGTGTCACACCCCTTCTCAACCAATCGTTGAGCTTTAAGAAAAGAAATAACTCTTCTGGGAGTATACTCTAAGGTACCTCTCCACTCTAATCGCAGTAAACCTGGCATAGCCAATGTCACGGTCTTAGCGTAACAATCAAGAATAGCATAATGGGGCGACAACCAGTCCATGCCCAAAATAATATCAAAGTCCACCATGCTGAGCAATAATAAATCGGCTCTCGTCTCAAAACCACTAAGAGAAATCAAACACGACCGATACACGCGGTCCATAATAAGAGAATTTCCCACATGAGTAGACACATAAATAGGGGATCTCAAAGAATCCCGAGATACGCCTAAATACGGGGCAAAATAAGAGGACACATAGGAATATGTAGAGCATGGGTCAAATAATACTGACACATCTTTATGACAGACTGGAACAATACCTGTAATGACAGAATCAGAAGCAACTACCTTTGTACGAGCAGGAAGGGTATAATATCTGGCCTGGCCTCCCCCTCTAGGGCGACCTCTACCTCCCCGACCTCCACCTCGGGCTGGCTGAGCAGGTGGGGTGGAAGCTGGTGCTGTAATCATAGCCTGAGGACCCGGTGGAGCACGATGTGGCTGAGAAGTCTGTAGAGGTGTATCCCTCCTAAATTTGGGGCAATCCCTCACCATATGGCGAGTGTCTCCACACTCAAAACAAGCTCTGGGAGGGTGTGACTGGCTCGGGGCAGGTCTGCTGGACTGGCCACTAGGAACACCCCGTGCAGGAGGCACACTAGATACTGGCGGTGCATAATAAGGCTCCTGGGGCCTAGAAGGAGCTGGAACACCATTGGAGGCTGGAAGAGCTGAATGAACGGGGCAACTCACATAACCCCTACCATGGCGAGCTGCTGGGACACGAGCTCCAGAATAATAACCAGTCTCTCGAGACCTCTTGGCCTCCCTCTCCTCTTTATCCCGGGCAAACATGCCCTCAAATCGCCTGGCAGTACTCACAACCTGCTGATAAGAAATATCCATCTCCAACTCCCTGGACATACTACTCTGGATGTTGGGATGGAGTCCCTCAATAAACCGTCAAACTCTCTCTCAAACTGTGGCATCTAAGGCCGGTGCATGTTGGGCCAAATCATTGAAGCGGACTGCATACTCTAACACAGTCATAGCACCCTGGCGCAGCTGCTCAAACTCCGCGCACCATGAGTCCCTGAGGCTCTGAGGGCATACTCTCTCAAAAATATGTCCGAGAACTGAGTCCATGTAAGTGAAGTTGCCTCAGCCGGAATACTCAACTCATAAGCACGCCACCACTAATAGGCTGCTCCTCTAAGCTGGAATGTAGTAAAAGAAACCTCGCTCGTCTCCGCTATGCCCATAGTATGGAGAATACGATGACACTCCTCCAGAAAACCCTAAGCATCATCTGTAGCCAATCCGCTGAAAGTAGGTGGGTGGTACTTCTTATACCTCTCAAGTCTGAGCTGCTCCGCCTCAAAAGATGCTGCGCTAACCTCGGGCTGAGTTGGAGCTACTGGCTGCATTGGTACAATCTCTGGAACCTGGTCGACCTGAACCCGCTGCTCTGGAGTACAGGCGATGGGAGTCTGTGCTCCTCCCCCGACCTGAGATGTGGCAGGAGCAAGTGGAATCAATCCAGCCTGAGCTAAGGTACTGAACATGCTCAGAAACTGGGCTAGAGTCTCCTGGAGGGCTGGTGCAGCAACAGGTATCTCAGGTGTCTGCCCTCCAGCTTGAGCTACTGGGGGATCCTCTGTAGAAGCTCGTGCGGGTGCTCTGGCTGCACCACGTGGATGTCCTCGGCCTCTACCCCGGCCCCGGCCTCTCACGGCACTAGCAGGGGGCGCGAGTGCCTGGTCGTCAGATCCGCTTGTACGTGTCCTCACCATCTATGAGAGAATAGAATACAGAAGTTTAGAATCTTTGAAATCAACAAATTTTTTGCACGACAAGGAATCAAAGTAGTGAACTTTTTCCTAACAGTTCCATAGCCTCCCGAAGATAAGTACAAACATCTCCGTACCGATCCACGAGACTCTACTAAACTAAATTGTGACTCACGACACCTATAAACCTAGAGCTCTGATACCAACTTGTCACGACCCAATTTCCCCTCCGTGTGATGTCGTGACAACACCTAGTCTCTGCAACTAGGTAAACCTAACATTTTGCGGAATATTGAAATAAAAATATAAATTTAACCAATTATTCAAAAATAAAAAACAAATCCCAAAACACGGAACATCGTGAATCACAAACTACAGAAGGAAAGATCTAGTGTCTCTATACATCAGACTCTAACAAGGAAAAATACAGAAGATAATGGACATGGGAAAGAGTAGAAGGGGACTCCGAGGTCTGCGGACGCGGCAGATATACCTTAAAGTCTCCAAAGCTGTTCCGGCTCACTGATAGTGCGGCGGATAAGGTGCACCTGGATCTGCACACGAAAAATATGTGCAGAGAGTAGCATGAGTACACCACAATCGGTATCCAGTAAGTGCCAAGCTTAACCTCGGTCGAGTAGTGACGAGGTCAGGTCAGGACCCTACTGGTAAATATATAATAAAAACAATATACAGTGTAATACCACAATAAAATAAAGCCTGAAATTTAACAACAATGAAATCATAGAAGGTAACAACTCAGTACACAGAAACACAACAGGGGATCTCCCGAGATACCGTCTCGTAGTTCCAAACGTAAATGTGCAGGGAAATCTCCCGGAATACTGTTCCGTAGTCCCAAAGTAAATTTGCAAGACAGAGGGATCTCTCGGAATACCGTTCCATAGTCTCAAAGTAAATATGCAGTACAGGGGGATCTCCCGGAATACCGTTCCGTAGTCTCAAAGTAAATATGCAGTACAGGGGGATCTCCCGGAATACCGTTCTATAGTTCCAAAGTAAACATGCAGTACAAGGGGATCTTCCTGAATATCGTTCCGTAGTCCCAAAGTAAATATGCAGTACATGGGGATCTCCGGAATACCGTTCCGTAGTCCCAAAGTAAATATGCAGCGAGAACGATAGAAATACAACTACATCACGAAATTATTACGATTTAGACTAAGTACCAGTCAGGGAAGAAGCAGGAAATTCACTAAGCATGTTGCACATAATTCACATAAATAATTAAGACACGTAGACATGTTGTATTGGACTAAACATGATAGCTACACATATGGGAATAACTCAACTAAGAATTAAAATATATTAGTACTCATTAAAATGGTATAACTCAAAATAACAGGAAAACATATTGCTTTTCAGTAAGAAAATCGGATTTTACCACAACTACCCCGTGTAGGTACTCGTCACCTCACGTACACGATGCTCACATATCACAATAGTTCCAAATCTTAAGGGGATTTTCCCCCACACAAAGTTAGGCAAGCCACTTACCTCGAACTATGCTCAATCAATCGGTCACAATGCCTTTCCCATGAATATCCAGCTCTGAATGACCCAAATCTAGCCAAAAGCAATTGCATATCATAAATACAACCATAATAGACTCATCTAATTAATGAAATCAACACTTTAACAAAAATTATGAAATTAACTCAAAAATCGCTCGTGGGGCCCACGTCTCGAAATCGGGTAAAAGTCACAAAATACGAACACCCATTCACTCACGAGTCTAACCATATAAAAATTACTCAAATCCGACCACAAATCCCCTTTCAAAACTCGAAATCTTTGTTGAAAAAGTTTTTCCAAATGTTTCCCAATTTCAACCCCAAAATCCGAAATTAAGTGATGAAATCAACCATAGATTAGTGAAATATAACCATAAAGGAGTTAGGAATTATTACCCAAAAACTTCCTCCGAAAATCTCTCCAAATTTTGCCTTCTACCGAGCTCTCAATCAAAGTTTTGATAAAAATTGCAAAACCCCCGTTTTTGGAGACTTTAACACTGCCTAGTGATTCCTTAATCGCGATCGCGGAACACCCTTGAGATCGCGAAGAACAACTTCACTGCCCCATTATTTTACTCTACGCGAACGCGATGAAATAGCTCCTCAAACTTACGTGATTGCGACTGACCTCATGCGATCGCGAAGAACAACATCCAATTCCACTGCTGCCTTATTTCTTCTTCGCGAACGCGGCCTAGCCCACGCGTTCGCGATGCATAACCTGACGAACCTACGCGATCGCGTCCCATTCTCGGCGAATGCAAAGAGATAACCCAGCTGGTCTCCCAATTACTCTACGCGATCGCGAGCCTTCTCACGCTATCGCGATGAAGGAAACCAACTGTAGAACACCAGCAAAAATTGCCAACTCCTTAAGTCCAAAAATGACCCGTTGAGCATCCGAAACACGTCCGAGACTCCTAGGACCCCAACCAAACATACCGACCAATCCTAAAATACCATACGAACTTAGTCGAGCCCTTAAATCACATCAAACAACGCTAAAACCACAAATCACCCTCCAATTCAAACTTAAAGCACTTGAAACTTTAAAATTCTACTACCGATGCCGAAACCTATCAAACCACGTCCGATTGACCCCAAATTTTGCACACAAGTCATATTCAACATTACAGACCTACTTAACTTTCGGAATCGGAATCCGACCCCGATATCAAAATTTTCACTACCGGTCCAAAACTCCAAAAATTTGACTTTCGCCAATTCAAGCCTAAATAAGCTACAGACCTCCAAAACACAATTCGGACACGCCCCTAAGTCCAAAATCACCTAACGGGGCTAACAAAACTGACGGAACTCCATTCCAGAGTCATCTTCTCACAGTTTCGACTATGATCGCAATTCTAAAACTTAAGCTCCCGTTTTAGGGACTAAATGTCCCAAAACACTATACAAACTAAAACGAACCCTCCCGGTAAGTCACAATAGCAGAAATAGATATGGGAGAAGCTGTTAATAGGGGATCTGGGCTATTACTTTCAAAGCGACCGGCCAGGTCGTTACAACTATCATGTCAAATCATCGAGAATAAAAACTAAATACGGAAGCGTACCTGAATCCATGAGCGCCACAGAGAACACTTGATCTTTCGGTCTACAGTCTTCTAAAGCAAGACGTAAGCTAGAAAGAAAACCCTACGTCTGATTTGGGGACCATAACCTATTTAATAGGTGCACAAGTTTATGTATTTCTAATTTAGCCCATCATTAAACTAGAAACAATTTTCGGGTATCTACACATAAAACCTCATACTTTATAAGGTATTATTTTGGCCCTTTTAACTTTAAACCTTAGTAGATCACTTTAATTTAGGCCAACCTTATAGTGATAGTAACCAACACACTATTATTCTTAATATAATATATGTGCAAGTCCATAAATTCTAACAATCCCATGATTGCTGATGCTCTATTTTTCTGTAAAAAGAAACTATAATGACCTAACCAGTCATTTTAACTTTTAGAACCCCCTTCCCTAAGATAAAACTTGTTGTATGTGCTTTTAATGATTTATGACTTGCGGGAATGGTTGGTTCCGGATTTGGAAGTGTTTGGGTTGAAACTGGAACACTTAGTTCCTTAAGTTGTCCTTAAAGTGCTAAGTTTGACTTCGGTCAATATTTTTGAAAAAATGACCCAGGAATAGCATTTTGACGATTCCAACAGCTCCGTATGGTAATTTTGGACTTAGGAGCGTGTTCGAAATTTTATTTGAAAGTCCATAGTTAAATTAGGCTTGAAATGGATAAAATAGAAATTTAAGTTTGGAAGTTTGACCGAGGATTTGACTTTTTGATATCGGAGTCAGAATCCAGTTTTGAAAAATTTTCATAGCTCCGTTATGTCATTTATGAATTGTGTGCAAAATTTGAGGTCAATCGGACTTGATTTGATAGGTTTCGGTACCGAATGAGAAAGTTGAAAATTTTAAATTTCATTAAGCTTGAATTGGAGGATGATTCGTGGTTTTAGCGTTGTTTGATGTGATTTGAGGTTACGACTAAGTTCGTATGATATTTCAGGACTTGTTGGTATAATTGGTTGAGGTCCCGAGGGGCTCGGGTGAGTTTCGGACGGCTAACGGATCATTTTGGCCTTTGGAACATTGCTGATAACTGCTAGTATTATCTTCTGGTATCCTTATAAGCGATCGCATAAGTTGGTCTACGATCGCGTAGAGTAATTTAGGCAGAGGTGGATTTGTTCTACGCGATCGCGTGAATGGGGTTACGAGCGCGTAGGATTAATTTGGGCAGCTGGGAATTGTTCACTGCGATCGCGTGGGCACGTCCGCGATCACGTGGGCACGTCCGCGATCACGTAGGGTTGGCCAGTGTGTATCGCGATCGCGTGTCAGTGTTTGCGATCGCGTAGGGGAAACTTGAGAGGAAGCTGGGCCATGCATTGTGCTACGCGATCGTGTGAAGAGGGGTGCGATTGCGTAGAGTCGGAACCTGGTGCATTCGCAATCGCGTGGGACTTGATGCGATCGCGTAGGGTTAATATTTGGGCAGTAAAATTTGTGCTACGTGATCGTGTGAGGAAGTTCGCGATCGCGTAGAAGAAATCACTGGGCATAGAGTTTATCTGTCCCATTTTTCATTTTTAATGATTTGGAGCTCAGATTTAGGCGATTTTTGGGAGATTTTCAGAGAAAACAACGGTAAGTGTTCTTAACTCAATATTGGATAAATTACCTAAATCCATCACTATTTTTATCATTTAATTGGTGAATTGAGTTGGAAAAGTTTGAAAACCCTCTTGGATAGATTTGAGGATTTGAGGGCCGAATTGTTATCGGAATTTAGTGATTTTGGTATGGGTAGACTCGTGGTTGAGTGAGTGTTCATATTTCATAATTTTTATCAGATTCTGAGACGTGGGTCCCACGGATTAATTTTTAATTAATTTTGAAATGTTTATTGAAAAAGTAGTATTTTCTTATAGAATTTATTTCAATAATTTTTAATGATAGTATCAAATTATTTTGGCTAGATTCGAGCCAGACAAAGTTGGATAATCGTGGAAAAGGCCTTCTAGTGAATTAAATTGGAGCAAGACGAGGTAAGTCTCTTGTCTAATCTTGTGAGGGGGGAATTATCTCATAGGGATTAAATTGAATAATTGTTGATAATTGCGGGGGCTACGTATGCACGAGGTGACAAGAGTCCGTGCGTAGCTACTATTAATGCTAAAGTCCGGGTAGTTTAGAACTCAAAGCATGAATTACTTGTGTAAATTATATTCCTCGTTTAATTAATATTATTTGATATATTTATATATATGTTGTGAATTGTTAGATAAAAATATTAAAGGATGAAAAATTCATATGCTTGATTTTCTATTTAAATCAATTAAAAACTAAAAAGAAATTGTTCTTCCTCCCGAATTTATCATAATAAATATACTCTCCTTCCGGAGGTACATAAGAAAATGTCCTCCTTTCTTGTGGAGTGGGCTGAACGCCTCGGCAGGATAGATGTATCTATGGATCACGCCGCACGTCCCTCGGCAGTGTACACGACACTCTGGATCGGGTTGTATATCCTCGGCAGAAATCATGCTTAATAATAATAATTACACGATACTTTAATAGTTTATTTCAACTTGCGAAGCTAATTGATAAATTAGAAAATCCTTGGAATTTAATGAATTATTATTCCTGCTTGTTAAAGAATTAATTGTTATTCCTGTAAATGATATTTAATTGATGAATTGGAAATTATTTGAATTGAAGGAATTTAATTAATATATTGATAATTGTTGCATTTGAAGGAATTTGATTATTTTCGCTGATTAAATAAATTATTTTAAATTCTGTAAATCATGCTGATTTAAATATCCTAGTTGTATTTCAATTATGATTATTGACACATAGTGAGTGTCAAAGTCGGTCATCTCGTCTCTACCACTTCGAGATTAGGTTTGATACTTATTGGGTACACGTTGTTTACGTCCTCATACTATACTTGTTGCACCTTTTGTGCAGGACCTGAGGCAAGTACTAGTGGGGGACCTATTGTCTTACACCCACGTTATCCAGGGGCATAGTGGTGAGCTGCACTTTCTGAGCCGATCTGCAGCTACTAGTGTCTCTCCTTGTATTTTCATTCGGTCTATTTTTATTTTAGACAGTATTTGAGGTTCTGTATAATCTACTAGATGCTCATACACTTGTGACACCGGGTCTTGGCACACACAATGGTAGAATTTGGGTTTTATTATTTTTCTTGGTTTTAAATTTTGTCAATATATGCCTAATTTATTAAGTTGGCTTGCCTAGCTGTAGTGTTGGGCGCCATCACGACCTATAGATGAAATTGGGTCGTGATATCATGGTATCAGAGCACTAGGTTCACGTAGGTCTCACAAGTTATGAGCAGGCCTAATAGACTCTTGCGGATCGGTATGGAGACGTCTGTACTTATCTTCGAGAGGCTATAGGGTGTTAGAAAATTACCTTTATTCATATTCCATCGTGCAATTAATGTAGTACTAAATATCCTTCTCTTATTCTCTCACAGATGGTGAGAACGCGCTCGAATGAAGTTCCAGACCAGGGAAGAGCTACTCCCCCAGTTGCTAGAGGCCGAGGCCGAGGGAGGGCTCCAGCCCGTGGTAGAGGGCGAGGACGTCCCAGGACTGTTCTAGTTATGCCGCCTGTGGGTCCAACAAAGAACCCTATTGTTGAGGAACAGGATGAGGTGCCTGTGGCAAAGCCAGCCCCGGTGGATTTCACATCTACACCGGGATTTCAGGATGTCATGGGTCGTATGCTGCGATTCATGGACAATATGACTCAAGCCGGTTTATTTCCGGCAGACCCACCCACATCTCAGGCGGGCGGTGGAGCACAGAGCCCTACCGTACAGGTTCATAGACAGGCAACTGCTGTATATCAGACCCAGGGTGCACTACCCATGGGTGGAGCCCAGCCAGTGGCAACAGCTACACCTGAGCCCAGGCCAGCTGTAGCCGCCGATCCTCAGAAATTATTGGACAAATGGACTAGACTACATCCTCCTGTCTTTGGGGGTGAGCGACATGAGGATCCACACGACTTCATTGATCGGTGCAAGGATAGATTGTACAACATGAGGATTGGAGTCTCATGGGGTAGACTTTGCTACTTTTCAGCTAGAGGGCAGAGCCCGTAGATGGTGGCAGTCTTATGTTCTTGGTAGACCAACAGATTCTCCTCCCATGACTTGGGACAGGTTCACCCGTATCTTCCTGCACAGGTATATTCCACCATTTTAGAGGGAAGAGTTGCGGTTTCAGTTTGAGCAGCTCCAACAGGGTCAGATGTCAGTGACTGATTATGAGGTGAGGTTTTCTGAATTATCTCACCATGCACTTATGATACTCCCTACTGAGGCGGAGAGAGTGCAGAGGTTTGTAGCTAGTTTACATACTGGTATTCAGGCCACTATGGCTCGAGAGGTTGAGATGGGTACTTCTTATGAGCAAGTTATGGAGATAGCCCGGAGGATTGAGGGTGTACGTCAGCGGAGCCGAGCGCAGATTATGAGAGATAAGCGGTTTAGGTACTCTGGAGAGTTCAGAAGTGCTCCGTCTGGGGGCAGAGGTCAGTTCGTGAAGGGGCAGTCCAGCAGACCCCCATTTCCAGCACCACCACCTCTTCGAGGTGCTCCAGTGCGACCTTATCTCAGTGCTATACCAGAGAGTTCCTACTGCCCACCAACTATTCAGGGTCCTCCTAGTGGGTATTCAGGTCCCCAGGGCCAGACTTTTAGTCAGCAGCCCATCGCATCGAAGAGTTGTTACTAGTGCGGGATCCCAGTCACATGCGAAGGTTTTGCCCCAGGCTTCGGGGTAGACCAGTACAGCAGGGTCAGCAGCCTATGCTTATCAGACCAGTTTCTCCACCAGTAGTCTGACCACCAAGAGGTGGAGGACAGGTGGGTAGGGGCCGTCCTAGAGGTGGAGGTCAGCCAGGCGGAGGCTAGCCAGTTGGCGCTCCAGCTCGGTTCTATGCTTTTCCGGCTAGACCAGATGTAGAGGCCTCAGATGCTGTGATTACAAGTTTTATTTCTGTTTGCGGCAAAGATGCCTTAGTATTATTTGATCCCGGATCCACGTATTCATATGTGTCATCTCTATTTGCTCCATTCCTGGGTGTTTCTCGTGAGTCCTTGAGTACTCCTGTTTATGTGTCCACTCCTGTAGGCAATTCTGTTATTGTGAACCGGATCTACCGGTCTTGTATTATTACATTCTGTGGTTATGAAACTAGAGCAGATCTCTTATTGCTCGAGATGATCGATTTTGAAATTATTCTGGGTATGGACTGGTTATCTCCATATCATGCTATTCTAGATTGTCATGCCAAAACTGTTACCTTGGCTATTCCATCTTTTCCTAGGCTGGAGTGGAAAGGTTCGTCGGTTAGTTTATTTAATCGGGTTATTTCTTTTATAAAGGCTCAACACATGGTTGAGAAGGGTTGTTTGGCCTATCTAGCCTATGTTCGAAATACTACTGCAGAGACTCCGACTATTGATTCAGTGCCAGTAGTTTGGGAGTTCTCCGATGTATTTCCTTCAGACCTTCCAGGTATGCCACCTGATCGTGACATTGATTTTTGTATTGACTTGGCTCCAAATACTCAGCCTATATCTATTCCACCGTATCGCATGGCTCCAAAAGAATTGAAAGAGTTGAAAGAACAGCTTGAAGAGTTACTAGCCAAAGGGTTCGTCAGACCGAGTGTATCGCCTTGGGGTGCACCAGTATTATTTGTGAAGAAGAAAGATGGCACAATGCGAATGTGTATTGACTATCGCCAATTGAACAAAGTTACTATTAAGAACTAGTACCCGTTGCCGCATATTGATGACCTATTTGACCAGTTGCAGGGTGCTAGGGTTTTCTCTAAGATCGACTTGAGGTTGGGGTATCATCTGTTGAAGATTCGAGATTTGAATGTTCCGAAAACTGCTTTCCGTACTAGATATGGTCATTATGGGTTTCTGGTAATGTCTTTTGGTTTAACTAATGCTCCGGCAGCATTTATGGATCTGATGAATAGGGCATTCAGGCCATATATTGACTCGTTTGTCATTGTCTTCATTGATGACATTTTGATCTACTCGCGCAGCAAGGAGGAACATGAGCAGCATATGAGAGTAGTGCTTCAGACATTGCGGGAGCAAAAGCTATATGCTAAGTTCTCTAAATGTGAGTTTTGGCTAGAGTCTGTAGCATTTTTGGGACATATTGTATCGGGCGAAGGTATTAAAGTTGATCCTAAAAAGATTGAGGCAGTTCAAAATTAGCATCGTCCCTCTTCGGCGACTGAGATCAGGAGTTTTCTGGGGTTAGCAGGTTATTATCGTCGGTTTGTGGAAGGTTTTTCATCTATTGCAGCACCTTTGACCAAATTAACCCAGAAGGGTGTTCAGTTTCGATGGTCCGATGATTGTGAGTCAAGCTTTCAAAAGCTCAAGACAGCATTGACTACAGCACTAATGTTAGTGTTACCTTCCGGTTCGGGAATGAATACAGTGTATTGTGATGCTTCACGCGTCGGCTTGGGTTGTGTATTGATGCAGGAAGGGCAAGTTATTGCATATGCTTCACGTCAGCTGAAGCCCCATGACAAGAATTATCCGGTACATGATTTGGAGTTAGCTGTGAATGTTCATGCCCTTAAGATTTGGAGGCATTATCTTTATGGAGTGTCCTGTGAAGTTTATATTGATCATCACAGTTTGCAGCATTTGTTCAAGCAGAGGGACCTAAATTTGAGGTAGCGCAGATGGCTGGAATTACTAAAAGATTATGATATTACTATCCTATATCATCCAGGTAAAGCAAATGTAGCTGCAGATGCCTTGAGTAGAAAGGCAAAAAGTATGGGTAGTTTGGATTTCATTTCAGCAGAAGAGAGGCCATTAGCTTTGGATATCCAATCCCTGGCCAATAGACTTGTGCGGCTAGATATTTCAGAGCCCAGCCGAGTTCTTACATGTGTCGTAGCTCAGTCTTCACTATTTGAGCAGATCAAGGCTCGCCAGTATGATGACCCACACTTAATAGTTCTTCGAGAAACGGTACTACGAGTTGGTGCTAAGGAAGTTACTATTGGTGTGGATGGTGTTTTGCGACTCCAGGATCGTCTGTGTGTTCCTAATGTGGATGAACTAAGGAAAAAGATCCTGGAGGAGGCACACAGTTCTCGGTACTCTATTCATCCAGGTGCTATGAAGATGTATCGTGACTTGAGGCGGCATTATTGGTGGCAACGAATGAAAAAGGACATAGTTGAGTATTTAGCTAGGTGTCTAAATTGCTAGCAAGTTAAATATGAGCACCAGAGGCCAGGTGGCCTACTTCAGCAGATGACTATACTAGAGTGGAAATGGGAACGAATTACTATGGACTTTGTAGTTGGGTTGCCGCGGACCTTGAGGAAGTTTGATGCAGTTTGGGTGATTGTTGACAGGTTGACTAAGTCGGCACATTTTATTCCTATTGTGACTACGTATACTTCAGAGAGGTTGGCCCAGATTTATATTCAGGATATAGTTTGGTTGCATGGTGTGCTAATTTCCATCATATCATATAGAGGCCCTCAGTTTACTTCACATTTCTGGAGAGCAGTACAGAGTGAATTAGGGACCCGTGTAGAGCTCAGCACAGCCTTTCATCCGCAGACCGACAGGCAGTCAGAGCGTACAGTTCAGATTTTGGAGAATATGCTCAGGGCATGTGTGATTGACTTTGGAGGTTAGTGGGATCGTTTCCTGCCTTTGGCCGAGTTTTCTTATAATAACAGTTACCAATCCAGCATCGAGATGGTTCCATTTGAGGCTTTATATGGCCGTCGATGCCGTTCACCTATCGGATGGTTTGAGCCTAGTGAGGCAAAGTTATATGGTACTGATTTGGTAAAGGATGCCTTGGAAAAGGTAAAATTAATTCAGGAGCGACTTCATACAGTACAGTCCAGACAGAAGAGTTATGCGGATCAGAAAGCGTATGATTTATCATTTATGGTAGGTGAAAAAGTTCTCTTGAAGGTTTCGCCGATGAAGGGAATTATGAGATTCGGGAAGAAGGGCAAGTTGAGCCCAAGGATTATAGGCCCATTTGAGGTGTTGAGACAAGTTGGAGAGGTTGCTTATGAGCTTGCATTGCCTCCCAGTCTATCATGAGTTCATCCGATTTTCCATGTATCTATGCTCCGAAAGTATCATGCCGACCTATCATATGTGTTGGACTTCAGCACAGTTCAGCTAGATAAGAGTTTGGGTTATGAAGAAGTGCCATTTGCCATTGTTGATAAACAAGTTCGCCAGTTGAGGCTCAAGAGGATTTCTGCAGTAAAGGTCTAGTGGAGGGGCCAACCAGTCGAGGAAGCAACTTGGGAGGCTGAGGAAGACATGCGGAGCAGATATCCAGACATATTCGGCACTCCAGGTTTAATTCTAAACTTGTGCGAGGGCGAACGTTTGTTTAAGAGATGGAGAATGTAATGAACCAACCGGTCATTTTAACTTTTAGAACCCCCTTCCCTAAAATAAAACTTTTCGTATGTGCTTCTAATGATTTATGACTTGCGGGGATGGTTGGTTTGGGATTTGGAAGTGTTTAGGTTGAAACCGGAACACTCAGTTCCTTAAGTTGGCCTTAAAGTGCTAAGTTTGACTTCGGTCAATATATTTGAGAAAATGACCCCGGAATAAAATTTTGACGATTCCAACAGCTCCGTATGGTGATTTTGGACTTAGGAGCGTGTTCGAAATTTTATTTGAAAGTCTATAGTTAAATTAGGCTTGAAATGGCTAAAATAGGAATTTAAGTTTGGAAGTTTAACCGGGGAGTTGACTTTTTGATATCGAAGTCGGAATCCAGTTCTGAAAAATTTTTATAGCTCCGTTATGTCATTTATGACTTGTGTGCAAAATTTGAGGTCAATCGGACTTGATTTGATAGGTTTCGGTACCGAATGAAGAAGTTGGAAATTTTAAGTTTCATTAAGCTTGAATTGGAGGATGATTCGTGGTTTTAACGTTGTTTGATGTGATTTGAGATTTTGACTAAGTTCATATGATATTTCAGGACTTGTTGGTATAATTGGTTGAGGTCCCGAGGGGCTTGGGTGAGTTTCAGACGGCTAACAGATCATTTTTGGCCTTTGGAACAGTGCTGATAACTGCTGATATTTTCTTCTGGTATCCTTATACGCGATCGCGTTAGTTGGTCTGCGATCGCGTAGAGTAATTTAGGCAGAGGTGGATTTGTTCTACGCGATCGCGTGAATGGGGTTGCGATCGCGCAGTGTTAGTTTGGGCAGCTGGGAATTTGTTCACTGTGATCGCGTGGGCACGTCCACGATCGCGTAGGGTTGGCCAGTGTGTATCGCAATCGCATGTCAGTGTTTGCGATCGTGTAGGGGAAACTTGAGAGGGAGCTGGGCCACGCATTGTGCTACGCGATCGCGTGAAGAGGGGTGCGATCGCGTAGAGTCGGAACCTGGTGCATTCGCGATCGCGTGGGACTTGATGCAATCACGTAGGGTTAATGTTTGGGCTGTAAAATTTGTGCTACGCGATCGCGTGAGGAAGTTCGCGATCGCGTAGAAGAAATCACTGGCATAGAGTTTAAGTTCTGATCTATTTTTAACGATTTGGAGCTCGGATTTAGGCGATTTTTGGGAGATTTTTAGAAAAAATAACGGGGTAAGTGTTCTTAACTCAATATTGGTTAAATTACCCGAATCCATCACTATTTTTATCATTTAATTGGTGAATTGAGTTGGAAAAGTTTGAAAACCCTCTTGGATAGATTTGAGGATTTGAGGGCCGAATTATTATCGGAATTTAGTAATTTTGGTATGGATAGACTCGTGGTTGAGTGGGTGTTCAAATTTCGTAACCTTTGTCGGATTCCGAGACGTGGGTCCCACGGACGAATTTTTAATTAATTTTGAAATTTTTATTGAAAAAGTAGTATTTTCTTATAGAATTGATTCCAATAATTTTTAGTGATAGTATCAAATTATTTTGGCTAGATTCGAGCCAGACAAAGTTGAATAATCGTGGAAAAGGCCTTCTAGTGGATTAAATTGGAGCAAGACGAGGTAAGTCTCTTATCTAATCTTGTGAGGGAAAAATTACCTCATAGGGATTAAATTGAATAATTGCTGATAATTGCGGGGGGTACGTACGCACGAGGTGATGAAAGTTCGTGCGTAGCTACTATTAATGCTAAAGTCTGGGTAGTTTAGGACTCAAAGCATGAATTACTTGTGTAAATTGTATTCCTCGTTTAATTAATATTATTTGATATATTGA
This sequence comes from Nicotiana tabacum, assembly GCF_000715075.1. Lineage (NCBI taxonomy): Eukaryota > Viridiplantae > Streptophyta > Magnoliopsida > Solanales > Solanaceae > Nicotiana > Nicotiana tabacum. The sequence goes on along the minus strand of NC_134096.1, from coordinate 135,632,818 downwards.
TATATATGTTGTGAATTGTTAGATAAAAATATTAAAGGATGGAAAATTCATATGCTTGATTTTCTATTTAAATCAATTAAAAACTAAAAAGAAATTGTTCTTCCTCCCGAATTTATCTCATAATAAATATACTCTCCTTCCGGAAGTTCATAAGAAAATGTCCTCCTTTCTTGTGGAGCGGGCCGAACGCCTCGGCAGGATAGATGCATCTATGGATCGCGCCGCACGTCCCTCGGCAGTGTACACGACACTCTGGATCGGGCCGTACGTCCTCGGCAGAAATCGTGCTTAATAATAATAATTACACGATACTTTAATAGTTTATTTCAGCTTGCGAAGCTAATTGATAAATTGGAAAATCCTTGAAATTTAATGAATTATTATTCCTGCTTGTTAAAGAATTAATTGTTATTTCTGTAAATGATATTTAATTGATGAATTGAAAATTATTTGAATTGAAGGAATTTAATTAATATATTGAGAATTGTTGCATTTGAAGGAATTTGATTATTTTCGCTGATTAAATAAATTATTTTAAATTCTGTAAATCATGCTGATTTAAATATCCTAGTTATATTTGAATTATGATTATTGACCCATAGTGAGTGTCAAAGTCGGCCATCTCGTCGCTACCACTTCGAGATTAGGCTTGATACTTACTGGGTACACGTTGTTTACGTACTCATACTACACTTGCTGCACTTTTTGTGCAGGACCTGAGGCAAGTACTAGTAGGGGACCTATCGTCTTACACCCACGTTATCCAGGGGCATAGTGGTGAGTTGCACTTTCTGAGCCGATCTGCAGCTACTAGTGTCTCTCCTTGTATTTTCATTCTGTCTATTTTTATTTTAGACAATATTTGAGGTTTTGTATAATCTACTAGATGCTCATACACTTGTGACACCAGGTCTTGGCACACACAATGGTAGAATTTGGGTTTTATTATTTTTTTTGGTTTTAAATTTTGTCAATATATGCTTAATTTATTAAGTTGGCTTGCCTAGCTGTAGTGATGGGCGCCATCACGACCTATAGGTAAAATTTGATCGTGACAGAAACTCATCTTCAACAAAATTTGCATGTACTCCTTTTCTTATTCTTGAAAGTATTATGTTACTCATTTATAAGTTATAACCATCCAAATGAATTGAAGGAGCAATAGCTCGGTGCAGTTTATCTGGTATTTTTGAATTTGTAGGTTTGGAGTAACTAGGTGCAGTTTATATTTTCGTATAGTATTTTAATAAATCCGGAGATCAGATTTCTTTTTCATATACACTTTATATTTTTAGAAACTAAAAGAGAATATCAGAATTTATTATAGATACAAATATTTTTAAATGCCTAAAAATCTAAGGTAAAAAAGATACTAGTAAAAGTACTAGCTGCTGGACAAAGAAACAAGATACTTACAATTTGAGGTTTTTAAGACAAGATATACCCCAAACTGGTTGTTGAAAGCAAAAGCTAATTCCCAACTGTATAATATGAAGTGGCCAACTGATTGTACGAAGTGTTTCAATCACAACTTCAAATAATTGCCCATATAGACGGACATTGACGTTACGCACAACTTCAAATAATTACTCATAAATGTGATGTGTGTGTATATTATAAGAGTTAGATTGTGCACTGAGATGCAACTTATTTATACAATTAAAAATATTAATCACTTTTAAACGTGTCCGATATTTTTATTATGAACTAGTGTTTTAAAAGGCTTTTCTGGGACTCGCCTCGGGGTTCGTCCCGGGGCGGGGCACTATCATAACACTTTGAGACTCATGTGTGGGGCTTATTTATGTGTGGCTTACGTCCCCAAGCGACCGGTTGTGCGTCCTAAATACGCCTAATGTTCAACGCTCGGGACTTGCCCTACAAATCCAATGCAAATCATGTGTTGAATTAACTAATTAGCACTGTTAAATTTTAAAAAATTTCAACAAATAAATGATTAAAATTCTTTTTATCTATAAGAATATGAAAAATGTGAATAATATTGCATATTTACTAATTGAGAACATCGTGAGGATGAATATCATTTGAATATCGCTTCTGAAATAGATAACCAAAATTTATATCTTTACTTGATAGATTTTCATGTCTTAGTTATCAACAACAACAACAACAACAACAACAACCCAGTATAATCCCACTAGTGGGGTCTGAGGAGGATAGTGTGTACGCAGACCTTACCCCTACCATGGGGTAGAGAGGCTGTTTTCGATAGACCCCCGTCTCCCTCCCTCCAAGAACTCTCTACCTTGCTCTTGGGGTGACTTGAACTCACAACCTCTTGGTTGGAAGTGGAGGGTGCTCACCACTAGAGCAACACACTCTTGTCTTCATGTCTTAGTTATATGTCTCACTAAATTATCATATATTTATTATTTTACTCTTTAAAAATATTATCGACAACCCAAACGACGTCCACCATAGGCCATTTTTATATTTCTCATGAAGGAGGTAAAATAAGCAGTTTGATAATATTTTTTAAAGAATTTATGATTTTTAATCTTTTGAAAGTTAAGACGTTGTAGTAAATTCATATTTCATAGTAACTTTAATAGTATTGCATTATTTATACTTGTAAAACATATTTTAAGAGTTTCTTAAATTCTTTTTAGTTTTCATGAACTTTTAATGTCACGACCCAATTTTCCCTATAGGTCGTGATGACACCTAACACTACAGCTAGGCAAGCCAACTAGTAAGTCAAACGTACATTGGTTAAACTTTTATTCCAAAAAAATAATAAAATACCAACTTCTACCAATGTGTGCCAAGACCCGGTGTCACAAGTGCATGAGCATCTAGTAGATTATACAAAACTCCAAATACTGTCTGAAATGAAATAGACAGAATATAAATATAAGAAGAGACACTGGTAGCTGCAGAACGGCTCAGAAAGGCAGCTCACCACTATGCCTCGGGATGACGTGGGTATGTGATGATAGGTCCTCCACTAGTACCTGTCTCAGATCCTGCACAAAAAGTACAGCAAGTGTAGTATGAGTACGTAAACAACGTGTACCCAGTAAGTATCAAGCCTAATCTCGAAGTGGTAGAGACGAGATGGCCGATTTTGACACTCACTATGGGTCAATAATAATAATTGAAATAAAACTAGGATATTTAAATCAGCATGATTTACAGAATTTACAATAATTTATTTAATCAGTAGAAATAATCAAATTCCTTCAAATGTAACAATTCTCAATATATTAATTAAATTCCTTCAATTCAAATAATTTCCAATTTATCAAATAAACCTCATTTACAGGAGTAACAATTAATTCCTTAACAAGCAAGAATAATAATTCATTAAATTCCAAGGATTTTTTAATTTATTAATTAGTTTCACAAGCCGAAATAAATTATTAAAGTATCGTGTAATTATTATTATTACGCACGATTTCTGCCGAGGACATACCGCCCGATCCAGAGTGTCGTGTACACTGTCGAGGAACGTACAGCGCGATCCATAGATGCATCTATCTTGCCGAGGCGTTCGGCCCGCTCCACAAGAAAGGAGGACATTTTCTTATGTGCCTCCGGAAGGAGAGTATATTTATTATGAGATAAATTTCGGAGGAGAATAATTTCTTTTAACAATTAATTGATTTAAACAAAAATTAAGCATATGAAAATTTCATATTTTTCTAATTTTCATAACAATTCACAATATATACATCAATTATTTTAATTAATAAAGAACACATTTCACACAGTAATTCATGCTTTGAGTCCTAAACTACCCGGACTTTAGCATTAATAGTAGCTACGCACGGACTCTTGTTACCTCGTGCGTACGTAGCCCCCGCAATTTAGCAAAAATATATTTAATTTAATCACCTATGGGGTAAATTTCCCCCTAACAAGATTAGGCAAGAGACTTACCTCGTCTTGCTCCAATTAATCCACTATAAGGCCTTTTCCACAATTATCCAACTCTGTCTGGCTCAAATCTATCCAAAATAATTCGATAGAATCACTAAAAATTATAGGAATCAATTCTATAAGAAAATACTACGTTTTTAATAAAAATCCCGAAATTAATTAAAAATTCGTCCGTGGGGCCCACGTCTCAAAATCCGGAAAAAGTTACGAAATCCGACAACCCATTCAATTACGAGTCCAACCATACCAGTTTCACTCAAATCCGACTCCGAATCGATACCGAAATCTCAAAAATTCGTTTCTATGAGATTTCTAAAAATTTCCCAAATTTAAATCTCAAAACACTAATTTATGGTGAAAACAATGATATACTTGTATATGTAGACCAAATCTGAGTTAGAATCACTTACACCAATATTTTTCCCCTGAAAATCTGTCAAAAGTCGCCTCTACTCAAGCTCAAGTTCGTCAAAAATGGCAAATGGGACGAATGTCCTCTGTTTTTATAACTTACAGTTCTGTCCAGTTCGTCCTCGAACTGGGCCTCGATCGCGGCTTTGATCACAGGCTCGAGCCTGGACCTTGGTCATGGCCTGCCTTCGATCAAGACATCGAGGCTGGGCCTTCGATCAGGGCATCGAGCATGTGCCTTCGATCAGGGCATCGAGCATGTGCCTTCGATCAGAGCATCGAGCATGGGTCTCGATCCTAGCCCTCGAGCCTTACCTTCGATCGTGTCCTCGAGCTGGACCTTCGATCGTGGCTTCGATCTCAAGCTCGAGCCTGAGCCTCATCAACCCTGGGCTCGATACCTGGGCTCGATATCAAATAAGAATATCCAACAGAAGAGGAAACACTGCAACAGCTTTTAAGTCCAATTTTTAATCCGTTAACCATCCGAAACTCACCTGAGGCCCTTAGGACCTCAACCAAATATACCAACAAGTCCTAAAACATCATACGAACTTAGTCAAACCTCTAAATCATATCAAACAATGCTATAACCATGAATCATACCCCAATTCAAGCTTAATGAAACTAAGAGTTTTCAACTTCTACATTCGATGTCAGAACCTATCAAATCAACTCTGATTGACCTCAAATTTTACACACAAGTCATAAATGACATAACGGAGCTATAAAAATTTTCGGAACTGGATTCCGACTCCGGTATCAAAAAGTCAACTCATCGGTTAAACTTCCAAACTTAAATTCTTGTTTTTAGCCAATTCAAGCCTAATTTAACTATGAACTTCCAAAAATAATTCTGAACACGCTCCTAAATCCAAAATCACCATACGGAGCTATTGGAATCATCAAAATTCTATTCTGGGGGTCGTTTTCACATAATTAGACATCCAGTCACTATTCAAACTTAAACATTTTATTCAAACTTAAACATTTTAATTGTTTTCTTCGAAATTCCATATCTCGGGATAGGGAACTCGGAATTTGATTCCGGGCATACGCCCAAGTCCCAAATCATGATACGGTCCTACCGGAACTATCAAAACACTGATCCGAGTCTGTTTGCTCAAAATGTTGACCAAAGTCAACTTAATTGAGTTTTAAAGCTCTAATCCACATTTTAAATCTATTTTTCACATAAAAACTTTCCATAAAATTTTACGGATTGCGCACGCAAGTCGAGGAATGATAAATAGTACTTTTTGAGGTCTTAGAATACATAATTAATTATTAAATTTAAAGATGATATTTTGGGTCATCACATTCTCCATCTCTTAAACAAACGTTCGTCCTCGAACGGGTTTAGAATTATACCTGAAGTGCTGAATAAGTCTGGATATCTGCTCCGCATTTTCCCTCGGCCTCCCAAGTTGCTTCCTCGACTGGTTGGCCCCTCCACTGGACTTTTACTGCAGAAACCCTCTTGGACCTCAATTGGCGAACCTGTTTATCAACGATGGCAATTGGCTCCTCTTCATAACCCAAGCTATTATCTAGCTGAACAGTGCTGAAGTCTAACACATGTGATAGGTTGGCATGATACTTTCGGAGCATAGATACATGAAAAATCGGATGAACTCCCGATAGACTGGGTGTCAATGCAAGCTCATAAGCAACCTCCCCAACTTGTCTGAAGTCGCTCCTGAATCAACTTTACCTTTTCCAAGGCATCCTTTACCAAATCAGTACCATATATCTTAGCGTCACCGGGCTCAAACCATCCTATAGGTGAACGGCATCGACGGCCATATAAGGCCTCAAATGGAGCCATCTCGATGCTGGATTAGTAACTCTTATTATAAGCAAACTCGGCCAAAGGCAGGAAATGATCCCATTGACCCCCAAAGTCAATCACGCATACCCTGATCATATCCTCCAAAATCTAAACTGTCCGCTCTGACTGCCCGTCGGTCTGCGGATGAAAGGCTGTACTGAGCTCTACACGGGTCCCTAATTCACTCTGTACTGCTCTCCAGAAATGTGAAGTAAACTGAGTGCCTCTATCTGATATGATGGAAATTGGCACACCGTGTAACCGAACTATCTCCTGAATATAAATCTGGGCCAACCTCTCTGAAGTATACGCAGTCACAACAGGAACAAAATGTGTCGACTTAGTCAACCTGTCAACAATGACCCAAACTGCATCAAATTTCCGCAAGGTCCGCAACAACCCAACTACAAAATCCATAGTAATTCGTTCCCATTTCCACTCTGGTATAGTCATCTGCTGAAGTAGGCCACCTGGCCTCTGGTGCTCATATTTAACTTGCTGGCAATTTAGACATCGAGCTACATACTCAACTATGTCCTTTTTCATCCGTAGCCACCAATAATGCTGTCTCAAGTCACGATACATCTTTGTAGCACCTGGATGAATAGAATATCTAGAGCTGTGTGCCTCTTCCAAGATCGTTTTCCTTAGTTCATCCACATTAGGAATGCACAGACGATCCTGGAGTCGTAGAACACCATCTGCACCAATAGTGACTTCCTTGGCACCACCTCGTAGTACCGTTTCATGAAGAACCATCAGGTGTGGGTCATCATACTGGCAAGCATTGATCTGTTCAAATAGTGAAGATTGGGCCACAACACATGCAAGAACTCGGCTGGGCTCTGAAATATCCAGCCTCACAAGTCAGTTAGCCAAGGACTGAATATCTGAGGCTAATGGCCTTTCCTCTGCTGAAATGAAAGCCAAACTACCCATACTCTCCGCCTTTCTGCTCAAGGCATCTGCAACCACATTTGCTTTGCCCGGATGATACAGGATAGTAATATCATAATCTTTTAGTAACTCCAGCCATCTGCGCTGCCTCAAATTTAGGTCCCTCTGCTTGAACAAAATGCTGCAAACTGCGATGATCAGTGTAAACTTCACAAGACACCCCATAAAGATAATGCCTCCAAATCTTAAGAGCGTGAACAATCGCAGCTAACTCCAAATCATGTACCGGATAATTCTTTTTGTGGGGCTTCAGCTGACGTGAAGCATATGCAATAACTTGCCCTTCCTGCATCAATACACAACCCAAGCCAACGCGCAAAGTGTCACAATACACTGTATACATCCCCGAACCGGAAGGCAACACTAATATTGGTGCTGTAGTTAATGATGTCTTGAGCTTCTGAAAGCTCACCTCACAATCATCGGACCATCGGAATAGAGCACCCTTCTGGGTTAATTTGGTCAAAGGTGCTGCAATTGATGAAAAACCTTCCACGAACCGACGATAATAACCTGCCAAACCCAGAAAACTCCGCATCTCCGTCGCCGAAATGGGACGATGCCAATTCTGAACTGCCTCAATCCTTTTGAGATCAACTTTAATACCTTCGCCCGATACAATATGTCCCAAAAATGCTACAGACTCAAGCCAGAACCCACATTTAGAGAACTTAGCATATAACTTTTGTTCCCGCAATGTCTGAAGCACTACTCTCATGTGCTGCTTATGCTCCTCCTTACTACATGAGTAGATCAAAATGTCATCAATGAAGACAATGACAAATGAATCAATATATGGCCTGAATACTCTGTTCATCAGATCCATAAACGTTGCCGGGGCATTAGTTAAACCGAAAGACATTACCAGAAACTCATAATGACCATATCTAGTACGGAAAGCAATTTTCGGAACATCCAAATCTCGAATCTTCAACTGATGATACCCCGACCTCAAATCGATCTTAGAGAACACCCTAGCACCCTGCAACTGATCAAATAAGTCATCAATACGTGGAAACGGGTACTTGTTTTTAATAGTGACTTTGTTCAATTGGCGATAATCAATACACATCCGCATTGTTCCATCCTTTTTTTTCACAAATAATACTGGTGCACCCCAAGGCGATACACTCGTTCTGACAAACCCTTTGGCTAGTAACTCTTCAAGCTGTTCTTTCAATTTTTTCGGAGCCATGCGATACGGTGGGATAGATATAGGATGGGTATCTGAAGCCAAGTCAATACAGTAATCAATATCACGATCAGGTGGCATACCTGGAAGATCTGAAGGAAATACATCGGGGAACTCCCGAACTACAGGCACTGAATCAATAGCCGGAGTCTCTGCAGTAGTATTTCGAACATAGGCTAGATGAGCCAAACAACCCTTTTCAACCATGTGTTGAGCCTTTATAAAAGAAATAACTCGATTAAATGAACTAACAAGCGAACTCTTCCACTCCAGCTTAGGCAATGCTGGAATAGCCAAGGTAACAGTCTTGGCATTACAATCTAGAATAACATGATATGGAGATAACCAGTCCATGCCCAGAATAATTTCAAAATCGGTCATCTCAAGCAATAGGAAATCTGCTCTAGTTTCATAACCACAGAATGTAATAATATAGGACCGGTAGATCCGGTTCACAACAACAGAATCGTCCACAGGAGTGGACACATAAACAGGAGTACTCAAGGACTCACGAGAAACACCCAGGAATGAAGCAAATAGAGATGACACATATGAATACGTAGATCCTAGATCAAATAATATTGAGGCATCTTTGCCACAAATAGAAATAATACCTGTAATCAAGGCATCTGAGGCCTCCGCATCTGGTCTAGCCGAAAAAGCATAGAACCGAGCTGGAGCGCCAACTGTCTGGCCTCCGCCTGGCTGACCTCCACCTCTAGGATGGCCCCTACCCACCTGTCCTCCACCTCTGGGTGGTCGGACTACTGGTGGAGCAACTGGTCCGATAAGCATAGGTTGCTGACCCTGCTGTACTGGTCTACCCCGAAGCCTGGGGCAAAACCTTCGCATGTGACTGGGATCCCCGCACTCATAACAACTCTTTGGTGTGATGGGCTGTTGACTAAGTGTCTGGACCTGGGGACCTGAATACCCACGGAAAGAACCCTGAATAGCTGGTGGGCGATAAGAACTCTCTGGTATAGGTCTGAAATAAGGTCGTACTGGAGTATCTCGAGGAGGTGGTGGTGCTGGATATAGGGGTCTGCTGGACTGCCCCCTCACGAACTGACCTCTGCCCCCGAACGGAGCACCTCTGAACTTTCCAGAGTACCTGAACCGCTTATCTCTCATAATCTGCTCTCGGCTCCACTGACGTGCACCCTCAATCCTCCGGGCTATCTCCACAACTCGCTCATAAAAAGTACCCATTTCAACCTCTCGAGCCATAGTGGCCTGAATACCAGTATGTAAACCGGCTACAAACCTTCGCACTCTCTCCGCCTCAGTAGGGAGTATCATTAGTGCATGGTGAGATAATTCAGAAAACCTCGCCTCATAATCAGTCACTGACATCTAACCCTACTGGAGCTGCTCAAACTGAAACCGCAACTCTTCCCTCTGGGAGGGTGGAATATACCTGTCCAAGAAGATACAGGTGAACTTGTCCTAAGTCATGGGAGGAGAATCTGCTGGTCTGCCAAGAGCATAAGACTGCCACCATCTACGGGCTCTACCCTCTAGCTGAAAGTAGCGAAATCAACCCCATGGGATTCCAATATCCTCATGTTGTACAGTCTATCCTTGCACCGATCAATGAAGTCGTGTGGATCCTCATGTCGCTCACCCCCGAAGATAGGAGGATGTAGTATAGTCCATCTGTCCAATAGTTTCTGAGGATCGGCGGCTACAACTGGCCTGGGCTCAGGTGTAGCTGCTGCCACTGGCTGGACTCCACCCATGGGTAGTGCACCCTGGGTCTGATATACAGCATCTTCCTGTCCATGAGCCTGCGCGGTAGGGGTCTGTGCTCCCCCGCCCGCCTGAGATGTGGCTGGGTCTGCAGGAAATAAACTGGCCTGAGTCATATTGTCCATGAATCGCAGCATACGACCCATGACATCCTGAAATCCCGGTGCAGATGTCAAGTCCACCGGAGCTGGCTCTACCACAGGCACCTCACCTTGCTCCTCAATAATGGGATTCTCTGCTGGATCCACTGGCGGCATAACTGGAACAGTCCTGAGACGTCCTCGCCCTCTACCACGGCCTGGAGCCCTCCCTCGGCCTCTAGCAACTGGGGGAGTAGCTCTTCCTGGTCTGGAATCTTATTAGAGCGTGTTCTCACCATCTATGAGAGAATAAGATTTAGTACTACATCAATTGCACGATGGAATATGAAGAAAGGTAGTTACCTAACACCATATAGCCTCTCGAAGATAAGTACAGACGTCTCCATACCGATCCGCAAGACTCTATTAGGTCTGCTCATAACTTGTGAGACCTACGTGAACCAAGTGCTCTGATACCATGTTGTCACGACCCAATTTCACCTATAGGTCGTGATGGCGCCCAACACTACAGCTAGGCAAGCCAACTAGTAAGTCAAACGTACATTGGTTAAACTTTTATTCCAAGAAAATAATAAAATACCAACTTCTACCAATGTGTGCGCCAAAATCCGGTATCACAAGTGCATGAGCATCTAGTAGATTATACAAAACTTCAAATACTGTTTGAAATGAAATAGACAGAATATAAATATAAGAAGAGACACTGGTAGCTGCAGAACGGCTCAGAAAGGCAGCTCACCACTATGCCTCTGGATGACGTGGGTATGTGATGATAGGTCCTCCACTAGTACCTGTCTCAGATCCTGCACAAAAAGTGCAGCAAGTGTAGTATGAGTACGTAAACAATGTGTACCCAGTAAGTATCAAGCCTAATCTCGAAGTGGTAGAGACGAGATGGCCGACTTTAACACTCACTATGGGTCAATAATAATAACTGAAATAAAACTAGGATATTTAAATCAACATAATTTACAGAATTTACAATAATTTATTTAATCAGTAGAAATAATCAAATTCCTTCAAATGTAACAATTCTCAATATATTAATTAAATTCCTTCAATTCAAATAATTTCCAATTTATTAATTAAACCTCATTTACAGGAGTAACAATTAATTCCTTAACAAGCAAGAATAATAATTCATTAAATACCAAGGATTTTTTAATTTATTAATTAGCTTCACAAGACAAAATAAATTCTTAAAGTATCGTATAATTATTATTATTACGCACGATTTTTGCCGAGGATGTACGGCCCGATCCAGAGTAACGTGTACATTGCCGAGGGACGTGCGGCGCGATCCATAGATGCATCTATCCTGCCGAGGTGATCGGCCCGCTCTACAAGAAAGGAGGACATTTTCTTATGTGCCTCCGGAAGGAGAGTATATTTATTATAAGATAAATTTGGGAGGAGAACAATTTCTTTTAATAATTAATTGATTTAAACAAAAATTAAGCATATGAAAATTTCATATTTTTCTACTTTTCATAACAATTCACAATATATACATCAATTATTTTAATTAATAAAGAATATAATTCATACAAGTAATTCATGCTTTGAGTCCTAAACTACCCGGACTTTAGCATTAATAGTAGCTATGCACGGACTCTCGTCACCTCGTGCGTACGTAGCCCCCGCAATTTAGCAAAAATATATTTAATTTGATCACCTATGGGGTAAATTTCCCCCTCACAAGATTAGGCAAGAGACTTACCTCGTCTTGCTCCAATTAATCCACTATAAGGCCTTTTTCACGATTATCTAACTCTGTCTGTCTCGAATCTATCCAAAATAATTCGATACAATCACTAAAAATTATAGGAATCAATTCTATAAGAAAATACTATATTTTTTAAATAAAAATCTTGAAATTAATTAAAAATTCGTCCGTGGGGGCCACGTCTCGGAATCCGGCAAAAGTTATGAAATTCGATTACCCATTCAATTACGAGTCCAACCATACCAGTTTCACTCAAATCCGTCTCCGAATCGATACCGAAATCTCAAAAATTTGTTTTTATGAGATTTCTAAACTTTTTCCAAATTTAAATCTCAAAACACTAATTTATGGTGAAAACAATGATATACTTGTATATGTAGACTAAATCCGAGTTAGAATCACTTACCCTAATATTTTTCCCTTGAAAATCTGCCAAAAGTCGCCTCTGCTCAAGCTCAAGTTCGTCAAAAATGTCAAATAGGACGAATGTCATCTTTTTATATAACTGCCCAGCAGCCCTCGGAACTGGTCCTCGAACTGGGCCTCAATCGCGGCTTCGATCACAGGCTCGAGCCTGGACCTCGGTCATGGGCTGCCTTCGATCAGGGCATCGAGCATGTGCCTTCGATCAGGGCATCGAGCATGGGCCTTCGATCAGGGCATCGAGCATGTGCCTTCGATCAGGGCATCGAGCATGGGCCTTCGATCAAGGCATCGAGCATGGGTCTCGATCCTAACCCTCGAGCCTTACCTTCGATCGTGTCCTCGAGCTGGACCTTCGATCGTGGCTTCGATCTCAAGCTCGAGCCAGAGCCTCGTCAACCCTGGGCTCGATACCTGGGCTCGATATCAAATCAGAATATCCAACAGAAGAGGAAACACTGCAGCAGCTTTTAAGTCCAATTTTTGATCCGTTAACCATCCGAAACTCACCTGAGGCCCTCAGGTTCTCAACCAAATATACCAACAAGTCCTAAAACATCATACGAACTTAGTCAAACCTCTAAATCACATCAAACAACGCTAAAACCATGAATCATACCCCAATTCAAGCTTAATGAAACTAAGAGTTTTCAACTTCTACATTCGATGTCGGAACCTATCAAATCAACTCCGAATGACCTCAAATTTTACACACAAGTCATAAATGACATAACGGAGCTATGAAAATTTTCGAAACTGGATTCCGACTCCGCTATCAACTTAAACATTTTAATTTTAAACTGGATTCGAACTTAAACATTTTAATTTTTTTCTTCGAAATTCCATATCTCGGGATAGGGACCTCGGAATTTGATTCCGGGCATACGCCCAAGTCCCAAATCACGATACGGTCCTACCGGAACTATCAAAATACTGATCCGAGTCCGTTTGTTCAAAATGTTGACCAAAGTCAACTCAATTGAGTTTTAAAGCTCTAATCCACATTTTAAATCTATTTTTCACATAAAAACTTTTCATAAAATTTTACGGATTGTGCACGCAAGTCGAGGAATGATAAATAGTACTTTTCAAGGTCTTAGAACATATAACTAATTATTAAATTTAAAGATGACATTTTGGGTCATCACATTTAATGTATCTTTTATATTTTTTTATTATAATGCTATATTATTAATTCATTAATTAAAAAATTAAAGATCTATGGGGCTTACGTCTCATGTCTCGAGACTTTTGCCTCGTCCCGTATTAAGTAAAATGCCCTGGCTCACGCCCGTGCCTTTTAAAACACTGCCATGAACGAGTTGTGCATATGTGTGTTATGCATTTATTATTTTCTCTAACTCTACATGATTAAATTGAAGCAAGACGAGGTAGGTCTTTTATCTAATCTTGTGAGGGAAAAATTACCTCATAGGAATTAAATTGAATAATTATCGATAATTGCGGGGGCTACGTACGCACGAGGTAATAAGAATCCGTGCGTAGCTACTATTAATGCTAAAGTCCAGGTAGTTTAGGACTCAAAGCATGAATTACTTGTGTAAATTGTATTTCTCGTTTAATTAATATTATTTGATATATTTATATATATGTTGTGAATTGTTAGATAAAAATATTAAAGGATGAAAAATTCATATGCTTGATTTTCTGTTTAAATCAATTAATTGCTAAAAAGAAATTGTTCTTCCTCCCGAATTTATCTCATAATAAATATACTCTCTTTCCGGAAGTAAATAAGAAAATGTCCTCCTTTCTTATGGAGCGGGCCGAACGCCTCGGCAGGATAGATGCATCTATGGATCGCGCCGCACGTCCCTCGGCAGTGTACACGACACTCTGGATCGGGCCGTACGTCCTCGGCAGAAATCGTGCTTAATAATAATAATTACACGATACTTTAATAGTTTATTTCAGCTTGCGAAGCTAATTGATAAATTGGAAAATCCTTAGAATTTAATGAATTATTATTCCTGCTTGTTAAAGAATTAATTGTTATTTCTGTAAATGATATTTAATTGATGAATTGAAAATTATTTGAATTGAAGGAATTTAATTAATATATTGAGAATTGTTGCATTTGAAGGAATTTGATTATTTCCGCTGATTAAATAAATTATTTTAAATTCTATAAATCATGCTGATTTAAATATCCTAGTTGTATTTTAATTATGATTATTGACCCATAGTGAGTGTCAAAGTCGGCCATCTCGTCTCTACCACTTCGAGATTAGGCTTGATACTTACTGGGTACACGTTGTTTACGTACTCATACTACACTTGCTGCACTTTTTGTGCAGGACCTGAGACAAGTACTAGTGGGGGACCTATCGTCTTACACCCACGTTATCCAGGGGCATAGTGGTGAGTTGCACTTTCTGAGCCGATCTGCAGCTACTAGTGTCTCTCCTTGTATTTTCATTCTGTCTATTTTTATTTTAGACAATATTTGAGGTTTTGTATAATCTACTAGATGCTCATACACTTGTGACACCAGATCTTGGCACACACAATGGTAGAATTTGGGTTTTATTATTTTTCTTGGTTTTAAATTTTGTCAATATATGCTTAATTTATTAAGTTGGCTTGCTTAGCTGTAGTGATGGGCGCCATCACGACCTATAGGTAAAATTGGGTCGTGACAGAAACTCATCTTCAACAAAATTTGCATGTACTCCTTTTCTTATTCTTGAAAGTATTATGTTACTCATTTATAAGTTATAACCATCCAAATGAATTGAAGGAGCAATAGCTCGGTGCAGTTTATCTGGTATTTTTAAATTTGTAGGTTTGGAGTAACTAGGTGCAGTTTATATTTTCGTATAGTATTTTAATAAATCCGGACATCAGATTTCTTTTTCATATACACTTTATATTTTTAGAAACTAAAAGAGAATATCAGAATTTATTATAGATACAAATATTTTTAAATGCCTAAAAATCTAAGGTAAAAAAGATACTAGTAAAAGTACTAGCTGCTGGACAAAGAAACAACATACTTACAATTTGAGGTTTTTAAGACAAGATATACCACAAACTGGTTGTTGAAAGCAAAAGCTAATTCCCAACTGTATAATATGAAGTGGCCAACTGATTGTACGAAGTGTTTCAATCACAACTTCAAATAATTGCCCATATGACGAGGGATAAGGCAGGTGCCTTAGGCCTCCAAATTTGGGGGCCTCATTTTTAAAAGAAAAAATAGGTTTATAGGTATTTAAAAAATAATATTTAGTACTTTTTAATACAAAATTAGAGTTTTTAATTTAAAAGAAAATAGAGCTCTTTAGATATGTAAATAAAGTAATAATTTGACATATTTAAAAATGGATAGATGAATAGTTTTCGCAACGTTTTAGTTTTACTCCTTCATTAGATAATGTATACAAAAATTTACTCTCCCTTTCTTAATATGTCCAAGTCCATCTTTCTTTTCTCCACTCTCTTTATATTTTAGAAACCCCTATATATTTTATATCTTTCTCTTTAATATTCTTACCCACCTTCTTTCTCCAATATTTTATTACTCACTTTCTTTCTACAAGATTTCATTAGCTCCACTGATCAACAATACTTTTAAGCTTCCATTAATTCTATACTTCTATTGCTCTATAAAATATGTATCTAATATCAACAATATCTTAAGAAAAATACATATCAACAACCGGGCTTACGTCCCCAAGCGCCCGGTTATGTACCCTAAACACACCTAATGTTCAACGCTCGGGACTTGACTTACAAATCTTATGCAAATCATGTGTTGAATTAACTAATTAGCACTGTTAACTTTTAAAAATTTTCAACAAATGAATGATTAAATTTCTTTTTATCTATAGGAATATGAAAAATGTAAATAATATTACATATTTACTAATTGAGAACATCGTGAGGGTGAATATCATTTGAATATCGCTTTTGAAATAGATAACCAAAATTTATATCTTTACTTGATAGATTTTCATGTCTTAGTTATCAACAACAACAACAACAACCTAGTATAATCCCACTAGTGGGGTCTAGGGAGGATAGTGTGTACACAGACCTTACCCCTACTATGGGGTAGAGAGGCTGTTTTCGATAGACCCCCGTCTCCCCCCCTCCAAGAACTCTCTACCTTGCTCTTGGGGTGACTTGAACTCACAACCTTTTGGTTGGAAGTGGAGGGTGCTCACCACTAGAGCAACACACTCTTGTCTTCATGTCTTAGTTATATGTCTCACTAAATTATCATATATTTATTATTTTACTCTTTAAAAATATTATCGACAACCCAAACGACGTCCACCATAGGCTATTTTTATATTTCTCATGAAGGAGGTAAAATATGCAGTTTGATAATATTTTTTAAAGAATTTATGATTTTTAATCGTTTGAAAGTTAAGACTATGTAGTAAATTCATATTTCGTAGTAACTTTAATAGTATTGTATTATTTATACTTGTAAAACACATTTTAAGAGTTTCTTAAAATGTTGAACCCTCGAATTTTAATGTCACGACCCAATTTCACCTATAGGTCGTGATGGCGCCCAACACTACAGCTAGGCAAGCCAACTAGTAAGTCAAACGTACATTGGTTAAACTTTTTTTCCAAAAAAATAATAAAATACCAACTTCTACCAATGTGTGTGCCAAGACCCAGTATCACAAGTGCATGAGCATCTAGTAGATTATACAAAACTTCAAATACTGTCTGAAATGAAATAGACAGAATATAAATATAAGAAGAGATACTGGTAGCTGCAGAACAGCTCAGAAAGGCAGCTCACCACTATGCCTCGGGATGACGTGAGTCTGTGATGATAGGTCCTCCACTAGTACCTGTCTCAGATCCTACACAAAAAGTGCAGCAAGTGTAGTATGAGTACGTAAACAACGTGTACCCAGTAAGTATCAAGCCTAATCTCGAAGTGGTAGAGACGAGATGGCCGACTTTGACACTCACTATGGGTCAATAATAATAACTGAAATAAAACTAGGATATTTAAATCAGCATGATTTACAGAATTTACAATAATTTATTTAATCAGTAGAAATAATCAAATTCCTTCAAATGTAACAATTCTCAATATATTAATTAAATTCCTTCAATTCAAATAATTTCTAATTTATCAATTAAACCTCATTTACAGGAGTAACAATTAATTTCTTAACAAGCAAGAATAATAATTCATTAAATTCCAAGGATTTTTCAATTTATTAATTAGCTTCACAAGCCAAAATAAATTATTAAAATATCGTGTAATTATTATTATTATGCACGATTTCTGCCGAGGACGTACGGCCCGATCCAGAGTGTCGTGTACACTGCCGAGGGACGTGCGGCGCGATCCATAGATGTATCTATCCTGCCGAGGTGTTCGGCCCGCTCCACAAGAAAGGAGGACATTTTCTTATGTGCCTCCGGAAGGAGAGTATATTTATTATAAGATAAATTTGGGAGGAGAACAATTTCTTTTAACAATTAATTGATTTAAACAAAAATTAAGCATATGAAAATTTCATATTTTTCTACTTTTCATAACAATTCACAATATATACATCAATTATTTTAATTTATTTTGGCTTGTGAAGCTAATTAATAAATTGAAAAATCCTTGGAATTTAATGAATTATTATTCTTGCTTGTTAAGGAATTAATTGTTACTCCTGTAAATGAGGTTTAATTGATAAATTGGGAATTATTTGAATTGAAAAAATTTAATTAATATATTGAGAATTGTTACATTTGAAGGAATTTGATTATTTCTACTGATTAAATAAATTATTGTAAATTCTGTAAATCATGCTAATTTAAATATCCTAGTTTTATTTCAGTTATTATTATTGACCCATAGTGAGTGTCAAAGTCGGCCATCTCGTCTCTACCACTTCGAGATTAGGCTTGATACTTACTGGGTACACGTTGTTTACGTACTCATACTACACTTGCTGCACTTTTTGTGCAGGATCTGAGACAGGTACTAGTGGAGGACCTATCATCACATACCCATGTCATCCCGAGGCATAGTGGTGAGCTGCCTTTCCGAGCCGTTCTGCAGCTACCGGTGTCTCTTCTTATATTTATATTCTGTCTATTTCATTTCAGACAGTATTTGAAGTTTTGTATAATCTACTAGATGCTCATGCACTTGTGACACCGGGTCTTGGCACACACATTGGTAGAAGTTGGTATTTTATTATTTTCTTGGAATAAAAGTTTAACCAATGTACGTT
Organism: Nicotiana tabacum; assembly: GCF_000715075.1. Classification (NCBI taxonomy): domain Eukaryota; kingdom Viridiplantae; phylum Streptophyta; class Magnoliopsida; order Solanales; family Solanaceae; genus Nicotiana; species Nicotiana tabacum. The sequence goes on along the minus strand of NC_134096.1, from coordinate 135,614,289 downwards.
TGACTTACTAGTTGGCTTGCCTAGCTGTAGTGTTGGGCGCCAGCACGACCTATAGGTGAAATTGGGTCGTGACAACATGGTATCAGAGTACTTGGTTCACGTAGGTCTCACAAGTTATGAGCAGATCTAATAGAGTCTTGCGGATCGGTACGGAGATGTCTATACTTATCTTCGAGAGGCTATATGGTGTTAGGTAACTACCTTTCTTCATATTCCATCGTGCAATTGATGTAGTACTAAATATCCTTCTCTTATTCTCTCATAGATGGTGAGAACACGCTCTAATGAGATTCCAGACCAGGGAAGAGCTACTCCCCTAGTTGCTAGAGGTCGAGGGAGGGCTCTAGGCCGTGGTAGAGGACGAGGACATCCCAGGACTATTCCAGTTATACCGCCAGTGGATCCAGCAGAGAATCCCATTATTGAGGAGCAAGGTGAGGTGCCTGTGGCAGAGCCAGCTCCGGTGGACTTCACATCTGCACCGGGATTTCAGGATGTCATGGGTCGTATGCTGCGATTCATGGAAAATATGACTCAGGCCGGTTTATTTCCTGTAGACCCAGCCACATCTCAGGCGAGCGGGGAGCACAGACCCCTACCGCGCAGGCTCATGTACAGGCAGGTGCTGTATATCAGACCTAGAGTGCACTACCCATGGGTGGTGTCCATCCAGTGGCAGCAGCTATACCTGAGCCCAGGCCAGTTGTAGCCGCCGATCCTCCGAAACTATTGGACAGATGGACTAGACTACATCCTCCTGTCTTCGGGGGTGAGCGACATGAGGATCTACAGGATTTCATTGATCGTTGCAAGGATAGACTGTACAACATGAGGATATTGGAATCCTATGGGGTTGATTTCGCTACTTTTTAGCTAGAGGGTAGAGCCCGTAGATGGTGGCGGTCTTATGCTCTTGGCAGACCAGCAGATTCTCCTCCCATGACTTGGGACAGGTTCACCCGTATCTTCTTGGACAGGTATATTCCACCCTCCTAGTGGGAAGAGTTGCGGTTTTAGTTTGAGTAGCTCCAGTAGGGTAAGATGTCAGTGACTGATTATGAGGCGAGGTTTTCTGATCTATCTCGCCATGTACTAATGATACTCCCTACTGAGGCGGAGAGAGTGCGAAGGTTTGTAGCCGGTTTACATACTGGTATTCAGGCCACTATGGCTCGAGAGGTTGAGATGGGTACTTCTTATGAGAGAGTTGTGGAGATAACCCGGAGGATTGAGGGTGTACGTCAGCGGAGCCGAGAGCAGATTATGAGAGATAAGCGGTTCAGGTACTCTGGAGAGTTCAGAGGTGCTCCGTCCGGGGGCAGAGGCCAGTTCATGAGGGGGCAGTCCAGCAGACCCCCATATCTAGCACCACCACCTCCTCGAGGTGCTCCAGTACGACCTTATTTCAGTGCTATACCAGAGAGTTCTTATCGACCACCAGCTATTCAGGGTTCTTTCCGTGGGTTTTCAGGTCCCCAGGGCCAGACACTTAGTCAACAGCCCATCACACCGAAGAGTTGTTACGAGTGCGGGGATCCCAGTCATATGCGAAGGTTTTGCCCCAGGCTTCGGGGTAGACCAGTACAGCAGGGTCAGCAGCCTATGCTTACCGGACCAGTTGCTCCACCAGTAGTCCGACCACCCAGAGGTGGAGGACAGGTGGTTAGGGGCCGTTCTAGAGGTTGAGGTCAGCCAGGCGGAGGCCAGACAATTGGCGCTCCAGCTCGATTCTATGCTTTTCCGGCTAGACCAGATGCAGAAGCCTCAGATGCCGTGATTACAGGTATTATTTCTGTTTGTGGCAAAGATGCCTCAGTATTATTTGATCCAGGATATACGTATTCATATGTGTCATCTCTATTTGCTTCATTCCTGGTTGTTTCTCATGAGTCCTTGAGTACTCCTGTTTATGTGTCCACTCCTGTGGGCGATTCAGTTGTTGTGAACCGGATCTATCGTTCCTGTATTATTAAATTCTGTGGTTATGAAACTAGAGCAGATCTCCTATTGCTTGAGATGACCGATTTTGAAATTATTCTGGGCATGGACTGGTTATCTCCATATCATGCTATTCTAGATTGCCATGCCAAGACTGTTACCTTGGCTATTCCAGCATTGCCTAAGCTGGAGCGGAAGGGTTCGCCTGTTAGTTCATTTAATCGAGTTATTTCTTTTATAAAGGCTCAACACATGGTTGAAAAGGGTTGTTTGGCTTATCTAGCCTATGTTCGGGGTACTACTGTAGAGACTCCGGCTATTGATTCAGTGCCTGTAGTTCGGGAGTTCCCCGATGTATTTCATTCAGATCTTCCAGGTATGCCACCTGATCGTGATATTGATTTCTGTATTGACTTGGCTTCAGATACCCATCCTATATCTATCCCACCGTATCGCATGGTTCCGAAAGAATTGAAAGAACAACTTGAAGAGTTACTAGCCAAAGGGTTTGTCAGACCGAGTGTATCGCCTTGGGGTGCACCATTATTATTTGTGAAAAAGAAGGATGGAACAATGCAGTTGTGTATTGATTATCGCCAATTGAACAAAGTCACTATTAAAAACAAGTACCCGTTGCCGCATATTGATGACTTATTTGATCAGTTGCAGGGTGCTAGGGTGTTCTCTAAGATCGATTTGAGGTTGGGGTATCATCAGTTGAAGATTCGAGATTCGGATGTTCCGAAAACTGCTTTCCGTACTAGATATGGTCATTATGAGTTTCTGGTAATGTCTTTCGGTTTAACTAATGCCCCGGCAGTGTTTATGGATCTGATGAACAGAGTATTCAGGCCATATATTGATTCATTTGTCATTGTCTTCATTGATGACATTTTGATCTACTCATGTAGTAAGGAGGAGCATGAGCAACATATGAGAGTAGTGCTTCCGACATTGCGGGAACAAAAGTTATATGCTAAGTTCTCTAAATGTGAGTTCTGGCTTGAGTCTGTAGCATTTTTGGGACATATTGTATCGGGCGAAGGTATTAAAGTTGATCTCAAAAGGATTGAGGCAGTTTAGAATTGGCATCGTCCCACTTCGGCGATGGAGATGCAGAGTTTTTTGGGTTTGGCAGGTTATTATCGTCGGTTCGTGGAAGGTTTTTCATCTATTGCAGTACCTTTGACCAAATTAACCCAGAAGGGTGCTCCATTCTGATGGTCTGATGATTGTGAGGTGAGCTTTCAGAAGCTCAAGACATCATTAACTACAGCACCAATGTTAGTGTTGCCTTCCGGTTCGTGGATGTATACAGTGTATTGCGACGCTTCGCGCGTTGGCTTGGGTTGTGTATTGATGCAGGAAGGGCAAGTTTTTGCATATGCTTCACGTCAACTGAAGCCCCACAAAACGAATTATCCGGTACATGATTTGGAGTTAGCTGCGATTGTTCACGCTCTTAAGATTTGGAGGCATTATCTTTATGGGGTGTCTTGTGAAGTTTATACTAATCATCGCAGTTTGCAGCATTTGTTCAAGCAGAGGGACCTAAATTTGAGGCAGCAGAGATAGCTGGAGTTACTAAAAGATTATGATATTACTATCCTGTATCATCCGGGCAAAGCAAATGTGGTTGTAGATGCCTTGAGCAGAAAGACAGAGAGTATGGGTAGTTTGGCTTTCATTTCAGCAGAGGAAAGGCCATTAGCCTCAGATATTCAGTCCTTGGCTAACTGACTTGTGAGGCTGGATATTTCAGAGCCCAGCCGAGTTCTTGCATGTGTTGTGGCCCAATCTTCACTATTTGAACAGATCAATGCTTGCCAGTATGATGACCCACACCTGATGGTTCTTCATGAAACGGTACTACGAGGTGGTGCCAAGGAAGTCACTATTGGTGCAGATGGTGTTCTACGACACCAGGATCGTCTGTGCGTTCCTAATGTGGATGAACTGAGGAAAAAGATCTTGGAAGAGGCACACAGTTCTAGATATTCTATTCATCCAGGTGCTACGAAGATGTATCGTGACTTGAGGCAGCATTATTGGTGGCGACGGATGAAAAAGGACATAGTTGAGTATGTAGCTCGGTATATAAATTGCCAGCAAGTTAAATTTGAGCACCAGAGGCCAGGTGGCCTACTTCAGCAGATGACTATACCAGAGTAGAAATGGGAATGAATTACTATGGATTTTGTAGTTGGGTTGTCGCGGACCGTGCGGAAGTTTGATGCAGTTTGGGTCATTGTTGACAGGTTGACTAAGTCGGCACATTTTGTTCCTGTTGTGACTACGTATACTTCAGAGAGGTTGGCCCAGATTTATATTCAGGAGATAGTTCGGTTGCACGGTGTGCCAATTTCCATCATATCAGATAGAGGCCCTCAGTTTACTTGACATTTCTGGAGAGCAGTACCGAGTGAATTAGGGACCCGTGTAGAGCTCAGTACAGCCTTTCATCCGCAGACCGACGGGCAGTCAGAGCGGTCAGTTTAGATTTTGGAGGATATGATCAGGGCATGTGTGATTGACTTTGGAGGTCAATGGGATCATTTCCTGCCTTTGGCCGAGTTTGCTTATAATAACAGTTACCAATCCAGCATCGAGACGGCTCCATTTGAGGCCTTATATGGCCGTCGATGCCATTCACCTATAGGATGGTTTGAGCCCGGTGAGGCTAAGATATATGGTACTGATTTGGTAAAGGATGCCTTGGAAAAGATAAAGTTGATTCAGGAGCGACTTCGTACAGCACAGTCCAGGCAGAAGAGTTACGCGGATCAGAAAGTGCGTGATTTATCATTTTTGGTAGGCGAAAGAGTTCTCTTGAAGGTTTTGCCGATGAAGGGAATCATGAGATTTGGGAAAAAGGGGAAATTGCGCCCAAGGTTTATAGGCCCATTTTAGGTGTTGAGACAAGTTGGGGAGGTTGCTTATGAGCTTGCATTGACACCCAGTCTATCGGGAGTTCATCCAATTTTTCATGTATCTATGCGCCGGAAGTATCATGCCGACCTATCACATGTGTTAGACTTCAGCACTGTTCAGCTAGATAATAGCTTGGATTATGAAGAGGAGCCAATTGCCATTGTTGATAAACAGGTTCGCCACTTGAGGTCCAAGAGGGTTTCTGCAGTAAAAGTCCAGTGGAGGGGCCAACCAGTCGAGAAAGCAACTTGGGAGGCCGAGAAAAACACGCGGAGCAGATATCCAGACTTATTCAGCACTTCAGGTATAATTCTAAACCCGTTCGAGGACGAACGTTTGTTTAAGAGGTGGAGAATGTGATGACCCAAAATATCATCTTTAAATTTAATAATTAATTATGTGTTCTAAGACCTCGAAAAGTACTATTTATCATTCCTCGACTTGCGTGCGCAATCCGTAAAATTTTATGGAAAGTTTTTCTGTGAAAAATGGATTTAAAATGTGGATTAGAGCTTTAAAACTCAATTGAGTTGACTTTGGTCAACATTTTGAGTAAACAGACTCGGATCAGTGTTTTGATAGTTCCGATAGGACCGTATCGTGATTTGGGACTTGGGCGTATGCTCGAAATCAAATTCCGAGGTCCCTAGCCCGAGATATGGAATTTCGAAGAAAGAAATTAAAATGTTTAAGTTCGAATAGTGACTGGATGTCTAATTATGTGAAAACGACCCCTGAAATAGAATTTTGATGATTCCAACAGCTCTGTATGGTGATTTTGGACTTAGGAGCGTGTTCAGAATTTTATTTGGAAGTCCGTAGTTAAATTATGCTTGAAATGGCTAAAAACAAGAATTTAAGTTTGGAAGTTTAACCGATGAGTTGACTTTTTGATACCGGAGTTGGAATCCAGTTCCGAAAATTTTTATAGTTCCGTTATGTCATTTATGACTTGTGTGTAAAATTTGAGGTCAATCGGAGTTGATTTGATAGGTTCCGACATCGAATGTAGAAGTTGAAATCTCTTAGTTTCATTAAGCTTGAATTGGGGTATGATTCATGGTTTTAGCGTTGTTTGATGTGATTTAGAGGTTTGACTAAGTTCGTATGATATTTTAGGACTTGTTGGTATATTTGGTTGAGAACCTGAGGGCCTCAGGTGAGTTTCGGATGGTTAACGGATAAAACATTAGACTTAAAAGTTGCTGTAGTGTTTCCTCTTATGTTGGATATTCTGATTTGATATCGAGCCCAGGTATCGAGCCCAGGGTTGACGAGGCTCATGCTCGAGCTTGAGATCGAAGCCACGATCGAAGGTCCAGCTCGAGGACATGATCGAAGGTAAGGCTCGAGGGCTAGGATCGAGACCCATGCTCGAAGGCCCATACTCGATGCCCTGATCGAAGGCCCATGCTCGATGCCCTGATCTAAGGCATATGCTCGATGCCCTGATCGAAGGCCCAGCCTCGATGTCTTGATCGAAGGCAGACATGATCGAGGTCCAGGCTCGAGCCTGTGATCAAAGCCGCGATCGAGGCCCAGTTCCGAAGGCTGCTGGGTAGTTATATAAAAAGAGGGCATTCGTCCCATTTGCCATTTTTGACAAACTTGAGCTTGAGCATAGGCGACTTTTGGCAGATTTTCAAGGGAAAAATATTGGGGTAAGTGATTCTAACTCGGATTTGGTCTACATATACAAGTATATCATTGCTTTCACCATAAATTAGTGGTTTGAGATTTAAATTAGGGAAAGTTTTAGAAATCTCATAGAAATGAATTTTTGAGATTTTAGTATCGATTCGGAGTTGGATTTGAGTGAAACTAGTATAGTTGGACTCGTAGTTGAATGAGTTGTCGGATTTCGTAACTTTTGCCTGATTCCGAGACGTGGTCCCCACGGACGAATTTTTAATTAATTTTGGAATTTTTATTAAAACAAATATAGTATTTTCTTATAGTCACTTACAGAAATAACAATTAATTCTTTAACAAGCAGGAATAATAATTCATTAAATTTCAAGGATTTTTCAATTTATCAATTAGCTTCGCAAGCTGAAATAAACTATTAAAGTATCGTGTAATTATTATTATTAAGCACGATTTCTGCCGAGGACGTACGGCCCGATCCAGAGTGTCGTGTACACTGCCGAGGGACGTGCGGCGCGATCCATAGATGTATCTATCCTGCCGAGGTGTTCGGCCCGCTCCACAAGAAAGGAGGACATTTTCTTATGTGCCTCCGGAAGGAGAGTATATTTATTATAAGATAAATTTGGGAGGAGAACAATTTCTTTTAACAATTAATTGATTTAAACAAAAATTAAGCATATGAAAATTTCATATTTTTCTACTTTTCATAACAATTCACAATATATACATCAATTATTTTAATTAATAAAGAATATAATTCATACAAGTAATTCATGCTTTGAGTCCTAAACTACCCGGACTTTAGCATTAATAGTAGCTATGCACGGACTCTCGTCACCCCGTGCGTACGTAGCCCCCGCAATTTAGCAAAAATATATTTAATTTAATCACCTATGGGGTAAATTTCCCCCTCACAAGATTAGGCAAGAGACTTACCTCGACTTGCTCCAATTAATCCACTATAAGGCCTTTTCCAAGATTATCCAACTCTGTCTGTCTTGAATCTATCCAAAATAATTCGATACAATCACTAAAAATTATAGGAATCAATTCTATAAGAAAATACTATATTTTTTTTAATAAAAATCCCGAAATTAATTAAAAATTCGTCCGTGGGGACCACGTCTCGGAATCAGGCAAAAGTTATGAAATCCGACAACCCATTCAATTACGAGTCCAACCATACCAGTTTCACTCAAATCCGACTCCGAATCGATACCGAAATCTCAAAAATTCGTTTCTATGAGATTTCTAAAAATTTTCCAAATTTAAATCTCAAAACACTAATTTATGGTGAAAACAATGATATACTTGTATATGTAGACCAAATCCGAGTTAGAATCACTTACCCCAATATTTTTTCCTTGAAAATCTGCCAAAAGTCGCCTCTGCTCAAGCTCAAGTTCGTCAAAAATGGCAAATGGGACGAATGCCCTCTTTTTATATAACTGCCCAGCAGCCTTCGGAACTGGGCCTCGATCGCGGCTTCGATCACAGGCTCAAGCCTGGACCTCGGTCATGTCTGCCTTCGATCAAGACATCGAGGCTGGGCCTTCGATCAGGGCATCGAGCATATGCCTTCGATCAGGGCATCGAGCATGGGCCTTCGATCAGGGCATCGAGCATGGGCCTTCGATCAGGGCATCGAGCATGGGTCTTGATCCTAGCCCTCGAGCCTTACCTTCGATCGTGTCTTCGAGCTGGACCTTCCGACTCCGCTATCAACTTAAACATTTTAATTTTAAAATGGATTCGAACTTAAACATTTTAATTTTTTTCTTCGAAATTTCATATCTCGGGATAAGGACCTCGGAATTTGATTCCGGGCATACGCCCAAGTCCCAAATCACGATACAGTCCTACATGATTAAATTGGAGCAAGACGAGGTAAGTCTTTTATCTAATCTTGTGAGGGAAAAATTACCTCATAGGGATTAAATTGAATAATTATTGATAATTGCGGGGGCTACGTACGCACGAGGTGACGAGAGTCCGTGCGTAGCTACTATTAATGCTAAAGTCCGGGTAGTTTAGGACTCAAAGCATGAATTACTTGTGTAAATTATATTTCTCGTTTAATTAATATTATTTGATATATTTATATATATGTTGTGAATTGTTAGATAAAAATATTAAAGGATGGAAAATTCATATGCTTGATTTTCTGTTTAAATCAATTAATTGCTAAAAAGAAATTGTTCTTCCTCCCCAAATTTATCTCATAATAAATATTCTCTCCTTCCGGAAGTACATAAGAAAATGTCCTCCTTTCTTGTGGAGCGGGCCGAACGCCTCGGTAGGATAGATGCATCTATGGATCGCGCCGCACGTCCCTCGGCAGTGTACACGACACTCTGGATCGGGTCGTACGTCCTCGGCAGAAATCGTGCTTAATAATAATAATTACACGATACTTTAGTAGTTTATTTCAGCTTGCGAAGCTAATTGATAAATTGATAAATCCTTGAAATTTAATGAATTATTATTCCTGCTTGTTAAAGAATTAATTATTATTTCTGTAAATGATATTTAATTGATGAATTGAAAATTATTTGAATTGAAGGAATTTAATTAATATATTGAGAATTGTTGAATTTGAAGGAATTTGATTATTTCCGCTGATTAAATAAATTATTTTAAATTCTATAAATCATGCTGATTTAAATATCCTAGTTGTATTTTAATTATGATTATTGACCCATAGTGAGTGTCAAAGTCGGTCATCTCGTCTCTACCACTTCGAGATTAGGCTTGATACTTACTGGGTACACGTTGTTTACGTACTCATACTACACTTGCTGCACTTTTTGTGCAGGACCTGAGGCAAGTACTAGTGGGGGACCTATCGTCTTACACCCACGTTATCCAGGGGCATAGTGGTGAGTTGCACTTTCTGAGCCGATCTGCAGCTACTAGTGTCTCTCATTGTATTTTCATTCTGTCTATTTTTATTTTAGACAATATTTGAGGTTTTGTATAATCTACTAGATGCTTATACACTTGTGACACCAGGTCTTGGCACACACAATGATAGAATTTGTGTTTTATTATTTTTTTTGGTTTTAAATTTTGTCAATATATGCTTAATTTATTAAGTTGGCTTGCCTAGCTGTAGTGATGGACGCCATCACGACCTATAGGTAAAATTGAGTCGTGACAGAAACTCATCTTCAACAAAATTTGCATGTACTCCTTTTCTTATTCTTGAAAGTATTATGTTACTCATTTATAAGTTATAACCATCCAAATGAATAGAAGGAGCAATAGCTCGGTGCAGTTTATCTGGTATTTTTGAATTTGTAGGTTTGGAGTAACTAGGTGCAGTTTATATTTTCGTATAGTATTTTAATAAATCCGGACATCAGATTTCTTTTTCATATACACTTTATATTTTTAGAAACTAAAAGAGAATATCAGAATTTATTATAGATACAAATATTTTTAAATGCCTAAAAATCTAAGGTAAAAAAGATACTAGTAAAAGTACTAGCTGCTGGACAAAGAAACAAGATACTTACAATTTGAGGTTTTTAAGACAAGATATACCACAAACTGGTTGTTGAAAGCAAAAGCTAATTCCCAACTGTATAATATGAAGTGGCCAACTGATTGTACGAAGTGTTTCAATCACAACTTCAAATAATTGCCCATATAGACGGCAGGGCCGGCTCTAACGTGATGAGGGATAAAGCAGCTGCCTTAGGCCTCCAAATTTGGGGGCCTCATTTTTAAAAGAAAAAATAGGTTTATAGGTATTTAAAAAATAATATTTAGTACTTTTTAATACAAAATTAAAGTTTTTAATTTAAAAGAAAATAGAGTTCTTTAGATATGTAAATAAAATAATAATTTGACATATTTAAAAATGGATAGATGAATAGTTTTCGCAACGTTTTAGTTTTACTCCTTCATTAGATAATGTATACAAAAATTCACTCTCCCTTTCTTAATATGTCCAAGTCCATCTTTCTTTTCTCCACTCTCTTTATATTTTAGAAACCCCTATATATTTTATATCTTTCTCTTTAATATTCTTACTCACCTTCTTTCTCCAATATTTCATTACTCACTTTCTTTCTACAAGATTTCATTAGCTCCACTGATCAACAATACTTTTAAGCTTCTATTAATTCTATACTTCTATTGGTCTATAAAATATGTATCTAATATCAACAATATCTTAAGAAAAATTAAATGAGCTGGCTATATTATCAATTGAATAAAGATAATTAGAGAAAATCAATTATAAAAAAGATTATTAACAACTTTGTATTTCAAAAAGTTAGAAGAGTATATTTCAAATAAAACGTATGTTATAACTATCTTCTAAAAATTTAAGCCCCATATTAAACTTTGGCCTTAGGCCCCGCATATCCTTGAGTCGCTCCTGATAGACGGACATTGACGTTACGCACACCTTCAAATAATTACTCATAAATGTGATGTGTGTGTATATTATAAAAGTTAGATTGTGCACTGAGATGCAACTTATTTATACAATTAAAAATATTAATCACGTTTAAACGTGTCCGATATTTTTATTATGAACCAGTGTTTTAAAAGGCTTTTTTGGGACTCGCCTCGGGGTTCGCCCCGGGGCGGGGCACTATCATAATGCTTTGAGACTCATGTGTGAGGCTTATTTATGTGAGGCTTACATCCCCAAGCGCCCGGTTGTGCGCCCTAAACACAACTAATGTTCAACGCTCGGGACTTGCCCTACAAATCCTATGCAAATCATGTATTGAATTAACTAATTAGCACTGTTAACTTTTAAAAAATTTCAACAAATGAATGATTAAAGTTCTTTTTATCTATAGGAATATGAAAAATGTGAATAATATTCCATATTTACTAATTGAGAACATCCTGAGGGTGAATGTCATTTGAATATCTTTTCTGAAATAGATAACAAAAATTTATATCTTTACTTGATAGATTTTCATGTCTTAGTTATCAACAACAACAACCCAGACCCCCGTCTCCCTCCCTCCAAGAACTCTCCACCTTGCTCTTGAGGTGACTCGAACTCACAACCTATTGGTTGGAAGTGGAGGGTGCTCACCACTAGAGCAACACACTCTTGTCTTCATGTCTTAGTTATATGTCTCACTAAATTATCATATATTTATCATTTTACTCTTTAAAAATATTATCGACAATCCAACCGACGTCCACCATAGGCTATTTTTATATTTCTCATGAAGGAGGTAAAATATACAGTTTGATAATATTTTTTAAAGAATTTATGATTTTTAATCGTTTGAAAGTTAAGACGTTGTAGTAAATTCATATTTCATAGTAACTTTAATAGTATTGCATTATTTATACTTGTAAAACACATTTTAAGAGTTTCTTTAATTCTTTTTAGTTTTCATGAACTTTTAATGTATCTTTTATATATATTTTTTATAATGCTATATTATTAATTTATAAATTTAAAAAATTAAAGATCTATGAGGCTTACACCCCATGTCTCGAGGCTTTCGCCTCGCCCCGTATTAAGTAAAACGCCCTGGCTCACGCCCGCTCCTTTTAAAACACTGACGTGCATATGTGTGTTCTGCATTTATTATTTTTCTAACTCATGTAAATTACTTATCAGAGGATATCATAATTGATCGCGGAAACACTGTTTCCCACGTAAAGACTTGCTTTTCAATTTAACTTATGAAATAGTTTAATGGGTTTTCCGCATGTTTTGTGCACGTCTTTGATAATGATGCCAGCTTCATTACGCTGTATTCTTTAATTCTTGCCTTATTTATGTGGAGTCACTCCAGAATCGAATATTATGATTTTTCATATACTTTTAGTAGAAACACTACGACTCAGCACTTTCTTTTTCTATAATTTTTTAATATGTAAATTTAATTTTCTTAAAAAAGTAATAATTTAATCCTCGTGCTCGAATGTTATTATTTTCTAGCCATATGGAGCAAGTATTAAACAATTTTTTACTTGATTGCAATCTACGATGGTACGTAGATTCTTTCCACGTCAACGAGTGGGAAGTGGGGACTTTCACTTAGAATGTGGCTAACTTGCGAAACGTCTAGCGCAGAATAAGGGAAGGCAATTTTGAAAGTGAACCATGTGATGAACTATAATACTTCAGGATGTCTCTGTCTGCTGTTTAGTGTCTATACCTACTGCCCACGCCATTCGACTTGCAATTTTTCTATAGCTAAATGAGAATCCACTTGCAATAATTGACTTGCCATAGACTTAGTAAAATTTCATTTTAGATGTGATCATAGGGTAAAACCCGTAATTTCCAACCTAAATTACAATAGACATACAACAATTAGAGGGCAACTTTACTTGTGTATTACCTTGAAAATGATGAGTACAATTTTGAATCAAATAACTATAAAAGATATGCGAGATTTCACAACACTCATTTTTGCAACATGGCGGAGAATGACAATTAATGTTATTCACCAGGCATATGAGAAAGTTCACGTATGTTTTAGGGCAAGAGCTCAAAGAGAGTCTTGTTTAAAGAAAATGCAGTCCAGAAAACTATATTGCGTACAACTAATTACTTCATCTTGATATTATTTCCTTACTTATTTAGGTGATTTGAAGTGAACATTGTTTAAGACTTCCAAATTCCAATGATACGGCTTAAGTCCTTTAGTAATGAGGTATTCTTTGAGCCTACAGTGAATCTAAGGTAGGTTCCACTTGAAATATAATATGCATTACAACTGCTGATCCCAAGTTCAGAAAATATAGTAACATTTGTTTACTTCATCTCTTTAAAGAAGCTGCACTATAGCTTTAAGTAAGAATTGACGCCTATTATGATTGACCAATATACACATTAGAGATTGCAATTTCCTAATCCAAATAAGAAGCAGGGCGAAACTACAACTTCCATTTATTTCTTTCCCATCTCCTTCTCTTCAAGACATGCACAAGCATACAGTTACATGCACACACAAGAGAGAGAGAAAGCAAGAAAGAAAGGAATAAATCCTTTTATACAAATATACCCATGATACACAATGATTAAGTAGTACGGTGAAGTGACAAACGTTAAAGAATTCTCAGCGGGAGATCCTCATAGCCAACCCTCTTTTTGTGCCTTTCAAAGAGTTGTTCCAGTGCTTCAATAAACCGACTGTGCACTTCAGTAACCTTCAGGAAAAAAATGGCAGTTAAATAAATAAAAATAAACTAGCAAACAATTTAGATATCACCCCGACCCCTTCACAAGGAAACACGAACACCCCATTGTTTGTTGCATAAGTAGCGCACAATCACGGGCCAATTGCAGAAAACAAGACAGACACAAACAAGGTAATTAACTGGCATACCTCTTCGGCAGTAGGGTCTGGATTTTTCTTGAGCAGAATAGGCCTACCAACTACAACCTTCATGGGTCGTTGAAATGGTATGGGAGAACTGCAATGAAACACCATGGCATTACAAAGTTGATACTAGAAACACTAGACTAGCAAAATGAAAGATGTCTCCAAGTACATTCTAAGGACCGGTTTCAATCCATTATACAACTGCTCGCAAGCACTACAGTCAATTTATCTATTCTATTTAATACAATTATGTACCCTTTCACGGCTGGTGGTGATAGCGGGCGCTCTACAAAACTTGATCATGGAACCAATTTTAGCAGTAAGGAATCAATTAGCCTACATAAGTATATAGTGTACAAACTGGAACCAATCAATTTACCTATACTGTTGAATACAATTATGTACTCTTTCACGGTTGGTGGAGATACTGGCAGCTCTACTAAACTGGAACCCGGAACCAATTTTAGCAGTAAGGAATCAAATAGCCTACATAAGTATATAGTGTACAAACTGGAACTAATTAGATCTAATTTTCAAATACAAATGATCTCGGAATGATTAGCCATGGCTCATGACTGTAGCAGACCATTTTCAGTTATTTCATTCATAAGCAATGTGGTAAAATAATTGACTTCAAAGATATAGTACTGGTATTCTGGTGTAAAAGTTAGTAGAAACTCAGACAAAAAGGTCAAAGATTTTATACTGCCTTACTGGTGTGAAGTTATACTCAAACACTATCTAGTTAAGGTCATGCATAACATACCCCAGCACGCCCCAGAAGAGTATTGGAGTGAACTTAATGAGCCTAGAGAATTCCAAGTACAATTTCCCGCTTGGCTTCCACCATTTGTAGACATCAGACTGCAGAATTTAGATAAAATTGTAAGCACACATCATGATATAATTTTCAAGCAAAATGACCACAAAAGCAAGAACAATATGGGCTAAAAGTTTCATAAAAAGATAAGGAAATTGGCAGTTACTTTTCTACCAAAAATTTTGAAAAGAAAATAATGAAGCACACAGGAAAAAGGAGTTCCTCCGTTCCACATTAGCAATATGATAACAAAACTATACAACAAACCAGAAACAAGAGAAGCTTGACATCCCACTGGTGAACTCTACCTTAGGATGAGCCAATGCTTGTGAAATCGCCACATGCAAAGCCATAATCTTTCCTTAAAGAGTGCAAAGTATAATAAAATCGAACAAGATTTCCTTAGACATAAAAATATATGTCGAGGATATGTCAACTGAGTATCTTAATAGCTTGCATGCAAATTTCAGTCCTCATTTAAATTTAAATCATACCGACTGATACACTTCAAGTTAAAATTAAAGTCTGACACTAGCACTGAAGCACAAGCATATGGAAGTGAATAACCAAAAACTAAGAAAACCTAAGAAGAAGAATAAAATATGACCTGGCCGAAACAGAATACAGGAACCAGTGGTTTGCCCATCTCCATGGCAATGCGAACAAATCCTTTTCTTCTTTGAAGATAGGCAATCTATCACAGATTAATAGGGCAATTAGATTTAGCACATCCGCATCCCAGCATACACAAGTAAATGATATTAAATATCACATATTCTCTTATCATTTTCCCCAATAGGTACATAAGATACATAGTAAAATGTTTCCCACACCATCTGTACCAAAACACACTTTCCTCTCTGCTCCCATAAAAAAAAATGAAAAAAAATAGAAACTTAACCGCTCTACTCAAATTGGAAAAAAATTTCGTTTACCACCAGCATTCAAACAAATATAACTACAAGCCACTCTCTGAACTAACTTTTCACCTTTTTCAGATTACAATCATACTTTAAAGACTTTTCTACTAAGCTGACAGAACAATTAGTTTAAATATTCATTCTTATCTCAGTACTACGGGCTTACACCAAAGAACTATCTTGAGTAAAATGTCTTGAGTTTGATCCTTCAGAATGGACTTGCTTACCCGATTTGTGAACGTGCAGATAACAAGGTTTGGTGGCGCATGCTGTTTGCAGATTATATTGTTAATTGATGAAACTAACAAACTACTGAGACAATTAAAAGCTGGTATCGCCGAGAAACGATCTAGAAAGCATAGGTTTGTGATAAGTAGAAGACAGAAAATATTTCTAAGAGGAAACCATGAAGATGTAACACAAATAACAACAATGAAATGATTCAAAATATTTCTAAGAGGAACCTTTAGTCACCTTAACAGTCAAATTATTGCTTTGGACAAAATGAAGCTAAAGAAAGGAGATGATTCATCTCAGATTAATATAGATGATTCACATGTTTTGTAAATGAGATGCAGTTGAATAGTTGATTGATAATGTCAATCTTTGTAGATGCCAAACAAGGTCACCTTTCATAAGAGTAGTAGAGTAGCTGTCTAGATCAAAGGGTTATGTAACAAAGGGTAATAAGTGAGTACTAGCTATTCCTGATCAAAATTCCTTAATACAACTTCATCTAAGTTTGAGAAAGAACAGAAAGGGATGACGTAAGTATATCATGATATATTGGCTTGTAAAACGCAATCAAGTTTCAACATTGAACCTCTGAACCACGCTCCATATAGAATGCCTCCTGAACTCCACCTGGCACAATGATGCAGCTGTGACCAGAAGCCAAGAGGGATTTAAAACTTTTCCTTGTAGCGGGTGCAAGTCCTAACCATGTCCAGATATGCCTCATGAATGGTGTATAGAACACCTGCCAATTTTCATCACAGTAAATGCTACTAGTAGTCGAAAATAGGACTATGTACAATTAAAATAACAATTACAAGAACAGGGTATCAAGTCATACAGCTGTACTTGCTAGCACTTTGATTCTTGGGAGAGGCATGAAACCTGTAAGGTCGGCAAGTGCAACCACCCCAATTGGCCAAACAGAATGTGGTTCATATCCAAAAACTGTAAGAAACAACATCCGAGTTAGACTGAGAAATAGGAGCTAGAGACTTCTGTTTTCCCATTAGTGCTGTTAGAACACAGAATGGTATAGATAGTTTCTTGATGAAACAGATTTCATTAGCCTACAGCAGAGGTTCTAAGTACCATAGGAAAGAAAGCTGGAATTTGACAAACCAATTTTAACAAACCAACTTAGTACAAATAACTGTTATAGTTCTACAATGGGAAATGCATGATACGTTAGTTGATTCCGGCCTAATTATAATAGCTAATCAAAGTCTTCAAACAAAAGACAACATTTTTGGAGAAGAAAGAATGAAAACACAAACAGAAAGTTGATCTCTTATTTCTTTCGAAGTGGAGAAGATGAATAGAGTCACTAATTTACCGTAGGCCTCGTTAGAATCAAATGCTTTGATGTCTTCCACGTACAAATGCACCGGAAAATAACCACAAACATGCTTACAGATGTACCTGAAGATCCCCAATTATCACTATTATTACAGCAGCCCAAAAAAATACAAAAATTTGCACTTAATCAGATAAACAATCAGCATAATTGCACCAATAATCCAACCTCGATAATCTTCGGCCCCATTTATTTTTCTCATCAATTGGAATCAGCATAAGTATAAGCAATATTCCTATCACTCTGAAACAAATATCAAAAATAGAAAAGTCAAAATCAGACAACTGGGTACAATGAAATATGAGCAACTAATTAAGTAAAGATAGAATTGGAGAGAAACTAACGCGAGAGCTTTAGAGAAAGGAAGAAAGACAAAGGAAGCAAGAATAATTATGAAGTTGATATGGATAGAGCCAAGCCATAGGACCAGCGCTACTACGGTGTGAAGCAAAGAACCAGAATCCGTCCCTTTAAACTCCAACGGCGTTGGAGGTGACGGCGCCGCCGGTTTTTGATCAATTACACCATCCTCCTCTATAGCCATAGCCGAAATCCAAATAACTATAAAGATAAACCGAACCGAATATAAAACAGAAAAAGAATGTGAATTAAAGAATTGGTTGAAAGGTATATTAATTTATAGGAAGAAGGTGGGAATTAGCTAAGTTTAGAGATAACGAGGAGGCTTTCTTATTGTTCGAGTGACTTCGCTTCGAAATCATCGTCTTCTTTTAATTTTTAACTTTATGACTTGTGATTATGAGAGTTGAAAGTCAGAGCGTGGATTGGATCTATTTACTAGTAGTAGTATTCAGAACTTTGATAAAACACGTGGTTTCAACAGAGGATCACAGCCTGTTAAATTATGGAGAGTTAAATTCTATTGGTCACATGCAACCGCCTAATTGTTTATGCCAAATTGAACTCTACTCTCTAGTCTCTTCCAATAAAAGTCTCTTTCTAACCCAACATTTTAGCCTAACGCTATGGTTTGTATTTGTTTTTGCAAATTTCTAGAGTAACTTGAGGCTGGTTTATTTTTTTAGGATGGTAATGTCATATGTAACTCGATTAATTTCACTCAATATCTATTATCATCCACAAACTTAAATATTGATTAACTCTCTTCACTAAAACTTAAATATATGAAAGCCTGTTAAATGAACGATTATAGGTATAGCCCCTAAATCCTTTTTTTGGGGTGCATAACTTTCCTCCTTTCTTTGTTTGGTAGAAGATGATGAATTTTCCGGTAGTAGTAAGAATGTTGGTATAGGATAAGGTACGATAGGGTATGTGAGATTGTAGGTGAGGAGAAACAATTTGTACATTTTCTATGGATTATTATTCTATTAATAAATCAATTTTGTCTCGCGTATAATTGAATGTCTTCTCATGTCGTACTTCATCTTCTTCAAAATTATAAAACTATTTTATATTGCTTAAGTTATTAAAATTAGAATTATTGATTTATGAATACGTAGAAGCCAATAATTCGAAACGGATATTAACTCCAAGAAGCAAGCTAGAACATTGCGTGAGGCAGGAGTCTGGACTCAGGAAGAAGATCAAGATGTAAACATGAATAACAGTTTTGAACAACAAATTCAAGGAGTGCAATGGAGAATATTCCACGGCATTTAGTGCGTTGTTCGTTACAGAAAATTTGTCACTTATGCTCACCGTTACATCTCCATCAATGATCCTCATAATTGACATTAAAGAAGGGCACTATACTAGGACTTTGTTCCCTAGGCGCAACTATAAATAGTGAGCTATATTATAATTGTAAAGGACACGGCTTTTCTGGAAAACATACGCTATAATCGATTAAAAGCTTTATACAATTTTATATTCTTGTTCCTTGATTTAGTCACGGTTGTGCCCGAAACCTCTGCTCCCCGAATTATTATTTTTCGTGATTCTATCTTAATTTCAAGGCTAAGTATTGCGTATTTTTTTTAATTATTTCATTATTTCAGCATCGAATTAATTCACGTCTCTAGAAACCACGTATAAATTCAAGTGTACCGTTTTACGGGTAAACAGTTTGGCACCCACCGTAGGGCCTAGACAGCCGTGTAATTAAGTTGATCCTTGCCTCTTTTACTAACGTGTTTTGATTATTTATCTTAGCAAAAAATCACAAGAAATGGCAGATAATGGTGTTAACAACACACATAATCTTGAGGCTCAAGGAGACCAGTCTCATCACGAGGATTTAATCTGTGACACCCACAATGAGGGGAACGATGCCACGCCAGTCCACGACAGGCGGTACCCACGACATATTCGGGAGGCGACTCCCGATGATGCTGAAGAGGAGCATGTTGTTGATGCGGTAAGGGTCCTACAAGAGCAACAAGCGATCATTCCAGGCCATCTCGTACGGCAGGATAAGGTTATGACGGAGTTGAAACAGGCGTTATCAGGGGCTTCCAATAACGCGAATAGACGAGGTCTAGTTCCCCGGCGCTCCCGCAAATCAAACAATGAAGAGGGTCGACAACCACACCCCGAGGGGCAAAATTGGCTCCGATGGGGCAGGGGGGAAGGGGGGAGCGGATCCGGCCCCAACAATGAGCACAATCCCTTCAAGAGTGAATTACTACGGGTTATGAGAGAAGTGAATGCTCGCATGGACCGAATTCCGGGCGCACCACCAGCACTGAAAGGACCGGCCTCAAAGAAGTATACTCAGTTTCCGTACAGACCAAGCGCGACACCAGAATTAATCCCGAAGCGGTTTAAAATGCCCGACGTGTCGAAGTATGATAGAACTTCAGACCCTCAATGGCGGTAAAGGGAAATGATTTAGCTTCCCATGAGATTGAATCTGTTTTGCTGAAGAAATTTGGAGAGACTCTCACGAGGCGAGTCTTGACGTGGTATTCGCTATTACCCGAGCATTCCATAGATTCCTTTGAGATGCTCGCAGGCTCTTTTATTAAGACTCACGCCGGGGCCAGAAAGGTACAGGCCCGAAAGGCCGACATATTCAGAATTGCACAAGGAGAATCCGAGTTGCTGGAGTTTGTCACCTGGTTCCAAAAGGAGAAGATGTTGCTCCTGATTGTTCTAGATGAATGAGAGGGTGAAGAATTCACTAAGGGTCTGAATACGAGAAGTTCAGGCGCTTCCCGGAAACTGATGGAAAGCTTGCTTGAGTTCCAAGCGATGACTTGGGCGGATGTCCACAACCGGTACGAATCAAAGATAAGGATCAAAGATGATCAGGTTGGCTTCCCGTTGTCGGCAAAAGGACGGGAGAAGAATAAAAAAAATCAAAAGATGATTTTGACATAGATAGACGGTCTTCGAGGGGCCTATTTTTGCCCTACAAATGGGCCGAAGGACGCGTCAGAGGTTTTTGATCGGCAGACATATTCGTTACCGATAAAAGAACTGATCGCGGTTGAAATAATAGATCATTGCAGGACAAAGAAACGTAAGGTATGTGGGATCCTTCCTACCCCAGGCTATCAGAATACAATTTCAAAGTCAGTGTAGTGGATTTGGTATCAGCTATGCGAAACATCAAATAAGCGCGGTTCCCGAAGCCGATGAGGTCCAATCCCAACTAGAGGGATCCCAACTTGTGGTGTGAGTACCATAGGACGAATGGCCACCGGACTGGGGACTGCCGACATCTGCAGGAAGAAGTGGCGACACTATTGAAGAATGGACATCTCAGAGAATTATTAAGTGACTGGGCCAAGAGCAACTACGGTCGCAACTGGGATAACGCAAAATCCTCGAAAGTAGAAGAAGATCCCCCGCGCCACACGATCAACATGATCTTCGGGGGTACCGAGATCAATGGGGTCACCTTCTTGGCAGCAAAAAAGATGAAGTTATAAATAACCCATAGCAAGAGACTCCAGGAAGTTGCTGAAGACGACATCACTTTCACGTAGGAGGACGCAGATGGATTATTGCTACCGCATAACGACATATTGGTAATTTCTTTAAATGTACTAGACTTTAAAATCAAACGTGTTCTAGTGGATCTAGGAAGTTTGGCCAATATCATATAATGAAGAGTATTGGAGCAAGCCAAACTCACCGAAAGCATCATTCCGTCCACAAAACTCCTCGCCGGATTCAACCTCGCAAGCGTGACAATCCGAGGAGAGATCTTGTTTCCCACGAACGCCGAAAGAGTGATGAAGACGACTCTTTTTGAATGGTGGATGGTGATTTAGGATATAATATTATTCTGAGAAGACCATGGTTGTACGAGATGAGAGTTGCACCACTAACGTATCATCAGTTGCTGAAATTCCCAACGTCCGAAGGAATTAAACAGATAAGAGGCGACCAACCAGAGGCAAGGGAGATGAATGCGATTTCAGTCTCTAGTAGCAAGGGGAAGGAACACGCGGCAGAGCAACTACAGGAACCGGCACCCGCTCCCAAATCGATTGAAGTTAGCCAGGGGGAAGAAGCGTCAGAATCTTATCAGGTGTCAAGGTATTTCCAAGTACCAGAAAAAATAGATGCAACAAAATCCACAGCGGAAGAGCTCGAGCAAGTTGCATTGTTTGAAAAGTTCTTAGAAGGGAAATTCCACTTGGGGACAGGACTGCACCCCGAGCTCAGGTTTGGCTTTATTGAATTTCTAAAATATAATGCCGATTATTTTGCGTGGTCACATGCGGACATGACAGGTATCCCAACAGAGGTGGCCGTACAAAAGCTAAGTTTGGATCCCAACATCCCTCCAGTAAGACAAAAGAAACTCTCTATTGCGGAGGCTAGGAATAAATTCGTTAAAGAGGAGGTAACTTGCCTACTTAATATCGGTTCAATCCGGGAGGTAAAGTATCCAGATTGTCTAGCTAATGTAGTAGTAGCTAATGTAGCATGTCCATAGGACTTGAATAGGGCGAGCCCGAAAGACTCATTCCCATTTCCAAACATCGATCAAATGATTGATGCGACAGTCGGGCACGAGTTAATGAGTTTCCTCGATGCTTTCGGATACAACCAAATAAAGATAAACCTGGAGGGTCAGGAAAAGACTTCGTTCATAATGAATTTCGGCACATATTGCTATAATGTGATGCCCTTCGGGTTGAAGAACGCCGGAGCCACTTATCAGCTGCTCGTAAACAAGATGTTTGAAAGACAAATAGAAAAAACTATGGAAGTTTATATAGATGATATGCTCGTTAAGTATTTGGACGCAGGTGATCACCTTAAATATCTGCAAGAAACTTCTGACATCCTAAGGAAGCATAACATGAAGCTTAACCCCGAGAAGTGCGTGTTGGGTTAGCTCCTGCAAGTTCCTAGGATTTCTGGTATCACAAATAGGGATTGAGGTAAACCCCGATAAGATCAAGATCATCGAAGACATCCCGGACCAGCTGTCAAGCGTGAAAGAAGTCCAAAGGCTCACGGGGAGATTGGCCGCTTTGAGCAGGTTCATTTCCAGTCATCAGAGAAATGCCATCATTTCTTCGCGCTGTTCAAAAAGAAAAACAACTTCGAATGGACCTCGGAATGCCAGCAAGCTTTGAGAGGTTTGAAAAGGTACTTGTCAAGCCCTCCGTTACTTTCAAAATCAAAGGAAGGTGAAACACTGTTGGTTTATCTCGCAGTCTCGGAAGTAGTGGTAAGTGCATTTTTAGTCCGTGAGGACGAATGTACGCAATCTCCATTGTCATCTGATAGCTGTGGTGACCACATTTCCCCTGCAGAACACCCTTCACAAACCTGAACTCTCGGGTAGGTTGGCCAAATGGGTTATCGAAATGAGTGAATTTGACATAGAATATAAACCAAGGACTGTGATTAAGTCACAAGTTTTGGCTGACTTTGTGGCCAATTCTAGTCTGGGATTGCTGTCTCTAGCAACCAAAGAGGCAGTAATAGTGTTAGAATTGACATCAGGAGTTTGGACCTTATTTACGGATGGATCCTCCAACGTAAAAGGATCCGGGCTTGGCATAGTATTAACCACGCCTTCAAGAGAAACCCTAAGGCAAGCCATTAGAACAGTCCCTTTAACTAACAATGAACCAGAGTATGAGGCTTTGATTGCAGGACTCGAACTAGCCCGGGGACTTAGATTTCGAGGTCATAGAAATCAAGTATGACTCCCAGCTGGTGGTAAATCAGGTCTACGGGATCTTCGAAACCAGAGAGGGGCACATGCAACAATACGTAGTGAAGGTCCAAGCTCTGCTAGTTCGATTTCAGGAGTGGTCGATTACTCATATCCCGAGGGAAGAAAATGTTGAAGCAGATGCACTGGCTAACCTCAGTTCATCAACGGAAATGAAGGGATTGGATTCCAGGACGGTAGTACAACTGATGAACTCGGTCCTAGATGCGGATAGCTACTATGAGGTAAATACGACTAATTTGATTATCTCGAGCACAGGAAGTTACCCAAAGATTCCAAGGCATCCCGGGTGCTGCGCGCTAAAATAATACGGTATAGCTTCAAAGGAGGCCAATTATACAAAAAATCTTTCCAAGGCCCGTTGGCCCAATGTTTGGGAGCTTCCGAAGCTAATTACATTACGCGAGAATTACACGAAAGGATATGCGGAAACCTTTCGGGCGGAGATTCTTTAGTGCTAAAACTGGTAAGGACATGATATTATTGGCCCCGAATGGAACAAGATGCCAAAACTTTCGTGCAAAAATGCGATAAGCGCCAACGCTACGCACGTTGGTACATCGACCAGTAGAACCACTACACTCAGTTCTGTCTCCGTAGCCGTTCATGAAGTTAGGAGTGGATATCTTCGGACTGCTGCTACAGGCCCCCAGTAAGGTAAGGTTTCTTTTGATTTTAACTAACTATTTTTCTAAGTGGGTTAAAGCAGGTCCTTATAAGAAGATCGTTGAATGCGAAGTGGTGGATTTCTTGTGGGAAAACATAATCTGCAGGTTCAAAATACCAAAAGAGATAGCATGCGATAATAGGCCACAATTTATCGGCGCAAAGATCACAAAGTTCCTTGAAGATTTGAAAATAAAGTGAGTCACATCTTCACCCTTTCATCCGAGCGCAAATGGTCAAGCGGAGTCAACGAACAAAGTGATTATACAAAACCTCAAGAAAAAGTTGGAAACGGCTAAAGGTAAATGGCTCGAGGAACTACCTGGAGTTTTATGGGCATACCGGACGACGGCCAAATCGAGCACGGGGTAAACTCTTTTTTTCCTTGTGTACGGAGCAGAAGCCTTAATTCCGGTGGAAGTAGGAGAGCCTACCTTAAGATATTTCCAGGCAAGCTGAGAGACGAATAACGAAGCGATGTTGGTCATCTTGGAGTTGCTCGATGAATGCAGGGACTTGGTACATATAAGGATGGCGACACATAAGAAGAGAATGGAAAGATTTTACAATCGAAGATCCAACCTTCGTTATTTTAAAGTGGGAGATTTGGTTCTAAGAAAAGTAACTCAAAACACCTGGGAACGCAATGCACGGAAGCTACGTTCAATCTGAAGGCCCCTACCGGGTTTCAGCTGTCACTAGGAAAGGTTCATACGAGTTAGAGAATCAGAATGGAGAAAAGTTGCCAAGAAACTAGAATGTGGCACACCTCAAGAGATATTATTGATGACAAACATCGCATGTACCAAAAGTATGTGCTGCACTCTTTTTTCCTTCGTCCAGTTTTTGTCCTAATTGGGTTTTTTCTAGCAAGGTTTTTAACGAGATAGCAACGGAAAACATACTATGAAGAAAGTCTCAATGGCAACAATAAGATCTTTAATAACAAGGCACACAAGCTAAGAACCACTCCGGGGCGGTTAGATAATCTTTGGCTCGATAGCAAAATTTCCACCGGAAAAATGAGTTTGCTATCAAGCAAAGTTACCCGACCGTTCACAAGTGCAAATCACTAGAGGATTGTTAGATAGTCTTTTGCTCGATAGCATAGATTCCTAAGGGGTAGCGAAGTTTGCTATCGAGCAAAAGATTGTCTAGCAATTCATTAGTGGGATCCTCAAAGGTGCAAGATTCCCAGTGTTCCAATTCGCATTCTTCGCATTTGAACACTTAGGGGAGAATGATATGAGAATGCATCAACAATGAATGCCATATCGATCGAGCACAAAAACCGAGCACATAGTTGTATCATCGGGACCAGGGACTGCGCGGCCAGCCTTGTAGAAACAAGTTGTACGAATTAGCAACAAGAAATGGCAATTTCTCTTTAACATAACGAATGCTTATGTACTTTTTGAAAACAGAAGGAATAAAGTAAAGTCCTTTTATTTTCCATCTTGGTTCTTGTCTGATCGATGAATTATTTTATCATTTGAAAGTTAAACAAGTACTTCAAATGCTAGTGCCGTAATGAACATGAGACGTCCTCTTCAAGAGCACCGTAAACGAAAAAGGGCCTTCTCTTCTGAAAACCTTCACGTTAAAGGGTTGATTTCGGAAGAACTTATGCCCAGAATCAAAATGCCTTCTGGTAAAATACACCCAAGGCCTTGCACAAAAAGACTCAAAAAGCAAACTTGCACAAATACTTATAAAAACCCTCACGCTAAACAGTTGATTTCGGATGAAGTTTTGCCTGAAACCCAAATTTTTTCGGGGAAAAACACACCCAAGGCTTTACGTAATAAGACGCAAACAGTAAAACTTGCACAAAACACTTAGGCAAAAGAAAAAAGAGAATACAAAACTTGCATAAATGTTCAAACAAAAGAAAGACTCAAACAATACTTGTGTAAAAAGATGTCTTTATTTACAATAACGTGCCAAAGTGGCAGAGATACAAAAGTTGGAAAAAAGAAAAGAAAAAAGCTAAACTACTGCCTCTCCGGAACCCGGAGGAAGATAAGTGTCCGCGCTCCCAGGGGAAGTGGGTATATCCTCTAATGGCTCAAAATTTTAGCCTTCATCAGTTTGGCCTTCAACATCTTCGCCTTCCGTTTCCTCTTCAACTCCCAAAGTTTCAGAACCGGAACCAGAAGACTCTGTCGGGAGACCACTTTTAGTAGCTAACTCAAGCTCACGGGCCTTAGTAATTTCAGCATCAAAGTCAATGATACCATCTTTGGCTTCTTCCAAGGTTTTTCTCCTCATGCTGTATATAACATAAGTTTTCTCAACAACGAGGGAAGTCGCTCAATGCTTAAGTTCTTCTTTGAGTTGGGTTACCTCGACAGAAAGGTTTTCCCGGTGGATCTAATGGATCTAGGGCTAACATCAAGGTCACAAACAATTAATTTAAAGAGGCTATTCAAACAGTTAATGTTTCACCCCCGCAACAGTTAATATTCAAATTTGGAGTTCAAACAGTTAATATTCAAATATCAAGGTCACAAACAGTTAATGTTTCACCCCCGCAGCAGCAAGCTCTTCAAATTTGGAGTTCAAGTCTGCCTCTAAGTTGGTCAATCTTTCAGTGGAGGCAGCCTCGCGGTAGGATACAGCAAGAACAACACTATGGACTTCAGCCCATTTGGCCCTGGCTTCGTCAAATTTAACCCTCAGCGGGCTAATCTCTTGGCTAAGGGTTACCACTTCTTGCTCGCTTTGCTGCAAACGAGTCTCTAATACTGCTGATAAATGGGAATTTTGACTACTTATTAGCACATTTTAGCTTTTGTTTTAGTCTAAAAGCATTGAATGGTGTTCCCGAAACTGATGAAATGTACAAAATTGCAGAAATATTAAAAGTTGGACTCCTGAGATGAAATCCGACTAAAAAAGGAGTAATCTAAACACAAGGCAATAAAAGGCATATAAGCTCACAAAGTGCGGACCGCAGAATTCTATTTGCGGCCGCAAACAATGAAGAAAATCCCAGCAGGCTTTCTAGCAAACTGCGGACCGCACAGAAATTGTGCGGCCACAAATGACGAGCTGGAGATCAACTTCAGAGGGTGTGCAATTTTCCAAAGTCAAGTCCCTCAAAATTGCGGACTGCACAAGAATTGTGCGGCCACAGAAGAAGTGCCTTGCGGCCGCAAAAGTAAAGATGCAGACTGCAGAAGACCAGATTGCGGTCGTAATGATAAATCTGCAGACTACAAAAACATTTTCTCGCGGCCGCAGTTGAGAATTGTGCGGCCGTAGAATCCCAGCTCCTGTAAGATGAAGAATTCTGCGGACCGCACATAGAATTGTGTGGCCGCGGAACCTCCCGAAGGGCATTTTTATCCGAAATTTCCAGCCTTGTATAAATAGACGAGTTTTACAAAATTAGGTTAACTTTTGACATCAACAAGTCCTGTAACCATTTTTCTTTGCCTCTTTTGGAAGTTTTCTATATTTTGGAGTATTTTACTATAGATTTTATCATTTTAACTTTACAATATGAGTTTAATTAGTATTTCTTCTTCTATTTCTTTAATTTTAAGCATGGGTAGGTAGATGTTTACTAGGGTTGTGACCCAACCCTAGTGTATAAACCTTATGGGTATCTAATTTAGTGCTTGTTTATGATTGTGTATTTATTATTTAGCCTTGTTCATGCTTTAATTTGTGTAATTAATGGTTGCAAATATTAGTTCATGCCTAATTGACTTAGTCTCTACTTGAGAAATAGAGACTTAGTCTAGGAAAACTTGACTAACAAGAAGTTGGGTCAATCGAGATATTGATTAACCCAATTAAAGGGTTCAACCTATAGATAGAAATAACCCGACTTGAGCTCTTGTCAACCATTTTGTGTGATACCCATTTGGACTTGAGAAAGCCAAATTGGGCGAAATCACTCCTTGAAG
Organism: Nicotiana tabacum; assembly: GCF_000715075.1. Classification (NCBI taxonomy): domain Eukaryota; kingdom Viridiplantae; phylum Streptophyta; class Magnoliopsida; order Solanales; family Solanaceae; genus Nicotiana; species Nicotiana tabacum. Next base: position 135,586,401 of record NC_134096.1, on the reverse strand, counting down.
GAGAGGTATTGAGTGAGTAATTGAGAATTGATAGCTATAATATACCCCGATCAACAAAATAATCATTAAGGTTTATATCCCATTAGGCGAACACCTAGGCGATGGTCATAGCCTTAGGCCTTTTTACAAACTTTATAAATAACAAAAATAATTATCCTAGTCTTATTCCTTTAATTTACAATCTTTAGTTTTAAAATAGAAATAGAAACAACACCAATTTGTGGAAGTGTAAATTAAGATAGTTCAAATTCACGCACTAGAATATATACTCCTAACTCTCATCTAACTCCCTGTGGATTCGATCCCGACTCTTTGTTGGGTTACTATAATTGTAATCGATCGATTCATACCTTGTATTTGAGGTGTGCATTGTGCACGATAGGCCAATTTTTGGCGCCGTTGACATGGAGTTAAAAACGGTGTTAGCTTTATATTTGAGTGTGTTTTTGGAATATCTTCTTTTCTTTCCGCATTACTAGCATGTTGGGAAATTGTAGGTGCAACCATGGCAAACAATGAGCTCGGAAACATTGCTTTGGGGGATGTGGACATTGAGGATGATCAAATGGATGAGGTTCCTCTTGAACCTCAAGCCAATAGACGAGGCCAAGTGCCTCATGACAATGTGCCCGCTCCACCCCCACCTCCACCACGAGCAGCTCCACACCGGGTGTTGCTGAATGAAGGATATACAAGTGCAATAATCCCTCCCCGTATTAGGGCGGGTAAATTTCAAATAACCAACGTGATGCTTACCTTGCTTGAGCAACGAGGGTTTATCACCGGTGCTCCGGGTCAAAATGCATACAAACATTTGAAGGGGTTCGTGGATACGTGTTGGGGGAATAAACAAACAAATTTCTCCGAGGATGCTTTGAGGCTAAGGCTTTTTCCCTTCTCTCTACGGGGAAAAGTTTTAGATTGGTCGGAACGTTTGCCAAACAATTCCGTTCATAGTTGGGATGAATTGGCGGAGAAATTTATTTCTAAGTACTTCTCTCCCAGGCACATGGCTATACTTCGGGATATAATTCTAGCATTCAAGCAAGAGCCCAATGAACCACTATACGAGATATGGGAACGATATAGAACAATGGTTAAAGAGTGTCCCAATAACGATATGACGGAGAACATAATTCAACAAACTTTTCTATCGGGGGATCAACACAACCAACCAATGTGTAGTGAATCAACTTTCCGGTGGGAACTTCATGACTATGCCTTATGCGGAGGTGTGTGATATTTTGGATAAAATGGCGGACACTTCTTCGGCATGTCAATCCCGGGCTAATGTTTCACAAGGTGATCCCAATGTAATTCACCTTCACAAAGAGTTGCATGACCATGGTCAAGCCATAGCCGAATTGACCACCACCATGAACCAATTGGCAAAGGCTCAACTTCAACAAGTGAAAAACCCAAGGAAAGTCAATGCAATGGAGGGAGTAAGCCTGATGGTGAATAAACGGAGAATAAAGGGTCCGCAAGTGCAACAAAGAGAGGACAATTTTGTGCAAGAAAATAGTGGGTTTGAACAAGATGACTCTTACAATGACCAAGAAGAAGAGGTCCAATATGTGAACAACTTTCGAAGGCAAAGAAACATCTTCCAAGGCCCAAGCCAACAACAATGGAGACCTCAAAACAATCAAGGAAATTGGAATTATCACAATCAAGGTAATTGGAGTGGTGGAAACAATCAAAACAATTGGAATAACAACAACAATCAAGGAAATTGGAGTGGTAGTAATAATCAAGGGAATTGGCATAACAAGAATAACCAAGGCAATTGGGGATGCAACAATCAAGCCAGTTGGAGTAACAATCAAGGAAATCGGGGGTCGAGTTTTCAAAGGCCCCCGATGTATCAACAACCAAGCAACCCGCCTCCTTATCCTTCCCATGGTCCTAGCTCTTCCAACAATGAAATGGGACGTATTGAGAATATGTTCAAACAAATTATGGAGAAGAATACTGATTCCGATGCCCAATTTGCCTCACACAACACATCGATCTCAACCTTAGAAGTGCAAATGGGGTAAATCTCTCAAGCTCTAAATTCTCGTGCTAAGGGGGCACTACCAAGTGACATGGTGGTGAACCCAAAGGGTGTGAATAACACGGGACATGCCATGACCATTACTACAAGAAGTGAAAAAAGTGGGAATGCACCCACCTCAAGTCAAAGGCAACTTGTAGATGATGAGCAAGTGGTACAAGAAGAAGAGATCTCGAACAATGTAGTACGAGAAAATGATGAAGTGCGGATTGATATTGATGACAATGTGAAAGAGACTCAAGAGGAAGTGAACCTGGCTAGGGATCATGTTATTGACATACCGGAACCGGTAGTGCAAAAGGCTAAGGCAACATTGCCTAAGCCTCCTCCTATGTATCCTCAAAGGCCTGCCAAGCAAAAGGTTCATTGACATGATGAAGAGTCTCTCAATCAATGTGCCATTAGTTGGAGCCTTGGAGCAAATGCCCGGTTATGCAAAGTTTATGAAGGATTTGGTGACACAGAAGCGATCGATGAATTTTGAAACTATCAAAGTCACTCATCAAGTGAGTGCAATTGTGCATGCAATGGCTCCTGAATTGGAAGATCCTGATGCTTTCACAATCCCTTGTACCATTGGAAGTGCCGAGTTTGCTAAAGCTCTTTGTGATCTTGGGGCAAGTATCAATTTGATGCCCTATTCGTTTTCAAGACCTAGGGAATTGGGCAACCAAGACCCACATCTATGAGATTATAAATGGCCGATCGTACCATGAAGAGACCATTAGGAGTGATTGAAGATGTATTGATAAGTTTATTCTTCCGGCGGATTTTGTCATTCTTGATTGTGAAGTGGACTATGATGTGCTAATTATTCTTGGAAGATCTTTCCTTGCTATGAGGAAGGCTCTTTTTGATATGAAAGCCGGAGAACTCACTTTTCGGGTGGGTAATGAAAAGGTGGTATTCTACGTGTGCAAATCTATGCGGCAACCAAATAGTAATGAAGTGTTTTCGTTCATGGACTTAGTGACCGATGTGATTATTGATGATAAAAGTGCCACAATAAATGTGGGTGATATGTTGGAGGCCGTCTTGCTCAACTTTGATGATGACGAGATGGATGGCTTCATGAAATGTGTGAACTCTTTGCAATGGATGGGGTCGTACAACTATGCACCCCGAAAACTTTCCTTGGATCTTGAAAATAGGAAAACGCCTCCTACAAAGCCTTCAATTGAAGAGCCTCCTACCTTGGAGTTGAAGCCATTGCCTCCACATCTTCGGTATGAATTTCTTGGTTCTTGTTCTACTTCACCAATTATTATTTCCTCTTGTTTGACTAACGTGCAGGTTGACTCTACATTGGCAGTGCTCCACAAGAGGAAGAAGGCTATTAGGTGGACTTTCGCGGATATTCGGGGAATAAGTCCCGCATTTTGCATGCACAAGATTAACTTGGAGAAAGATGCCAAACCATCTATTGAACATCAAAGGAGACTCAATAAGTCTATGCAAGACGTGGTCAAAAAGGAGATTATCAAGTGGTTGTATGCCGGGGTTGTCTACCCTATTTTTGATAGTTCGTGGACTTCTCCAGTGCAATATGTTCCAAAGAAGAGGGGCATGACGGTAGTCACCAATGACAAGAATGAATTGATTCCCACAAGAACAGTGACCGGGTGGAGATTGTGTATGGACTATCGCAAGCTAAACAAAGTCACAAGGAATGATCATTTTCCACTTCACTTCCTTGACCAAATTCTTGATAGGTTGGTCGGCCGTGCTTTCTATTATTTTCTAGATGGATATTGGGGCTACAACCAAATCCTTATTGCTCCGGAGGATCAAGAGAAAATAATTTTTACATGTCCCTGTGGTACTTTTGCCTTCAAGCGGATGCTATTTGGTCTATGTAATGTACCGATAAGTTTTCAAAGGTGTATGACGATGATCTTCACGGACATGGTAGAGGACTACCTTGAAGTTTTCATGGATGACTTCTCGGTGGTCGAGGATTCCCTTGATGATTGCTTGGCAAATTTAGATAAAGTATTGACAAGATGTGAAGAAACGAACTTGGTGCTAAATTGGGAGAAATGTCATTTCATGGTCGAGGAAGGCATTGTACTTGGCCACAAGATCTCAAAGAATGGCATAGAAGTCGACAAGTCAAAGATTGAGGTGATTTCTAAACTTCCACCTACGACTTCGGTGAAAGGCGTGCAGAGTTTCTTAGGTCACGCAGGGTTTTACCAGCGCTTCATAAAGGATTTCTCTAAAGTGGTGAACCCATTGTGCAAGCTCTTAGAGAAAGATGCAAAGTTTCACTTCAATGATGATTGCATGAGAGCCTTTAAATTACTAAAGTTCAAGTTGATAACCACTCCCATTATCACCGCTCCTAATTGGAGTATCGCTTTTGAGCTCATGTGCGATTCTAGCGATGTAGCAGTTGGGGCTATTTTGGGGAAATGCATCAACAAGATATTTCATCCAGTCTACTATGCTAGTAAGACCATGAATTGTGCTCAAGTCAACTACACCGTTACGGAGAAAGAGCTCCTTACCATTGTGTTTGCAATTGAGAAGTTCCGCCCGTACTTGATGGGTGCAAAGGTTATTGTTCATACGGACCATGCGGCACTTCCCTATCTTATGAGCAAGAAAGATTCAAAATCTCGGTTGATGCGATGGGTGCTATTGTTGCAAGAGTTTGATATTGACATCCAAGATCGAAAAGGGAGTAAAAATCAAGTGGCGAGCCACTTGTCTCATTTGGAGGAGGAGGGGAGGCCGCATGTTGGCCTTGAGATCAATGACTCCTTCCCCGATGAGCAACTCTTGGCTATTTCAATGAAGGAGGTACCATAGTTCACGGATTTAGCAAACCTTCTTGTGTGTGGAATCATCCCGGATGAGTTCTCTTTAAATCAAAGGAAGAAGATCAAACGGGAATGTTAAGATTATTATTGGGATGATCCATACCTTTTTCGGATCTGCACGGATGGGGTAATTAGAAGATATGTACCGGAAGAAGAACAAAGTAAAATTCTTGGGGCTTGCCATTCTTCGCCTTATGGTGGTCACCATGGCGGAGCAAGAACGGCGGCCAAAGTGCTAAGTTGCGATTTTTATTGGCCCACTCTTTACAAAGATGCAAGTTATGTGGTGAAAGGATATGATGAATGTCAACGGGCCAGTGGAATCTCGAAGAGGAATGAAATGCCTCTCAATACCATTTTAGAGATTGATATCTTTGATGTATGGGGTATTGACTTCATGGGTCATTTTGTGAGTTCTTGTGGAAATACCTACATCTTGGTCGTGGTTGATTATGTGTCTAAATGGGTTGAGGCCATTGCTCTAACAATAAAGCGAGAAGTTGGTGGAGTTCTTAAAGAAGAATATTTTCACAAGGTTTGGTACTCCGCGGGCTATCATAAGCGATGTAGGGTCACATTTTTGCAACAAAGCTTTTGACACTTTTCTTAGAAAGTATGGTGTCACTCATAAAGTTACGAATCCCTATCATCCACAAGCTAGACGTCAAGTGGAAGTCTCCAACCGGGAGATAAAGAGTATCTTGTCCAAAACAGTGAATGCTAACCAGACGGATTGGTCAAAGAAGCTTGATGATGCATTATGGGCTTATCGGATTGCTTTCAAAACTCCTATCGGAATTTCTCCATACCGGTTGGTGTTCGGCAAAGCTTGTTATCTTTTGGTGGAACTTGAGCACAAAGCCATGTGGGCTCTAAAGAAGTTGAATCTTGATTGGGATGCAATCGCTAACTTGAGGGTTGCACATTTGAATGAATTGGATGAGTTCTGGTATCATGCCTATGCAAGTTCGTCCTTGTACAAAGAAAAGATGAAGTACCTTCATGACAAATACATTTGGAACAAAGAGTTCAAGGTGGACAATCTTGTTTTGCTGTTCAACTCACGGTTGAGGATGTTTCCCGGAAAGCTGAAATCTAAATTGAGTGGTCCCTTTGAAATTGTGGGTGTGACACCTTTTGGTGCATTGGACTTGAAGAACAAAAACAATGAGGTATTCCGAGTCAATGGTCACTGGGTAAAGCATTATTTGGTAAAGGTTGGTAATGGCCACGTTGTGGCAGTGATTCATTTCAAATGATGGTAATCTGCGTCGTGTCGCGACGTTAAATCAGGCGCTTCTTGGGAGGCAACCCATGATTCTTTTTCTTTTCTTTTCTTCTTTTGTAGATAGGTGTTATTTTTTTGCTAACTGAATTTGAAGTGTGTTGCAGGAATGGGTGTGTTTTACAGGAAGAGTGCCTAGAAATCTGGTTAAGTGTGGAAGAGAATTGCGAACCGCAATTATATTGTGCAGACCGCACAATTTTCGTTGCTACAACAAAAGGTACTCTGCGGCCGCACAATTGTATTGCGGACCGCACAAGTTGAAGGTGGAAATGTCAACTCTCTAAAGTTGGTCCATCAGAGAAATGGCCAATCTGCGGCCGCAACCCAAATTCTGCGTTCCGCAACAAAACATGCGGCCGCACACCTAATTCTGCGGACCGCAAAATATCGGGGCAACTAGTCCCTCAGGTAACAGAGTGCAGACCAAAATTAGAATTTTACGACCGCACTCAAGTCCCCTTCCTTTGCCAGAAACCGTTCAGTATAAATAGATGAGCTAGGGCATTGTTCCCCTTTTTCCCTCTTTGAGCTCACAAAGTGCACCAATTTGAAATTTCTTGTTAAATTAGCTGCTCACAAGCCAAGCAATTATTGATCACTCATCTCTTGCATTCATTCATATCTGGTATGTTTCATCATCTTAATTAATTTCTTTTAATTTTTAGATTTTTAGTGAAATTTTGGACCATTTATCTTGTTGAATCTATTTGAACAACCATGTGGTGTAAATATGTAGTGGGTAGACTGGACAATGCTCTAAGGGTACTGGGTAAATAGATTTTCATGCTTAGATGTTGTTTCCATGTCAAAATTGTGCAAATATTTCAAACCCTAGGTAAAGAAAATTGAGCGTCTGATCGTAGTTGTTGGAATCTGCGACCGCACAAGAAATTATGCGGTCCACAGAAGTTAAGGTCTAGGGCACTATAGTAAGGCATGGTTCTGCGGCCACAATGAAAAATGTGCGAACCGCAAAAATACCATTGCGGCCACAGAACAACCTAATCTCTGTGATCAGAGAGTTGTCATTTTGGTGACTCTCAAGTGCGGTCGCAAGACTATTTGTGCAGACCGCAGAAAACTAGTTGCTACCGCAAAACAACCAACTCTCTGTCATCAAAGAGTTGGCATATTGGTGATGTCTGAATTGCTGTCGTAATAAGAAATGTACGGACCGCAATCCATTTCTGCGGCCGCAAAGGAAAATTGTGTGGTCTGCAATGCCCATTCTGCGGCCGCAATTCCCTACCCTGCAAGCATGTCTCTACTGTGTTTTTCACTGTAATCACTGGTGTGTCCTTGCATTCATTTTGTGTCTAAACTTGAATTGCAACTAACATTCACCTTTGCTTGGTACAGAACATGGTTCGATCTAGAGGATGAGGCGACACTTCAAAAGGAAGGGGTGACCCTTCTCGGGGATGAGGGAAGAGACCCTTACCCATTGCCCAACTGCCTGAAAACAGAAAGACGTTAGCAGTAGGCAGAGGGAGAGGTGCAGACCTCTCGGACACCAGTTCTTATGTCCCATCTAGGGACATCTCCGAGGGCAACTCAGCCTCAGTTCATAAGCAGTCGGTCATGCAATCAAGGCCACCCGGGAAGGTATCAACTCCGGGACGAGCCCTCCACATCACATAGCACCTCCGAGGGTTAGGAGAGTGCCAGTCAGGCTTCTGAGCCCTCCTCTACATGTGTCCCTGAGGCACTAGAGACATCAGTTCAGGACATCCCAGATGATGGCCGAGGGGGAGATGCTACAGTTACCGGCCTTGAGCAGTCGAAGAACAAAGAGGTGTGGGAGGACCGGTTTGTCAGTTTGGCTGCCTTTTCTAGCTTCCGTGAGTGGTGGCCAGTGAGGTCGCTCACTCTTGAGCGACAATTCTAGTTGAGAGATATAGAAAAGTACAACCCTATAGTTTTGAGGCAGTTTCGAGAGCGCAAGGGGAAGATGTGGTTTACCCAGAGCATGGTGGATGCGAAGGAATACCTTGTCCGGGTGTTCTACACCAATGTGGTGCATATCAAGAAAGGGACAAAGGTGACTAAAGTGAGGAACCTCAAGGTGCGTTTTGACCAGCACACATTGAACACCTATTTAGGGTTTGAAGATGTCGAGCCAACAGAGTACTTAGAAACATTTGCACTTGGGGATGCAGCTCACCCGTGGCTATCTGAGATTCTGGAAGCTCCTGGGCCACCACCACCATGGATCATAGCAGGGGTGTCTATTCATAGAAACACCCTGAGTTTCGAGGCAAAAGAGTGGCAGACCTTTGTATGCAGTCTACTGGACCCGTGTCAGAATGAGACATACCTTCCTATCCCGCAGGCAGTTCTAGTCGCCTTTATCATGGCCGAGTACCCGATCAATGTGGGTGTCGTGATGTCGGCCAACATATATGTGGTTGCCAGGCAAGCTGACATATCCTACCCATATCCCAACACTATTACAGAGTATCTTACGAATGCGAGGGTGGAGCCGAGAGATTTTGATACAAAGGTGTGGGCGAAGAAGCCCTTCTCATGGTACTCATTGATGGATGCACACAACCCTAAGAGAAAAAGTCAGCCGTCTACCACCACAGGCCAGTCTGATGAGCCATTGATGGTAGTTGCAGAGGCAATTGACATTCCATCCACTTCAGTCAAGCCTTCAGCTAGTGCAACAGCTATGCCTCCACCTCCAGCCTCGGTGCCTTCATCAGTCCCTATTACAGGTTCCACCTCGACTTTGAAGCCGGTGCTTGTGCCTACTGCTCCACTCTCTGTGCTGCGAGTCTCCTAGACATTGGTGAGCCTCAACAATTGGATGCAGATAGCTACTATAAAGCTGTATGACATATCCAGTGTTGTTGCAGCACGGTCCTCCATTCCGGCACCTTAGATGCCCCCAACAGTGGAAGAAACATTGAAGAAGATCCTGGAGAACCAGAACACGATTATAGCTACTGTGGTGCAACATGGGTCAGTGATAGAAGAGCTAGGCAAGGAAGTGCAAAATATGAGAAAGTCCAAGGCCTCCAAGAAGTCAGTGGACAAGCTCTGGAGACAGGTTACCAAGCTTGCAGTAGCAGGAGACATTCCCTTTGACATGTTGATTGACCCACACCATCCAGGCCCAGATCCTGCAGCACCTTCAGCACCAGCTGGCCAGTCTGAGGAGCCAGACCTTGCTGCTGACACTCCCGAGGTAGTGCGTCAGATGTTCACCAACCCAGTCACTCCCAGAGTTGAGGATAATGAGATCCAGTTGGATGAGGCTGAGATCGGTGACGCTGTTGTGGACACAGAGATGGCCAAGGAGCCATATGGAGTTTTCTTCACTCTTACCCTTCCTTTACTCTTATTTTGTTAAGAATTGGAGACAATGCTTATTTTTATTCGGGGGGATGGGGGTGGAGTTTATTTGATAGGGCGGAGTTTATTTGATCTAATTTGATGATTCTGAGATAATTGATTTGTAATAACTTGACAGTATTTTCTCCTTTTCTCTTATTCAGTACTATTCTCTCTTTTCTTCTCTCATTATGTATATATCTTCTCTCATTATGTATATTCATTATGCTTTCGATAGTTTTTGCTTTGTAACTTCTTTACGTTTGTTTTCTTATTAGTTGGTGTTTAACTAAGTAGCTTCTTTTTAAATTAGTAGCTTTTTCTTGATTTACTAGCTTCTTTTATGTTTTAGTAGATAATACGCCTTTGGTTTTTTAAATGCCACAGTTCTTTCCAAAGGTAGTTTTTGTGTGAACCGGGTGACTCTTCCTAACGATGGATAGCGTGACAACCTTCTTAGGGATTGAGTCCGTTTTTGGTTTTTAGGTAATAATAGTAGTAATAATGAATAAAAAGACCTAATTAAGTCATGCTCGAAGAGTCAAACATGCTTCACTTGGTACCAACACTCTTAGGCAATCATCGAGTGGTTTAATCGAACCATAGTGATTTTCAATCTTGAATGTGGTCGTTGTGGGCCCTCGACTCTATCTTATTTAACAATTCAGTTGCGTGATGGGTGATATGTTTTGTTGCTAGTCTAAGTACCCGTGTGAATGGTCTAGAACTTGCCTTGAATGTGTTTCAAGGCGAAATCTTAAGTTTTGCTTGGCTTGAGGAGTGATTGTAGGCTTTCCTTGACCCGCTTGAATTTTTCCATTGCCTACCAATGTTGTTATCCCTAGTCAACCCATTTGAGCATTGAGCCTTTCTCATTTGATAACCATGTTACAAGCCTTTACCCGTTTTGTCGTGACCCTCTCTTGGCACCCGAGCTTTCCTTAACACTCTTGTGAGACAATTGGCTAAAAACATAAGTTTAGGAGAGAGACGAGGAAATTGAAAGAGGTATCAAGGCACAAAAAGAGAAAAGAAATAATGAGAAGGAAAGGCAAGAAAAGAAAAAAACAAAAAAGAAAAATGCAAAAGAAAGTGAATAAGCGGATTTGAAGGGATTCAAAGAAAAGTAATGATACAAATCATGGAGAAATAAAAGAGGGAGAAAATAAATGTCATGATCAAGAAAGAGTGATGTTAAGTCTCTTTAGTTTCCCAAGGAAAAGAAAGTGCCTCAAAGAATTGGCAAAGCATGAGCCGAGAATAAAAAAAATGGAGTGCTTAAGGAAAGGTGAACCCACTCAACCATAGTGTATCCAACCTTAGTCCAAAAGCCTTCATTACATCCCGAAAAATCCCTACGTGATTTCAAGCCGAGTGAGCTTACATTAGTGGCGATCCACATGAAGGACAAGCCTATGGTACTTGAAGCCGTACTTGCGACATTCTCTTGAGAGGGATTAGTGAACCTTTCGCAAATCTTTGGATTGAGTACTAAAATTCTTAGTGAGCTAGGAAAACAGAGAGTAGAGGAGGAGGAGTTTGGGATCCACAATGACCTACATAAGAGAGCGAGCTTCCTTGATGAATAAAGTCAACTCTTGATGCTCAAGTGTCACATTAGAACTATATGTGCATAAACGTTTAACTTATCGCCTTGTTGATAATACATAAGCAGTGTGGGTAATTGTTGGTCCCAACTGATGTGTGAATGGCTCACCTTTGACTGGCTGAAATGATCCTTAACTTGTGGAGGTGGGAACTATTTTATTTGCTTGAGGACAAGCAAAAACTTAAATTTGGGGGAGTTGATAAGTAGGGATTTTGACTACTTATTAGCATATTTTAGCTTTTGTTTCAGTCTAAAAGCATTGAATGGTGTTCCCGAAACTAAGGAAATGTGCAAAATTGCAGGAATATTGGAAGTTGGACACCCGAGATAAAATCTGACTCAAAAAGGAGTAATCTAAACACAAGGCAATAAAAGTCACAAAAGATCATAAAGTGCAAACCGCAGAATTCCATCTGCGGCAGCAAATAATGAAGAAAATCCCAGCAGGCTTTCTAGCAAACTGCGGACCGCACAGGAATTGTGCGGCCGTAAATGACGAGTTGGAGATCAACTTCATAGGGTGTGCAAATTTCCAAAGTCCAAGTCCCTCAAAATTACGGACCGTGATCTCGTCCAAGTCACACCTCTATTCGGGGTTGTGAAACGGTCGATTGCAATAATAATACCCAACAAGGAGTCGGGATCGAATCCACATGGAACTGAGATGGGATTAGTGGTATATATTTGGATAAAGCACGTGAAGTATCTTGGTTGCACTTCCACAAATATGGTTTTGTTTTTACTTCTAAAATTACGTTAAGGATTACAATTCTAAAGATATAAAACTAGAGAATATTATTTTTGGATGGTTTTCAAATATATAAAAAGGCCTAGGGGTATGACCTTCACCTAGGTATTTGCCTAACGGGTTGTAAACTTTAATACTTGTTTTGTTGGTCGGGGTGTATTATAGCAATCAACACTCAAATACCCACTCAATACCTCTCGATAAGAAAATGATTTTTTTCAATTTGGCTTTCTCAAGTCCAAATGGGTATTGAACAAAATTGTAGATAAAATGCTCAAGTCGGGTTTTACTATCTCTAGGTTCAACCCTTTAATTGGGACTATCAATCTCTTAGTTTTATCCCAAATTCTTGATAGACAAGTTTTTCTAGACTAAGTCTCTCTTTTTCAAGTAGAGACCAAGTCAATTAGGTATGAGATAATATTTGCAACCATTAAATCTTCAAATAAAATCAAGAACAAGGCTAGATAATCAACACCCAACCATAAACAAGCAATAAATCAAACACGTATTAGGTTTAAACACTAGGGTTGGGTCACAACCCTAGTTAAAAATCTAGCTACTCATAATTGGTATAGAAGAAAATAGAGAAGAAAAGATGATAAAACTCATATTGCAAGATTAAAAGATAAAAATCCAATGTTAAATCACCAAAGTAAGCTAAAGTTGCCTAAAGAGGCAAGTAAAAACGGCTAAAGGACATTCAATATTCAAAACTTGACCTAATTTCGTGAAAGTAGTTTATTTATACAAAACTGAAATTTTAGGACAAAATTGCCCTTTTGGAGGTTTTGCGGCCGCACAATTATATGTGTGGTCTGCACTTCTCTTCATATCTTGACAGGAGTTGACTCTGCGGCCGCACAATTCTGGATTGCGGCCTCATCTCTCATGTTCTGCAGTCTGCACATTTCTAGATGCGGTTGCACTAGGCTCTTCTGCGGACCGCACATTTCCTGAGTGCGGTCGTATACCTGTTTCTGTGGCCGCACAATTATTGTGCGGTCCGCATTTTTTCTTGAACTTGAAATGAAACTCTCTGAACTTTGGCTCTTACGTAGCTTCTGCGGCCGCACAATAATTGTGCGATCCGCACTTTGCACTGGGGATCTGTTGATTTTCCTTCACATTCTGCGACTGCAGATAGAAATCTGCGGTCCGCACTTGAGCTTATGTGCCTGATTTTTGTCCTTGTTCAGATCACTCCTCTTTGAGTTGGATTTCATCGTAGTTTCTCATTTTCCAATACTCCTGCAGGTAAGCATATTTCATTAGTTTTCGGGAATACAATTAGACACTTTTGGACTAAAACGAAAGCTAAAAGGCTCTAATAAGTAGTCAAAATTCTCACTTATCAACTCCCCCAAACTTAAGCTTTTGATTGTCCTCAAGCAAATAAGCTAATTCCCACCTCCACAAGATAAGATCTATTCCAGCTAATCTAAGGTGAATCAACCACACATCAATTGGAACCAACAATTACCCACAATACTTATGAATTATCAATAAGGCAATGATTTGAAGTTTTAAGCACAAATAGTTTTAATGTGACACTAGAGCATCAAGAGTTGACTTTACTCATCAAGGAAGTTCGCTCTTTCATGTAGATAATTGTGGATCCCATACTCCTCCTCCTCTACTCTCTGTTAGCATATCTCACTTAAGAATGTAGCACTCACTTCAAGGATTTGTGAAAAGTTCGCTCATCTCTCTCAAAAGAATGTCACAAGTATGGCTCTAAGTACCATATGCTTGCCCCTCATGTAAATCACCACTAATGTAAGTTCACTCATCTTGAAACCACGTAGGGCTTTTTTGAAATATAATTTCTCCTTTGCGGATCCTCAAAGGTGGCAGCATAATTTTGCCCCAAATTTCCATGAACTGGGGACTGGGGAAGAGGAACATCCTCTTCTCGGACAGATGCGGCCAGGGGAGATGATGTAGCAGTTGTTGATAGAAGAGTTGGTGAAGAAGGAGATGAAGCTGATGGCGATGAAGGGTGAGAAGCAATGGCGGCAAACACAATGCTGGTTGTTAGTTGCTCGCCAACCGAAGATGAAAACCCGGTACACAGCATTGCAATACTGGACATAACGACTAGGATCCGAAAATAGGAGATGGCATTTTCTACCATCTCAAAATCCCCCCAAAGTGTCGAGACATCATCCTCGGTTGGTGTAACTAACTCAACAGGTTGAGCATTCTGTTAAGTTGATGAGGATCGTCGCCTTCTATGTAGAGAAGCTTCCCCATCACTAGCCTCTCCATCATCGTCAATCATCACGGTGTCTATGGCCGGCCTGGGAGGAGGGCTAGTCACCACAACTTTCGGAGACGACTCGTGGGCAGCAGTCTTCGCCCTCTTATTCTTTTCCCCGATCACGGAGGAACGTCTTCTTTTTGGTTGCTTGTCCTCTGGTCGGGGACTCCGTGAAGAAACATTTGTACCCGAAGTAGGCCCGGAGACACCTGTTCGAGTAAGCGCCTCCTAAAGCAGCCTCGCCACGTCAGCAGGATAAGCCAAAACATCCTCCTCGGGGACGACAACTGAGCGCATGAGTCTAAGTTACCATGATTTTTGGCCTTCCACCTGTATTTGAGGGCCAGTTCTTTCCATGTGCGGGTTTCGGGCATAGTAACATCTAAGATTTTCTGGACCCACTGAGCTAAGCCTTCAACCCTAGGTGGAACCCATCGAGTTGCTGAAACAGGCAAAGGGAGGAGGATCAATACGGATATGAAGAAATTTATAGTAAAAGAAATATTAAACAAGGAGCTTACGAGTGCGGTTCTATGATTCCAAAAAGGATGAAGCCATTTCCGGAATGATATCATTGATAGTGACCACAATGAACAATTCCATCCACCCACTGTTGTTGTCATCATCCATACTAGATAATAAAGCATGGTGGCCGCGTTTGCTGAAGTTTATTATTCCCCCGTGAAAGACTTTGGGGGAATAAAGATTCATCATATGAGCTAAGGATATAATAACGGAGTCAAGCTCTCCACTCAAAGAAAACGACCCCAAAGTAAAGGGATACGTGTAAAAGTATGTAAAACCCTCCCTGGGTAAGGTTACTCACTCTGTTAGATCAGGAGAAACAATGTCCAAATCTTGGCAGCGGCAATCTTCCTTCACAACAGAAATATTGGAAGGACGGATGGAAGAACGGTATCTGCCAACGGCCCACGTGCGTGGATTAGCTGAAGGGAATTTCTCCTCAAAGTCTTTTGTGGTAACAAGACTTCTAGGGATGATAATGCGCACTGTTGGAGGAGCAGCGTCCTCGGCTTTGTTCTTGTTCTTTGAAGAACTGGTATTCTTTGAAGAAGAAGCCATTATATGTTATGAATGAAGGAAAAACTTTTTCATTTGAAGAAAGTTAAAGAAATGTTAAAGAATAATAAAGAGATTTTTAGAGAGTTTGTAGAGTTATGGAGTATGAATGAAAAAGGTTGATGCGTATAAGTAAAGGTTTAGGCGGCTAAACTCGTGGCCATGATTACCTCGATTACTGACAAAATTTATGCTGAATTGTGAGATGACGCATGTTCGGGGCATTAAATGTGGAGAGACGTGTGTCGAATCAACCGTCAGAAGCTTTTCAGAAGGAATCATAGTAGTTCCCGCCAAAAAGAGTATTTCTACCAACTTTGCGGTGACATAATATTATGTCACCGGAAAGCAGAGGGACTATCTGTATACGGTAAAATATACTATGCTAAGTGGTCGTTTAAGAGAATGACACGTGGAACCTAAGGCGAGGGATAGTTAGAACCGAAGGCAATTATCCCGTTTGTCACCGGGAAGATTGACACTCGTAAAGATGCAATAAATACCCTCCGCCCGGTAGCATTTAATGGAGAATATTCCACAACATTTAGTGCGCTCCCCGTTACAGAGAATTTGTCATTTCTGCTCACCATTACACCTCCATCATTGGCCCTCATAATTGACATTAAATAAGGACATGATCCTAGGACCTTGTTTCTTAGGCGTAGCTTAAATAGTGAGCTATGTTATCATTGTAAAGGTCACGACTTTTCTAGGAAACTTATGCTATAATCGATTAAAAGCTTTATACAATTTTATCTTCTTGTTCCTTGATTTCGTCACTGTTGTGCCCGGAAGCTCTGCTCCCGGAATTACTGTTTTTCGTGATTCTATCTTCATTTCAAGGCTAAGTGCGCATTTCTTTAACTATTTCATTATTTCAGGATCAAATTAATTTACTTATCTAGAAACCACGTATAAATTCAACTGTACCGTTTTACAGTTAAACAGTAATCAAAATGGATTTGGTATGTGAGGTTAATCGGATTGAACCGGTGAGTTGTGACAGCATTTGACTATGTACAATATCGAGTATTCACGAAGCTAGGGCAACACAAAAAGTTAACTCGTGTCTTATTAAAAGTATTACTAAAATAGAAAACAACTCACTTACTATACTATTTTGGATTGTCTTAAAATTGGAGTATCAATTTTCTGAAAGAAAACTTTTCTCTTGTGCGTTATCCAATATTCTTCTATCATATCAAGGTGGTCCTTTTTTTTTTACTAAATTCTTCAAAAAGTTTACTTTGTCTACATTTTAGGACCACATATCAAATATAGCAGAATTATTGCTACTGTAACGTCGGGGGTGAATTGAGAAAGAAAAGAACTACAATATCAAAAATTTTCAATCAAATATCTAAAACATTGAATAGATTAGCGATGAATTTCTTCTTCTCACATAGTATCAGTTTGGCTTCCACAAAAAGAAATCCCGAGATTTTGCTTCCAAGAGTTATATGAACGTTTTTAATGTGAGTTTTTGCAACTCATTTTCATTATTTTAAGGAGATGTAATTGTTGTATTTTCTTCTAGCATTAAAATATCATAAAAGACCATGTCCCTCTTAAGTATATGAAGTATAGTTAAATCATTATCCACGTCTCTTGCTCCTACCAGCATTGATTTCACTCTTTACTACTCTGACAATCACCGAAAAGTCACAACGAGAAAAAAATATCCCTAGTCTCAGTATAGCTATTGCACCCTTCTTATCTGTCCAAACTTTAGCAGATTGAAAAACCTGATAGGTATTGGTGGAGGAAGGTAGCATATATCCCTAGAATTAATTGAGATGCACACAAACTAATCCGAAGATCATGTTATAAATATAAAAAAACCGAACAAACAATATGTAAAATTCTAGATCAACATTGAACAAGTTCACAACCAACTATGGATGAGTCGATCGAATTCAAGCAAGCATCAAACTAATTAACATACAATTCATTTGAAGCTACAAGCCCAAATTTCTCTTGATCATATGAGGGTTCAAATAATTAATCCGTTACAGGTACATATTAATTCTTTAAAATAGAAAAACAAATAAGATCTCTGTTGTCTTCAATTAACATCTCAGACTTTAACATCTCACATGGAGCCAGCCAAGCCATTTTCTGTAGGATTTACTTGGATGCCTTCTCATTTTAGCATTACTAACAACTTTGTGATTTGTTTTCTCAGCTAAAGATGCTGCTTTAGTAGTCGAGGCTTCTTCCTGCGAAGTAACAATATTATATGTAGCCATTAATTAGCTAACTAATGCTAGTAATTATTATATCTTTCATCATCTAATGTAATATGTTGAAAATGTATTCAACGTGCTTGGGGAATTTATGCTCTCACTATGTTAATTACAGTTGGGTGTATCATGTATGACATAATTCTTTCAGGATTTTTAAAATTTGAATTACGACAAGAATACGATGTGAGTATTTGAGAGTGATAAAGAAATATAAAGTGTTAGACAATTCTAATTGTGTGTATAATTTGGATGTAAAATAATATATATTCAGTTAGAATACTTTTAGATATAAGTTAATACATTATTATCTTAACAAACATAACATTTTCTGAACAGGCACTTATTACTTTAGCTTTCGAATTCAAAAATTAAATTAATAAATTGAAACATTTAACTATATAAAGCTGAAAAAAGTTACTGCAACACGTGTTTTATTTCAAGTGTGTTGTATTCTATGATCTATCAATGAGGTACAGTAACTTATTTTTTCTTCTCATTATTAATTACTAACTTTTCTCAATTAATTAGTTGTATGTTATCCTTGTATGTTTACCTCGAGTTGCCTCTCCTGGAGATTGGCCTTTTCATCTTCTTCACTCCTTGCAGCTTTATATGCAACTGAACCATGCCTTGATGACTTTGTTGAGCTCCACCTTGACGTCTTTCCTTCATCCATTTCTAACCTTAACTGCAAGGAAAAATTAAAATTAAAAATACAAGAATATATTTTTTAAGTTCCCAGGTTTAGTAGGGTGAAATTTTTTCTTATACTCACAAGACTTAAAACTTTTTTTCAAAAAAAGTATTTGTCCACGCACAGTGTGCGTCAACTTCTAAAAATTATTTTTGATTGTTGACTTAAAAAATTCTTTTTTTCGTCAAAACGCTACCTACATCTCCTACTTTTCTAGTTACCTGCGAAACTCGGTTCTCGAGCGCTGTGAGCCGCTCTATGAGTGTGCCTTTGAGATAAACTTGTTCCAGAGCAGAGGATAGAGTCAGAGTCTGAGTCTTGCACTTATCCTCTTCTTCTTCTTCTGCTTTCTTTGCGACAGTATTTAGGGAATGTCTTCCCGAAACCCCATGTTTCTCTTCCAGAAGCTGCAGCTGCACATAATCACCATTTAATTTATTCAATCAGAAGACAGACTATTGTTCACGACTTGTATTGAACTATTGATACAACCGACGAAGAACAGGCTGATTTAGTGGAACAGAAAAAGAACTTACCAAGAAATCCAGTCGATCTAATCTTGGTATAACAGGCAAGGAGCAAATTAAGTCTTTATTCTCGAGCCGGTTCATTGTTTCTAAAAGCCGGGATCTTTTTCTTGTCTGGGCTTATTGTCCTCTCTAGCTTCTTTTTATTATGGAGTAAGAACGTAGTGTTTCTGTGTTTGTGCATATATATCACAAATTTATGACTTATCTGCTATAGGTGAACAAGAATTAAAGAAAGAGACATTGAAGATGAGGACACTGCGGTCTTGAATATTGAGGTGGCAAGTTCTTAAAGATGGTAAAGAATCAGTTGGTGATCTTAATAGAAGCTCACTCAAAGTGAAAGCGAGGGGAGTTGGGATTATTAAATGGCAACTCCCACGCCATACCCTTTTGTCACCATTCATTATTCGTCATCGATCTTTGACTAGTAGATTTTTTTAATCCTTCTTTTTTCCTTTGGATCCTTATCCCAACGTCGCATATATAATACAGTAGTATGATAACAAAGATCAATCTCAACGACGTGCCGGTTTCTTCTCTCCTTATAGCTCGTTACGTCTACGTGCACATTTGTCTCCACAAGGAATATGACTTGCGTCATTGTTGGGCTATTGTTATCATATTGTCAATCCGTTTAAGTTCTATTCATATTTACACAATCATTGTTAGATAAAAAAGTGTTTAGAATAACTTGGTTACTGAGAAAAATGCTAGACATGTTAGAATCGGTCAAATAACATTAAACGTGTAAAAGTTTTTATATAGTTAATTAAATTCAAGAGAAAAAACATAGAATCCGGGTCATGCTGAAAGAGTACTGTAAAAGAGAAGAAACAATTTTGTGGAAATTTTGTGTGTATTCATTTTGTACAGAGACAATGTATAAATAGAACTATTCTATGAAAAATAAAAGAATCAAAATAACTATTTGTACATGTGTCTAAATCCTATTTGCTAGCTAATAACAAAATAACTGAAGATTATTCTCTCTATGCTATATACACGTTCCATGTGACAAATTTTTAAGATTGGGATCCAATGTTGTGCAGTTGTAAAATAAGTTGTGATGTTGCTCATCTGAACGGCTATTATTTAATCCATCATATATTTACACAATCGTTGAGATGAGGCCACGTGTTGAGTCTAAAGGAGAGTCCAAATAAGTCTTTGACCTAGAAGTATCTGAAACACTCTCATTTGACTGAAAACCTAGAAACTTTCTTCCCTCTTCTTCTTCATGAGAGATAGCAACCGCCATTAATGATTTTTTCTCAACATCCCCCCTCAAGGTGGAGGGTAAAGAAATTACCCCCAGCTTGTCAATAGCGGAACTATGTGAAGGACCTGAGAGAGATTTGGTGAATAGATGAGCGAGTTGAGACGAGGATGGAACATAAGAAAGGGAAATGAGTCCGAAAAGAAACTGTTGCCGAACGAAGTGGCAATCGAGTTCCACATGCTTCGTTCTTTCGTGGAAGACGGGGTTTCGAGCAATGTTGATGGCTGCTTTGCTATCAGAGAAGACCGGCACCGGCAAGGATGACGACATAGAGATATCGGAGAGGAGACATGTGAGCCAAGTGAGCTCAGCGACAACTCTACGTATGGAGCGATACTCCGCTTCAGCTGACGATAAGGAAACAGAGGTCTGTTTCTTCTATTTCCAAGAAATTCGAGATCCCTCAAGAGTGATGTAGAACCCTCTGACAGATCGTCGACTTTCTGGACAAGAAGCCCAGTCGGCGTCACAAAATGCTAACAAAGAAAATGAGGGATCTGAGTTCAGAAGAATCCTTTGTCCTGGGTCTGATCTCAAGTATCGTAATTCTCGAAGTGCAGCTGTGAAGTGAGAAGATCGTGTTTGTTGCATATACTGACTCAATTTCAACACTGCGAAGGATAAATCGGGCGTTGTGTGGGTTAAATAGTTCATCTTCACCACAAGGTGTCGATAAATAGTGGGATCACTAAGATTCTTCGGCATGCAATTTGGCAGAAGGCTCCAGAGGTGAAGAAACACATGAGAGATAAGAGACACCAAATTCCTTCAATAAATCCAAGGTGAATTTCATCTGACACATGATAATGCCCTGTTTTTCTCTAAGTATCTCCATGCCTAGAAAGTAATGTAAATTTTCCAAGTCCTTGACTTTGAATTCAGTGTTGAGAAAATATATAAGGGCAGTAATTTTGTCACGACCCAAAATCTCATATGTCGTAATGACGCCTCAATACTAGGCAAGCTGACAATCTCAATAAACCACCATATCTTTTAAATTTGAAAACAAAATGATTAAATTCAGCGGAAGAATCTCACAAATACAACTATAAACACTCCCAAAACCCGGCACCACTGAGTGCATAAGCATCTAATATGAATACAAAGTCTGACTAATAAAATATTGTCTGAAAGTATAGAACAGTACAATAACTGAAACAAAGAGAGTCAAGGTGAGCGGACTTCAGGGAGCTACCTTGATAGTCTCCAACTGATAGCACTCTGAGATCTAACGGTCACCGTGTCCGAAAGCACCTGGATCTGCACACGAGGTGCAGAGTGTAGTATGAGTACAACCAACTTAATAAGTAACAAGACTAACCTCTAGGCTGAAAGTAGTGATGAGCTCCGCAGGTACAGTTCAGTACATAAATAATGGTACAGAAATGTAGGCATGCTTTCAAGTTCAACAATTAAACTCATTACAAGCAATAGACCAATACTGCATGATTTGAGGAATATGACATCTCAGTGGAAAAACCTCATGTTCTACGGGTCATAATTCATTCGGTCACTCGGTACTATTTATGGCCAATCCAGCCTAGGGATATTCCATCTCGCATATATATATATACACATCGACTGACAGTCAGTCACTCAGTACCGTATAAGGCCAATCCAGTCCTCAAAAAATTTATCCTCGAATATAAATGGTATGGACAAGATCCATGTCCAGGGAAATTCATCACAATATAAATAAGTAAGGTAAGTCCATGCCCTGAGAAGTCTATCCCGAATATATAATCATCTACGCTCATTGGGGGTGGGTACAAACTCCGGAGGCGATCCTTCAGCCCAAGCGTGATATAAAGCCGATATGGCCTACCGCAGGCGGGCAGTCCCGATCCGTATAACAATAAAGCCTATAAGTCCTGCCGCAGGGTGGCAACCCCGATCCATATAATAATAATATAAATAAAGCCAACATGGCCTGCTGCGACGCGCAGCTCGATCCCATAAATATCCTCATAATGGACGAATATGACTGAGTGTGAAATGTACATTTTTAAAATAATTAATTCAACAGCAACACGACCCCATGGATCCCAAAATATCGGCACGTAGCCTAAACATGATCTTTAATAAGAGCCTCAGCTCAATTTCTCTAACACGTGGAATATGTTCAGATAATAACATGATTCTTTAATTTTACAACTTCACAGGATTTATTCAAGTCACAATTTCTATGATGCACGTCCACACGCTCGTTAATTATCATGTGCGTCACCTCCAAATAATTTATATAACACCAATTCGAGGATTCATACCCTCAGAACTAAGTTTAGAAGTGTTACTTACCTCAAATCGTATAATTTCTTACTTCGCTATGCCCTTGCCTCGCGAATTGGTCTCCGAAAGCTTCAAATCTAGTCATAATTAATTCGATTCAGTCAATACAATTTATTGGAATTAATTCCATATGAAAATACTAATTTTCCAACAAAATCCGAAATTGCACCCAAAAATTGCTCGTGGGGCCCACGTCTCGGAACCCGACAAAAGTTATAAAATATGAACGCCCATTCGACCAAGATTCTAACCATACAAAATTCCGACATCAACTCAACCTCCAAATCATCAAATCTTATTTCCAAATCCATTGGTCCAAATTCCCGATTTACACCTCAAAAATACGTAATCTAGTTGGATGATTCGATGATAATTCAATATTATGGAGTAGAAATGATCACAAGTGACTTACCTCAAGTTTTCCGTGAATTCTCTCTGAAAATCGTCCCAAGAATCGTGCTTGAAGGTCCAAAAATGGCAAAACTCGGAACCCCTTCGAAATGTATACTGTCCAGGGGTTCCGCACCTGCGACTCACTTAGTCACTTCTGCGGTCTCGCAGGTGTGAGAATCCAACTGCTTCTGTGACTGCCCCCACTTCTGCAGAAGTCCACTTCTGCGGACTCTCTTCTGCGAAGAAGCGTTCGCTTCTGCGGTTTTGCCCAGCCTCCCTTGCCTCCGCATCTGCGACCTTGGTGTCGCTTCTGCGGACTCACTTCTGCAAGATTCTGTCCACTTCTGCGGACCTCCCGCTTCTACGAGCTCGAACTTGCTAGCCAAATTCCGCAGGTGCGATTGCATCAGAAGGCAGAAATTTCCAAATTTCTTCCAAGTCCAAAATTTAGTCCGTTAACCATCCAAAACTCACCCGAAGCCCCCCGGGACCTCAACCAATTATACCAACAAGTCCTAAAATATCATACGAACTTAGTCAAATCCTCAAATCACATCAAATAATACTAAAACTACGAATCATACTTCAATTCAAGCTTAATGAAACTAAGAAATTTCAACTTCTATTTTCGATGCAGAAACCTATCAAATCAAGGCCGATTGACCTTAAATTTTGCACACCAGTCGTAAATGATATAACGGGGCTATGAAAATTCTCAGAACTGGATTCCGACTCCAATATCAAAAAGTCAACTCCCCGGTCATACTGTCAAACTTAAATTTCTATTTTAGTCATTTCAAGCCTAATTTAACTACGAACTTCCAAATAATTTTTCGGACACGCTCCCAAGTCCAAAATCACCATACAGAGCTATTGGAATCATCAAAACTTTATCCCGGGGTCGTTTATACATAAGTCGATATTCGGTTACTATTTTAACTTAAGTTTTAAACCTTGGAACTAAGTATTCCAATTCATTCTAACACCTCACCGGACCCGAACCAATCATCCCGACAAGTCACATAACAACTGCAAAGTATAAATTAAGCAGTAAATGGGGGAACGAGATTGTAATACTCAAAACGATCGGTTGGGTCATTACAAATTTCTTCCGTGTCATCTCCATTAATGAGTATGTCATCTACATAAACTACTACAACTGAAATTAGGCTATTCCTCCTTTTAAAGAACAAAGAGTAATCATTTAGAGATATTGAGTAGCCTTTATAACTTAAAGCACCTGCAAGACGGGCATACCATTGTCGTGACGCATGTTTTAACCCATATAATAATTTCTTCAGTAAACAGACATGATTAACAGTAGGTGGAGATAAACCTGCTGGAAACTTCATAAAGACCTCTTCTTGCAAAGTACTATGTAGAAATGCATTATTGGCGTCTATTAGATAAATAGGCTAGTTTTTATTGATTGCAATAACTAATAAGCATTGTATAGTGATCATCTTTACCACAGGGAAAAACGTCTCAGTGTAATCTATGCCCTCTAGTTGAATATCCCCCCCCCCGGCCACTAGTCGTGCTTTAAGCCTTTTAACTAACCCATCTAAATTATGCTTCACCTTATAAACCCACTTACAAGGTAAAGCTTTCTTTCCCTTTGGTAAGATAACCACATCCCAAGTGTGATTAGCTTCCAAAACATCAATCTCTGATTGCATTGCCTACCATAAAGGATGAATAATCAGCAGAGAGAAAAGGATTAATATAGATCTCTCTCTGATTTTTATCATGTAGTACAAGAGAATAGGCATGGTATATGCTAGGTAAAAGGTTCATCATCAAAATATTTCCCCTTGCATGTCCATAGACATCATTTAAATCCATGAGAAATTGTATAAGCCTTTCATCATCTAGGAATTTCTCCAGTTTTTGTGTTTACCCTAAAAAATGGATAAAAATTAAATTTATATATGATTTTAAGGATACACGGATTAATTCAATACAAACGATAAATAACGTTAGATTAAGCGGATAAAGGATGTAATAAATTATCAAACCAGTAAGGAGAGTGACCCCTGACTCAGTAACAGCTTAATAAAATGCCTGCCTTGCTCACACCGATGAAGAACTGATGAACTAAAGTAAGATATTTTAATAACAGAGAGAATAAGAATATATTGCCTTGGAATGCGTGTTACAATGTGTCCTGTGAATGATAAGTTTTTCCTTTTATATAGTAGGGGAGTTTTACCCTAAGTACAATTCTAAAAAAGATAAAAATCTTCCGTTTCGACGATCACCGATTTTCCACTAATACAAGCCGAGATTCACGCCGTGATATACAGTTAGGTATGGATATCACGACCCTTTGTTAGTCGTGTGAAGCTGCTGGGTAATGCTCTCCGAGGTCTCAATCCTTAAATCGGACCTCAAGGATATAGCCTCGATATCCCCGAGGGCAGATGTTTGCCCGAGCCCTAATACAAAGGGTTCTTCATTCTAACTTCGATTCATTACGGTCATGTTCCTGCTCCGCTTGGCTCACCGGAAAGTTAATTCATGCAGCGGGCTCGGTTTTACCCGTATACATTCTGTTTTCCAAAACACACACAAACACACTTAACATCACAAATTAAAGAGTCTAATTCATCCCATAGATGTTTGAGTTTTGTGAAGTAACCTGCTATGTCATTGGTTCCCTGTACTAAACTGGATAGTTCTTTGAGCAGGTGATACAACTTAGCTCCATTTGACCTTCCAAACCTTTGCTCAAGACTCGTCCAGAGGTCTTTGGCAGATTTGGAATATATGATACTATCCCTAATGTCCTTGGATAGTGAATTTAATAACCAGGAGGTCACCATATCATTACATCTTGTCCATGACTGATACTCATTGGACGTGATAGCAGGAGGGGGGCATTTTCCATCAATGAAACCCAACTTGTTCTTTTGCTAAGAGAGCAATCAAAACTGATCTTCTCCAGCCTTGAAAATGTCACGACCCAATTTCACATATAGGTCGTGATGGCGTCCAACATCACCGCTAGGCAAGCCAACTAGTGAATTAAACATATATTTCCTCTTTTAATAAATTTCCGAGTAATTAAACTTTCCTTACTTGCAAGATTTAAGAAAAATAGAAAGTCTAAATAAATAAAAAAAACCAAAATGATAATTTCAAGACCACAATTCTACTAGTGTGTGTGACAAGACCTGGTGTCATAAATATATGAGCATCTAGTAGATTATAAAAAATTCGAAGTATTGTCTGAACATAATAGACAGAATACAAATACAAAGAGAGACGCTAGGTACTGCGGAACGGCTCAGGAAAGGCAGCTCACCACGAGGCCTTGAGGTAACAGGGATGCGCACCGGTAGGAAAGCCTGATGCACCTGTCTCAGATCCTGCACAAAACGTGCAGCAAGCATAGCATAAGTACGTAAACAACATGTACCTAGTAAGTATCAAGTCTAATCTCGTAGAAGTAGTGATGAGAGGTCGACTTCGACACTCACTATGGGTCAATAATATTAAGATAAATATTTTTAAATAAACATGGTTTATGTGAATAACAATAATTTTCTTAACAAACAGAAATAAATAATTCTTTAATAATTTAATAATTTCCAATAAATCATTAATCTTCACAAGCTGCAACAAAATGTCAAAGCATCGTGTAATTGTTATTATTGAGCACAGTTTATGTCGAGGTCGTACGGTTCGGTCCAGAGTGACGTGTACACTGCCGAGGGACGTGCGGCACGATCCATAGATGCATCTATCTACTGCCGAGGTATTCGGCCCGCTCCACAAGAAGAGAAAAATATTTTATAAGCATTTGGCTTAAACATTATTAATGATTTATACCCAAGGTAATACAAATTTCTCTAACCAGTTCCAATATAATTTAGGCATTTTTAGATTAACAAGTACTGTGCAAAATTCCAAATAATTCATGAATTGGGTCCTAATACTACCCGGACAATAGCATAATAGTAGCTACGCATGGACTCTCATCAACTCGTACGTACGTAGCCCCCACAATTAGAACAAATATCTATTTAAAACACATATGGTGTAACTTCCCTCTTACAAGGTTAGACAAGAGACTTACCTCGTCTCAAAGCTCACTTCTCGATCACAATTTTGCGTTAAAGCCTCAATTTGGTGCCGAAAAATCCGAAACTAGACAAATATTATATAATTTAATCAATACATGCTCAATAATTCAAAATAAAATTATTAGATTAATTAACCAACCCAAATTGGTAAAATTTCTAAAATTCACCCCGGGCCCACGTGCTCGGATTTTGGAAAGGTTTGGAGAAAATCGTCACCCATAACCTTATGAACTCAAATATACAATTTGCATCCCATTCCATAACCATTTTTATGGTAAAAATCTCATTTTTATAAAAACCTAGGTTTTTCATCTAAACCTTTGATTTCCACAATTTATATGTTAAAATCTACCCATAATCATGTATTTAACTCACAATAAGTAGAATTAACTTACCTCCAAGTTGCTAGATGAAATTCCCTCTCAAGAAGCTCCAAAATCGCCCAAGAATGGAGAAAAATGGGCTCAAAATGGCTGAGCCCCGACTTAAATGAAGGTTCTACCTTCTGCGATTTTCGCACCTGCGGAGCCTCTGCCGCACATGCGGTCCCGCACCTGCAGAAAAATCCTCGCAGGTGAGAGTTTCCCCCACCTGGCCAAGCTCCACATCTGCGGCCTAAGGACCACTTCTGCGATGTTTCTTCCGCACCTGCGGCCCTCGCCGCTTCTGCGCCCTCTTCCTCCGAACCTGCGCGCTCGCAGGTGCGACAAAAAACTCCGATTTTGCGATCCCTGGGTGTCCCTGGCTGGTCCTCTTTTGCAGCTCGTGGCTCGCTTCTGCGAGCTCGCACCTGCGACTGACCAAGCGCAGGTGTGATTGCAGCAGAAGCTGGAAGCTTTAGCTGCTGCTCCTAAGTCCAAACTTGGTCCGAGCCTCGTCCGATTAACTCTCGAGGCCCCCAGGGC
This sequence comes from Nicotiana tabacum, assembly GCF_000715075.1. NCBI lineage: Eukaryota > Viridiplantae > Streptophyta > Magnoliopsida > Solanales > Solanaceae > Nicotiana > Nicotiana tabacum. The sequence goes on along the minus strand of NC_134096.1, from coordinate 135,558,766 downwards.
CCTGTCCAAACATACAAACAAGTTTTAAATCATAAAATGGACTCGCTCAAACTCTCGGAACGCATAAAACAACATCAAAACTAAGAATCATACCAAACCAAATTGATTCAACTTAGAAATTTCCAATTTTTCAAACTTACTCCGAACGCGTCGAAACATACTTAAACTACTCGGAATGACACCAAGTTTTACGTGCATGTCTTAAATCATCATACGGAACTATTCCCATGCTCAAAATTCCAAACGGACCTCAATTACTCTGAAACCTACTCCAAACTAAATTTAAAGAACTTTAAAACCTTCAAAGAGCCAACTTTCACTATTATGCGCTGAAACGCTCTCGGGTCGTCCAAAACCCGATTAGAACATACGCCCAAGTCTAAAACCATTATGCGAACCTATCGAAACCATCAAATCCCAATTTCAGTGTCCTTTTCTCAAAATATTGACCGAAGTCAAACTTAGCCTTTTTAAAACCAACTAAGGAACCAAGTGTTCCGATTCAACCCGACCCTTCCAAGTCCCGAACTAACCATGCCCGCAAGTCATAAAACAGTAAAAGCACATACGGGGAGTCTTATTTAGAGGAACGGGGTTCTAGAAGGCAAAATGACTGGTTGGGTCGTTACATTCTCCACCTCTTAAACAAGCGTCTGTCCTCGAACGGATTTAGAATCATACCTAGAGTGCTGAATAAGTGTGGATATTTGCTCTGCATGTCCTCCTCGGCCTCCCAAGTCGCTTCCTCGACTGGTCGGCCCCTCCATTGAATTTTTACCGCAGAACCCTTCTTGGACCTCAACTGGCGAACCTGCCTATCAACAATGGCAACGGGTTCCTCTTCAAAACCCAAGCTTTCATCTAGCTAAATTGTGTTGAAGTCTAACACATGTGACAGGTCGGCATGATACCTCTGGAGCATAGATACATGGAAAACCGCATGAACTCCCGATAGACTGGGAAGCAAAGCAAGCTCGTAAGCAACCTCCCCAACTCGTCTCAACACCTCAAATTGGCCTATAAAACTTGTGCTCAACTTGCCCTTCTTCCCCAAACCTCATGATTCCCTTTATCGGCGAAACCTTCAAAAGAACTTTTTCACCTACCATAAACGATAAATCACGCGCTTTCAGATCCGCGGAACTCTTATGTCTGGACTGTGTTGTACGAAGTCGCTCCTGAATCAACTTCACCTTTTCCAAGGCATCCTTCACCAAATCAATACCATATAACTTAGCCTCACCGGGCTCAAACCATCCGATGGGTGAATGACATCTCCTACCATATAAAGCCTCAAATAGAGCCATCTCGATGCTGGATTAGTAATTGTTGTTATAAGCAAACTAGACCAAAGGCACGAAACGATCCCACTAACCTCAAAAGTCAATCACACATGCCCTGAGCATATCCTCCAAAATCTAAACTATCCGCTTTGATTGCCCATCGGTTTGCGGATGAAAGGCTGTGCTGAGCTCCACATGGGTCCCCAATTCGCTCTGTACTACTCTCTAGAAATGTGAAGTAAACTGAGGGCCTCTATCTGATATGATGGAAATTGGCACACCGTACAACCGAACTATCTCCTGAATATAGATCTGGGCCAACCTCTCTGAGGTATACGTAGTCACAACTGGAATGAAGTGTGCCGATTTGGTCAACCTGACGACAATGACCCAAACTGCATCAAACTTCCGCAAGGTCCGCGGTAACCCAACTACGAAGTTCATAGTAATGTGCTCCCATTTCCACTCCGATATAGTCATCTGTTGAAGTAGGCCACCTATCCTCTGGTGCTCATACTTAACCTGCTGTCAATTTAGGCACCTAGCTACATACTCAACTATGTCCTTCTTCATCCGCCGCCACCAATAATGCCGCCTCAAGTCACGATACATCTTCGTAGCACTTGGATGAATAGAATACCGAGAACTGTGTGCCCCCCCTAGGATCTTTTCCCTCAGCCCATCTACCTTAGGAACACATAGGCAACCATGGAGTTGCAGAACACCATCTTCGCCGATAGTAACCTCCTTGGCACCACCCTGTAGTACCGTCTCTCGGAGAACCAACAAGTGTAGACGATTAAACGGTCGAGTCTTGATTCGCTCAAATAATGAAGACTGGGCAACAACACATGCAAGAACTCGACTGGGCTCGAAAATATCCAGCCTCACAAGTCTGTTAGCCAAGGACTGAATGTCCAAAGCTAATGGCCTCTCCTCTGCTGCAATGTAGGCCAAACTACCCATACTCTATGCCTTTCTGCTCAAGGCGTCTGCAACTACATTTGCCTTACCCGGATGATAAAGGATGGTAATATCATAATCTTTCAGTAACTCGAGCCACCTGTGTTGTCTCAAATTGAGGTCCCTCTGCTTGAACAAATGCTGTAAGTTGCGATAATCGGTGTAAACCTCACAGGACACTCCATAAAGATAATGCCTCCAAATTTTAAGAGCATGAACAATCGCAACTAATTCCAAATCATGTACCGGGTAATTCTTCTCATAAGGCTTCAGCTGACGTGAGGCATATGCAATAACTCGCCCCTCCTGCATAAATACACAACCCAAGATAACGCGTGAAGCATCGCAATACACTATACACATCCCTAAATTGGAAGGCAACACTAACACCGGTGGTGAAGTCAATGATGTCTTGAGCTTCTGAAAGCTCTCCTCACAATCATCGGACCATCGGAATGGAGTACCCTTCTGGGTCAATTTAGTCAAAGGTTCTACAATAGATGAAAATCCATCCACGAACTGACGATAATAACCTGCTAACCCTAGAAAACTCCTGATCTCGATCGCCGAGGTGGGACAATGCCAATTCTGAACTGCCTCAATCTTTTTGGGATCAACTTGATTACCCTCGTCTGACACGATATGTCCTAATAATGCTATAGAGTTTAGTCAAAACTCACATTTAGAGAACTTAGCATATAACTTTTGTTCCCGCAACGTTTGAAGCACCACTCTCATATGTTGCTCGTGCTCCGCCTTACTGCGCGAGTTGATCAAAATGTCATCAATGAATACAATGACAAACAAATCAATATATGGCCTGAACACCCTGTTCATCAAATCTATAAATGTCGCCGGGGCGTTAGTCAAACCGAAGGACATCACCAAAAACTCATAATGACCATATCTAGTCCGGAAAGCAGTCTCGGAACATCCGAACCCCGAATATTCAACTGATGGTACCCCGATCTCAAGTTGATCTAAGAAAACACCCTAGCACCCTACAACTAGTCAAATAGATAATCAATACATGGAAACTGGTACTTGTTCTTAATGGTAACTTTGTTCAATTGGCAACAATCAATACACATCTGCTTAGTTATATCCTTCTTCTTCACGAATAATACAGGTACACCCCAAGGCGACACACTCGGTCTGACAAACCCTTTGGCTAGTAACTCTTCAAGCTGCTCTTTTAACTCCTTCAACTCTTTCGGAGCCATGCGATACGGTGGGATAGATATAGGTTGGGTACCTGGAGCCAAATCAATACAGAAATCAATATCAAGATCTGGTGGCATGCCCGGAAGGTCGGAAGAAAACATATCGGAGAACTCTCGGACTACGGGCACTGAATCAATCATCGGAGTCTCTACAGTAGTGTCCCTAACGTAAGCCAAATAAGCCAAACAAACCCTTCTCGGCCATGTATCGAGCCTTCAGAAAGGAAATAACCCGACTAGATGTACTGACAGACGAACCATTCCATTCCAATCTAGGCAACTCTGGCATCACCAAAGTAACAGTCTTAGCATGGCAATCTAGGATGGCATGATATAGGGATAGCCAGTCCATTCCCAGGATGATCTCAAAATCGATCATATCAAGTAGTAGAAGATCCACTCTAGTCTCGTGACCACAGAAAGTAACAATGCAGGACCGGTAGATCTAGTCCACAACAACATAATCGCCCACATGAGTGGACACATATAGAGGAGTACCCAAGGATTCACAAGAAATACCCAGGAAATGAGCAAATAGCGATGACACGTAGGAATATGTAGACCCTGGATCAAATAATACTGAGGCATCTTTGCCGCAAACAGAAATAATACCTATGATCACGACATCTGAGGCCTCTGCATTTGTTCTAGCCGGAAAAACATAGAACCTAGCTGGTGCGCCACCTGACTGTCCTCCACCTCTAGGACAACCTCTACCCACCTGCCCTTCGCCTCTGGCGGCCGGACGGCTGGTGAAGCAACTGGTGCTGTAATCATAGATTGTTGACCCTGCTACACGGGCCTACCCCGAAGCCTGGGGCAGAATTTTCGCATATGCCTGAAATCCCCACACTCGAAATAACCCCTCGGTACGATGGACTGCTGACCTGAGGTTTGGCCTTGATGACCTGAATATCCACTGGAAGAACCCTGAATAGTCGGTGGGCGGTAAGAATCTCTGACATAGCACTGAAATAAGGTTGCACTAGAGCACCCCGAGGAGGTGGTGGTGCTGGGTATGGGGGACTGCTGGACTGACCTCTCACGAACTGACCTCTACCCCCAGACGGGGCACCTCTGAACTCTCCAGAATATCTAAATCGCTTATCTCTCATAACCTGCTCTTGGCTACGCTGACGCACACCCTCAATCCTTGGGCTATCTTTATAACCAGCTCATAAGAAGTTCCCATCTTAACCTTTCGAGCCATAGTGGCCTGAATGCCAGTGCGCAAACCCACAACAAACCTCTGTACTCTCTCTGCATCAGTAGGTAGTATCATAAGTGCATGGCGAGACAACTCAGAGAACCTCGCCTCATAATCGGTCACTGACATCTAACCCTGCTGGAGCTGCTCGAACTGAAACCGCAACTCTTCCCTCTGGGAGGGTGGAATATACCTATCCAGGAAGATACAGGTGAACCTGTCCCAAGTCATGGGAGGAGAATCTGCTGGTCTGCAAAGAAGATAGGACTGCCACCATCTACGGTCCCTGCCCTCCAACTGAAAGGTAGCAAAGTCTACCCCATGGGACTCCAATATCCTCAGGTTGTGCAGTCTGTCCCTGTACCGATCAACGAATTCCAAGGGATCCTCATATCGTTCAACCCCAATGACAGGAGGATGTAGCCTGCTCCATCTCTCCAATAGCTTCTGCGGCTCGCCGGCCGCAGGTGGTCTGGGCTCAGGTGTAGCTGCTGCCACAGGCTGGGCTCCGCCCACGGGGAGTGCACCTTGGATCTGATATACCGCAGCTGCATGCCCATGAGCCTGCACGGTAAGGGTCTGTGCTCCCCCTCCCGCCTGAGATGTGGCTGTGTCCACCAGAAATAAACCGGCCTGAGTCATATTATCCATGAACCGCAGCATACAGCCCATGACCTCCTGGAACCCCGGTGCGGACGTGAAATCCATCGGGGCTGGCTCCTCAATAATAGGATCCTTTGTTGGACCCACTTGTGGCATAACTAGAGTAACCCTGGTACATCCTCGTCCCCTACCACGGGCCGGAGCCCTCCCTCGGCCTCTAACAACAGGGGGAGCAGCTCTTCCCTGGCCGGGAACCTCCATAGAGCACGTTCTCACCAACTGTGAGAGAATAATAGAAAGATATTTAGTACTACACCAACTGCATGACAGGAGATGAAGAAAGGTAGTTTCCTAACACCCTATAGCCTCTCGAAGATAAGTACAGACGTCTCCGTACCGATCCGCAAGACTCTATTAGGCTTGCTCATAACTTGTGAAACCTACATGAACCTAATGCTCTGATACCATGTTGTCACGACCTAATTTCACCTGGGGGTCGTGATGGCGCCCAACATCACCGCTAGGCAAGCCAACTAGTGAATTAAACATATATTTCCTTTTTTAATAAATTTTCGAGTAAATAAATTTTCCTTATTTGCAAGATTTAAGAAAAATAGAAAGTCTAAATAAATAAAAACCAAAATGATAATTTCAAGACCACAATTCTACTAGTGTGTGTTCCATGACCTGGTGTCACAGGTGTATGAGCATCTAGTAGATTATATAAAATTTCAAGTATTGTTTGAACATAATAGACAGAATACAAATACAAAGAGAGACACTAGGTACTGCAGAATGGCTCAAGAAAAGCAGCTCACCACTAGGCCTTGGGGTAACAGGGATGCGCACAGGTAGGACCGCCTAATGCACCTGTCTCAGATTCTGCACAAAAAGTACAGCAAGCGTAGCATGAGTACGTAAACAATGTGTACCCAACAAGTATCAAGTCTAATCTCGAAGAAGTAGTGACGAGAGGTCGATTTCTACACCCACTATGGGTCAATAATATTAAGATAAAGATTTTTAAATAAACATGGTTTATGTGAATAACAATAATTTCCTTAACAAAAAGAAATAAATAATTCTTTAATAATTTAATAATTTTCAATAAATCAATTATCTTGACAAGTTGCAATAAAATATCAAAGCATCGTGTAATTGTTATTATTAAGCACAATTTACGCCGATGTCGTATGGCCCGATCCAGAGTGACGTGTACACTGCCGAGGGATGTGCGGCACGATCCATAGATACATCTATCTACTGCCGAGGTGTTCGGCCCGCTCCACAAGAAGAGAAAAATATTTTATAAGCATTTGGCTTAAACATTATTAATGATTTATACCCAAGGTAATACAAATTTCTCTAACCAGTTCCAATATAATTTAGGCATTTTTAGATTAACAAGTATGGGTTCACAACTAATCCAAGTATAACATGTTTTTGGGTCCTAGACTACCCGGACAATAGCATAATAGTAGCTATGCACGGACTCTCGTCACCTCGTACGTACGTAGCCCCCACAATTAGAACAAATATCTATTTAAAACACCTATAGGGTAACTTCCCTCTTATAAGGTTAGACAAGAGACTTACCTCGTCTCAAAGCTCACTTCTCGATCACAATTTTGCGTTAAAGCCTCAATTTGGTGCCGAAAAATCTGAAACTAGCCAAATGTTATATAATTTAATCAATACATGCTCAATAATTCGAAATTAAATCATTAGATTAATTAACCAACCCAAATTGGTAAAATTCTTAAAATTCAACCCGGGCCCACGTGTCCGGATTCCGGAAATTTTTGGAGGAAATCGTCACCCATAACCTTACGAACTCAAATATATAATTTGCATCCCATTCCATAACCATTTTCGTGGTAAAAATCTCATTTTTATAAAAACCTAGATTTTTCATCTAAACCTTTGATTTTCACAATTTACATGTTAAGATTTACCCATAATCCATGTATTTAACTTTTAATAAGTAGGATTGACTTACATCCAAATTGCTAGGTGAAAATCTCTCTCAAGAAGCTCCAAATTCGCCCAAGAATGGAGAAAAATGGGGTCAAAATGGTTGAGCCCCGACTTAAATGAAGGTTCTGCATTTTGCGATTTTCGCACCTGCGGAGCCTCTGCCGTACTTGTGGTCCCGCACCTGCGGAGCCTCTGCCGTACTTGCGATCCCGCACCTGAGGAAAAGTTCTCATAGGTGCGAGTTTTCCCCACCTGGCCAAGCTCTGCATCTACGGCCTAAGGACCGGTTCTGCGTGTCTGCTTCTGCGATGCTTCTTCCGCACCTGCGGCTCTCGTCGCTTCTGCGCCCTCTTCCTCCGCACCTACGCGCTCGCAGGTGCGACAAAAAACTCTGCTTCTGTGATCCCTGGGCGTCCCTGGCTGGTCCACTTCTTCGGCTCATGACTCACTTCTGCGAGCTCGCACCTGCGGCTGGCCAAGCGCAGGTGCGATTGCCTCGTCCGATTAACTCCCGTGGCCCCCGGGACCCCGTCCAAGCATACCAACAAGTTTGAAATCATAAAACGGACTCGCTCGAACTCTCGGAATGCATAAAACAACATCAGAACTAAGAATCATACCCCAAACCAAATTGATTCAACTTAGAAATTTCAAATTCTTCAAACTTACTCCAAACGCGCCGAAACATACTTAAACTACTCGGAATGACACCAAATTTTACGTGCAAGTATTAAATTACCATACGGAACCATTCCCATGCTCTGAATTCCAAACATACCTCAATTACTCTGAAACCTACTCCAAACCAAATTTAAAGAACTTTAAAATCTTCAAAGTGCTAACTTTCACTATTAGGCGCTGAAACTCTCCCAGGTCATCCAAAATCCGATTCGAACATATGTCCAAGTCCAAAATCATCATACTAACCTATTGGAACTGTTAAATCCTGATTCCGGGATCATTTTCTCAAAATGTTGACCGAAATCAAACTTAACCTTTTTAAAGCCAACTAAGGAACCAAGTGTTCCGATTTCAACCTGAACCCTTCCAAATTCCGAACTAACTATCCCTGCAGGTCATAAAATAGTAAAAGCACATACGGGGAGTCTTATTTAGGAAAACGGAATTCTATAAGGTAAAACGACTGATTGGGTCGTTACAGAAAACCTCTTCCATTCACAAGACTCATTCCTGGTGTATTTGATGAATGGAGGAAATATGGGTGATTTGCATCGAAATTGACTGCATTAGCAGATGAAGACTGAGCAATAGTGGTTTCTGTTGTTCCATTCATGATTAATGAAGTATTATGACACAGAAAAAGGAAGAAGAAGCTGAGTTTCCCAAAAACGAGCTACTGCTCTGATACCATGAAAGACTGTAAAAGAGAAAAAATATTTTTGTGAAATTTTTTTGTGTATTCATTTTGTACAGAGACAATGTATATATAGAACTATTCTATGAAAAATAAAAGAATCAAAATAACTATTTGTGCATGTGTCTAAATCCTATTTGCTAGCTAATAACAAAATAACTAAAGAATATTCTCTTTATGCTATATACACGTTCCATGTAACAAATTTTTAAGATAGAGATCCAATGTTGTGCAGTTGTGAAATAAGTTGTGATGTTGCTCATCTGAACGGCTATTATTTAATCCATCATATCTTTGCGCAACCGTTGAGATGAGGCCACGTGTTGAGTCTAAAGGAGAGTCCAAATAAGTCTTTGACCTATAAGTATCCGAAACACTCTCATTTGTCTGAAAACCTAGAAACTTCCTTCCCTCATCTTCTTCATGAGAGATTGCAGCCACCATTAATGATTTCTTCTCAACACATGCAAAAATAAAACATCACGCACCGCTTGGTGGCCAATTCTAAAGAATGGTCAATGATAAAAATCCTAAGGCCGCTTCTCATTGATTACATCAGAACGTACGTCAAGTCTTAGAACTTTTACTTCTAAAACTGATCATTTTAATCAAATATTCTAAAAACATTAATTTATGTTATCAGAAACAATTTTTATTACTTATTCAATTCAAACGCGGAAGCTAAGGAAGCATAGTTCTCTCTCTATCTCACTCTATCTCTCTCTCTTTCATCCGAAAAGGAAGCATATATCTTAAGTTACAATATCATCTGTGAAGTAAATCTTTTCAAATAAACCAACTTTGTCCAAAATGTCTTCTAATGTCTTCGTACAGGATCTTCATCAATAAGATTCTTAGCTGGCTAAAATAGTTGTGCATATATCGTACAAGTAACATGCCTATCATTTCCAAGGAGCGTAGCACTCGGCAATTTATGATGCCATGTTATGCACCAATCTTTCATCGGTACTGAACAAGGCAAATAAATACTCCCTCTAATCCGATTTAATTGATTTTCGACCTTTGTGGTCCACAATATTTGACTTTTTTCAGATAACAATAAGGAATTAACTTCTTTTTTTCAAAATTGTCCTTGGAGTAAAGAGCCTAGTTGTTGTATTATCAATGAACAAATTAAGGTTAATATGGTTAATTTCATTGTTAATTAATGCTAAAAGGTTGATTCTTTAATATGTTTAAAAACAGCCAAAAAATCAATTAAAGTGTTAAAGTGGACCGGAGGGAGTACATTACCTAGAGATAAATAACAAAATATAGTTGGGTTGCTAATTTTTTTTTTTAATTTTAAAAAAGACTTATGTGGACTAAATTGTAATTCATTTCCATCTTTTCTTATAACCACTTATGTTTAAAGTTACATCAAAGACCTAACTTTATGTCTTGGATTTTCAACATATCAAAAGGAGGACGAGAGAGGCGGCACTTTTAGAAAATAAAGAAAGAAGAGGGACGTTCTTCCTCCTTATAGAATTTTCATCCAACCAGTCATCTTTAAATGTTGAGTTTTTCAATTTGCTAACAGTTGGATCGAGTTGAAATTTGATCACGAAGTTCGCTTAAGATAATCTCTTTGATTAATTCTGTTTTTTGGGATTATTCTTCATCATTCTTCATGAACATGCTTTGCGCCGCCGTTATTGTGACCATTTCTTTGAGGGACTTTTGCAACTCTTCGTTGATACAATGAAGCTTTTAATTTTGATCCACAATAATTTGTGCTTGAGTATGCTTGCTATACCTATATTCAAATATTTAAAAATAATCCTATTATTCAAGTAGATTGGAAAGACTTTGAAAGGTGTGTATTCAGTTACGATTGTATGTCTTGCATGGTTTTGGTGCTTTCTCTTCAGAAGAAATATAATGTAAATTTTTTAAAAAAGAAAGAAGAAAAACTACAGTGAAATGGAAAAATTGCATAAGCTTCATGCAACAGTCACTGAATCACGACATACCCATATTTTAACATCAAAACATCTAAATTAATTCTCTTTCCTTCTTCCAAGAGTGGCTTATTATAAACATCACAATTGTTCAACGGATACTCTCCATATGATTGAATCAAGGATGAGATTTTGTTATCATATACTAAAATGAAAAGAATGGCGTGCACCTTCCCTTTGATCAGTTTCAAAACCCATGCACGTTTTAAAACAGCTGGAACGACCGCTGTGAACCCTACTCTCATTATTGTTCCCATATTGATCACACCTTTACTTAACAAGGTTAGCCTCTCCTTTTTTTCCTTTTCTTTCTCTGGAGGTTAGCCTTTCCTGGTTAACCAAAAACGTGCCTTTATCTTTCCTTTTTTTTTCTTTTTGGGACATTTGGTTATGGTCCCTCGTAACACCGGACATACAAACAGCAGAGACGAATTTAAGGAGGTTCTTGTGGACTTTGTGTATGTTGGGTGTGCGACAAAACACATTGGTAGCTGATGAACATATCGAGAAACTATATATAAGGAGTAGGGATCTCTTAGGTGTAACATCTTTTGGGAAAAATCGTGCAGGATGTTGTTGGAGTTAATTTCTCTGCCGGAATTTCACAAGAAGAAGCAGCTAGAGATGGTGGAGGAGTGACCTAAATATTATCGATCTATTTTGACTAGAATATGATTAGTATGTTTGTATCTGAAAGGAGCCAAGGACTTATTATGTTTTTGGGCTGAAGATGTTTTGGTCCAACTGGGTCTTTGTTCATTTGGGCTTACCACTTGGGCTCAATATTATTTCTTGGACCTTCCAAAAGACACATGAAGAATATTTCCAGATTTATTCACTGTAAATTCTTTATTTATATTTGTATTTATCTGATAGTTAGAAGGCAGCAAATTGTATAGGCACAACTGTCATAATTAATTATTAGAAGATTCCTTTATTTTGCCTATATACACGAGCTGTACAGAGAGTTTTTTCATTCAATACACAGAAAATTGAATCAATTCTTCCAGAATTCTTCTCTCCTTTAAAGATTTTTCACAGGCTTAGTCCCGGACAATATCATACCATATTAAGAGTATCTTCGAGCTGGTTGAGCACAACAATAAACCCAATAAAATCCCACAACTGGGGTATGTTATCTCCTTACCCCTATCTAGAAAAAGTTTAAGTTGTATAAAAGATCATTCTGAACCCACCTATTCAAGCTCCTAGATTCTCCTCTAAAACATATGCAAGGTTTAGGTAATAAATAGATGATAAACGTGCAATTTGATTTATTAATCTAATTCATTCTTTGTATCTTTATCAAAGGACTTGAGTAAACCATATGTGATAGCCATTGAAATCCACCCTCCAAGTAAAACTCTCATAGCAGATATCTTCACTGATGAACCACCAAGATAAGCCACAATCCACCAAATAAACACAAAGCCAAAGATGCTACAATCACCATCACAGCAATCCTGATTCTGTTTTCAGCCACCACCAGTGCTGGCACCATAGGAACAAAGGCTCCAAACAGAAAAGCCAGGGATGAGGCAACAGCAGCCTTGAACGGATTAGGCAGTGGCTCTACCCTGTCATTTTCCAGCTGTTTTGACTCCTCCATCATCGTTCGTTTTGCATCAATTTCCATAACTTTTATCATAGGAGATTTTGCAGGTGCTAAAGCAATATGGGACTGTATTTGCACAGGTGATTCATATAGCAGCTTTCCACCTTGTGTTGAAGTCGCTAATATATTGTGAAAGGACATGGTGGCGTCTCCTTGCTTGGTTTCTTCAATAGTTGGACTGCTGCAAACTATCTGAATCTTTGTTTTGTATCCACCATCATCTATTTTTAACTCGTTCTCTGACCTACAGTTGTCAGCAATGGACTTTGCAATGTCTCGTTGAGTTGATACAGAGACAAACTCTCCAACAGCCATGCTACAGGCACCTGCAAAAGCTCCAGCAAATCCAGAAAGTACCATAGACCATTGATCTTGATCTTTAGCTGCACCAACACCAAGCATCAAGGACGTAGTGGAAAGCAATCCATCGTTTGCTCCTAAAATTGCTGTTCGAAGCCACTGAGCTCGCTCTAGTTTCTTTGAAGTTTTCTCTTCTTGGACAGTTGCATGAGGCTCTTTCTTAGCATAATTCTCAATTGACTGAGGAGAATCCATGATTTAATGGATGTGGAGTGTGGCTTTTAGCTGTAGGCACACTCGTAACGTGTGGAAGCAACATGTAGGAACCCAGTTCATAAAGGATGAATATTGAGACCAAGACTCATAGTTACTTAGGTGGCACCGTGGAAAAAACAAAGCTGATACGTTAAAACCCAGAAGAACCAACATAAGCACATACGTGTTCTTCTGAATGCTTTACTTATGCCAAGAAGGAGACATCAAACTATACAGACAACAATCAAAATGCAAATAAATTAAGTGTATTGTTTCTTGCTCCAATTAGAGGCAACCAGAGCATCACTTTGTGTTGTTCTAGATGGGACTTCATCCAAACCAAATTATAAGATTCATTCTAACCGACTAGCCTCTTCGCTCAATATGTAGAGAAAAGCAATGTATAGTGATGTAGATGGATTCTTTTCCCAGTATGGCATCCTCACCTGGGGCACCGTATAGTAGCTTAGTCTGTGGGGAAAAGAGTAAATTCAGAGCCCCCTTCGATCCCTGCCCCTGCAATTAAGGCATGCAGCAAAGGAGCCGCTTGAATGGCTGCCTCATGCAAACCAAACTTACTGATCTGATGGGAATCTACTATGCATATTCCCCACATACTTAAGCACAAACGTTGGCGAACTGCTCATACTGCTCACTTCCATCTAAGTAGGCCTACCAGCGAAGCAATAGGTACTTGATCGGGCAGTTAGTGAAGCTAGACCGGGAAGTGGGGTATCATCCCTTCCCAAGAACCAATTAGTTTGAGAGCAAGCACTATACATTTTTTTCAAAATTCTATTTATTAGAGTTCAACTTAAAGTAAATACTCTGTGAAGTGAAAGCCTCATGCTCCTTAAGTCTGTTTAGTGATGGACTAGATAGAAAGTTAGAGGTTTACCAAGGTCGATAAGTTAATACTTAAGAAGCAACACTAGACAGGTTGATAACTTACATAAGACGAGTCAAATGGTCAGCCAGTAGCTTGTCTAACCACAAGCCGGTAAACTGATTTATCCAAATGAGAGATGGAAATTGTAACGTCTGGTGATCCAAGACTTTTAGACAAGTAGTTAATACAAAATTGATAATTCGGAATGGCAAATATTTAGAAGACAGGATTTTGTACACTTGTGTCGCCTAGAAAGATCAACTCAAGAAAATGTCCATTTGACATAATGATGTTTTCGGCAACAACCCCCAAAGACATCTGAAAAATGCATTTTAGATGCTGCAGATATCACCTAAAAATCATATATAAGATGTTACATATACCCATCCCTGCGGTCTTGCTCCTCTGCCTCCTTGTTAGCAACTTCAACAGATTTGAACCAAAGGTATGCCTGGATAACATTCTAGTCAGCTAAAATGAACATAGAAACATCCACTTTTATTGATTTATGAGAAGTTGTATTTTTGAACCACAATGTAACTAATAACAAAGTCCGATCATTAAGAAAAATTTTCATTGGTTCCTCAGTCCTATTAAAAAAAGTTGTTTGCTTATAATTCAAATATAAAATTAATTACCCATTATCTCAAAATGTGGAAAAACAGGCAGTAAAGCACATACAAGTGTATTAAAGACAGAACTTGCAAATAGTTCCGAAACTTAACAAAAATTGCAGGAACACATGGATAGAGAAGTATTTATATAAACTTACAGAAGTGGGAATTCCAGTGAAAGCAAAGAACCCAAGCACAGGAGCATAAAACACACTATCTGAGCCCAAAACTCCAAATACAGGTTTCTGATTCACGTACTCAAAAACAGAACCAATCTGCACTCATAACCCAATAAACAAAACCCATCAAGAATTAAAAGATCAATTTTTTTTTATAAAAAAAGTTGAAGATAAAGAATTCACCGCTGCAATTGCTGTGACAGCAGAAGCAAGCAAATAAACAATAAAGGGAACTTGAAAAGTTGAAGAATCTTTCTGGGATTCATTTTTAGCCCAAGGGGGTGGCTCATCTGAATCGGGTTTAGCCCATGTGGGAACTGATGGGTCTTTTTCTTCTTCAGTAGCAGCCACAATTCCAAGCTTACGACTTGCAAGTGATTTTCTGTTTCTCTTGAAATAACCAGAGGAAGAGAGTGGAATTGAATTGGGCAGGCATAGGTTGATTGTTCTTGAGGTGTGGATAATGAGTGAAGGGGAATTGCAGAGAGATGAAGAAGATAATAATGTCACCATTTTTTTCTTTGATGTGTGGGCAGAAGAGATATTTATGGCTTACAGTGTATTAGTTTACAAGGCATTGTGAATTGTGTGAACTGTTGCTGTGTATATTTTCATGGTGGAATATGGCTACGAGCTGGGAATAAGAGATAGAGTTCACTCAAAAAAATCTCTCCTTTTTCCTGAAAACAAAATTGTATTTTCAAGAAAACTACTGGTAGGGACCGACATATTGGGAAAAAGAAATTGTGTATCCGCATGTGAAATATGTTCTTATCCTTTATTTTATAGAATATTTCATGTGTTTAAAAATGATATTAACCTACCTATCTATGTCTATCTATATTATATTAAAAATATGAATGCTATTTTTTTTTTTTTTTAAAATAGATTTCATACTAAACAAAATAGTCATTTTAATAATTTTTCTCATATTTAGAAATAATTATTTAATTATTTTTCTAATATTTAGGATTTCAAAATTAACTAAATTTATATTAATGTTTCCTTACTTAAATTTTATAAAGTATTTATAATTCAATCAATCACTATTCTCTTGAATTACCTATTAATAATACGTCAAATCATATTAACGTGCATACAATTAAAATAAAAACTTTTATAACTTAAAGAGGCTTAGTCTACAACAAACATAGGAAATCTTGTTAAAAAAATACTTCATTTTTTCCATCACAAGAATTAAAAGAACAATTTTAACTTTTACCTTCCAAAGAATTAGATTGCATGGGCAATCTTTAACTCCAAATGACTTCCTTTTTGAAAAGAAGATAGAGTTCTTGTATTTTTTTATTGAAAAGGTAAAAATAAAAAAATTACAAAAGTCAGAATAAAAAATATATATTGTAGAATAATTTAAAGTCTTAAATATTTAGTTCATCCATAGTTTAAAATACTAATGTCATTATGTATATAAATTATAACTAAATTCATATTAATTTGAACTCCTTTCCTACTCAATCAATATTTTCTTCTCTTTATCGATTTTTTGAATAATATTTGAAAACTACACTAAGTAATTAGAAAAAATAACTAAATAAATAGTTAAGAATATAAGAGAGAGAGAGAGAGAGAGAGAGAGAGAGAGAGAGAGAGAGAGAGAGAGAGAGAGAGAGAGAGATTGAGAAAAGTCAATAACACTGATGGTTCTTCAATCACAAAGATCCAAAAATAAAATGTTGATCAAGTATATATATATGGAGTTAATGATAGAAATGCAAGTGATTATACATCATTCTTGATACAGTTAAGCATTTAAAAGTTGGAATGAGCTAAAATTAAGAATTCGAAGTGTTTGAATTAATTGATTAACAAAAGAATTCAATCCAATTCTGTTACAAATCACCATATAAGTAAATCATCTTTCAAATTGACAAATAGTTTACATAAATTTGCGCCCTTAAGAAAAGAATTAACATTGAAAGAAATTTAAAAAATAGAGAAAAATCGACTATCATATAGTTAAATTGCTATTCATTTAACTAAATAGAATCAATATTCATCATTTAACTTATAATTTTTTTATTTTATAACTCAAACACGACTATCAATATAATATTTATGTGATACTAAAAAAATTGTACTCATTGCGCGTACCTAAAAACTAGTACTATATTAAAAGCACAAAGGCGTTAGCGAAATGTCGATCGTCATTTTTACCTTTTAAAAATACAATTCAAATTGGACAAAATAGTCATTTAGTTATTTCTCAAATATTTAGAAATAATTATTTAATTAATTCTCTAATATTTAGGATTAGTTATTTAATTATTTTCCTACTTTTTAGAACTTTGATTTTTCAATTCCTTTTACTTTTAGAAGTCCTTATTTTCAACTCCAATGAAATTTACGAGTACTAAATTTCAAGTATTTTCAATTTATATTAGGGAAGTTTCACCACTTTATACTGTTTTTAGATTTAGGAAAAAAAAAATTAGTAAATGAAATTTTCGTCACTTTCAGCTCTATTTAGTTTTAGATAGAGGATGAACAAGGTAACTATATTAAAACAGTGACGGGCTTCATATCAACAAAATGGTATAAAACTCAAGCTATATAATTTTGGTTTTGGCATTCTACAAAAATTATGTATCAAAATACAAACACACATTCTAAAAACACTATAATTAGATATAAATTATCTCAATATTTACAATTATTATAACCATTAACTCAATATCAAGTTCTAGAGATACTTTCAAAATGACACTTAACAATTGCGCGTCAATTATACGTATAGTATTTATATAATTTTAAAAGTTTATACTCATTGATACGGGTTACACGCGCAAAGCACGTATTCTATGACTAATTCCCTTAAAAGATTAATTACAACAATTTCATTACATATTTCAAATATTAGCAAATAAGGCCAATGTCATGGTTTTTAAGATATTAAAATTTTCAATATATTGGTAGCTATACTCGAATTTATCAAGATTCATTTGATAGACTACTTCATTGTTGATCTTATTGTATGTGAAATTGCCGTATGAAAAGGACCTACATGCATGATGACGAAGAAATTAGCCTTCATGACCTTTCACAATTATACTACTTCTTTCAGTCTTAAATTATTTGTCGTTTTCTCTTTTACACGCCTCTTAAGAAAAATATACATTAAATAGGAGGGGTTTTGGACTATTTTACCTTTATTTATGCCTTAAGATATAAATTTTTTTCATTGAATATTACTTTATTTATGTGCTATCTATATCTTCAAGAATAATTACTATTAAAGGTAAAATTAAAAAATATAATTAATTTTGTCTTGAGCTTTTAAAATGATAAATAATTTGAGACAACTATTTTTAAAATCACGACAGATAATTTGAGATGGAGGGTATGATCAAGTGATAAATTAAGATAAAGATCAAGTGATAAATTAAGATAAACATAAATAATAATTGAATCATGTTTAAAATTGGAATTTTTTCCTTCCTATACAATATTTGAAACTTATTTACAAAAATTATCCAAGTTTTGTATATTACTCGTGTAACGACCCGACCGGTCGTTTTAAGAAAATTAGCCTTGAACCCCTATTTACTGTTCCCTCTAATTTATTTTTGGATTTTGTGACTTGCCAGGAAGATTTTTTTTTGGTTTCGGAGTGAAATGGGACACATAGTCTCTAAAATGGAGGTTTAAGTCATAGGAATTGACCATAGTTCAAACTATGTGAAGACGACTCCGGAATAGAGTTTTGATAGTTCATATAGTTCCGTAGAGTGATTTTGGTCTTAAGAGCGTGTTCGGATGATGAATTGGAGGTTCGTAGGTCATTTTAGTAATTGATGAAAGTTGGAAAAAGGATGATTTTTGAGAAGTTTAACCGGGAGTGGATTTTTTGATATCGGGGTCGGGTTCTTATTCCGTGAGTTGGAATAGGTCCATAATGTCAATTATGACTTGTGTGCAAAATTTGAGGTCAATCAGACTTGATTTGATAAGTTTCGGCGTCGGATGTAGAAGTTTGAAACTTTGAAGTACATTAGGCTTGAATCGACGTGTAATTCATGTTTTTAGCGTTGCTTGATGTGATTTAAAGGCTCGACTAAATTTGTGTGATGTTTTAGGACTAACTGATATATTTGGTTGAGGTCCCGGGGGTCTCGGGTGAGTTGCGGATGGTTAACGGATCATTTTTGGACTTAGAAGATTTTCTGGTGCTGGGTTGGTTCATGATGGGCTGGTTCTGGTGTAATCGCACCTGCGCAAGATTGACCGTAGGTCCGAGTAGGGTTGTGCACGGATCAGACCGGATCGGATTTAGCATATTTCGGATTTCGGATTCTGGAAAAGGCAATATGAATCCGAACCGAATTAACATTGGATCGGATCGGATTTTAAACTTTGGATCGGATAATATTTCGGATTGTCAGATCGGATTGTCACTCAATTAAGCCATACTCACCATTCATCAAAGACATTTTAAAAGCTACTGAATTAAGTCATACTCACAAAGTCATACCCAGATTGCTCGTTAGGACTTAAGTTAGAAGAAAACACCTTGTTTCTGAAACATTTTGATTAAGTTAGGAGAAAACACCTTGTTGTTGAACCATTCAATCAGAATCAAAAAAATTGAGTGAATACGATGAAAACACCATTCTTCTCCTAAAACAGTTCAACGGCTTCTTCTTGGAATAAACAAACCACAATCTGAGAGGATATAGATTTGGAGTTCCGGTTCAGACTCTTCAATGAAGAGTGTAGATTAAAGAGAGGCGGAAGTTGGACAGAGAAATATGTGAGAGAGAATTAGATTTCGATATAACCTAAGTGAGGGGCTGTCTAAAAAATGAATAAGCCTAACCCTAAAATTTTAGTGTAGTATTTATATAGGTCCATATAATTTCGGATTTCAGATCGGATCGGATTTAAATTATACCAATCTGAATCCAATTCGAATATCCAAAATTTTATAAAACATAATCTGTATCCAATCCAAATATCCGAAATTCGAAATCCGAAAATCCGAAATATAGTGGTTCGGTTCGGATTTCGAATACCCGATTCAAATGCACAGCCCTAGGTGCGAGCCCGCAGAAGCGAGCAATTGGGCGCAAATGCGGGGCTAGGGGACTTGGCCACTGGTCGCAGATGCGACGTGAAGACCGTAGGAGTGGAGTCGCTTCTGCAGAAAATTGGTCGCAGAAGCGGACGAGTGTAGGAAGGCATGTCCGTAGAAGCGGATGTGTTTGCGCAAATGCGCACTCGCAGAAGCGGGATTTGTACCACAGAAGCAGAATGGGTGCCAAGAGTTGATTTCGCAGAAGTGGATCACGGGCTGCAGAAGCGTTTCCGCAGGTGCGAAAAGCCTGGGCAAATTGTATTAATTCGAGGGCTCGGGATTTTTATCATTTGTTGGACATTTGAGCTCGGGTTTGGCGATTTTTGAGAGCATTTTCTAGAGATTTCTTGAGGTAAGTCCCTTGTGTTTATTTTTGATCAATAATATTGTTTCTCCATTGATTTCCCACCTAGTTAGTGTGTATTTAAGGTGAAAATTGAGAATTTGAGGTTAGGGATTTGGAGAATTGATTTGAGGAATTTAATGGCGATTTGGTATCGGATTTTGGTAATTTTGGTATGGGTGAACTTGTGGTCGAATGGGTGTTCATATTTTGTGACTTTTACCCGATTTTGAGATGTGGGCCCCGGGTCGATTTTTTGGGCCGAATTTTTTATTCTTTGCTAAAGTCGTAGTTGTATTACTTAAATTAGTTTCTTGTAGTTGTATTCATGTTATGTAATTACTTTTGGCTAGATTTGGGCCATTCGGAGTCGGAAAGTCGAGAGAAAGGCATTCTTACCGATTGATTGAGCGACATTTGAGGTAAGTGACTTGTCTAACCTTGTGTGGGGGAAATCCCCTTAGGTTTTGGAACTGTTATAACCAGTTGTGATATGTGAGCTTCGTGTACGTAAGGTGACGCGTGCGTACACGGGATGAATATGGAGAATTCGGTTTTTGCTGATTTGTCATCTTTTGAATTTCCTTAACTGAGTTGTCTTCTTTTAAAATACATTAACTGAGTTGCCTTAGCATATGTAGTGATCATGTTTAGCCTAGTATCACATGTCTACGTGCCTTAACTCTTAGTTGCAATATGTGCAACATGCTTAGTTGAATTACCTGCTTTACTTGATTTGAATTAAATCTTTAACTGTAAGGTTTTTGCTGAAAATTCGCGTTTCCTTTCATTTACATGCTGCATATTTACTTTGAGACTACGAGGCGGTTCATCGGGAGATCCCTCTGTACTGCATATTTACTTTGGGACTACGAGGCGGTACCTCGAGAGATCCCCATGTACTACATATTTACTTTCGCACTACGAGGTTGTTCCTCGGGGATCCCCTTGTACTGTATATTTACTTTGGGACTGCGAGGCGATTTCTCGGGAGATCCCCTTGTACTGCATATTTACTTTGGGACTACGAGGCGTTTACTCTGGAGATCCTCGTGTACTGCATATTTACTTTGGGACTACGAGGCAGTTCCTCGAGAGATCCCCATGTACTGTATCTTTATATTTGGGACTACGAGCGGTACCTCAGAAGTGCCCCTGTTGTGTACCTCTATTTATTGTGCTGATATTTTCTGAAACTTCTTATTGTTTAAATTCTCAGCCATTTCAAAATATAATTATATCTTATGCCTTACTTTTCTTTTAAACTAGTAGGGCCTTGACCTGACCTCATCACTATTCTACTGAGGTTAGGCTTGGCACTTGCTGGGTACCGTTGTGGCGTACTCAAACTCCACTGTATACATCTTTTGTGCAGATCCAGGTTCTTCCCACCAGACCAGATACCAGTGAGTTGGACCGCACGTGGAGACTTCAAGGTATATCTGCCAGCGCCCGCAGACCTCGGAGTTCCCTCTATCCTTACTATGTTATTTTTCCTTATTTTTCTTTAGACTTTGATGTATAGAGACACTTCGTATTTGCTCTTAGAAGCTTGTAACTTATTTCTACCGGGTTTTGGGAGATGTATTGATTTTGAATCGGAGTTTGAATTATATTACATGTTTAGATTTGAGCTTCAGTTTTATTATTCAGTTATTCCGCAAATTGTTAGGCTTACCTATTTTTAGAGACTAGGTGCCATCACGACATCCTACGGAGGGGATAATGGGGTCGTGATAAGTTGGTATCAGAACACTAGGTTCATAGGTGTTATGAGTCGCAAGCAGGTTTAGTAGAGTCTCACGGATCGGTATGGAGACGTCTGTACTTATCTTCGGGAGGCTATGGAACTGTTAGGAAGAGCTTCACTTCTTTGATTCCTTATCGTGCGAGATTTTGACTTCGGATTCTAAATTTATGTCTTTCTAATCTCTCACGGATGGTGAGGATACGTATAACTGGATTAGATGACCAGACACCCGTGCCCCTGCTAGAGCTGCGAGAGGCTGAGGTCGGGGTAGAGGCCAAGGACGCCCACGTGGTGCAGCCAGAGCACCCGCACGAGCTACCACAGAGGAGCCACCAATAGCTCCAGTCGGAGGGCAGGCACCTAAGACGCCTGTTACTACACCAGCTCTCCAAGAGACTCTAGCCCAGTTCCTAAGCATGTTCAGCACCTTGGCTCAGGTAGTATTGATACCCCTTTCTCCTGCCATATCTCAGACAGAGGAGGAGCACAGAATCCCGTCGTCGGTACCCTAGAGCAGCGGATTCATGTAGAACATGATCCAGAGATCATACCGATACAGCTGGTAGCTCCAGTTCAGCCCGAGGTTAGGGCAACAGCTTCTGAGGCAGAGCAACTCAGACTCGAGAGGTACAAGAAGTACCACCCACCTACTTTTAGTGGCTTGGCGTCAGAGGATGCCCAGGGTTTTCTGGAGGAGTGCCACCGTATCCTTTGTACTATGAGTGTTGCGGAGAATGGTGAGGTTTCTTTCACTACGTTCCAGCTTAGAGGAGCGGCCTACCAGTGGTGGCACGCATACGAGTTGGATAGTCCGGCTGAGGCAGCGTCACTCACCTGGACTCAGTTCTCAGATATGTTCCTGAGGGAGTATGCTCCCCAGAGTCTTAGGGATGCTTGGCGCGCGGAGTTTGAGTATTTGCGCCAAGGTTCTATGACGTAGTGACGAGGGGTCGACTCCGACACTTACTATGGGCTAACAAATAAAAGGAAATGCCGATATTATATTTAAGCATGGAGTACATAACATAGCTGAAAATTCAATAACCGGAAATAATCAACAATCCTTTTTTTTTTTACTAATAGAAATTCCCAAATTCCTTTTTCATTATTTAACAATTTATATCTCAAGCCAATAGAGCAAATGTCAATTATTATTAGTTCCAAAGAGTAATCATGTGCAAGTCACGTTGAAGTCGTACGGCCCGATCCAATATATAAATATAAATTGTGCACTGCTGAGGATCGAACAACACGAACCATGGAAGCATCTATCTGGTACCGAAGCGTTCGGCCCGCTCCACAAAAGAGAAAATATATTTAAAACAACCAATTCAAGATTTTTAAGGGGCAATTATTCAAGGAAATACCAATTCTCATTAACGATAAAAAATGAAGTTTAACCATTTACAATTTCTTTATCAAGTTTCAATATGTTTTAAGCAGTTAAATTAACAAGTAAGGTGCAAACATCGCAAGTATAACATGATTTGGGTCCTAGACTACCCGGACATAAGCATAATAGTAGCTACGCACGGACTCTCGTCACCTCGTGCATACGTAGCCCCCACAAATAGAAGCACATAATAATTTTATTCACCTATGGGGTTAATTCCCTCTTACAAGGTTAGAAAAGAGACTTACTTTGCTCCAAAATTCCATAACCGGCTCCAAAGCCTTTCCAACAACTCAAACAGATACCCATCGCTCCAAAACTAGTCAATAAATGTACAAATCCATAAAGATATACTCTAACAAGTCCCGAGGCCCCTGGGACCCCCAACCAAATATACCAACAAGTCCTAAAACGTCATACGATCTTAGTCGAGCCTTTAAATCACATCAAACAATGCTAAAAATACGAATCACCCTCCAATTTAAACTTAATGAACTTTGAAACTTCAACTTCTACAATCGATATTGAAACCTATTGAATCATGTCCGATTGACCTCAAATATCGCACACAAGTCGCATTTGACATTACGGACCTACTCCAACTTCCAAAATCGGAATCCGACCCCGATATCAAAAGGTCCACTCCCGGTCAAACTTCTCAAAAACCTTCAAATTTCCAACTTTCGCCAAATGACTCCAAAATGACCTACGAACCTCCAAATCCACTTCTGAACGCGCTCCCAATACCAGAATCACCATACGGAGCTATTCCCAGACTCGGAATCCCAAACAGACATTGATAACATTGAAATGCACCTCGACCCAAATTTATGAAATTCTTCCAGAATGCCAACTTCCACAATATGTGCCTAAACGCTCCCGGGTCATCCAAAACCCGATTCGGACATACGCCCAAGTCAAAAATCATCATACGAACCTGTTGGAACCTTTCAAATCCCAATTCCGAGGTCGTTTACTCAAAAGTTAAACCTTAGTCAATTCTTTCAACTTAAAGCTTTCGAAATTAGAATTTTCTCTCCAAATCAACTCCGAATTAGCCGAATTTCAATTTCGACCACACGTACAAGTCATAATACCCGAAGTGAAGCTACTCATGGCCTCAACCCGCCGAATGACGCGCTAGATCTCAAAACGACCGGTCGGGTCGATACATTCTCTCCCACTTAAATATACGTTCGTCCTCGAACGTGCTAAGAACTACTTCAGAGTTTGCTGAAATCATTGTTTTAACCCCTTGAGTACCTATCCATGCTACCACAACCCAATTGAGCACATTAGCTTAAGCCAGTCCGAAGTTCCTCCCTTTTATTCAGTCAAATAAGCCTTAGATCCAAATTCCAACATCCGAAATTCTCTACCAGGCCTATTTCCAACATACGAACACCGTGTCAATCACTACACGATGTACCGACACCTGATTGCATAACTTTACTAAATTCATGCCATGTACCGTATAATTCACATGACCATAATAGCATCATCTGGTATCAATAGCCGAAATCCCATGAATCCGATGCACACAACACACCTCATGACACATATAAGTCAGGTTCCAACTCCTGCAATACTGCCACAACGGAAGAGATTTGTAGAAACTCATAACCACCTGCCGAATCAACAAATCATGGAGTCTCTTCTCCTGAACTGCATAACGATATTTGCTTTTTAATATACTTTATGTAAATCTGATCGCACTGATCCCAGGTCCAATAATCTCGTCTCACCTAGTACAAGTTGCTCAGGAAATAAGCCACCTCAAACACTAACCAAGAATCTCATATGATGCCATCAATGCGCCGACAAGCTACAAACTAGAATATGACACATAAGTAAAAGCGAACTCTAGAAAAGAACTACTCAGCCCACGTGGCTAATGAAACAACTGAAAGGATGTTATGAACTTTCCTAAGAAAGTGAGAAACAGAGCACACAAGAATAGATATGGGGAATTGTACTCAACATAATGATGTTGCGGTGTGCAACCCAATCCACACATGATACCGTTGCGGCTTGCAACCCGATCCAACCATGATACCCATGGCGGCGTGCCACCCGATCCAATCAACATACCCGTGGCAGCGTGCCACTCGATCCACACATAATAATCTAAAGAAGACACACATCGAGCCGTAATGCTTATACTCACGAAATGCCCGAATATCAACCACAAGCATGCGAAGTGCATAATACAAATCCTGGGAGACAGATAGCGCCATACGCTACAAAACTCAAGCACGACTAAGGTGCGATGAATGACCTACATCTCGAGAGCCATCCTTCTCATATAACACCGCAAGCTACACCGGATCACAAGACATGTGCGAATAATCAAGCTGCCTCACAACTCACACGGCACAATAAAGTATTACATGAAATAGCTGACGACAAAAATAACATCCAACGCCCGAACGCTCCTCCATAAGGAATGTTATGCTGAAAGAGCACACACAGGCTGGTGTAGAGTACACATCCACATCGGACCTGTCAACGAACCTCAAACCGATTCTGATCATACTATGCTTAGGCAAATAACCTCTCAAGGTACAACGACCTCTTTCTCATGACACACATGAACAGCCGTCGAATCCGTAACAAACTTCCACAATTCACAACCAATTGAACAGAGCGCCTTTCATGCACAAATTCTCACATTAGCGATAGTACCACAACCTCCATATTTGGTTCCAATCTTTAATCAATCAAGTGACTACATGTCACACTTATACAATCCTCCCATGGGATATGCTCCCACGGACTTCTGCACCAGGTAACAAGTCTGCACATCCATACCACCGATCATACTAATGTTGTAAAGCGAATCAAGGATCCGCAAATCAGTACACAAAACCTCTTACATAGGACGCCAATCTCAGGTGATGCTAAAGACAATACCAGCTTACTCTAACCAACTAAATCCTTTCCTGCTCGTCCGAGCTCGTGATATTCATGTCAACACCGAACCGCAACCTTGATCCTCAGCTTCCAATTTCCCATGCCGCTCACTGCACTTAACATGCCAATACGTGAGAGTACCAGAATTCCATAATAACCCCTGATCTACTAATAGAATAAACACTTCATCATATAGAAACATTTTACTTAGCTTATTTCAGAAGAACCAATGCAACACGCAATTAAATTCTCAAACCGCAGAAAATACAACCCCAAGTAGTGGTCTAAACCACCATGACTCTTTCAGAATCCATCTACACATAACAGGCCATAATACTCGAATGCCTCCAAATAAAATCAATTACGGCGGTCGTCAAGCCTCGCACGTACTGCCACAAATCACGTGTATAACTTAACACGCTGAAGGAACTGATCGTTGCCACCACCATACCAATTTAACCATTACTAACTGATCCAAATTCTCCTAATTTACTCGGGACTTGCCCTAGAAATAATAATGGCTCCATTCAAAACAAAACGAAACCCAAGAACACTCATCCGAGTGACCCAATCCACCAGACCACATCGCATCAATACCTATGAACCATCTCATATTCTCTTTACGCACACAATAGCATCACCAACTGGTACACCCGGTCTGCAAGACCTTCCGTGAATCCGAAGCTACTTATTCCCTAATTCCAATACTGCACCACATACCCAATGATAACATAAAATATTCCAAGTCTCTTTTCATAATCCACTGCAAAAGCTCAATACTTAACCATACTACTGGCTCGAAATCCTTAGGCACCGCACTTTGAATTTTTGAACCCACTAGAACCATTGTTGAGAGTCACCCACTCTGACTTGTTCCCAATTATGATCAAACTCCAAGGCCCTGCTAGCACATGAACACCTTCTCAAAGAAGCACTCGGCTGACTCACTTTCCTTGTACATCACATCTACACGAAGCATAAACTCTAAGTCTTCCCAAAGCCTGAACATGAATCGATAAGGCCAATTGTAGCACACATTTCTCAAATCCTTTGCTCAAATCACCACTGATGTTCTCTTTCCTTAGTCGTAACAACCCACCAATATGCCGATAACCAGAAATCTCACAAGTAGACAACCATGCAATCCAATCGTAGGCGGTGGGGATCTCCCAATTAGCTTGAAGCTACCATTACATGACCCTGGACCTACCAAGATTCCTTCTTCCTCACTGATATGACCTTACGCAATCGACCCGCCAAATTCCTCGAAATCTTCCTGTTAACCATTTCATGAACACTCTGAATCACTAGCCACATTTACATATTCGACCTCTTACCAGATAGCCAGTAAAATTCTTCGTAGAAGCTTCATCAACACCATGCAACCGCTAACCTGCTCACAAGAGATATCCCACCTGTGGAAATTCCATGATGACCTCTATCAACGACATTGCACCGAGTACAATTACTACGAAACCAATAAACCCTCCGGAGCCCATTCTCTTTCACCAGCTGTACAAGTCCGTTCACTCTCCATTGACATCAACTAAGGGTGCGACGATACATTCCAATCCAAGTCATGTTGCCTCCCTCTTTATATTAAGCAACTCCCTCTTGTCGTATCTAACCTTCCTCGATAGTAGCCAATATTCCAAATTAGTCTGTAGCCCTAGTCACTGTCCACCATGAATCCCAAATCACTCTAAACTTTTTCCAAGGCATGTAACTATCCTACCACAGAACCCATATGTTACTCTGCCACCCTCCTACTTTGGTCAAACCCTCTTCTTTAAGCAACTACACGACTTCTGCTTCTCACACTTGGCCTTCTAGAAACTTAACCACGACAAGACACCTCCCACATGTCTTTCCTCATCCTCCGCTGCTCAGTTGTTGCCTTAAATCAAAATCCGTCTCTGTAGCACTTGAACCCATAGATCACTACCATCTTTAAACCTCTCCAAAGATCATCCTTCTCGATCCATCAACACTAGGAACACCGATTTGATCCTAAACCACTGCACACCGCGATCTCTGATAGCCGTTTCCCCGACACAATTTCACAATACCCTGTCCCAAAGGCGAATTAAAGAAGATCATAACACCGACAAACTTAACACATTCAATCAAGGACGACGACACCGCATCACATATGAAAATTCCACCACGCTCAAAAATACCAAGTCTCGTTTCTCCATTAACCCAGACATGAACATCCTTAGTCCGGTTGCTTTTCCTCCGCTCAAATTAAAACACTGAACTTCTGAATCATGCACTGAGAAAAAACCCTTTCAAGTCGTTCACTGCCCCGACATATAGACAAGCATCCTACCATTACATAAATATTGTGCGATAACAACTCATGAACATCATAGCAATCTGTGCATAGCCTCAAGACCATCGGAAACACAGCTACTGAGATGAAATGACATAACATCCTTCCGCAAGGCGACGATATTAACCCTATCAAATACGCAGGGAGAAACATCTTGCACTACCTCTGCAGTACCATTAAAATTCCTCGATTCTCAATTAATAACAAGTGCTTCACGTTGCATAAGATTGAGTAGGAAAGAAATAAAGGCACAAGCCTCAAATGAATCGAATCGCACCATGAGGAATCAAGAAAATAAAGTGCTCCTAACAGCTCTGTAGCCTCTCGAAGATAAGTACAGACGTCTCTGTACCAATCCGCAAGACTCTACTAGACTCACTCATGACTCGTGAGACCTAAGTGAACCTAGTGCTCTGATACCATGTTGTCATGACCCAAATTCAATTAGAGGTCATGATGGTACCTAACACCGCTGTCAGGCCGGCCAACAATAATTGCTTAACTATATTACTCATTTCAGGATTTTTGAAATCGTAATTTTCTTCAATTAAATAGTAAGAGATAGACTTTACAAAGTAAATGATAGTATTTTCACAACTACAATATTGAACAACCCATAATCACCCCCAAAATCCGGTGTCACAAGTACAGGAGCATCGACTAGGAAATATATTAAAAATACAACATATGTCTGGAAATACAATTAGACAAGAGAGGGTTGATAACTCTGATGGAGACTTTGTGCGTGTTGCGGAATCGTAACATAGAATGCAACTCGCCTAAGTCCCCGCAATAACCGCGCCTCTGCGCCCACAAGGCCACTAGACGTATATGTACCTGCACAAAAATGTGCAGCAAGTGTAGTATGAGTACATAAATCAACGCCTACCCAGTAAGTATCCAACCTAACCTCAAAACGACCGATCGAGTCATTACACCGACGGATCTTCCGGGCATGCTGCCCGATATATATATTGACTTTGGCATCGATTTGTTACCTGAAACACAGCCCATTTCTATTCCACCTTATCATATGGCCCCAGCAGAGTTGAAGGAGTTGAAAGAACAGTTGCAAAAGTTGCTCGATAAGGGCTTCATTCGGCCCAGTGTGTCACCATGGGGTGCTCATATCTTGTTTGTGAAGAATAAGGATGGTTCTATGCAAATGTGTATTGATTATCGCCAGTTGAGCAAGGTTCCAGTGAAGAACAGGTATCCATTGACACATATTGATGACCTATTTGATCAGCTTCAGGGTGCTAGAGTGTTCTCTAAGATCGACTTGCATTCAGGCTATCATCAGTTGAAGATTCGGGAGCCAGATATCCCAAACACTGCCTTCAGGACTCGGTATGTTCATTACGAGTTCCTTGTGATGTCATTTGGGTTGACCAATGTCCCATCAACATTTATGCACTTGATTAACAGTGTATTTCAGCCCTATCTTTACTCCTTCGTCATTGTGTTTATTGAAGACATTCTGGTATACTCCCAGAGTCGGTAGGATCATGAGCAACACCTGAGGATTGTGCTTTAGACCTTGAGGGAGAAGAAGTTATATGCAAAATTTTTGAAGTGTGAATTCTGGCTAGATTCAGTGGCAGTTTTGGGTCATGTAGTATCGAGTGAGGGAATCAAGGTAGACTCGAAGAAGATTAAAGCAGTGCAGAGTTGGCCCGGACTATCCTCAGCTACGGAGATCCGGAGTTTTCTTGGCTTGGCAGGGTATTACCGTGGATTAGTGGAGGGTTTCTCGTCTATTGCATCACTTATGACCAGATTGACCCAGAAGGGTGCTCCATTCAGATGGACCGAGGAGTGTGAGGAGAGCTTTCAAAAGCTCAAGACTGCTTTGACTACAGCCCCAACGTTAGTGTTGCCTACGGGATCGGGGTCCTATACGGTGTACTGTGATGCGTTGTGCATTGGCCTCGGCGCAATGTTGATGCTGGATGGTAGGGTGATTGCCTACACGCCTAGACAATTGAAGGTGTATGAGAAGAATTATCATGTCCACGATCTCGAGTTAGTAGCTATTGTTCATGCCTTAAAGATTTGGCAGCACTATTTGTATAGTGTTCCTTGTGAGGTTTTCACCGATCTTCGGAGTCTACAACACCTGTTTAAATAGAAGGATCTTAACTTGAGACAACGGAGATGGTTGGAGTTGCTTAAGGATTATGACATCATCATTCTCTATCATCCCGGGAAGGCCAATATGGTGGCCAATGCCTTGAGTCGCAAGGCGGAGAGTTTGTGCAGTTTAGCATATCTACCAGGAGCGGAGAGGCCTTTAGCCTTGGATGTTAAGACCTTGGCTAACCAGTTTATTAGATTAGATGTTTCCGAGCCGAGCCGAGTGTTAACTGGTGTGGTTTCTCCATCTTCTCTTTATGATCGTATCAGAGAGCGTCAATATGATAACCCCCATCTGCTTGTCCTTAAGGACATGGTTCAGCACGGTGATGCCAAGTAAGTCACTATTGGAGATGACGTTGTATTACGGATGCAGGGCAGGCTATGTGTGCCTAATGTAGATGGTTTGCGTGAGTTGATTCTCCAGGAGGCTCACAGTTTGTGGTATTCCATTCATCCAGGTGCCGTAAAGATGTATTAGGATTTGAGGCACCATTATTGGTGGAGGCATATGAAAAAAGGCATAGTGGAATATGTAGCTCATTGCCTAAACTGTCAGCAGGTGAAGTATGAGCATCAGCGACCGGGTGGATTGCTTCAGAAGATGGAAATTCCAGAGTGGAAATGGGAGCGGATCACTATGGATTTTGTTGTTGGGCTCCCACGGACTCAGATGAAGTTCGATGTGGTTTGGGTGATTGTGGATAAATTGACCAAGTAAGCTCATTTCATTCATGTGGTTACTACTTATTCTTCGGAGCAGCTGGCTTAGGTTTACATCCGCAAGATTGTCAGGCTTCATTATGTATCGGTATATATCATCTCTGACCGGGGTACGCAGTTTATATCACGGTTCTGGAGAGCCGTACAGTGTGAGTCGGGTACTCGTGTGGAGTTGAGCACAACATTTCACCTTCAGACGGATGGACAGTCTGAGCGCACTATTCAAATATTGGAGGATATGCTTTGTGCATGTGTGATTGATTTTGGGGGTGCTTGGGATCAGTTCTTTCCACTTGCGGAGTTTTCCTACAATAACAGTTATCAGTCAAGCATTCAGATGGCGCCGTATGAGGCGTTGTATGGTAGACGGTGCTAGTCTCCAGTGGGTTGGTTCGAGCCAGGCGAGGCTAGGCTATTGGGTAAAGACTTGGTTCAGGATTCCTTGGAGAAAGTTAAATTGATTCAGGATCGATTTCGTACAGCCTAGTCCAGGCAGAAGAGTTATGTGGATCGGAAGGTTCGCGATGCTATATTCATGATTGGGGAGCGGGTTTTTCTCCGGGTTTCGCCCATGAAGGGTGTTATGAGGTTCGGAAAGAAGGGCAAGTTGAGCCCTAGGTATATCGGACCTTTTGAGATTCTTGAGAGGGTTGGAGAGGTGGCTTACAGACTTGCACTAACACCTAGTCTCTCTGCAGTTCATCCAGTGTTCCACGTTTCCATGATCTGGAAGTATCACAGCGATCCGTCTCATGTGTTAGACTTCAGCTCAGTCCAGTTGGACATAGGATCTATCTTATGTTGAGGAGTCAGTGGCCATTTTGGACAGGCAGATTCGGAAGTTGAGGTCAAAGAACATCGCTTCAGTGAAAGTTCAGTGGAAGGGTCGTCCGGTCGAGCAGGCGACTTGGGAGGCCGAGCATAATATGTGCAGTAGTTATCCTCATCTTTTCACCACTTCAGGTATGTCTCTATACTCATTCGAGGACGAACGTATGTTTTAAGAGGGGGAGGATGTAACGACCCGATCGGTCGTTTTGAGGAAATTAGCCTCGAACCCCTATTTACTGTTCCTTCTAATTTATTTTTGGGTTTTGTGACTTCCCGGGAGGATTTGTTTTGTTTTCGGAGTGAAATGAGACACATAGTCCCTAAAATGGAGGTTTAAGTCATAGGAATTGACCGTAGTTTGAACTATGTGGAGACAACTCCGGAATGGAGTTTTGACGGTTCCTATAGATCTGTAGGGTAATTTTGGTCTTAGGAGCGTGTTCGGATGTTGAATTGGAGGTCCGTAGGTATTTTAGCGCTAATTAGCAAAAGTTGGAAAAATGATGATTTTTGAGAAGTTAGACCGGGAGTGAACTTTTTGATATCGGGGTCGGATTCTAATTTCGGGAGTTGGAATAGGCCTGTAATGTCAATTATGACTTGTGTGCAAAATTTGAGGTCAATCAGACTTGATTTGATAGGTTTCGGCGTCGGAAGTACAAGTTTGAAACTTTGAAGTTCATTAGGCTTGAATTGATGTGTAATTCGTATTTTTAGCGTTGTTTGATGTGATATAAAGGCTCGACTAAGTTTGTGTGATTTTTTAGGACTGGTTGGTATATTTGATTGAGGTCTCGGGGGCCTCGGGTGAGTTTCGAATTGTTAACAGATCATTTTTGGACTTAGAAAATTTTCTAGTATTGGGTTGGTTCTGGCGTAATCGCACCTGCATAAGATTGACCGCAGGTGCGAGCCCGTAGAAGCGAGCAATTGGGCACAAATGTGAGGCTATGGGATTTAGCCAGTGGTCGCAGATGCGACGTGAAGACCTCAGGAGCAGAGTCGCTTCTGCGAAAAATTGGTCGCAGAAGCGGACGAGTGTGGGAAGGCATGTTCGCATAAGCGGACGTGTTTGCGCAAATGCGCACCCGCAGAAACGGGATTTGGATCGCAGAAGCGGAATGGATGCCAAGAGCTGATTCTGTAAAAGCAGATAACGGGTCGCAGAAGCGGTTCCGCAGCTGCGGATAATTGGCCGCACGTGCGAAAAGCCTGGGTAGATTCTATTAATTCAAGGGCTCGAGATTTTTATCATTTGTTGGACATTTGAGTTTGGGTTTGGCAATTTTTGAGAGAACTTTCGAGAGATATCTTGAGGTAAGTTGCTTGTGTTTATTTTTGATCAAAAATCTTGTTTTCCCGTTGATTTTCCACCTAGTTAGTGTGTATTTAAGTTAGAAATTGGGAGTTTGAGGTTAGGGATTTGGAGAATTGATTTGAGGAATTTAGTGGCGATTTGGTGTCGGATTTTGGTAATTTTGATATGGGTGAACTCGTGGTCAAGTGGGTGTTCGTATTTTGTAATTTTTATCCAATTCCGAGATGCGGGCCCGGGTTGACATTTTGGACCGAATTTTCGATTCTTTGCTAAAGTGGTAGTTTCATTATTTAAATTAGTTTCTTGTAGTTGTATTCATGTTATGTAATTACTTTTGGCTAGATTTGGGTCATTCGGAGTCGGAAAATCGAGGGAAAGGCAGTCTTACCGATTGATTGAGCGGCATTTGAGGTATGTGATTTGTCTAACCTTGTGTGGGGGAAATCCCCATAGGTTTTGGAACTGTTGTAACCAGTTGTGATATGTCAGTGTCGTGTACGCCAGGTGATGAGTGCGTACACGGGCTGAATATGGAGAATTCAGTTCTTGCTAATTTGTCATCTTTTGAATTTCCGTAACTGAGTTGTCTTCTTTTAAAATACATTAACTGAGTTGCCTTAGCATATGTAGTGATCATGTTTAGCCTAGTATCGCATGTCTACGTGCCTTAACTCTTAGTTGCAATATGTGCAACATGCTTAGTTGAATTACCTGCTTTACTTGATTTGAATTAAATCTTTAACTGTAAGATTTTTGTTGAAAATTCGCGTTTCCTTTCGATTACCTGCTGTATATTTACTTTGGGACTACGAGGCGGTTCCTCGGGAGATCCCCCTGTGCTGCATATTTATTTTGGCACTACGAGGTTGCTCCTCAGGAGATCACCATGTAATGCATATTTACTTTGGGACCACGAGGCGGTTCCTCGGGAGATCCCCCTGTACTGCATATTTACTTTGGGACTACAAGGAGTTTACTCGGGAGATCCCTCTGTACTGCATATTCACTTTGGGACTACGAGGTGGTTCCTCGGGAGATCCCCCTGTACTGCATCTTTACATTTGGGACTACGATTCGGTACCTCGGGAGTGCCCCTATTGTGTACCTCTATTTATTGTGCTGATATTTTCTGAAACTTCTTATTGTTTAAATTCTCAGCCATTTCAAAATATTATTATATATTCTGCCTTACTTTTCTTTTAAACCAGTAGGGCCTTGACCTAACCTCGTCACTACTCTACAGAGGTTAGGCTTGGCACTTATTGGGTACAGTTGTGGCATACTCATACTATACTTTACACATCTTTTGTGCATATCCAGGTTCTTCCTACCAGGCCATATACTAGTGAGTTGGACCGCACATGGAGACTTCAAGGTATATCTGTCAGCGCCCGCAGACCTCGGAGTCCCCCTCTATCCTTAATATGTTGTTTTTCCTTATTTTTCTTTAGATTCTGATGTATAGAGACATTTAGTATTTGCTCTTAGAAGCTTGTGACTTATTTCTACCGGGTTTTGGGAGATGAATTGATTTTGAACCGCAATTTGAATTATATTACATGTTTAGATTTGAGGTTCAATTTTATTATTCAGTTATTTTGCCAATTGTTAGGCTTACCTAGTTTTAGAGACTAGGTGCCATTACGACATCTTACGGAGGGGAAAATGGGGTCGTCACAAGTTGGTATCAGAACACTAGGTTCATAGGTTTTATGAGTCATAAGTAGGTTTAGTAGAGTCTCGCGGATCGGTACGGAGACGTCTGTACTTATCTTCGGGAGGCTATGGAACTGTTAGGAAAAGCTTCACTTCTTTGATTCCTTATCGTGCGATAGTTTGACTTCGGATTCTAAATTTCTATCTTTCTATTCTCTCACAGATAGTGAGGACACGTACAACTAGATTAGATGACCAGACACATGTGCCCCTGCTAGGGCCGCGAGAGGCTGAGGTCGGGGTAGAGGCCGAGGATGTCCACGTGGTGTAGTCAGAGCACCCACACGAGATACCATAGAGGAGCCACCTGTAGCTCCAATCGGAGGGAAGGCACCTAAGATGCCTGTTACTATAACAACTCTCCAGGAGACTCTAGCCCAGTTCCTGAGCATGTTCAACACCTTGGCTCAGGCAGGATTGATACCCCTTGCTCATGCCGGTACCCTAGAGCACAGACTCCCGTTGCCGGTACCCTAGAGCAGCGAATTCATGTAGAACATGATCCATAGATAATACCGATACAGCCGGTAGCTCCAATTCAGCCCGAGGTTAGGGCAACAGCTTCTGAGGCAGAGCAGCTCAGACTCGAGAGGTAAAAGAAGTACCACCCACTTACTTTTAGTGGCTTGGCGTCAGAGGATGCCTAGGGTTTACTGGAGGAGTGCCACCGTATCCTCCGTACTCTGGGTGTTGCGGAGACTACTGGGGTTTTTTTCACTGCGTTCCAGCTTAGAGGAGCTGCCTACCAGTGGTGGCGCGTATACAAGTTGGATAGTCTGGCTGAGGCAGCTTCACTCACATGGACTCATTTCTCAAATATGTTCCTGAGGGAGTATGTTCCCCAGAGTCTCAGGGATGCTTGGCGCGCGGAGTTTGAGTATTTGTGCAAGGGTGTTATGACCATGTCAGAGTATGCGGTCTAATTCAGTGATTTGGCCAGGCATGCACCAGCCCTGGTCGCTACTATTCGAGAGCGGGTTCTTCGGTTCATTGAGGGGCTCAACCCCAGTATCAGATTGAGCATAGCCCTCGAGTTGGAGATGGATATTACGTACCAACAGGTAGTAGGGATTGCTAGGAGGTTAGAGGGCATGCTGACTCGAGATAGAGAGGAGAGAGAGGCCAAGAGGTCTTGAGAGTCTGCCACTTACAGTGGTACTCATGCCCCAGCTACAGCTCATTAGGGCAGAGATTATATGGGTCGCCCTATTCATTCCGTACTTCCTGCCGCCAGCGGTGCTCCGACCACTACTAGGCCCCGAGATCCTTATTATGCACCACCAGTGTCTAGTGTGCTTCCTATACGGGGTGCTTCAAGTGGTCAGTCCAGTCGATCGGGCCCGAGCCGTCACAGCAACCACGTCCTCCGAGAGCTTGTTTTGAGTGTGGCGACACTCGTCATTTGGTGAGGGATTACCCCAGATTCAGGAGGGGTGCACCTCCATAGATTTCTTAGGCACCGCATGCTCTATCGGGTCCTCAGGCTATGATTGCAGCACCAGCTACCACCCCACCTGCACAGCCATCTAGAAGTGGAGGCCGGACAGGTAGAGCTCGCCCTAGAGGGGGAGGCCAAGCCAAATATTATGCCCTTTTTGCTAGGACGGAGGTAGTTGCATCAGATTCTGTTATCACATGTACTGTTCTGGTCTATCATAGAGATGCATCAGTCTTATTTGATCCAGGCTCCACTTATTCCTATGTGTCATCTTATTTTTCTTCGTGTTTGGGTGTATCCCGTGATTCTCTCAGTTCACCTGTTTATGCTTCTACACCCGTTGGTGATTCCATTGTTGTTGACCGTGTGTATTGGTCATGTTTGATTGTTCTTAGTGGTTTTGAGGCCAGAGCCGATTTATTATTGCTCATTATGGTGGATTTCGATGTTATTTTGGGCATGGACTGGTTGTCGCCCTATCACGCTATCCTTGATTGTCATTTCATGACAGTGACGTTGTTTATGCCAGATCTACCGCGACTAGAGTGGAGAGGTACCTTGGATCATGTTCCTAGCAGGGCTGTTTTATTTCTTAAAGCTGAGCGAATGGTTGAGAAGGGGTGTGATGCATATCTGGACTATGTAAGAGATGTTAGTATTGATACTCCTACCGTGGAGGTCTGTTCCGGTAGTGAGGGACTATTCAGATGTATTTCAAGTTGTCACGACCTAAATTCTATTAGAGGTCGTGATGGCGCCTAACACCGCTGTCAGGCCAACAAACCATAATTGCTTAACTATATTACTCATTTTAGGATTTTTGAAATCATAATTTTCTTCAATTAAATAGTAAAAGATAGACTTTACAAAGTAAATGATAGTATTTTCGCAACTACAATACTGAACAACCCATAACCACCCTCAAAATCCGGTGTCACAAGTATATGAGCATTGACTAGGAAATATATTAAAAATACAACATGAATACATAACGCGGATATACTTGTACAATTGGATTTCCTTAATATTTAGGCACTTTTTGCTGCTATATTCATGAATACAGCAATGCGAATATAGTGAATACACTACCGTAACAACTGAATAGTAATTATAGGAAATAATTATGTATATGGTAGCTATATGAAGTTAATAACCACTAAACAATAGTGGTTTCCGAAAATTCCTCATAATAGTTCGAAGTAGGTCACAGTGTCTAATCGATGGGCTTTGTTTGAAAAGCCTAAGATTGCAATGAAGCCCATGATATCCACTCTTGACCCTGTAAAAGAGTAAAAACAGCACGGGCTAGTCAATTTTCGGACTGGTAATTAAAAAATATCCAGCGTTTGCAAAGTCGTTGAAAAATAGCCATTATTTTATGCAACACAGAAAGTACCAGCATAATATACTGAAAATTAGAGCACATGTGTATGAACTTCCAGCATATTATGCTGGAACTCCAGTATATCATCTTGGAAGTTCAGTATATTATGCTGGAACTCCAGTATATTATGCTGGAAGTTCACATGTAAAAAATTCGAACTCCAGTATATTATGCTAGAATATTTTTCCGGATATTGAATAGTGTTTTTATTCAAATTTATCTTTACATGAAAAATGACTAAATTTCGATTACTTTTGAAACTATGGTTATTTTTCAATTACCACTAGTAAATCTTGCTATTTTTGAATTTCACCCTATAAAAGATCCAATTTACAGAAATTAAATTTGGTGATTATGCAAAGTCTCTCCAGCTTGATATTACATGGTTGCTGCTGTGGCAAGATGATTCTTGATATCATGAAATGAAACCATAATGCATAAAAGGAAATGTATCTTTGAAAGAAATGACTAGTGAGAGCAATTTACACCATTTACAGTCTCAATGAAGCATGATACTTGACTATATTTCCTTTTCAGTTTTCACCAATCAACTAAAGTTGAGACGATACATTCCAATCATGTTGACTCCCTCTTTATATTAAGCAACTCCCTCCTGTCGTATCCAACCTTTCTCAGTAGTAGCCAATATTCCAAATTAGTTTGTATCCCTAGTCACTGTCCACCATGAATCCCAAATCACTCTAAACTTTCCCCAAGGCGTGTAGCTATCCTAGCACAACTCTCATATGCTACTCTACCACTCTCCCACTTTGGTCAAACCCTCTCCTTTAAGCAACTACTCGACTTCTGCTTCCCACACTTGGCCTTCTAGAAACTTAACCGTGATAAGACACATCCCACATGTCTTTCCTCATCCTCCACTACCCAGCTGTTGCCTTAAATCAAAATCCGTCTCTGTATCACTTGAACCAATAGATCTCTACCAATTTTAAACCCCTCCAAAGATCATCCTTCTCGATCCATCAACTCTAGGAACACCGGTTTGATCCTAAACCACTGCACACTGTGATCTCTCACAGTCGCTTCCCCGACACCATTTTACAATACCCTGCCCCAAAGGCGAATTGAAGAAGACCATAACACCGGCAAACTTAACACATTCAATCATGGACGACGACACCACATCACATATGAAAATTCCACCACGCTCGAAAATACCAAGTCTCATTTCTCCATCAACCCAGACATGAACATCCTTAGTCTGGTGGCTTTTCCTCTGCTGGAAATACAACATTGAACCTCTGAATCATGCACTGAGAAAACCCCATTTCAAGTGGTTCACTATCCCGACATACAGACAAGTATCCTACCATTATATCAATATTGTGCGATAACAACTCATGGGCATCAGAGCAGTCTGTGCAAAGCCTCAAGACCATCGAAAATACAGCTACTGAGCTGAAATGACAGAACATCCTTCCGCAAGGCGACGACATTAACCCTATCGAATATGCAGGGAGAAACATCCTGCACCACCTCTACAGTACCATTAAAATTCCTCGATTCCCAATTGATAACAAGCACTTCACGTCGCATAAGATTGAGTACGAAAGAAATAAAGGCACAAGCCTCAAAGGAATCAAATCGCACAATGAGGAATCAAGAAAAGGAAGTGCTCCTAACAGCCCTGTAGCCTCTGGAAGATAAATACAGACGTCTCTTTACCGATCCGCAACACTCTACTAGACTCACTCATGACTCGTGAGACCTAAGTGAACCTAGTGTTATGATACCATGTTGTCACGACCCAAATTCAATTAGAGGTCATGATGGTACCTAACACCGCTGTCAGGCCGGCCAACAATAATTGCTTAACTATATTACTCATTTCAGGATTTTTGAAATCGTAATTTTCTTCAATTAAATAGTAAGAGATAGACTTTACAAAGTAAATGATAGTATTTTCACAACTACAATATTGAACAACCCATAATCACCCCCAAAATCCCGGTGTCACAAGTACAAGAGCATCGACTAGGAAATATATTA
Organism: Nicotiana tabacum; assembly: GCF_000715075.1. Classification (NCBI taxonomy): domain Eukaryota; kingdom Viridiplantae; phylum Streptophyta; class Magnoliopsida; order Solanales; family Solanaceae; genus Nicotiana; species Nicotiana tabacum. Next base: position 135,518,937 of record NC_134096.1, on the reverse strand, counting down.
AAAATACAACATTTGTCTGGAAATACAATTAGACAGGAGAGGGTACATAACTCCGATGAAGACTCTGTGCGTGTTGCGGACTCGTAACATAGAATGCAACTCACCTAAGTCCCCGCAATAACCGCGCCTCTGCGCCCACAAGGCCACTAGACATATATGTACCTGCACAAAAATATGTAGTAAGTGCAGTACAAGTACGTAAATCAACGCCTACCTAGTAAGTATCCAGCCTAACCTCGAAGAAGTAGTGACGAAAGGTCGACTCCGACACTTACTATGGGCTAACAAATAAAAAGAAATGCCGATATTATATTTAAGTATGGATTACATAACATAGCTGAAAATTCAATAACCAGAAATAATCAACAATCTTTTTTTTTCACTAATAGAAATTCCCAAATTCCTTTTTCATCATTTAACAATTTATATCTCAAGCCAATAGAGCAAATGTCAATTATTATTAGTTCCAAAGAGTTATTATGCGCAAGTCATGACGAGGTCGTACAGCCTGATACAACATATAAATATAAATTGTGCACTGCCGAAGGTTGAACGACACGAACCATAGATACATTTATCTGCTACGGAGGCGTTCGGCGGCGCTCCACAAAATAGAAAATACATTTAAAACAACCAATTCAAGATTTATTAAGGGTTAATTAGTCAAGGAAATACCAATTCTCATTAACGATAAAAAAATGAAGTTTAATCTTTTACAATTCTTTTATCAAGTTTCAATATGTTTTAAGCCGTTAAATTAACAAGTAGGGTGCAAACATTGCAAGTATAGCATGATTTGGGTCCTAGAATACACGGACATAAGCATAGTAGTAGCTACGCGTGGAGTCTTGTCACCTCGTGCGTACATAGCCCGCACAAATAAAAGCACATAATAATTTGATTCTGCTTTGGGTTAATTACCTCTTAAAAGGATAGAAAGGAGACTTATCTCGCTCCAAAATTCTATAACCGAATCCAAAGCCTTTCCAACAACTCAAACCGATGCCCATCGCTCCAAAACTAGTCAATAAATGTGCAAATCCATAAATATATACTATAATACTCATTATAATTTAATTTACAATAATTTTCAACTCCGCTCGAAAAGTCGATAAAATCACCCTCGGGCCCACGTGCCCGGATTCCGAAAATTTTTGAAGATATTACCCATAGCCTCACGAACTCAAATATATAGATTATTCTCAATTCCATGCCCAAATTCATGGTCAAAATCTAAATATATAAGTTTTTAGGTTTTCCTTCAAAATCCCAAATTTCTACAAATTTTCATGCTTGAATCCATATATAAATCATGTATTTATATTGCAATGGATGGGAATAACTTACCTTGTCATAGATGATAAAAAAAACCCACTTGAAGCTCTCCAAAAATCGCCCAATCATGAGAGAATGGAAGACAGTTGGCTAAAACCCCGTTCTTAAAGAACCCTCACTGCTCAGCCACGATTTCCGCTTCTGGGGTCCAATAGCCGCTCCTGTGGCTCCGCACCTGAAGAAATTCCATCGCAAGTGCGGTTCAAGCTCGTCCTAACAGTCTACGCATCTGTGCCCCATGCAGCGCATCTGTGCTTCCGCTTCCGCTTTCGCGATCCTCATGCGCATCTGCGCTCGCGCACCTGCGCGTTTGTGCCCGCTTCTGCGATTGCCCTGCCGCTTTTACAGCGTCGCACCTACGACCCATTTTTCGCAGGTGCTATTCCACCAGCAACCAGAAAATCCCAACATTCCCTTAGTTCAAAAATCGATCTGTTAAGCATCCGAAACTCACCCGAGGCCCCCGGTATCCCAACCTAACATACCAACAAGTCCTAAAACATCATACGAACTTAGCCGAGTCCTTAAATCACATCAAACAATGTTAAAAATACAAATAACCTTCCAATTCAAACTTAAAGAATTTTGAAACTTCAACTTCTACAATCGATGTCGAAACCTATCGAATCACGTCCGATTGACCTCAAATTTTGCACACAAGTTGAAATTGACATTGCGGACCTACTCCAACTTTTGGAATCGGAATCCGACAGCGATATCAAAAGGTCCACTCCCGCTCAAACTTCTTTAAAACCTTAGAATTATCAACTTTCGCCAAATGACCCCAAAATGACCTATGGACCTCCAAATCAACTTCTGGACGCTCTCCCAATACCATAATTACCATACGGAGCTATTCCCAAACTCGAAATCCCAAACGGACATGATAACATTGAAATGCACCTCAACCCAAATTTATGAAATTCTTCTAGAATGCCAACTTCCACAATATGCGCTGAAATGCTCCCAGGTCATCCAAAACCCGATCAGGACATACACCCAAGTCCAAAATCATCATACGAACCTCTTGAAACCTTTCAAATACCAATTCCGAGGTCGTTTACTCAAAAGTAAACCTTAGTCAATTTTTCCAACTTAAAGCTTCCGAAATTAGAATTTTCTCTCCAAATCAACTCCGAATTTTCCGAATTTCAATTCCGACCACACGTACAAGTCATAATATCCGAAGTGAAGCTACTCATGGCCTCAAGTCACTGAATGATATGCTATAGCTCAAAACGACCGGTCGGGTCGTTACACCAGCAGATCTTCTGGGCATGCTGCCCGACAGGGATATTGACTTTGGTATCAATTTGTTACCAGAAACTCAGCCCAATTCTATTCCACCTTATCATACGGCCCCAGCAGAGTTGAAAGAGTTGAAGGAACAGTTGCAAGAGTTGCTCGATAAGGACTTCATTCAGCCCAATGTGTCACCATGGGGTGCTCATATCTTGTTTGTGAAGAAGAAGGATGGTTCTATTATGTGTATTAATTATAGCCAGTTGAGAACATGTATCCATTGCCACATACTGATGACCTATTTGATCATTTTCAAGGTGCCAGAGTGTTCTCTAAGATCGACTTGCATTCAGGCTATCATCAGTTGAAGATTCGGGAGCCAGATATCCCGAACACTGCTTTCAGGACTCGGTATGGTCACTACGAGTTCCTTGTGATGTCATTTGGGCTGACCAACGCCCCAACAGCATTCATGCACTTGATTAAAAGTGTATTTTAGCCCTATCTTGACTCCTTCGTCATTATATTTATTGACGACATTCTGGTATACTCCCAAAGTCGGTAGGATCATGAGCAGCACCTGAGGACTGTGCTTCAGACCTTAAGGGAGAAGACGTTATATGCAAACTTTTCGAAGTGTGAATTCTGGCTAGATTCAGTGGTATTTTTGGGTCATGTAGTATCAAGTGAGAGGATCAAGGTAGACCCAAAAAATATTGATGCAGTGCAGAATTGGCCCAGACTATACTCAGCTATGGAATTCCGAAGTTTTCATGGATTGGCGGGGTATTATCGTTGATTTGTGGAGGGTTTCTCATCAATTGCATCACCTATGACCAGATTGACCGAGGAGTGTGAGGAGAGCTTTCAAAAGCTCAAGATTGCTTTGACTACAGCCCCAGTGTTAGTGTTGCCTATGGGATCGGGGTCCTATACGGTGTACTGTGATGCGTCGCGCATTGGCCTCGGCACGGTGTTGATGCAGGACGGTAGGGTTATTGCCTACGCGTCTAGACAATTGAAGGTGTATGAGAAGAATTATCCTGTCCACGGCCTCGAGTTAGCAGCTATTGTTCAAGCCTTGAAGATTTGGTGGCACTATTGTATGGTGTTCCTTGTGAGGTTTTGACCGATCACCGGAGTCTACAACACCTGTTTAAACATAAGGATCTTAACTTGCGACAACCGATATGGTTGAAGTTTCTTAAGGATTATGACATCACCATTCTCTAACATCCCGGGAAGGTCAATGTGGTGGCAGATGCCTTGAGTCACAAGGCGGAGAGTTTGTGCAGTTTAGCATATCTACCAGTAGCGGAGAGGCCTTTAGCCTTGGATGTTAAGGCATTGGCTAACCAGTTTGTTAGATTGGATATTTCCGAGCCTAGCCGAGTGTTAACTGGTGTGGTTTCTCCGTCTTCTCTTTATGATCGTATCAGGGAGCGTCAATATGATGACCCTCATCTGCTTGTCCTTAAGGACACAGTTCAGCACGGTGATGCCAAGAAAGTCACTATTGGAGATGACGTTTTATTACGGATACAAGGCAGGCTATGTGTGCCTAATGTAGATGGTTTGCGTGAGGTTATTCTCCAGGAGGCTCACAGTTCGCGGTATTCCATTCATCCAGGTGTCGTAAAGATGTATTAGGATTTGAGGCAACACTATTGGTGGAGGCGAATGAAAAAAGCCATAGTGGAATATGTGGCTCGTTGCCTAAACTGTCAGCAGGTGAAGTATGAGCATCAGTGACCGGGTGGATTGCTTCAGAAGATGGAAATTCCAGAGTGGAAATAGGAGCGAATCACTATGGATTTTGTTGTTGGGCTCCCACGGACTCAGATGAAGTTCGATGCGGTTTGGGTGATTGTGGATAAATTGACCAAGTCAGCTCATTTCATTCATGTGGTTACTACTTACTCTTCGGAGCAGCTGGCTCAGGTTTACATCACGGTTCTGGAGAGCCGTACAACGTGAGTTGGCTACTCGTGTGAAGTTGAGCACATCATTTCACCGTCAGACGGACGGACAATCCGAGCGCACTATTCAAATATTTAAGGATATGCTTCGTGCGTGTGTGATTGATTTTGGGGGTGTTTGGTACCAGTTCTTTCCACTTGTGGAGTTTGCCTACAATAACAGTTATCAGTCAAGCATTCAGATGGCGTCGTATGAGGCATTGTATGGTAGACGGTGTTGGTCTCCAGTGGGTTGGTTCGAGTCGGGTGAGGCTAGGCTATTGGGTAAAGATTTGGTTCAGGATTCCTTGGAGAAAGTTAAATTGATCCAGGATTGACTTCGTACAGCCTAGTACAGGCAGAAAAGTTATGCAGATTGAAAGGTTCGCGATGTTACATTCATGATTGAGGAGCGGGTTTTGCTCCGGGTTTCACCCATGAAGGGTTTTATGCGGTTTGAAAAGAAGGGAAAGTTGAGCCGTAGGTATATAGGACCTTTTGAGATTCGTGAGAGGGTTGGAGAGGTGGCTTACAGACTTGCAATGTCACCTAGTCTCTCTGCAGTTCATCCAGTGTTCCACGTTTCCATGCTTCGGAAGTATCACGGCGATCCGTGTCATGTGTTAGACTTCAGCTCAGTCCAGTTGGACATAGGATCGATCTTATGTTGAGGAGTCAGTGGCCATTTTGGACAGGCAGATTCGGAAGTTGAGGTCAAAGAACATCGCTTCAGTAAAAGTTCAGTGGAAGGGCCATCCGGTCGAGCAGGCGACTTGGGAGACCGAGCATGATATGTGCAGCAGTTATCCTCATCTTTTCACCACTTCAGTTATGTCTCTATACTCGTTCGAGGATGAACGTATGTTTTAAGAGGGGGAGGATGTAACGACCCGACCGGTCGTTTTTAGGAAATTATCCCCGAACCCCTATTTACCGCTAATTGGCGAAAGTTGGAAAAAGGATGATTTTTGAGAAGTTTGACCGGGAGTGGACTTTTTGATATCAGGGTCGGATTCCGATTTCGGGAGTTGTAATAGGTCCGTAATGTCATTTATGACTTGTGTGCAAAATTTGAGGTCAATCGGACTTGATTTGATAGGTTTCGGCGTCGGATGTAGAAGTTTGAAACTTTGAAGTTCATTAGACTTGAATCGATTTGGGCCATTCGGAGTTGGAAAGTCGAGGGATTTAAATGAATAGACTTGAATCGATTTAAATTAGTTTCTTGTAGTTGTATTCATGATATGTAATTCCTTTTGGCTAGATTTGGGCCATTCGGAGTCGGAAAGTCGAGGGAAAGGCATTCTTACCGATTGATTCAGCGACATTTGAGGTAAGTGACTTGTCTAACCTTGTGTGGGAGGGAAATCCCCTTAGGTTTTGGAACTGTTGTAACCAGTTGTGATATGCGAGCAGGTACGCGAGGTGACGAGTGCGTACACGGGCTGAATATGGAGAATTCGATTCTTACTGATTTGTCATCTTTTGAATTTCCTTAACTGAGTTGTCTTCTTTTAAAATATATTAACCGAGTTGCCTAAGCATATGTAGTGATCATGTTTAGCCTAGTATCGCATGTCTACGTGCCTTAACTCTTAGTTGCAATATGTGCAATATGCTTAGTTGAATTACCTGCTTTACTTGATTTGAATTCAATCTTCAACTGTAAGATATTTGCTGAAAATTCGCGTTTCCTTTCGATTACCTGCTGCATATTTACTTTGGGACTACGAGGCGGCTACGAGGAGGTTCCTCGGGTGATCCCCCTGTACTGCATATTTATTTTGGGACTACGAGGCGGTTCCTCGGGAGATCCTCCTGTACTGTATATTTACTTTGGGACTACGAGGCGTTTACTCGGGATATCCCCCTGTACTGCATATTTACTTTGGGACTACGAGGCGGTTCCTCGAGAGATCCCCCTGTACTTCATCTTTACATTTGGGACTACGAGGCGGTACCTCGGGAGTGCCCCTGTTGTGTACCTCTATTTATTGTGCTGATATTTTCTGAAACTTCTTATTGTTTAAATTCTCAGCCATTTCAAAATATTATTATATCTTCTGCCTAACTTTTCTTTTAAACTAGTAGGGCCTTGACCTGACCTCGTCACTACTCTACCGAGGTTAGGCTTGGCACTTACTGGGTACCGTTGTGGCGTACTCATACTACACTCTGCATATCATTTGTGCATATCCAGTTTCTTCCCACCAGACCAGATACCAGTGAGTTGGACCGCACGTGGAGACTTCAAGGTATATCTGCCAGCGCCCGCAGATCTCGGAGTCCCCCTCTATCCTTACTATGTTGTTTTTCCTTATTTTTCTTTAGATTCTGATGTATATAGACACTTAGTATTTGCTCTTAGAAGCTTGTGACGTATTTCTACTTGGTTTTGGGAGATGAACTGATTTTGAATCGCAATTTGAATTATATTACATGTTTAGATTTGAGGTTCAATTTTATTATTCAGTTATTTTTCCAATTGTTAGACTTACCTAGTTTTAGAGACTAGGTGCCATTACGACATCTTACGAAGGGGAAAATGGGGTCGTCACAAGTTGGTATCAGACCACTAGGTTCATAGGTTTTATGAGTCACAAGCAGGTTTAGTAGAGTCTTGCGGATTGGTATAGAGACGTCTGTACTTATCTTCGGGAGGTTATAAAACTGTTAGGAAAAGCTATACTTCTTTGATTCCTTATCGTGTGAGATTTTGACTTCGGATTCTAAATTTTTGTCTTTCTATTCTCTCACAAATAGTGAGGACACGTACAACTAGATCAGATGACGAGACACTTGCGCCCCTACTAGAGCCGTAAGAGTTTGGGACCTGGGTAAAGGCCGAGGACGTCTACATGGTGCAGCCAGAGTACCCGCACGAATTACCGCAGAGAAGCCACTAGAAGCTCCAGTCAGAGGGCAGGCACCTGAGATGCCTGTTACTACACCAGCTCTCCAGGAAACTCTAGCCCAGTTCCTGAGCATTTTCAGCACCTTGGCTCAGGCAGGATTGATACCCCTTGCTCCTACCACATCTCAGGTCGGGAGAGGAGCACAAACTCCCGTCGCCGGCACCCCAGAGCAGCGGATTCATGTAGACCAGCATCCAGAGATCATACCGATATAGCCGGTAGCTCCAATTCAGCCCGAGGTTAGGGCAGAAGTTTCTGAGGCAGATCAGCTCAGACTCGAGAGGTACAAGAAGTACCACCTACCTACTTTCAATAGCTTGGCGTCAGAGGATGCCTAGGGTTTCTTGGAGGAGTGCCACCGTATCCTCCGTACTATGGGTGTTGCGGAGACTAGTAGGGTTTCTTTTACTGCCTTCCAGCTTAGAGGAGCGGCTTACCAGTGGTGGCGCACAAGTTGGATAGTCCGGCTGAGGCAGCTTCACTCACCTAGACTCAGTTCTCAGATATGTTCCATAGGGAGTATGTTCCCCAGAGTCTCAAGAATGTTTGGCGCTTGGAGTTTGAGCATTTGTGCCAGGGTGCTATGACCGTGTCAAAGTATGCGGTTCGATTTAGTGATTTGGCCAGACATGTACCAGCCCCGGTCTCTACTATTCGAGAATGGGTTCGTCGGTTCATTGAGGGGCTCAACACCATTATCAGATTGAGCATAGCCTACAAGGTGTAGATGGATATTACGTACCAGCAGGTAGTAGGGATTGCTAGGAGGTTAGAGGGCATGCTGACTCGGGATAGAGAGGAGAGAGAGGACAAGAGGTCTCGAGAGTCTTCCACTTACAGTAGTACTAGTGCCCCAGCTACAGCTCGTCAGGGCAGAGGTTATATGGGTCTCCCTGTTCATTCCGCACTTCCTGCCGCCAGCGGTGCTCCGGCCACTACTAGGCCCCAGGATCCTTATTATGAACCGCCAGTGTCTAGTATGCCTCCTGTAGAGGGTGCTTCCAGTGGTCAATCCAGTCGATCAGGCCTGAGCCAGTAGCAGCAGCCACGTCCTCCGAGAGATTGTTTTAAGTGTGGTAACACTCGTCATTTGGTGAGGGATTGCCCCAGATTCAGGAGGGGTGCACCTCCACAGATTTCTCAAGCACTGCGTGCTCCACTGGGTCCTCAAGCTATAATTGCAGCAGCAGCTACCACCCCACCTACACAGCCAGCTAGAGGTTGAGGTCGGACAGGTAGAGATCGCCCTAGAGGGGGAGGCCAGGCCAGATATTATGCCCTTCCTGCTAGGACGGAGGCAGTTGCATCAGATTCTGTTATCACATGTACTGTTCCAGTCTGTCATAGAGATGCATCAGTCTTATTTGATCCAGGCTCCACTTATTCCTATGTGTCATCTTATTTTGCTCCGTGGTTGGGCATATCCCGTGATTCTCTGAGTTCACATGTTTATGTATCTACACCCGTTGGTGATTCCATTGTTGTTGACTGTGTGTATCGGTCGTGTTTGATTGTTCTTAGTGGTTTTGAGACCAGGGCTGATTTATTATTTCTCAGTATGGTGGACTTTGATGTTATTTTGGGCATGGACTGGTTGTCGCCCTATCACGCTATCCATGATTGTCATTCTAAGACGGTTACGTTGGCTATGCTAGGTCTACCACGACTAGAGTGAAGAGGTACATTGGACCATGTTCCTAGTAGGGTTGTTTCATTTATTAAAGCTCAGTGAATGGTTGAGAAGGGGTGTACGTATCTGGCCTATGTGAGATATGTTAATGTTGATACTCCTACCATCGAGTGTGTTCCGGTAGTGAGGGACCATTCAAATGTATTTCCGGCGGATATTCCGGGCATATCACCCAACAGGGATATTGACTTCGACATCGATTTGTTACCGTGAATTCAGCCCATTTCTATTCCAACTTATCGTATGGCCCCAGCAGAGTTGAAGGAGCTGAAGGAATAGTTGCAAGAGTTTCTCGATAAGGGCTTCATTCGGCCTAGTGTGTCGCCATGAGGTGCTTCTGTCTTTTTTGTGAAGAAGAAGGATGGTTCTATGCGTATGTGTATTGATTATCGCTAGTTGAGCAAGGTTACAGTAAAGAACAGGTATCCATTGCCATGTATTGATGACCTATTTGATCAGTTTTAGGGTGCCAAAGTGTTCTCTAAGATCAACTTGCATTCAGGCTATCATCAGTTGAAGATTCGGGAGCTAGATATCCCAAAGACTGCTTTCAGGTCTCGGTATGGTCACTACGAGTTCCTTGTGATGTCATTTGGGCTGACCAACACCCCAACAGCATTCATACATTTGATGAATAGTGTATTTCAGTCCTATCTTGACTCCTTTATCATTGTGTTTAAACACGACATTCTGGTGTACTCCCGGAGTCGTGAGGATCATGAACAACACCTGAGGATTGTGCTTCAGACCTTGAGGGAGAAGAAGTTATATGCAAAATATTCGAGGTGTGAATTCTGGCTAGATTCAGCGGCATTTTTGGGTCATGTAGTATCGAGTGAGGGGATCAAGGTAGACCCGAAGAAGATTGAAGCAGTGCAGAGTTGGCCCAGACCATCCTCAGCTACGAAAGTTTGGAGTTTTCTTGGCTTGGCGGGGTATTACCGTCGATTTGTGGAGGGTTTCTCGTCTATTGCATCACCTATGACAAGATTGACCCAGAAGGGTGCTCCGTTCAGATGGACTGAGGAGTGTGAGGAGAGCTTTCAAAAGCTCAAGACTGTTTTAACTACAACCCCAGTGTTAGTGTTGCCTATGGGATCGAGGTCCTATACGGTGTACTGTGATGCATCGCGCATTAGTCTCGGCACGGTGTTGATGCAGGAAGGTAGGGTGATCGCCTACGCGTCTAGACAATTGAAGGTGCATGAGAAGAATTATCTTGTCCACGACCTCGAGTTAGCAGCTATTGTTCATGCCTTGAAGATATGGCGGCACTATTTGTGTGATGTTCCTTGTGAGGCTTTCATCGATCACTGGAGTCTACAACATCTGTTTAAATAGAAGGATCTTAACTTGAGGCAACGAAGATGGTTGGAGTTGCTTAAGGATTATGACATTACCATTCTTAATCATCCCGGGAAGGCCAATGTGGTGGTCGATGCCTTGAGTCGCAAGGCGGAGAGTTTGGGCAGTTTAGATTATCTACAGTAGCGGAGAGGCCTTAGCCTTGGATGTTCAGGCCTTGGTTAACCAGTTTGTTAGATTGGATATTTTCGAGTTGAGCCGAGTATTGGCTAGTGTAGTTTCTCCGTCTTTTCTTTATGATCGTATTAGGGAGCGTCAGTATGATCACCCCCATCTGCTTGTCTTTAAGGACACGGTTCAACACGGTGATGCCAAAGAAGTCACTATTGGAGATGACGGTGTATTACGGATACAGGGCAGGCTATGTGTGCCTAATGTAGATGGTTTGCATGAGTTGATTCTCCAGGAGGCTCACAGTTCGCAGTAATCCATTCATCCAGGTGCCGCAAAGACGTATCAGGATTTGAGGCAGCACTATTGGTGGAGGCGGATGAAGAAAGACATAGTGGAATATGTAGCTTGTTGCCTAAATTGTCAGCAGGTGAAGTATAAACATCAGCGACCGGGTGGATTGCTTCAGAAGATGGAAATTCTAGAGTAGAAATAGGAGCAGATCACTATGGATTTTGTTGTTGGGCTCCCACGGACTCAGAGGAAGTTCGATGCGGTTTGGGTGATTGTGGATAGATTGACCAAGTCAGCTCATTTCATTCCTGTAGTTACTACGTGCTCTTCGGAGCAGCTGACTCAGGTTTACATCCGTGAGATTGTCAGGCTTCATAGCATACCGGTATGTATCATCTCTGATCGGGGTATGCAGTTTACATCACGGTTCTGGAGAGCCGTACAGCGTGAGTTGGGTACTCGTATGGAGTTGAGCACAACATTTCACCCTCAGATGGACGGACAGTCCGAGCGCACTATTTAGATATTGGAGGATATGTTTCGTATGTGTATGATTAATTTTAGGGGTGTTTGGGATCAGTTCTTTCTACTTGCAGAGTTTTCCAAAAACAACAGTTATCAGTCAAGCATTCAGATGGCGTCGTATAAGGCGTTATATGGTAGGCGGTGCCGGTCTCCAGTGGGTTGGTTCGATTCGGACGAGGCTAGGCTATTAGGTAAAGACTTGGTTCAGGATGCCTTGGAGAAAGTTAAATTGATTCAGGATCGACTTTGAATAGCTCAGTCCAGGCAGAAAAATTATGTGGATCGGAAGGTTCGCGACGTTACTTTCATGATTGGGGAGCGAGTGTTGCTCCGGGTTTTTCCCATGAAGGGTGTTATGAAGTTCGGAAAGAAGGGCAAGTTGAGCCCTAGGTATATTGGACCTTTTGAGATTCTTGAGAGGGTTGGAGATGTGGCTTACAGACTTGCACTGCCACCTAGTCTCTCTGCAGTTCATCCAGTGTTCCACGTTTCCATGCTCCGGAAGTATCACGACGATCCATCTCATGTGTTAGACTTCAGCTCAGTCCAGTTGGACATAGGATGTATCTTATGTTGAGGAGCCAGTGACCATTTTGGATTGGCAGGTTCGGAAGTTAGGTCAAAGAACATCGCTTCAGTGAAAGTTCAGTGGAAGGGCTATCCGGTCGAGGAGGTGACTTGGGAGACCAAGCATGATATGCGCAGCAGTTATCCTCATCTTTTCACCACTTCAGGTATGTCTATATACTCGTTCGAGGATGAATGTTTGTTTTAAGAGGGGGAGGATGTAACGACCCGACCAGTTATTTTGATAAAATTAGCCCTGAACCCCTATTTATTGTTCCCTCTAATTTATTTTTGGGTTTTGTGACTTGCCGGGAGGATTTGTTTTGGTTTCGGACTGAAATGGGACACATAGTTCCTAAAATGGAGGTTTAAGTTATAGGAATTGACTGTAGTTCGAACTATGTGAAGACAACTCCGAAATGGAGTTTTGACGGTTCTTATATCTCCATAGGGTGATTTTGGTCTTAGGAGGATGTTCGGATGTTGAATTGGAGGTCCGTAGGTCATTTTAGCGCTAACTGGCGAAAGTTGGAAAATGATGATTTTTGAGAAGATTGACCGGGAGTGGACTTTTTGATATCAGGGTCGGATTCTAATTCCGGGAGTTGGAATAGGTCCATAATGTCAATTATGACTTGTGTGCAAAATTTGAGGTCAATCGAACTTAATTTGATAGGTTTCGGCGTCAGATGTAGAAATTTGAAACTTTGAAGTTTATTAGACTTGAATCGATGTGTAATTCATATTTTTAGCATTGTTTGATGTGATTTAAAGGCTCGACTAAGTTCGTGTGATGTTTTAGGACTGGATGGTATAATTAGTTGAGGTCCCGGGGGCCTCGGGTGAGTTTCGGATGGTTAACAAATCATTTTTGGACTTAGAGGATTTTCTAGTGCTGGGCTGGTTCTGGCGTAATCGCACCTGCGCAAGATTGACCGCAGGTGCGAGCCCGCAGAAGCGAGCAATTGGGCACAAATGCGGGGCTGTGGGACTTGGCCTGTGGTCGCAGATGCGATGTGAAGACCGCAGGAGCGGAGTCGCTTCTGCAAAAAATTGGTCGCAGAAGCAGATGAGTGTGGGAAGGCATGTTCGCATAAGCGGACGTGTTTGTCCAAATGCGCATCCGCAGAAGCGGGATTTGAACCGCAGAAGCGGAATGGATGCCAAGAGCTAATTCCGAAGAAGCTGATCACGGGTCACGGAAGTGGTTCCGCAGCTGCGGATAATTGGTTGCAGGTGCGAAAAGCATGGGCAGATTCTATTAATTCAAGGGCTCGAAATTTTTATCATTTGTTAGACATTTGAGCTCGGGTTTGGCAATTTTTGAGAGAATATTTGAGGGATTTCTTGAGGTAAGTCCCTTGTATTTATTTTTGATCAATAATCTTGTTTTTCAGTTGATTTTCCACCTAGTTAGTGTGTATTTAAGGTGGAAATTGGGAGTTTGAGGTTAGGGATTTGGAGAATTGATTTGAGGAATTTAGTGGCGATTTGGTGTCGGATTTTGGTAATTTTGATATGGGTGAACTCGTGGTCAAGTGGGTGTTCATATTTTGTGACTTCTACCCTATTTCGAGACATGGGCCCGGGTCGACTTTTTGTGCCGAATTTTTGATTCTTTGCTAAAGTCATAGTTTCATTATTTAAATTAGTTTCTTGTAGTTGTATTCATGTTATGTAATTACTTTTGGCTAGATTTGGGGCATTCAGAGTCGGAAAGTCGAGGGAAAGACATTCTTACCAGTTGATTGAGCGACATTTGAGGTAAGTGACTTGTTTAACCTTGTATGGAGAAAATCCCCTTAGGTTTTGGAACTGTTGTAACCAGTTGTGATATGTCAGTGTCGTGTACGCGAGGTGACGCGTGCGTACACGGGATGAATATGGAGAATTCGGTTTTTGCTGATTTGTCATCTTTTGAATTTCCTTAACTGAGTTGTCTTCTTTTAAAATACATTAACTGAGTTGCCTTAGCATATGTAGTGATCATGTTTAGCCTAGTATCACATGTCTACGTGCCTTAACTCTTAGTTGCAATATGTGCAACATGCTTAGTTGAATTACCTGCTTTACTTGATTTGAATTTAATCTTTAACTATAAGATTTTTGCTGAAAATTCATGTTTCCTTTCGATTACCTGCTGCATATTTACTTTTGGACTACGAGGCGGTTCATCGGGAGATCCACTTGTGCTGCATATTTATTTTGGGACTACGAGGCGGTTCCTCGGGAGATCCCCATGTACTGCATATTTACTTTGGGACTACGAGGCGGTTCCTCGGGAGATCCCCCTGTACTGCATATTTACTTTAGGACTACGAGGCGTTTACTCGGGAGATCCCCCTGTACTGCATATTTACTTTGGGACTACGAGGCGGTCTTCGAGAGATCCCCCTGTACTGCAGCTTTATATTTGGGACTACGAGGTAGTACCTCGGGAGTGCCCCTGTTGTGTACCTCTATTTATTGTGCTAATATTTTCCGAAACTTCTTATTGTTTAAATTCTCAGCTATTTCAAAATATTATTATATCTTCTGCCTTACTTTTCTTTTAAACCAGTAGGGCCCTGACCTGACTTCGTCACTACTCTACCGAGGTTAGGCTTGGCACTTACTGTGTACCGTTGTGGCGTACTCATACTACACTCTGCACATATTTTGTGCAGATCCAGGTTCTTCCCACCAGACTATATACTAGTGAGTTGGACCGCACGTGGAGACTTCAAGGTATATCTGTCAGCGCCCGCAGACCTCGGAGTCCCCCTCTATCCCTATGTTATTTTTCCTTATTTTTCTTTAGACTCTGATGTATAGAGACACTTAGTATTTGCTCTTAGAAGCTTGTGACTTATTTCTATCGGGTTTTGGGAGATGAATTGATTTTGAATCGCAGTTTGAATTATATTACATGTTTAGATTTGAGCTTCAGTTTTATTATTCAGTTATTCCGCAAATTGTTAGGCTTACCTAGTTTTAGAGACTAAGTGCTATCACGATATCCTATGGAAGGGAAAATGGGGTCGTGACAACCCGCCCTAAACAAGTTTTTCTTACAATTTATACAATCCATTATTAGTGCTTTAAATTGAGGGATCCAGTTACACCTTTTTCTTTTTTTCTCTTCTCTCCTCTTTCCCTATCCTCTAACCAACTAGTGATGACCGTAACTTTGGTACTAATTTTCATACCAAAAGTCAACCAAATTGTTTCAATCAAACCCCACATTCTGATATCTAAACAATAATTAATTTTAATACCTAATAAAAAAAAAAAGCATATCCCTAGCCATGTGATGCACATATTTACGATGTATTACACAAATCTAGGATTAGATTGTACAAATAAAATATAAACTAATATAAGAGAGAGGTGATGATAAAAGTTTTTTTTAAACATATTACCAGAGAATGATGATGCGTAGTTAATATGTATATATAATATAAAACCTATACAATAATCTGGGTAGAATGTATAGGTAACTTTTTGTATTTACATAATGTATTTCTATAAGAATCATTACTTTTGATGGAGGGGTGAGAAAGAGGAGAGAGAAAAGGTTTGTGTAATGTGGTATGTCCATCTTTATGATACATCTACAACAATATACTATAAACTAAAAATAAATTTCATACAAGTAATTATACAGTATATAATTTATTTACAACTTTCATACATTATTCTTACCCACGTAAATACAACTACAATATCATACAACTTAAATACAATTTTCATACAAATTTTATACAATACTTTTGTCTGTACTTTGTATATATTTTGTAAGTGGTATGTTCTTCTTCCTCTCTAAAATTCCAATCAAAACTTCCTCTCTTACAATTTTGATACATATCAACAACTTTATGTAAAAAGATAGTATTTATAACTTAAATACAAATTTCATACAATGATTCATACGTTATACAACTATTTTTTAACTTTCATACAACATTCAAATAAAAAGATATATAATTACTATAGAATACAACTTAAATACAATTTACATACAACTTTAATACAATTTCGTAAGTATATATTGTATGTCATGTCTTTTTCTTCTTCTTCTTGGAATTTCAATATGAAATTCAATCAAAATCAAGTCTATCTTAACCAAACACCCTCAAAAGATATAAACTCCAAAGAATATTCCCAACTATTTGCAACAACACCCAATCAAAACACATAATAGTTTTTGAAAACCCAAATTCTAAATCAAAGCTTTGAAGATTTTTAATGGCTATCAACGGTGGAGAATCAAACATGTCACGACCCAAAATTCAACTGGTCATGATGACACCTAACCCAACCCGTTAGGTAAGCCAATTAACAATAAATCAATTCCAATGAAATCTGATGAGACAATAATGATGAAATAACTAAGCTTTTATACAAAATCCCAAGGACTAGTAGTACAAATCATGAGCTTCTAAGATTTAAAATTTACAAAGTTGGTATGAAATAAAATACATGATCTGTTTGAAATATACATGAACAGATTAAAATTCTAAAGCTACCAAGATCAAGAGGCAGTTGTGGCCAGAACGCAGGTACATCTTCAAATCCAGCTCACGTCGTACACAGCAACATCAACATCCAACATCTGCACGCAAGGTGCAGAAGTGTAGTATGAGTACAACCGATCCCATGTACTCAATAAGTATCAAACCTTACCTTATGTTGAAAGTAGTGACGAGCTGGAACAAAGGTTGAAGTCCAACACCAATAGCGAACAACAGTTCATAACAACATAATAAAAGTGATAAAGAAAGTAACTCAAAGATATAATGCTCAGCTCGTTCACGGTTTCGGAAAATAGGCATGCTTTTCAAGTATATCAGTGAAAACCCAAATCTTTTACTAAAATTACCAAAATATAAGTTTGTAAAACTGTGATTTTTCCCAAAACTTTCAACATGTAAATATTTCATTTTCAAATGGCATGAGAAAAATAAATCTTTATGCCTACATGTCAATGTGTATGTGAAGTCATGAATGACGCAATACCGTACAGTATAAGGAAAATGCGTCTCTATGCATGTATGTTAAGTGTGCATGTCGAATGCAATGAAACTCGGTGATAAAACCATATGCATACTCTCAGAGTATTCAATCTCAATGTCTCACACTTTCCATCCATCACACTCAATCACTCAACACACTCAGTCACTCAGCACTGAACATGGTAGATCCAGCCCTCAACACTCTCAGTCACTCAGCACTGTACAGGACAGATCCAGCCTAGGGTAGATCAAACCCAAATGAATCAATAGCAAATGCGCTCACTGTGGGTGTGCAGACTTCGGAGGGGAAGATCCAGCCCAAGTGCTATAATAAGCCAATCATGGCATAAAATAATAAAGCATGTTACGGCGTGTAGCCCAATCCCATCATGAATCAATAATACATGGCAGATCCAGTCCAAGAATAATAAATCTTGTTACGGTGTGCAGCCCGATCCCATCAATACCACTCATAATCCGGCTCTCGGGCCCCAACTCAGTCATCAATTTCTCCAGTCTATCGGGTTCACAATGTCATGAAAATCATCCCAAAATGATGATATGATGTATCAATAAATAGCAACAGAGACTGAGATATGATATGCAAATAAACGGGTATGATTGAGTATGTAACTGTAATTTAAGCAAATAACTCACAACAGATATGACCTCAGTGGGTCCCGACAGAATAAGCATATAGTCTAAACATGATTTCTAACATGGATCACAGCTCAATTACTCTAGCACGTAGAGATTTTATGGATAAAAACAAGATTAGTTAACTACACAATACTACAAAATCAATCGAGTCATAATTCACATGGTGCACGCCCACACGCCCGTCACCTAGCATATGTGTCACCTCAACACCAAACACATATCACGTATATTCAGGGATTCATACCCTCAGCACCAAGTTTAAAAGTGTTACTTACCTCGAACAAGCCAAATCCAATACCGAGCAAGCTAAACGATACTCCAAAAATGCCATCTTGCGCGTACTAACCTCCGAACGGGTCGAAACTAGCCAAAAGAAACTCAAATAAATAAAATAATACCTAAGAAAATAATTCAAAATGATAAATGTCGAATCTTTAATTAAAAGCCCAAAGTCAACCAAAGAGTTAAATCTGGGCCCTCACCTCGGAATCTGATAAAACTTACAAAATCCGACAACCCACTCAATTATGAGTCTAACCATACTAGTTTCACTCAAATCTGACTCCGAATCGATATTTAAAACTCAAAAATTCACTCTATGAAACTTTAGACAAAATCCCCAATTTTTCTCTTTAAAATTCACAATCCAATTACTAAAAATAAAGATATATTCATGAAATATAACCAAAACCAAGTAGAGAACACTTACCCCAATCCATATGGTGAAAATCTCTTCAAAAATCGTCTCAATCTGAAGTCTATAGCTCCAAATATGAATAAAATGACCAAACCCTCGATTTAAAGCTTCTGCCCAACCATCTTCGCTTTTGCGAACAAATGAGCCGCTTCTGCGGCGTCGCTTCTGCGAAACCAGCTGAAAACTCGACCATCGCACCTGCGGACAAGATATCTGCTTTTGCGACATCGCAAGTGCGAAACATCATCCGCTCATGCGCAAGACCTCACTTCTGTGCTACATCCAATCGCACCTGCGCATCCGCACATGCGCTCAAATCTCCGCTTCTGCGATCTTCCTCAACCAGCCTTTTCCCGCTTTTGTGATGGACAACCCGCATCTACAAAGTTGCTTCTGTGACCAAGACCACGCAGATGCGGCTACACCAACACCAGAAATCTTTAGCAATGCAACTAGAGATAAAAATGATCTGAACCACGTCAGT
Organism: Nicotiana tabacum; assembly: GCF_000715075.1. Classification (NCBI taxonomy): domain Eukaryota; kingdom Viridiplantae; phylum Streptophyta; class Magnoliopsida; order Solanales; family Solanaceae; genus Nicotiana; species Nicotiana tabacum. Next base: position 135,500,100 of record NC_134096.1, on the reverse strand, counting down.
AACTCACTTGAGCCCCTCGGGACCCTGTCCAAATATACCAGCAAGTCCCATAACATAACACGAACCTACTCGAGGCCTCAAATCACGCATAACAATATTAAAATCACACCTCAAATCGAACTTAATGAACTTTTAAACTTTCAATTTCCAAAACTCGCGTCAAAACATATCAAATCAACCGGGAATGAGCTCAAATTTTGCACACAAGTCCCAAATGACATAAGGAAGCTATTTAAATTTTCAAAACCACAATTCGAACCCGATATCATCAAAGTCAACTCCCAGTCAAACTTATGAACTTTCCAAACTTTTAAATTTCTAACTTTGGCCAATTAGCGCCGAAACCTTCTAGAAATATCCAAATGCAAATTCGGGCATACGCCCAAGTCCAAAATTACCATCCGGACCTAACGGAACCATCAAAACTCCAATCCGAGGTCAAATACTAAAAGTCAAACTTGATCAACTCTTCCAACTTTAAAGCTTCAATCATGAAATTCATTCTTCCAAATCAATTTCGAATAACCTGAAAATCAAAACCGACGATTCACACAAGTCATAATACATCATACGATGCTGCTCAAGACTTCAAATAACTGAATGGAATATAAATACTCAAAATAACCGGCCGGTCGTTACAAAACTGCTTCAAAATTTATTGATTGACAATTTCAATTCGAACACCAATTGTACAACATGAAAGAAAATTGCTGAAAAAAAGAGAGGATAAAAAGCTGAGAAAAACGAAGGAAGAAAATTGAGGAAAGAATAAAGAAGGAGAGAGAGAGAGAGAGAGAGAGAGAGAGAGAGAGAGAGAGAGAGAGAGAGAGAGAGCAGGGATGAGAAATAAATAATTCCATATTCAATTCCTAATATAAAGAGATACTCGTTAATACTAATTGTATATAATTGATAAATTGTATATGCCCATATAATTAAATTAAAACTTGATGAGGGTGGATAATAAAATTTCATGTGTAGTATAGGAAGGTAAAAATCATTTCAAAATTTTCTTAAATGCAGTGCGTGTTTTTTGAGTGAAAGAAAGAAATTTTCACTGAAAAGTGAGATGCTCCAAGATTGCATACTACTACAATTTGGACCAAAATATATATTTACGGCCATTTACAAACACATTGAAATTAAAAAATAACCAGATTTACAAGTGGTAATTGAAAAATAGCCACAGTTTCAAAAGTAATCGAAATTTAGCCATTTTTCATGTAAAGATAAATCTGAACGAAAACACTATTCAAAATCCGAAAAATATTCCAGCATAATATACTGGAGTTGAATATTTTACATGTGAACTTCCAGCATAATATACTGGAACTTGCAGCATAATTCCAGTATATTATGTTGGAACTTCAGTATATTATGATGGAGTTCCAGCATAATATACTGGAGTTCCACCATAATATACTGGTACAACATAATATGCTGAAAGTTCATACACATGTGCTCCAATCTCCAGTATATTATGCTGGAACTTTTCATGTGCTGGAGTTTCAGCATAGTTTGCTGGAAGTTCATACACATGTGTACCAATCTCCAGTATATTATGCTGGAACTTTTCGTGTTGCAGCAAAATAGTAGCTATTTTTACTGACTTTACAAATGCTGGCTATTTTTTAATTACCAGTCCGAAAACTGACTAGTCCATGCTATTTTTACTTGATTTAGGCCTCGCTATCACCTAACCATTAGTCTGTTCTTGACGTCGTAGTTCTTGCGTTGGGCCTGAATGAAATATTGACCCATCGTAGGAAACATCATAGTCATATTAATGAGCCCATAAATACATTTGAAAAAATGACACTGCAGTCTCAAAATAATAGTTAAAAATATACATTATATTATACATGTGTGTGTGATATAAAAAATACAAATTTTATATATTTTTACGGCTACTGAATATAAATAGTTTCTATTGCGGCTAAAAGTGATATTTGCCCAATACATTTTTCTGCAAGGCCTCTCGTGCAAAGTGCTAAACAATATCTAATACACCACAATTCCTTCAACTATGTAATCAATATTATGGTTCTTTAATTTCTCTCCTTAATTGTTTTATCATATTTAATATATAACAGCTGAATTATTTAATCAACTTTGGACTAATCATGACACATCAGCATAACTGAACGATTTAAAAAAAGAAATCGAGAGTGAGAAATAGTAGGTTCAGTGGTACTCCACATCCATCAACATGTATGAAGAGTTCAATGACATAAACTACACTAATTGCATTATGGTTTTGGATTTAATGTTTAGATATTTCATGATAATATAAGCTGTAAAGCTATAGGTGAATTCCTTAGTAACAGACACAACTAGAAGGCTAATAATTCATTTTAAATTGCTAAAATTAAGAACAAAAACGATTATACTATTAAATAACGAATTGGGTCGAGCCAGGGAGTCAAATGGGTGGGTTAGGCTGATTTTGACCTGGTCAAAATATAGCACGAGCTAGCCAATTTTTTGTAATTGAAAAATAGTCAACGTTTGCAAAGTCATTGAAAAATAGCCATTTTTTTGCTGCAACACGGAAAGTTCAAGCATAATATACTGGAGATTGGTGCACCTATGTATAAACTTCCAGCATATTATGCTGGAACACCAGCACACGAAAAGTTCTAGCATAATATACTGGAGATTGGAGCACATGTGTATGAACTTCCAGCATATTATGCTGGACCAGTACATTATGGTGGAACTCCAGTATATTATGTTGGACCAGTACATTATGGTGGAACTCCAGTATATTATGCTGGAAGTTCACATGTAAAAAATTCGAACTCCGGTATATTATGCTAGAATATATTTTGGATTTTGAACAGTATTTTCGTTCAGATTTATCTTTACATGAAAAGTGGCTAAAATTCGATTACTTTTGAAACTATAGCTATTTTTCAATTACTACTTGTAAATCTGGCTATTTTTGAATTTCACCCAATAGGTTGAGTCAATAAGATGGGCGGGTCATTGCCTTGGCCAAAAGTTACTTGGGCTAAGATGCTCTGAGTCAAGATGGGCTAAAATTCGGGTCATAGCGCAACCCGTCCAACTCTTACCAAGTTTTAATTAATGTGTATATTTTCTTATGAATTATAATGATCAAATAAGACTTTTTTCCTTTTGTTATGGTCATATATAATATATCAAATAAAAAAATTATTTTAAAGATATTTTAGCAAAGTTACTCATAAATCAATTTAAGCTAAAAATTGCTCAATTTTAGATGGTTGACATTAGTTGATTAATAAATGGGCAGACCAATATTAACTTGGAGTATTCAAACTGATTAAATGGGTTTGTGCTCAAATTGTTACTTTGTGTCTGAGCCATCTTGGTTGCAATTAACACTAGACCTTTACTATTAGAAGTGAGAAGGACTAAGAAAGGAACTTAAGTGAAGTGATGATGGGAAATGGCGTCCAATTATGAAGACTCCACGGAGTTTCTTTGCGTAAATGATATAACTAACATGATTTTGAGGTATATTAGTTTAATAATTCCCAATGGATTACCTCTTGTCACTATAATCATAATTATTACTTATATTAAACAGTTTTACCAAGAATGAAAAATAGGAGCTTGCACCGAAAAGCATGTGTACTCCTAAAAGGTCAACTCCACTAAACAACACCCCAATTATTGCTCTCTTTTTTCCTATTTTTCTCCTCCTGGAAATAAAGATTATCTTAGAAGTTTTACCTTTTTTTCTTTTATTCTCTTTTTTTCTTCCTATTTACATCTCAACGTTCTGATTATATGGTATCTACAAGGAATCTTTTTTTTTTATATATATCAAATCTCTAGTATTCAGTATAACAATTAACAAATAATAGCAGACATGCATTAACTATCAAACGCCCTTTTCAAATTGAACTACTGAAACACCAAAGCAAAGTGAGATTTGAGTAAACTAAGTTTTAAAACCTTTGAGAAATTCAGGCTGTTGTCTCAGGATTTTGGACAATATGATACTTGAATTTTCCTTTTCAAGAGGTAACCTATGGATTTTATGTTGATGATGAAATGAGGCTGACAATTAATTTGTTGTTACAGATTCAGGGATTTGACACAACGAATGGTCCATTTAATATATTACACGACCGGCCATCAAATTTCACTATCCGATATATGTCAAACTCTATAAGAACTTCATCAACTAATTTAACTTTTCAAAAAAAAAAAAAAATATATATATATATATATATATATATATATATATATATATATATATATATATATTGGAGTAATATAAAACACTCAACACGTACTTATCTTCCAAGATATTAGAGTTCCACTTAAATTTTATAATTATATCAATGTAGCACTTATCTACTTCACTCATCAAAGAATCATTTAAGAGCCTCAGTTCTCCCGAGGAGCACATAGATTCTTGGATTTTATCAGAACTTCTTTTAATTACGATTTCTGAACATCTAAAACTAAAATAATCAATCTGGATTTGGTATTGTTTCCATGCCATTTAAAATAAGATGGATCTTTCCACGAGGTAAAAATCAATGGCTTTTGATCATAAACTATCTATGTGTGTGTTAAGAATTTAGCATGGTATAAGTACGTATATAACTGCGATCTTTCTGAATAATAAATCCGTGTACTTAGCAGTCATACAATTGCACATAACACATCGAATGTTAGGATTTAATTAATTAGGAGTTATTTTTGAGGATAAAGTCGTCGCAATTTTCTAATATATGATGTCAAAGGCATGTAGAGCATTTTACTTCATATGTTTCAAGTTAAACGTTCATATTTTCTCTTTCTTTTTCATGTTAATAACGTGGTTTTTGTACATAGGTTTCTACTTCTTCTTTTTTTAAATTTAAAAATGATGTGATTCCCTTTACATCAGCTAGTTGAGTTGTCCCTAGTATGCTCAAGTGGTTTTAGGTGAGTGAAAATGGGAAATGTGTATTTTGTCCTACCACGTATCATATCATCATTGGCTAAGGGTCATGGTACGTATTACCATTTAAATATCCATGACATCAGAAAGTAAATATTTAATTAATTAATAGCAATTGGAAATGAGCTAGGAAGAATATAAAAAATTAGAAATTAAAAAGGCATTATAGAGCATGAGTACGAGTAAATTAAAACTATTAAATCAGAATGAGGAAAAAGTTTAAGAAAAATATTTGTATAAATGTTACAGATTGGCAGCTAAGTTGATGATATGATAAAGGAATTAAGATATTCACTAACAAGAAATTTATTGCTTTAAATTGGATATAACGTCTAAATGCATGTGAGCAAAGAGTTACTTACACGCCATGCTCATCTCTAATATTTTATAAAACAATTCAATACGTCCATAATATTTTTCTTTTCTTTACGTAATACTCAATTGGTGACTTCTAAACGTGGATCGATGTTCTGTTTGGATCACTACATGGAAACGTGACTCCAAATTCAAGCAATTACCTCACCCATTTTTCCTAGAAATCTTGCTCATTACCCTTGGGAAAATATGCTTGTCTTTCAAGTATTGCCTATTCTCTATGGAAAAAAATTTCTTTGAAACATTTAGCGAAGATTTTTGAAAAACATGTTTGGTTAAGTTTTTCTTTTATGGAAAATTTTTAGTGCTGAAAAATGTCGCAAGATTTTTTGGACCCCACGCAAAAAGACTATACCAATTCAAACACATTTAATTTTACACGAAAATTTCATCAAAAACATTAGTACTTCTTACAAAAAAACTTAAAAAGATTATCCTTAGACCAATTAAATATGGTTGAACGGCATTCCCATTTTCATCGTTTCGAGAAAAAAGGGAGTTGGAATGCATTTAAAGAAAATGAAGAATTAACCCAAATAGCCGCTCACCTAATCGGTTAAACTAAAAATAGCCGGCTGATATATAATATAAGTATAATTTACATATTATATGTGTATAACTATGTATAATTTATGTATACATGCTAGAAAAAATAAACAGAATATAAAAACCTTGCGGGGCATATCACATTTGTAGCTTAAAAGAACTATTTATAGTCTAAACAATTAAAACGATGTATAGTGATTCTAGAAAGAAATCAAGTTAATCCTTAGGACATGTACACTATTCTTTTCCCTTTAATTATAATAGTTCAATTGATAAAATGTTAAATTGCTAAGATATATATATATCTTTTAATTAGCAAATATAACTAGTTCGGTCAATTTTATATTTTATCATATTTCAATGGGGGCTTGGATTCCTTTTATCACCCTAGTCCCTATAAATAAAGAAAATAAAAAAGGATGGAAATCGTAGAAAATAATTTACTGATATTTAAAGCAGGAGATGAAATTAATAAATGGACCACAAAGGAATTTGCTAGGGAAGACCAAAGCACGCACGACAGAAGAGTTGAAAGAACAAAAGCACGCATTTCATGAGGAATGTGTCTGTGTCTGCCATTTGTTTAGGTACACATATTCACGCATTTCCTGCATTCCCATGTATCCGATGTAGCTCTCACTATACAATACAATAAATGATTTTTTTTGTTATTTTCACACATGTTAAAAAAATTCATCTTTTAACATTAATTATTAATAAAATTTACAATAATAATTTTTACTATTTCTTCACATAAATATTTTTAACACATACTTTAACATTATTTACTATAAGATCAATGTAGAAAAAAAATAATTAATTCATTCTTAAAATTTAAAAAAATTAAATCTTTTAAACCACAAAAGAAAAGCAAAAAAATTACTTATTATGGACCGAAGTTAGTATTATTTCACCTATTTTTATTACCAACTCCTATGTAAAGATATTAATTGGGGTATACACTTTTAACCTAATTTGGATGAAACAAACATTCAGCTTGAGAGCAATGATAATAAATATTACTCCCTTAGCTCATTTTTACTTGTCCATTATATTAAAAATATATTTTTACTTTTATTTGTCCACTATATTAAAAATACAATTTCACATCTACTTGTCCACTATACTAAATCAAGAGAAAGGCAATTTTTTTTTTTCTTTTTTTTTTACCCTTATTATTAACTACTTATTGTCCAAATCATTTTTGCAAAGTTAAAAATGGACAACTAAAAATGATGTGAGGGAGTATTTAATATGACAATCAATATTGTCAACTATTCAACTGTAAAACAACTATCGTGATTACAAAGAGAAAGAAAAGAGTAGTCTTTCTTTACTGTCTTAGTGGTAGAAAACAAAAGTATTTTGAGATTATGAGACTGTATATAAAAGTTTGAAACTCAATTGTTATTCTACCGTGAAAAGTTAATTAACTTTTCTTTTATTATGTCTATACTTCTTTTGAGTGAAAGTGCTACCTTATATATAAGTCACTTCAATGTTTAAAAAATAGATGGTCGAACTTCAACTTGAAGGATAAGCATAACCAAAGCAGAGGTAAATTTAGTGAAAAAGTTATGTGTTCATTCGAATCTAATAGTTTTGACTTAGACCTTGTATATGTTATAGAAAAAACTCGTTAAATAAGAACCAATAATAAATTTTAGACCTATTAAATTAGATGGAATACAATAAAATTTCGAATTCTTATAATCCATATAAAATTCAAATCATTCATCTGCGTATATGTAAATAACTAAATGAAGGGGGGAAAGAATGCAGCTTTTCTACCTAATATTTTAACACTGTATACTTGTTATGTCGTTAGCTAATTATGCTTTCCTATACGTTTTAAATTATACAGATATTGCATAAATCTCAGGAATTGGGAGGAGAGAGTTGGACAAGAGCAGCTTTCATAAGATTCTTTGTGTTTGTTTGGTTTGTCCTGTGTTTCTATAGTATTATTTGTGGGTTTCTTGATCACTTTTTGGATTTCCACGAGGGAGGGTAAATTAAAATGTACTGTATTGACTACTTATAGGTATGTTCCTGCTATTTTTAGGTAATAAATGACAACCAGCAAATGATGTTGTCTCTTGGAGAAAAGATTGAGAAATTATCTCCATCAGCTGAGTTGTCTTTGAATGTATCTAGGTTAGTGACAAAACAATCACTAAAAAATAATGATCCTTGTTCCTTGTGATATTTCATGCATATGTTTCCCACATTCCTCCGTGAAGTGAGCAAAAATATTAATTAGGTTATGACATGAAAAATGATTAATTAATACAACAACAAAAAATCATGTAATCTATAAGTGACCTCTCGGAGGGTAGTATTTGCGTACTATATCCCTACCTCGTGAAGGTAGAGAGGCTGTTTTCGTGGTTCTCGACTTAAAAAAAGCATAATCACAATAGTGTTAAAAAAAATATGATAACGGAGAAGCCATGTAAAAGTAAGAAGTAATAACAACAAGGTACGTAATAAGATAACCGAAGTTAAAGAAATAACAGTTAGTAATAGAAATCTAAAAATAAGAAAATACGATAATACGGCTAATATAATACCAGTGACATAGAAAGGAAGTATGCTCGACTACCTACTAATATTTTATCCTAATTCTCGACCTCCACTCTCGTACCAAGAATAATATCCCCGATAAACTCAAGTGACATGAAAAATAACTAATGTTTAAAAAAAATGAAAATCATTAATTCGTACCACGACAAGTTTCATGTTTTAGCAATATTCAATAATTTTCAAATAGAAGAGATAATTAAAAATAAAATATTATTATAAAATAAAGACTATAAAAGAAATAAATTGAAGACAAGTATAGAGAGAGATTGATATTTTATTCAACTTTCAAAGTTATGTTCATAATGAACTGAAAACTCCTCTATTTATATAAGAAAGGAAGCAGCTGCGAGGCTTTTCAGGAAGCAGCGGCAAGGCTTTTCTTTAGCTGCTTGTAAGTTGTCTGCATGAGCTGCTTGCAACCTGCTTGTTTAATAAGAAGCCGCTGCAAATCATTTCATTGAGTTGCTTGCAACCTGCATGCATGAGCGGCTTGTAAGTTGTCTGCATGAGCTGCTTGCAACCTGCCTGTATAATAAGAAGCTGATGCAAATCATTTCATTGAGTTACTTGCAACCTCCCTGTATCAGCTGCTTGTAGATAAATTTCAACAGAGTACTAAATGGATAATCTTTTTCAGGAAGATTATCTATAGCGGAGTAATGAATGGACATCCATAATATAATATTTTCATAACACTCCTCCTTGGATGCTCATTAAAAGATAATGTGCCTCGTTAAAACCTTACTAGGAAAAATCCAGTGGAAAAAAACCTAGTGAAGAAAAAAGAGTACACATATTTAGTAATATGCATTTCTAGCTGCCTCATTAAAAACCTTACAAGAAAAACCCCATGGGAAAAAATCTTAGTAAGAAAAAAAGAGTACAGTGCGTATTTCACTCCCCCTCATGAAAACCTTGTTTTAAATATTTGAGTCTCCGCATTCCAATCTTGTATACCATCCTCTCAAAAGTTAAAGTTGGCAAAGACTTAGTGAACAAATCTGCTGGATTGTCACTTGAACGGATTTATTGCACATCAATGTCACCATTTTTCTGAAGATCATGTGTGTAGAATAATTTTGGCGAAATGTGCTTCGTTCTATATCCTTTTATAAATCCTCCCTTTCATTGGGCTATGCATGCAGCATTGTCTTCGTATAAAATTGTGGATCTTTTATCACATTCCAAACCACATTTTTCTCGAATGAAATGAATCACTGATCTCAATCATACGCATTCCCTACTTGCTTCATGAATAGCTATTATCTCAGCATTATTTGAAGAAGTGGCAACAATAAATTATTTTGTGAAGCGCCATGATATGATAGTACCTCCACATGTAAACACTTACCCGATTTGAGATCGAGCTTTATGGAAATCAGATAAATAACCTGCATCTGCATAACCAACAAGATCTGCACTACCTTTGTTAGCATAAAACAAACCCATATCAAGAGTTCCCTTTAAATATCGTAATATATGTTTAATCCCATTCCAATGTCTCCGTGTAGGAGAAGAGTTATATCTTGCTACTAAATTAACAGAAAATGCTATATCAGGTCTTGTAGCATTAGTAAGATACATAAGTGCACCAATTGCATTGAGATATGGTATTTCAGGACCAAGGAGTTTCTCATCCTCTTCTGCAAGTCGAAACGGGTCCTTATTCACTTCAAGTGATCGAACAATCATTGATGTACTCAAAACAAGCGTTGTGAGCAGAGTTAAGCTTAAGGGACTAAGTGTGCGAGTTACACTATGTGTCACCTTTGTGTGTAAGAAATTAAATTATCCATGGTACTTAAGGGTTAACGCAAGGCAAGTAAGAGTCCGCGAAGATGTGAAAAGACACCAAATATGAAGAGGTGAAACATTTATAGGTAAATCTTCATAGCAATAAATGTTAGTACTCCCCTAAAGGGGGAAGATGGTGTGATATGGTATTAAGTCGGAGTTATATGGTTAAGGTAACTATGGAATAGTAAAGGAAGAATATGGTATAAAAGCGAAAGAAATAAGATTTCATTTATTCAAATCCTACGGATATGATACGACTCCAGAACATTTTCTAAGCATGACGACATAGAGAGGCAGTAAGGGTTCCATCACTAGATGTTATTGATATATAAATGCAAATGAACACTTGATACATAATGAGCCAGTGTGCGGGATAAGTTAAGACAAAGGATATAACCCAAGAGAGATTACGCAGAATATAGATATGAGAATGGACTAACGTGTAGTTAATAGTTGATTCAGGAAGAACCTAGCCATGGCTAAACAAAAGGATACAAACAAATCAGCAGGTTGTGCAAGATAAACATAGCGAAACCCAACATACGGAATTCGGTCTCGCAAATATGATGACATCATAATCCTTGAGAAATATTCAGATAGGAGTTGGGGTTGTTAAAGGTACCGTATAAGTATTATGAAAAACAAATGGTGCCACTGAGAAGACAATCCAAAAATTTCAGTTCAGAATCAACGGTCTACCACGTTTCATGCGTACAGTAAACTCTATCCTTCAGGGACTTTAATTTTAATAGGAGCATTTGTAGCTGAAATATGATATTTAATTTTAGTTCAGCAAATGCTTCTGGCATTTGACTTGAATTATCTTCTAAGCGAGGATCATATTAATGATAATTCGATTCATATAGCATATTTTTTACCTGTTTTATTCCATCCCCCAAATGTTAGAAAAACTAACTCATATCCCCAATCTTCTTTGGGAAACATATCTTTGTGCATTGTGGTAGAGAAATTAATTATATACCACACATCAAAAGTTATTAGATAGTAAAAATATTTGATTTTTGATCCTAAACCAATTGTGAGGGGAGGACTTATCATATTTTGTAGGTCTAATGCATACAAGTGCTGCTGTATGCAATTTAGAAAATCTTAGATCAACACATGAGGCTTTGTTCTCATAAGCAATAGTTTAGCCATTAATAGGAGGTATTCAATACTAAACTAGCTTGGATATAAACCAACATCATCAAGATGAACTATTTTGATTTCATAATCTGAAAATTATGCTCTTAATTGAGAAAGACAATTTCAAATGCAAAACTGCAGGTTGACAATAAACATACATGTAACCATCTTATATATGCATCCATAAGTGGTTCACATGATAGGCGAATGGGCCCATATTCACCTTTTATATATTCCAAAATTCGGGGATTTTAGTCCCAACTTTAGTTGGTATAATCAAGTTATTATGAGAACAAGCAACACAAGAGAATTCTTGAAGAATCTTCTAGTTCTTCAGCATATGCTTATCTGAATTCTCAAATAGCTCATTTAAAAATGGCAAATGAAAACTTCAAGTTTATCAAGGCATGTGCTATCTCTTAGCAAATTTCTGGTTTACTATAGCATAAACTTTTGCATTAGTAAACTTCTGGTTTATTGTGATATATGATGTAGTACAAATTGAAGAATAAGGCAGGTAACTTGTCACATACTTATTATTTTATCCCCTATGATTGTGAAAACATGAAGATTTTCAATCTTCCAATCAGTGTAGTCTCAATATGATAGCTATTTGTATTAGTAAACTTCAGGTTTATTACAACATATATTTTGACCATAATCATATAATATGAATGACATATTTGTATATAAGCTCTTCGAGAGCCTTCGTTTATTATCCACAATCTAATATTTATCAGACACTACTGGTGCCATGTGTCTTCTAAACAAACAGTTAGCTCTTCAGGAGTTGTTGATACATTTTGTACTATCAAATATTATTCAGACACTTCTGGTATCATGAGAGAAAATCATAAACAAATAAACAATATAAAATAATTGTTTAAGCACAAAAAGATTCTGCTTCAAAATATTTTCCTACTTCAGGAGGAAATTTCAATTATGTTACTTCTTTAGAAGCAAATTTAAAATACGAAATATTGAGTATATATTCTCTCAATCATATTAACTCTTCTGTAGGTGAATTGTAATATATTTACAATAAGAGCGTGTTCATATTTACGACTTTATTAATATTATCACATTCACTTCAAGGAATAGATTAATATTTATCAAAAATTCTCATCCTTGAGGAAATCGAACATAATTATCTGAACGCGCATTAATCACATCAAATTGTGATGCTTCAACCTCTTTTAAAATATTTACGACTTCAGGAGCAAATCGAGGCGTGCATGTAATATAGAGAATATTTATCTAGCTTATCTTTAATTGTGTAACGACCAGACTTGTCATTTTAAGAATTAACGTCTCGTTCAGTGACTTAAGGTCTCGAGTAGATTCGCAATATGTATTATAACCCGCGGGTGTGGTCGAGTTGAATTACTGAAGATTCGGAATTAAATTAAAAAATAATCTTTATTTAGAAGATTAAATGTAAAGAGTAGACCGGAGAGTTGACTTTTGAGCGAACTGCTCCATAATAGAGTTTTGATGATGTCAATAGCTCCGTATGGAGACTATGGACTTAGGAGCGTGTCCGGAAATTATTTGGAGGTCTGTAATGGAATTAGGCTTGAAATGGCGAAAGATGAATTTTTGTGAAGATTGACCGGGGTGTTAATTTTTTATATCGGGGTCGGAATCTGATTCTGAAAATTGGAATAGCTTCGTTGTGCCATTTCTGACTTGTGTGCAAAATTTAAGGTAATTCGGACATGGTTTGGGAGGTTTCGACGTCATTTGTCGAATTCGGAAATTTCTAAGTTCATTAGGCTTGAATCTGTGTGTAATTCGTGTTTTTGGTGTTGTTGAAGGTGATTTGAAGGTTCGACTACGTTCGTATGATGTTATGGGATGCTTTGGTATGTTTGGTTGAGGTCCCGAGGACCTTGGGTGTGTTTCAGATCATTTTGGGCTACTTTGGAGACTGATTTGCTGATATCTGGTGTTGTTCCTCGCGTTCGCGAGGAGCCTCTCGTGTTCGTAATTGTGTGACCCACTTATATGTTTATCCCTATTGGGAGAGTTGAAGATGTGAGCATGTGTCGGTCATTTTTATTTTTGTGCACCATTGAGGGCTATAAGTCTAAAAGTAATTTTTATTATTCACTACAATGGTTTTAATGTATTTCGGAATAATTGATTCCAATTGTTTTTATGAATTTTGTGCCCTACCGGTATGAGGGTTCATTATGTGTTTACGAAATTTATTTAAAAGAAGAAAGAAAGAAAATTGAAAATGTCAATTGGCGCAATGTGCAAAATACTTGTGATTCGGAGTTGAGGACGAGATTCTCGCATTTTTATATGATGTGAAATATTTAAACCGGGCTACAAGCCATGGTGGAGGTTATATAAGGACGACGTCCTTGTGGTAAAATATTTATGAGTTTAAATTCTCCCTTTGTGAAGTTTAATTTGTACTATAGTACTAATAGGGAGTTATGCCTGATAGGCTTATGTGGTAATTCTTTTATGTGTTTTTGTGCCATAATTGTGCTGTAATTATTGAGTTTTAGCCTACGAGGTGAGTGCCCAAGTGGCGTTAAATGTGACTCGTTAAGTCGGGTAAATAGTTACGAGGTCTTCATTCCTCACATTTTGCTGTCAGTGTTGTGAAAATTTGAAACGAGATTTTGGTTAATATGAGGTTAATTGACGATGTTGTAATCGATTATGAATAACTATTAAGACCAGAGATGTGGTGATGGGCATACATATGATGTGCTTCATGTCCTGATATCATTATGATAATGCGGTGCTTGTAATGATGAGATTAGTGTTATTAATATATACATTGTGTGCTTTGTTGGGTTGTGGATGTATTGTTAGTAGTTATTTTGGTATTACTCTCGCAGGTGGATATGCCCCATTTACAGAGGAGACTCTGCCAAAATTTCTGTAAAATTTGGGAGTTAGTAAAATTTGGGGGATTGAGATGTGCTAAAGAAGAGATAAGTTATGTTATGTGTTTGAGAGCGGACTCTACTTCTAATTCAAGGGAAAATGATCTTAAGTGGGAGAGAATGTAACATCCCGGAAAAATTTCGAAGTACTTAACACTATAAAGAAAATTGATGTGTGCGTAGGCACGAGTTGCTATAGCTAGTTGAGACTAATACAGTGCGTTGTTGTGAAAATCAGGCTTTTTGGAAATGTTTGGAGTGTAAGAAATTGGTCTTAAAGTTTACAAATATGGATAAAAGAAATAATCTCAACTGAGATGGTGTTGTCGGGCTTATCTCAAATGCGGAAATGTGGGATCAACCGGGAGTATATGTGTAAAAGTAAAATCATCAATTTGGTAATCTCAGAATAATTCTTAGCACGTTCGAGGACGAACGTTTGTTTAAGAGGTGGAGAATGTAATGACCTGACTTGTCGTTTTAAGAATTAACGCCTCGTTCAGTGACTTAAGGTCTCGAGCAGTTTCGCAATATGTATTATGACCCGCGGGTGTGGTCGAGTTGAATTACTGAAGATTCGGAATTAAATTAAAAGAACAATCCTTATTTAGAAGATTAAATGTAAAGAGTGGACCGGAGAGTTAACTTTTGAGCAAACTTCTCCGGAATAGAATTTTGATGATGTCAATAGCTCCGTATGGCGATTATGGACTTAGGAGCGTGTCCGTAAAATTATTTGGAGGTCTGTAGTGGAATTAGGCATGAAATGACCAAAGATGAATTTTTGGGAAGTTTAACCTGGGGGTTGACTTTTTGATATCGAGGTCGGAATCCGATTCTGGAAATTGGAATAGCTTCGTTATGCCATTTCTGACTTGTGAGCAAAATTTGAGGTTATTCGGACGTGGTTTGGAAGGTTTCGACGTCATTTGTGAAATTCGAAAATTTCTAAGTTCATTAGGCTTGAATCCGTGTGTAATTCGTGTTTTTGGTGTTTTTGAAGGTGATTTGAAGGTTCGATTAAGTTCGTATGATGTTATGGGACGCTTTGGTATATTTGGTTGAGGTCCCGAGGACCTTGGGTGTGTTTTGGATCATTTTGGGCTACTTTGGAGGCTGATTTGCTGATATCTGGTGTTGTTCTTCGCGTTCGTGAGGAGCCTCTCGCGTTCGCGAACAAGGATTTGACTTCTGGGATTTTGTTCTTCGCGTTCGCGAAGAAGGAAATCTCTGTTGCAATAGTCTGACTTTGGAGGCTCGTATCTCCCAATCTATAAAGAATTTGGAGATGATCCAAAAATGAAAGTTGTAGCCCTTTGTATCTAATTTTCAGAAAGGTAAACTTTTTATCATTTGGAGTTGTGTACCAAAGGTTATGATGGATAAACTACAGGCTGTCTAGGAAGAGTTTGGAAATCTCTATTGCATAGGGAAAAATTTGGAAGTTTATATCTCGCAAACTATAAGGAATGAAGAAATGAGCAACAAATAAAATTTATAGCCCTTTGCGTCTAGTTTGCAGAAATTTAAACCATTTGTCATTTGGAGTTTTATAAAAAGAGTTATTACTATTATATTAGAGGCTATCTGAGAAGAGTTTGAAAATGATTGTTGGAGAATTTGTTCATCTCGAACGCGAGGGAAGGGTCGCGAACGCGAAGAACAAATCCTTGGGCAGCAGAATAAAGTCCAAATTCGTCTCATTCTTCCATTTTTGGACCAAGGAAGCTCGGGTGAGGCGATATTTCGAGAGTTTTCAAGGAAAACATTGGGGTAAGAATTCTTAACTTGATTTTGGTTAAATTACATGAATCTAGTGTTGTTTTTATCACTAAATTAGTGAATTGGGTTAAAAATGGTAGAAATCTTCTAGACTTTAATTTAAGATTTGAAGGGCGATCCGTCATCGGAATTTGAAAATTTTTGTATGGTTGAACTCGTATCGAAATACGTATTCGGATTTCATAAAAGTTTTGTCGGGTTCCGAGGGACGGGCCCCCGCTGAATTTTTAGAATATAATTTTAAGTTAGTGTTTTATTATCCGGAATTATTTTCGATGAATTTAATTGAAGTGGTACAATTAATTTGGATAGATTTTGAGTTGTCCGGAGGTCAATTCAAGCAAGAAGGCGATTTTGAAATATCGACATAACTTCAATAAGGTAAGTATCTTGCCTAACCTCGAGTGGGGGAATTACCCCTTAGGCATTGAGTCTTATGTGAAAATTGTGTGATTTGAAAGCCGTGTACGCGAGGTGACGAGTATGTACTAAGGCTTATATGTGCAAATTTTATTGGTTTAAAGTTTTAGGCATTCTTATGTATTAAATTAGATAATTATTGGCATTAGTAAATCCTAGAATTATAATGCCTCGTTCCTTATTTGTCAAGTTTATATTTTATATAATAACTTGGTGTTATTGTCATCTGGATTTTATGTGAATTACGTGTGTTTGTTGATTTGATATTTTTCTTGGAATTAAATTCTTGATGGAATCCTTATCTGCAAATATTTATTAAATAAGTTTAAATTGAGGAGTTAATATAATTATCAAGAATTTGGATATATTAAGGTGTTTCCCTATACTGAGTATTTTTCACCTCTGTTGATTGTTTTGAGGTTTTATATACGTTTTGTAGAGCCTTGGGTTATTTGTTGAAGAATTTATTGATTCTGCTACATATTTGAAATTTGGTTTTGGTCAGTGGTAAATTATGATATGAATTGGTGTATTATGCTGTGGTTTAAACACTATCTTTGATGTTATTTATGCTTCCTACCTTGCTTGTTAATGATATAGATGTGCTTGGTAAGGAAGAGTGTAATGCATGAAGGGTGATGCCGTGCCATTTGAAATATATTATCATGCGAGGGAGAGTGTAAAGCACTAAGTTGATGCTGTGCCATTTGAGAGTGTAAAGCATGAAGGGTGATGTCGTGCCATTTGAGAATATAAAGCACGAAGGGTGATGTTGTGACATTTGAGAGTGTAAAGCACGAAGGGTGATGCCGTGCTATTTCATTTATATTATTAGGTGAGGATGAGAGTAAAAGCATGAAGGGTGATGCCGTGCAATTATTTTTATATTATCATATATTCATGGCACGAAGGGTGTTTCCGTGCAGGCGAGGACGAGAGACATACATTATATTGTGATATCGTTTTGTTGTGCATACATTCATGCCTTTATCTTGAGATGTTATTGTGCACCTTTGTTTTCTATGTAACTTGTAGTCGTTGTTGCTTCCTGTGTGCCTCCACTTTATTTCTTTTATTGGTATTGGCAATTCTCCCACCTAGTTGGTACTGTTATATGTATGCACGGTGAGAAAGATATAAATGCACGAAGGGTGTTACCGTGCCAATTGATTTGATCTATATATATGTATTGGGTGAGAATGAGACAAGTGCACGAAGGTATTGCCGTGCCATTTGTTGTGATACATTGAATATATTTCTCACGCCAGGAAAGTTAAATGAAGTGTCACAAGGTGACTTTTATTTGAAAGAATTATATTTGAAGGATATTTACTTGAAAGAATTATATTAGAAAGATATTTAATTGGAAGAAGTATATTTGAAAGATATTTACTTGAAAGAATTATATTTGAAGGATATTTACTTGAAAGAATTATATTAGAAAGATATTTATTTGAAAGATATTTATTTGAAAGAATTATATTAGAAAGATAATTACTTGAAAGAAGTATATTTGAAAGATATTTACTTGAAAGAATTATATTTGAAAGATATTTAATTGAAAGAATTATATTCGAAAGATATTTATTTGAAATAATTATAATGGAAGGATATTTATTTGAAGGAAGTATATTCAAAATATATTTATTGAAAAGGATTATATTCTAGAGACTTTTATTGAAAAACTTATATATAAAAGATGTATATTGAAAGGACTTGATTAATTGGATGTACCTGTGTTTAGTATTTGTTTGAGTACTAATTACGGTATTCCTGTTGCCTTGCTGTTTAAATCACTAGTTGATTTGTGTTGCTATCACTGCTATTTATTTTCTATTATTTTGTATATCATATTGCACAGGTTATTAGATTAGTGAGTGGCTTGACTGTACCTCGTCTCTACTCCACTGAGGTTAGTCTTGATACTTACTGGGTACCAACCATGATGTACTCATACTACACTTCTGCACATTTTTGTGTAGAGCCAGGTATTGGATATATCGGACTCGGACAGAGTTAGAGTGGGATCGCAAGGATTCAAGGTAGAGCTGCTTGGTCGTCGTAGTTCCTTGGAGTCTTTTGATTTTATTGTACTGTTATTTATTATTCAAACAGTATTGAGTATTCGATCCTTGCGATCATTTTATGTATTCAGTTAGAGTTAGTGACTCAGTACTACCAGTCTTGGGAGGTTTTTAAAATTATTTCCACTTTTGGTTTTGACACATGTATTAAATTATATCTTTATAAAATAAAATGGCTTGAATTATGATTATAATCGGCTTACTTAGTCTTAGAGACTAAGTGCCATCACGACACTTGTGGTGAGATTTTTGGGTCATGAAAAGTTGGTATCAGAGCTCTAGGTTCATAGGTTCTACGAGTCACGAACGAGTTTAGTAGAGTCTTGCGGATCGGTACGGAGTCGTCTGTACTTATCTTCGAGAGGCTACAGAGCTAGTAGGGAAAATGTTCACTTTTTTCATTCTTTATCGTGCGGCATTTATTCAGCATAAAGCATATATCTTATGTTCTTTTGCATCCACTCGTGTATGAAATTGCGCACTCGGTATCAACTATGCGCCAACGGTTCGGGATACTACAGAGGGGTTATAAGGGAGCCAAGGTTGCTCAACCATTATTACGACGTGTCGTCTAGATCGAGGATACGAAAGTATTAAGAAATCATTCAGTTGTGCACATTGGGGTGCAGTAGGTTCTGACATCTAGTTGATAAGTATGATATAAGGAAGGTTTAATTAATTGCCTAATCATCACAATTGTGGTAGGGTCACGATGTGGATGTAGATCTGAAATAGTTGGTGGTATTAGAGACTAAGTAGTTCGTATGGGATTTCTATTTAGCGAAGGGTACATACTGGTAGCCAAGGAACTGGAGAAAGCGATTTTAACTGTCACGAGGGTGACATGCGCCAAATAAATGGCTTGAGGTGTCTTATGACCGGTGAAGGTTAGTATTGTGGATCATCGGCATGTGTCATATGGCTTCACGCCAAGTGAGGGGAGTCCACTATCAACGATCACATTGCGGGGTCATGTGTTATATCAGTTTTGGCCTGAGATATATTTACGTGATAATGAAAGGTTCTCCGAAGCTTGTATATGATTAAGGGGTGAGATTTGTGTGGGATGATGCTGGGGCTTGCGGTATTTCTGCGTCCTTAATAATTCTACATTTCAGTACCAGCGGGGTCACAACAACAATTTCAAAATATTCGGGGTGCTACAGTAAATTCTTTTAATGCACCATCAGCACAGGGTTCTTACAGTGGTTATTCCAGTTAATACTCCACGTGCATGGTCAGTTAGAGGTGGAGGACAGGCGGGTAGAGGGCGCCTAAGAGGTAGAGTCCCGACCCGTTGATATATTTGCTATGATTTTGGCTGAGGCCGATACACCAGATGGAGTCGTTACAGGTACGATCCTGATTCTGTTATAAAAGGATATTTTCCCTTAATTTGATTTGGTTCTGAATATTGAGGCGAGTCCTCCTATTATGCTCCGCTTATGGGTGAGCTTCATAATTGTGTGACCCACTTATATGTTTATCCCTGTTGGGAGAGTTGAAGATGTGAGCATGTGTCGGTCATTTTTATTTTTGTGCACCATTGAGGGCTATAAGTCCAAAAGTAATTTTTATTATTCACTACAATGGGTTTTATATGTTTCAGAATAATTGATTCCAATTGTTTTTATGAATTTTGTGCCCTACCGGTATGAGGGTTCATTATGTGTTTACAAAATTTATTTAAAAGAAGAAAGAAAGGAAATCGAAAATGTCAATTGGCGCAATGTGCAAAATACTTGTGATTCGGAGTTGAGGATGAGATTCTCGCATTTTTATATGATGTGAAATATTTAAACCGGGCTACAAGCCGCGGTGGAGGTTATATAAGGACGACGTCCTTGTGGTGAAATATTTATGAGTTTAAATTCTCCTTTTGTGAAGTTTAATTTGTACTATAGTACTAATAGGGAGTTATGCCTGATAGGCTTATGTGATAATTCTTTTATGTATTTTTGTGCCATAATTGTGCTGTAATTATTGAGTTTTAGCCTACGAGGTGAGTGCCCAAGTGGCGTTAAATGTGACTCGTTAAGTCGGGTAAATAGTTATGAGGTCTTCATGCCTCACATTTTGTTGTCAGTATTGTGAAAATTCGAAACGAGGTTTTGGTTAATATGAGGTTAATTGGCGATGTTGTAATCGATTATGAACAACTATTAAGACCAGAGATGTGGTAATGGGCATACATATGATGTACTTCATGTCCTGATATCATTATGATAATGCGGTGCTTGTAATAATGAGATTAGTGTTATTGATATATACATTGTGGTGCTTTGTTGGATTGTGGATGTGTTGTTAGGAGTTGTTTTGGTGTTACTCTGGCAGGTGGATATGCCCCATTTACAGGGGAGACTCTGCCGAAATTTTTATAAAATTTGGGAGTTAGTAAAATTTGGGGGATTGAGACGTGAGAAAGAAGAGATAAGTTATGTTATGTATTTGAGAGCGGACTCAACTTCTAATTCAAGGGCAAATGATCCTAAGTGGGGGAGAATGTAACATCCCGAAAAAATTTTGAAGTACTTAACACTATAAAGAAAATTGATGTACGCGTAGGCATGAGTTGCTATAGCCAGTTGAGACTAATACCGTGCGTTTTTTGTGAAAATCAGGCTTTTTGGAAATGTTTGGAGTGTAAGAAACTTGTCTTAAAGTTTACAAATATGGATAAAAGAAATAATCTCAATTGAGATGGTGTTGTCAGGCTTATCTCAAATGCGGTAATGTGGGATCAACCGGGAGTATTTGTGTAAAAGTAAAATCATCAATTTGGTAACCTCAGAATAATTCTTAGCACGTTCGAGGATGAACGTTTGTTTAAGAGGTGAAGAATGTAACGACTCGACTTGTCATTTTAAGAATTAATGCCTCGTTCAGTGACTTAAGGTCTCGAGCAGTTTTGCAATATGTAATATGACCCGCGGGAGTGGTCGAATTGAATTACTGAAGATTTGAAATTAAATTAAAAGAACAATCCTTATTTAGAAGATTAAATGTAAAGAGTGGACCAGACAGTTGACTTTTGAGCAAACTGCTCCGGAATAGAATTTTGATGATGTCAATAGCTCCGTATGGCGATTATGGACTTAGGAGCATGTCCGAAAAATTATTTGAAAATCTGTAGTGGAATTAGGCTTGAAATGGTGAAAGATGAAATTTTGTGAAGTTTGACCGGGGGTTGACTTTTTGATATCGGGGTCGGAATCCGATTCTGGAAATTGGAATAGCTTCGTTGTGCCATTTCTGACTTGTGTGCAAAATTTGAGGTCATTCGAATGTGGTTTGGGAGGTTTCGACGTTATTTGTGAAATTCGAAAATTTATAAGTTCATTAGGCTTGAATCCGTGTGTAATTCGTGTTTTTGGTGTTGTTGAAGGTGATTTAAAGGTTCGACTAAGTTCGTATGATGTTATGGGACGCTTTGGTATATTTGGTTGAGGTCTCGAGGACCTTGGGTGTGTTTCAGGTGTGTTTCAGATCATTTTGGGCTACTTTGGAGGCTGATTTGCTGATATCTAGTGTTGTTCTTCGTGTTCGCGACGAAGGATTTGACTTCTGGGATTTTGTTCTTCACGTTCGCGAAGAAGGAAATCTCTGTTGCAATAGTCTGACTTTAGAGGCTCATATCTCGCAATCTATAAGGAATTTGGAGATGGTTCAAAAATGAAAGTTGTAGCCCTTTGTATTTAGTTTTTAGAAAGGTATACCATTTGTCATTTGGAGTTGTATACCAAAGGTTATGGTGGATACACTATAGGCTATCTGGAAAGAGTTTGAAAATCTCTGTTGCATAGGGCTAAATTTGGAAGCTTATATCTCGCAATCTATAAGGAATGAAGAAATGAGCAACAAAAGAAAGTTATAGCCCTTTGCGTCTAGTTTCCAGAAAGTTAAACCATTTGTCATTTAGAGTTGTGTAAAAAGAGTTATGACTATTATACTAGAGGCTGTCTGAGAAGAGTTTGAAAATGGTTGTTGGAGAATTTGTTCATCGCGAACGCGAGGGAAGGGTAGCGAACGCGAAGAACAAATCCCTGGGCAGCAGAATAAAGTCCAAATTCATCTCATTCTTCCATTTTTGGACCAAGGAAGCTCGGGTGAGGCGATATTTTGAGAGTTTTTCAAGGAAAATATTGGGGTAAGAATTCCTAACTTGATTTTGGTTAAATTACATGAATCTAGTGTTGCTTTTATCACTAAATTAGTGAATTGGGTTGAAAATGGTAGAAATCCTCTAGACTTTAATTTAAGATTTGAAGGGCGATCCGTCATCGTAATTTGAAATTTTTGTATGGTTGAACTCGTATCGGAATACGTGTTCGGATTTCGTAAAAGTTTTGTCGGGTTTTGAGGGACGGTCCCCGCGCTGACTTTTTAGAATATAATTTTAAGTTAGTGTTTTATTATCCGGAATTATTTTTGATGAATTTAATTGAAGTGGTACAATTAATTTGGATAGATTTTGAGTTGTCCGGAGGTCAATTCAAGCAAGAAAGCGATTTTGAAATATCGACATAACTTCAATAAGGTAAGTATCTTGCCTAACCTCGAGTGGGAGAATTACCCCTTAGGCATTGAGTCTTATGTGAAAATTGTGTGATTTGAAAGCCGTGTACGCGAGGTGACGAGTATGTACTAAGGCTTATATGTGCAAATTTTATTGGTTTAAAGTTTTAGGCATTCTTATGTATTAAATTAGATAATTGTTGGCATTAGTAAATCCTGGAATTATAATGCCTCGTTCCTTATTTGTCAAGTTTGTATTTTATATAATAACTTGGTGTTATTGTCATTTGGATTTTATGTGAATTATGTGTGTTTGTTGATTTGATATTTTTCTTGGAATTAAATTCATGATGGAATCCTTATCTGCAAATATTTATTAAATAAGTTTAAATTGAGGAGTTAATATAATTATCAAAAATTTGGATATATTAAGGTGTTGCCCTATACTGAGTATTTTTCACCTCTGTTGATTGTTTTGAGGTTTTATATACGTTTTGTAGAGCCTTGGGTTATTTGTTGAAGAATTTATTGATTCTGCTACATATTTGAAATTTGATTTTGGTCAGTGGCAAATTGTGATATGAATTGGTGTATTGTGCTGTGGTTTAAACACTATCTTTGATGTTATTTATGCTTCCTACCTTGCTTGTTAATGATATAGATGTGCTTGGTAAGGAAGAGTGTAATGCATGAAGGGTGATGCCGTGCCATTTGAAATATATTATCATGCGAGGGAGAGTGTAAACCACGAAGTTGATGCTGTGCCATTTGAGAGTGTAAAGCATGAAGGGTGATGTCGTGCCATTTGAGAATGTAAAGCACGAAGGGTGATGCCGTGCCATTGAGAGTGTAAAGCACGAAGGGTGATGCCGTGCTATTTCATTTATATTATCAGGTGAGGATGAGAGTAAAAGCACGAAGGGTGATGCCGTGCAATTATTTTTATATTATCATATATTCATGGCACGAAGGGTGTTTCCATGCAGGCGAGGACGAGAGACATATATTATATTGTGATATCGTTTTGTTGTGCATACATTCATGCCTTTATCTTGAGATGTTATTGTGCACCTTTGTTTTCTATGTAACTTGTAGTCGTTGTTGCTTCCTGTGTGCCTCCACTTTATTTCTTTTATTGGTATTGGCAATTCTCCCACCTAGTTGGTACTGTTATATGTATGCACGGTGAGAAAGATATAAATGCACGAAGGGTGTTACCGTGCCAATTGATTTGATCTACATATATGTATTGGGTGGGAATGAGACAAGTGTATGAAGGTATTGCCGTGCCATTTGATGTGATACGTTGAATATATTTCTCACGCCAAGAAAGTTAAATGAGGTGTCACAAGGTGACTTTTATTTGAAAGAATTATATTTGAAGGGTATTTACTTGAAAGAATTATATTAGAAAGATATTTACTTGGAAGAAGTATATTTGAAAGATATTTACTTGAAAGAATTATATTGGAAGGATATTTACTTGAAAGAATTATATTAGAAAGATATTTATTTGAAAAAATTATATTAGAAAGATAATTACTTGAAAGAAGTATATTTGAAAGATATTTACTTGAAAGAATTATATTTGAAAGATATTTACTTGAAAAAATTATATTCGAAAGATATATATTTGAAAGAATTATAATGGAAGGATATTTATTTGAAGGAAGTATATTCGAAATATATTTATTGAAAAAGATTATATTCTAGAGACTTTTATTGAAAAACTTATAGATAAAAGATGTATATTGAAATGACTTGATTAATTGGTTGTACCTATGTTTAGTATTTGTTTGAGTAATATTTACAGTATTCCTGTTGCCTTGCTGTTTAAATCACTAGTTGATTTGTGTTTCTATCACTGCTATTTATTTTCTATTATTTTGTATATCATATTGCACAGGTTATTATATTACTGAGTGTCTTGACTGTACCTCGTCTCTACTCCACTGAGGTTAGTCTTGATACTTATTGGGTACCGACCGTGGTGTACTCATACTAAAATTCTGTACATTTTTGTGCAGAGGTAGGTATTGGAGATATCGGACTCGGACAGAGTTAGAGTGGGATCGCAAGGATTCAAGGTAGAGCTGCTTGGTCGTCGCAGTTCCTTGGAGTCTTTTCATTTTATTGTACTGTTATTTATTATTCAAACAGTATTGAGTATTCGATCCTTGCGATCATTTTATGTATTCAGTTAGAGTTCGTGATTCGGTACTACCGGTCTTGAGAGGTTTTTAAAATTATTTTCACTTTTGGTTTCGACACATATATTAAATTATATCTTTATAAAAAAAATGGATTGAATTATGATTATAATCGGCTTACTTAGTCTTAGAGACTAAGTGCCATCACGACGCTTGCGGTGGAATTTTTGGGTCGTGACAAATTGTAACCATAGAAAGCCTAAATTATCATTTCTGGTAGTCATAGGCATATACCACTTCTGGTGGTTAACAAAATTTAGTTACAATGAGATATACGAAATATAACCACTTCTGGTAGTTGTATATTTCTTGCAAACTCTGCTGGAGTTTAAGTGGATCTAACAATATTATCCACTTTGTAATCCTTTATTAAGATAATAAGGATGAAAACAAATACCAAAATAGGTACTGTATATGTAATATATAACCAAGAAAGCAATGATAAAAATATTAAAATATAAGCAAAATGCTCAAATTAAATTACGCAAATTTGGCCACTCCATATGTAAGTGATATCTACATCACTACTGCCAAGAAGAAAAACTCACCACCTCAAGGATATAATCTACATTATGATGCTCGGAATGAACAAGATCTGACCACGGATATAAGAGCGTCGCCTTACATCGAAGATGAACACTGAAATAGAAATTAAATTCGATGTAAATGTTCAAAATGGCAGAGTCTCGTGCTGATAATGTGTTATAAAATAAAGATTATAAAAGAAATAAACTGAAGACAAGTATAGAGAGAGATTGATATTTTATTCAACTTTCAAAGTTATGTTCATAATGAATTGGAAACTCCTTTATTTATAGAAGAAAGGAAGCAGCTGCGAGACTTTTCAGGAATCAGCTGCAAGACTTTTCTTTAGCTGCTTGTAAGTTGTCTGCATGAGCTGCTTGCAACCTACTTGTTTAATAAGAAGCTGCTGCAAATCATTTCATTGAGTTGTTTGCAACCTACATGCATGAGCTGCTTGTAATTGTCTGCATGAGTTGCTTGTAACCTGCCTGTTTAATAAGAAGCTGATGCAAATCATTTCATTGAGTTGCTTGCAACCTGCCTGCATCATCTACTTGTAGATAAACTTCACCAGAGTACTAAATGGATAATCTTCTTCAGGGAGATTATCTATAGCGGAGTAATAAATTAACATCCAAAATATAATATTTTCATAACAAACATATATTTATATGAGATGGCTTAATAACATATTTATTTGGATCACATGGTGAGGTGAATTTAAATAAAACTTTATTTTTTTTTAATGAATACAAGGAGAGGGTGAAGGCGAATGAAAGCTCTAAATGGAAAATATATTCTTAATTACTGCCACTAAGGTTTACAGTCTACTAATATCGGTGAGAGTTTCACACACTACGAGTGGGTTAAATTTTCCCTGACCTTCTAAATATAATCTTTCCCTTCCATTTCCCTGATCGCCCAATTAAATAGAAAACAAAGCTTAAAATTAAAGACATAAAAAATATTACTAACACATGAAAGTCGTATACTACTTATCATAAGGCAGCTACAATTTGTACTAAACATGGAAAATATCTCTTAATAGTTTTTCTATGAATGAATTGCTTGCACTAGGGGTGTACATGTATCGGGTTGGTTCGGTTTTTATCACAACCAAATCAAACCAACTATATCGGTTTGGACTGGTTCGATTTTACTGGATTTTTCGGTTTTTTTTGTTGCATAAATATTATTTCAATCTTACTTTGTTAAATTTTTTATAGGTAAATATATATTTAGTAAAAATTAAAAAAATTGACAAACGTATGATCTATTAACATATTCTTATGGAAGAATTTTTTTAGTAACATATGATAATTATTTTTTTAGTCGTCTGACAATATATAATTTTTCGTTGATGTACACTTTCAAGAATAACTGAATTTAATAATTAAACGTAAAATCAATATGATACCATATAATAATATGTTCTATTTAATTATCAAAATACCACTTCAAATTCGAAAAAGATATAAGAATGTAATAGATTTTGACATATGAATATGGAAGAACAAAGAGATTGACATATTTACTAACACTTGATAAGAAAGTGATCATACAACCCATTATTTAAAGCTAATAAAGATAGAGCACTTCATATTTTACTAAATATTACATCCAATAAGAGAATCTTAAATATTTTTAGACATTTTTTAAAGAAAAATCTTGAAAGTATATATAAAAATTATATATTTATATTTCGGTTTGGTTCGGATTTTTTTTACTCAATACTAAATCAAATCAAACCAAACCTAGTCGGATTTTTTAATCAGTTTGGTTTGACTTTTCGATTTAGTTCGATTTTACGGTTCGGTTTATACACCCCTAGCTTGCACCCAAGCTTTCTTCCTTTCCAAGATGATGAGAAAGTTGTACTAATTAATAAAGCTCACACAAAATTAACTACCAAATATTGATGACTGCTATAATTGGTGTTAATGGTGATTAATGATGACATTTGATGAATAATATCCTGAACTTTTCATTGTCAACCCCTCATCCCGCTACCTGGTTTTGTTCAATCCAAAGGCAAAAAGTGCAAAGTACAAACTCTCTTTTTTTCCCTTGTTCTTGCCGAGCAAGTTTTGATATAAAACTTAAACCACAGAATTAGCAAACATCTTAATTTGCTTAGCTTACTAGGAACTCTTTGATCATTTGGATGGTATAGTCTATTACATTACATACCACAGTAAGAGTGAAAAAGGCCGCAGCTCAATAAGACTTAAACTGAAAAAAATTGAAATAATTTGAATTTTATTCAATGATTATAAGAGGTTTATTAGGTAAGTTGACCATTGACCAATAGATGTATTTATTTCCCCTTAGTCTTTTTTCATGCATTGTTTCTTAATTAAAAATTCAAATTGATTAAACTCTCTATGTAAATTTGGCCGGATATTTATGTAAATATTTCATAAGATTTTGATTTTTTGCGTTTATCCATGATATGACTTCTATTATAATAATTTTAAAAACTCTCTACTAATGTTCAAAAATATCTTATATTTTTATTATCTTTGAAGTAGAAAAAAGTAAAGAGTTTTTCAAAATAATTTATTTACATTTAAAAAATATATATATTTCACGTCATACCAATTTTTATTTTTAATTTAAATATACTCTTTGTTACACTTGAATATCGCTATAGAAACTATCAATTAGAAACCAATATCTCTCTTGTTGAGTTCGAGAAAAAAAAAACTTTTACATAATCTAATAATTCAAAACTAATATTCTTCAACCAAAAAAATATTATACCCTAGAATGTGCTAAATTGAAATTAATGATAGCAATTGTATGGCTAAAGTTTTGTTATTTGTTTGATGTCCACTTATATAAATTGACTCTTCAAACAAATATTGTTCAAAAAGAAAAGAAAAAAGTGTTGCTCTACTAAAGTAATTGGCCTAACCTTCGGTTCCGTGACCAAGTTTTTCTTTCTCAACGAGTTTTTTTTAATATTGACTAATTTTTGTGATGTTTCTTTCTCCAGCATATATGTTTACTTCATTATATATGTAAGTAAAGTTATATTCGATTTTTAAACTCTTTTTTGTTATTTGGATAAACATAGACATATACCCTATATATTATATTTATTTTGAAAGAAATTCACTTTATTCAAATCTAGCTACAGTGTTTTAAATAACTATATAATTATAGAGTTTTAAATGTGAAAGAGCTTTATAGTTATATTATCACGACCCCAAATTCCCTCTGTATGAGGTCGTGATAGCACCTAGTCTCTAAGACTAGGTAAGCCTATCAATGCGGAATAATAATAATAATATCTAAAATAGATAAACTACAATTCAAATAATTTTAACTCCCAAAATCCGATAGAAATAAATCACAAGTTTCTAAGAATTTATTCTCAATGTCTCTATATGTCAAGGTCTAAATAAAATATAAGGAAGCAACATAAAATGATAGAAGGGGACTCCGAAGTCTGCGGACGCTGGCAGATATACCTCGAAGTCTCCGTGCGCAGGTAACTCACTGACGTCTAGGCTGGTAAAATGTACCTGGATTTGCACAAAAAGATGCGCAGAACTGTAGTATGAGTACACCACAGCGGTACCCAGTAAATGTCAAGCCTAACATCGGTAGAGTAGTGACGAGGTCAGGTGAGACCCTACTAGAATATAATAATGGCATGGTAAAATGTTTATCAATATAGTAAAATAAAATGACATTGGAAATGAATCAAATAGTATGTCACATTTAATGACATCAAATAATTACAAATAATATCTCGTGGAATCAAAACAGAATTTCCTTCAACTTTATGAAAATCACAACAATTAATCGAAAGCAACTATGGCCATAAATCAATATCAACAAGGGCACTCCCGAGGTACCGCCTCGTAGTCCCAAATCATAAATAAATTCACAATATCTCATTTCCTTATATCACCGCGGGAGCCTTCACAATTTATTTAAAGAAAATATTTTTTCCGAAATAGCATCCCGCGTTTTAGCCACCCTTATCACACCGCATGACTTCTAGTAGTCACCCCTACTAGCCACGCGTATCAAGCCACCCTTATCTCACCGCATGCATTTCAACACCCATACCTTATACCACCGCATGCGTATCAATATCACAATATATCATAATTTGTACCTCAAGTGCCCAATATTTCAATTTTCCACAAACAAAAAAAATAACAACAATATTTTTCAATAATAAAGAGCTCAAGGCTCATGCCAGAATAATCCAAAAAACATCTTACGAAAATATTCAAGAATAAATAATTCAGAAAAATAATATTTCAAATTTTTAATACGATGCTTCAATATTAAATTTAAAAATATCAAATACTTCATATTAATAATATTTAATTTAAAGAAAAGCAATCTTCAAATAATGCACAGTATAAAAGAAACCAAGTTTCAATTAAACAGGTAAAACAATTAGCATGAAAAAGGTAAACAAATCTAAAATTTATATCAAAGATCAATGATGATGAATATAACAAGATAAAATAATTTAATAACTGTGCAACAATGATCTACACAATTTAAAAATATAATCTTTCACATCTAGCCCGTGTACACACTCGTCACCTCGTGTACACGACTTTTAATACATTTCAATAATCACATTAATATCAATTCTAGGGAAAATTTTTCTCACACAAGGTTAGACAAGTCGCTTACCTCGGCTTGCTCCAATTTAATCAAGTATTATGCCTTTTCCTCGATTTTTCGACTCCGATCGACTCGCATCAAGTCATAATTAATTCGATACAGTCAACAAAAATTATAGTAATTAATTTCATAAAAAAATATCACATTTTTCAATAAAATTCGAAATTAGCTCAAAATTTGCCCGTGGGGCCCACATCACGGAATTCGACGAAAGTTAAGAAATATGAACGCACATTCAACCACGAGTCTAACCATACCAAAATGACTAAATTCCGATAACGATTCAACCCTCAAATCCTCAAATCTATCCAAGAGGGCTTTCAAAATTTTCTCAACTTAAATCACTAATTAAATGTTAAAAATAGTGATGGATTCGGGTAATCTAACCAAGATTGAGTTAAGAACACTTACCCCAATATTTTTCCTTGAAGATATATCAAAAATTGCCTCTGCTCAAGCTCCAAGTTGTTAAAAATGGCGAATGGGACGAAGTTCCCCTGATTTTATATCTAATAGATCTGTCTAGGATGGCCTCGATCATGGGGGCCGATCCAAGACCTCGATCATAGGGGCCGATCCTGGACCTCGATCATGGGAGTCCGATCATGGTCCTCGATCATGGGTCTCGGTCATGGCCTTCGATCATGGCCCTCCACCCTGGGGCTCGATCACAACCATCAATCCTAGCTATCGATCATGGCTTTGATCTTTATGGCCTTCGATCACGAGCCTTGGTCATAGCTCTCGATCCTGGGCCTTCGAGCAGTGGCCTTCGATCATGTCTCTCGAGCCTGCCATCGATCCTCAGGAAGTTCGATTATGGCAGCATTTCCAATAGAAAATTGCAGCAGCTTTTGCAGCAGCTGTTTAAGTCCCATTTTGATCCGTTAACCATCCGAAACTCACCGAGGCCCTCGGGACCTCAACCCAATACACCAACAAGTCCTAAAATATCATACGAACTTATTTGAAACCTCAAATCACATCAAACAACGCTAAAATCACGAATCACACATAGATTCAAGCCTAATAAACTTTGAAACTTTCAATTTCTACAAACAACACCGGAACCTATCAAATCAAGTTCGATTGACCTCAAATTTTGCACGCAAGTCATAAATGATATAACAGAGCTATAAAAATTTTCAGAATTAAATTTTGACCCCGATATCAAAAACTCAGCCCCTCGGTCAAACTTCCCAAAAATTCAACTTTCGGCATTTCAAGCCTAATTTCACTACGGACTTTTAAATAAAATTCCGATCACGCTCCTAAGTCTAAAATCACCATACGGAGCTGTTGGAATCATCAAAATTCTATTCCGGGGTCATTTGCACATAATTCGACATCCAGTCACTATTTGAACTTAAACTTTAAATTTTTTCGTCAAAATTCTATATCTCGGGCTAGGGAGCTCAGAATTTGGTTCCGGGCATACGCCCAAGTCCCAATTCACGATACGGACCTACCGGAACTGTCAAAATACTGATCCGAGTCCGTTTGCTCAAAATATTGACCAAAGTCAACTCACTTGTGTTTTAAGCATCTAATTCACATTTTAATCTATTTTTCACCTGAAAACTTTCCGGATTTTTTTTTTACGGATTGCACACGCAAGTCGAGTAATGGTAAATAGTGCTTAGATCACAAAATTAATCATTAAATTTAAAGATGACATTTTGGGTCATCACATATATGGAGTAATTTTTTTTTTCGAGAGACGAAGTAGTATTTAAATAATTAGAAAAGATAACAAAAGTTCCTAACATGATTGCATATGATCATTAACCGAATTAAGTATGATAACATGATAAAAAAGATAAATTTTATTTTTAATTTAAATTCGAATTTTAAAACTTTATCTATAAATTCAAAATATATATATATATATATATATATATATATATATATATATATATATATATATATATATATATAGAGAGAGAGAGAGAGAGAGAGAGAGAGAGAGAGAGAGAGTTGTATTTGACTAACATAGTCAAATATAGAATAAAGTTACCATATACTATTGATATTTATTAGCTTGCCACTTGGCTTAATCATAATGTCAATTATATATAGTAACTTTATTTATTTTTTTGAAAATTCAAATAGAAGGGTTAATACGAGAAAGTAACCTTTTTTATTTCCTTTTTGGGGATTCTCCATATAAAGAGAAGGAGCAAATGCATGCTCCAATTAAAAATTGAATTCTTACCAGGTATATCCCTA
This sequence comes from Nicotiana tabacum, assembly GCF_000715075.1. Taxonomy (NCBI): domain Eukaryota; kingdom Viridiplantae; phylum Streptophyta; class Magnoliopsida; order Solanales; family Solanaceae; genus Nicotiana; species Nicotiana tabacum. The sequence continues at coordinate 135,467,372 of NC_134096.1, read as the reverse complement.
GGTCAGTCGCACATCGAAATATGTAAGAGCGATTGGACAGTCTCCTAAAACATACCCAAAATAATTATAATTGTCCATAGAATGTGAAAGAAACCTTGAAGAATTTACATCGGTGAATGGACATAAACTTGAGAGGAAAATTGGGGCTATTCTAGTAGTAGCACTACTACATTCCTTGTTTCATCCGCCACATATAAAATAATAATGTAGAATTAGTCCAAATAGTCGTTCATTTGATTTTTTAAATTAAAATAATTGACAGATTTATAATATATGTATAATTTATATATAATATATGTATAACTGTGTGTAATCAATGTATAATATATGTATATCGACTATAAAAAAATTGAATCTGGCCGGCTATTTGAGTAACAATCCCGTCTAATAGCGATTTCATAGACACTAAGCACTAAAATATTGCACATGTAATTTTTAAACACTATATTTGTTTTCATGTGGCCTATAGGTCACAATTTCGAGCCGTAAAAGTAGTCGCTAACACTTGCATTAGGTTATACTGTCTACATCACACCCCTTGAGGTGCGACACTTCCTAGGATCCTGCGTAAATGCATGATAGTATATATACTTGGTACACAGCCTGCTCTTTTTTTTTCTAAAAATGTTTATATACTATCAGTGTAAAAGTATTTCCCCTATTAGCTCAACTGAAAATTAATTATATGTGTGTTCATTAAAATTGAAATGATAACTTGAAAAATTAAACAATCACCGGTCATAATTATGTTAAAATACATTACTGATTACATAGAATAATACAAGTTAATCTAAATATCATTACAAGAATGGAATATCTTTATCTTTTTAACGGTCTTCTACTGACTTAAGTGTTGCTGCTTAGGCCTTAGGTAGTGGAGTCCCTCGTGTTGGTTCAGTTAAAAAGCAAACGCCACCATTTTCACCACTAACTCCCTTTTCTCCAGTCCAGTCTTCACGTTTCCATTTTTTTCTGCCCTTTGTGAATTGTGTGTGAGTGGAGGAGTTTTCCAATATATGGGAGTGACGCCTGGTTTTTGTAGTGCCATCAAATTCTTGGATACTGTTTTCACTAAATACTATTAACCAGTTTTGTGTAACAGAAATACTGCACAGTATACCTGTGACACTGAATAATCTCTCTCTCTCTGTGTCTCTCTCTCCTCTTTATTTCAAATCACTCTCTCTCTCTCTCTCTCTCTCTCTCTCTCTCTCTCTCTGTCTTGTACTGCTCGTTTCTGCTATAAAACCCCCATCTTTTTTCGGCTTACAGTTGATAACACATTCATTTACTAGCCTCATACCACAAAATAGGAGAATGGGTGTTTCAGAAAAGACTCTTCTTTTACTGTTTCTTTGTGTTTTTCTTGGAGATATTAGCCTCTGCTTTTCTTCCAAGGTAAATAAACTTTGGCTCTGTAGTCTGTCTGTATGAAATATGTAACATGGGTTTTTATTTGTTGTTATTGGGGATGTTATTTGAATGATGTTTTGAAATAATGAATAGTTAGTGAAGTTGTGTTCTTGATTTTTTTTTTCCAGTTATATGTGGTGTACATGGGAAGCAAAGATGGTGATGAACACCCAGATGAAATTTTGAGGCAAAACCATCAAATGCTGACTGCTATTCATAAAGGAAGGTTAGTTCTTGTTACCTTTAGCTATGAGTTTTTTTTCCCTTTTTTTGAGCTGGTTCATTGGGTTTTGCACTTGTTTCTTTTGGCAAAAAACTGAAATGGTAACTTTACAGTGTTGAACAGGCCAAGACTTCTCATGTATATAGTTATAGGCATGGTTTTAAAGGCTTTGCAGCCAAGTTGACTGAGGCACAGGCTTCTGAAATATCCAGTAAGCCCCTGAATGTTTTTCTTTTACTGTTGATTACATATTTAATGGTTTGTACTGGACAAAGGTAATGATATAATACGAATAAGTACTGAGAAAATTTTCTTTTATGTTAAAATAAAACAGAAATGCCTGGAGTGGTATCTGTATTTCCAAATACTAAGAGGAGCCTACACACAACACATTCATGGGATTTTATGGGGCTCAGTGATGATGAAACAATGGAAATCCCAGGTTTTTCTACCAAGAACCAAGTTAATGTTATCATTGGTTTCATTGATACAGGTGATTTCTCTGTTCCTTTAGCTTTAGTTATCTTAAATTCCAGCAATCTTTTCCTAGTTAGGTGAAAGATATGATCGTTTAATGATGGAATGCACCAACTAAGTTGGTCCCTTCATTTAATGTATTGTCACTTAAAAGGGCTCTTGACTCTGTAAGTTTTCTTAAGAAGAGTACGATAACATGACTTTGAAAAAGTGCTAAGTTTGTCATTTCAGTACGTATGGCTGAACCTGGGGAAAGTAGTTCCTTTCATCAATCAATTCTTGTTTCAATCATTTTCGAATGATGAAATATGTTTGCTTAGGTTTTATTTAAAACTCAAGTTTATGCAATTTCTTAACTTCCCATTTCTTCTTAGTCACATCTTCCCATATTTTACCAGTTGCATTTATGCGTGATAGTGTTCTTGAACTATTTGTAAATGTTACTTTATGGGAAGAGCCACTATCCATTAGAGTGACATGTTTCAATGCAAATATTAACTCTGTTCACAACCTTATCAGTTTATCCTCAACCTGGTCCCCAGCTCTCCCTCTTTCCCTTGTTTTTCGAGCTAATTAGAATTAGAACTTGAGGTTAAGCTCTTAAGATGTATAATGAGACAGGAATTTGGCCTGAGTCTCCAAGTTTTAGTGATACCAACATGCCTCCAGTGCCAGCTGGATGGAAAGGACAGTGCCAATCAGGGGAAGCATTCAATGCCTCTATATGCAACAGGTTTTCTTTTGTTTGCCAACCATCTCTTCTTTTGTTATATGGATGATAAGTGCAATAACAATTTGTCTTATGTAGGAAAATAATTGGGGCTAAATATTATATGAGCGGCTATGAAGCTGAAGAAGAAAATGGGAAGACCATGTTATACAAGTCTGCTAGGGACAGTTCTGGTCATGGGAGTCACACAGCTTCTACAGCAGCGGGACGTTACATAGCTAATATGAATTACAAAGGTTTGGCAAATGGAGGAGCCAGAGGTGGTGCCCCAATGGCCAGGATAGCAGTGTACAAAACCTGCTGGAGTTCTGGTTGCTATGATGTTGATTTATTGGCTGCATTTGATGATGCAATTAGAGATGGGGTTCATGTCATTTCTCTATCTTTGGGCCCTGATGCTCCCCAAGGAGATTATTTCAATGATGCCATTTCTGTGGGGTCATTTCATGCTGTTAGCCGCGGAATACTTGTGGTCGCTTCAGTTGGAAATGAAGGCAGCACTGGTTCAGCCACAAATTTAGCTCCTTGGGTGATCACAGTTGCAGCCAGTTCAACCGACAGAGATTTTACTTCTGATATTGTACTAGGAAATGGAGTTCGACTCAAGGTAATCCCACTTTTCGACAAGTTTACATATTATTATTCAATTTCTATTTTCTAAATTAAGTTCTGATATTTGGAAGGGTGAAAGTCTTAGCTTATCACAAATGAATACATCTACAAGAATTATACCTGCTTCTGAAGCTTATGCTGGATACTTCACTCCCTATCAATCCAGGTGAATCATAAGGTACTTTCGCTGTTTGTTAAACGTAGATATGTATGCATTGACAATTATCTTAATTTACTTTTTTCCTTCCCTCTCTTTTTTCCACTAGTTATTGCTTAGATAGTTCTTTGAATAGAACTAAGGCCAAAGGGAAGGTTCTTGTGTGCCTACATGCTGGAAGCTCAAGTGAGTCAAAGATGGAGAAAAGCATTATAGTTAAAGAAGCCGGTGGAGTTGGGATGATCCTTATAGATGAAGCAGACAAGGGTGTGGCCATCCCTTTTGTCATTCCTGCAGCAACTGTTGGGAAAAGGATTGGAAACAAGATCCTAGCTTACATTAATAATACACGGTTCACTTCCTTCTTGTTGACTTTTTGATGTTGTTAACTATCATCTCATCCCAATCTCACATCTTATTATATTAACAGCCTCCCCATGGCAAGGATTCTCTCTGCTAAAACCGTTTTGGGAGCTCAACCTGCTCCTCGGGTAGCAGCATTTTCTTCTAGAGGTCCTAATTCTCTAACACCAGAAATTTTGAAGGTAATTTGTGCGCTAAAAATAGTAATAATGTAGGGACTTAATTTCAACTGCCACTTGTTTTCAACAATGATCTCTCTTTGCCTTTATAATGTAGACCAACAAAGTTTTTATGTCGCATCCTGATATTTACTTCCTGGATCTTCAATGTGGTTGTGGATTAGTTCTTTGTTACTTTGCATTTTCTTTGGTTCTTACCTTATTTGAGGATTTGGCTTTTTCTTGCAAGTAATTTCCTGGCTGATTTGCCTTTGTAGCCTGATATTGCAGCTCCTGGATTAAATATCCTGGCAGCATGGTCTCCAGCAGCTTCTACTAAGTTGAACTTCAACATACTCTCCGGAACTTCTATGGCTTGCCCCCACATAACAGGAGTCGTTGCCTTGTTAAAAGCTGTGCATCCATCTTGGTCTCCCTCTGCAATTAAATCCGCGATCATGACAACAGGTAGAATAAAGGCTTTTACATAATCTAACTCTTTCGTTCAAGCCTTCAGTGCATTCAAAATCGGCCCATAATATACTCTCGTGAATGTTAATGCCAGCTAAACTGTCAGATAAGCATCACAAACCCATAATAGTGGATCCTGAAGGGAAGAGGGCTAATCCATTTGACTTTGGTTCTGGCTTTGTTAACCCCATAAAAGTCCTGGATCCTGGTCTTATATACGATGCACAACCAGCAGATTACAAAGCATTTCTTTGTTCAATTGGTTATGATGAGAAATCTCTGCATCTGATTACAAGGGACAACAGCACCTGTGATCAAACCTTTGCGTCACCAAATGGACTAAATTATCCCTCCATCACAGTACCAAACCTAAGAAGCACATATTCAGTAACTCGAACTGTTACTAACGTGGGAAAAGCAAGAAGCATTTACAAGGCAGTCGTCTTTGCCCCAATGGGTGTCAATGTCACTGTGGTTCCCCGAAGATTAGCCTTCACTAAATATTACCAGAAGATGAATTTTACAGTGAACTTCAAGGTGGCTGCACCAACAGAGGGATATGTGTTTGGTTCTTTGACATGGAGGAACAAAAGAACATGGGTAACATCTCCACTTGTCGTCAGAGTGGCACATTCCAACATGGGTATGATGGTATAGTTGAGGTCAAGTGCTATTTATTGGGGTAAAAAGTAACATATACTGCACAAGTAGCTGTTGAAAATGGTTGCAGCAGCAAGAATTCAGTATCACTCTTGATAATTCCTTGAAATCAACACAAATTCTTAGTAGAATACTTGTAATTAGTTTTAGAATATGAATAACTAGTAATTCTTTATTCCATTCATCACTAGTTTTGAGTTTTAGTCCTTGTTACCTAGTTAGCTTATTAACTTTTCGTAGCTACTTGACAGCATATTGCAAATTCTTTTACTTGTCTTGTAATTTTACATTATGGCTTGGCATTCTCTGTGTCTGACTCTGCTTCTATCTCAACTAGTAGTTCATTCTTTAATGGAATATCTTGTAGAGACTCCACTGCAGTTTGAGTAAGAAAACTTGAACCGTGTTTGATCCAGAAAGAGAACTTGAAAATAAGATTAAGGAAGGGGTTGGGAGGAACTCTAGACTGGGTATTCACGCAATAAACAACCAACCAATCTCCACTACCAAATGACATCTCAATTTTACGCTAACAGAACTTGGATAGTTGTACACAGTTCTGTATCTGTATCCCCAATGTACCGAAACACAGATTTAAACCATCATAATCGCTGGCCTTGGGATTGAATGTCTGAAGGATCAACCAGGCCTTCCAACACAACTAGTTCATCAAGGAGTGTAAGCTTCTCGTCTTCAAGGGCCTTAATCTCATCTTCGGCTTCACTCAATTCTTTACCAAGAGCAAAACTTTCTTCCTCCAGCAATAGATACTTTCTCCTTAATGCCCGATATTCATTTCCGGAAGTGGAAGTATCCGGCAAGAATTCAGGTGATGATTTGTCGGCATGTTGGAATAATGGGGAAACTTCGTTTGATGGTACTCTTTTGGTGGGTTTTAGTCCATTTTGAATTGGCAGCGCATGAAAATCTTGTATCCTTTTTGCCTTATTCCCTTCTTTTTGCAGCACTGGAGCCTTTTGTTGTGATGTTTTCTTTTTTCGCATTTTGGAAGCTGAAGCTTCCTCAAGTCCTCTACGAGCCTGCATATCTCTCTCTATATTTAATCTGCAAGCATAAACAACTAGTGATATCAAACTTCCAAAAGCATCAGCAACCATGCTAAGCAGCTCCTCAGGAAAAAAGTCATTTTTGGTTGTCATAGTCTAGTAGAGGACCAAAGCAGAGTTCTCAAAGAACAACATTTTGGTTAGCTCAGTCAGTCATGTTCATGTAACGCCGTGAACAGTACTGAGTTGGTAAATACTCATCCAACCAGAATTTGGTTTATTTTTGAGGTTCTTTTGTTCAGTCTCTACATTTTAACTCATGCCATCTCCCCACCCCAATCCACACATGAAAACAAAAGGACCCTAAAAAGATAATTAGAAATTCCTGCATGCATTCTGAGGTAATATCTCGTTGAGTTCTAATTAATATCTACTACAATATTTCTTTTGGGGTGTTGGGATGCAGAGGGAGCTAGGAGGGATCCACTCAGGAATGAAAGATAAGTTCCAATTCATAGAATGGAAAAGCCCAGACTAGAATAATGTCAATGTGAAAGTTATGGCATTGAAATCTAACAAGCAGAGGAGTGGAAAGGTCTAAAAGGAAAAACCGAAAAAAGAAAGCATCTGAAATCGCATCAGACAGTTAAGAGAGAAGCACAGATGATCCTATGCCTCCAAAAAATAAGAATAAGTGAATCCCAGGTAACATACTTCAAAAATTGCTTACCAGTTTTATCAATTTCTAATAATTTCAAATATATCAATATATCATAGAGGGGAAAAATTGAAGAGGTAGTTCTATCATTAAATAAACAAATGAATGATACAAAGAATACTGTTCCAGACAACTCAATATACAGAGTAATGACACACCATTGTACAGCATTTATTTTTAAGCAAATTGGACACCACAAATAGCATTTTTCCCATTATACAAAACTTTGCAAGACTAGATTCAGGGCCATGCTGAAAAATCTTTCCCCATGTCTAAAGCAAAGCCTTCATTTTTTCTACCTTTTCCATACATTTTATAGTTTTAGTTGAGCAAGATAATTCCATGATGCTCTACTTCAAGATGAGAGCATACGATACCCAGGTGACACTGTTATTGAGTTTATTTTTTCCAAAATATATTATCGCCTATTCTGGTCTGTATCACCGGTTTTAATCTTTAAATTCAAAGAATAAAGCGTTATGTATAGCCTATCTAGAGGATGAACCCTATGATGCCCAGCCATGCAGTAAGTCTCCTAGCATAACCAGAAGAATGTAGGATAAGAATTACAAGTTAATTTGTAAGTTATGAGACATGTTATTCCAGCCACTTTATCATATTTCTGGTTAGATGTAGAACAGCAAGAAGGGTTCGGAAGCTATCACTGCTTGTTACTAAAACATCCACAAATCATACGATTCCTATTTCCAAGTGACCAATACTCTTTGACATGTAACAGAAATATGATAAAGTGGCTGGAATAACATGTCATTTTTCATTGGAGGAAACAATGACCTACTGTGAATCAAGAAAATAGGTATTGAGTCAATAATGGAGGGACATTTCAATCAGATCTTTGCGATAAGAAAGTCAATTTTCTAGATTCAAACCACAATGGACTCAAGCTTTACTTTTTTCCAAAGCTTAGCAAGGAAATTCATTTGTCAATTCTAAAGACTAGAAATGCTTATAATGCCAGACATGCAGGCATAATATCAAAATTCCACGTTGAATAAACCTATATTAACAGCTGCAAGTTAAAGTCAATATTTGACCAGAACTCTCTCTAGTAGCAATTAACGAAAATTGAGCGGTTATAATACAAGGAAATTTCCTCCAAAGAGACTGTAATTTTTATAAGTGGTATAAGATAAGCTCTCTGCTCAAATTTAAGAATTCTAAGAGAAGATTTCACAGTTTGAACAACAAGATTGACTTTGATGAGAAAGAGGAAGCATCTCAATGAGAAGACATTTCAATTTTTCAGTGCAAACCTTAGTCTTGAATGACTCTAGATAAAAAGATTAAAACCCCAAAAAGGATTGAACTCAAGCCAAAAAGAGTATTGCACGAAACCGCTAAGCGTTTGAAGCTAGACAGTGACCTAGGGAGATCTAAACTTTACTAGTTATGTGTGAAGATTTGGATGAATACATGTGAAAATGCATGAATATTCCAAAACTGAATAGATGTGATACATCAACTCTAGCGCGTGGAAGTATTTTTTAGTGTGTTCTCTCTATTTTCTTTTAGAAAACATTAGCAATCTTCTTCCTCCAATGTACATCATTATCTTGACTTAAAAATGGTAAAATCCTACTTATCATCACAAATTGAATAATAAAAACCGTTTCTATTCCTTAGCCAATTTATCTAGGAAGCTCGGAATAGGCTTATCATATTTTACCAGGATGAAATTAGGATAATCCGCCGCAAGCTAATCTAATTAAAACCCAGCAGAGTAGTGGCACTTGTTGCCCTCCTTATCCGGGCAAAACACAAGGACAGGAAAATAATCTAATTAAAACACAAAACCCAGCAGAGTAGTGGCCATTGTTGCCCTCCTTATCCGGGCAAAACACAAAGCAGATGAATAAATCGAGTTAACCCAAATAATAATCCTCTTAAATTAAGGTAAAAGGAGAAGACAAATTCAACTGGGTCTATGAACCCAAGAACCCAACTAAAACTAGCAAAACAAGTAATAGGATCATATTATAAAAGCACCTCTTTTTCCCCTAAAATTACCTGTAACTGTCAATCTCCTTGAAATATCGGCAAAAATATCGGGGGATGAAACTTCTCAGAGCTTACAGCGAAGAAGAAAGGGTTAGAGGGTTTTTGCTGTTTCCAAATTCCAATTTTGGACCTAAGTACTAAACGAAAAAAGGACCAGTTGATAAACGTTTTTTTTTCTTCTTCATAGGACATTAGTTCGGATTTGTTTCTCCATTTTTCTCACTTCTGGTAATTACACTTACCTCCCCTCTATTTCAAAATACTACTCTAAATTAACTTCCTATATTTTATTTTATTTGACAGTTTTAATTGGACAGGAAATTTGAAAAAATTTAATATAAATGGTATAGTTTTTAGTAATGCCATAATATGTGATCATAAAAGTATGTTATTAAATTTAATGCACAAGTTGATGTGGATTTAGCCAGTGGCTTCTTCTCCTTAACATGGGACATTTTTGGTAAACATTACTCTACTACACTTGTTAAATTAACTCGATGGACATTATGTTAGAATTGTTTGAGAGATATGGAGTGTACACGAGTAACATCAATACGCGTACAAAGCACATTTAGAAGGTAGTACAACAATAATTAAATTAAATTTTTTTTTTAAAATCCTCCCAAATTAGGAGGATCTATAATTAATTTAATTGAAGTAAATATAATACTCCATTCTTTTTAAGTGTTGAGAATTCCAATTTAGCACAATATTCCATGATTTGAACAGGTCCAATAGCCGGTGGTACTTTGACCAGAGCGCAACTAAGCTCTCTTCTTCAACTGTATAGTTTTCTACTTATGTTTTCTTTTATCCAGTTCCCTTTCATTGCTAGTAATATACAAATATTTGACCAATATGCTCCATCTGTTTCAAAATAGTTTTCATATTTCACTTTTTAGAGTCAGTCGTCTAAGTAAATTTTTACTACTTTTTAAGTATATACTACCTTTCACAATCTTTTTAAATATCCTTTTTTTTTTCTTCAAATATTCTAAGTGGATCAGTATCCGTTTTAATTTGATAATAATTGGTGAATGACCACGTGAAAGTGACAAATAAGCTGGGATATAAATAGGAGCAGTAATTTTGGGGGGGAAATATAGGCACTGTAGATAATTGAATACTCTGCATTCTGCAACCTGGCATTAAGAAAATTTGCTAAGAATAAGAGTATTCTTGGATTTCTTCGTTTAAATTAGGTAAACGCTTTTTCAATATATAATGGAGTAGGAAATTTTGAACAATGGGCATAATAGAAACATGAGAAAATCAATAATTCTATATCAAAGAGAATAACAGCTTGTTTAGAAAAAGCAAGGAACTCACTAAGCTAGTGATAATCTTCAATATAAAGTACAGTTACTCTTTCACTTAATATCTGCTTTATTCATGTGGCCTATGTGTAATTCTTTACATAAAAAAAACTATCAATAATTCGATGCTGATTTGCTTTACGTATAGGATATGAATTTATGATTGAATTGCATGCATATCCACATTTATAAAAAAACTAAAGGTCCACAATCCTACAAAATTCTTACAACACGCAGAACATTATACAACTGAAAGCTACTTCTTTAAATTTATCTCTTTCTTTATGTAATGGAATCATATCATTCTGCTTTTTCTTGGATAAAAAGTCCTTTTATTAAAGAAGGGTATATGTGGTCTGCTTTTTAATCATTTAACCAACACTACGATCAATGTAGATTCATTATTCATATGTTATCTCCAAGTCAATAACTTAAATCAAAAGGATGTGTGAACGCTTGCTGTCAAGAGAAAAAAAGAAGAAAAATACGGATTTAATTTAGAAGCAACTTCTTTAAAAAAAACAATAAAATGGAGCTTTAATTTATTCTCTTCAATCATTCGAAAACAAAACGACCTGGTTTGAGTTGTTCGTTGGGTATTGAAATATTTTTATTCAAGTTGTATGCAATAGTAATTAAATCAGATCACAGTCCGATCGTACAACCTTCTATTGTGTTCTTTGCTCTTAGCTAGGTCCAACAAAATAAATATTATTTAATTCTTTTTTATGGTCATTTAAAATATAATTATTAATAATTACCGATAATAAGTTAAATTAATATCTGGAAAAAATTAAGGCAATTAACCTTCTCTAACAAGTTAGTATAGTGATAGGGTAAAATACTGGTTTGAACGTAATTAAGCGGTGAATTTGGTGATAACTCATACTTTTATCTGTCGTTGCGGTGTCTTGTCTTCTAAATACATGAAATAATAATATGAGAAAAAGGTCAAAAGAACAACCGAGACAAAAAGAGTCTCATAAGTTTTTTTTCTTTTTAGAAAGACTTTGTACTCATCATTCATAGTTTCATACAGTTAAAATAAGGCAATTAACCTCATTAATAAAATAAAATATCAACTACAGCATATTATTTTCTCTTTTCTTTGAGCTTGAAAATCCTATTGTATGGCGCAATTTAAGCACCTCGGTCCTTGGAAATTGCGGTTGGTGGGTAGCCAAACCAAGTGGGGATTAAATTCCAATCAATAAAAAATAAACAACAAGAAGTATTACTAAATTGTGATGGGTAAAGATTTCATACTCCATAGTCCATCCCATCCTTTATGTTTGTTCTTTAAACGTTTAATATAAAATCATTTAATAATATTAATAATAAGGAGTTTTGACTAAATTATCGTTTTCTCTTTTTGAAATGAGTAAATAATGGATATATAGTTTCTTGATTTCTAAAGTGACAAGTATTTGAATCAAATATTTTGGCTGACGTGACAAATAGAAAAGACCAGCGAAAGTATATTGTTTAAGGAATTATACAATAAATTAATTACAGACTTTGCAAATGATCATAATATAACTTCGGCTTAAAGATAATTTTCCTCTTTTACTATTTTATACGAACAACATCCTAATGGGTTGACTACATTAAGCAAAAGTTTAAAAGTAAGTTGGTATTAAAAACCCTGAAAACGGGTTACACGTACCAATTTCCTGTAATTAATGTTTATTTTTTTATCATGTTAGCTTAGTATTATTCTCATGATTAAAGATAAGTATTGTTAAAACCTCTCACGTCTCCATGGTCAAGAGAAAACAGAATGTGTGGGAACTGCATTACGCTAATAACATATCCATTTTAATGTGCAAAATTTGGTTGACCGTTTACTCGGTCAAATAATGAATCTTCAGTAGTTTCAACTTGTAGGATGTATCTGAGCAGAGACATTGGAGAAATTTTACAAAGGATCAGAGAAAAGAGAAAGATAACAATCATACCATATTACCATGGAGAATTACACATAAAAGGGTAAGACATATACTTCCTCTCACGTACTATATATATATCCTCCCTATTAATTTCATATTTTGTGTTACCACTTACCAGCAGTAAGAAGTTACACAGGAAACGGGTGAAATCCCATTTTTGAAAGATGAAAAAAAACACCAGCTTAATCTACCCATCAATCATCATAAATTTTTTTTTTTTTTAAAAGTTGTTCCATATATCTTCTTTTCTTCACTATACATCTTCTCTGGTACTCCGGAAGATCCTGAAAGTGACGAGTCCTCGTTTTTACCATATAAAAAGAAGCATAAAAAAAATAAGCACAACATACATTGATACAAGTCATAAGTTTCGCTATAATGCAGCCGTATAGAAACACAGCATAAAGTAAAGAAATCAAACACACGCAACAATATAATGACAATAATTAATATTTTAGTCATAAACAACTATCTGGCCGTTCAGACGTTCAGTAGTAAGTGTGCCTAAAGCCTATCAAATTCCATGCGTGTCTAACAAAATATCCCACTAATCTTATCACACTGTTCGGATGGTGTAGGGGTGGAAATAACCGGTTCATAGATAAGTTTTTTCATGCCTTGATTTTTTTTTCGATTCGCTTGGAAATCTCGATAGTCTTTTTTTTTTGGAGATTATTGAGAACGAAAAGATGAAAATGTGTTTGGGATTAAGAACAATGACAAAATCGCTTTATGTGTGTTGTCATAAAACGCATAGATAAAAGATTGTTTTATGCTTGAAAAACCCGTTCCACGCTCTCTATCCAAGGATCTTCCTGGACTTTTTCCACTCGTACGTTGCTATGGGTAATTAATATTTATAGCTGCAACGGTGATGAAACCATTTTTAAAATATCCACATGTATGTGTTATCTAAATGGTGAAATAGGTTAAAGCGTACACAACATTAGAAAGATGATGAAAATTATGCCTTTTACAGAATCAAACGTGAAGGAAAATATACATGTTTCCTCCCTTTATTTAATTTGGAAATTAAAATGTCATACTACAGTCAAGTGATTATTATATAAATTCCATCTTGTTTCATTTAACATAAAATTAATTACTACCTATTTGAAAATCAATTTTTTTGTTTGACTTCAATTTTAATGCATTTCTTACATTTTAAAATGATAAAAATCTATGACTTATAGTGTTTTCTATATAGTTAATAAAAAATGTAATTGTACAATGCTTTCAAAAATTAAGAAATTGGTTTCTAAACTGAAACCGTAAGTTAGAGAGATTGACCGTATACTCCAAATTCTTTCATATATTTTGAAAGCAAGCAAGTTATCCTATTATTTTCTAAAGAAGCGAAAACAATATCATCAATTACTATGAGGAGTTTACTATCTAACTACCATAAAATTACAGTAAAGTATGGTAAACTTTTGTGGCTTTGACAAAACCTATCTTAGAGAAAATAGAAAGGTCCAACATTTCAGTTGCATTGATGAAGTCCACTGCAAATTCCAAATAACTTAATTACATTGGTCAAATGTCAATCATATGTGATTCGGCACCCTGTCGTAGTACCACATTGCACCTAAGATTCTCTCATTTATAAGCCACCTTTTTCAAAACGAAAACAGCTATTGGTCTAATCAATTCTTTTTTAATACAGTACTTACTATTTTAAAAGTTTAGTAAAATTTCCTCCTTTGAAAAAAGTTGGATTACATCTTGGAAAGATATACAAGACAAACAAATTAGAACGCTGGGTGTAACAAGTTTTATCAAGTTATTTTTGGGAATTAATCGTTATCTCTCCTAGTAAATAACTCAACATTCATCTAAGTGCACAATTCAATCTTCTGGAGCATAAGTGACAACAATCAATATTATACTATTTTTAAAAAATATATATATACAATATTTAATTTTGCGGAAAGACCATGAGTTCATGTACCCGTGCCTATAAATCTGTCCCGCCCCTGTCCACTAGTATTGGTGCATTATGGACATTTCATTTAATAATTACTCACTTTTTTTCCTATAAATCCTTCTATGATTTGGTAGTCCTTTAAAATTATTATCTTAGATTTATGATATTTTTTCACATGAGATTTGTAAAGACTAACACGAGAAATTTGTAAATAAATACATTAGGTCTTTGTAGAGTCATTTTTTCTATTTAAATTATCTTTATAGTGATAATTAAATACTTGCAAGTGCTTCTTTATCCTTTTTTTCCCCTTTCTTTTTGTGACGTTAAATCATATATATCGAATCCAACTATTATTTTTAGATAAAGGAGAGCATATATTGATGAATAAAGCGTGCACCGAATTTTAGTATACAATAATTCAAGTGGGTCCAAAATTATATCAAATACTCCATATAAAAGAGTAGAAAGACCAAAGAACCCCTCAAATTTCTTTAATCCAACTAGTAAGATGGTGACCTGAAGGGCATGTGATGTACAGCCAAAGTTGATCCCTGTCATTTCAATAGAAAACTCATGCAAATCAAATAAAATGCAGAAAAAAATGAAAATAATAATAATAAAGAATCAGCGAAGGGGCAAGTTCCAGGTAATGACATGAAAGAGTGTGAGACCAACCCAAAAACCTGTTCAAACTTCAAACCTCTCCAGCACTAATACTAGTATCTCATCTCATTTTCTTCACTCATTGATAAATTATTTTATTTATATCTACAAAAAAGTAAGACAACCCCAACGTGCCTCAAACCTTCTCCTCATTAGATTCTTTCTTCCCCTGTTTTCTTGTCCAATCTCCAAATCTACTTCCCCTACACTACTCACCATCTCTCCTGCTGATGAAATGGGATTATTGACAGCAAAACTACTCACCATTTTCATCTTTCTCTGCTGTCTTCAACTCAAACTTGAAGCCCAGAAACTGAAAACTTTCAATAAAGAGTATCCATCTTTTGATGAAACTTTCTTTAACATATTTGAGGTTGAAAAACCTGCAACAATCAGCAACGCTGCTCTTCAGGTAACCCCTGACTCTGCATCTTCTGATTTCAACCTCTACAATAACTCAGGAAGAATCCTCTTGAAACAGCCATTTAAGCTATGGGATGGTGATATTTCAAACAATAAAAGCAGGGTTGCATCTTTCAACTCTTCTTTTCTTGTAAATATTTATAGGCCAAAGAATGAAACAGCTGCTGAAGGTTTAGCATTCTTGATTTCTCCAGATTTAGAGAAACCACTCAACAGCCAAGGGCAGTATTTGGGTTTGACAAATGCTACCACTGATGGAAATGCCACCAATAAAGTTATTGCTGTTGAGCTTGATACTTTTAAGCAGACCTTTGACCCTGATGATAACCATATTGGTATAGATATTCACAGTATTAGATCTGTAAAGTATGAATCTTTGTCATCCCATGGGATTGAGCTTGCTCCTATTGGTGCAAGATTCTATAATGTTTGGGTACAATATGATGGAATCAAGAAAATTCTTGATGTGTATATTGCAGAACAAGCTGAAAAGAATGGTTCTACACCACCTAGGCCAAACAACCCTATATTAACATATAATCTTGATTTAAAAAATCATGTGAATCAAGAATCATATTTTGGATTTTCTGCATCAACTGGGAGTAATTACCAACTCAACTGTGTGTTGAGGTGGAACTTAACAGTTGAGTATTTTCCAGATAAAAAGCATCCTTGGTTAAAGGTTGTTTTAGGGGTTGGGGTTCCAGTAGTGGTGTTATTGCTACTTGGGGCAGCATATTTAGGGTATATTTATCACAGGAGAAGAATTGATAGGTCACAGTCAAACATATTGGGTGCACTAAAGAGTTTGCCTGGAACCCCACAAGAGTATAAGTTCAAGGCCTTGAAAAAAGCTACCAACAATTTTGATGAAAAGAACAAGCTTGGGCAGGGGGGATATGGAGTGGTTTACAGAGGTTTTTTAGTTGCCGAGGATAAAGATATTGCAGTCAAGTGGTTTTCAAGGGAAAGCATCAAAGGGGAAGATGATTTCTTGGCTGAACTTACTATCATTAATCGTCTCAGGCATAAACATCTTGTCAAATTGCTTGGTAAGTCTTTTTTTATTTTGGTTAAGAGCACAGATTTTGAACACTTATTTCTACTTATCATACCATGAATTTCATCTGTTTGAGTAGAGTGCTAGAGTTATATTCTGCCTGTTCTCGTTATGATCTTTGTAGTAGGTTCAGCATGACCACATATTAAGCCCAACAGCAGTTAGGGAAATGGAGTAATAAATATTCATCATATAAGATAGTACAAGAGAATGAGCTTTTAATGGCAAAGATTGTATGCGCACACAGCTTTTAGCTAAACCCTTGAGTCATAAATAAGGCCCACTTCAAATATTTCCATTGAATTTCATTGCTTTCATTTGTAAATGCATTGATATAAACTAGGTGGAGCCAACTTGATGTGACTTGAGTGAATGGTTCCAAAAACCTTGTAAAAGTTACTACGATAATTTAAAGCCAAAGCTTGGTGGGATATCAACTTTAATACTCCACCCTTTACGTGAACTTATTTGACTCGACAAGGAATTTAAGAAAAAAGATAAAGACTTTTGAACTTGTGGCGTAAAATAAGAAACATATATTTTGTGTGGCTATAAATCATTGCATAAGGGTAAATTGTTTTCAAATATGAAAAGAGGTCATTCTTGTTGGAACGAACTAAAGAGAAAATAAGTTCACATAAATTGAAACACATAATAGACTCATTAACCGCGTGGCTGTAATCCAATGAGCAGAAGCCTTATCTTTCTGTGCTTTTCTATTTCCAGTAAGTTTCCACTCAGAGATCCGTGAACTTACATGCTTATTCATCTAATTTGTGTAAATTATGAGTTTTGACATGGGACTAGTCTTTTCTAGTCTGACATTTAGCATGCTGGGATTTTACAAGTTGGATCATCTTCTGAGAAGCAGATTTGTCGGTTTGAAGAATCAAAGCCTTCTTGAACCCTTGTACTTAACTTGGTCGTCCTTTTTGTCTTCAATCTCTCTTTTCTTTCTTGGAATTCTCGAGTCATCCCAAGGATTTGTCAAAGTTTCTCCTTAAGGCTCCGTTTATTTAGCGTAACCAAAATTTAGTGGCCTGACTAACCGGATTCTTGCTGCACAGAGCCTACTGAAGTGAAAAACGCTCCTTACCAAGAGTTTCCATTCCTAGGGTTTGAAACCGAAACTTTTGGTTAGATGTGAAAGGGATCATATTCATCTTACCACACTCCTAGACGGTGAATGTCTTAATAGTTGATTCCTCCCATTTGGTAAGTGACATTTTATGCCATAACATCATGGAAGTAGGAAAAACTAATGGAATGACTTAAATGTTTTGACCAAGAACCAACTTGCTGCTACAGTGCTATGTCCCCTCCAATTTAGAAGATTGAATCTCCTCATTTGATTTTCTGAAAGAGAACAAAAAGAAGATGATCATCTTTCGCTGACCATGGAAAATGCCCTAAGCAGCCATTCGTCAAACCAATTTTTTATGCCATATATGTCAATATTTTGAGGAAGCCTCCTTCTTTGTCACAACATACCTTTCAATGCATTGTCAATGATTGAGACAAGTTTTGGAATGCTAAATATAAAGATGATAATTATATCCACTGAAAAGGACATCAACTTCGTATTTTAGTACACAATTATCTTCAAACACCTATCCTTTTGTGTCATCTGACCCTACAAAGAGATAAAGTTCGTGACTTTTTCTTTTATAAACTACAGAATATAGTTGACCATCTGGAATTTTTTTGCTCTCTATTTGATGAACTTATACACCTTTGTTACTGAATCACTGGATAATTTTTACTGATAAAAAACAATCTTACTGACATAAGCATCTTATAATTGAATGTTATGGTAACAGGATGGTGCCACAAGAATGGAAAGCTACTGCTTGTATACGAATACATGCCTAATGGCAGCCTAGATATGCACCTTTTTTCGGGGCCAGATAAGCAGCCGCTGAGCTGGCATGTCCGCTACAAGATTGTGCAAGGTGTCGCCTCAGCGTTGCATTATCTGCACAATGAGTACGAGCAGAGGGTGGTCCATCGCGATCTAAAGGCAAGTAACATCATGCTCGACTCCAAGTTCAATGCACGCCTTGGGGATTTTGGCCTTGCACGAGCCCTTGACAACGAAAGGACCTCATATGCTGAGGCTGAAGGAGTACTTGGCACAATGGGATACATAGCACCAGAGTGTTTCCACACCGGGAAAGCCACATCGCAATCTGATGTTTACGCATTTGGAGCCGTGTTGTTGGAAGTTGTATGTGGCCAAAGACCTGGAATCAAGGTTAATGGTTTTCAATTCTTTGTTGATTGGGTTTGGTACTTGCATCGCGATGGCCGTATCCTAGAAGCTGTTGATCAAAGGCTTGGAGATGACTATGTTGCTGAAGAAGCAAAGAAACTTCTGCTATTAGGTTTGGCTTGCTCACATCCAATAGCAAGTGAGAGGCCTAAAACACAGACAATAGTTCAGATTATATCAGGGTCAGCACCAGCACCAGAAGTTCCACCGTTTAAGCCGGCATTTGTATGGCCATCTATGATGCCAATGGACATAGACTCTAGTGTTATGGACACAACATCTATAACAACTTCTAACTTCAATTCAGGATGGAGTCTTGACTATCAAAGCAGGGAGACCCCATCATATGCAGACCACCCCAACTCATTGGTGTAGTTACTTAGGGAAAACAACTTTTACCTAAAGGAAAATTGTTTTTTTTTGGTTGTCTATTTTTTCTTTAATTTACTGTAATTATGTTTTCTGGGGAGGAGGTAAAAATATTTCTTTCAGTTTTTTACTTTTTGTTTTGATGTTTTTTTTTCAATTTGTTAATGGGGAAGGATGAGATCAGACCAGCCCATGTACATCATTTAACTCAGTAGTGTTACAGTATGTCCTATTTACTGTTGCTCTTTCGTTGATATATTGATAATATTGAGATTGATTTAAAACGAGTAACTAACATTTGAAACCAATTGCAAGGTTCTGAATACCAAACTAACTGAATTCAGTCATATGAATCCTATAGATCCATTTGATTCTATAGTCTCATTCTATTCCAGATGCGAAAAAGCTCAACAAGGGGAAAAGAAAATACTAGTGCAGATTTGCTTTTCCAGTTACCTTTAGGTTTCTTTTACAAAACAAAGGAATTAACATGTTTCTATCTAGAACCCTTCTTATCGGCCGACTGAAAGAATATTGCACATGGATCAAAATCCTGAAGCAACGCCATTATTTACATGCCTTGGGAAATCCTGCAAATCAATCACTGTCGCTGAACTTTTAGTCTCTATGTTGTTTCTGCCCTATAAAACTACTTGGTGCGTATGATGCTTCTTAAATTAAGGGGTACTTGGACATAAGGCACTCTTTAAGGGGGAAAACATCCCATGTGAAATGGATCGCATGTCCAAAAAAGTCATTATATCATTGTTTGGTAGTCTTTTAGACTAAAATTGTGTAAAAGTAAATCATGTTGCCTACTATTGTCGAACCAAATTGGAATAAACAAAGAAAACGATACAGTGTATTTGTTGAGCCATAGTTATATCGGAAACAACCTCTATAACTGCATAAGGTAGGGGTAAGGTCTGCGCACTCAGAAGCGGATCCAGGATTTCAAGAGGATGGGTGCACTGTTGTAAAGAGGTGCATCTAGAATTTATATTTGATAGGTTTAACTTTTGTCTCTTACCATGAACTCATTGTAGTTTTGAAATTATAGGTTCGAAATTATATTCTTTTTTGAAATTTTAGTAATTTTTACATATATTTATACTCCATACTGAAAACAAGACCGTTCGGAGTGGATTTGAATCGCCAATATCACTTGTAAAGGTGCACCCAATAATAACTACACCATAAGAGTCTGAGCATGAGTGCACACACATATATTTAAGTAATTTTGAAGAAATATAACATTATTATTGTCATGGGCGGCTTTCCAGCCATGCCCCATGACCCCTTGGACGCGCCCCGTGGCGTCCTGGCCAGCCTCCTAACGCCCGTCGCCACGGTCGGCCCCGTGGTCTCGGCAGCTCCAAGTGACAAGCGCGCATGTGCCTCTGTCGCCCCACCGATAGCCATCGCCAGTGCCCAGCCACAGACAAAACCCAACAGCGCCGCGCGCGCAGACAATGCCGCGCGCGCAGACCCTGATGCTAAAGACAAAGTTGCTACCAACGGACTTGCTGCTGCTTTGTAGAAGACTAAGTCCTTTTCATTGTAAATATAGAGTAGTTTTGCTGCATTTTCTTTAAGTGTGATTTTTCAGCTTTCATAGGTCTAGTCATGTAACTTTGGTTTATTTTTTTTAAGTATTATTAAGGGGGACCAAGCAATCAAAACTTTCAAGCAAGCAAACAATTCTCTGTACTGGTGTCTCTCCCCCCCGATACCGTCTAATTTTCTGTAATAGCTTTCATTCAATGCAATCAAGCTTTCTTTCATTCTCAATTCTCTTTTCTGCTCTCTTTCAATTGCTCATGACATTGATTTTCCCGTACCGCACTGACAATCTAGTCTAGCGTACGGAGGGGACCTCAGTTGGCGGACAGCAACTGTACTGACATCGGTTGCCTAGCCTTACGTCGCCCTTCCAAGGAACTTCAGGAAGACGCCGCGTAACAGTTGGTATCAAAGCCTAGGCTCGACATCGGACGAGGGATTACATTGCAATTACCTCCATTTCTGACCATGGTGAATTATAGGGATCGCATCGCGACCCTTGAGGGAACGGTTGACGTATTACGGCCCATCGTGGAAATGGTGCCCGATCTAAAGACCAGCCTAGTGTAAAGGTTGGACGACCTGGACCGCAGACTCATCCAGGCCGAAGTTGACATAGAAAACATCAGCCGCGACTCTGAAGGAGACCGGCAAACAACAGCCACAGAGGCAGCTGAAATTTTTGGTAAATTTGAGGTCCTCCAGCAGGAGCGTGCCGAGGATTTGGCCAACAGGGAACAAGAGGCAGACAGGGTGACTGCCATGCAACAAACCATAGACAACTTGACAGGCCAGCTCAATGTTGTCAATGCTGCTTTACAAGGCCTACTTCGAGGAGGCGGAAACCAATTTGGGGGTGGTGTGAACCTCGCCCCCATGGCACAAAAGCTGAAAATTCCTGAGCCAAAGCCATACAGTGGAGCTCGGAATGCCAAAGAAGTGGAAAATTTCATTTTCGATATCGAGCAATACTTCGATGCCGTGGGAAGCCTGGAAGAAGCTAAGAAGGTAGCAACTGCTGCCATGTATCTTCAGGGTGATGCCAAACTCTGGTGGCGGGTGAAGTACGAAGCCATCAAGGCAGGTGAAGATGCCCTCGAGACATGGGCGGAACTGAAGGCATCCATACGCCTACAGTTCTTCCCCGAAAATGTTGAGTACAATGCCAGGAGAAAGTTGCGGGAGCTCCGCCAGACCAAATCAGTGCGAGATTACGTGCGGGAATTCTCCGCGCTCATGCTGAACATCCGTGACATGGGGGACAAAGACAAACTCTTCATCTTCCTGGAAGGGTTGAAACCTTATGCCCGGATGGAGTTGTAGAGACAAAGGGTAGACACGTTGCCTAAGGCAATCCAAGCAGCAGAGTGCCTTGGGGATTACCAAGTGGAAGCCCGGAAGGATAGGCCTCAACAGCCTGTCCTAGGAGGATACAAAGGGGGCCAACCAAACACTAGTGGCCCTAGCAGAAGTGGAGGAGACCGGAGTGCACCCAAACCCAAGGCTCCCTCTTTCGACAGTACTAGTGCTGCATCTAACAACAATGATCGGGGGAGCCCCCCCCCCCCCCCCAGGATGTCGCCATTGCGGCGGACCACATTGGAATAATGAATGTCCACATGCACAGATGAATGCCCATCAAGCTTTTGAGGATGGGACGGATGACGACGCCGATGATGCGGAGCAGACCGAGCTAGTAGGTGCATTCAATGCAATTGTTGGCTCCATTTCTGAGCCCTTAGCGGGAACCAGTGCCGGTATCCGCAAGAAGAAGGACCCCTGTCCAATTGCCAGGAAAGGAAATAAGAAGGCGAATATGAGGACTCCTCCTCATCAAGAGAGGACCTTAATGTTCGTTGACATGAAGGTAAATGGCAAGCCCATTCGGGCAATGATAGACACGGGCACCACCCATAACTACTTAGCCTCGACTCAGGTGGAGCGTCTTGGACTAGTTGTAGGAAAGGGCAAAGGTCGTGTGAAGGCTATCAACTCACCACCTCAACCAGTGGGTGGAATAGCCAAAGAAGTACCAGTGAAGCTTGGCCCTTATGAAGGAAAGTTCAACCTGCGCGTAGTGATCATAGATGACTTTGAGTTAATCGTGGGGTTGGAATTCCTGAGATAGACCAATACCATGCCCGCACCGTATGCAGACATGCTACTGATGATGGGGGCAAATGGGGCCAAGCCCTGCATTATTCCGTGCATTTCCATGAAGATGGCAGCCAAGAACATCTCGGCCTTGCAGTTGAAGAAGGGGGTAAAAAGACATGAACCCACGTTCCTGGCTACCCTCTGCATGGAAGATATAGAACGCTCATCGGGTCCCATTCCTGCACCCGTGAAGGAGTTACTTCTGGAATTTGAAGACATCATGCCACAAGACATGCCAAAGCGTCTTCCGCCTAGGCGAACTGTGGACCATGAGATTGAGTTGGGGCCGGGTGCGAAGCCACCTGCCCGGGCGCCATACAGAATATCACAACCCGAACTCACCGAGCTTTGGAGACAATTGACGGAAATGCTAGACACAGGGATCATTGTGCCCTCTAAGTCCCCATATGGGTCCCCTGTGCTATTCCAAAAGAAACATGATGGTAGTTTACGACTCTGCATGGATTACCGGGCTCTAAACAAAATCACCGTGAAAAACAAGTACCCTATTCTGCTAATGGCGGACTTGTTTGATAGACTGGGTGGTGCGACGGTATTCACCAAAATAGACCTGAGGACAGGTTATTGGCAAGTTCGGATTGCAGATGGTGATGAGCACAAGACGACCTGTGTGACAAGATATGGGTCGTACGACTTCCTGGTTATGCCCTTTGGCTTGACTAACGCGCCAGCCACATTTTGCACCTTGATGAACCAAGTCTTCCGAGAATACATTGATGAATTCGTAATGGTTTATTTGGATGACATTGTGCTATATAGCCAGACACTAGAAGAACACCTGGAGCATTTGCGGAAGGTCCTAGCCCGATTGCGGGAGCACGAATTATATGCGAAGCTATCCAAGTGCTCCTTTGCTCAGAAACAAATTGACTTCCTCGGACATGTCATCGAGGAAGGGAGGATCAAGATGGACCAGCAGAAGATTCAGGCCATTACGGAATGGCCGCCTCCTAAGGATATACATGCCTTGAGGTCGTTCCTTGGCCTATGCAACTTCTATCGGCGGTTCGTGAAAAGTTACTCCCTCATTGCAGTGCCGCTGACAGAACTTCTCAAGAAGGCCACCCCGTGGGATTGGGGACCCAAGCGGGCAGAGGCCTTCGACGCATTGAAGATAGCTATGTCTAGTAGCCCAGTCTTGGCCCTCCCTGACTTGGCCAAGCCATTCGAAGTGCAAACGGATGCCTCCGACTATGCACTTGGTGGAGTATTGCTACAAGAAGGGCATCCCGTAGCGTACGAGAGCCGGAAACTGAAGGATGCAGAGCGGCGCTATGCCGCCCATGAAAATGAATTATTGGCTGTCGTTCATTGCTTACGCCTTTGGAGGCATTATCTACTGGGAGCCCCATTCGTGGTCAAGACAGACAACACAGCCATTAGCCATTTCATAACCCAGCCAAAGCTGAATGGACGACAGGCTAGGTGGCAGGAACTCCTAGCGGAATTTCACTTCAACCTGGAGTACCGAAGTGGAAAGACCAATCATGTTGCTGATGCACTCAGTCGGAGAGCTGATCTAGCATCGATGTGTGTACTCGCCGCCCTAAAGGGAAGCGAAGTAACCACCACCATAAAAGACCAGATACAGGATCTACTCATCAAGGATCCTGCTGCACAGTATTTGGTTGATTTGGTAGGACAGGGCAAGACTCGCCAGTTCTACACCGAAGATGGGTTCCTGAAGGTGAAAGGGAACCGACTTTATGTTCCTAAAGGAGGAGATCTGCGACGGACTCTTCTTGCAGAATGCCACGATACTTTGTGGGCCGGTCATCCCGGCGAGGAACGCACCATGGCATTACTTCGCCGTGCATATTATTGGCCTCAAATGGTCGATGACGTCGCTCAATATGTGAAGACTTGTCTAGTATGCCAGAAAGATAAGTCAGACCGCTTGACGCAGGCAGGGCTCTTGGAACCACTAGCTGTACCAAAAAGACCTTGGGAAAGCGTTTCCCTGGACTTCATCACCGGATTGCCCAAGGTCGGAGATCTCACAACTATCTTGGTTGTGGTGGATCGGTTTTCCAAGTATGCTACCTTTATAGTAGCCCCACAATATATATCAGCAGAAGATACAGCTTGACTATTCTTCTCTCATGTCGTCAAATATTGGGGCTTACCTAAAGACATTGTTAGTGATCGCGACTCCCGCTTCACTAGCAATTTTTGGACCCAATTCTTTAAGTGCCTCGGGTCAAAATTGAGTCATAGCTCAAGTTTTCATCCGCAATCTGATGGCCAGACGGAGCGATTCAATGGCATGCTAGAGGAATATCTCCGGCACTTTGTGACCGGATCGCAGAAGAATTGGGTGAAGCTTCTGGATGCTGCTCAACTGTGTTTCAATTCACAAAAGAGCTCAAGTACCAACAAAAGCGCTTTTGAAATTGTTACCGGATAGCAACCGCTACTCCCACACACAGTGAACGTACCAAACATGTCAAAATCTCCTCGGGCTGCTAGCTTCTCAAGAGAATGGAAGCAAAATTTGGAGATAGTGTGGAGCTATCTTGTCAAAGCCCAAAAGCAGATAAAGAGGCATGCTGATCAGAATCGCCGCTTTGTGGAATACAAGGTGGGAGACAAAGTGATGGTCAAAATCCCAAAGCGGTACTTGTTTGCAGGGGTCCATGACCCTCGCCTATTGCAAAAATATATTGGACCCTTGTCCATTGAAAGGCGCATTGGGAAAGTTGCATACCGGGTGGATACCCCAGCTTGGAGGAAAATCCATCCTGTTTTCCATGTCAGTCTCCTGAAACCTTTTCGGGAAGATATGGAGGATCCTTCACGAAGCCAACTCACAATACCAAGTATTCGAGGCCCCAATTCAACCGGGAAAAGGCGTGCTGAAGCTATTCTTGATGATCGAGTGATTCACGCCTCAAGAAAAGATCACCAGGAGTTCTTGGTGAAATGGCAGGGATGTGATGCAGAGGAGAACACTTGGGAGAGGGGAACAAACCTCAAAGCCTACAAGAGCCTGATTGATGATTACCTTGCAAGGAAGGCGCCGAGGACGTCGCCAACTCAGGTGGGGGAGAATGTCATGGGCGGCTTTCCAGCCATGCCCCATGACCCCTTGGACACGCCCCGTGGCGTCCTGGCCAGCCTCCCAATGCCCGTCACCACGGTCGGCCCCGTGGTCTCGGCAGCTCCAAGTGACAAGCGCGCATGTGCCTCTGTCGCCCCACCGATAGCCATCGCCAGCGCCCAGCCACAGGCAAAAGCCAACAGCGCCGCGCGCGCAGACAATGCCGCGCGCGCAGACCCTGATGCTAAAGACAAAGTTGCTGCCAACGGACTTGCTGCTGCTTTGTAGAAGACTAAGTCCTTTTCATTGTAAATATAGAGTAGTTTTGCTGCATTTTCTTTAAGTGTGATTTTTCAGCTTTCATAGGTCTAGTCATGCAACTTTGGTTTATTTTTTTTAAGCATTATTAAGGGGGACCAAGCAATCAAAACTTTCAAGCAAGCAAACAATTCTCTGTAATGGTGTCTCTCTCCCCCGACACCGTCTTATTTTCTGTAATAGCTTTCATTCAATGCAATCAAGCTTTCTTTCATTCTCAATTCTCTTTTCTGCTCTCTTTCAATTGCTCATGACATTGGTTTTCCCGTACGGCACTGACAATCTAGTCTAGCGTACGGAGGGGACCTCAGTTGGCGGACAGCAACCGTACTGACATCGGTTGCCTAGCCTTACGTCGCCCTTCCAAGGAACTTCAGGAAGGCGCCGCGTAACATTATACATGGTTTAGGAAAAAGAGTATGAGTTCACGTGAACCCATACCCCTCAAGCTTGATACGCCTCTGTGCGCACACACTACCCTCCCCGAACTCCACTTGTAGGAATATACTGGGTATGTTGTTGTAAAATGAAGTGGTGGGAAAGTATCTTCATTGTCTCCAGCTCAAATGTATAAATATGAAGCATCTGCTTTAATTCCTTCATGTGACTGCAACAATTTCATGTCTTGATTACAACGTAAAGACTTGGTTGTGTACTTGTGTGTACCATAACTGTCTGTGTATGTAGAATTTTGGTTGGAAATTTTAGGAAGATAACACCTTACTTCTCTGAGGACTTATATCATATGACAACAACTAATTCGTACCAAATCATCCTCCCACTTTGAGTCCCTTTAACACATGTAATTCACAAATTGTGATGGCCAAATCTCTAGCATAATTTGGGTTCTGTAACTCAAAACACTTGCAAAAATAAATTGTATTACTACATACAACTTAAAGAATTCCAAGATCTTAAAATGTAGAGATAAAGACTTGTTCGACTCTTTAAAAAAGCACTAGATAACAGAAGAGCACAATATAAAGATGGATCACAAATGCTTAGTTGATATGCATAAATTACGCAAAGCATATTATGCCATTATAGAGGCTATTCTAGTATTAGATCGCTGACCATCGTAGAAGAAATCCCACAAGGTTTATTTTCCCCTTCCTACTTCCTGGTTCATTAGTCTAATCAGTATGTATAAAGGATGCCATAAGATACTTGGGAAAGTTTTACAAGTTAGTGCGCATAAGATCAAGAGCTTCACCCGCCTGCAACTTTGTTGACAACCGGAGCTTTCTATAATCCTGGAAAGTGAATGGAACATAGACACGGGGGTGTTCAGCATCAACCAGCTCCGGTGGTGGTTCCACTGCTATTTCTCTAGGTCCCAAGAGGAATGAAGCAATAGACCACCGTATTTTTGCTTCCTTGCATATCACTCTATGCTTCACATTGTAAAATCTTCCATTGCTCCATACCTTCACATAGCAAAAGGCAAGTATGCATAACAGCATAAGATAGCTGGAACAAGTCAAATCTTGAAAATGAACTAGGTAAAGCAGCAGCATACTTACCGTGCCTATGTCTCCAAGATTCACAAGGAGGGTATTTGGCCAGGGATCAACTGCAACAAATTCACCAGATTTCTTCATAACCTCAAGACCACCAACATTTTCATCATCCTGTAGAATAGTAAGGAACCCCGAGTCTGTGTGTATCTGAACCCCAGAGGAACCTACAGCTTCTGGAGTGAAGTGGTACTTGTTAATCCTAAACTGACTAGGCCAATCTTCGAACGAAACATTTTCCAGTCCCAACCCTTCACCCATTTTTCGCATGATGTCCATCATTAGTCCATGAATTGCTGCAGCATACTTCTTGATTGTCTCTCTGTTTACAGTACGAATCAATCTTTTAGATGTGAATTGATAAAGGAATTATAGAAAATCACAACGATGGATAAAAAGTCCGAAAATTTTGGATGTGCGTTCATTCAAATACAAATTTAGTAACACCTTGCTCAAAAGGTTCTTAAAGTTGTGTTCCACTCCTACGATATATGCCCTTCTAATTGTTTCTACAAAATTAAGGTCTAGCAAACTTATGCTCTTGGAATTGTTTAATTTTGGCATAACAATAGATTGGGAGTCTTAGAGCAACGGTAAAGTTGTCTCTGTATGACTTATAGGTCCCAGGTTCAAGCCATGGAAATGCTTTGTGCACTGGTTGCCCTTCAACAATAGAGGGGAGATGAAATCAACAAGAGTGAACTGCACTATCTACACTAACTGTATCCTGTACCAGGAAAGATTAGCTTTCTTTATTAGCTTCACAGATCATCTAAATTCCCCCGACTATTAAACTCAAATAAGAATTACGTACACATAAGTAACTTCCAGATCCCACGAGTAAGTTGCTAATGTAGCTGATTAGTAGCTAATTATTGCTAATCACTTTCTTACTTCAACAATGAGTGCAGAAAGAACTCAACTTTTCATAATCAAGAAACTGAAAAAGTAAAAGCCAAAGAAAGAAAGCAAACCTCTGTTGCGGGGATGCATCTAACTGAGTACAGAAAGCATCAACATCTTCAGGAGAAGACATATCGTAGAGACCCAAAGCCTCATAAAGTGGATTCTTTTCACTAGGGGACATATACCCAGATCCAGCTATCACATCCTTATTACATTTCTTGATTTCAGTTGGAAGATCGAACAATGTCCTCACCACTTCCCTCATCTCTGCCATGAGTGAAACTGGAAGAATATTGTCATGGTTCAAAATCCTGAAGCATCCCCATTCTTCACAAACTTTAATGAACTTTGATGATTGCCTTGGAAAATCCTGTAAATCAATTACTGGCACTGAATTTTCAGTTTCCATTTTGCTAGTTTTATTTGATCCTGTGGACGAGCGGGCGTACCTGTTTTATAATGAACAAGTAAAGACGTGAGGAATTTGGATGCGTTGAATTTTTGAGGAAACACATGTTCGGCCTCTCCGCAGGACTGTCGCCACTTTATTGGACATAATACAAACACTTGAAACATATGAAATGGATAATATACTGAGGGGTCGTTTGGATCTAAGGTGATATAAAATTTAGAATTAAATTTATCTCGATATAAAATCATAGCACAAACTAGGATTAAATTATCCCATTTTCTAGGTGGGATAACTAATACTATAAAATTATGTAATCCTTTTCAGTTTTCACTTCAACCTTTTTGTTTTTTAAATCAAGGTTAAAATAGGAAACAAAATATTATCCAAGCTTATCCACCTTCAAACCAAACACATGCTTTGGATTATATACAGTATATCTTATTCTTAGCTCAATGAACCAAAGATTATAATCTTAGGATAACTTTGTCCGCGAACAAAATAATCTCTCCTAGTTTAAAACAACAATAACCAGCTATATCAAATTATTAATCTGTTTTTCAAGCTGCATTATGTACTACTAATAGTCATTGTTATTCATAATAGCTAAAAAGGTTACAACCCCTCCCTTTATTAGAAAGTAGAAACGATCACAAGTTGCCCTTATCGTCACTCTCATGATTAGAGGTCAATCCCGTGCTGGATTATGTCTTTATTATCACATTATTAAGCTTGTTTTTGTAAAACATAAAATTATCTTTTTGGTGAGACAAAAATCAGGAAATGAAATTACAGAAGTTTCCGCTCATGTACATTATAAAAAAGTTTACTCGGTGTACTAGGTCAATGGATATTTAAAAATCGACTAAACCGATCGAACCGTATCACACCGAACAGATTTTTAGGTTTCTTTTAATAAAACCGTAGGTTTTTATATAAATCTACAACCGTACCAATAATTAGGGTAGGTTTTTTATTTTTATGAAAATAAACCGAAAAGATACCCAACCATACCGAATAAATTTACATATGAAAAATATATTTATATATTAAGTTTAGAAATAATAAAGCACTAAATTTTTTCTTGGGTCTTGGAATTATGAAAATGGTTACAAGCCAAAAAGTAATTAAGATCAAAATCCTAATTCCCAAACATATTATGCTACTCCTACTTAAACTAAATTATTTATAACATATTCACTAGCAAGACACAAAATATTCTAGCGATTATGAGTAACAAACTACAATGTATTGAATATGTTTCCTTTCGTATGATTTAGATTTATCTTTTTAAATATTTAATCTTCTATAGACTTTATTCTTGAGTCCCAACTTGGTTAATATCTTTCTACTTGTGTGATTTATTTTTTCTTTGTCTTTGCGTAGTTTCTTTTACGCAGATGTAGAGTAGATGATGGATCTATACTCTGGTCATCTTTCATGTTTTCATAATTCATCACCATTTAAACAGTAAAACTGCCTAGAGAGTTTTGCTAAGTCTTATAAAAGTATGTATGTTATTGCATTCTACTTTTACTAGTGACTTTTACATAACATTTAAAAAATACCGAAAATTAACTGAACTGTACCGATACCGAAGAGAAACCGATATGATTGGGACGATTTCAATAAGTTTAATTTTGGTTATACATAATAGAATAACCGAAAAATTAGTATGATACAAATTTTATAAAATAACCGGTCGAACCGAACCATTGACACCCCTAACTAGGACTATCTAACGCTGCTTTTATAGGTCATAAAACAATTAAAGCCCCCTTATAAGGCAAAAGCCCTCAATCGAAGTATTTCTTATTCAGCTAACCCCTTTTAGGGGAAATTTTTATCAGCCTTGCAGAGGAAAACGTCCAAGTACATAAAAGTTAAGCAAGTTGGTTAGAATGTTGAGAATTTTATAGGAAAGGGGACCATTCTGCTGAAATTAGGGAAGTTGCTAATTGAGGATGAGTTTTGATTAGGTAAAACAGAAAGCGAAAGGGACAGACTAAGGGTTCGTTTGGTACACAGAGATAAGGTGGGATAAAGGGATTAAATTTATACCATCAATCAAACATGGTATAAATTTATCCCAGACTTAATACTGGATATACCACCTTATCCCATCAAACTTGGGATTATTTTACAAAATAGTCCAGGGATTATAATCCTGGGATAATCCATCAAACTTGGGATTATTTTATAAAATAGTTGAGGGGATTATAATCCTGGGATTATTATCCCGGCTTACCAAACGACCGCTAACAGTCCTATAATACCATCTTTGTTAAAGATTCTGATTTGTGAGAACTTTGACTTAACGATGGAAAAAAGAAGAAAAAAAACCACTGCCTTCCCACACACAAAATCTCTTTTGTGGTTCACAAACAAAAATGTTGACATAAGAATCAATTCTTTTGGGTTGAACAATCTGACCAAAATCAATTAGCAGAGAACAGACTCCAGTTATATATTGAGATCAGTAAGTATCTAGTGAGGACTAGGAGACTCCATTCAGATCCAAACATTTAAAAGCGAAATTAGAAAAGAAATTACTTCAGATTAATACAGTTGGTAAGTGGGGCTGCTTTGCCTATTTATCAACAATAAGGAATTTCACACATCTGAAACAAAGATAACAAGTTTTTGGGGAGAAAGAATGAAGTAACCATTGATTGATTGTTAAGTACAATATACACATATAGCTAGCTCTATACAACATGAGGATTGAGGACTCCCTAAGCTAAATACTTTAATCCTCCCTATATAACAACAAAATTCTGGGAAGGAAAATCTCAACCATTTAGCTGCAGTACAAACCAGCTGAACAAGCAGTTCAAATATTCACCATTCCTCTTCATATTTTGGAGGCAACTAAACAAGATGCTCAACTTGATTCACTCGTTCCTCGCATTCAATTCTAGATGTTTTACATCGAATGACGACCATCAGTCTTGTCTTTAGTTGGCCGTTCATCTTGGATTTCCTCTAAATCCTCATCATCCCCTTTTCTACCAGCTTGTTCCTTCCAATATGCTACTAGCTTCTTTAACCGAGCGACTTCCTTAGATGAAACATTTTTGCTGGGATCATTTACAATGGAACGGACTCTTGATGCATACCTGGAAACCAAATTTGTACTTAAAGTTATACCTTGATTACAAGTCGGCTCCATCGTATGAGCAAATAAGGCTTAAAAGAGAGCATTTCAATTTAAGAAGGAAAACTATCAGAATAACATGATCAAAAAATAAAACAATATGACCTATTTCAACAATAGAGAATATATGCACAAGTAAGAACATACGTCAAGGAGTTGTGAGTCTCATCCAAGTTTGATTCTGCTGGAGAGATGTTTACAAACATAAGAGTTTTAGCATTTCCACCTAACGAGTCGCTCATCAACATAGTTAGCTTGTGATTTCGATAAGGAATGTGTTGATTTCCTGAAGATAATGCACTTATGACATCACCAAGTGCTGACAATGACTTGTTAATGCTTTGAGCTTCTTTTAATTGATTGCCAGCTGAGCCAGACTTCTTAACTCTTTCTGAGCCAGCAAGATCCACAAAACTTAGCTGCACATACATAAAAAAGAATAAAGCAGAAGCTAAAGAAACAAAGGACACTTTTTGTGATTCTATATTGGTAAAGTTCCTAAAGATTATACACTTATTGGCACAGTCACAAGGGACTTGGGTAAAAAACAAGATTTAGATATACTAATGAAATCTACCTTAATATGCTAAGAAATAAAACTTGAGCTACTCCAACAAAGTATTACTTAGGATATTAAAAGTTTCCTCCTCAAACGAAGAATGAAAAGCATAGTGGCCAATATCTAGGGGCGGCTTAAAGAGGGAGGCTGCTAAAGCTTTTGTTTTAGGCCCCCAAAATTTTGGGGCCAAAATAATTTTTTATAGTAAATTTTTTTTTTTTTCTTAAAAAAATATTGAAGTTTATAGAAAACATAAAAAAATACAAAATACAAGATCCAAGGTAATTGATTTCAAATAGAGTTGTGCATACTTTAGTAAATACCGAATTACCATACCGAAATCAAAAATTTTGGTATTTATTATGGTATTTGGTTTAGGTTTTTAAAAATATTGGTATTAGGTATAGTATTCAATATCTTAAAAAGAAATACCGATACCGTACCGAAATATATATTACTCCCTCCGTTCCAATTTATGTGACACTCTTTCCTTTTTAGTCAGACTCAAAAAGAATGACACCTTTCTATATTTAGTAAGACTTCACCTTTAAATTTTCCTTTTTATCCTTAATGAGATGATTTCTAGCCACACAAATTTCTATGGTTTGTTTTAGACTATAAGTTTCAAAAGTCTTCCTTTATTTCTTAAATTTCGTGTCCAGTCAAACACCTTTACATAAATTGGGATGGAGGGAGTATGTTACACAGTACACATATTATTGATTATAACATAAATATAGAAATTTTAAAATTTTACTTTCCTTTGTTCTCTAAGTTCAGCCATTAATTCTAAGCAAATAACAAGACATTTTCAATGATGAAATTTATTCCTTTATGTACCGTTTTCTCTCAATGGATTGATACTTGCTAGTTTTGAACAAAGATCTTGTCAAGAAATATTTTTATTTTTGTATTTTTGAGTATTTT
The DNA here is from genome assembly GCF_000715075.1 of Nicotiana tabacum. Taxonomy (NCBI): domain Eukaryota; kingdom Viridiplantae; phylum Streptophyta; class Magnoliopsida; order Solanales; family Solanaceae; genus Nicotiana; species Nicotiana tabacum. The sequence continues at coordinate 135,433,808 of NC_134096.1, read as the reverse complement.
AATGAAGAATATTATAGTTTATGGCTCTACACACTAGTTAGTATTCAAATCGAACAAACCAAAGTTAACAGACCGAATAAACGGAAAGGAGAAAAACCGAGCCATACCGAATTTAATTAGGTACAGTACTGGTATAACATTTTAAGAAATCAAATACCCAAAATACCAAATTGTACCGACTGACGAACACCCCTAATTGCAAACACATGGCTAACATCTTATTAACTTGAACTAGCGCTTACCAATAGAAATAATAATGATATTACTATCATATGTTTGTTGTGAAATTAGACTTTGTCTTATAAGAATATTACAGTATAAATAACAAGTAAAAAAACGACACTATTTTTTTGGCGTGTATATATAAAAGTTCTGTTAAAAAAGTTAAAGCCTCTTATTAAAACTTGGCTTTAGGCCACATTTTGTTGAGTCACCCATGCCAATATTGTATAAGTCGTACAAGTTCACATTGTCACAAGAAAGTTGAAGGGTGTGATGCACGCACCTTCCCTCTGGCAATTGCCTGCGTTTGAAGATTGGTACTCTCAATAATAACTGAAACTATAAGATGAGATCTTGAACTCTGCTCATTCATCAAGGTTCCAGTCGTATGACGCTGTTCAGATCCTCTTTGAATTATTGTCTTAAGTTCCTCATACGTTGAAATAGACACCACTGTCACATTTTCCACGGAAACCATGCCCTGCTTATGCCAAATTTTGCTAATTGTTAAAGGCAAAATAAAAATCTAAACATAAGCTCATTCAAGCTTGGACATAATGAAAAGAGAAGTGCAAAAGAAATAGACTTGAGAAGTATTGATAATTTGTGAGGCTCTAAAACAATCACCTTTGAATCTTTTTTTATATCCAATCTCAAGCGCTTTGCATTCTTTGGCAATAAGAGGTCCACCAATGTATCCTGATACAACTCTACCATGTATGCCTGAAAAAGTTCACATCAGTCATAAGTTTACAATGGTTTAGAATGGGCCTTCAGGACGTACATCTATTCACTTCACAAGCACCGGATAAGGAGAGAAATCATATGAAAAGAAAACAAGGAAGGTGACAACACTGTATTACTCATAGTTTGACAATTTTATAATTAGATGTTCCACCAGAGAATCGGAATTCAGAAAGTTGAAACATGATTAATGCACTAATTATATTAACTGAAGACGGAATAAAAACCTACAATAACCTTTAAAGCATTAGAAGATTTTACCTTTAAAGAGAAAGAGAACTTATTACTATCTCGCTTCATAATTCTGAAGAGTTCAGATATAGCTCTTGGTGTCAGTCCTGGATTACTATCAGCTCCATAGATTGTGAATGTCTTGCCAGATCCAGTTTGTCCATATGCAAATATGCAAACATTATATCCATCAGCAGCTGACTGCACCAAATACTGCAACAACAACAACATGTCAAACTAAGAAGCTGCTAGGCAATATGCATATATTAGATCCTAGCAAAGTTCTATAAGAGGACAATTGACTTTTTGCTTGCCTTAGTGTCTTCGAACACATCATCTTGAGTGGCATTTCCGTCAAAGACACGATCGTACATGTGTTGTTTTGCTTTATCATCTTTCCATATATGTTCAATAGTAAACTCATCAACACTTCTCATTACATTTCTTTCCTTCGCTATAATTTCCTTTTCACAAAGAGGTCTTAATCTGCAGTAGACTCTGATCTTGCCTTTCATATCTGAGACATGAGTAAAGTCCATAATATTACACTTTAAAAAAGAAATTTCAAATAAAAAATAAACAAGGACCTTCAAAATTGCAATGTCAGTAGCACAAAATAAAGAAAGGCAGGTAATTTTACCTTCTATTGTGTTGAAGTACTTTTTCCTTAGAACTTGTTCCTCTCGGTAAAGTGCTTCCATTTCTGCTAATTGAGCCCCTTGCATTTTCAAGATGGCGGCAGTTTGTTCATTTTTTCGATCAATGTCCTGAGTAAAGTAAGTGTCAAATAAAAAAGAAAATATGATATTCCATGCAGCATAATAAATATATTTTTTGACACAAATATTTGTAAACTCCGCCTAGGAGAGCTTGTCCACATTGCTAGTTCCAAACACATATAAAGGAGGAGGATTCTGTAAGTTCACTATCAACATAAAATTAGTTAATTTAAAATGAATCCTCAATAATGAACCAATGGATATTGAGGATCATATAGCCGATCGCAACTAGCTTGGGAAGGTATAGTTATTGTTGTAAATACTTTGTACAAGATATTCACCTCTTTCATTTCTCTTAGCTCCTCGAGCTCCTTCAAATTATTCTGTAGCATTTCTAGTTCCCTGTCTTTAGCTTCAAGCCCTGACCGTGCAATAACCATATCATGTTTGGCCTCTTCCAGTTTCCTTTGAAGTTCAGAGACTTGGAGCCTCAGCGCCTTGCATTCTTTTTCAAAATCTTTCTGAAGGTTTTCCATCTGTACCCAAAATATCAGTGCAAATCAACAAAAAATCAATATAAATGCAGAATGCATGTTAAACACAAAGACATGGAATGCAACATACCTCACTTGATTTCTTCTTTTCTAGCCCTATGATTTTTTCCTCAAGTGATGTTCTTTCACTCAAAAGCTTCCTCTTTGTTTCTTCTGCAGTGCGCAACTCCATAGTACGAGCTCTCAACTCTTCCTGGATCTTCTGTAAGACCTACATGTAAAGCCACATAAGTTTGTGTTTTTTTAGGTTGATCAAACTCACTAACTAATTTGGACAGATAACTAAGGCCAAACACATATTTATAGCTCTACCTGGTTATTCGCTTCAACCAACTCCTTCGTAATATTTTTCTCCAAACCTTTAGAACTTAATTTTGAAAGTCGCATTTCCAAGTTCTGCTTCTCCGTTAGGGCAGCCTGTAAAGAAGGCACTAATATAATGAGATGATTGCCGCCTCAATAAATCAAATTTAAGCACATTTAACAAACACCTGAAGCTCTGCATCTTTTTCATTGCATAGAGATCTAAATTTTTCACAATCATAAGCAGCAGCTGCTAAATTTTGCTTCTCTGATCTCAAGTTATCTTTTAAGCTATCCAATTCTTCTTGCATCTTCGATTCTTCTCTTTGCCTTTCATGTAAATCTTCCAGCAACTGCTTATCAATACAACGACCATGAGCTATCAAAGCAAATGTGTGCCAAAAATACATCACATTGTATCTTTGTATTGTGATTGAAATGATAGATATATGCATAGCAGGTAGAGCAAATGGGTGACATATACATTTCAGCACAGACACAACTGATAGAAGGAGTTGGGAATTCCATTATTTCAACTTATGTTAATAGAAAAGAACAGTTCCCGTTTACATATTACCAGCAGCATATACCTTGCATGTTAAACATTTTTGTTCGAACTTCTCATAAAGCATAAAAGTTTCTTCTACAACAACAAATACCACTCACATCATTGACTTTCTTCTGAGATTCTTCAAGGGCGCGAGACAAATCCTGAATGCGTCTTTCATTAATGTCAGTGTTTGCAGTTTTGAGATTATTTGGAACATCTACATTAACGGAACCATTAGCTGCAGAACGGGCTTTTGAGTAGCGGCGTAACATCACATCATTAATATGTGTCTGTAGAGCAACACAAATTTCCTCTCCCTGCATATAATGAAGATGTCAAGCTATGTAAAATAGTGAGCCAGATTGAATCAACCATCTATAAACACATAAGATAAGCATGTTCCGTAATAGACAAGCTTTGAACCTGTTTTGTTTCGAACTGAAAGATATGCAAGACACCAGCAACTCTCATCTTAAAGAACACAGCAGTGTTGCTGCTACCAAATTGCATTATGTCCCTCAACTCAGCTGAGTGCAAATACTCCTTTGGAACTGGACGGAAAAAATGAACCTGTGGAAAACAAAAGATCATACTTGAAAACTGTTACGTAAAGTAAATACAGATCCATCTTCTCAACCTGATAAGCATCACTATGAATTACATCTTACCCCACGCTTATTAATGCCCAATATGATTTTCCCAGGCAAAAGTCCAATAGGATCATCAATCTTTCGAACAGCAAAGAAAACTGAATTTCCATAAGGAAGCGTCCTCAGAATCCGCAAAAATTGTTGTTTGGCATCATCTTTTGTCAGATTTTCCTAGAGAGATTAAAAGAATGAACCTTATGTTGACATGGTATCAGTTCACAAAAACAAAGGAAATTCATGCATAAAGTAATCTAAGGAGTTTCAACATAAATCATGGGATGCTAATTGGTAAACTTGCCACGGTGAAATGAAAAAAAAAACAAATAGAAAGAAAATGAGCGACTGGAAAGGAACTCAAGGACAAAAGCCAAGCACTGCTGGTAGTTCTTTTTTCCTGCTCACAAAAAGAGGCATTGAGAAATACAGGAGGCAAAAATCATCTAATATTGCTTGGAGAACACCTTATATTATGAATGAAAATGTATATTAAGCATAAAGAAACATCATTAAGGAAAATGTAGATAGAAAAACTTCTATTCAGTTTCTTAGAACATGATTCCTTGACCAAGGAAACCCAGATAAAGCTCTTACCATCAATTTGTAACGAGAAAGTATATCCAATTCCCACTCCCTCTTTGCCCGTGTCATTGCAATTTGTCTGGGTAGAAAACGCTCCAGCAGTGATGTCCAGTCACTGAAATAAACAACTTAGCATATAGGACAGGCATAAATACTACAGCATGTTCAGTCTTTGAAAGAAATAGTACTAGTAAAGTGAAATAAGAAACTGGGGACAAGTCCAATTTGGGAAAAAAGTAAATGAGGCATAATTTGAAAGAAAAGTTAATAAAAAACTACTGACGTGCAAGATTCAGGGCCATCAACATATCCAATGTCAACCAGTATCTGGAGAGCAGACATCTGTGCTGCATCATCCTTGCCAACAGGATAATTGCCCATTATGTAATCATGTTGTAACTGTGACCACAGAACAAATATTATAACAAAGTAGAATCAACTTTGACTTGAAGGTATACCAATGAGCTTAAACATTTAGCATATCAATTCACTATAAGCAAACTGACATACTTGAACATATGACAATTGCACGAACATTGGTTCTGTAACAGCTTCATCTGACTCACGAAACAACTTCTTTTTGAAAATTAGTTTACAATGCAAAATCTCCCCTTTACTTCGGTCTTTTGATGCCTTAAAGTCCGCCAACAGATCTCCAATATACTTATTTTCATCCAAACAAATGTACTCCTCTACAGAAAACATACATGCTTAAAATGCAAAACATTTTACCTTTAAAGAATTTATAAAGTGGAAAGGAATCAGTACCATTTCCAGGATCTGGAGATTTAGACCCAGTAACAACCTTACGGCACTCGAACAGACTGAAGCTAGCATGAGCAGACAATCTGATTATCCCTGCAACCTCCTGAAAGAGCAAGTATGTCACACAAAAATTACAAAGGAAAATATCACCATCATATCCACTGTTAAATTTATCTGCTTCCCAAAGAAACTAGAATCCAGTAAGAGAAACTTCTTAAATCAAGACCGTCAAATTTGAAAAGTGATAAATAAACCATGTCAAATGATCTTAGAACCCTTCTAAAATCAGAGTTAGAGGGACTAAGCCATCTATACATAAATCAGACTTTGAAATTCTTAAGTCTATGAGAAGAAGGGGAAAAAAAGGAGAAAAGAAAAAGAAGTAACAGACAGATAGCCCAAAAGTTAAGGTTCCAGAAGATTATAAGAAGCTGTTCATTTGTCTGATCAGAAGTCATTTGTTACTCCTTAAGTATTTTTTGATAAAGTAGCTACTCCTTAAACATTGAACCAAGCAAATAACAAATACACAATAAACATGAGATGTATGCTGGAAGGAAGCACAAAACTGATAAAGGAACCATAAACAAAGAAGAAAGGAAGAGATAAAAGAGCGAAACATGCAATGCAAGTTTTGGTGTTAAAGAACATGTCCCACATGGGTTGTATAAGTCCAAAGGGTTTATAACGGCCCAGGATGCTCCAATATTATCTTAGGGTTTTAGCTTGGATGTTCAGATTGTCTACACCAAACAAGTTACATTTATCCCGCTTTCCTGTGCAATATTTCTCGTTAAACTTTACCCGAATACCATAGGATAACTAGTGAGCCCTACATGTTCCTCGTATGCCTAGAGATTTTCCAACTGTCATGTAAAGTTCATGCTGAGTCAGACATAGCCATTCGCTCTTGGATAAAAGAGTGATGAATAAAAACAAGGATCTCCTAACTCTTGCTAAGTTCTACCACATTATAAATACCATGCATATTTTGTCGTATGTATACTGTATGGAAATTCAGCAATACCTCAATAGCATCAGCTACCGTTGTGGCCATGTCATATGTAATTTCCTCGAAGGTTTCATCCAAGAAAAACACTATTGTAGTAAGCTTTTTACCAGTTAAGAGAGCTTCAATCTCCTCACGACCAGGTATCGTGTGCCTAGGTCCAGCCTTAATAGAATGTTTCAACGCATTTAGAGTATTTATTGCATAAACTTGAACCTCAGAATCAGTATTAATTCCATGTGCAACAGTATGAATATATTCTGACAAGTATCCACCAATTTCCTTGCTCGGAGGCATGCAAGATGCACACAAGTACATTAGCTCCCATGCTTTAATCAAAGAATGCCTGTATTTACGAAGCAAGCATGTGAGGAACATTGTCAAGTAAAAAGCAATAGAATGAACAGGAAGAAGAGAATATCAGCATCCCGTTTATCAATTAATAAACTTGATGTCAAAAGTACCTCTCCGGATTATTCCTTGTTTGCTTTGAAATTTGGGCAAACATTTCATCCCGAAGCTCAGACCGCTTCAGCGCCTGCTTAAATAGCTTGCCAACAAGCTCGATTCGCTCATCCAAGCTGATTGGAACTGCTTTATCATAGGAATCAATACCCATATACTTCAGAATGGACTGAAATAACTTAACTGCCCTGCTGATAAGATCGCCATTTATTTTCAGAATTGATGTTGGAATGGGTTCCTGTCATGATGCAAGTTGTTTTTAGTTTGTACAAGCCAAAGAGATTAAAAGTGTAAACAGATAAAGAGCTTAATCTTACCCTTTGGAAACACAACATATCCTCAAATGTGAACTTTTCCCGAACTTGTGGCCCAACAGTTTTTTTTAAAAAGAACCCACGTTTGCCAGCAGATTGAAGATGCTTTTGCATAGCCTTCAAAAAACCCTCAACCTATAACAACAAAGAATCTATATTACCTCTCTATAGTAGAAGAAAAACAGAATTGAGGTCCGTCACGTCATTCTTAATAGAATTCAGAAAAGAAAAAAAAGTAACTCCAGTCTTCGTTGTGTGCATACAGATTGAAATGATTTTCTTTTTTTTGGAAAGACATGCCTCACCTGGAATCTGTCAATATATGGTATCGCACCAGCAAGTTCGGGTGACAGAACTGATGAGAGAGTAGTTGGGGTGCTACACATTGCACAAGGCAAACTTGTAAGTTACTATATAGTATCAAACAACACTACCCATTTCATCGAAGCGTAAAATAATACCAAAGTACATCTACTGGAAAAAATGAAAGGAGAGACTTACGGTGGAGCAAAATTGGAACCATCACTATCATAATCATCCCCATTTGAGGTTGCAAAAGAATAGTGCGAAGGTGTTTCATATCCGTTACTTGAGCCAAAAGAAGACCTGTTTGATCTCATACTAACTGGTGGCATATCAGAAGTCATGTTCCAAAATTATAGTCTCAAGTCTATACAACTATCAGAAAGACCATCCAACTCCTCAATTAAACAATATTTTGCTGACCCTTAATCTTCAATAGCTTCCTCAGTTACCTGACCAAATTAATAACACCATGATTATTAGAAATCAAAGAAGCCCAAAAGCTTAAATTAATCCACCAATTTTGAATCAGATTCCCCCAAAAAGAAAATCACACATTAGAGAAGGTGCCACTTTCAACAAATAGTCAACAAACGTCCAAAACCATAAGCATCATTAACCGGAGCAAACCATAACAGAATCACAAAAATCCTATTAACATTGCACCATATGCTACAAAGCTCACAGAATACTCAAAAGATTAGATAAGTAGCAAGCTCCCTAGCAGCCACCAAATGACCAACAAATTTTTCTCCTAAACAAAGAACCGACTAATTCTATACACCGAGATCCACAGAATCACAAGCAAAAAACTGCAGAAAATGCAAGAAAATTTCAAACTTGGGAATAAGATTACACATTGGGGAAAAAGACAAGAAGTCATAACCACTGGAGTAGATCGAAAACCCACAATGACAAATCAAAAGCACAAAAACCCAGTAACAAAACAGCATAATATCAGTTGTAGCTCAGAAATAAAAACATAAAAACTTCTGGGTAAGTGTCTTTTTTTTTTTTGGACTTTGTGTACCTAAGCACAAATGCTGTTCACAATTACAGAAGCTCATAAATTAGAAATGGGCAAGTGAAGGATATATGAGAATACCAAAGCAAAATGATGAAAAAAAGAAGAAGCTTTGGATTATGCTTTCCTTAGAATGAAAGATCGCCACCACCAGAGAGAGAAAATAGAAAGAGAGATGTAATGGTGGTGGAGTGAAGGAGGGAGAAAGAAGATGGTGTGGAGGGTCACGAGAGTTTTTTAAATAATTTCAAAGCTCTTTTTTGGCAAGGGGAAAATGACAAAATATAAAAGGAAAATTAGAAATGGTGTTCCAATAACTTGGATAGAGTTATACTATAAAATATCAGAATTGTCTGCTTATTGCATTTGGTCCTGATTTGGTAGATTTTGCTAAATGAAGTTTTTAATTTTGATAGCAAACTATTTTCTGTCTGCTTTTTTTTCTTCTTCTGGGATTTTATAAATACTTGCATTTTTTTCCTTTTGCCTAAATAGGAGTTAATGCCCTTTTTATGAAAATTTCATATCAATAAGCATTCCTGTCCTTTGACTTACGTATTAATAAAAATTAATCCCAACCTATAAAATTTCACATTAGTAATATAATGTTTGATTGTACAAATCCTATATTTAATTCGGGGTATAGCATCTGATTGACCTTATTAAACTCTGTACTTCTAATACGTAAAATTTTGTGTATTATTTTATTTGTGATAAAAAGTAACAAAGATAGAATATATCTTGTATCTGATAAGAGGCATAATTCCATATTTCCTTTTCTTTTCTAGGGCTTATATTGGTTTCCAAAACTTTTTACCTTTTGGTACACGAACAAAATTGGACAATTTGAGACCCCTAGTAGAACATCTTAATCTAATTTTGGGTATTTAAGGATCAAGTTAGATTAAATCTTCATAAAGTTTATATAAACGAAATTCTTTTTTATTTAGTGGATTGTTCATCTCCGTCTGTAGATATAGATCAAATTGACCGAACCACGTTAAATGTTTGTGTCTCTTTTGTTATATTTTTCTTTTGTTGTATAGTTTATTATCGTTCGAGGTTTGATTTACTAACTTATGCGTGACACCTAATTATTATGATTCTAAAAATTTGTAGAAATTGCCTTAAATTGTACGAGGAAAAGATTAATGTTTGTTTTGATATACCATCAGACTATAGAAAATAAGTGTTAAGCGTAGAATAGCATTTACGTTACTAGTTTGTGCAACCATAACGGCACTGTTGCTTCGGCTTCTTTTGAGTTCAGTAACTCAATTCTCTAAAACGAATAAATTATGCATGCATTCCAAATGAAAAGAGAGGGGAAACAAATAAGCTGCAAGTGAAAATTGAAATAAGAAACAAAAGCTATTGAACAAAAATTGTGGAAGTTCCTGCGGTAAAATCTTGAATTTTCGGTCCACAGGCAAATTATTTTTCTTATTTTCAACATGCATGGCTTCTTCACTACATTTATTCTATAGAAAATAATTTCTCTATATTCACAAGGTTGAAATAAGGACTGCATACGCATTATCTTTGTCAGACCCGAAGTCGAAAAAAATAAAACAGAAAAAAATTACAATGTTGGGTTTGACATCGAGGAGTAAATTTATGGGTGGTCATTGAACTTTGTGTTCATTACTCGAAAGTTACTTTTCTTCTTTTTGTTACGTAAAAATCATTCAATTTTATTACCCAAAAATCACTTTTCTTTCTTTTGTTACAAAAATTATTTTATTTTGCTCTATTTATCACAAGTCACCTTGGCCAGATTTTATAATACTTTTACTTGAAAAGTATATTATGTTATTGACATTAATCCTCTCATTTACGTAATACATATATATTATATACTATATAATATATTTTTACCTAGTTATTTTACTTATAATTAAAATAATTTTAAATTATTTTATTAATTATTTTTATAATATATCCATACGTTTAATTTTTTCACGGCACTCAAATGTTTAATCATATTCAAACATGAACACGTTTTAAATATAAAAATGATTAAAAAAATTATTTATTAATATTTATTTAAAATAACAAAAACATATTTGTTTTTAAAAAAATGTATTTGTGTTTAATATTAAGTTTTTTAAAGCTTTATCTATTAGTATTATTTATTTGAAAGTATTAACCTGATGTATCGTTTTGCTAAATATGAATAATTTATTTATTAAATTAATGGGTATGACTTGGCTAAAAAATCAATGAGCTTTAATTTTTTAAATTTTTATTAAATATATTTTATTAAGCATGATTAAGAATGTGTACTTGAGATTTGCTTACGGTAATGTTACTGACAAATTTAATAATGCTACTTATATATCTTGAAAAGTAATACTAAGAAAAAAATGTACAAATTTATTACATAAATGGGAGGATTTATAATGTCAAGGGCATAATAGACTTTTCAGGTGAAAAGTTTGTAAAATCTAGTCAAAGTGATTATTGTGATAGCTAGAGCATAGTAAAATAATTTTTGTGTAACAAAAGAAAAAAAATTGACTTTTGGGTAATGAACACAAAGTTAAATAACTTTTACGTAACAAAAGAAAGAAAAATTACTTTTGGATAATGAACAAGAATGACAAAATTCATAAAATTTACTCCATATCGAGAAAGTAAAAATTCATTGGATGTGACTAAAGGAATCAAAGGATAAAGTACAAAAAACCGTGGGGGCAAAAGAAAAGAAAAATCAAAGAAAGATTCTTGCCCTAATTTGTAAGGGTTCAAGCATATTACCCAATCCTATTGAAGAACTATAAGCACAGGACATATTGGATTGAGACTTGGGCACCATTCGTTGGGACCTTAAGGTTATTGGGTAGCATGTAGTTTGTATTATTTGATACTTTAGTTTAGGTTTGGAGCATACCTAACTACCACAATATTCTAGTTAGGGTCGTGCATAATTTGGTAAATATCAAATTACCGTATTAAAACCAAAAATTTTGGTATTCGGTATTCGATATTTTGGTATTCGGTATGGTATTTGATTTAAGTTTTAAAAAAATTGGTATTAGGTATAGTATTTGGTATTTTAAAATGAAATACCGAAATATCGATATCGTACCGAAATATATATTATATTACACAATACACATTTTATTAATTATAACATAAATATAAGAAATCTAAAATTTTACTTTCCTTTATTCTCTAAGTTCATCAATTAACTCTGAGCAAATAACAAGATATTTCTCTAAGTTTTCTCTCTCTAGGTTGGTATTTGCTGATTTTGGACAAAACTTTTGTCAACAAACGTTTTTAGTTTTGTATTTTTGAGTACTTTAATTAAAAATATTACCGTTTAAGACTCTATGTACTAGTTAGTATTCATACCGAATAAACCGAAGTTACCGAACCGAAACCGAAAGTAGAAAAATCGAACCATACCGAATTTAATTAGGTATGGTATTGGTATAGTATTTTACGAAATCGAATATCGAAAATACCGAAATAAAATATCTAAATACCGTACAGTACCGATCGATGAACACCCCTAATTCTAGTTATCCTATAATTGTGTTCCCACAAAAGTATATTCTAGTTATCCTATAATTGTGTTCCCACAAAAGTATACTTCTCTGAATTATTACTCATAAATCCATTGGACTCGTTCAGCTTTTGAGGAAGGGATTATTGAGATTTCCAAGATTACACAAAAGGGTGAAAAGAACAGTAAAGAAAAGAAAAAAGGACGAAAACGACGACATTGATAATTTGAAACAAGAGTTGGATAAAAAGATCAAATATTGATGTAAGTAAATTCTTTGCCCCAAAAGTGAAAAGGGTACTTTGAAAATTACTCCTAGTTCTTTAATTAAAAACCTGCCATTGAAAATGAGTATTAAGGGAATCAAAGTATTGGAACTACGGATCAAAGCTACAAAGTAACACTAATATAAAGGAAGAGAATGTTGCAATTCTTATTCGACCATATTCAAACATTTGCAACATGAAAAATAAAATTAAACTAATTACTTAACCTAATAAATCTCTATTAATTTTTTAGCCAACTGTCGAGGTATCTTGGAAGTTAGGAACTATCCAATCATGCCATAAGTCATAACCGAGTGCAGTTGGAGAAATTTGAAAGTTTCAATCTCAAAACAGACAAAGAGACATGTTTGCAAGTCCATGTTACGACGAAACTCGAAGAATGAAACCAACTAATTAAAAAGAACTTGAAAAAGACTCCTAATTTTTTTATTTTTTTTATTTTCTAAACTGGGGAATTATTTCATTCTCTTATCTGGCTTGTAATAATGAGTGTAAAAGAAATATCTTCAATTTAGTGTACGTGGAATTAGAGTGGAAATGATTTGTCATTTTTTGTTCCTCGTAAATACATATGCAGGTTGGGATTCAAGATGAAAGCAATGAGTATGACCAACTTCTTATACTGTTAGATTGTCCGGTGCTTTTAGCATAAATTTTAGTACACAATATAGAAAAAGAGATAGGTGATTCGATCATCTTTTCTTGGTGTTGCCATTTATTTATCTACCTTTCGTTGGAGCAAGAGTTCTTGCCCATTTGAACAAATATTTGAAGCTGAAAAAATCATTTAAAGTTAAATTTAGAAGAAGAAAAAAAAGTTAGTGGAAATTGACGTTGTGTTAAAATAATAGATTTTTTTGGAAAAAGAAATTTGTAAAAGTTGAGAGCTCTAAGTGGAAGTTAAGATTCGGAAAAAAAACCTCACTTGGAAAACAACTTCAACTTGATTTTTTTTTTTCAATTTCTAGTTAAATTTCATTCACAATTTCACAAACAAATGCCAACCTTCAAGCTGAATCGTTTTCATTTGCAAGTGAAATTCTCACACAAATACTTATTTAGTTGTTGAGGTTAATGGAAGACTTGTAGTTGGAAAAATGAAAAATGTTTATTATCGAGATTTTTTGTATGATCAAACCATCAAGTAAATCATGCAGGACTAGATTTTATTTCTTTCTCAATATGTAACCCCAACCCCCCCCCCCCCCCCCCCTTTTTCTGTCTAATAACGTTCCGAAATTCACAAACATTTGTCATTTCGTAGTGAAAACCTGGAAAGTTTCCTTCAAAAAGGAAACAAAGTATCCCAGATCTTAATACAAATAATTTTGAGAAATTGTACTGTACACTATGAAAGAGTCCGGAATCAAAGTGTGGTCTTTTTGGACTCAAACGACGAAAATAAGTGAAAAAATAATTAACTGTCATTTTATATATAGCGCGGTACACGTTTGTCCATTAAGATATAACGCTATATTCAGTATTTGCAGTATATTGACCGCATAGAGCATCAATGACATGCGCTATTCATCCTTCACTTCTCTCAATAGTTTGTCATGGTATTGCAACAATACTAGGTATGGGAGCTTAATAAATACTCTCTTGGGTCTTTGACAGTTACAATTCCCCTTTCATAGTTTAAAGCTTCATTGCCCTTTTATTCTGGTTATCTTAATAATGACAGATGAATAAGTAAGTACATGCCACGTACCCCATGAAAATTCTGGAGCTGCATTTTCAAGAAATTAATTTTCCAATATTTGCATATTATCCAAATTCCAACTGCTTGGTTTTAGTATCACTTCTCGTCAATTAACAAACAACCTATGATCGTTACGTTAATTAGCATCACAAGTAATCAAACCAGTAATGAAACGACTTGGGATAGCATTACCAGTTACTTAAATCTTCATTTTCCTAATTTTTTTCAATTTTTTAATCACTATTTGGTGGATTTTTTTAAAATAAAATTTATTGTGTAATATTTAAATTGTCCCAATTTACTTTATTATTTACAAAGAGTAGCAATTTCTTAAAGGAAATGAATATGACATCAATATCTAAGTGAAAGTAAAAAAATAGCAATCCAGAGCACAATGCATTTTACATTCACGCAAGGTCTCGGGAAAGGTCGTGCCCAGGGGTATTGATGTAAACAACTTATTCTAACGCAATTATTAGTGATTACTTCAACGACTCGAACTCGTATTATATATATCACACGAATACAATAATATACAAGTGAAAGTACAGTTAAAATATGTCAATTTAGAATCTACAGAATTATCTCTAGATTGCCGGCCATGCCGGCTTCAGGTCCTCAAAAAACCTAAAACACCAAATGGAGAGGAATAAGCGAATGAATTGGGTTTTGGGGGAATCAAAAAATAATGGAGTAATTGTTAGGGGAATTAAATAAGCTCACGAGTATTCCCCTATGTCCACTACTTAGCCAGCAATGCCATTAAACCATTTATTTATTTTTAGGTATATGAAAGATGTGACTCTCTTAGAGGAAGGCAGGCCATGACTAGGCAAAAACCAATAGTACCAACAACTAAAAGTGGGGAAAATATACCATAAAAAGTCAAAGTTGAGAGTGCAAGTATTCAAGACAAACATGAGAAAGTTGGGGGCATACCTTTTTATTCATTTTGATTACTAAGTCAATATTATATTGCGATAAGATTAGCTTTCACGTTAAATATTTTATTGGTAGTTTTTATTTTGTAGGCCAGACAATCTTTATTTTGACTATTGTATAACAGTTTAAAGACAATCTAGTGTTCATTATGGCAGCCTGCTTAGATTAATTATCTTTTGTTATAAAATAAAAACAACTTAGTAAAATATGAACAAGATATGTTGTTATGAAATAAAAGCAATTTAGTAAAACATGAACAAGAAATGGAGATAGAGAGAAGGAAGAGATTTTCTTCTTCAATTGTGTGTATTTTCTTATCTATTACAAGACCTTTATATAGGCATGAAAAGTGAAGAAAAATATGTCATTGAATATGTCATTAAGCATAAAAATATGTCATTGAATATGTCATTAAGCATTTGAGAAGATCATGGAGGAAGAGTAGACATCCACCATAATTTGATTTTTTTTATAACACTCCCCCTTGGATGTCCATAGATAACGTGCCTCGTTAAAACCTTATTAGGAAAAAACCCTATGGGAAAAAAATCCTAGTGAAGGAAAAAGAGTACACATGTTTAGAAATACGCCTTTTGGTTGCCTCGTTAAAAACCTTGCAAGGAAAACCCAGTGGGACAAAACCTTATAAGGAAAAAAGAGTACAACGCGTATTAACTCCCCCTGATGAGAGCATCAATTCACATCCTTGAGCTTTCGTATCCCAATCTTGTACACTAGTTTCTTGAAGGTTGACGTCGGTAGAGATTTGATGAACAAATCAGCCATATTATCACTTGAACGGATCTGTTGCACATAGATATCACCATTCTTTTGAAGATTATGTATAAAAAATAATTTTGGTGAAATATGCTTTGTCCTCTCCCCTTTTATAAATCCTCCCTTCAACGGGGCTATGCATGCTGCATTGTCTTCATACAAAATTGTGGGTAGTTTGTTACACTTCAAACCATATTTGTCTCGAATAAGGTGTATTATAGACCTCAACCATACACATTCTCGACTTGCTTCATGAATAGCAATTATCTCAGCATGATTAGATGAAGTAGCCACGATTGATTGCTTAGTTGATCGCCAAGATATGGCAGTGCCTCCATATGTAAACACATAGCATGTTGAGATTGAACCTTTTGTGGGTTATATAAATACCCAACATCGGCATAACCAACAAGATCAGGACTGTAATTATTGCCATAAAATAATTCCATACCGGTAGTCCCTTTTAGATACCGCAATATGTGTCTGATTCTATTCCAATATTTTCTTGTAGGAGCAGAGCTATATCTTGTTAAGACATTAACTGAAAAAGTTATGTCAGGCCTTGTAATGTTAGAAAGATACATTAGCGCACCAATTGCACTAAGATATGGTACTTCGCGACCAAGAAGCTCTTCATTATTTTCATGAGGTCGGGATGGATGTGTTTTATCCATATAAAATCGCTTTAAAATTATTTTAGTGTATGTTGATTGATGGACAGAAATTTCATCTTTTATATACTCAATTTATAGACCAAGACAAAATTTTGTCTTTCCAAGATCTTTTATTTCAAATTCTTTCTTTAAATAGTCTACTACTTTAGGAAGCTCTACTGCTTTAGGAAGCTCCCTAGGAGTTCCAATGATATTTAAATCATCAACATACACAGTGATTATAACAAATTTAGATCCAGATCTTTTTATAAAGACACAAAGACAAATCGAATCATTCTTGTACCCTTCTTTCAACAGGTACTCACTCAGGCGATTATACCACATGCGCCCTGATTGTTTTAATCCGTATAAGGATTTTTGAAGTTTTATTTAATAAATTTCTTGGAAACCTTAATATGCTTTAGAACAATTTAAATCCTTCAATGCTTTCCATTATACGCATATTACGTTTTTCTTGTATTGCCAGATTAAAACCTGAAATGGCGACATCCACCACAGGAGAACATGTCTCTATATAATCAATGCCAGGATATTTATAAATCTTTTTGTGACACAAGTCATCTTTATGTCTATCGACTTGACCCTTTTTTTCGCACAAGAACACATTTATACCTCCACTGGCTTTATACTTTCAGATGTTAGCACTATCCGTCCAACTTCATATATTTCATGTGAAATCAATTTTCATTGCGTATTTTTTATTTGGCCAATCATTTATCTGTCCAAATTTCATGACAGATTTGAGCTCAAGATCCTCGTAAATATAAATAATATTGAGCGCTACATTATATTAACAATATCGTCGACGATTATTTTATATCGGTTCTACTATTACCCAATAAAGACATAACTTATTGAGATCTCTTTATCTTATTATTTTCAGGTACCTGAGCCTCTCCCATGAGGTTTTATAAAGTGTTATGTCGTGGTGCTCTTCTAGAGCACTTGCCTCCTTATTATGACCATCTTGAACATTTGCTCCTCTCCTTCTTCAAGGAGTTTTATTTTTGGAACCGATTAGTCTATTATGCTTTATGCATTCCATGGACTCTATTCATTATGAACTTTATTTTATTTGGAGCATTAGCAGTTGAATATGACATTTAGCTTTGGGTCAGCAAATACGACTGGCAATATTTTGCAAATGATTTATCACTTGAACTTCAAGTTCACATTTTTTCGTACGAGGATCTCGATGTAGTCATAATAATTCATTACATGCATTACTTTTTCAGCTGCCCATTTTCTCCCCCTATTGTTGGGATCACCAACACATATCCCTAGCCTTATTTGGGGATCTATCTTTGTGCATTGTGGTGGAACAATTAAATCATATAGCACATTCATATTTCTAGATGGAAATTATTTAGTTTTTGATCCTGAACCGATTGTGATAGGGAGAACTTATCTTAATTTGGCTAGATGCGTACAAGTGTTGTTGTATATTAAATAATACATCACATACCAAATTTTATTTTGGCAATTTTATTCTCATAACTAATGGTTTAGCTATAATTGGAGGCATATAATTTCTGCTAAACCAACTTGGATTTAAACCAGTATTATCAAGATAAATAATTATAATTTATATTTTGGAACTGTGCTCTAATAATTTGAGCAATCAATCTTGCAAAAGCCAAACTGCAAGTTGATAACAAATGCACATGTGACCAAAGAATAGATGCATCTATTAAAATCATATAATAGTAAACGGTCGACATGGCAGGTGATTGGGCCCATATATTTATCACCTTTTATTAGTTTCAGGAATCAAAGGATTCAATCCCAACTTTAACTGATATATCATGAGAATAAGCAGCACAAGAGAATTTTTGAAAAATCTTATATTTCTTCAATATATGTCAATGTAATTCTCAATTAATTTTTCGCATTATAATTGAACCGAGATGGTCAACCGGTCATGCCAACTAATATTTATTTTAGTAAACCTCTAGTTTACTTGTGACATATGATTTCATCATCATGCTTATATTTGTGTAGTACAAATAGAAAGAAAATCGGGTAATCTTTTATATTTATCCGTTATGATTATAGAAATATGAAAATATTCAATATTCCTTTCATTTATAGTGTGAGCACCTAATTTTTTACCGTGCTTGAATATTTGCCGCTCCCATCTTCCCACGCGTGTCCCCACTCTTTGTCCCCCACGCGTGTTCCCACTTCACTTTTTTTGTCCCCCACGCTTGCCCCCCATGCTTGTCCCCCACACTTTGTCCCCCACTTACAACCCCTAACTCTTTTCTTCCTCATCAAAAATGGACCAAAGGAGCCCCAAAAAGGAGAGGAGCTCAATCCTTTTCTTCCTCTAAGAACAAGCAAGAAAAAGGCAGTCAAAAACCAACAAAAAGACCTCCAAAAACCCAGCTCAAAGACAGCCGAAAATCACTCCAAAAAACGGCTCCAAAAGAACCTGAAAAACAGCCCTTTTTTAGCAAAAATTTGTTGCAAAAATAGCCAAAAAAAGCGACGAATCGCAGCTGGAAATTTCAGCCCCCAAAAGGCAACAAAACAGCCCTTGAAACCAGCCTCAAATCACCCAAAAAATACCCCAAAACTCAGTTGTGTTACTGCTGAAAATCAGCCCCAAAAATACTTTTTTTCTTCCTCCAAACAACCATCAAAAGCGGTAATACACAGCTGCCGATAATCCCTAAACAGTCATTAAAACTAGTCACGAAAATAGTCATCGTCCAGGTCGGTAGTGGTGGTATTCCGTTCCAATCGAGTAGAGTTCGTCGCCGTCGTTCGAGCTACAATCTTAGTTTGAGATCCCCGTATATTTAGCTCAAGTTTTCTGGCCAGTTGTTTTGATCGTTGATTCAAAAATCTGACCTCCAATGGAGATTCTTCATGTTTAAAATAAAGAAAGTTGCTACTAAAAGGTCATACTATAACTTCACTTATCTTCTAATTTTCAGATCTTGTGTCGTGGGTGTTTGAATTGTTTTGTTTGATTTCGCTTGTTTCTGTTTTGCTGCTTACGTGATACTAATATTTTGAGCCTTCCATTTGTGATATTTTCTTGTTTAACTGCAGAATCAATATGAAATTTTAAGTGTTTGTTTGCTCTCATTAATTATCATAGTATCTTGTTTCATGTTAGATATGGTTTATGCGGATTCATTATTGATGTAAGTTGTCCGTTTGGTTAAGTTGAATTAACAGATGTTATAAATTGGTTTGGTTGATTACTTTCCGTTGGAGTTAAAACTGGGAATAAAGATAATATTGTTTGGTCATGCAAGCATTTGGGTTAGAGGGATTATTATTATGGCATAGAGTAATAACAAATCATATTAGTTAGTCAATTCCTTATAAATTAATAAATCGTCTGAATCTTCCTAGCTTTAGTAAGATAATTGAACTTGTTAATGTATCAAGAGCTGATCATACGCGTCTTATCCACAGTCATTGCTCCACAATTCTCATGCCTCACAATAATCTCAAAATTAGTTTAGGAAAAATAATTCATAATAATCGCTAGTATTAATAAATCTATCATCGTGATTATGCATACGTTCGTATGACATAATTGAGATTTTTAAAATTAAAATAGAAGTATGCGTTCGCGCAACTTTGGGCAAAAATAATCTTATATAATAAAATGTTATTAATTGTGTACACGTACGCGTAACATGATTTCGGCACAATAAACAAAACGGATTCACACACTTGATTTGTTTCAAAGATAATTTTATATTTTAATAATTAAAAGCGGATAGATAAAACGTGAAAATAAATAAATCACAGTTTATCCAAAATTAACTTAAGCCAAGTTGTAGTCAATAAAACGACCGTGCTAGAATCACGGGACTCGGAGAATGCCTTACATCTTCTCCTCGGTCAACAGAATTCCTTATCCGGACTTTATTTTTACAGACCAATAATAAAGGAGTCAAACCTTCCTTTGACTAGGGATTCAAATAAAAGGTGACTTGGAACACCGGCAAAAAATCAATTCCAAGTGATGACTCTGTAAATAAAATAATCCCTATTTCAAAAATTATCACTTTAATTGGAAAAACTCTTTAACCCACAATCAATAACACATTTATCTTCTGGGGATAGAAAAGGGGTGTGACAGCTATGGCGACTCTGCCCGGGACTTCAAGAATTCAAGCTTGTACATTGACTTTATTTGGCTTTATTAATTTTTGTATATATTGTGATTTACTTGGGCCTAATGTGTTACTTATCGAGTTTTTACCGTTTTGATATTGTTGAACTGTACATATAAATTGTATCTTCTCTCGCATCTCTCTGAGTCTTCTGATAATTAGTTATGTTGTGTTTGCCTACCAGCATCACAAAATTTCTGTTTTGAGATAAAGCCAGTTAGCCTACCAGCTTCTGGTGAAGGATTTAGTCACACGTGTTTAGGCGGGAGAGCCGTTAGCTAGCCAGTGCTGTTCTACTACTAGTGACGCTTGACGCTCCTCGGCTCGGGTTGTCCGCCCGGGTAAGCCAGGTCTAGATACCATCTCCTTTAGGATTTACAAACTTAGAAGAACAAGCCACAAGTAATGAATATCCCTAGTAGGCTACGCTTTATTTGCATCATGTGCATTTGACTTAGCAGCGCTCGACTCATGGGCCGAGTTCTGTTTTGGGACAGGTACCTTGTTGAAACCATTATATCATGTTATGTGCTACTTGTTGCATTATTTGGGAGGCTTGCATGTCGACCGACTTTAGCATATATCGGTTGAACGAAGAGAGAAAAAATGATGTGGTTTAGTGCATATGGTTTTTAAAGATTAATTTTCATATAAAAAAAAAGAAGAACATAGTCAATTTTGACCGAACTACGCGGGTCTGATTCTCACCGAATGTGAGATACGTAGGCAAACCTCATCGGTTTCGGCCCCCAATTTTTAAAAATCCAAAAAGATATTTTCCTTTAATTACTTCTTTAGAAGCTTCTTTTTTTTGAGACCAAAAATTCAAAAATATTTTCTTCCTTTTTATTTTTTAAAAAGTCTTTCTCCCAAAATCCATTTTTTTTTTCTACTTTAGAAGTTTTTCTTTCACCAATTCCAAAAAAAAAAACAATCAAAAAAAATATATATATATTTTTTTTGCTAGAAAATTTTGTCGGATTAATTGTATATAAAAAAAGAGTTAGTTTATCTATTTTATTTCTGATCCACCGAACTACACGGGTCTGATTCTCACCGGAAAAAAAAAAAACCAAAAATATTTTCTTTCTTTTTAGAAGTCTTTCATTTGAAAGAAATAAAAATCAAAATCCAAAAATATATTTTTTCCTTCTTTAGAAGTCTTTCTCCCAAAAAATCCAAAAAACAAAAATAATCAAAATCCAAAAATATATATATTTTCTTTCTCCTTTAAGAATTCTTCTTTTCAAACATTTCAAAAGAAAAAAAGAGCTAGCTTAAGTACTTTATTCCCGGTAATCCCGAACTACGTAATGATCTGATTCATGCGGCGTCATGATACATAGGCAATCCCCATCGAATTCGATCATAGCCATAAATAAATTGAGTAAAAAAAAATCGAAAAAAAATTGAGTGAAAAAGAAAGAAAGAGTGACAGAAAATAACAGAGAAAAACAAAGAGCGAAAACAACAAAAGAAAAAAAAAGAGAAAAAAAGAAGAAAAAAGAGAGCCCCCCGAGATGGAATCAGTTTACCCCTGTTGGTGAATCATACTCAAGCTTGTTCTAAAGCTAGTCAGGCTAGGTCTACTGCAGCCAATAGCCCTGAACCGGCCAAACTCTGAGTCCCCCTCGCACCGGCTAATGCTAGATGTGAATACCACTCTGGAGTAGTGGGACATGATACAGAAGACTATTGGACTCTTAAGAGATCAGTGGAAGACCTCATCGAGGTCAAGGCAATAATGCTTAGGGATGAAGAGGCCCCTAATATGATGAACAATCATCTGTCTACTCACACCAATCGGCCAGTAGTCGGAATGATCTGTGAAGATGAGGAATTTGATCTAGCACTGAAGGCCATTGCAGCCATTGAAGAGACAGAAGAGAAACCTAAAAACGGGCGCCAAACCTGAAAAGTTCTCAGTCATATGGGAGTCTCGGTAGCCGGTCTTGCTATCTTTTCTGCGTCCGAATTATTTCAGGATCTAATCCAAATATTTTTACTTCGCTGCTTTGCTTTCTGATGTAAACCCTTCTATCTTAAAAACTCTTTTAAAAAAAAATCAAATGAAATTAATATTTCATTGTCGGGGAATGTTTCTTTTCTTAATCTTGTCACTTTTCTTATTCTCTTTTTAGTTCTGTTAATGCAGATTTTAATGACATGACATGCTTGCGGACTTCATGCCCAGATCCTAAAACGTTGTCAGACCCCGAAATAATAGATCAAGAAACAAAATATTTTGAAGACAAAGCTTGTAAGAAAATAAATAGAAAATTGGAACGAAGTTGAGATTCCCTCTCTTCGGATCATTGTTGAAGCCGGGATTGAGGATAAAGATTGAGTCAAGAACCGATTGAAATAATTGACACTGACAGATGAAAAGTGATTGGCCGCAATTTGCCACGGGCACTTGTGCTAACAAAGAATGGTCTGTGTCTACAACAAGAAAGTGCGGCCCAATAAATTTAAAATAGGACAACTCATTCTGAGACGTATCCTCCTAACTCATGAAGAAGCTAAAGGAAAATTGGCTCAAAATTGGAAAGGTACATACATTGTAATGAGAATACTGCAAAAGAGAGCGTTGTACCTGGGAAGCAATGAAGAAAGTGTCCCTGAAACAACCGTCAACGCGGATGCAGTCAAAAGGTACTATGTTTGACCTTCTATATAGCATTAATGTTTTCTGATTGGGATGATGAAGACTTTCATTCTCGCTATCCAAACACCATCAACCCTTTGCTAACCCTTTTGAGCCGGTTACCTTTCTTTGATTACCCTCTTTGTAACCTAAAGATGTTATTTTTTAAAAAAAGAAGAAGAAAAACAAATAAAAGAAAAAAAATGAAAAAAAAATCAAACAAGTTCATGTTAATCAACCTACGTCCGACTTGATTCCGAGAGGATACGTAGGCAGCCTCTCTCTGGGGTTCAGTCACACCAAAATAAAAATCTACATTCCCCCAAAAGCTGAAACTGGGGCACGTGTTATAATGGTTCGGCGATGGTTTCGCCTGAGAGGTTCCAAAGTTGTAATTCAATCCAAATCCTTTTCAAGTCCTTCCGATCAATCAACGAGAATGTTCAAGAATTGGAGGATACAATCACTTGGATCTGATGCCACCAAAATGAGAGAAATAAAATAAGAGAGTCTTATTGGTGAAAAGCCCTCACGGGCACCATAGGGCGATGACGAGCAAAGAAAATGAAAATGAGAGAGTCTTGTTAGTGAAAACCCGCAAAGGGCACTATAAGGCGATGTTGAGAAGAAAATTGAGAGATTTTAGCTGGTGAAAACCCGCAAAGGGCACTACTGATCGAAAAGAGGATCTTCACAGCTATTGGTATTGATAATCCTGGGCAAGGTTTCTAGGTTTCGAGGCAAAAGTTGTGATGAATTTCTAAGAGTCGGACAGTTTACACAGATCAAACATCAAGTCCAAAAGGCATGTCATGTTCATTGAAGTCCGCATATACTCCAGATAAGTCATTCTTTCCTTCCCCGAAAGGGATACCTCTTGTCTAAATTCATTGTCCATTCCATTGTTTGTTTTTCTTCGAATCCATTTTGGTCTAACTCTGTTCCAAAACTAAAGCAAAGAAGGGATAACAAGACTGATTTACAGGGCTTTCGTTTGATACAAGCTACCCAGACTCGGCAGCGACATCAAGTCGATCCCGACTGGCCATGGCGGCTGATGCTTAGAAATCAAAAACTCTTGTAAAGAGGAAATCAAATTGAAAGTGCCTACAAGGCAAAATGAAGTTGAATAGGTTAAGTCCCAAGTGGCTAACCATTTTAGCAAAGTTTGAAAAGCTAAAGGTTTTCCAATTCTCAGAAATTGAAAGTTTCGGAGGAAAGAAGTCGAAAGTGAAATTCCACAAAGGCAAAACAAAGTTGACAAGGTTAATTCCCACGCGACCAACCGTCATGTAAAAGTTTGAAAAGTCAAAGGCTCTCTGGGGCCAGACATGCTAGTGGTATTCAGGAAACATCTAGTGGCAGGTTGAAATCATCATCAAAAGAAGATGGGCACAAAGCCAAGCTTCCAAAGACATCAGGGCCACAAACTGACCACTATTTCAAAACTCATAATTTTTCTTTGTTTGCAGCATGAACAAAACAGTGAAGAATGATGATTTCTAAAGGATGAATGTCACCAAAGGTAAGTTTCCTCAAAATCTCCACTTTCCTTTATTTTTAGCATGCATAACTATTGTTCATACCTCTCGTTTTACGTAGCTTAACCCAGGTAGAACCTTTTCGCCTAGGGGGATTCAGCTCATAATTTCGGGTAGAAGCACTCTTTGCCGAGGCTGTTTTTTGTTGCTTAACCCAGGTAGAATATTTTCGCCTAGGGGGATCCAGCTCATATTTCCGGGTAGAAGTACTCTTCGCCCAGGTTATTTTTCGTAGCTTAACCCAGGTAGAGCTTTTTCGCTTAGGGGGATCCAGCTCATAGTTTAGGGTAGAAGTACTCTTTGCTCGTGCTATATTTCGCTGCTTAACCCAGGTAGAACTTTTTCGCCTAGGGGGATCTAGCACATAGTTCCGAGTAGAAGTACTCTTCGCTCAGGTTGTTTTTTGTAGCTTAACCCAGGTAGAACCTTTTCACCTAGGGGGATCCAGCTCATAGTTCCGCGTAAAAGTACTCTTCGCTCAGGTTATTTTACATAGCTTAACCCAGGTAGAACCTTTTTGCCTAGGGGGATCCAGCTCACAGTTCCGGGTAGAAGTACTTTTCGCCCAGGTTGTTTTTCGTTGCTTAACCCAGGTAGAACTTTTTCGCCTAGGGGGATCCAGCACATAGTTCCTGGTAGAAGTACTCTTCGCTCAGGTTGTTTTTTGTAGCTTAACCCAGGTAGAACCTTTTCACCTAGGGGGATCCAGCTCATAGTTTCGGGTAGAAGTACTCTTCGCCCACGTTGTTTTTCGTAGTTTAACCCAGGTAGAACCTTTTTACCTAGGGGGATCCAGCTCACAGTTCCGGGTAGAAGTACTCTTCGCCCAGGTTGTTTTTCGTAGCTTAACCCAGGTAGAGTCTTTTCGCCTAGGGGGATCCAGCTCATAGTTCCGGGTAGAAGAACTTTTCGCCCAGGCTGTTTTAGGTAGCTTAACCCAGGTAGAACATTTTCGCCTAGGAGGATCCAGCTCATATTTCCGGGTAGAAGTACTATTCGCCCAGGATTGGTTTTTGTAGCTTAACCTAGGTAGAACCTTTTCGCCTATGGGGATCCAGCTCATAGTTTCCGGGTAGAAATACTATTCGCCCAGGATTGGTTTTTGTAGCTTAACCCAGGTAGAACCTTTTCGCCTAGGGGGATCCAGCTCATAGTTCCAGGTAGAAGTACTTTTCGCCCAGGCTGTTTTAGGTAGCTTAACCCAGGTAGAACATTTTCGCCTAGGGTGATCCAGCTCATATTTCCGGGTAGAAGTACTATTCGCCCAGGATTGGTTTTTGTAGCTTAACCTAGGTAGAACATTTTCGCCTATGGGGATCGAGCTCATAGTTTCCGGGTAAAAATACTATTCGCCCAGGATTGGTTTTTGTAGCTTAACCCAGGTAGAACCTTTTCACCTAGGGGATCCAGCTCATAGTTCCGGGTAGAAGTACTTTTCGCCCAGGCTGTTTTACGTAGCTTAACCCAGGTAGAACCTTTTCGCCTAGGGGGATCTAGCTCATAGTTCCTGGTAGAAGTACTCTTTGCCCAGGCTTGCTTTTCGTTGCTTAACCCAGGTAGAACTTTTTCGCCTAGGGGGATCCAGCACATAGTTCCTGGTAGAAGTACTCTTCGCTCAGGTTGTTTTTTGTAGCTTAACCCAGGTAGAACCTTTTCACCTAGGGGGATCCAGCTCATAGTTTCGGGTAGAAGTACTCTTCGCTCAGGTTGTTTTACATAGCTTAACCCAGGTAGAACCTTTTTGCCTAGGGGGATCCAGCTCACAGTTCTGGGTAGAAGTACTTTTCGCCCAGGTTGTTTTTCGTTGCTTAACCCAGGTAGAACTTTTTCGCCTAGGGGGATCCAACACATAGTTCCGGGTAGAAGTACTCTTCGCTCAGGCTTGTTTTTTGTAGCTTAACCCAGGTAGAACCTTTTCACCTAGGGGGATCCAGCTCATAGTTTCGGGTAGAAGTACTCTTCGCCTACGTTATTTTTCATAGTTTAACCCAGGTAGAACCTTTTCGCCTAGGGGGATCCAGCTCACAGTTCTGGGTAGAAGTACTCTTCGCCCATGTTATTTTTCGTAGCTTAACCCAGGTAGAGCCTTTTCGCCTAGGGGGATCTAACTCATATTTTCGGGTAGAAGTACTTTTCGCCTAAGCTTGCTTTTCATAGCTTAACCCAGGTAGAATCTTTTCGCCTAGGGGGATCCAGCTCATAGTTCCGGGTGGAAGTACTCTTTGTCTAGTTTTGTTTTTCATAGTTTAACCAGGTAGAACTTTTTCACCAAGAGGATTCAACATTCTTTTTCCCAAGTAATACAGGGCACCAACCCCTGGTTACATTTTCTTTTCAGTAATACATGGCACCAACCCCTAGTTATATTTCCTTTTCAGTATAGGGTACACCAATCCCCGATCTCCTTACCAGTATAGGTTACACCAATCCCTAGCTGTGTTTTCCAATATAGGATACTTCATTCCCTAGTTGATTTGAGCTTAAATGCAGGATACACCATTCCTGTTCTTTTATTTCTTTCAATAAAGAAGTAGTTTAGAATTTTTGTTACAATAACTCACGAAATTTTCCTAGTGAAAACTGGGGCAGAAAAATTTTGTTCGTTTATTTGTTGTGATGTCTGAGTAGGTTTTACCATGAGGCACAGTGTTCGAGATGAACAAAAGAAAAAGTCTCAATCCAGAATAAAGAAAAGAAAAGGAAAAGAAGTGAATCCAAATGCAGAAGCAGATGGAAAAGATATGGACTACTCAAGACATGACTGAAGTTACGAGCTTCACATTTCCCGTTTTGCTCAAAAGAAGCCGTAGAAGAATGAACTAGCACATACAACTAGCAAGCATCAAGGTTCAGATCAGAGCTTGCATGAACAACCAGTCAAGATTCAAGATCAAGCTTTAAAAGACTTATAGATAGGAATCTTGTAACTCATAGTTGATAGGCTTGTTTAGTTTCTTTCAATTTTGATGTAATAGCAAGACCACGGACAGGAGCCTCGACGGAACCTCACTCGACTCTCCAACTCATCACTCCATCATTTTTCTTGAACTACACGCGACCTGATTCCCTTATAACCCGGGATATGTAGGCTGTCCAAAACCAGGACTCAGTTGCACCTTTTTCTTTTATTTTCTTCCTCTTATGAATAACGATATGGTCTAAACTTAGTCACACGGCTCACTTTATCTTTGCCTGAAAACTTTAAATATTTCCAAGTAAAGAGGGGCATGCTGTGAGCACCTAATTTTTTATCGTGCTTGAATATTTTCCGCTCCCATCTTCCCACACGTGTCCCCACTCTTTGTCCCCCACGCGTGTTCCCACTCCACTTTTCCTTGTCCCCCACGCTTGCCCCCCATGCTTGTCCCCCACACTTTATCCCCCACACTTTGTCCCCCACTCACAACCCCTAACTCTTTTCTTCCTCATCAAAAACGGACCAAAGGAGCCCCAAAAAGGAGAGGAGCTCAATTCTTTTCTTCCTCTAAGAACAAGCAAGAAAAAGGCAGTCAAAAACCAACAAAAAGACCTCCAAAAACCCAGCTTAAAGACAGCCGAAAATTACTCCAAAAACGGCTCCAAAAGAACTTGAAAAACAACCCTTTTCCAGCAAAAATTCGTTGCAAAAATAGCCAAAAAAAGCGACGAATCGCAGCTGGAAATTCCAACCCCAAAAGGCAACAAAACAGCCCTTGAAACCAGCCTCAAATCACCCAAAAAATACCCCAAAACTCAGTTGTGTTACTGCTGAAAATCAGTCCCAAAAATACTTTTTTTCTTCCTCCAAACAACCATCAAAAACGGTAATACACAGCTGCCGATAATCCCTAAACAGTTATTAAAACTAGTCACGAAAATAGTCATCGTCCAGGTCGGTAGTGGTGGTATTCCATTCCAATCGAGTAGAGTTCGTCGCCGTCGTTCGAGCTACGATCTTGGTTTGAGATCCCCGTATATTTAGCTTAAGTTTTCTGGCCAGTTATTTTGATCGTTGATTCAAAAATCTGACCTCCAATGGAGTTTCTTCATGTTTAAAATAAAAAAAGTTGCTACTAAAAGGTCATACTATAACTTTACTTATCTTCTAATTTTCAGATCTTGTGTCGTGGGTGTTTGAATTGTTTTATTTGATTTCGCCTGTTTCTGTTTTGCTGCTTATGTGATACTAATATTTTGAGCCTTCCATTTGTGATATTTTCTTGTTTAACTGCAGAATCAATATGAAATTTTAAGTGTTTGTTTGCTCTCATTAATTGTCATAGTATCTTGTTTCATGTTAGATATGGTTTATGCGGATTCATTATTGATGTAAGTTGTCCGTTTGGTTAAGTTGAATTAACAGATGTTATAAATCGGTTTGGTTGATTTCTTTCCGTTGGAGTTAAAACTAGGAATAAAGATAATATTGTTTGGTCATGAAAGCATTTGGGTTAAAGGGATTATTATTATGGCATAGAGTAATAACAAATCATATTAGTTAGTCCATTCCTTATAAATTAATAAATCGTCCGAATCTTCCTAGCTTTAGTAAGATAATTGAACTTGTTAATGTATCAAGAGCTGATCATACGCGTCTTATCCACAGTCATTGCTCCATAATTCTCATGCCTCACAATAATCTCAAAATTAGTTTAGGAAAAATAATTCATAATAATCGCTAGTATTAATAAATCTATCATCGTGATTATGCATACGTTCGTATGACATAATTGAGATTTTCAAAATTAAAATAGAAGTATGCGTTCGCGCAACTTTGGGCAAAAACAATCTTATATAATAAAATGTTATTAATTGTGTACACGTATGCGTAACATGATTTCGGCACAATAAACAAAACGGATTCACACACTTGATTTGTTTCAAAGATAATTTTATATTTTAATAATTAAAAGCGGATAGATAAAACGTGAAAATAAATAAATCACAGTTTATCCAAAATTAACTTAAGCCAAGTTGTAGTCAATAAAGCGACCGTGCTAGAACCACGAGACTCGGGGAATGCCTTACACCTTCTCCTCGGTCAACAGAATTCCTTATCCAGACTTTGTTTTTGCAGACCAATAATAAAGGAGTCAAACCTTCCTTTGACTAGGGATTCAAATAAAAGGTGACTTGGAACACCAGCAAAAAATCAATTCCAAGTGACGACTCTGTAAATAAAATAATTCCTATTTCAAAAATTATCACTTTAATTTCATATTTATCCGTTATGATTATAGAAATATGAAAATATTCAATATTCCTTTCATTTATAGTCTCAATATGCCAACCACTTTGACTTATACATTTGAAACTCAAAAAGTTTCTTTTGAGACTTTACAATATCAATGTCGTGAATACTTTTATTCATCCGGGTAGTAACAAATTAATTTTTCCGAAGCTCTTAACAACTTTTGTACTACAAGATCTTTTGTCACACCATTCATATAGTAAATGTCTCCTTCATGGAGAAAATTATATCATAATAAATTGTCATTGTCAAAATCATCATAAGCAAAGTCATTTTTTACTTTAATTTTACCTTTAATAACCTTCTATAAGGCACAACAAAATATATATTTTTTTTGGCGTATCACATGTACGCGACCAATGACATATTCATGTAACCACACAAGAATATTTATTCTCTTTATTTCACTCAAACCTCCCTCGTAGGTGAGTTGTGTGGTATTCATCCAATCATGCATTGCATGTCTTTATTCATTACTTTTATCACATATTACAATATTCACCTTTAGGAATGGGTCTGCATTCTCAATGCTTATCACAAGTCACATTCTCTTCGGCGTACTTTATTATTTTGCATACCAATTTGATGGTAAACATTGCCTTCACATTTTGAAGAACTATTATTATTATTGTGAAGGCAATGTTTACCTCTTGAGTTAAACTATTCATAATGTCATTTGGATATAATTCTCAATAATAGACTTTCGTTTACTCAAATCAGCTAAGTATTTAGTGTCAAACAGATATATGAAAATACAAAATAATATTAAAAATTCACATGTGGTCTTTGCTACAATAAGCTTACTTCAAGATGAAAGTGATATGACTAGAACATTAAAGATAAATAATGTATCAAATAGAATAATATAGTACTACTAGTTACCATGCACTTTTAAGGAAACTAAGTATTATGCTCTCTAGAAAAACAAAGAGATATAGCAGAACCTTTAATTGAAAAAATCATTGACAATATTTTTACTATTAATGAAAAAGTCAATACTGGAATGACTCTACCATCTTGTTGCCTCCCGCATCAGTTATAAAATAGGAGCAGTTATGTATTTTAAGTCACAAGAAACTAAACCCCTATTTTATTTATTTAATGGAGTGTACTAAGAATATCATGCACAAATAATAAAAAATTGGGTTGCAGAGATACAAACTCACTCAATTTTTCAATATACGAGAATTAAAAGTTTTGATCGGCCAATGCTAATTCAAAATATTTTTCCATTTGGATCGTATATTTATTTATCAATAACGTATGCTAGTTATGCTATTAAGATTACCCGAGAGAAACTTACCTCACATTACCTTTTCAAAAGTTAGAATGGCGCATGATGGTCAAGCATATATTTTATAGGAAAACGTTTAGTTAAGTGAAACTTTACATAAGGTTCTTGCTTTTTTTAACCTAGGAACCAAAGTTCCTCAAATGACTTTGCAAAAGCTGTAGTAGCTCCCCAATTTCTTGTACTTCTTTTGGTCTTTGGTTTAGTACGTAACTTTTGACTGCATCATTATATACTTCTGATTCTTATAATAAGATCTATATAACCAGGATACGAGATGAAAGAGATCAGATCAAACTTACAACAAATATTAGAAACTCGTTCATTGAAATGGATATTGATAATGCAACAAAATAAAATAAGTAAAATATGGAGTAGTAATTAGTTTACATTTAAGTATTTTTCTTTATAAAGTAAAACACTTAAAAATATGAATGGATTTGTAAGAAGAAAATACTTAGCATTGGAAACTTTCATAACAAATAAAGAACGTATGAGAAAAATGAATAAGAAAATGAATTAATAAAAAGGATTAGAAAACGTATCTTAGCATTAGCATTATATGCCTTATCACAGTGTACTGGTATCCTCAACCTTATTGTTACTTCAGTTATGTTTGATACCATTCTTTGAAATTGCTAAATGAGAAAGAAAAGCTTATCTCTTCAAAATGAATATTAGGCATGGCAGGAACATGCCTTTTATGATGTGGAACAATTTTGTAGATGTAAGTAACTCAATTGATTAGGGCATCGTGCTGATAACGTGTTATAAAATAAAAATAACTTAGTAAAACATGAACAAGATATGTTGTTATGAAATAAAAGCAATTTAGTAAAACATGAACAAGAAATGGAGATAGAGAGAAGGAAGAGATTTTCTTCTTCAATTGTGTGTATTTTCCTATCTATTACAAGGCCTTTATATATGCATGAAAAGTGAAGAAAAATATGTCATTGAATATGTCATTAAGCATAAAAATATGTCATTGAATATGTCATTAAGCATTTGAGAAGATCATGGAGAAAGAGTAGACATCCACCATAATTTAATTTTTCTTATAACATCCTTGATTTTTTTTCAGTATTTACTCCATTATAGTCTATAATCAACAGTGTTGACGTGTATTTTTGCTTTTGCAGACGAAAAAAATGAATAATAAAGGCTTGTGGCTTTCGGTGAGTTTCTAAGTAAATTACATTTGATTTTAGAAGATCAATGCACAATTACATACTCCCTCACGTCCACTTCAATTGATATTTTTTTGTTATTTTTACACATATTAATGAATTTATCTCTTAGCATTAATTAACAATGAAATTAAGCATATTAACTTTAATTTATTCATTGCAAATATAACAAATACTCCTAGGTTGTTTACTCCAAAAACAACTTATCTCCAGAATATTTGGACAAAAGATACTCTCAATAGTCAACATTTTCCACAAAATAAATCAAATAATTGTATATTTTGGGACGAATTTTAACACAAAGGAGTAAAAACGAAATAGGATGCAGGGAGTATAAAATTTTTCATTGTGACTGTATACGATCAAAACCGATTCGAGTCAGTCGTACGGACTGATCGAGACGATAATGTTTCGATCAAAGGATATCTGCATGACAAGCTCGGTCAAGATCCGAAGTAAGGGCGGCAAACTTAGAGCTCTAAGACCGATCAAATGACAAGCTCGATATCATTATCTAGCCCATATCCAAATCGAGCTACGAGGAAAAGCGGAGATTATCGAAGATGCATGGACCAACCAACATTCACCCTGAATACCGAGACCCCAAGTCAGAATCGAGCTCGGACCAAGGCCGAGGGCTCGATCCAACACCGAGCTCGAGCCAGTATCGAGCTCGCAGATTAGGGCCGTTGCAACCGTACTATGGGAGAGAATCTTGGCGAAAATTGAGAAAAAGACAATATATCATGGGCTCTCCACTACGTATTTTTTTATTGTATATAAAGTAAGATCCCTCTACTATAAGAGGGATGGCAACAAAAGATCACGGGGGAAAAAAGATAATTCCTGGGGCTTGTTTTACTCATTCTTTGCTCACTATTTTCATTCTCATAGTTAAGAATACATGTATTTTTGTTTCTCTACACGATTTATATCAAATTGTATCGCATATCCTTAGAACCATACACAAATCTAACGTTATCCGATTTTTTGGGTAAACAGTTTGGCGCCCACCGTGGGGATAAGGGTAATAGTGGTTGTTTGATACAAATCTGCAATACACACCAGTTTACAACTTCAGATCAATAATGGCAAACCCTCGATTGATGGCTATACCTATCGACCACGAAGCCGACCTTCAAGATGAAACCAACGACTTGACACCCAGGGCCGGAAGGCGAATTAATGATGTCACCAAAGCTCGAGTCGAAGTACCGCTAGATGTCCATTCACAAGTGGCTCTTGAGGCGAACCAAGGTTCCGAACTAGAAAAAAGCATTCAGGGCGGTATTCGATCCGTAGCTCGAGACACCCATAACGTGGAGGAGATCGAAGTCAGCTTACGGGTGATCTTCGAGATGTTACAAGCCCAGCAAATAGCGATAGCTCAGTTGCAGAGCCAAACTCAGGAACGAAGCAGGCCGGAGCCCAATCCGCTTCGAGAAATCACCCACAGAACGGAACCAGCCATAGTGAAGTCAAACGAGCCAGAATCGGGGACTACTCCCGAAATTACTAAATTGCTCGAGGAACTCACAAAATGAGTCGAACCCAACGATAAAAAAGTAGAAACATATAATTTCAGGGTCGATCAGATCCCGGGAGCTCCACCAATGATAAAACGACTGGATTCAGAAAAAATCATTCAAAAGCCTTTTCCCTCGAGTGCAGCCCCAAAACCAATCCCCAAAAAATTCTGTATGTCCGAAATATCCAAATATAACAGAACGACCGACCCCAACGAGCACATCTCTTCTTACACGTGTGCCATCAAGGGCAATGATTTGGAAGATGATGAGATCGAATCTGTATTATTGAAAAAATTCGGTGAAACCCTGTCAAAGAGGGCAATGGTATGGTATCATAATTTACCATCTAACTCTATTGATTCTTTTGCTATGCTTGCAGATTGCTTCATAAAAGCACATGCCGGAGCCATAAAGGTCTAAACCAGAAAGTCGGACCTGTTCAAGGTAATACAAAAGGATAACGAGATGCTAAGGGAGTTCGTAGCTCGTTTTCAAATAGAACGAATGGATCTGCCACCAGTCACAGACGATTGGGCTGTTCAAGCTTTCACTCAAGGTCTAAATGAGCGGAGCTCGATGGCTTCACGGCGGCTGAAGCAAAATCTGATCGAGTACCCAGCCATTACTTGGACCGATGTGCACAATCGATATCAATCCAAAATAAGAGTCGAAGATGACCAGTTGATTTCTAGGTCCGTTACGAAAAAGAAAAAGTCGACCAGAGATCGATACCAGCCATATAACAGAAACGATACTACTGTTGAGTATCCGAGGCCTCTTTAAAATCAACCTCGTATACTAGGGGGCTTTATCATTGAACGCATCTGTGATGATTATCAAGTTCGGTGCAAAGGAAGTTACTTCATTATTTCATGACAAACAACGTCTCAACAGGAAACGTTGTAAGAGCCAAATGGTCAAAACGAACCATGCTTATGTAGTTGGCCCGAGCCCTGACGCAAAACATGAACCCATGTATAATGATTTGCAAAGAAAGCCCTCTTCTTTACCGATATTCTATGTTCAAGACTTACTATGCAAACAGGATCGAGTTCGAGTTAGCGCTCACTCGATCATTACGCCTACGAGCTACATTATTTCGAGTTCGAATCATTCACTCGACTACTAAAGCCTACAGGCTACTTTTATTTCGAGTTTGAGCAAGCACTCACTCGATCATTATGCCTACGGGCTACATTATTTCGAGTTCGATCAAGCACTCACTCGACCATTAAGCCTACGGACTACTTTTATTTCGAGTTCGAGCAAGCACTCACTCGACCATTATGCCTACGGGCTACATTATTTCGAGTTCGAATCATTCACTCGACTACTAAGCCTACGGGCTACTTTTATTTTGAGTTCGATCGAGCACTCACTCGACCATTAAGACTACGGGCTACTTTTA
Organism: Nicotiana tabacum; assembly: GCF_000715075.1. Taxonomy (NCBI): domain Eukaryota; kingdom Viridiplantae; phylum Streptophyta; class Magnoliopsida; order Solanales; family Solanaceae; genus Nicotiana; species Nicotiana tabacum. The sequence goes on along the minus strand of NC_134096.1, from coordinate 135,398,502 downwards.
TTTCGAGTTCGAGCAAGCACTCACTCAACCATTACGCCTACGGGCTACATTATTTCGAGTTCGAATCATTCACTCGACTACAAAGCCCATGGGCTACTTTTATTTCGAGTTCGAGCAAGTACTCACTCGACCATTATGCCTACGGGCTATGTTATTTCGAGTTCGAATCATTCACTCGACTACTAAAGCCTACAGGCTACTTTTATTTCGAGTTCGAGCAAGCATTCACTCGACCATTACGCCTACGAGCTACATTATTTTGAGTTTGAATCATTCACTCGACTACTAAAGCCTACGGGCTACTTTTATTTCGAGTTCGAGCAAGCACTCACTCGACCATTACGCCTACGGGCTACATTATTTCGAGTTCGAATCATTCGCTCGACTACAAAGCCCACGAGCTACTTTTATTTCGAGTTCGAGCAAGCACTCACTCGACCATTATGCCTACGGGCTACATTATTTCGAGTTCGAATCATTCACTCAACAACTAAAGCCTACGGGCTACTTTTATTTCGAGTTCGAGCAAGCACTCACTCGACCATTACGCCTACGGGCTACATTATTTCGAGTTTGAATCATTCACTCGACTACTAAAGCCTACGGGCTACTTTTATTTCGAATTCGAGCAAGCACTCACTCGACCATTACGCCTACGGGCTATATTATTTCGAGTTAGAATCATTCACTCGACTACTAAAGCCTATAGGCTACTTTTATTTCGAGTTCGAGCAAGCACTCACTTGACCATTACACCTACGGACTACATTATTTCGAGTTCGAATTATTCACTCGACTACGAAGCCTACGGGCTACTTTTATTTCGAGTTCGAGCAAGCACTCACTCGACCATTACGCCTACGGGCTACATTATTTCGAGTTCGAATCATTCACTCGACTACTAAAGCCTATGAGCTGCTTTTATTTCAAGTTCGAGCAAGCACTCACTCGAACACTAAGCCTACGGGCTACTTCGATCATTACGCCTACGGGCTGCATTGTATCGAGTTCGAATCATTTACTCTATTACTAAGCCTGCGGGCTACTTTTATTTCTATTTCGAGCAAAACTACTCATTTTATTTGAGTTAAAACGAACACTTGACTATTTAAGCTAAAGGATGTTCGAGCTCGATAAAGCGAAGGGGACTACCCACAAAGCCCGAAGGCAACAGTAATTTAAATTCAAACTTTCTATTCAGTTTGAAAGGCTATTTTTCTTCAAAAAGAAGAAAGATTTATATTTACAATTTTTTTACAGAGGCGAGTACTCTTCCAAAGGGAAGTTCTTTATACAAAAGCCGAAAGCGGTATCAAAAGAACACATCGATCAACCTAAGGCCCTAAATGACTCAATCTTCATCGGAGGCCGTATTCTCGGCATCATCCTCGTCTTCAGACTCCCCCGAGTCATCGGAGTCCTCCTTAGGAAAGGCCAACCTCCGAGCTTTGTTCTCTTCCGCCCTGGTGACTTCGATCTCGGCCCCAACATCGAAGCCCTGAGCTATGACCTCCTCGAGAGCCTCTCTCCGAGCCTGCCACTTTTCATGTTCGACCATGCTCGCGGCTTTGGTTTGATTAACCTCGACATCGATCCTGAACTAAGCCACTTTGGCATCGGCTCTTTTGTTGACCTCAACTACTTCAGATCTGGCCACTTCGAGTTCTTTGGCCAAATCTGCTTTATCTAAACTGGCCAAATCCAACTGATGCTGAAGCTCTTTTATCTTTTCAATCAGCCCCAAAACATTTTCTTTCACAGATCGAAGTTGGGCATCTGACAGCTCCAACTGAGCTTCGACGGCTTCCTTTTTCGAGGAAAGGTTATCCATACACTTTTTAAATTCTTCTGCCTAGGCCATCAGCGCATCTACCTGTGAGTTAAGCCGTCCAATCTGCTCGATCCTCTGCCGCACCTGCAGAATCGGATCGTTAGTGGTTATCTCTTTTTCATCTTCACTATCATGGAACATGCGGAATACTTGCTCAGCCATCTCCTCATGCTCTTCCCGAGCCGCTGTCAAATCTGCTCGAAGTTTTTCACTAAGAAGCCTGTACGAGTCACTCTTCTCAGTGAGGCTCCGAACCTCGGCATCATGCTCCTCCATGATTCGAAGAAAGGCCTCGTGATGCAACACCGAAGCTTGCAAACAAAAGGAGAAACATTAAAATTACCTGCAACTCTGTGTAAAAGAAGCGGCAAAAATGCCATCAGAGTTACCCGATTCAAAGCATGTTGGGCCTCATTGAAGAGGCAGGCGGACCCCACCGCGTTCATCACTGATTGATCTTCTTCGATCACCAAGGACCGAAGGTAACTAGCAATCCCCATAGGGGAAGAAAAAATTCGGGTATCCGCAGGTACTGAGAGCACTATCTTCCGCCTTCGGTCGGGATCGATACTCGGGACCGAAAATCGGTCCACCAGTTTATGAGTCGATGAAGGCTTGGTGGAACCCGACCACGATGCTTTTTTGGGTACCGTCATTCCACCGAAACCGGTAACCTTCTCTGAGGCACCTGACTCGAGCCCCTCCAGAAAATCGTGGATATCGGCCGACTCCTGAATACCCTCATAGGACCGATCCTCCAACATGACGGCCTCTCGAATCATGGCATCCGAAATTTGAGGGGATCCGCCAATGTCAACTATCCTGAACTCATCCCTTGAAATATCTTCTACTGCCTGAGAAGATCCACCCTCGGTATCCCTTCTAATCATCTTAGCTCGAGAAGGGATAATCTTGACTTCTTGTTGTGGGATTATGGCCAAGTTTCCCCGATTTGCTTCCACCAAATTGGAAGACTGTTGAATCACAAAATTAGCCTGTACGCAGGCTAAATTCTGCTCTTCTTCTTCGGGCTAGTCCCTTGAATGGCGGACCGCTTCCGAAGACATAACACCAGGGCCCTCCTTCGGCTTCCGAGATCTCTTAGCCAGTTTCTTCTTTTTCGAGTTCGAGGAGCCCGATACGTCTTTTCTCTTCCTTTCTTTCACCTGCTTCGGGACAGGAACTTCTTCGCCACCGGACGGCGGCCTCATGACTACATCTTTCCCAAGTCCTACAAAAGGTAAGAGGGAGATTTACCATACAAACTGATGAAGAGACAAATCGACAAAAAGATTTACCATGACTGCTGGCCTCCCATCGGCCCCTTGATAATTCGACCCAAGCACGTTCAGAGTACGGTCTCTACAACACCAGGCTTTCGACCCATTGTCTAAGATTCGGGATCGGTTCCGGCATTCGAGCTACGACTGTGATAAGGAAAAATGGATCAGCAAAATAGAAAGCAATCACAAAATCAAAACGGGCAAAGAGAAACGTTTACTCACGGCTCATATTCTATTTCTCGAGAAATGGCAAGTTATCGGCAGGGATCAGATTCGAGGTTCTGACTCGAACAAAACGGCCCATCCAACCCCGATCCCGGGTCTCGTCTATGCTCGAGAAAGGCGCTTTGGTTGCTCGACGAGCAAGCTTGATCAGCCCTCCTCGATAAAGTCAGGAACTGTAAAAACGCATAAGATGATCGAGGGTGAAGACACGCCCCTCGACCTTGCTCGAGAAAAATCGAAGAATAATCACTATCCTCCAAAAGGAAGGATGGATTTGGCCGAGGGTCACATCGTACCTCTTACAAAAGGCGACGATGACAGGGTCTAAGGGTCCCAGCGTGAAAGGATAAGTATAAACACTTAAGAACCCTTCGAATTACGTAGTAATTGATTCATCGGGTGATGGGATTACTACGAATTTATTATCCCAGTTGCATTCTTGTATGACTTTATCGAGAACTTTTTTCGTGATTGAACATTGATACCTCGACATCGGCTCACACCGACTCGGTATCGGAGAAGGCTTTTCAATTTTAAAATCGCCTACGGTCGAACACCCAATCGGAACGAATTCCTCAGGGCGGGGCTCTTCCACATCGTCGCCACCAGTAGGTCGAGATGAAGAAGCGGTCTCTTTTTACGGAACAGTTTTAGACGTTTTTGCCATTTAAAATTTCATAAACAAAGGACAGAAATATTTGGTGTTCTATGGAAGAATTTGCAGTAAAACTCACAGGTTTACAAGCAGAAAACTCAAAAAAGGAATTTGCAAAATTTGGAAGACTGAAGACATAAAATGATGAATGGTGGAAGGAAAGGCTATTTATAAATTGAAGCAAAGACGGTTCAATATCAGAGGTGGCCGACCACCGTCTGACACATTAAATGCCTCGATAAAACCGAACCGATGGGACAACTATCACATACGTCATGGTCGGGATCGATGAAAATGTTAGTATATATCTGATGGAGCTGTTGGGAAATCATATCGTTTCTCGCCACATCCTTTTCCGAGAAACGAGGGGACTATCTATATACGGTCAAAACCGATTCGAGTCAGTCGTACGGACTGATCGAGACGATAATGTTTCGATCAAAGGATATCTGCATGACAAGCTCGGTCAAGATCCGAAGTAAGGGCGGCGAACTTCGAGCTCCAAGACCGATCAAATGACAAGCTCAATATCATTATCGAGCCTATATCCAAATCGAACTACGAGGCAAAGCGGAGATTATCGAAGATGCATGGACCAACCAACATTCACCCTGAATACCGAGACCCCAAGTCAGAATCGAGCTCGGACCAAGGCCGAGGGCTCGATCTAACACCGAGCTCGAGCCAGTATCGAGCTCGCAGATTAGGGCCGATGCAACCGCACTATGGGAGAGAATCTTGACGGAAATCGAGGAAAAGACAATATATCATGGGCTCTCCACTACGTATTTTTTATTGTATATAAAGTAGGATCCCTTTACTATAAGAGGGATGGCAACAAAAGATCACGGGGAAAAAAAAATAATCCCTGGGGCTTGTTTTACTCATTCTTTTTACTCACTATTTTCATTCTCATAGTTAAGAATACACGTATTTTTGTTTCTCTACACGATTTATATCAAATTGTATCGCATATCCTTAGAACCATACACAAATCTAACGTTATCCGATTTTTCGGGTAAACAGTGACTTATCCCAAAGAAAAAAGCTCACTGTTGATAGCACATATAGTATCTTACATTACCATTGAAATAAATTTTGCTTATTATTTCATAGATATTTTTGAAGAAGAATCACATGCAAATTAATAAAGTTTGCAAGTTTATTTATTTTAAATTTTTTTATTAAAAAAGATGCACATTTTGCTTTTAGTTTTTTTAACTGCATATTGTGAACTGTTTTATATAGAAAGTTAAGGAGAATTTGGGACGGATTTTAGCAAGATCTAAAAGAGAACTTCTACTGAATCTAAACTTCATTGCATATTTATATTCAAACTAAACACGTAAAATCTCTATCTCTAAGAATAATATATGGTACATCAACATACAAATTAAAAATAAATTTTGTACAAATTTAACGCAAATTTAAATATGTACAACAACATACATAGTAAAAATATATTTTATACAACTAATTATATATTATACAACTTATTTACAACTTTCATACATTATTTCTATCCAGTTAAATATAACTACAATATCATACAACTTAAATATAATTTTTATACAATATGTCTTTTGTATACTTTGTATCTGATTTATACATAGTAAAAATAAATTTCATACAACTAATTATATATTATACAACTTATTTACAACTTATCTACAACTTTCATACATTATTTCTACCCATTTAAATACAACTACAATATCATACAACTTAAATACAAATTTTATACAATATGTCTTTTGTATATATTTTGTATATATTTTGTATCTGATTTGTATATATTTTGCCTGTGGTGTGTGCTTCTTCCTCTCTAAAATTTCAATCAAAACTTACTCTCTTAATATAATTTTGATACATATCAACAACTTTATGTAAAAAGATAGTATTGATAACTTAAATATAAATTTTATACAACGATTCATACATTATACAACTATTTTTCAACTTTCATACAACATTCAAATAATAAAAATATATAACTACAACAGAGTACAATTTACATACAATTATAATACAACTTTACTACAATTTCGTAAGTATATTGATGTCATGTGTTCTTCTTTTTCTTCTTCGAGTTTCAATCTGAAATTCAACCAAAATCAAGTCTAATCTTCACCAAAATACCCTCAAAATTGAGATATAAACTCCAAACAATATTTCCAATTGTTTGCAACAATACCCAATCCAAACAAGTAATAATTTTTGAAAACCCAAATTCGATTTCAAAGCTTCAAAGCATTTTAATAGCTGTCAATGGTGGATAGTCAAATACCTTCAAAATTTATTGATTGACAATTTCAATTTGAACACCAATTGTGCAACATGAAAAGAAATTGCTAAGTTAAAACGATTGAAATCCATTGATGAATTCTATTAAAACTCTATACAACAAAAAAACATAAAAAAACTGAGAACATCAAATGATGAAAAATTGGGGGAAAAAACAGAGAAGGAGAGTAGAGAGACGAAGAGAGAGAGAGACGGAGAGAGAGAGTGGACAAGTATAAAGGGATAAGGAAATAACTGATATTCCTTATTCAATTCATAATATAAAGGGATACTCATTTAAAACTTATTTGTATATAATTGGTAAATTTATATGACCATGTAATTAAATTGAAACTTGAGTCGGAAGGGTAATAAGGTTTCAAATAGTGTATAGGAAGGTAAAAATTCAAAAAAAAATCAATTAAAGTGGACCCGAAGAGTAATACTACTGAATATCACGTGTTTCCAACAAGTCATTAACAATTAACTATTAAAAATAAACAAGATCCATCCTCTGAATACAAAACGGACAATAAAAGTGATGTTTGGCCAACGGAATTTTTTTAAGAAAAAAGAATAGCATATTCCTCTGTTATCAACTGGAATAGAGAATTAGAGATATGTAGACGAAAAATATAGAGAAATTAAGAGTGGAGACCTAGTAAAATTATGACATAAAGTCTGATTATCTGTTTAAATTCATATATGAAATGTTCTTGGAGCTCATCATTCTCAATAAAAAAAAGTATGCAATATTACGACCCCAATATTGACTTGGAATGTACTCAAACTTTTAATTTGTTGTCAATAATGATAGAAACTGATGCAGGATTTAAATTTAATGAATTTGGTAAGGCTCTCTTTGTTATCAATATTGAGTTGGAATGACTTTCTTTTAATTGAAGATTTGGTTCCACCATGTGCCTTTACTGAAAGCGTTTGTTAGGAGTTTTTATGATTTTGAGGAGAGGGCAACCAAAGCCAAAAGTGACTGTCTTTTCTTGTTTTTCACTTTTAGCTGAAAGGTGATGTCAACTCATTATGATTTAATCCTAATTTAATCAGTTATAATGAAGATGACTCTGCTAAGCATTTTAACAAACAGTAATAGTGCATTAATTTCGCAAGAACATGGGGGAATTTTAGTGTGAAAGCATGTTTTTCCTCTCCAAGAAGTCCACCCTCAATCATTTCCATTTTGCACAAAGTAATATTATCCAATTCATTCTACAAGAATTGCGTCTTCAGAATTGAAATGTAGCCCAAACCAAAGAAGAGGCTGCAGCCCAAAACTAGGCAATGGATCTCTATTCTAGTAGTTCCTTTCACACTGTAATAGCAAAACAATCTTAGTTATGCTTTTGCTCTATCTTTCCTGCCAACGGCCCTGCCAATTCCTTCCTCAATTGCATAGTTAGAAGTAGAAGTAGAGGCGCAGTTTGCCCCCCACTTCAGGAAAAAGTAAAAAAGCATGGATGAAGTAAAAAGAGTGCATACGGAGGGAGAAAGAAAAACTTGGTTACAAACCGAAAAGCTAAGTCTCATTACTATGATTGAAATCTCACCAAAGTGGTGTATACAGTAAAATATGCTATGCTAAGTGGCCAACTAAGAGAGTGATACGTGGAACCTAAGGCGGGGATAGTTAGAACTGAAGGCAATTATCCCGTTTGTCATCGGAAAGAATAACACTCGTAAAGATACAATAAATATCCTCTGCCCGGTAGCATTTAGTGGAGAATATTCCACAACATTTAGTGTGATGCCCGTTACAGAGAATTTGTCGTTATGCTCACCGTTACACCTTCATTAATGACCCTCGTAATTGACATTAAAGAAGGGCACGATCCTAGGACCTTGTTCCCTAGGTGCAACTATAAATAGTGAGCTCTGTTATCATTGTAAAGGACACGACTTTTCTGGAAAACTTATGCTAAAACCGATTAAAAGCTTTATACAATTTCATCTTCTTGTTCCTTGATTTCATCACTGTTGTGCCCGGAAGCTCTGCTCCTGGAGTGACTGTTTTTCGTGATTTTATCTTCATTTCAAGGCTAAGTATTGCGTATTTCTTTAATTATTTCATTATTTCAGGATCTAATTAATTCACTTGTCTAGAAACCACGTATAAATTCAATTATACCATTTTACGGGTAAACAAGCGGTAGTTTTGTTTTACATATTACAATATTATCACTCTCTGTCAATTATCGGAAACAACCTCTCTACCTTCACTAGTAGGGGTAAGGTCTATGTACACATTACCTTCTCCAGACCCACTTGCGGGGTTATACTGGGCTTGTTGTTGTTTTTGTATCACTCTCCGTCAATTGTCATGTACATATATCAAGTATGTATCAATCTTTGATTTTAAAACGTTTGGCATTGGATTTGGATTCATTTTATTCTGTGAAGACTGCAATATTACAAACAAATGCCTCATCTATGAGACTTAGCTCTTTCCATAGCACTTCTTTTTCTTGCCATTACTTGCAATATGCTAATAATCCACTAGTAAGATGTGTGCTGTATATAATTAGGGGTTGTTTGGTACGCGGACCAGTTCAATCTCATCAAATCTTCTTCTGAGCACACGCATTAACTTCTATTGGTTAGAATCAGAATTTATACACCAACAAGATGGAAAACCAAATTCAAGACTCTTGATTTTCTAATGAGTGCATTTACGGGAAAGTGAATCCACAACACTATATATCAAAGCTATCAAACATGGAATTCAACCACATCAATTCCGACACACACTTCTACTTTTGATGAAAATCAGAATTTATTCCAACAGAACACAGGAACGAAGTCAAGATTCTTGATTTTCCAATGATTGCCATTACATCACCTAGACCATCAAAGCTATCAAACCTGGGACTCACCACATCAATTGTTACAAACTGCAAATTGGATAATTAAAGAGGTGACCTAGAATTATAGAAATTGTGACTAAGTGACAATTAAAGAGGCTGCTAGACTTTCACCACCTTCCCTGCTATAAATTGCAAATTGTTAATCCACTCGAAAGAGGTGTGCTAGACACATTTAGAGAAATTCCAATGGAAATGTAAAAACAATTCTAGCTCATCTAAGTTCAATTTCTAGCTCATCGAACCTTCCTTGATGAGCACAAACATTCTTTTCTGTTGGTAAGAATCAGAATATACACTAACTAAATGCAAAACCATATCATTTTCCTTGCTATAAATGGAAACATTGCTAATCACTTGTAAAGGGTGTGCTAGACACAATTATAGAAATTCCAAAAGAAAATGTAATAGAAACACAGTTCAAGCTCATCAAAAACTTCTTGTGAGCATACATATTCTCTAGTTTTGGTAAGAAAGAACACATACCAAAAAAAGGCAAAACCAAATTCATGATTCTTGATTTTCCAATGATTTCCATTTATGAGAAAGTGCATCCACAATACCATCAAAGCTACCAAAATTGGAACTCACCACATCAATCCCCACACCCAAACTCTCAGCACCAGCAGCTGTGACCGGGCCATGCGCCGCCACCACCATTCTTGGACACCTCCTCCTCACCATTTCCCAATCCAATCCAAATTCCTTCAAGCTCTTCAACAAACCCTCCACTTCTCCAGTACTAGTAAACACAATTGCATCAAATCCACACTCCTCTTCACTCCTTGTCACCACCTCCACTGCACATTTCGCCCCCGCCCACCGTGTCTCATATGCATCTAATCTCACTGGAATCCAACCCCTTTTAGCTAAATCTTCAAGGAATTTAGGCACTACAGGTGGTTCATCCAACCCAATCACTAATGGAACTGGACATAAAACTTTTCTTCCTTGGCCTAATCCTAGTGCATCCACTAGCCCAGATGGGGTTGCAATTGGAGGAACCAAGATTCTAATTCTCTCAGGATTTTCACACATTTTCCCAATGTAATCTTGATCCAGGAGTTCTGAATCCTTACCCAAAGCTGCAATTGTGAGGATTTCTCCATTTGGGGTTAATGGGGGCGTGGAGTTAATAGATAAAGCTTCTGAAAAAGCAGTAATTCCAGTTCTTGAAGTGAATGCAAGAGCTGAAAATTCTTCAAGAAGTGAGTAGGGTTCATTGCTGGTAAAATTGAGGTAGTGATGAATACAAGAGATGGTTTGTTTGGTAGATTCAACAATGAGAGTAGGACACCAAAGAGGAGTCCAGCCTTTGACTTGTATGAGCTCAGATAATCTTCCTGCGTAGTTCTGAGGAGTGGTGAAAGCTATGACACAGTTTCTTTTACTGTTTTCAGGGCTTGGAATCGGAAAAGGAAATAGCGGAGGATGCTGCATATTTTTAGAACCACTATCATTCCCTTATCATCTTGGGAGTTTTATCTATATTACATAATGGATGGAGTAGTTCGCCTTTCGCCGGGAGTTAAAATTCCTGTATGGTATAGAAAAACATTGAGATAAGATGTCTCTTTCTCTTTTTTCTCTGAAAGGGGCGCGATGTGAAATTGTGATGACGATTGACGGAGATAAATAACGTCAATATTAGGAAAAGGTTCATAGTAAATTGTAAAAACTAGTGATCCCATCAACCGGGGCGGATGTAGCCTTACAATAACTGAACTCATAACTTTGCACGCACAGCATAAATTTATGTACAAAATTCACTAAAATTATAATAAATTATAAATATAAACCCATAATTTTAAGAATATAATGAGTTCAATACTAAAAACCTTAAATGTTGAATCCATAAAGTTTACATCCTGAATTCGCTTCTGCCATCAACCTGTTGTGTTGGTTGTACAAAATCTAGTAAGCGTTTAAACTTTAAATTTAAACAATATTTGGTTGAAATTGAACAAAAAAAAGTATTTAGAATTGAAATTTGTAAACAAAATCTGAAAGTTTATGCAATTGTGTTTGAATATAAACTCGCTTAAAAAACCTGAAGATTTTATTACTGAAAATTGTTACTCCTGTCATCTCTTGAAATATTCTTCAGATAAATTTTTCAACATTTCACCAAGGCTTCAAATGTTGAAGTTAATATTAGAGCATTCTGATGGCTAAGCAAAAAATTTACAAATACTGAAATTCAGATTTGCTAATACTGGAAACTTCCTCAGTGAAGAATAATTCTTCCATAAAATCTTTCAAAAACTAGACTTTCGAACTTTTTCTTCAAAATGTTTTGTGCATTAACTTTTTTCTCCAAACATTTTTATTCCAAAAACTTCTTCCGGAAGGAAGACTGTAAAAAAATTATCTATTTATGTTCTATCTTAATTCTAGCGGTTGACAAAGGAATACTGCAACACATTTAAATAGATCTGGCTCCTTATTACCATTCCGTGTAAGTAATCTGTCTTGTGTGCAGCCAAAAAAACGGAGAAGGCAATATAGCAACCAGTAAGTCCGCAGTAAGCACTTTCATTTTGACCAAATGATATTGGAAATCTCAAAATGCAAAAATTACAGCTACAAGAATGATACCGTGATACTGAACTGAAATCTTATCCTACATCCTCAATTAAGAGATGAATGTCTAGCCTCAGACTATCAAAATCTTGAAAGGCAAAACTACAACTGACTCACTACAATATGACCTTCAAAACAGATGCACCTTACGGATTCCCTTTAACTGATCGGAAAACACCAACTCTATTGCTTGGTCTTCACGTAAGATCTACTGAAACTCCTTATGTTTTCCAAGGCAGTTCGAATTTGATCAGATATGGTCATGTACAGACATCTCTGTGCTGCCTCGTCCAGTCCACCAAGGATGTTTCCCGGCCATCGCCCACTGGAAGATGATGAACCCCGAGATTGAGATAGAGCCATCTCTCTCAATTCAGGAAGGTTGAATTCCATTGGCTCACCAACAGCTATTTTTATCTCCCGGTTCCATAAAGGAACTGGAGGTCTTCTCCCACAAGCATAGTTCTCAGGCATAACCTGAAAATTGATCAAAGCAAAGAATGTCTAACCATCCCAAGGATCAACTTTAAAGTTATTCAAATAAAAAGCTGATTCAGAATCATAATCCACACTTAATTTGGAAACAAAAATATGTATCCCTGTCCACAGAAATACAAGAGGCACACCGTGTGTGTACACAAGTGTGTGTATTTATCTCCTTGAACTGGATTGAGCGTAAAGAAGCACAGGAGATGCTTAGCTGAACGTAATGACCGTCATGACATTTAGGCCACTCTTATTCTCTTTTCTTAGGATGGAACAGGAGGGAAAGGAGAAAGCAACTATGGCATTGGTAAGCATGTCACCTTATTAGTGAAGTTGACAAAAGAATCAAAGGACTGTTTAACAACATTGAAGCAGTGCCATAAATGTAATTGAGAGATTTAAAAAACACTGTTAATACCCCATGACCTCTAATCCTCAAAGCTACAGTACATTATTTTTACAATAAAATTAGCTCCACACAAAAGCACAGGAATTTAGCAACCAATGAACAATATACAAACAAACAGGTATAAATTACAGAATCACAACTTCTTGAACATTCCCAAGAAGGTCTGCCTCATGTGCATAATGTATTACCACCAAAAACAACAAAAACCAAATGGATCCATTCCTATTTAGGAATTGGCTTGCATTGTTCAATTCCCAGTGTAAATATCAAGAACCTACCTTTTCAAAACCATGATGGACAATGGGCAAGACAATTGGTGTCACGGGGGCACGAGCAATGAGACTGGCAGTTCCCCACTTCAATCGTCTTATTGGAGCATCTTCTTGACAGACCTTCCCTTCTGGAAATGTATGCAACTGCCCAATTGGAAGTTAGTCTTTTGCCGAGCAATGGACCATTTCGAATGCAACATGTAATGATGTAATACTAGAATAACATGATATCACTTTTGGGGAGTGTGTATCCATTTTAGCGCAATACCAATTGTACAGTCACTGGGTAAATGATAAAACCACCCTAATCAAAAGCAAAAATTTAATGAACCGTAAATAACCCCTAGAGTGTAACAAAAAAATTCAACTAATTAAGCAGAAATCTGCAAAAATCGACACTAATGTTCATAACCAAATGAAGGAGTCCATGGTATGGGAAAAAAGAAGTATTACCCAGGCTCCGTCACGCAAACGATCAAGAGCTTCATTCATATGTTCTTGATAGATTCCACCCCCTCTTGTTATTGGTATACATTTCCCTGCACATCCACACACCGTGAGAAGCAAGCCATACCAAGAACAACATCCCCCTTTTTTTTTTAATTATATGATTCTTGTGGGTCTGCAAGTGAACCCCAAAACGTCAAATCCCCTAATGTGTGATTTATTCTCCACTGACATGTATAATAATCAATTTAATATTTTCATATTTCCCTTGTTAAAGCAAGTAGTGGAGACAGGAATAAATGCTCAATATGGAAGCTTGTTGTAAAGAAGCATGGGTGCAGATCTGAATAACTGCTCTGTAACTGACAAAGAAACCACATTAGCATGCATGCAGATACAAACAAGTGCTAATATGGAAACTTCATATCCATGTAAATGGCACAGAAACCACATAAGCACGGATGCAGATTTGAGCAAGTGCTCAAGTTTTTTTAAGTGAATGATCTCCAGATATTCTCAAAGTCATAGAACATCATTATGCAAAAGCATGCTCCATCCTTCCTAGAAGAACCTAATTATCTGCTGAAAATGCATGTCCACTGACAAAGCATAATTTTCATACGTATTTTTTTTCACCTTTGAGTTCTAGGGTAGTCTAATACACTATGAAGTTCATAAGAAATAAATTAAGGCATGAAAATACAAGAACAGAAGTGTACCAGACCAACAGATTACACACCAAGCCGGAAAAAATATGACAATGCTGTATTTTTAAAGCATATGTCTTCAGCTGCCAGTACCCATCGAGCCAGCTTTGCATCAGAAATTGGAAAACCTTTGAATCCCCACATAACTGGGTCATCCAACCTGCAGTTAGACACACAATAGGAAATAAGAGACAGTAACTACATATCCCAGAAAGTCACTAGACCAATGATCAAGTCAATAATCAACTACAATTCAACCCAAGAATGGGGTTTGATTATATGAATCCTGTATATGTATTCCGCTAAATTGCTCCACAACCAACCGGAGACGGAGCAGGGATCGTCACAGGAGGGAAGCTGCCGGAGACCTCGAATAGAGTGAAACAATGTCATGTCGCTTCTGCCAGTTGTTCAGAGGATAGGCACGTGGGGGGTATAGCCTTTAATTCAAATGTAATGGGGGAGCAGTTGGGCCAGACCTGGATCCAACCTCAGCCTACTAATAAGGGCAAAGCAATATTGGGCCCAGAGTCAAACTTCTATTACAAAGGCCCAAAAAAGAACAAAAAGAAGGGGCCCAAATTGACATCCCAGTGGAAAAAGGTGAATGTATTTATTGATCCATGCCTTAATAAACCTGTTTCACCACCCAGACATGCCCACGATTTTGACCCGGTCTCAGAGGAAATTATAGCACAGGGTCACAAAGCACAACCAGCAAAAGAAGGGCCCTCAAGAGAATTTTCAGACGCCGACGATGAAGCAGAGCCCTCCACCCACATTCACATTCCTTCTCTGATTTCTTTAGGGCCTCAGACATCATCAATTGCTCGCGAATCGGAATCTTATTTTTCTTCTCAGTCAATGAATGACTTTCTCCCTCTACCATGGCATGGCAGAGATGATCTCAAGGTACGAGTGGTGGGCATACCCACAGTGTATGAGACCTCCAGATGGACAAAAATAGCATTGGGCAAGGCATGCAAAGCTTTTGGGGTGAATGCAATGGGGTTTGAGCATGAAATCCTGGGTATTATCCTAAGAATGGAGCAGAAAAAACAATTGCAATTACAGCAGCAAAAATTGGCAAGCCCGGCGTAAAAGAAATCCAAAAACAAGGGGGAGCCTGAACTCAAGAAGCTGGAATGGGGACTCGGTGAGGGAAAAGAAAGGGGCAGGTATCACAAGTCAGTTTCTGAATGAAAGTCAAGATCTTGAGTTGGAATGTACAGGGTCTCAACAGGAGAAATAAAAGAAGCACTCTGAAATCTCTTATTCGCAAATGGGGAGTGGATATAAATTGTCTACACGAGACAAAGATTGAAAATTGGAACGTCACTTTACACAGACAAATATGGGGAATAGATGGGGTTCATGGGCTGAACTACAATCATGTGGAAGCAGTGGAGGAATATTAGTTCTATGGGACAAAAGGTTCTGGAGTTGTGTTGATGTTCAAGTTGGCACCTTTTCTATCTCTTGCAGATTTGAGCATCTCTATGAAGACTTTAAATTTGTCTTCACTGGAGTATATGGACCTCATACCAATCCAGAAAGAGCCAAACTTTGGCAGGAATTGGCTGCAATTAGAGGGTTATGGCCAGAGCAATGGGTGATTGGTGGTGATTTAAATGTATGTAGGTTTGTCAATGAAAGATTAAACTGCTCAAGGATATCCTGGACTATGACTGGTTTTTCAGATTTTATACAAGATTTGGAACTTGTTGACCTCCCACTTCATGGAGCACAATACACATGATCAAGAGGGGTGGACCCTTTCCAAACTTCCAGAATTGACAGGTTCTTAATATCCCCTGAATTGAATGATGCTTTCAAGAATGTGAAGCAAATTGCACTTCCAAGAGCAGTGTCAGATCACAAACCAATTCTCTTAGAATGTGGAGATTGGGAACCCACCACATCATATTTCAAATTTGAAAATATGTGGCTCCAAGTAGAGGGTTTTATGGAGATGGTAAAGCAATGGTGGCCGTCTTATACGGTAGTGGGCACTCCTGATTTCATACTAACTCTAGAAGTTAAGGAAGCTGAAGAAGGATATTACAACTTGGAACAGGGAGATCTTTGGCAAAATGGAAGCAAAGAGAAACAATGCTCTTGAGGAACTGCAAGCAGTAGAACAGGCTGCTGAGAACAGAGCTCAATCCCCAGCTGAGAAACTGAGAACCTTCAATCTGAGGCTTGAGCTAGAACAAATTGCCATTGCTGAAGAAATTTCTCGGCGACAAAAATCAAGATGCTTATGGTTAAAAGAAGGGGATCGGAACCAAAGTTTTTCAAGAAAATGGCAAGTTCAAACAGGAGAAAAAGCAGCAATGACAGACTCATGGTACGGGAGGAGATTACTGAAGACAAAGTGGTCATCAAAAAAGAAATTCTGGATTACTACCAAAACCTGTATATTGAGTTTGAACTCTGGAGACCCACTGCAGACTTTGAAGACCTGGCTTCTTTAAATGAGGAGGAGAAAGACTGGCTAGAATCACCCTTTGAAGAACAAGTGGTGCTAGCAGCCCTGAACTCTTGTGCTCCTGACAAGGCAGCTGGGCCAGATGGCTACACAATGGCCTTCTTCCAAAAAGCTTGGAATTTCTTCAAGTTAGAAGTTTTGAATGCTCTTAGCTACTTCCATCAGAATTGCCATATGGTGAAGTCTTGCAACGCTTCCTTCATTGCACTTATCCCTAAAAAGAAAGGTGCAACTGAGTTAAGAGATTACACGCCTGTTAGCTTAATAGGCAGTGTTTTATAAGCTAACTTCTAAAATACTGGCTGAGAGACTCAAGAAGGTTATTGGCAAGCTAGTTTCAGGCCAACAAAATGCTTTTATCAGAAACAGGCAGATCATTGATGCATCCTTAATTGCTAATGAAACCTTGGATTGGAGAATAAAAAATGGAGGCACAGGTATTCTTTGCAAGCTAGACATTGAGAAAGCATTTGATCAATTAAACAGGCCCTATCTAATCAACATACTGAGAAGAATGGGTTTAGGTGAAAGGTGGATTAAATTCAGCATTACCACAGTGAAATACTCTGTTTTGGTTAATAGGAGTCCTGTTGGGTTTTTTTCTCCACAAAAAGGCCTCACACAGGGAGACCCTCTCTCCCCTTTCCTCTTTATATTGGCTATGGAAGGACTAACTAAAATGCTTGAAAAAGCAAAGCAGCTGCAGTGGATACAAGGTTTTCAAGTGGGAAGGGCCTTAGAAAACTCAGTGATAGTCTCACATCTATTGTTTGCAAATGATACATTAATATTCTGTGGGGCAGAGAGGTCACAGGTTCTCAACCTCAACCTCACTTTGCTCATCTTTGAAGTTTTATCTGGCCTACACATTAACATGTTGAAAAGTGTCATATATCCGGTTAATGAGGTCTCCAATCTAGCTGAACTGGCTGAGATTCTTGGCTGCAAGACAGGCACTTTCCCTACAACCTACCTAGGCCTACCATTGGGAGCTAAACACAAGTCAGTTGGCATATGGAATGGAGTAATAGAAAAATTTGAGAAAAGGCTCTCTTCCTGGAAGATGCAGTACCTTTCCATGGGTGGCAGGCTCACATTAATAAACAGTGTTCTTGATAGCATCCCAACATACTACATGTCATTATTCCCTATCCCATGCTCAGTTTTAAAGCAATTGGATAGACTCAGAAGGAGATTCTTATGGGAAGGGAATAGCCTAACCCATAAAATTTCTTTGGTTAAGTGGTCGAAGGTCACTCAACCAAAGTCACAAGGAGGTTTGGGCATCATGGACCTAAAAGCTCACAACAAATGTATGCTCTGGAAATGGTTATGGAGGTATGGTCAACCGGAGAATGGGTTTTGGAAAGATGTCATTGATGCCAAGTATGGAATGCAAAGTCATTGGTGTACCAAAAATAGCTCAGCCCCCCATGGGGTTGGCTAATATTAACAGAAACTGGAGTGAGTTCTTTGAAAATGTAACTTTTAAAGTTGGCAATGGAATGCATGTGAAATTCTGGAATGATAGGTGGATTGGAATGTTACACCTTGTGCGTCCCAAGGTGACGTAATGAATATGAGACTTTTTAATCATTATTTAAATGATTTTAAAGTCATAATATGGCTATATATGATGTTTGGATAGAAAATATGAAGTTTGGGAAAAATCAGATTTAAGTTGCAGAAAAACCGACTAAGGATATGTAGTTTCCAACGCTCTTAACAGTTCGTTCATATGGCACCCGAATAAAAAGTTATAAGCGTTGGAAGAAGGGCCAATCATAGGATGCCAAGTAGCACCTTTTTGACTTTTAAATAAATGGGATTTTTACATCCCATCTCGTCTCTTTCTCCATCTTTCCAGAGAGCTCGCCCAAATAACACCCCTAACTTTGCTCTTAAGCTCTCTGCAAGAGCTTCAAACAAGATTATCATCCCGGGCACGAAATCAAGAAGCGATAACATTAAAACGATCCCTACGACGTAAGTATCGCTATATCGCCCCTCTTTTTCTTTGTAGTTTGAGTTTTGGAAGGTATTTCATAGTTAAGAAAACGTGTACTTTCTGTATTTAAGTGTTTAAATATCAAGGAATGTTGATAAATTCATTTCCTAATAGTTAGAACTCACGGGATGGTGATCGGAAGCCGTGAGTTCGAGTTATTTGACTTGTAGTAGACTGTTTTGTGGACTGTTTCGTATTGCTTTTGGGCTGTCTATTGTGCTGCTAATTTATGGAGTTTTGAAGGATAAAAGGGCGTGGAGAAACGCCACATGTGGTAGGGTAGTAGGCTGGTCGTTCGTTGTTACATTTTTTAGGTTGTTTGACACTACTTTGGTTGTCGTTTTATGTATGAAGTGATTAGGGTGTGTGAGCTGTTTTGTGGTATATTGTGATGGAGATAGGGTTGGAAAATGATGCTTACATGTTGTTATTGTTGTGTTCTTGTTGTTGTTGGTATATGGTATTGGAGGAGGGCCTAGTTACAGGGGAGATGCTGCCCAAATTTACGTAAACGAGCTACTAGTTTAAGTTGCGGACTTAGCCTTTACTCAGCACTGATTTTGAATCTCCTTATGATGTGGTAGATTGAATTGAGTTGTTTGAATAATTTCTTGGAAGGTATTAAGGACTCAACGGAGTTAAGGCTATCCCTTCTTTCTTTTTGGCATGATCCAAATGATACAAACGAAACGAGCAAAATACGCACAACTTACATAAATGACTCTATTCATAGAAATACTAGGGTTGTCTATATTCTTGATTCCCCATGTGAATTATTATTATATCCTCTGTTCATGGGTCTCAGAAAAATACGTATTTGATAAAGTTTGTCCGACAGACATATTGATTTTATGATATTCGAGAAATCTTATTAACGTATTTCTTATGCATTTCATGCATTTATACATGTACATTGACCCATGATCAGAAGGCGTTATATACGCGTATATTATATGTATATGAGATATGGGAAAAGGTTATGGCATTATATACGCACCACCACCTGATCAGCTGGTATACATTGATGATTTTGCCCACAGTGGCTGAGATGATATGATGAGATGCCCTCAGAGGCTTGATGATGTTATGTACGCATATACCTATGCATGGTATGGTATTTATACGCACATGCATGACATTATAAATTTTCATCATTCACAGAGCTATTCAGAATTTCAGGTTGAGTTCTTTACTCCATGTTTCTTTCATGTCTTTTATATACTACTGTCATGCCTTACATACTCGGTACTTTATTTGTACTGACGTCCCTTTTTCCTGGGGACGCTGCGTTTCATGCCCACAGGTCCCGATAGACAGATTGAGAATTCTCCAAGTAGGCTATCAGCTCAGCGGAAGATGTTGGTGCGCTCCATTTGCTCCGGAGTTGCTTATTTGGTCAGTATGATTCGGACGTGTATTGTTTAGTATGGCGGGGCCCTGTCCCGACCTTTATGGTATTTATCTACTCTTAGAGGCTTGTAGACGTATGCCATGTACGTAAAAGATTCTATGGCCTTGTCGGCCTACGTTTAGTGTACGAGCGATTATTTTGGTCTTATAGGCCCAAGTTGGTAGTACATGTTTTATTCTAGTTATCCTACGATAGCATTTCCGTCTCATTTACCCATGATAGCATGATACAAAAAGATACGTTACGTTGGTACTCGGTTGAGTAAGGTACCGGGTGCCCGTCGCGGCCCATCGGTTTGGGTCGTGACATGGAAGCTCAACTCTGAAGGACTCATTCCCTGGGCTGTTTCAGATAGCCTGCAATCAGAACTCCACCATAGCTCATAATAGGGAAGGAAGTACATGGAATCCCTTATTCAGAAGGAACCTATACGATTGGGAAATCAATGATCTACTGGCACTCTTTGAAGCTTTAGAAGGCTACAACATTGAAGAACAACAGCCGGACATAATCATTTGGGGAAGCTCCAAGGAAGGCAAATACACAGTCAAAGCTGGTTACAATCTCATTTGCTCTCAAAATGGGATATTACAGAATTGGCCTTGGAAGCACATATGGAAGACTAGACTGCCTACTAAGGTAATATGTTTCACATGGACAACATTGAAAGGGGCATGTCTCACTCAGGATAATCTAATCAGGAGAAACATTATACTAGTTAACAGATGCTACATGTTTCTCCATAACGCAGAGAGCGTAAACCACTTATTCCTTCATTTTTCAGTTGCAGCTGACTTATGGAATTTCTTTTATTCCGTCTTTGGATTATCCTGGGTCACCCCTCAGTCAGTCAAGGAAGCCTACGATAGCTGGTTTTTGTGGAAAGTTGATAAGGCCATCAGAAGGATATGGAAAATAATCCCAGCAACTATTTTTTGGTGTATCTGGACACAGAGAAATCGCAGATGTTTTGATGGTGTCTCAACTCCAGCATGCTTCCTGAAGGCTAGATGTTTAGTTAGTCTTTTTAGCTGGAACTTCATGACCCCTGTAAATAGCACTGATTACTTTTTGGACTTTGTTAGCTCTCCGATCCTAGCATAGTTTTTTGTATTAATAGAGCTAACAGTCACCTCTCTTTGTAACCTTTTGTTTGCTTTTGCATCTTCTTGATGCCTTCTTAATGATAACACCTTACTTCATCAAAAGAAAATATGTATTCCGCTATATCAGGGCACATTTCATTCCAAAAATCAGCAAAGATTGAAATAAAAGGAAAGATAGTTCTCATTACAAAAAGAACTTTGTAAATCATTGCCCATTAACTTGTATTATAAGACCTAAATCAAAAATCGGTATTGCCAAGCCTGGTAAGAATGTCTACCTCAGTACCTAGCACATGTTATGACCATTTTGTGATCTCCACAGCATCTCAAACCTAAATGGCTAAAAGCATTCAAATCAATAATGGATGTTCTACTCAGCAAACAATAACGAAGTAAACAATTTATCTACCAACTCTTGCATGCCCAGCAGCTGCGTATTCGCTATTTTATTCAACTTGAAGAAAAAACACAAGTTTTTCAAGCGTCTTATGTAAGCATATATGAGAACAAGGTTTTCTGAATTAAAAAGAGAATAAAGTGAAAGATTTATTAGGATGGAGAGGAGAGCAAGTGACTAACGTGGACATGTGATTGCTGACGGTGAGGAGAGGAACACCGGCAGGGCGGGATCGAACGAGCTGGAGGAGGGTGTCGCCGTTGTGGACAGTGGTGGTGTTGAGTAGATTCGCCACCGCCTTCGCGAACGCACCTACCGCCGTGATCACCATTTTCCTCGGAAGACCACCCAGGTGGTTTGCTCTCGCCGCCCACTCCATCGTCCGACCACCCGCCATTTCACTAACTCACTGATGTTCAACAGTTCAAGCCCGGCGGCATAAACTTCTTTTGTTTGGGCACCAATTTATTACCGATTAAGTACTTACACATATAACTATTCTTATCTCCTTGGTGAATTTTTTTTTACCCTATCTCAATTGAGTTCTTTAAAACCTATTTAACATTTATATTATCATCTTTGTCTCTTTTTTTAAGCAAACCTAATTGCTTATTATTGGTTGCTGATTCAATCTAAAGACAAATCTTTGTTAGTTCAAAAATCTTTGTCTCTTCTTTTATTTACTTATTTTTTAGTATCACAATATATTTCTCTTTTTTAATAACATAAGCTTAGCTATATGACAATTAATCTTATTTCTGAAGTAAGAAACAATAATCAAACATATAAGTTAAGTTAATAATGTTAATAATAAAAGAAATGAAAATAAAGTAGTTTGCTTGTATTATATTTTTTAATAGCAATTAATACTCAAAACATTTGTTACACAATATTGAGAATACATGGGTTTCCTATGAAGGAAATTATTTTTTTAGAAAAAAAGTTGTTTTCTAGCAACTAAACATTTAAAAGCATAACTCTCTTAGCTTATGCTTTCTTCAATAATCCATTTGAAATGGTTTTCGATATTTAGAGAGTGAAGAATAATGAGATAAAAAAAATTCAGTAATAGTTTTCGAAAAAAATGCAGCCTAGAAGAGAGTAAGAATTTTTAAACCTATACTTAATGGTTGTTATAAAAAAAAATCATTACGCAAAATTTATGACTATTTCTTTACAAATGTCTATTTATACTTTAAACATATTTTAGATTATAATATAGATAAAAGTTTCATTGATGCCTATCAAAATTAAAAAATCCTTACACATAATAGAGAATAAAAAGATTGAAACTTAAATATAATTTTAAGTAAAAATTATAAATAAAGGTAGATTTTACAACAACTTTGATTTCAGGTTGCTTTATTTTTCAATTGCAAATTACTTATTTTGAAGAATTTTCTCAAGGGTAGGGGAAGCTAAAAAAAAAAAAAAACCAATATGAAAGTTGGATTTTTATTTATTTATTTTTTTTTTTTTTGTGATGAAATAAAGATGGATGCTTCGATTTGACTGAAGTCATTAAAAAGGGTTGGGGACAAACATAAGGTGAGAATTAACTACCCTGTCTGTCTGAACAACACTTGTCTTCTCCAAAAGTCCACCGCTTTAAATTCAACTAACCACTCAACACTTTTAACTTACCCCATTTCCCAAATGTGAAGTCTTTCACTTTCTCTCTTACTAAAACCCTACCCACCCATTTTCCACAATGCCCAACCCCAAACCGAAATCATTCTAGGTTTTGCTAAACAGTGAGAATAAGTGATGGGTGTTAAGCTTCTGATGCATTTACAGTTCCCTTTGCTTCTATTTTCTTGTTTTCTGCTTCAGCTCTCTGCTTCCACTTCTGTAAGTAATAAGTAATAACCCACATAGCAAAATATTCTTGCAAATTCTTAAGAGTAAATGTTATTGGAATTCATGTAGTCATGTGAATTTGGAGCAAGTTCTGATTTTTTTTTTTTTGAATTCGCAGGTCTCCAATAAGACAGTTGATGCACAAGTAGCCCCTTCTTCTGAGAATCAAAGTCATGATGATGGTAATCATTTTGATTTTATTCGACTATTATTCTCCAGTCATTTTCTTTGGAACTGATAGATTGGCTGTTGCCAATATCAGAGGCGGAGCTAAGATTTCAACTCTAATGTTTTGGATTTTAGAACGACGATTTTAAGAGCTACTAACGGTTCTAAATTTACTATTTGTACATATTTAATGAATTTTTTAATAGAAATAAGCAAAAGCTAGTGGGTTCGGCCGAACCCGCAATTAGGCTTTTAGCTCTGCCCCTGGCTAATATGATTAGGGCTCTCTGAATTCTTTTGGACTCTATAATTGAGTTAAATCTATAATTATATTTTTCTTATAATGTTTCATTACATATGACTTTATGCATCCAGTCCATAAAAATATTACTTGTCCCTCTGGTCTTGTTCCCAACACTAAAGTATCGGGCATTTCTAGGGACTAGCCTTCTTTATCTAGTCCACTAATAAAAACTGAAGTTTACACAATATCAGCATCAAACCTAAGTTGATTTCGAGTGATACACGATTCATAACACAGAGGCCAAATAATGGCTGCCGCTATCAGGTTCATAGGACACATGGGTAGAGGAAGGGAAAAATAACTGAACTTATAGATGTTGTAATTGTTAATGGCCAGGTGGAAGCATTGTGCATAGGCCTTCTTAAGCTTAGTTTGAGATGGCAGTGTTAGCCAATTGTGGTTAATGTTTCAGTCTCCGGATCTTGGAAACCTTATCCCAAATGAATTCTTTGAACATGATCCCATGCTTGCTAGCACAATCATATGAATCGTGTATCATATAAATCAAGCACGATTCATTTGGCTGTCCATTCACTGTCAATGCAGAGTGGCTCCCGTATTTAAGTATGAAGGTACAGACACTTTCAGAGTGAAAATTCATCTTTAGTTGTGGTATTAGATATAAACAAGTTAATAATACCTAAGTTTCGTGGTCCATCATGAATTTAAGATCTAATGCGTGGTCCATCATGAATTTAAGATCTAATGCCTTTTGAACATCTCTTTTGGCTTTTGTTTGCTTGCAAAAATAAGCTTCTTTTTTAAGCACCCAAGTGTATGGCCTAATGGTCAATGAAGTGGTTATGAGAACCTAAGGTCTCAGGTTCAAATCCAGCGGAGACAAAAACACTAGGTGATTTCTTTTCATCTGTCCAAGCCTTGGTGGACAGAGTTACCTGGTACCTGTTGCTGGTGGGAGATCTCAGGTATCCCGTGGAATTAGTCGAGGTGCGCGTGAACTGGTCCAGACACTATGGTTATCAAAACAAATATAATTCTTTTATGTAAATATTAGTCATGTTTTTGAATTTGATTTGCAAAACTTTTTTCTACTTGTTTTACCATGTATCCCCAATCCCTTGTCCTAGAAAAGTGGGAAGAGATAGAAGAATGTTATGGGAAAGCAACATAGGGGCTTTTCACTCAATAGAATTTCCAAAAATTAGAAGAAGCCCTTGAGTCAGTTGGTAGTACCTTGTTCTAGTTCTAGTTCAATTTTAGAAAAAGAGGGAAGAGACAAAATACACTTGGTGATTTCTTCTCATCTACCTATGTCTTGGTGGGCAGAGTTACGAGGTAGCTGTGCTAGTGAGAGATAGCAAGTATTCGGTGGAATAGTCGAGTTGCACGCTAGCTGGTCTGGACACCACCGTTATAAAAATAAAATAAAGAAAGAGCGAAAGAAGTTGTCTGAGTGACTATCTAGGAGAAAGTCTGGATAAATTTTGAGTATTATTTTTTCGCTCACTAATTAAAAAAAAACTTTTGAGTATTTTTTTTTCTTTTTAGATAAATCAAGAAGTCAGAATAAGTATAATTATAGCACTAGTGTAACTGAAACTTATTTTGATCTGTCAAAATGATTTTTCTTAGTGTAATTTGTGATTTTTAACTACTCTAGTTATTATGTCTCATCTGTTTGACACTATTGAGTATTGTCTACTGTTTTGCAAGCAGGAAGATGTGATCCTGGTTGGTTTAGCAGCCCAAATGGGAAAAAGTGTTTCAAATATAATGCAACCTCTTTGCAATGGGATGAATCAGAGATTTACTGCAACAGTTTTGGAGGAAACCTTGCTGCCATAACATCTTCAGAAGAACTGAACTTTGTCCAAAAGCTCTGTGGCAATGATAGTAACAGATGCTGGGTTGGTGGAAAGAGCATTAATACTACTGCTGGTTTGGGTTGGAAATGGTCTGACAATGAAGCTAGTTGGAATGAGAGTCTTGATCTTAAGTCAACTTTTAACTCAAGTTGCAAAAATTTCTCATGCTATGGCTTTAAGTCAGCGGATTTGTGTACATCGATAACCAATGGCACTACACCCCTTATAGCTGAGAGATGCAATACAACTCATGCCTCTATATGCATGCTTGATGCCGGTAAGTGATTGCCGAACAACTTATTTCTAATTGCTTTTCTTCACCAAGTGTAATTTTGAAAAGTGGGAGCAAACTCTTTTCCTGATATAATGTGGTGATGATATGTGTCGACTAACAACTCTATAGTCCCCTTTTAATTTTTCCATGAGCAGTACATTTTAGATAACCATTATCCAATCTACATGCCTTAATTAGATATTAAATAATCTTCTGATGTTTTTGATACATTAGGGAGCAAGTGTCGCCATATGCGCTGCCACAGGGAATATCTCATTATCCTTGCAGTTGTGAGTGGGTTGATTCTTTGCACTACTTTGGCTGTTGTGATATGGCTTCTTGTTTATAGGCGAAGTAAAAGACGGAGAAGATCTCGTGCATCATTAGCATTAGTTCCACCATCTTGGAAAATCTTCAATCGTGACGAAGTAAAGTCCATGACAAAGAATTTCAGTGAAGTAAATCGTCTCCTTGGGGATGCCAAAACAGGTGGTACCTATAGTGGGCTTTTACCTGATGGTTCAAGGGTGGCTGTGAAAAGATTGAAGAGGTCTGGCTTTCAGAGGAAGAAGGAGTTCTACTCTGAGATTGGAAGGGTTGCAAGACTTCATCATCCAAATCTGGTCTCCATCAAAGGATGTTGTTATCATCATGGTGACCGCTATATCCTATACGAGTTTATTATCAATGGACCCCTGGATAGGTGGCTACACCATATTCCTAGAGGAGGTAGGAGTTTGGACTGGAGCATGAGAATGAAAGTCGCCACCACCCTTGCTCAAGGAATTGCGTAAGTAGCGTTAATATTATCTTCATCTGCATTGTAGATTAGGAATAAATATTTTAATTTATCCTTGAGATGGATTATTTTAGTTAGAAATGTGCGTTTATTCTTTAAATCTTGTCATACATCCCTTCTTTGTCATGAGTATGAACTCATGTATACATGTTTGGCTTCATGTCAATTGGGGGATGTTATCGGGAAGTCATACAAGGGTAAATATAGATGGTTCGAATGCATGATTTATACTATTAAAAAAAGAAAAAGAAGAAGAATGCATGATCTCTCTTGCAATATTTCCCTTCTTATTTCTTTGACATGGAAATGCCGGTGAATAAAATTTCCAGAGGCTTATGAGACCACTCACTGCCCAACCCCCAACAAGAAATATGTATGGAAATTTTTTTTGAGGGTTCAAGAGGAAGCCTATATATTAATTCCAATTATTCATGATGATATAAGATAGACCAATCCACGGGCTTATCTAGCATCACCAGATTGTATTGTAATAATAATGTATGGTCCCTGGTGGTTTAACTTTTCCCGGACTTCTTTGATCAGATTGTATTACTTTCCATAATTTATTTGGTATAAGTTGAAAAATATAGGTCACTTGAGTAAGCTGGGCTCTACTTCCACAGGGTAGGGGTAAGGTCTGTGTATACACTTTATATGGAGGTCGCTGCCATACGCAAATCAACCACGATGCCTAGTTCTGGCTATCGATGGATAAGGTACCTTAAAACCAGTCACGTCTATGGTATATTTGTTAAAAACGAAAAATAGAGAAAGATGATGCAGGGTCTATTACTAAATTATGTTATTCTCTATTACTAAATTATGTTACTGTCTATTACTACTAAATTAGTTTATTACCTAATTAATTTCTGAATTGAGGGATCTAGCTGCCTAAGGTGAAAATGACTGGTCTGGTTGTGTTGTTGTGCGGAGGTAGTTGAAAACTCTCGGTTTTGTCATACTGTTTCAGCTAGTGCACAAGAGATAGTGACTCAAGAGCTGCAAATTATTTGTTTGCAAACCTCTGTAATGGCAAATTCTTTGCTTGTACATAGTTTTGTGCTTATTTCATCAAATTTGACAGGTTTCTTCATGACAAAGTGAAGCCACAAGTTGTGCATAGGGATATTCGTGCAAGCAATGTACTTCTTGACGAAGATTTTGGCGCACATCTAATGGGAGTTGGTCTGTCTAAGTTTGTACCGTGGGAAGTTATGCATGAGAGGAGAGTCATGGCAGGTGGTACTCATGGGTATCTTGCTCCGGAGTTTGTTTACAGAAATGAGCTTACTACAAAAAGTGACGTTTATAGCTTTGGAGTTCTCCTGCTTGAAATTATGAGCGGACGAAGACCAGCACAAGCAGTTGATTCTGTTGGTTGGCAGAGTATATTTGAATGGGCCACGCCTCTGGTGCAGGCCCATCGCTATGTAGAGCTCTTGGATCCTCTCATATCATCTTCTTCTTCTTCTCGTATTCCTGAAGTTGGAGTTATCCAAAAGGTTGTTGACCTTGTTTATTCTTGTACACAACATGTGCCATCAATGCGTCCGAGGATGTCCCACGTTGTCCACCAGCTGCAACAATTAGCTCAACCTCCTAGTGTAAAGTAAGTAGAGAAGAATTACAGATCTGCAGTTCTTCTAACAGAAACTAGTTACACTATGTTTCTAACCTATTTGCAAGGGCCACAACTGTTTTAGGATTTTATTATCACCTTGCTGATGGACATGCAATGCCTTGAAACAGTCCATAATGGTTAAAATGTAGCTACAGTTACTAATCTGTACGTGTAAGGCCAGTTGATTTTCACTTGATATCACCAAAGCCGGTATGCATTCATCTTGCGGGTGCTTTATATTTTATAATTTATTATCACTATCTTCAAAGTTTACTTCTAATTTCCTGTAATTGTCATTATGCGTAACAACCTATTCAAGATATGTCCACGGATTTTTTTTGAGATATTGTCAAAAGAATTCCAGAAACATGTTTGTTCCTAAAATATGTTTGTTTAAATTCTTTCAAGAAACTTCTGCAAAGAAAAGTTCGTGAAGAAGTGTTTTGTTGGTTTTTCAAAGAGTTCTTCCATTTACAAAACACACACAAAAAAGAAGAAGTCCGATACACTAAGCTCCCGCTATGCGCGGGATCCGGGGAAGGGCCAGACCACATAAGTCTATTGTACGCAATCTTACCCTGCGCTAAGCTCCCGCTATGTACGGGATCCGGGAAGGGCCGGACCACCTAAGTCTATTGTACGCAATCTTACCCTGATTGCGAGAGGTTGTTTTTGCACAAGTTGTCTTCAAATTTTTCAGAAGTAGTCAAAGCGATTTAAAGCATCTTAGGCTAAACTTAGTCGGACGGTAGATATCTGTTCTGCAAGGATGTCGCTTAAAAAATTTCAAAGAGATTATTGCTTTTCTATATTCGCTCGTTTATTCTTCTCCAATTTACCAGCAAGTGGCATCCAATACTGCCACTTATTCGAATCATGCTCAAGCAAGAGTTTGCTCAACGTCGGTTCACTATGAACAGGCGAAATTGCTATTTGCAAATATACATTCTCATTATTGCAACTATAGAAGTTTGCATCGATGTATATACATAATATGATTACGAATGGAAAACTAGATTGCATTGCAGAATGCCGGTAATTACAAGAGGGTCTCCAAAAATGTAAGTACTGCCATTCCAGCTGCCCAAATATCATCATCTAATACATGCTCCGCAGGAGAATGGCTGATGCCTCCACGACAACGCACAAATAGCATTCCCACCTATTGAAAAATAGTGGATCTTTAATACAAACAAGAAAGAAGATCACGTTCATAGTGTCAATGAAGTGGGTAAGTAAAACCATGGGACACACAGGGGTTCCTATTTGCCTAAGTGGACAGAGCTACCTAGTACATGTACTATGAGAGGTAGCAAGTGCTAAGTGAAATAGTCTCGCAAGTGGCCCTTACACCACCATTATCAACAGAAAGAAAGAAAATCACGTCCAAGTAAAAAAATACAAGGTTTTGAGTATAGCTCACCTTGGTTAGATGAGACATGGCCATTGCATCATGACCTGCTCCACTCATCAGTACTGGAACATCACCAGGATCCTCACCGGTAATTCTCTTCAAAGCAGCATGAGATGCAGATTTCAGCTCTGTACTTAAGCCAGGATCGCAAACGACAGCATTTGCATCATGCTAAACCAATAAGAGAAGTGTTAGTCATAGAATATGCAGCAGGTAACGCCACAGATAATTAGGTATCTCTCACCTTTCGCTCAACGTTACAAAAGACAGAACGTCGATCACACATATGATAAAGTCTATTGGAGAATTCATAAATTATAGCTTCTCGTCCCGTGTCATCCATTGCACGTACATCTACAGTGAATGTCACCTGTGAAAAATGCTCATATAGTAATAAGCATCCCAGATATTCTTGTTTCCCTGAATATTGGATGATGAACAACCAAACAGTACGTGAGTTGTACGCCAGAAGTTTTAAGGAGTGCTTGCCTGGCCTGGAATGACATTACTTGCACTTGGCCAACTTGATATCTCTCCAACAGTACAGACCAGAGATCCTGCAAGAGATTCCACTGTTGAAGAAGCGCATTGACCATCATAGGACAGATAATAGTCAGGTTGTTTACAAAGGCTTTCCAGAAATACAATTAGTTCAGCAGCTGCAACCATAGGATCCTGTCGCATATTCATAGGCACTGTTCCTGCATGTCCTTGTGTGCCTCTCACTGTCACCTGCAGAGCTTAATTCAAAAGTCTGGTCAAGCTAGCATTACTTCAACCAAAATTATATGGGATAATGTATACCAAAAGGAGATTAGTAGTGACAACTAGAAGTAAGTCAAGCTGTAGATTGTGCGAAGAAAAGACTTACTGGACAAATAATTTTCTCACATAATTTAAGTACTTTTCCCCTTTGTAACATCATATCATCACAAAGATCAGAACTGCCTTTTACTAAACAAACCTAGATAGACTGAATAGATACAACAGCCAAGCGGACATTCTTATTTCTTCATTGCACGTTATATACCAAAAGGGTACTTTATCACCATGATCCAACATCTTACAAGGAGGGATGAAACGAACCGTGGAAATAAAGAACTAGAAAAAGGTGTTTAAGCTATAGGAAAGGAAAAAAAGGGGGGAGTTGTACATGGAGGATAAGTTTATGTTAGAATAAAAGTAGATGACAACCAAGAGGCAGTAGGATAAGAATACATACCTTCAATCTTGTCTGCCCTGCTATGCCTTTTACTAAACCAAGAGGGAGACCAACAGTCTCCAGTACGGGTCCCTGTTCAATGTGAACCTGCGAAAGACCATTAGAATAAGATCCACCATCAGCAACTATGTTACCAGAGATCTTATGAAGTAGTTAGTAATTTCGATATGGCATATTGAGAACTATTATTGACCTCAACATAGCCCCAAACAGATTCTGGTTCATATTTGAGCTGCAAAAGGTTTTCTTCTGTAGTTTCTATAGAACTTGCTCCCAGAGCACCTTGCACTGTCACACCACTGAAAACAGTTGCACATTAATGTATTGAGAAAGAAAATCCATACAAACAAAGACAAGCTTTTAGGTTAGCCATACAAACTTCTTATCATGTATTTGCAATGCTGAAACTGGTAATAAGCCAGCAATAGCTGCACTTCCCAAGAAGGTCGACTGAAACCTCACTCCCTCCTCATCACTAAATGCAATTACCTGCAAAACAGTACATAAGATATTTGCAAAACCGGAGAAACTAAATAATCTTTGATATGATTTAACTGAAAATAAAAGCTGTAAAATAGAAAGAATACAAAAGAGAAGTCAGATTGGCAGCAACAACACATTAGACAACTAGCACTATTTTTAGTGCTGTAACACTTGCTACAACTGCTCAAGGATGTAAACTCAAAATTTTGATTGTTCCAAGGATATAACGTTCAAAGATTGCAGAATATACTTTTTGAGCTAGGGTTAGATGGCCAAGAGAGGAAAATTTCACAGCTCAGTAGTGACTAGTGAGTTCACACACTTCAAAGATGAAAGACAAGGAGATAAGATGACTTTCCCAAAGAAGCAGAAAGATGCAATAAGGAGGAGAAGGATAACCAGGGAACGCTAAACTTAACAAATACTCCAAAACTCTTACAGATGGATCTGAACTTGTTCTCTTGAAGCTTACTACTATACATTAGCAAGCATCAACCTCAGAAGTTGTGAAAACTACTATAAATTATGATAGGAACTTTGGCTGGTAAAGACATATTCAGCAAAGCAGACTCAGTTAGTAGGGAAAGACAGAGAGCTAACAAGTATTAATCCATTTTCCAATTTCAAGGCCTCATATGCAAGTCACGTCTTTAGCGAAGCTTGCAACCACAAACATTAGCTTCTGAGTTGAATTGGTTTTAAATGTAAATCTCAAAGACAAAATTGACACAGTTTGAAACTTGGCGGTTGAAACCAGAACATAGTCCAAACTTCAAAGATCATTTGTGGGAGAGCTCATGACTAGCAACTTACAACTAGTACTTTAACTCATGATCCTAATCAATCTAGCAACTGAAATTTGTAGTTAAGTTAAAGAAGAAATTACTTTCTGGAATTCAGATTGGGCACTTCCCGTAACAATTGTCTTTAGGAAAATAAGAGGTCACAAATAAAGTTGCAGCCCCCCTTGGATATAGCTGATAGTAACTTTTAAAAAACGGATTTGATAGTTTAATTAAAAAAAGATATTACCCTTACGGTTACAACTAAGAATAACAGAACAGAAAACATGCCAGACGATAGCATGTTTGCTTATATTAATGTGTCTCACCTCAACCGGCCGCCTGAGTTTATCCAACCTTCCAGTGGCATTCAATGCCTTCAATGCAGATATTGCACAAATTATGCCCAATGAGCCATCAAAGTATCCAGCATCGATAACTGTATCCTGTTGCAACACAAAAAATTCATTTTCCGGTTCTTCTGCAGCATCTTAAACTAGTGATGCTGGGAAGTAAACCAAATATACTAGAAGATATAATGTAAGGAAATCAATGCGTCACCAAATGGGAGCCAATTAACAAAGCCTTTTCACTTGGATTAATCCCATCAGCCCGACCATGGACATTGCCCATTTGGTCCACCCACCTGGAATCAGGAGTGCTCTCAATTAAGTTTCTGAAGCATTAAAATATAATACGATAAGTTGAAAACTTACGTCTTCAAGCCCGCATCTTCCATCCATGCACGAAGAAGATTTCCTGCTCTGATCGATGCAGGGCTCTGGAATGTCCTTTCAAGGTAGTCATTTGCATCACTTACCTGCCACACAACACAAAACTTGTTACTTCAGCTCTTCTACTGATGAAAAGTTGGATAAGAGATAGCAGCCGTGAAACGGACTAATGGATTTTCAAAATTTGAAACCTTCCAGTGATGCATATTGTATTGTATGTATTCCAAGGAAGAACAAAACTCTGGTAAGACACAAGAAAAAAAACATTCCTCACAGGAAATTTGACTTCCACTAGTAATGATATAAATAGATTCCCCTGCTTTAATACCTTTCCGAGCTCATTAAGTCTAGCAACAGCTTCCTCCTTGAGGATTTCAGGAAACAGATCATACTTTATGCCTTGTGTATTTTCACCTAATAATGACAAAGAGAATTAACCACATTATTACAACTTTGAGGTGTTTAGCATAGAAAAGCAATTTTTGCTTAAAAAAAGAATCTTGCCCGATGAGATGGAAAGGAAACAGTTCTGTGTTATGACAAATACAATATTTTGGATTCAGAAAGAATTAATTATTTCAGACATATAACGTTTGGATTAAGAGGGAAACAACCCACTATAGTTTCATCAGGACAGCTGTCCAAGCAAAACGGCTCCCAAATACTTGCAAAAGCATCACTAAAAAGGACCAAGGAACGCATTAAAAGAATGAGGAATATTTGAAGAATTAACAAAAAAGATCACAACTTTAAATCATCAACAAAACAATACAAATTCCAGGTCACAGATTCAAACCACCTTAACCATACATTTCGAGCTTCAGATATTGAAATGGTTCATTTATTATCCAAAATGGTCTAAAAACGACAACTTTTCATGTACAAATTAAAAGAAAAGAAAAAACACAAATAAATAAATACAGTAATTACCGAAGAATGTGTTAGCAGAAGTAGCCATGGCGAAAGAAGGATAAAGAACAAGAAAGAATAAGGATAAGATCGAAAGAACGTTCTTCGTCATTGCATGGGAAGTTGGAAATGAGGTTAGATTAGAAGAGTGAAGAGAAGGAGCCGCCATGGCTACTTGCTGCAAGCTTATGGAGGAAACAACAAAAGCAAGCAAACAAGGCCACGGCTCTCTCTCAAAATGAGAAAGATAAGTCACTTTAGATTGTAGGAATCCACTACTCCTATATACTATCCACCTCACTTATTTGTTCTCGTGGCTCGTGAAGGCTCTACCTGCTTTTGTTTTTTCGGCTTTGTGGGTCCCAAAATGGTCTCCGACCCAAAGCAAGATGCTGTGGGTTCCACCAAATATTCATCCATGTTTAATTTTTTCCCTTTCTTTTATATTCGTTTCGGTCCACTTTTAATTAATTTTTTAGCTTTCTTCACACATATTAAAGAATTTATATTTTAACATTAATTAACAATAAAATTAATCATATTAACCTTAATTTATTCATTAAAAATATGATAAATACCTATAAGTTCTTTAATCTAAGGACAATTTTGAAAAAAAAAGAAATTAACTTAATCTTGATATCCAAAAAAATCAAATATTGTTGACCACAAAAAAGACAAAAAAATTGGTGGACCGGAGGGAGTAGTAAACTAGTTAAGTAATTTGTGCTTCCCGTGGTGATATATTTCTTTTATAATTTAATTAATAGTAATTCTATTATTTCTCGTTCACTTTTACTTGTCTATTATATTAAAAAATAATTTTATTTTTACTTTAATTTTAGTAAATCAAAAGAAAATTAAATTTTTTCTATTTTATTATTAATATTTATTAATTATTCCCACAATCAGTCCTAAGACTTCTTAAAATATTATCGTTATTATGAATATTATGATAAAATATGTACGTTCATTTATCGCATGTCAAACAAGTAAAAGTGAAGAGAAGCTATTTTATTCCTCCTTTTTCGTCATTTCTTTTTCTTTTTCTGGAGTCTAGTGTTCAGCAATATGTATATTATTATACTCCATTGTTTGCCACCAGAAAGGAGTGGAGAAAGCGACTACGTTTCCCAATTGAAAAGTTTGATTATTTAATAATCATTGCTCATCTGATACAGTTTCTAATAGAATAAGGTTGAATATTAGTTATCCTTTTCGTCTATTTTGAACGAACTAAAAATTAGAGACCACATTCAATACGGGACAAAAATGTTTTATCCAAAAAGATAACAATTGAATTTGTATGCGATTTAAATGATACGTAATTTAATTTAACACGAATGATTAAAGAACATAAAATAATTGAATTAAAAGGAGACAAAACAATCAAACCAACGACGTCAAAATTTGATCACGTCCAACTATGCCTCCTAAGAGGTCTAGTGGTCGTTGCAAATATAATCCGGTTTACAAGTCCGGAGTCGAATCCCACATGGAAATAACGTGCTAATTACAACTAATAACTTTGCACGAATTCAAGTAATCAACCTTCAGAAATATTAAATAACAATTTGGGAGTGTACTAATTAAGATCAAAGTAATTAAAAATGCAGTATTTTGTAACGAACAAGGCAAATATTATAGACAAGATTTGGAAAAGTCTAAGGTTATGATTTTTCCTATTGTCGGAATCTTCCCCGCTACGTTTCTGATAGGCTATATGTACCTTGTTATGTTTTGATGATCTAACAAACTTAATGACAAGAACCAGATAAGGAACCTGATACACATTCTCAAGTATGTGGAAACAACAAGACTTAAGCTGGAATTGTAAATTAACGCTTCAAGAGTCAAAGAATCAACAAGGGGAATAGATGGACATCAGTTCCCCTGGTGATCGTACCAGTCAACTCTCCAACAACAGTAAAGTCACTGCCTGCACACGCAACGGTACAAGCACAGTATAACAGTCAACTTCATTGGGAATGATCTTGTTCCCAAGAAGCTTACATCATCCAAGTGATATCATCAATGTTATATTAACATTAAACAAAAGACAAAACATCACTTGAACACTTAGAGAAATTTCTCAAGCACTCCACACAGTGATTGATCATCTGCCAAACGATTCTCAACTGCATCAAGAACAAAGAACAACATAGCAACAGACCAGTTCCCTCTGTATTGAGTTATTACATGTCCTTTGTTGTGTTGTACCTTTGTCAAAATTCTTTACTTGTAATTCCTACTTAGCTTAGTTAGAAGCATTGCGTAGGAAACCCTTTGTAAATCATAAACCCTTGTGTTTGTGTCTTGGCTAGAGTTAGTCGAGTTGTAAAGTCTTTGTAATAGAGTTACTACAAAGTGACTTGTAATAGAGTTGATACCAGTTAGTGAAGGATTAAGAGGTTAATTCCTAGGTTACAATATGTTGTAATCTAAAGTTTGCTCAGTAGTGAAGTTGAAATCCTACAAGGGTAGGTCGTGGTTTTTAATCCCGTGAGCTGAGAATTTTCCACATAAAATTTCTCTGTGTCATTTACTTACTACAGTGTGCGTGTGTTCTGTGGGAACTAATAGAGAACCTGGTTCTCTATATAGTTTGGTGGACCCTCGAATTCTATCAGTTTCTTATAAATTTGTCTAAATATTCTCTACCAATCGTGAGTACTTTGATTTTCATAGCTTTTTCTCGAGCAAATACCACAATTTATTAGACGTATTCTCTCAAACTACGCTAGCTGACACTAGTTTACCGCTCATTACGATTGCACCAAGACTTCGTTATCTCTAATCTCGCCTTTAAACCCTCCGTATCGATCTCTCAACTACGTTAGGAGTGGTGTTGTTCAACAACTACCTAAATATGTACTCTCTCTCTCTCTCGAGCAATATACACACTAAATAGGCACAGTTAATTATACACAGTTAATTGAGAGCTCTTCAATTAACAACAATGAAAATATAGTTGAACAAGTAGAGAAAAATCAAAGACAAATCTATATTAAACGCAATAGAAAATCATCCTCCAATAGGTTCTATCAAACCTTAGATAAGAGAGTTTAGCTACTCATAAATATAACAACAATCAACATAATGTTTAAAGAAATGAAACTACAAAGTAAAGAGATAAAGGAAGGAAAAACTCGTTTGATTCTTTCTCCACAGTGCTTGGCAGCATTTTTCTTCTCTAAAATCATGACCAACTCTAGAATAACTCGTTTGGGGAGTATTTATGTCAATCCACAGTCCAAATCCAGGTTGAGGTTTTTTTAATCCGTGACTTTTAATTACCGTGCTATAGACCTCGCGAAGCCTGGTCTATAGCGCTGTCGAAACCTCGCGAAGTTTGGTCTATAGAGCGGTCAACCTGGCTATAGACCTCGCGAAGCCTGGTCTATAGTGCAGTCGACCTGTCTATAGACCTCGCGAAGCCTGGTCTATAGCGCAGTCGATCTAGCTATAGACTTCGCAAAGCCTGGTCTATAGCACGGTCAACCTGGATATAGACCTTGCAAAGCCTGGTCTGTAGCACGATTTGGATACTTGATGCTTTTGTGCTCTTTTCTTGTATTTTTGTCCTTTTTTTGTGCAACTTTCGTTCGACGATTCTTTCCGATGTTCCTACACATAAAACAACACAATTTAGCTCAAACGTCGCACAATAAATCATTAGAATAACAAAATATAGGGTGAGTAATGTGCTAAAAGTATAGCATTCTGGCCTCACATCACCACCCCACACTTAAATGTTGCTCGTCCTCTAGTCAACCGCTAATTCCTAGAGCACTTTTATTCTCTTTTAGCACATCTGAAGCACACCATACCTATGCCTATGGTTGATAGCAACAATTAAACCTTAGCATATGCCTTCAAACTTTCCTTTACATTATGTCATACTTCAAATCTTTATTCAACAAAAGGACACGATGTTTCTAACAATCCTAACCTCACAAACCGACTCAATATCACAATGCATTCATGGCTTGAACACTTAACATCATAGAGAAATCTAATAACGTCACATATCCCTTGTGAAATCATGTGCCCTCACAACAAGAACAAGTGAGTAAGTTGAATCCACACATTCGAATCAAATGCTCAAATATATTTTAAGGATTCTCATATATCAAAGAAATTTTTCACTCTCACAAAGAAGTCACATGCATGCACAAAGTACCATAGGCTTGCCAATTAATCTAAAATAAAGAACATCTCCCACCAAAGGATGTAAACCTCTACTAATGTAGGCTTGCTCGATCTAAAATCAATTAGAACTTTTTATGGTTGTAATGTTGGCTTAAGGACGGTTAGGATAAATTTAGGAATAATGACTAACCCTCCTAAACACTTTAACACATCACATAATTAAATTTAAGCGCATTTTTCTCCAACCCAACTGCATTTTCACAAACAATATCATCCCCAAAGTATTTCCTGTTTCTTTAAGCACTACTTTAATTCACGCCCACTAGCAAGAACAAGATCTCTTTTTTTTTAGTTTCTGCTAGTGTGTATTAATTTACAAAATAAGTGCACCTTTCTTTCTTTCATTGGTTCCACTCGAAAGCCACCCCACACCTAGTCCTTACTTCTTCTTGCACTCACTTCACAATTAAAGTGCTTTACGAGGTACACGGATAAAAATAATATTAATTAAGAACAAATGGGCATATACTTGTAGTGTGATTGCCAAATAAAAGTCTATAGGCTCAAAA
Organism: Nicotiana tabacum; assembly: GCF_000715075.1. Classification (NCBI taxonomy): domain Eukaryota; kingdom Viridiplantae; phylum Streptophyta; class Magnoliopsida; order Solanales; family Solanaceae; genus Nicotiana; species Nicotiana tabacum. Next base: position 135,359,918 of record NC_134096.1, on the reverse strand, counting down.
CGGTTGACTAGGGATACATTTTATTTGTGGTAGGCATTATGTTCAAAAAGATCAAAGAAAACTTAAAATTATTTTTCAAACCGAGCAAAACCTAAAATTTCGCTTCAACTCACATGTCGGGCAAGTTCTAGACTCTAATGCAATGACACGGACTATACAATTTCTCACCACTCATGGCACATGACTCACCAAGGATGGTTGCATTCCTATTTTCAAACAATTGCAAGTATTCACAGAGCCATAAAATATTAAGCATCAAACATAAAGTGACACAAGCGAAGAAAATGAGATATAGGCGTCAATAAACATGTTATTACTCAACAAGGCATAATAAATATTTTCAAACCATAGGGAAGGTACTACACAAGCTAGAGCCTAATATGCTACTACCAAACTAGTCAAAGGCGCCTAGCATTTCTCATTTCTCCCTTTCTTTTATTCCCTAAATTTTATTCTAATCTAAAGACAAAACAACAACTACTATCCGGTTCAACTACATCCTGTGGAAAAGAACCGATGCACAAAGAAAAATCACGAGGGATTATTACTATCTAAAATAATAAAAAGACATATATATATATATATATATATATATATATATATATATATATATATATATATATACTTTGATAGACTTAAGTCCCTCAAGAAAACTGCCCAAGAGATCCATCGTCGGAAAAAGTCCAGTCATTTCATTTTATTTTTATTTTTTTTAAAATTAAATAAGGGAAAATTCGGTTTTTACTGAATCCGCATTCCCTAAGGAGGCCTGGTCAATCAGATGATTTTGTCTGGTATAAAAAAAGTAGGAATGGATAAATAACATATAAATCGAGGGCTATGCGAATCCTTAGACATATATGAAATGGAATAAAGATGGACCAAGCTACTTATGAATGTAACCACAATTAACATCACTATGGTCGGGCTATCGAACACAGAGTCAGAAGTGAATTACGAGTCGAACCAATCTGCGAATCGAGCGAGCTCCCCTTGCACGCAATGATGTGGTGGTAAACCTCTCATTCTAATTCAGTGCTCTCCGAATCGTGCAGGAAGGTTTCCTATCACCCGGCTCACGAACTTGATCTTCCGCGACGAAAAATAAAATAAACATTAAACACACGAACTAATTAGTTTATCTAATATTTTCAAATGACAGAGAATACCTTCCACCCCACACTTAGATCATGCATTGTCCTCAATGCATATATAAATTCATAAACACAAAAACATGTAAGGTTATTGGAAAAACTCCCTGATCAGTCATCGTCCTCGCCCTCATCGTCGAAGGCTCCATCTGCACCTGTCTAGCCCTCATCCTTTGCTCTCTCATCATTATCATCATGATCCTTATTGGGCTGCTCTGGCTCGGCCTCAGAACATACTGGTGTGTTTACATCCTCATCATCTAGGAGTCGCTGCCCATCGCCAAGCTTAACTAGATGTTGTGCGTGAGTATTGAGTGGAGAACGCTCCTCCAAGGTGGCCCTCTCCTCAATAGTGGCCTACCTGCCCCCAATCCTGAGCTGTAAATCCATCCTCCCATATAGATATGCCATAAAGTTGTCATCTTGAGCATTGTGCTCGGCACCTGTCATTGTGGCCATGGCATTCTCCTCTTTTACCCGTATACTTGTGATGTCCGTTAGTCTGAGAGGTGTAGGAATGACTATATCAAAATCTCGCTCCTCCTCCACCTATTCTTTATGCAGGTACTGAGTCAACATGTTGGCAAAGGACAATCTGTCAATGCACTTACTTATTTTCACCTGGGACATCTGGTAGCATATTAAGTGGCCCACATTTACTTCCTGGCCAGTCAGGAGGAAGTACAACATGCATATCCTTTCACGGCTTATAAGAGTCTCATGATTGCATGATAATAGTCGTGTGTTGATCAATTTCAGCCACACCTGAGCTTCCGACTTCATTTTTTTTCTTTGGAAATTTCCTATGGCGTTGGGTCTTCTTGTCACGAACCCAGGAAATCACAGAATTGACACCACAGAGAGTGTGCCTCCATGCCTGATATGTAGGACGGATGATGAAGTTGTCCAAGGGTTCCTATGGAACATCTGGAGCTCCCAAAAAATTGCATATAGCTGTTGCCAAAAAATTGATCAACCTTCCTCTAATAGGCACCAACTGCTCAGGATTATTCGGATCAAAACTGACATAAAATTCCTGAATAAGGTTGAGATTTATATCCTCGGTGTTTCTAAACACGTATCTTAAGCCAAGGTCATGAATACCTTTCCAAATTGATTGGTACTTAGCTTGTAGGCGCCGCTCATGAATAGATGACGCAGAATGTATATGTCTCGGCCGACAAAGCTTGTACCAATCCTTAGCAGATTGAGGTATGCTCTTCAGTCCAAATTCTCATTGTCCCTCAGTTTGTGGGCGTGTGGCTGCTATAGCTGCAACTGCTTGCAACTCTTCAACTTTTCTTGAAGTGGCCTCCCCACCTTTTCTCTTTTTCGGTGGAGGTTTGGAGGAAGCCTTGGCCTTAGTCGGAACAATAGCCTTGCCCTTGCCTTTTCCATCATCTTTTTTAGGATGCATACTTGTACCTACATAAGTGAACGTTCCTCGGTGATAAAGCAGATGAATTAATTCAAAATATGGTCTTGCGACCCCACACTTAAGAGTTCACTACATGATGTTCAACCATTTTGAGGCTACTCAGACTTCACCTCTTTATTTTAGCATGCGAATAAAGCAATGGTAAAATGGTGTTTACTATAATTGCGATGCATGTAGCTACTGTTTAGCCCACCTAAACTTGCAATTTGGAGTGTTGCAATGCAACATAGCATTAGTCATTACAATCCCGTAGAGTAGAACTCCATTTGGGCCAAGAATGCCTTCGAGGCATTTCGACAAACACTTAGCGTGCACTAGTATTATCAAATTGGTTGTAGATATGAGGGAATGCCTCACCTTCCCCAAATAGGCTTGGTGATTTCATATTATCACCCTTGTACACAACAACAATACCAATCCTATGGGGTTTATGGGATTAGGGCGAGCAAGCACATTGCTGCTTTGAAGATATACCCAAAAATGGCGGAATTGCATTTCTTTAGCTAAATTCAAATTTTTGATAGAGGAGAGAGTTAGAAACATACCTTAGATGCTTAGGAGGATTGAAGTGTCCTTCAATTGATGTCCCAAGTGATTAAAAGAGATGATGAACGAAGGTCTTCAATGAAATTAGTGTGTGAGGGGAAGGGAAAAAGGGACTGGCAATGTAGTGTTAAGTATGGTGTGTGTGTGTGTTTAACTATGTTATAACTAACAGAAAGAAGTTTAAAAAAAAAAAAAAACTAGACAAACTAAAAGCAACACTAACCTGGCGACACGAGCTCCCAACAAGCATAACACCATGTGAGCCTATCTGTTTAGAGTGAAACGGACTGGGCGACGCAAAGCTAACAACGAACTAAATGCCTGGCGACACAACCTTTGCCGCGAGATTGACCTCGTTTAATCCCTCACTTGGCGAGCTCTATAGCACACTTAAGACCTGACGACGTGCGGTGTTTAGCGATAAAGGGAATGGTTCGTTGTGCTTAGGCTGGGCAAGCTCCCAAGCGAGCGATGGACAGTAGGTTTACAACAATGGACAATAGGTGATGTGAGGTCCATGGAAATCTCTGATGCGTGCATGGGGGCTAGCCAACTGAGTTTTACAGCAAAAATGGGGGATGGCCAGGCGAAGCCAATAGCGATCTAGAAACATGACTGGCGATGATTTCCGTGAGCAAAGGACTATGCGAGGTGATATCTAATGCGTGCTGAGAACCTGGCGATGCGAGCTCCCAGCGAGAAACTTACCTGGCGAGGCGAGCTCCTTAGCGAGCTACGAAGCAGGCGACGCGAGGTTCTTTCCTGGCGATGCGAGGCCTGCTGATAGGTTTTACTTGCTGCATCCTATGCGAGGTAAGGCTAACGCCAAGTTTTGCTTGTTGTATCTTTTACGACGTGAGGTTAAACGTGAGGTAATTACCTGGCAACGCAAGGCTGCCGCGAGATTGGTATCGCTATAACCCTCACTGGGCGAGTTGTATAGTGCGCTGAAGACTGGGCGACACGAGCTGGAAAGCATGCTGGGCAGCAGGTAATGCAAGCTGTGCCACGAGGTGAAATGTTCGCGACACGAGGTTTGCTTCTAGGTGTGTTGTGCATTAAACTGGGTGACGCGAGGTACACAACGTTGTTTGGAGCGTACGCATGTAATTTTTATTTTGTTTTGTGAATGACTCCAAGCGCCATGACTTTCCATCGTGCTCCATTACCTGTTCAGACACTAATATTTAGCTAAAAACTTGTTAGTGAATAAAACAAACGAAAATTTATAGTTAAGCTTAAATAAACTACGAATTGGGTTGCCTCCCAACGAGCGCCTGATTTAACATCGTGGCACGACGCATGCCGTCGAATGTAAGGTTCACTCAATATTTGAGGCTCCTTAAAATGAATCATTGATACAACTTTTTCGTCCTCCATGCTGAGGTAATGTTTTAACCTTTTCCCATTGACTCTAAACCTGTTCGGTCCATCTTCGGATTCAATTTCTGCAGCTCCACTTGAGCGTACTTGCACCACTCTTAATGGTCCCTACCAACTAGATTTTAGCTTACTCGAAAATAGTTTCAATCTTTAATTATACAACAACACGACATCTCCGGGTTTGAAAATCCTCTCTTGAATATGCTTATCATGCATGATCTTCTTCATTTCCTTGTACAGCATGGTGCTTTCAAAAGCATGATAACGGAGCTCATCAATTTCATGAAGCTCTGTGACTCTACTAGTGCCAGCGGCCTCAATGTCAAGATATAATTGCCTTAATGCCCAAAAAGCTCTATGCTCTAGTTCCACCGGTAAGTGACATGCCTTTACGAACACCAATTTATATGGTGACATACCAATCAGAGTTTTGAATGCAGTGAGGTAGGCCCATAGTGCATCATCCAATTTTTTCGCCCAATCAGTCCGAGTAGCATTTACAGTTTTGGTCAAAACACTCTTGATTTCTCTGTTTCACACTTCAACTTGACCACTTGTTTGTGGGTAATATGGAGTGGAAACCTTATGGCGTACGCCATATTTTTCCAGCAGCTTTGCGAAGACTCGATTGCAGAAGTGAGTTCCTCCATCACTAATGATCGCTCTTGGAGTTCCAAATCGGGTGAATATATTTTTTCTTAGAAAACCAATAACTTCCTTTGCATCATTTGTTGGGAGTGCTACAACTTCTACCCATTTCGAGACATAGTCCATTGCTATGAGTATATACTTGTTGTTGTATGAGCTAACAAATGGTCCCATAAAGTCGATTCCCCATACATCAATTACTTTCACTTCTTAGATTGGGTTCATGGGCATCTCATGTCGACGAAAAATATTCCCCGTCCTTTGACACTCATCACAGCTCTTTACCCAAAAGTGTGCATCTTTAAACAACATCGGCCAATAGAAGCCTGACTCCAAAACTTTAGCAGCTGTCCTTACTCCTCCGAAATGACCTCCATAAGGCAAAGCATGACATGCCTGCAAAACAGAAGCTTGGTCTATCTTGGGAATATATCTTCGGATCATGTTATCAATACAAATCTTAAACAAATATGGTTCATCCCAGAAATACATGCGACAATCACGAAAGAACTTTTTCTTCTGCACAGAAGACAATTCATAGGGAACAATACCGTTTTCCAGGTAGTTTGCAATGTCTTCATACCATGGCGCTTTCTCAAGGCTCGTGGCTAACAGTTGTTCATCCGGGAAAGTCTCCATGATCTCTTCCACCTCCACCTTCATTTCAGCTCCTTCAAGCCTGGACAAGTGATCAACAACTTGGTTCTCCGTTCCTTTTCGGTCACGGATTTCCAAGTCGAACTCTTGCAACAGTATGACCTATCTAATCAAGCGTACTTTGACTCTTTCTTATCAATTAGGTACTTGAGAGAAACATGGTCAGTATAAACAATTACCTTCGAGCCTATCAAGTAGGACCGGAATTTGTCAAATGCGAACATCACGACTAGCATCTCTTTTTCTGTCACTGTGTAATTCAGTTGAGCCCCATTTAATGTTCTACTTGCATAGTAGATTGGATGTATGATTTTATATTTTCTGTCCAAGTACTGCTCCTACAGCATAGTCACTTGCATCACACATCAACTCAAATGATTGCTCCCAGTCAGGGTAAACTATGATAGGTGAATACACTAACCTCTTATTCAATCCCTCAAAAGCTACCATGCAGTCATCAGAAAACACAAAAGAGTGATTATTTTCAAGCAATTTACACAAAGGGTTAGCAATCTTGGAAAAATCTTTTATAAAATGCTTGTAGAAACCGGCGTGACCAAGGAAACTCCTTATTGACTTGACAGAAGTGGGTGGTAGCAGATTCTCTATTACATTGACGTTAGCAAGGTCTACCTCAATTCCCTTACTTGACACTAGGTGTCCCAAGAATATACCTTCCTGTACCATAAAATGGCATTTTCCCCAGTTTAGCAGCATATTAGTCTCCATACATCTCCACAATACTCTTTTAAGATTTCTAAGGCAATCATCAAAAGAATTTTCCACCACTGAGAAATCATCCATGAAAACCTCCATTATATCCTCTTCCATATTTGTGAAGATGGCCATCATGTACCTTTGGAATGTGGCGGGTGCATTGCATAGGCCAAACAACATTCTCCGAAAAGCGTAAATGCCATATGGACAGGTGAATGTCATTTTCTCTCTATCCTCCAGGGCAATAAATATCTGATTATACCCCGAGTGTCCATCTAAGAAGCAAAAATAGGACCTCCCTGCTAATCTATCTAGCATCTGATCAATGAACGGCAAGGGAAAATGATATTTTCCGGGTGGCCTTGTTCAATCTTCTGTAGTCCATGCAAATTCGCCATCCCGTAACTATTCTTGTTGAGATCAACTCATTGTTCTCGTTTTGCACAACATAGTCATCCCACCTTTATTTGGCACACACTGAACTGGGCTAACCCAGTTGCTATCTGAGATGGGAAAAATAATTCCCGCATCTAACCACTTGATCACTTCCTTCTTTACAACTTCCTTCATGTTAGGGTTTAGCCTTCTTTGATGTTCTCTAGAAGGTTTGTGCCCATCTTCCATTAGAAGTTTATGCATACAGAAGACCGGGCTGATACCCTTAATTTCTGTAATGGTCCAACCAATTGCAATCTTGCACTCTTTCTACACCTGCAAAAGTTGTTGTACCTACACATCTAACAAACCAGATGAGATAATAATAGGTAAAGTCGAGTTAGGTCCCAATAAAGCATACCTGAGGTGAGATGGCAGCAGTTTTAGCTCCAATTGTAGTGGCACTTCGATCGATGGCTTAGGTGGAGGGGTCTTTCTTTCTTCTGGGTGTAAAGGCTCGAATTCAAGCTCTCTCTTCCAGTACCCTTGCCCTTGACGAGCCAACACCCATTCCGCTAAGTCCTCACCATTTACTTCTTATAAGTTTATAAGGCTGACTGTTAGGGGATATTTTGCATTAAGTGCCTCATCATCTTCCTCCATGATTACATCCACCGTGTCTAACAAAGAGCAATTTGCGAACTCACTGGGTCACCGCATAGACATTTGCACATTAAATGTTATTTCTTCATCATTCAGCCTCATTTTCAGCTCCCATGTTTCACAATCAATTAAAGCTCTTCCTATGGCCAAGAACGGCCTTCCCAAAATTATGGGAATCTTCTCATCAACCTTGCAGTCCAGAATGACAAAATCTGTTGGAAACACGAATTTTCCAACTTGTACACGTACATCATCAAGTATACCTGATGGCTCTTTTACCGTTTGGTCAGCTAGCTGTAGTAACATGGATATGGGTTTTGCTCTTCCAATGCCTAACTTTTTATAGATAGACAATGGCATCAGATTTATACTTGCTCCCAAATCACACAATGCCTTGGCAAATTCATAGCTATCTATGGTGCATGGAATTATGAAGCTTCTAGGGTCGGATAACTTCTCAGCTATAGGTTGTGACACAACAACACTACATGTCTATGTCAATGTGACAGTTGCCAAGTCTTGGAAGTAGAACTTACGAGACATCAAGTCCTTCATCGTTTTTGCATAACCAGGCATCTCCCTCAAGGCATCGATTAGAGGAATGTTTATCTGAATTTGTTTCAGCATTTCCATGAATTTTTTGTACTGTTCATCCTTCTAATATTTGGCCAACCTCTGCGGGAAAGGTGCTGGAGTTTGCTTCTTTTCTGTGGCTTGAGTTAGATCCTTCTCGACCACTTATTCTAATGCCTTTTCTTGCACTTTCTTAGTCTCCTCCGCAATCTCTTTTTCCTTGTTTATTTCCTCCTGGGTTGGCTGCACTCTTACTCTTGTTACCTCAGTTGACTCATCTACCTCAATTGGTACTGAAACAAGTGTTTTAGTCGATCGGCTCTCACAAGCGATTTCTTGCTCTAAATCAAGATCTCTACCATTTCTCAAACTTACCGCCATAAGCTATTTCGGGACCTGCTCTTTTGAATTGACATGTGTGTCCGCAGGTAAAGTCCCTTGGGGGCACTTATTTAGAGCCATAGATATCTGCCCTAATTGAATCTCAATGCCTTTTATCGGTGATTCATGTGCTTCAACCTTCTCTTGCATTTTCCCATTGGATCCAATCAGTTGTTGCAACATTCCCTTAATTTCGGATAGCCCATCATCTTGTCTCACTATCTATTGTTGAGGTTGTTGATAAGTTAGTTGTTGATTTTACTAGTTGTATCCTTGTTGCCTATGGTAAGGTACTACTTGACCCTGTGTTCACATAACTCCAGAATTGTTGGTGTTATTGTACTGTTGTTGTGCTGGTCTATACTACTTATTTTGTTGCCCCCAATTCTGACCACCTTGCCTCTGGCCTCCATAGTTGCCCACATAGTTCATGTTCTCTTGATAGTTCTGGTTGTCACATTCACCACTCCACGAACACACGTGTGGTTGGTTATTCCATGATGTACATAATCCCCCATTAGTCGTGTCAACTATGTGTACCTACTTCTAGCCTGATTCATCCATCTTCTTGGTGAGGATACTCATTTGCATCATCAGAGTGGCCATATTCTCGGCTATGGAATTGTTCGGGTCTAATGCTACTAAGTGAACTATAGGGGTGATTGTGGAGTCTCTTGTCATCCATCCCGAGTTTTGAGCCATTTTATCTAGCAGGACCTTATACTCTCTAAATGACTTGCTTAAAAATGCTCCACCTACTGAAGCATCAACATTGGCCTTCAAGTTGTCCGCCAATCCCATATAAACCGTTGTCCCAACATCTGATCTGGAATGCCATGATGTGGACACTTAACCAGCATACCTTTGAATCTCTCCCACGTTTCTTATAATGTTTCAGCTGGTTTCTGCCTGAAGCTCAATATCTAATCAACCTGCTTGGCAGTCTTATTGGGTGGGTAGAACTTATTCAAAAACTGTTTGACTAATTCCTCCCAAGTTGTGATGGACTTTATGGAGAGCGAATTAAGCCAAGTTTGGGCTTCTCCTGTCACTAAGAATGGAAACAACAACAGTCGTATTGCTTCCGGTGTCACATTTGTTTGCCTTTGTGTGACAGAAATCGACATAAAATTTTCCAGATGTTGTTGTGGATGTTCAATGTAAGACCCGAAGAACAGTCCCTTGTTTTGCAGCAGATGTATCATATTGTTTGTGATTTGAAATGACTCTGCTTGTATCTGAGGGACTGCAATTGCAGTTGCCAAATTTTCAACTGTGGGTTGTGCCCAATCATACAAAGCTGCTTCTGGCACAAGAGGTGCCACACCCTGATTATTCGGGTCATTCACATTGTTTTGATTGTTTTGCTTATCCAAAGCGTCACCCATATCTGGTTCAATTTGTTCTCTTGGGTGATGTTATTGTTTGTCCTTCTTGTTTGCACGATTTAATTCCTTGAAAGCTTTCTCAGGATCCGGTAATGCTTCAAAGAATTCACTAGTTCTTGAGGAGTTTCTAGGCATACACCTATAACATATAAGACCACAAACGTTAGAATTTCAATGTAATGAATAAAAATGAAGAAAATTGACTAAACTAAGAGTCCTAGCAATTCTTATAGTTGTAATTAGTAACACTGTTGCCTCCCCGACAACGTCACCAAAATTTGATCACGCCCAACTATGCCTCCTAAGAGGTCTAGTGGTCATTGCAAATATAATCCGGTTACAAGTCCGGAGTTGAATCCCACAGAAAAATAACGTGCCAATTACAACTAATAGTTTTGCATGAATTCAAGTTATCAACCTTAAGAAAGATTATATAACAATTTGAGAGTTTACTAACTAAGATCAAAGTAATTAAAAATGCAGTAATTTGTAACTAACAAGGCAAATATTGTAGACAAGATTTGGAAAAGTCTAAGGTTATGATTTCCCCTATTGTCGAAATCTTCCCCGATATGTTTATAATAGGTTCCATCAAACCTTAAATAAGAGAGTTTAGCTACTCATAAATACAACAACAATCAACATAATATTTAAAACATGAAATTACAAAGTAAAGAGATAAAGGAAGGAAAAACTCATTTGATTCTTGCTCCATAGTGCTTGACAACCTTTTTCTTCTCTAAATCATGATCAACCCTAGAATAATCGTTTGGGGAGTATTTATGTCAATCCACCGTCCAAATCCGGGTTGGGGTCTTTTTAATCCGCGACTTTTAATTACCGTGCTATAGACCTCGCGAAGCCTGGTCTATAGCGCGGTCGATCTGGCTATAGACCTCGCGAAGCCTGATCTATAGCATGGTCCACCTGGCTATAGACCTTGCAAAGCCTGGTCTGTAGCACGGTTTGGATACTTGATGCTTTTGTGCTCTTTTCTTGTATTTTTGCCCTCTTTTTGTGCAACTTTCCTTCGACGATTTCTTCCGATAATCCTACACATAAAACAATACAATTTATCTCAAATGTTGCACAACAACTCATTAGAACAACAAAATATAGGGTGAGTAATGTGCTAAAAGTATAGCATTTTGGCTTCACATCAACAATTAAACCAAATGAGACTAAATAATTAAGCCTTGCGTTAGGTCTAAATGCTAATAACCGGTCCTAATCGAGCCCTTAGAATGGAGCTCGATTACAATTAGATGGATGAACAGCGGAAGAACACTTGAATAATTACTAAAAGATAAAAGTAAAATATATTGCTTTGATATGCATGCCAACAGTGACCCAAAAAATAAAAAGGTTCTCCCCTTTATATAGTAGGGGAGTCTAACCCCGATTCAAGTCTAAATAAGGTAAAATATCTTTCCTTCTTTTTCTCTCATGAAAACACGATCTACAGCTTATATCGAGCATGATCCGTGTCGTCATATCCGGTTGATGGCTGATATTCGGCTCTCCGCTTGTCTTCTTTGACCGTTTCTTCATTTTACCCTCTGTTCTTCGTATTGCTCGAGCTGGGATCTATCCGGGTTCGGCCATGATCGATTCCCAACATATCATCTACCCACTCCTGGTTCCGCTCTGTAGGCACCCTCGGCCTTAATCGATCTAGTAACGAGCAATAATGTTCCTTGCTTCTTAACGGAAAATCGAGGATAACTTTATCCCCGATTTTACCCGTACATAAATAGTCCCCTCACTTCTCGGAGAGTAAATTACAGGATCGATGAGAAGTGACTAATTGTCCCCGGTTCCTTCCCTCGCATAAAATAAGCAAGTTGATGAACCAAAACGTCCCATCAGTCACGTCGCTCTGATGTTGGACACGCGTCAGCCGCCCCCGTTGACCATCCTCGGCAGTTACCGAATGTGAAATATCCTGCATTCATTATTCTTTCCCTATAAAAGCTCTGGTTTCCTACTTTCACTTTTTTACTTTCTGATTTTGAACTTCATTGAGTTACTCTCGAATTTTTCATCTGTTCATCAACCCTCCAAATCTTCATAACTTGTTCTTCACATCTTCATATCTTTATATTTCATCTTCAAATCTTCATACCAAATCTCCAAACCTTCATACCAAACCTTTAAACCTTCATATTCTCAGATAGAAATAGCTAAGACTTCGAAATCAGTACCCCAAAATACTGCACCGATGACTTCTTCCTCGGCCACTAGTACCGAGACACCGCTTCTGGTAGTAGCCCCGGGACCTCCTCTTACAGATTTTATCCCGGGAAGCTGCTCCATAGATAATGACTTCAAGGTAGAGAAAGCCTTAGTATAAGGAGACCGAGATGAATAAGCATGGAGGTATGTTTGCTCTATCACCGAGAATACGCTTGGAGTTGTTAGAGAGGACTACCAGTGGGAAGGCAAAGCTATAGTTGTTCCCAGTCCTGACGAGGACATCCCGACACACGTGGAAGGATATTTAAGTGTTTACATGTATCCTTTCACGTTCGGTCCGGTTGAAACGGTGATCCTCAAATTCTGTTTTCTTCTTAATTTGTGTTCTTGTTTTCTTTGATTAGTTTAGTTATTTTTAGGACTATAAATGTCAAATGTGCTTAATATGTGCTTCAAAATCATGTGGGTAGCCTCGTATGTGTTAATTAGGGACTGGGTAGACCACTAAGCTTGTCAATTTGTGTAAACCATGTCTAAATTGTGAAAACATTGCATGAACCCTAGTTTAGTGCCCGTGAAATTCAAATTATGCGGCCGCAAACATTTTTGTGCAGTTCGTAGTCCTTTAACTTAGGGCTTCTGTGTGCCTAAATTGTGCAGACCACACTCAAAAATATACGGTCCACAGCAAAATTGTGAGGTCCGCACTGATAAATGATCAGAGAACCTAGTATTCTGAACCTGGGGTTGTGCGGCCGCACTCAAAATTGTGTGGTCCGCACTTTTTGTTGTGCGGCCGCACTCATTTTTGTGCGGCCGCACTCATTTTTGTGCGGTCTGCACTTAGCAGTGCGACCACACTCATTTTTGTGCGGTCCGCAGTTGGCAGTGCGGCCACACTCATTTTTGTGCGGTCCGCACTGCCTCTTCTGTTTTTCCACAACTGGCCTGCAACTGTCATGCATATATCTGTGTCCTATGAACCTGAACTCTAACCGATTCTTATTGTTATGAATTACAGACAATGGTTAGATCACGTGGTAGAGGAGATACATCAAAAGGGAGGGCAGAACCCTCCCGAGGCCGAGGCAAGAGTAACCTACCACTTGCCATTCAGAGGACCATAGGCAAGAAACCAACTGCCAACAGAGTTCTTGAACCCTCCGAGACCAGTGAGTATCTCCTATCCGGGGAAGGTTCTGAGGGTAACTCCGTGCAAGAACAACCGGAAGCCCAATCACAACAAGTCCCGGGTAGATTCCACTTGGTAGATGAGTCATCTTCGGCTGCTAGTTCTTCTGAAGGTTTAGAAGAGGGTAGCCCAGATTTTGAGCCTTCTTTCTCATATGCCCCGGCTGCACCAATCAATGTTGATGATGATAATGATGTCCTGGATGATGGTAGAGGGGGTGATGCTACAGTGGGGGGTTTAGAGAGGTCGAGGAGAAGGGAGATGTGGGAAGACAGATTTGTGAGCTTGACTGCCTTCAACAGATTTGGAGAGTGGTGGCCCCAGAGATCGCTCACTCTTAAGCGACAATTCTTGATGAAGGATTTGGACAAGCACAACCCAGATGTCCTCAGACAGTTCTGGGAGAGAAAAAGATGGAAATGTTTCACCCAAAGCGACCTCGATGCAAATGAGCACTTGATTAAAATATTTTATGCCAATGTGGTTCACATTAAGAAGTGTACCAAGGTGACAAAAGATCTGAAAATCCGATTTGACTCCTATGCTTTGAACTCTTATGTGGGATTTGAAGAAGTGGAGGCAGTCCAATACTTGGAAAAGCTGGCTATGGGTGATGCAGCTCGCCCGTGGCTAGCTGAGATTTTGGCTATTCGAGGATCAATATATCTAAGTCTTACAGTAGGGGTTCCCATAGTTCGAGCCACCCTAAATTTTGAAGCAAAAGGGTGGCAAACATTTGTGTGCAACCGCATTGATCCAGGCCTAAATGAGAACAACCTCCCACTTCCCCGTGCAGTCCTGGTGGCTTCGATTATGGCTGGGTATCTAATTAATATTGGTGCCATCATGTCCACCAACATCACATTAGCTGTCTAGAAAGATGAGAGATCATACCTGTATCCGAACTTCCTCACAGAATACTTCAAATATCAAAAGGTGGAGCCGAGGCAATATAATACAGAAGTAAAAGCCAAGAAGCCTTTCTCATGGTACCACCTGCAGGGTGCTAACAACCTGAAGTTCAAGGGTAAGGCAACTACCTCCTCTGGCCAATATGAGGAGCCAACGATAGTAGTTACTGATTCAGTTGCTATGCCTTACACAGTAGCCGATCCTTCCACCGGGACAACGACCATGCCACCATTGTCGTCTTCTAGACCACCATCTTCATTATTAGTGCCAGCTTCATCCACTTATCTACAGACTGCACTGCGAGTCTCCCAGACGTTGGTGAGTCTTAACAACTAGATGCAGGCAGCTACTTCAAAGCTGTGTGACATATCCAGTGTTGTTGCAGCATAGTTAGCAGCCCCAACAACACCACAGGTACCTCCGTCAGTGGAGGAAACATTGAAGAAGATTTTGGACAACCAGAAGACCATTATGGAGACTCTAGTGGTGCATGGGGAGTCATTGAGGAGTTTGAAAAGCAAACAAAGAAGATGCGGAAGTCTTAGGCATCGAAGAAGTCAGTGGACAAGTTGAGAAAAGTGGTTGTCAAAATTGCATCTGTCTGAGATCTACCATTGGACTTACTTATGGAGGGAGCACCTTCAGACCCAGCAGCCCAGGCAGCACCAGCAATACCAGATGCATCACATATAGCAGCCGGCCAGTCTGAGGAGCCGGTTGCGACTGCCCACACCGCTGAGGAGATGATCTAGATGCTCAGCAACCCTGTTGTCCCTCAGCCAGGTGATGATGAGATAGAGCTAGAGAAGACAGAGGGTGCTGCGGATCCCATGTAGACTGAGACCACATAGGGAGTTCTCTTAACTTTTTACCCTTCCCTGTTCTTATTTTTGTTAAGCATTGGGGACAATGCTTATTTTTATTCGGGGGTGGTCTATTTTGATTGATTGACATTGACATGTGGTCTGTAATAACTCTTATACTATTTTTTTCCATTATCTTTATTTTCTCTTTGGTATGTATATATTCTCCCCCTTCGTTTGATGTATATATTCAGTCTCCCTTATGTATATATTCATTTTACTTCGATTTGTATATTCATTTATCTTGCTTTCCGTAGTTTATTTCGTAGCTTATTTACTTTGTCTTTCTTAGTAGTATAACTTCTTATTTGCTTTAGTAGTTTCTTTTTGATTTGTTAGCTTCTTTTTACGTTTGAGTGATCAATAAGCCTTTGATTTTTTTAATGCCACGGTTCTTTCTAAAGGTGGATTTTATGTGAACCGGATAGCTCTTCTCAACGATGGATGGCATGACAACCATCTTAAGGGATTGAGTCCGTTTTCTTTTATGTTTAGGCAAATATAGTAGTAATGAATAAAAGGGTCTCAAGTATGCTACACTTGGTACCAACACATTTACCTCCGACCTTATGGTTAAAAACAAAGTTGTTGGCATAAAATAGCTCTAGTTGTGACCTTTTGACTCTTGTGTTAACTTAAACAGTCATCGAGTGGTTCAGTCGAGCCATTTGTGATTCTCAATCTTAACTAGAGTTGTTGTGGGCCCTCGACTCCGTTCTCTTTAGCAATCCAACATCGTGAAAGGGGAGGTATTGAATTGCAAGTCCAAGTTCCCGTGCTAATAGTCTAGAACTTGCCCTGAATGTTTTTCTAGGCAAAATTCGAAGTGTAACTTGGCTTGAGAAATGATTGTAGGCTCTCCTTGATCCGATTTGAAGTTTGAAATCTTCCATAGCCTACCAATGTAATATCCTTAGTCAGCCCATTTGAGCCTAAGCCATTTTTTCTTTCAATAACCACGTTACAAGCCTTTATCCGTTTTGTAATGACCCTCTCTTGGCACACAATCTTTCTTTAGTATTCTTGAGAAACAATTGGCAAAAATATAAGTTTGGGGGAGAGACGAGGAGTTTGAAAGTTATAAAAGGTACAAAGAAGAGAAAGAAAGGAAAAAAGGGAAGCTAAAGAAAAGAAAGAAAGAACAAAAAAAAATGCCAAAAATAAAGTGAATAAGGTAGAAAGTGGAAGGGATTCAAATAAAACAATGATGAAAGGCATGGAGTAAATAGAAAAGGAGAAAAATGAATGTCATGACTAAGAAAGAGCGACGTTACGTCTCTCTAGTTTCCCCGAGGAGAAAGGAATTGACTCAAAGTGTCGACAAAGTATGAGCCAAAAAAAAGAGGAGAAAATGGAGTGATTAAGGAAAGATGAAACCATTCTATTCCAACAAGTCCTACCTTAGTCCAAAAGCTTTCATTACATCCCGCAAAATCCCTACATGATTTCAAGTTGAGTGAGCATTCATTAGTGGTGATTTACATAAGGGGCAAGCTTATGGTACTTAGAGCCGGACTTGTAACATTCTTTTATGAGAGATGAGCAAACTTTTCACAATCCTTACGTCGAGTGTTACATTCTAAAGTGAGATATGCTAATGGAGAGTAGAGGAGGGGGAGTTTGGGATCCACAATGACCTACATAAAAGAGCGAGCTTCCTTGATGAATAAAGTCAACTCTTGATGCTCTAATGTCATATTAGAACTATTGTACTAAAAAAGTCAAATCATTGCATTGTTGATACTTCATACGTGTTATGGGTAATTGTTGGTCCCAATTGATGTGTGATAGATTCACCTTAGGCCAGCTGAAATATCCCTTTTTCTAGTGGAGGTGAGAATTGCCTTAATTGCTTGAGGACAAACAAAAGCTTGAGTTTGGGAGAGTTGATAAGTAGGGATTTTGACCGCTTATTTGCTCTCTTTTACTTGCGTTTTAGCTCAAAAATGCTTAAAGGTATTCCCGGGAACTAATAAAATGTGCTTTCGTGCACGAATATTGGGAGACGAGCCAAAGAAGTCAAAATCAACTCATAAAGGAGTCAAAAATGGACAAGGACCAAAACAAGGAAAAAAGGCCCACAGTGCGGACTGCACAATACTGTGTGCGGCCGCAGAACAATGAAACATCACTGTCAGATGTCCTTCAGAGTATGCGGCCACAGAAGAGGAGATTCAAAGAGTTAGTTTTTGGGCAGGCTGAAGATATGTAGACCGCACCATAATTGTGCGGCCGCATGATAACAAGTGCGGCCGCACGCATAATTGTGCGGTCTGCAGAAGAGAAGAATCAGAGAGCCATGTTCTAGTCCAAGTTCAAGCGTGTTGCCGCACTCATAATTATGCGGTCCGCACAATCAAATGAAGTACGGTCGTATCCCATCTTTATGCGACCGCAGAAGGCTTAGTTGACCAGTCAAGCTCAGAGTGCGGACCGCACACAGAATTGTGAGGCCGCACAACCTCCGCAGGGATATTTTTGTCAGATATTTTCAGCTTAGTATAAATAGAACTTTTTGTCATTTTTAGGAAAGATTTTTGTTTTGGGGGAGCACCTGAGCCAGTTTTCTTTACTTTTTTTAGTTATATTGTACTAGATTAGCTTCTAAATATTAGATTTTCTTTCCTTAATCAATTATTATGCATTCTATCTTAATTTCTTCTTGTATTTCTTCATTTTTCATGAGTAGCTAAATTTCTAGCCAGGGTTGTGGCCCAAACCTAGCGTGGGTACTTAATGGGTGTTTGATTTAGGACTTGTTTGTGATTGAGTTAGTGACATTTAGCCTAGTTATTTCTTGAATTCAAGAATTAATGGTTGTAAAACATTGATTCATGCCTAATTGACTTAGTCTCTACTTGAGAAAGAGAGACTAAGTCTAGAAAAACTTAGCTAACAAGAAATTGGGGTAAACTCAAGAAATTGATAGCCCCAATTAAAGGGGTTGAATCTAGAGATAGTAAGACCCGACTCGAGAATTTATCACTTGTTTGCGCAATACCCATTTGGACTTGAGAAAGTCAAATTGGGCAAAATCACTCAAACTACCGAGAGGTATAGAGTGGGTAATTGCGTGTGATTGCTATATTACAATCCCGACCAATCAAACTTGCCCTATAGTTTACAACCCATTAGGTAACCACCTAGGTGGAAGTCATGACCCTAGATCTTTTATCATTTGGAAAATAACCAAAACCAAAAATATTGTCTTCTAGTTTTATAATTGCAATAAATAGTTTAAAGTAGAAGTAGAAACAACAAACAAGAATGTGGAA
Organism: Nicotiana tabacum; assembly: GCF_000715075.1. NCBI lineage: Eukaryota > Viridiplantae > Streptophyta > Magnoliopsida > Solanales > Solanaceae > Nicotiana > Nicotiana tabacum. Next base: position 135,341,560 of record NC_134096.1, on the reverse strand, counting down.
GTGTAATCTAAGGCATATTGTACAATTACACTAAATATATACTTAATCCCAATTCTAACTCCTTGAGGATTCGACCTCGACTTGCGTTGGATTTTATTATTGCTTCGACCGCCTCACTACCTATATTTATGGTGTGAGTTTGGGTGATATCAAACCATGCAACATGTACCCCAAGAACAGAACAACGAGGCCGACACTCTTGCAATGAAGAACTCAACTCGAGGACTGTCGTACAACTCATGATATCGGTAATCGAAGAAGGTCACGCCGAGATAAACTCCACAAATTTAACTTGGGATTGGAGAATCAAATACATAGAGTACTTAAAGAATGGGAAGCTTCCATCAGATCCAAAGGAATTGAGAGCTCTACGCACAAAGGCAACACGGTTCACCTTATCCGAAGATGGAACGCTGTTTAGAAGGACGTTCGATGGATCACTGGCAACATGTTTGGGACCGGGAGATACCGATTACATCCTACGAGAAATTCATGAGGGCACTTGTGAAAATCATTCCGGTGCCGATTCGCTGGTCCAAAAAGTAACCATAGCAGGGTATTATTGGACCGATATGGGTAAGAATTCAAGGGAGTTCGTTCGAAAATGGGACAAATGCTAGAAGCATGCGCCCATGATTCATCAACCCGAGGAACTACTCCACTCAGTCCTATCCCTATCGCCCTTCATGAAATGGGGAATGGACATCATTGGGCCCCTCCCATCGGCCCCAGGTAAGGCTCGGTTTATTTTGTTTATGACTGATTATTTCTCTAAATAGGTTGAAGTACGGACTTTCAAAAAAATCATAGAAAAGGAAGTCATAGACTTCGTTTGGGACCACATCATATGTCGATTCGGGATTCCATCCAAGATTGTATGTGATAATGGAAAATGATTCATCGACAGCAAAGTAACTAAATTTCTCGAGGATCACAATATTAAAAGGATCCTATCAACACCTTATCATCCCAACGAGAACGGACAAGACGAATCGACCAACAAAACCATCATCCAAAATCTTAAGAAGAGATTGACTAACGCCAATGGAAAATGGAGAGAAATACTACCCGACGTCCTATGGGCATACCACACAACATCGATATCCAGTACCGAAGCAACACCATTCTAGTTGGTTTATGGCGTCGAAGCTCTGATCCCGGCCGAGGTCGGGGAACCTAGCATCAAGTTTTGATATGCAACAGAGGAGTCGAATAACGAGACCATGAATACGAGCCTAGAATTGTTGGACGCGAGACGCGAAGCTGCTCTAGTCCGATTAGCCGCCAAAAATAGCGAATAGAAAGGTACTACAATAGAAGAACAAATCTTCGACATTTTAACATCGGGGACTTGGAATTAAGAAAAGTCACTCTCAACACCCGAAATTCGAATGAAGGGAAACTGGGTCTGAACTGGGAAGGACCGTATCAGGTTCTCGAAATCATCAAAAAAGGATCCTACAAGCTCGGCATAATAAACGACAAACAACTACTGAGCAATTGGAACGTATCGCACCTAAAACAATACTACTGCTAAGGTACGGCCATCCCAGGTGTCCGACTAGAAACAGTGGTGGATTCTTCAACACGAAGCCTTTAGGTCTGAAAGCATGCGTTGCACTCTTTTTCCCTTAAACTGGTTTTGTCCCAAATGGGTTTTTCGGCAAGGTTTTTAATGAGGCAACCATTGATCGTGCTAACTTAGAATAATTCAACAGTATCCGAGGCCTCTTTACAATCAACCTCGAATACTGGGGGGCATTATCCTCGAATATCAAGTTTGATACGAGGAAGTTACTCCATGGAAACATGGTCTTGATAGAAAAAATTTGTAAGGGCCAAACGGTCAACCAAACCATGTCCGCATAGTTTGCTCGAGCCCTGGCACAAAACTTGTACGCATGTATAATGATTTATAAAGAGAAATTTCTTCCTTACCGATATCTCATATCTCAAAAATATTTTTCTACTTCATATTCTCGATCTATTATTCAAACAGGCTTGAGGGACGACCATGACCGGAGTTCTTCAGATGATTACCCCCACAAATCGGGGACTGTCGTCCGAAAAATAAACGAGATCAAATTATATAAACTCCGAAGATCATAAGACCTCTGAGGCAACCCTCGATTTTTATAGACCACAGCCACCCCACTCGGGGATTGACACTTCGGGCAAGCTCGAAGTAAAACGGGAGAATAATTGCAAGAGGCAAATCCCGAACTAAAGAGGTTATGGCCGAATTAACACGGATCAGAGACATCCGAATTCCGTAACAAAATAGGCCTTAGAAATCTTTCATAATCCGGTTAAAACAGCTACTCTCGGCAAAATCATAAAAGGTTTCGATAATATCAAGCCTCAAAAACTCTAATGAGTATAAAGTTGTTCGAACTCTCAAACAATTCCTTATTTCATTCCAAGGCATTACAAGTTTCACAAATACAAATGCTAAGAAACTCTTTCAAGCCGAAAAGGGGACAAAGCCGTAAACAATCTTTTTACAAAAGCCTAAGAGCTGATTTTTGTCTTGAGTTCGAGAGACCATCCTCGCTCAAATAAAAACCCTAAGGGTACCTTACTTCGAGTTCGAGCAAGCACTCACTTCGTAATCAAATTGTTTAAACCTCGAACTTTTGAACTTTGTATAAATTAACAAAAAAGGCGAAATATTCAGAAGCCATAGAAGGAAGAAAGTTTTATATATATGTATCAAAAATCATTTACAAGGGCACCATGGCCCGATCAAGTTTCTCTACAAAAGACCAAAACGGTCTTAAAAGAAACAAAAAAAATACTAAAGGACTTAGTCCTCTCTAGGAGCAGCATCTTCGCCCTCGAGGCCTTCTTCGCTCCCGGTATCATCATCATCAAGAAAGGACAATATTCTGTCTTCAGTTTCAAGCTCCTTCGCATTCTCGATCTCGGCTATAAGATCGAAGCCATGAGCATGGATCTCCTCGAGAGTCTCCCTTCGAGACTAGCATTTAGCATGCTCAACAACCACCTTTGCTCGAACCTGAGCAGCTTCAGCATCGGACCGGTGCCACCATTGCTTCAGCATCAGCCCCGCCTGTTTCGATCTCCGATTTGGCCGCTGCAAGTTCTGTAGCCAGTCTCTCTCGATCAGAAGTTGTTGAGCCCTACCGAGATTTGAGCTTCGGAGTTGGGTCTCATCCAAAGCCAGTTGAGCTCGGGCAGCCTCCTTTTTTTAGGTAAGGCGGTCCATGTTCTTTTTCCACTCCACGACCTCCGCTTTCACTGCGTCCATTTCAACACAAAGCTGCCTGATCACGTCGAACTTTTGTTGGACCTGTGGGATCGAACTGTTAGCCATCACGCCCGAGTCTGTGTCGTTAACTTCAAAGATTCATTTTACTTGCTCGGACAAATCGGTTTGTTCTTTCCGAGCTGCTTCTAGCCCAGCCCGAAGTCCTTTTGTTTCTCCTTCTCTTTGCTCACTGAGAAGATTGAAGGCATCTCTCTCCTCAGTAAGCCCTCAGATTTCGGCTTTGTACCGGCTGATCTCCTCTAGGCATCGGAGAAGCACCTCGTGATGAAGCACAGAGGCCAACAAAAATAGAAAGAAGGAATTATGCAAGTAAAGAAAAATACATGTATGTAAATTGACAGAGAGAAAATGAACTTACCTGATTCAGGGCCTGTTGAGCTTCGTTGTAAAGACAAGAAACTCCCGCCTCGCCCGAGCTCTTCTTCGGAGCCTCCAAATCACTCAGACCAGTGGCATCTTCTACCCTAACAAAATAACCACGGAAAGGATCTTCCTCTCCATGGGCTCTCTTCCCGTGACAAGTCTCCACGGCCTGAGCATCACGTATCATTGACTGGAAAAATGAAGGAAACAAGGGGGAATCCCCGATCTCTATTGCCCCGAGTAGGTTTTTTGGGGCGCCGCCTCCGTCTTGACGAGCTTCGAGACCGGTTTCTGCATCGGCATCCTCCGCCTCTTTGACAGACTCTTCACCCTGAGGTGAAGTATCTTCAGTTCCCTTCATCTCGGGAACTTGGGTCGGAGTCTCCTCCTCGACCTCATCGAGCATAGACAGAGCATTATCGACTCCCACTGGTTCCAAAGTTTTCTGAATATTAGTGCTATCTCGTGCACGCGTCACCAACCCAGAATCATCATCTTCTTCATCCTTTAGTCTTTGGACTGACTCCATAGTCAGTGGGATTGTGTTCCCCTTGGGTTTACGGACCACTCTCTTTTCGGGGTTTTGACCCTCGGAGTTCGAGGCCCTTTTTCTTTTAATCACTTGCATCGGTTTCAAGATAAGCGGTAAAGCTTCTTCATCACCGGACGGGGGTCTCATAGCCGCATCCTTTCCGAGACCTGCAAAAGGAGAAAATAAGTAAACTCATGCTTTGAATTAACATGTCACCTTGAACGATAGGCAAATCGGTAAGCCAAGATGAAGGCTTACCATGAGTACGAGCCTCCCACCGACCTTTTGACAAATTGCGCCATGCGCGCTCGGCGTATGTTGACGTAGAAACCAGGCTCCTAACCTAGTTCTCGAGGTGGGGAACCGCACCTGGAATCCAAGCAACGGATGCATCGAGAAAAACACTTATAAGAAAGGGTGAAGAAGTAAAACAACAAACAACAATTTAAAACGGGATCATACTTACGTTTCATATTCCATTTCTCAGAAAATGGCATGCTCTCAGCCGGGATCAGGTCCGACGGCTTCACCAGAACGAACCGGCCCATCCAACCCCGATCTTTGTCTTTATCTATGCTTAAGGTGAATGCCTTGGTGGCCCGCATTGAAGATTTATCAGCCCACCTCGGTAGATTCGGGGGCTATATAATCTTACGAGGTGGTCGAGGGTAAAGGGAAGCCCGTCGATTTTGCTCACAAAGAAACGGAGCAGTATCACTATCCTCCAGAAAGAAGGATGAATTTGGCTGAGGGACATCTGGTATTTCTTGCAAAAATCGACGATGACTGGATTGAGGGGACCCATCGTAAAAGGATAATTGTAAACACTCATGTACCCTTCCATGTGGGTAGTGATCGCTTCCTCCGGTGTTAGTATCACAACCTCTTTGTTTTTCGAATTGCAATCTTTCTTCACCAAATCAAGAAGGTTTTTGGATATAGAGCATATATATCTCGATACAAGCTCGCATCGACCAACAACCGATGAGGGTTTCTCGACCTTAAGGTCGGAATCAATAACGCACCTCCCGGGAACAAGTTCTTCAAGGCGTGGCTCCACCACTATTTTCTCACCGGCCGGCCGAGATGAGGAAGAAACCTCTTTTTGTGGAATAGTTTTAGTATTTGGTGTTTTACGAAGAATAAGCAAAGAAATTCCAAAACCTGAAAATAGGAAGTTTTGGAGAAGGCGAAGAACTGTGAAGATTGGAATGAAAAAGATTTGAAGGTAAAAGTTTGAAATAATGAAGAAGGGGGCTATTTATAGATTTCACAGCGACAGTTCAAAATTGGCAGTGGCCGACCATCGACTGACATGCATTTAATACCTTGGTAACTGGACCGACAGGACGTTTGTCACATACGTCACAATCGGACTCATCACAAACGTCAGTATTCATCTAGTCGGAGGTTGAAAAATTATATCGTTTCTCGCCACCTTCTTTTCGAGAAACGAGGGGACATTCTGTATACGGTCAAAATCGAGTTTGCCCTTCGTGTGACTAATCAAGATTGGAGCATGATGGACCGAGGTTCGTAATTATAATATCGAGCTGTGATATGAAATTGGGTTGCCGAGTTCAAGACCCAGAGACCGATCAATATCGAGATCGAGCCAAGGTCGAGCTCGAGACCAAGAGACCGATCAATATCGAGATCGAGTCAATATCGAGCTCGAGACCCATAGACCGACCAATATAGAGCTCGACCGACCAATACTGAGACCGGCCAAGATCGAGATCAAGCCAAGGAACAAAAAAGTCGTTATAGCCGCATTTGGGAAGAGAATCTCGGCGAAAATCATGACTTGAATCAAGGAAAAGCTTATTAATTAATCTATCATGGGATCCCCACTATGTATTTTTAATTATATCCAAAGTAGGATTCCCCCACTATACTAAGAGTAGTTATCATCTGTAAAAGGGAGATTGATTCATGGACACATTCAGATTTATCGACATTTACATAACATCTAGCAAATATTATCTTTTTGGGCTTTTGATTCATCTTGTTCTCTTATCAATCACTCTCTATTCAATTTGGGTTTGCATTCATTCTTTTTACAGTTAATTTCGGTATATCTTTGCTTATCTTTCTAATTTGTACCAAGTTATACCATGTATCCTTAGAACTACGTATAAATTCAACTCTATCCTTTTTTTTCGGGTAAACAAAGGGATTAGGACATATAAATAACATTCCATGTGACTTATAAAACGCATCCAGAGAATGCGACTTATGAGTGTGTTTTCAGAAAAAAAAATTCAATTTTTTCATGTTTGGTTGACTTAAATGTTTTGGAAAATATTTTTCCTCTAATTGGAGGAAAATATTTTCTCTATCAAAAGAAGGGAAAATATTTTCCAAAACTCTATTTCAACATGCTCCACCCTATTCCTCATCCCCACCCCCACCTTATCCATCCCACCCCTAACCCTACCACACCACACCTACCCCAACCTAAATAGAAATATTATTAAGAGTACTTTCCTTTCATGTTGTAAATATAATACTTTTTTTTATTTCAACAAAATGAGTATATTCTTTTCATGATCTAGAAAAAGTATTTTCTTTCATTTCAACAAAACGAGTACTACTATTTTTCATAATGTAGAAAAAGTATTTTCTTTCAACAAAATAAGTATTTTCTTTTCATGATGTAGAAAAGTATTTTCTTTTGTTTTAACAAAATGAGTACTTTCTTTTTATGATGTAGAAAAAATATTTTCTTTCATTTCAACAAACTAAGTAATTTCTTTTCCTCACTTAGAAAAAATATTTTCTTTCATTTTAACAAAACGAGTACTTTCTTTTCATGACGTAAAAAAAGTATTTTCGTTCATTTCAACAAATTAAGTATTTTCTTTTCCTGACGTAGAAAATATATTTTATTTCATTTTAACAAAACGAAAAAGTATTTTCTTTCATTTCATCAAACTAAGTATTTTCTTTTCCTGATGTAAAAAAAATATTTTCTTTCATTTTAACAAAACGAGTACTTTTTTTCACGATGTAAAAAAAATATTTTCTTTTATTTCAACAAAACGAATATTTTCTTTTCATGATGTACAAAATGTATTTTCTTTCATTCAACAAAATGAGTAATTTCTTTTCATGTTGTAAAAATGATACTTTCTTTTTCAACCAAAAAAAATAATTTCTTTTTAGTTATTGAGCTCAACGTTGTTCATATGTGAAAAAGTAAAGTAGCACATTAGTTCATTTGGGTTTGTGTGAATTTTGAAAAGAATAATTAAATTCTTAAAAAAAATAGAGTTCCGGAGGGGTTTTGTATTCGCATTGTTATACAAAATCAAAGGTGAACCGGATAGTCTTCTTCATCAAATTTTCAGTTGCTCGAATAAATTCAAAACAATTCCAATCGCTACCAAATCTGGAAATAGCACGATGCATGATTATTTTGGAAAACTTACGCAAATGTCCCAAATAAGTCTCAACTTACCGACCTCTAGCCATTAGTTATAGACTTACCAAAACTAGTTAAGCACATATAAAAATTAAAAAACCAAATAAATAAGGTTCTTTCTTTCAAAGAATCACATGCAAAATTCACCTTCCATATTTTAAAGCGTGATTAGCAACATTAGATGCAAGACGGAAAGGAAATTTCATGGATTAGGTAGCAAATAAGGTGATGAAATACAAAAAAAAAAAAAAATATTCCAAAAATCTAAGCAAAAAAGGAACCTTTTTAATGGGTATACTTGAAATTCATTAAAAACATATAGATAGGTCAATATACAAATTTTGAGGAAGATTGGTAGTGATTTGGACTAGTTTTGTATCAAAATTCGTAATTAAATCGAGTTCAAGAAATTTTTCTGCGACACATGTATCCATCATGTATCACATATGTATCTCACACACAGGTATACATGGATATACATGTGATACAAATATGATACATATGTGATACACAAATGATACACAGTGTGATACAAATATCATTTTTTTCATGTTCAGATTTTACTTCAAATTTTCAATTCAAACCATCTCAAAACATCACCAAATCATCCCAAAACTGAGATTCAAGCTCCTTAAGATGTACCCGATCTATTCTAATAACACTCACTCAAAAGAAAGCAAAAATTTGACTTTTTTTGCTACAAATAAATTTTGGAATGGAGCAAAAACATTTGATAATATTTGTCTCCCATTTTAAAAACTTAACCTTTTAAATTAAGGAAAGGACCCTAATCTTTTGGTGGTTTATCCAATTTATTGGATTGCTAGCCAATCTAGCTTCATTGGTGCAACAGAAAACTAAAAGAGTTTCTCGACGCTTTATAATTTAAAAGGTTTAAATTTAACAAGTGTCTCGAAAGCAAAATACAATATTTATTTCTTTAATTCATATTTACACCACACTCAAATTAAAAGAATATCAAGAAAAATAAAAATAAGAAAAGAATACTAAAAAGGCAAGATCAATGTATCAAGAGGCATTAGAAAGCACAGGCAACCACTTGTGTAACTTTTACTTTTTCTTCACTTTGATTTGTCCATTGAATATTTAAATCTTTATACTCTTAACTCGATATGTAAAGGTTTGCATTTTTGACTGCAGTCGTCTTAATAATTTGCTGTCTGCTAACATTAAATATTAGTAATACTCCATTTGGCTAATATTAATAATATTTTATGAATTAATCAATTTTTATAATGTGTTACTTATAAAGGACATAGTTGGTAGTTTCCCTTGTTATATTTCTAGCTATCTATTTGATTACTTTTATATTTTGTATCGAGTACCAAGATTGTGTATTCTTGTTTGTTTGTTATTTTTGAGGGAATGAAAAATGAAAGTGAATTAACCATTCTGATGATTTTGTTTTCGTATATTCCTCAGTCATATTGAAAATTTTTGAACAAATATTCAGAAGATAAGATACTTTTGTTTTATAAGTTTGTTTGATAAATACTAGTTTAAGTATCTCTCTGAATCCATTACTCAAATAGTCATTCAACTATTCGAAATTACCTAGTAAAGTCATGTATTTTTTGTTTGCAATAGAAAAATCACTTAGCTATTTTTATAACAATCATAAAGTCATTCACCTAGATTTTTCAAACTTTTGATGGCCAAATACTTATTTTATCCTCTAAATTACCATCTTTTATCTTTTTTAATACTTTCTTAATATATTTTTTTCTCTTTACTATATATACTACTGACTTACCTATAAAATAAATAAATCTTATTTATAATTAAAAAAAAATCAAGCATATATAATATTAAAACAAAATAATTGAGCAGAGTTTTCAAGCATATATAATATATATTATAAATATACCTTTATTTTAAATAATTATTTTATTATATTACATGCATCGAATATATCCTTTAAAAACTTTCATTCTCTTTCATTCTCAATTGTAGAAATAAGTTTTTGAATTTATGTTGTTATTATCAAAATTATTCTAATCAAAATTTTGGAGCCGCATTCAAAGAGTAGAAAATTTTTATTGAAATTCAAAGAGAAACAACCAACATGACCTGCTCTAGAAAAGATTGATTGTCATTTTGATATGGTGGGGGATTGGGGCTGCAATGTCTCTAATATGTAGGACATTAGACAATTCACGAGGTCTTGGAATTCCTAGGCTCTTAGATATTGCAGATTCAATGGCATAAGAAATACATTACTACCATTTTATTTTCCAACTTGTGAGCCTCATGGTTATAAAAAGTCAACATGTTCATGTCAACCTGAAGTATATGTGCATTTTTCTTTTAATTTTTATCTTTTGAAATATCATTTCCTACCCATAAATATCAAGTAAAACTTATACTCCTTTCGATTCACTTTAATTATTTTTTGTTGTTGTTTTCACACATATTAAGGTTTAAGAAGTTTACCTTTTAACATTAATTAACAATAAAATTGATCACATTAATTTTTACTACAATATCTTTAACTTGTTCATTGGAAATATAACAGATATTCCGAGACTCTTTACTCTAAGGACAACTTTGAAAAAAAAAAATTAATTCCTTCTTGATATTGAAAAAATAAAATATTGTCGATCGCAAAAAAAAATCAATAAATCAATTAAAGTGAACCGAAGGGAGTATTATTTTACGTTGACAAAAAGTATACACTTCTATTTCCTAACACGAAATGAATTAATCTCTTGAGTTTACAAATATATATATATATATATATATATATATATATATATGTGTGTGTGTGTGTGAGAGAGAGAGAGAGAGAGAGAGAGATCAAAGAATGCCAACGTGAAAACAAAAAGGCAACCAAAACCATGCGAATTAGTTGTGGACAAATACGAAATTCCCAAAACATCTACAGAAATCACAAAACATCAAATATGCATACTATACAGTATACAGTTTGCTTGGGTGGCTTAGATTAATTGCCTTGCAATAACAAGCAAACGCAAAAAAGCAACTCTTCTTTTCTTTATTGGTATGTTTACTTAAACATGAAGAAGCAGTTGGGACTGCCCAATATGTTTCGTCTAAATCACAAGCGTACGCCTTCCTGTTCCTTCTTGGTTTGATGACATCGTTCAATAAATAAAGTTAGTTGAACTTATTAAATGCTACAATTAAAAAAAAAAAAAAAAAAGATAGAACTTAATGTGGATTAAATAAATTAGAATCCCTTCCTCTCTAATTTCTTTTCCCGAGAATCATGTTTTAAAACCAAATCTGTTTTTTCAGGCTAATTTCGAAATTGATTATAGTATATTTTTAAAGGTCATTTTGACACTTCAACTAAGACCATTACCCATTGAATACTTCAACTCCAACAAAAGTGTACCTATTAAACACAACTTTGATAATCCCATATCATCTTTGGTGCGTCAGTTGCTATCTACTTGGCAAACAAGACCAATGATAAAATGATATGTCAACAAAGACAAAAAAAAAACTAAAATCTGAAGGGAAAAAAGAAAATAAAAGAAAAGAAAAATTTCCTGCATGCATGGTCCCCAACCCTGCGCAACCCCTACCGCCGCCGTTCCCAACTCCTCACTGGCCAAATTTTTCATGCCCCATCTTCTCCAAATAACGAGTAGAAGCAACCACAATTTATCTGAACAAACCAATAACAAATTAAAATAAACTTAGTTGGCGTTCTTCAATTTTGCTTAGGTTTTTGTTAATTCGATCTTAGCTATACATCTCCAATCGAACTCAAATGTAACTATAGACTTTGAATGACGATTATAATAAAATTCAGTAATTAATTTGATCAATCAGACACGAACTTAAGGAAACCCAGGTCATCTTCCTCGTCGAGTGCTCTGAAATATTTGACCCAAGAATCCAATTCGAATCATCTCAAAAATACACTCAAACTTGAGATTCAGATTCTAACAAATGTTTCGAGCTAGAATCTATAACAACCAATTGATTTCTACTCAAAATTTTCAGATCTGTTTTTTTTAATTCAAGCTCGATGCTCCAATGAAAGTCAAAATTTTCTCCTCAAATTAGATTCTCAGGTAGCAAAAACGATGAATAAAATCAATTCAGTGAAGGAATCCAACTCTAAAATGAAATTAGAACTCCAAACCAAAGGAGATGGAGTTGGTGTCGGAGGCTGTGGCTATCGGGGGGAGCTGTCCTGTCCTAAAGGTGATGACAGAAAAAAATTATTTCCTAATTAAACTCAAAAATTAAAATTAAAGAGAGAAGATAAAAATCTAAAATTAAAAAACTATTTCCTTTGCTTTTTCTTTCCACGCTCTCAAAAGTGGGTGTGATTTACATACTATGTCATGTCAGCATTCGTGTTCAATAAGTATATTTTTGTTAGAGTTTAAGTATTCAATATGTAATGACCTTAGTTGAAGTGCTAAAATGGAAACTGAAGCCAACTTTAAGAGGCCGTATATATATTTGGCCATTTTTAAAAATCAAAGTTGTTGATTTATATGTTGCATGAATAAAGTATTATTTACTACTAATCTAAAAAAGCAAAATGATCTAAAAGTTTATATTGGAGAAAACTCTCTAAAAAGTTACTATAACAGAAAACTATGTCTCGACCCCAAGCAAGTTGTCGTCAATTATATGAATCTGAATTGTTCATGACGCTCCATTTAAGTCCGTCCTAGTTCAATATTATGAAAATATAATTTTTTCTATCTCTTATATATATATATATAGAGAGAGAGAGAGTAAGACTAAACAACTCCTAAAAATTGGACCTAATGTAAACGTACTAATATGATTAAAATTTTATCTCAACTAACTGGTATCTAAAAGAAACACTCATCGTTATCTCCTACATGGATCATTTTCTCCCATTTTATCATTATTATTATTTTTGTAGTAACTAGCTCAACAAAATCTCAAGATAGGTATCAATAAATTGCAGTTGCTCAACAACAAACGAGCACAAGTCAACTAATACTTGAACAAAATTTGAGAGAAATAGTGAATCGACTTCAAACGCTTATATAGAAACATATTAATTACACGAACTAACATTTATCATATAACAAACTCAATATTTTGAATAAAATAAAATATAGTATAATGATTAGATAAAAAAGGAGTTAACTTACTTTTGAGTACTTAGGCAACCTAGTAACAAACTATCTAACTAATTTTGACAACATGAATGGGATGGATAACGATTTTCCTGTTGTAGTATTCCTTATCTAAGGGACAAGTAACTTGACCCATGCCATATTCTTAATGTAAAAGAAATTTCTCAAAAATTAGTAATTTTGTGGTTGAATGAACATGTCACATTACACCAATAAGGGCTACCTCGTTACAGCTATAGATAGTGGTTGGTATAATTTTATTAATTAAAAGATTTAATATTCGAAGACCACTATAAAAAAGAAAATTTTGCTTCTTAAAACATTTCAAAATTTGATAGCTAATTAAACCGTTGTTCGGAAAGTGAAGATAATCAATTGAAAGTAAGAAACGTGGCACTTTATTATTCATGTAACTAATATTATAAAGTATTTGTATACGGTCGAAATCGAGCTCGCCTACGACATGGCAGGTCAGGAACTTGACAACCAAAGACTAAAGATCGACCTCAAATCCTACCGAGTTAGAACCCGGGGTCATAACGCCTGCCTTCGAGAACATTGAGTCCATAATCTCAGAGTCGATCTTAGCCCCGATCGAGCTCGAAGAAACGTTGTTAGCATAACCAACAGAAGACCGAAATATTCATGACCGGTCGGATATTACGGCAGGAATCTCGGCACGTATCAATAAGAAACCGACAATCAGCAAATCAAGAGATTTTCTACCTTTTATAAAAATTGTAGCTAAAGTAGGGCTCCTCTGCTATATAAAGGGGGATCTAATAATTCTTTGAACACATTATAACATACATCCCAAAGCAATATTTCATTATTATTGTTTTTTAAACTCTTGTTCTTCTGTATCCTAACACTGATCGAAGCGTACATGGCTCGGGGGTGATTAAGCTTCCAAAGCTAAGACTGTTCAATTCGTGTGGTTTGCATTTACTTTTCTATTATTTATTTCAATTGCAATCTGATTTATTATTTTGTGTCAAGTTAATCCACATATCCTTAAAACCACTTACAAATTCAATTGTTATCCGATTTTGAGGGTAAACAATTTGGCGCCCACCGTGGGGCTAAGAATAATAGTGGTTATTTGATACAAATCTCCATAACACACACTACTTTATACCTGTTCTTTGAAGTGTCTATAATTTCAGGTTAAAACTCAAAATGTCGAACTTTCAATTACCACCCCTATATGTTGACAACGAGTCCGTCCATCACGGTGATGAGCTACCGCCCGTTGATCCCATCAAAATTCTGGTCACGGGCCCAATTGACGCTAATTCACATGTGGCTATCGACGTTGACTTGTCTACCGACCCCGAGAATAGCGTCTGTGGTGCAGCCCAATCGGAAACTCAAAACACACAAAACGTTGGAGGAGACGGGATAAATTTACGGGTGATCTTCGAAATGTTACAGGCTCAATAGACGGCGAGCTCAATTACAGAACCAAAGTCGTGCACCGAGAATGGTTGAACCCGATCCACCCCCGGGAAGTTACCCGCATGGATGAACCGGTAGCCGAAAGGTCAAATAAAAATGAATCGGGGGCTAACCCCGAGATCATAAAGATGCTCGAAGAGCTGACAAGACAGATAGAATCAGGGGAGAATAAAATCGAAGCTAATGACAAAAAGGTGAAAACCTACAATTTGAGGGTAGACCAAATCACAGGAGCACTGCCAATATTGAAAGTCCTGGATTCCAAGAAGCTTGTGCAAAAACCTTTTCCTCCGAGCACGGCTCCGAAGCCGATCCCTAAGAAATTTCTCATGCCCGAAATTGCTAAGTATAACGGAACGACCGACCCAAATAAGCATGTAACCTCTTACACATGCGACATCAAAGGGAACGACTTGGAGGATGATGAGATCGAGTCTGTCCTATTGAATAAGTTCGGAGAGACCCTGTCAAAAGGGGCTATGATATGGTATCACAACTTACCTCCTAATTCTATTGATTCATTTGCTATGCTTGCGGATTCTTTCATAAAAGCACACGCCGGGGCCATCAAGGTCGAGACTAGAAAATCAGACATTTTCAAAGTAAAACAGAAGGATAACGAGATGCTCAGAGAGTTCGTGTCTCGGTTTTAAATGGAACGAATGGACCTGCCGCCGGTCGCCGATGATCGGGCCATTCAAGCTTTCACCCAAGGGCTCAATGTTTGAATCTCGGTGGCTTCACAGTAGTTGAAACAAAACCAGATAGAATATCCGGTTGTTACTTGGGCCGACGTGCATAACTGGTATCAATCGAAGATCAGAGTGGAAGATGATCAACTCGGGGCCCCTTCAGAACTATCGACAGAGTCAAGAGAGGCATCGATCATGAACCGAGACCAAACAGGGATCTGTATCAGCCGTATAATGGAGACCGAAGAAGCAGTGGGTTCGGACGGACTCTATGAGAAACGAATTGAGAAGTGACTGAGGTCCGAGCAACTGGGGACTCATGAGCAAAAACAACTTCGACAGGCCCATCGGGCCTAAAGAAGCACTGAGGTTATCGGAATACAGCTTTAATGTCGATGTTGCCGCCATTGTATCAGCTATCGGACGCATCAAAGATACCAAATGGTCTCAACCTCTACAATCCGATCCAACCCAAAGGGATCCTAACCAGATATTTAAATATCACGGCACTCACGGACACAGAACGGAGGGTTGCCGATAGTTGAGAGAGGAAGTAGCCCGACTATTCAACAACGGGCATCTTCGAGAATTCCTAAGCGACCGAGCCAAGAATCATTTCAGGAACGGGGATTTTAACAAATAGACCGCACAAGAAGAATCTCAACACGTCATTAACGTGATCACTGGTGGGGTCGATGTCCCTCGGGGGCCGATGTTGAAGTGCACCAAAGTGTCCATCACGAGGGAGAAACGAACTCGAGATTACATAACGGAAGGAACCTTATCTTTCAACAACGAGGACGCAGAAGGGATCGTGCGACCCCACAATGATGCATTGGTAATATCTGTACTCGTAAATAAAATTCGAGTTAAACGTGTGTTAATTGATCCAGGTAGCTCGGCTAACATCATCCAATCGAGGGTCGTGGAGCAGCTCGGTCTACAAGATCAAATCGTGCATGCAGTTCGAGTTCTAAACAGATTCAACATGGCATCTGAAACCACTAAGGGTGAGATAACATTACCGGTGAACACCGCTGGGACCACACAGTAAGCTAAGTTTTATGTAATCGAAAGAGACATGAGGTACAACGCTTTGTTCGGAAGATCTTGGATCCAATACATGAGGGTAGTACCCTCAACTCTACACCAAGTGTTAAAATTCCCAATACCAGGAAGAATTAAAACAATATACGGAGAACAGCTAGCCTCAAAGGAGATGTTTGTGGTCGAAGAGGTGATTCTGATATCCGCACTTATAACAACAAAGGGGCCGAGTTCGGTCACAAATCCAAAAACTAAAGAGCAATTACCGACACCAGCTCCGACCAACCCGAGAAACATGGTACTTATGAAGATGATGATTACGGGGTAACCAGGTCTTTTATAGCCCCCGATGATTCCAACGCCACTAAATCGACAGTCAATAAGCTGGAACATGTCATATTGGTCGAGCATCTACTCGATCGAAAGGTATACCTGGGCACGAGGCTAAATCCCGAGCTCAGAAAAAAATGCATTCAGTTTCTTATGGCTAACATCGATTGTTTCGCTTGGTCCCACCTTGACATGACAGGGATCCCGCCGGAAATAACCACGCATAAACTAAGCCTGGACCCAAAGTCCCATCCGGTGAAGCAGAAGAGGAGACCCCAATCCCAGATCAAATATGCTTTCATCAAGGACGAGGTATCTAAACTCCTTAAAATAGGTTCCATTCGGGAGGTTAAATACCCGGATTAGTTAGCGAATGTAGTGGTAGTCCCTAAAAAGGGAAAAAATCAAGAATGGGTGTAGACTATAAGGATGTGAATAAGGCATGTCCCAAGGACTCTTTCCCTTTGCCCAACATCGATCGCATGATCGATGCCACGGCCGGCCACGAGATCCTCAGTTTTCTCGATGCCTACTCCGGGTACAACCAAATACGGATGGACCCGGGTGATCAGGAAAAAACCTTCTTCATCACTAAATATGACACATACTGCTATAACGTGATGCCGTTCGGATTAAAAAATGCAATGTCACTTACCAACGCCTAGTAAACCGGATGTTCGAGGAACAAATAGGAAAATCAATGGAGGTTTACATTAACGATATGTTGGTTAAGTCCTTGCGAGCAGAGGTCCATTTAAAGCATTTGCAGGAAACCTTCAGCATATTGAAAGAAATATAATATGAAGCTGAACCCGAAGAAATGTGCATTTGGAGTTAGATCAGGTAAATTCCTCGGATTCATGGTATCCAACCGGAAAATCGAGATCAACCCCAACAAGATCAAAGCCATTGAAGATATAACGGTTGTGGACAACGTGAAGGCCTTGCAAAGATTAACCGGGCGCATAGCCGCCCTGGGGCTATTTATCTCGAGGTCATCCAACAAGAGCCCCCGGTTTTTCACACTATTGAAGAAGAAGAATAACTTCTCATGGACCCTGGAGTGCCAACGGGCCCTGGAGGAACTCAAGCGGTATCTATCGAGCCCGTCGCTACTTCACACGCCGAAGACAAACGAACAATTGTTCTTGTACTTGGCAGTATCAGAGATAGCGATAAGTGGAGTCCTGGTCCGGGAAGAGCAAGGTACGTAATTTCCAATTTACTATGTTACGAGGACCCTAGGTGAGGCCAAAACTAGGTATCCTCACCTAGAAAAGCTGGCGCTCGCTTTGCTAAGCGCCTCTAGAAAACTAAAACCATACTTCTAGTGTCACCCCATATATGTCGTGACTACTTACCCGTTGAGGAATGTTATGCATAAGCCCGAGCTCTCAGGCCGGTTGGTCAAATGAGTTGTGGAAATCAGTGAGTACGATATCGAATATCGACCCCGGACCGCCATTAAGTCTCGAATTTTGGCACACTTTGTGGATGACTTTACACTAGCCCAAATACCCCAAAGTCTCGAATCTGAACCCTCTTTACGGACGGCGCCTCAAACGCAAAAGGTTTCGGACTTGGCATCGTATTGAAGACACCAACAGGCAATGTAGTTAGACAATCTATTAGGACTGTGAAATTGACTAACAATGAGGCCGAATATGAGGCCATGATTGTAGGTCTGGAACTAGTCAAAAGCTTAGGGGCAGGGTTAATTGAAGCCTAGTGCGACTCCCTCCTTGTGGTGAACCAAGTTAATGGGACGTTAAAGGTTAGAGAAGAACGAATGCAAATCTACCAGGATATATTGCAGGTAACATTACATCGATTCAAAGAATTGAATTTGCAACACGTACCTCGGGATCAAAACAGTGAGGTCGATGCCCTCGCTAACCTAGGGTCATCAGTCGAGGACGACGAATTCAACTCGGGGGCAGTCGTACAACTTATGAGATCGGTAGTGGAAGAAGGTCATGCCGAGATTAACTCAACGAGCCTAACTTGGGACTAGATAAATAAATATGTAGAATACCTGAAGACCGGAAAACTACCGTCGGATCCAAAGGAATCAAGGTCCCCACGTACAAATGCAACCCGATTTAGCCTGTCCGAAGATGGAACCATGTTCAAAAGAACATTTGTGGGCCCACTCGCGATATGTCTAGGACCGGGGGATACCGAGTATGTTTTGTGGGAAATCCACGAAGGCACATGCGGGAATCATTCAGGCGCTGAATTTTTGGTTCAAAAGATGATCAGAGCCGTCTACTACGGGATCAATATGGAAAAGGACGCGAAGGAGTTCGTACAAAAATGTGATGAATGTCAAAGACACGCTCCGATGATTCATCAGCCCGGGGAGCCACTGCATTCGGTTTTGTCACCATGGTCGTTCATGAAGTGGGGAATGGATATCGTTGGCCCTCTTCTATGGGCACCCGGTAAGGCTCAATTTATATTGTTTATGACTGACTATTTTTCTAAGTGGGTGGAAGCCCAGCATACGAAAAGATCAGGGAGAAGGAAGTCATCGATTTCATTTGGGACCACATCATATGCCGGTTCGGAATGCCGGCCGAGATCGTGTGCGACAACGGGAAACAATTCATCGGCAGCAAAGTTAGCAAGTTTCTCGAAGATCATAAGATTAAAAGGATCCTATCAACACCCTACCACCCTAGTGGGAACGGACAAGCAGAATCGACCAATAAAATCATACTTCAAAATCTCAAGAAGAGGCTGACCGACGCCAAAAGCAAAATGCAAGGAAATCCTGCCCGAAATCTTAAGGGCATACTGTACGACCTCGAAGTCAAGTACCGGGGCCACCCCATTCTCAATAGTTTATGGCGACGAAGCTCTAATACCAGTCGGAGTACCAAGTCACAGGTTCCGATATGCAACCAAGGAATCGAATGACGAGGCTATGACACGAGCCTAGATCAATTAGATGAAAGTCGCGAAACAGCCCTTGTCCGGTTGACTGCCCAAAAATAGCGGATTGAGAGATATTACAATCGAAGGGCCAATCTTCGACACTTCAATGACAGGGACTTAGTGTTAAGGAAGGTCACATTAAACACCCGGAACCCAAACGAAGGAAAGTTGGGGCTGAACTGGGAAGGACCTTATCAAATTATCGAGATCACCGATAAAGGATCATACAAGCTCGGAACAATGAACGGTGAGCGACTACCGAACAACTGGAACATAATTCACTTGAAGCGATATTACTGTTAAGGTACAACCCCATTCATTTTCTTTTATTTATTTACATTACGAGCTAACACTTGCAGGCAATAATTAAAGAATGATACAATCTTTAGGCCTGAAAGCACGCTTTGCATTCTTTTTACCCTTGAACCGATTTTGTCCCATATGGGTTTTTTGGCAAGGTTTTTAATGAGGCAACAGTAAATCGTGCTAACTAAGAATTGAAGGCCGGCTACGAACCGGTAACGAAAATCACAACAACATTATTCGAGGCATCTCTACGCTCGGCCCCGAACACTGGGGGCATCACCCTCGGATAATGACTCTATCAAGAAAGGAAACTTTATGATTGAATGGTCTCGGCTCAATCGATAGGATTTATTATAAGGGCCAAATGGTCAAATGAACCGTACCCGCATATACTGCTCGAGCCCTGGCACAAAACCTGTACACATGTGTAATTCTTGTTCCTTAAGAATTTCTTTTTCTTTTTTCTTTTATGGAATTTACTACATCCGATCCCTTAAAGGTATCGAGCCCAAGGGCTGCCTTTATCCGGGTTTAAACGATCACTCCCAATCGGGGACTGCCGTCCAAAAACAAACTCAAACGGCTCGGGCTGAGAAAGCCCGGGGGCACAAGACCTATTAGGCAATGCCTGAACCTTAAAGGCTACGGTCATCCCCATTCGGAGACTGTTATCTTAGGCAAGCCCAGATAACTCGGGGTAATTATAAGTAGGGATTTTAACCTATTATTTGCTCTCTTTTACTTGTGTTTTAGGCCAAAAATGCTTGAAGGTATTCTCGGAAACTAATGAAATATGCTTGCTTGTAGGAATTATTCAAAATGAGCCAAAGGAAGCAAAATCAACTCACAAAAGAGTCAAAAGTTGAACAAAAACCAAGACTAGGCAAGGAGATCTGAAGTGCGGACCGCACAAAAATTGTGCGATCGCGAAAGCCATGATGCGGCCGCGATCATAATTATGCGGCCCACAAGAGGGAGATTCAGAGAGCGTGATTTTGGGGTAAGTGATGAGCGCGGACCGCACCAGAAATGTGCGGCCACGAAAGTCCTTGTGCTGCCGCAATTGAAGTTACGCGGACCGCGATGACTGAGATTCAGAGAGCTGACAACTTGAGCAAAAGAGAGAAGTGTGGACCGCACCAGAATTGTGCGGCCGCGGAAGTCCCTTGTGCGGCCGCGATCGAAATTATGCGGTCCGCAAGATAAAGAATCAGAGAGTTGATTTCAAGCCAAACTCAAGCAAGTGCGGACCGCATCACTCTTATGTGGCCTCATAATCTGGATCGTGGCCGCACTTAGAATTATGCGGTCTGCGAAAGTTCAGCTCAACCCAGATCCAAAAGAGAAAAACGTGGACCACATCAGAATTATGCGGCCACGAAAGCAAGAGTGCGGCCGCACTCAGAATTACGCGGCCGCACAACCTCCGCAGGGACCTTTTTGTCAGATATTTTTAGCTTAGTATAAATAGAACTTTTTGTCATTTTTAGGTTATGTTATGTTTTGTATGAGTACTTATGAAGACGGACTTTTCTGTTTTCAGAAATTTTGTACTAGATTCACTTCTTAACATTAAGATTTTCATTCCATAAATTAATAATTTGGATGTTATCTTCATTTCATCTTTAATTTCTGTTATTCCCATGAGTAGCTAAACCCATAGCTAGGGTTGTGACCCAACCCTAGTGTGAGTATTTAATGGGTATTTGATTTTAGGGCTTGAATGTGGATGGGTTAGTGATATTTAGCCTAGTTTTTGCTAGAACTCAAGAATTAATGGTTGCAAACATTGATTCATGCCTTTATGACTTAGTCTCTACTTGAGAACACCTGCACGGCTTGAATCCGGGGACAACACCTGCATGGCTCACAGCAGGAGTTCAAATTGTCAAAGCCACCCTTAACTTTGAAGCAAAAGGGTGGGCAACTTTCGTGTGTAGCCATCTTGACCCGTGCCAGCATGAGAATGTCCTTTCACTCCCCCGGGCAGTATTGGTAGCTTCCATCATGGCAGGCTATCCTATTAATGTAGGAAACTTGATGTCCTATAACATCTCTAATGTAGTCCAGAAAGAAGAAATATTGTATCCCTACCCCAACTTTCTCACAGAGTATTTCCAAGACCAAGGGGTAGAGACGAGATATTTTGATGTGGAGGTGAAGGCTAAAAGCCTTTCTCATGGTACCACCTCCTGGGAGCGGACAACCCTAAATTCAAGGGTAAGGTCACTACCTCCACTGGACAGTATGAAGAGCCAGGGGTAGTGGCCACCGGGTCAGTTGCCGAGCCCTCCACAACAGCCGGTACTTCTATCGAAGCAGCTGCCATGCCTCCTCCTTCCTTTGGACCATCCCTCCCAGTGCCACTGTCAGTGTCCATATCTTCTACCTACCCTCAAACTGCACTAAGGGTTTCACAGACACTATCCAGTCTCAACAACTGGATGCAGGCAGCTACCACAAAGCTGACTACCATATCCAGTGCAATGGCAGCACAGTCTTTAGCCCCATCAAAGCTTCAGGTACCTCCATCAGTGGAGGACTCTTTTAAGAAGATTCTGGACAACCAGAAGAAGATTTTGGACGACTAGAAGAAGATCCGGGAGACT
This sequence comes from Nicotiana tabacum, assembly GCF_000715075.1. NCBI lineage: Eukaryota > Viridiplantae > Streptophyta > Magnoliopsida > Solanales > Solanaceae > Nicotiana > Nicotiana tabacum. The sequence goes on along the minus strand of NC_134096.1, from coordinate 135,319,444 downwards.
CTTGATACACATGGGAGGATTATCAAGGATTTGGAGAAGCAGGTGAAGAAGATGTGGAAGACTCAGGCATCTAAGGAGTCGGTGGAAAAGTTAAGCAAAGAGGTTGAGAAGATTGCTTCTGCTGGTGATATTCTACTGGACTTGCTCATGGAGGAGACAGTCCCAGCAGCACATGCAGCAGTGCCCGAGGCATCAGAGGAAGTAGCCGGCCAGTCTGAGGAGCTGGCTGCCACTTCACACACTGCTGAGGAGCTGATTAAGATGCTCAGCAACCCCGTAGTCCCCCAGTCAGAGGATGTGGAGATCCAGTTAGAGGATACGGCGGGTGTTGATGAGCCCATGCATGCTGAGGACCCCGTTCATGTTGAGGACCCGATGCAGACAAAGACCACAAACGGAGTTTTCTATACTCTCTACCCCTTTTCCCTGTTCTTATTTGTTATGAGCATTGAGGACAATGTTATTTTTCATTTGGGGGATGGTCCATTTTGATTTGATGACATTTGGTATGTAATAACCATTATACAATTTTTATTTATCTATATTTATCTTTATTTTCACTTTTGGTATGTATATATTCTTACCATTCGATGTATATATTCATTTCCATGATGTATATATTCGCTTTACTTCATTTTGTACATATTCAGTCTACTTTCCGTAGTTTACTTCATAACTGCTTTCGTTGTTTTTCCTTAGTAGCATAGCTTCTTATTTACTTTAGTAGCTTCTTTTTAAGTTGTTAGCTTCTTTTTACGTTTTGTGTGAACAATAAGCCTTTGGTTTTCTTAATGCCACGGTTCTTTCCAAAGGTGCATGTTGTGTGAACCAGGTGGCTCTTTCCAACGATGGATAGCGTGACAATCTTCTTAAGGGATTGATTCTGTTTTCTTTATGTTTTTGTATATATAGTAGTAATGAATAAAAGTGTCTCAAGTAGGCTTCACTTGGTACTAACACATTTACCTTCGACCTTATGGTTAGAAACAAGTTGATTGGCAAATAGTAGCTCTAGTTGTGACCTTTAGACTCTTGTGTTGACTAAAACAATCATCGAGTGGTTTCTTTGAGCCATTTGTGATTTTCAATCTTAGCTAAGGTTGTTGTGGGCCATCAACTCTGTTCTCTTTAACAACCCAGCAGCTTGAGAGGTGAGGTATTGAATTTAAAGTCCAAGTTCCGTGCCAATAAGTCTAGAACTTGCCCCGAATGTTTGTCTAGGCAAAATTCTAAGTGTAGCTCGACTTGAGAAATGATTGTAGGCTATCCTTGATCCAATTTGAAACTTCAAAGATTCCGTAGCCTATCAATATGATATCCCTAGTCAATCCCTTTGAGCCGAAGCCCTTCTTCATTCAATAGCCATGCTACAAGCCTTTATCCATTTTATAATGACCCTCTCTTGGCACCCGATCTTTCCTTAGCATTCTTGATACAATTGGCAAAAGCATAAGTTTGGGGGAGAGACGAGGAATGTGAAAGTGATAAAAGGTACAAAGAATAAAAATAAAAATAAAAGGAAAGGCAAAGAAAAGGAAGAAAGGCCAAAAAGAAATATGTCAAAAAGAAAGTGAATAAAGTAGAAAGTTGAAGGGATTCAAAGAAAGCAATGATGAAAGGCATGGAGTGATTAGAAAATGAGAAAAATGATTGTCATGAGCAAGAAAAAGTGACATTACGTCTCTCTAGTTCCCCTAAGGAAGAAGAACATGACTCAAAGAGTCAAGAAAGTATGAGCCAAAAAGAAGAAATGGAGTGCTTAAGGAAAGATGAAACCATCATATGCCGATAAGTCCTACCTTGATCCAAAAGCCTTCATTACATTCCCGCAAAAGCCCTATATGGTTTCAAGTTGAGTGAGCTTACATTAGGTATGATTTACATAAGGGGCAAGCTTATGGTACTTAGAGTCGGACTTGTGACATTCTTTTGAGAGAGATGAGCGCACTTCTTCACAATCCTTGTTTTGAGTGTTACATTCTAAAATGACATTTGCTCATGGAGAGTAGAGGAGGATGAGTTTGGGTTCCACAATGACCTACGTGATAGAGAGAGTTTCCTTGGTGAATTAAGTCAACTCTTGATGCTCTAGTGTCACATTAGAACTATGGTACTCAAAAGGTCAAAACATGGTGTTGTTGATAATTCATTTGTGTTGAGGGTAATTGTTAGTCCTAATTGATGCATGATTGATTCACCTTAGGCCAGCTAAAATATCCCTTTTTCTAGTGGGGGTGGGAATTACCTTATTTGCTTGAGGACAAACAAAAGCTTAAGTTTGGGGGAGTTGATAAGTAGGGATTTTAACCTATTATTTGCTCTCTTTTACTTGTATTTTAGGCCAAAAATGCTTAAAGGTATTCCCGAAAACTAATGAAATATGCTTGCTTGCAGGAATTGTTCAAAATGAGCTAAAGGAACCAAAATCAACTCACAAAGGAGTCAAAAGTTTAACAAAAACCAAGGCTGGGCAAAGAGGTCTGAAGTGCGGACCGCACAAAAATTGTGCAGCAGCGAAAGCCATGACGCGGCCGCACTAGAAATGTGCGGCCGCGAAAGTCCATGTGCGGCCGCAATTGAAATTACACGGACCGCGATGACTGAGATTCAGAGAGCTGACAACTTGAGCAAAAGAGAGAAGTGCGGACCGCACCAGAATTATGCCGCTGCGAAAGTCCCTTGTGCGGTCGCGATCGAAATTATGCGGTCCGCAAGATGAAGAATCAGAGAGTTGATTTCAAGCCAAACTCAAGAACGCGAACCGCATCACTTTTATGCGGCCGCATAATCTGGACCGCGACCGCTCTTAGAATTATGCGGTCCACGAAAGTTCAGCTCAACCCAGATCCAAAAGAGAAAAACACAGACCACATTAAAATTATGCGGCTGCGAAAGCAAGAGTGCGGTCGTATTCAGAATTACGCGACCGCACAACCTCTGCAAGGGCATTTTTGTTAGATATTTTTAGCTTAGTATAAATAGAACTTTTTGTCATTTTTAGGTTATGTTATGTTTTGTATGAGCACGTGTGATGGCAAACTTTTTTGTTTTCGGAAATTTTGTACTAGATTCACTTCTTAACATTAAGATTTTTATTCCATAAATTAATATTATGGATTTTATCTTTATTTCATCTTTAATTTCTGTTATTTCCATGAGTAGCTAAACTCATGGCTAGGGTTGTGACCCAACCCTAGTTTGGGTATTTAATGGGTATTTGATTTTAGGGTTTGAATGTGAATGGGTTAGTAATATTTAGCCTAGTTCTTGCTAGAACTCAAGAATTAATGGTTGCAAACATTGATTCATGCCTTTATGACTTAGTCTCTACTTGAGAAAGAGGGACTAAGTCTAGGAACACTAGGCTAACAAGAAATTGGGGTGAACTAAAGAAATTGATAGCTCCAATTAAAGGGTTAAACGTAGAGATAGTAATACCCAACTTGAGTTAATATCACTTGATTTGCATGAATACCCATTTGGACTTGAGAAAGCCAAATCGGGCAAAATCACTCAAACTACCGAGAGGTATAGAGTGATTTCCCGGGTGTGATAGCTATATTACAATTCCAACTAATCAAGCTTGCCCTAGATTTTGCTACCCGTTAGATATCCACCTAGGTAAAAGTCACTACCCTAGTCTCTTTAAACATTTGAAAAATAACAACAAAAATATTGTCCTTAGTTTTAATTATTGCAATATTTAGAGTAAAGTTAGAAGTAGAAATCAAACCCAAACTTGTGAAAGTGTAATTAAACCCCAAAACTTGCAATTAACTTAGATATACACCTAATCCCATATTCTAACTCCTTGTGGATTCGATCCCGACCTTTGTTGGGTTTATTATTGCATCGACCGCCTCAAAAATGGCTCGGAGACGTCCGAGACCCGTAACAAAAAACAAGGCCTTCAAAAATTCATAACCGGTTTTAAAGGCTACCTTGGGTAAACTATGATCGAAAAAATCATAAGTACTTTGAGGAAAAAAGCTTCTGATCATACCGAACCCCCACGATGCCTTAAAAAAAATAATGTCTAAGGTAAGGCATGTTCGAACCTCCAAATATGACCTAACTATTTTATGCTAAGGCATTTCGATCTTTGTTAACATAAAGAATAAAGCAAAGGAAAGAAAAATTCTTAAACTATCGAAGGGAAAACAAGCCTTGTATATTATATACAATCATTACAAAAGGCCAAATGGCCTTAACAAAAATACAAAAGTACACGAGTACAAAAAACAAAAAAGCAAATATTTCTACAAAGGCATCTAAATAGCCTGGTCTTCTCCACCCCCAGGTCCAATATCTTGGCCTCAGCCTCGAGCCCCTTAGCAGTTTCGATCTCGGCCGATAGATCAAAACCCCGAGTATGAATTTCCTCCAGGGCCTCTCTCCGTGACTATCGCTTCTCATATTCAACAATGTCTTTCAAGCGGTCCTGGGCTACCTCGGCATCAGCCTTATATTGGACCACCATCTTGTTAGCGTGGATTTTAACCACCGCGGCCGCTGACTTGGCCATTTCAAGTTCCTTGCCCATATTTTCTCGATAAGAGGCAGCCGAACTTAGCCGAGACTGGAGCTATTCAACTTTTTTGGCCTGCATCTCGGCCTTTTCCTTTGCTTCTCGAAGCTGGACCTCAGCCGAAGTTAGTTGCGCCCGAACAACATCTTTTTCTGAGGCCAGATAGTCCATCCTGCCTCTCCATTCATCAGTTCGGCCTTGACAGCGCCTATCACGGCGGACAGTTCAACCTGGTCAATATTCTGTTGGACTTACGGATTCTGATCATTAGTTACCGAGCCTAGCTCGTCGTCACTAACCTCAAATATTTTTACCTGCTCGGCCAAGTCGGTATGCTCCTTTTGAGCCACCTCCAGCTCAGCTCGAAGGCTCTTAACCTCCCCCTCATGTTGGTCACTGCAAAGTTTGTACATATCTCTCTTCTCACTAAGCTCTTTGGCTTCGGCCTCGAGGAGACTCAGATCTTCTCAATATCGGAGGAAGGTCTCGTGGAAAAGCACTGAGGCCTACGAATACAATGAAAAATATTAAAATCATTAAGTAACCAAAGCTGGAAAATGAAAAGGTCTGGTAACACCCTACCCGATTCAATGTCTGATGTGCTTCGTTGAACAATCATGGAGATTCCACCTCGTTCATCTTTGACCGGTCTTCTTCAGTCACCAGGCACCGGAGGTAACTAGCTACCCTAATAGGCGCGGAAAGGACCCGAGCATCCTCTGGAACAAAGATAACGATCAACAGCTTCCGACCAGGATCGACACTAAGGGTAGGGAATCGGTTGACCAATCTCGGGCTCGAGCTAGACCCACATATCCCCGAGGGCGGACTTCTTCTTGGTACTTCCAAATCATCCAATCCGTTGACATCCTCCATGACAATAAACTCCATGCTATCAAAACATCTTTGGAGGGGATCGTTCGCTCCTTGGACCCCCTCATTTGAATTCTCATTCGTCGCTTGAGCTTCACCGAACATTGAGTCCATGAACGAAGGCTATCATGTTATATCGATGACATCGTGTGGAGCAGAACTGGCGTCTTGAGGGTTCTCGATCATCACTGATGCATCGACCTCTTATGTGTGAGAGGGATTGGCTTCTCTCATCCCCCTTTCGCGTCCCCCCTTCAGTTGATGCCAGTTCTTCAGGGACCGACGACTCCCGGGTCACTAAAGTTTTATCCTCTTCAGACTCATCCCTGATCAGGTAGAGGGAGTCCGCATCGAGTATTCGGGAGCTAAAGGTTTCTTTTGGCTTGCGGATAAGCCTCCTCTTTGATTTCTTTTTCTTCGAGCTTGGAGAACTCGGAGCCATTTCTCCCTTCTTCTCTTCACCCTGTTTCGGAGCTAGGGACTCAGTGGGGAAATCGTCACTACCGGATGGGGACCTCATTTGGACATCTTTGGGCAAACCTACAAAAAGAAATAAAATAAGGATTTAATCATGCAAAGGGGAAACCAAATATCACCGATAAAGAGATCTCACCGTGTGAACGGGCCTCCCATCGACCTTTGAAAGCTCGCGCCACGAGCGCTCAGAATAAGGCCTTTGTGATAAGATGCCCTTGACCCACTCCTTGAGTCGAGGAGCTGCGTTCGGGATCTGAGCAACAACTACACCATCACATAACACCGATAAGAAGAAAGAAAAAGGGCGATAAATAAAACCTTGGAAGCAAAATTATATACGTACGTTTCATGTTCCACTTCTCAGGGAACGACATGTGCTCGACCGGGATCAAGTCTGAGGTCCTCACTCGGACAAAACGGCCCAATCAACCTCGATCCCTATTTCATCGATACTCAAGAATGCGGCTTTACTAGCCCGACGGGCGAGCTTGATCAGTCCCCCCGGTAGAGTCGGGGACTGTATAAGCGCATAAGGTGGTCGATCGTGAAAGAGCACCCTTCGATCTTGCTTACAAAGAAACGGAGGAGGATTACAATCCTCTAGAAAGAAGAGTGAATTTGACCGAGGGTTACCTCGTATCTTTTGCAAAAGTCGATGATAATCGGGTCCAAGGAGCCCAACGTAAAGGGATAAGTGTAAACACTTAAAAATCCCTCGACGTGGGTGGTGATGGCTTCGTCAGGTTCGGGAACTACCACATGTTTGTCAGCCCAGTTATAATCCCTCTTGACTTCGGAGAGAATATCCTCGGTGATCGAACAGATGTACCTCGAGACCTCTTCACACCGACTAGGTACGGAGGAAGGCTTTTTGATTTTAAATCAACATTGACCAGGCATCCCCCAGGAATGAACATTTTTAGAGGAGGTTCCGGTGCTGGTTCCTCGACAACTACACGTGGAGCGGTCTCTTCGGTAGCTGGCCGCGAGGTGGAATGAGGTTCTTTTTGGGAAACGATTTTGGAAGTTTTCGCCATTTCTTTATAGAGAGGAAATAAGGAAAAAGAGGAAATTAAAAGAATACACTCGGTGGTTTGAGAAAAAGACGAATGAGAGTTCTTATAAAAGATCTCGAAGTAACCAAAATATAAGTGCTTGGAAGTATTGAAATATCTAAGGAACGAGGGCAGAAGTTTGAATGTAAAGTTTGAATGAACAAATGAGAGGGTATTTATAGTTTTCCAGTGACGGTTCACATCTAGGAGTGGCCGACCACCAACTGACGAGCATTTAATGCCATTAAGACTTGACTGACGAGACGTTTCGACTGTTTTGTCGTTTATGTCGTGTGATATCGAAGAAAGAATCAAAAGCCCATGTCGTTTCTCGTCGTCTACTCTCCGAAAAATGAGGGAACTATCTGTGTACGGTCAAAATCGAGCTCGCCTACGACATGGAAGGTTAGGAACTTGACAGCCAAAGATTGAAGATCGGCCTCAACTCCCACCGAGCTAGAACCCGGGGTTATAATGCCTGCCTTCGAGAACATCGAGTCCATAATCCTGGAGTCGACCTTTGCCCTGATCGAACTAGAAGAAACGTTGTTAGCATAACAAACAGAAGACCGAAATATCCGTGACCGATCGGATATTACGGCGGGAATCTCGGCACATATCAATAAGAAACCGGCAATCAACAAATCAAGAGATTTTCTACCTTTTATAGAATTGTACCTAAAGTAGGACTCTTCTACTATATAAAGTGGGGTCTGATAATTCATTGAACACATTGTAACATGCATCCCAAAGCAATATTTCATTATTATTGTTCTTTAAACTCTTGTTCTTCTGTATCCTGACACCGATCGAAGCGTACCTGGCTCGGGGGTGATTAACCTTCCAAAGCTAAGACTGTTCAATTCGTGTGATTTGCATTTACTTTTCTATTATTTATTTCAATCGCAATCTGATTTATCATTTTGTGTCAAGTTAATCCACATATTCTTAAAACCACTTACAAATTCAATTGTTATCCGATTTTGAAGGTAAACAACATTCATCGAAAATCGGAGAATTTATGGTGGAAATCGGGTTTTAAATTCCCAGAAACTGCATGGCAATTTAGACGGCGTTAGCAAGATGTAGCGCTAGCTAGGTTAGGGTAACGCTTGCCATAAAGAAGCTAGCCAGAAAGCAGGCCAGGCAAGCAAGCTAACACGCGGACGAGGTTAAAGGGGTCTTGCGCAACCTTCGAATTATCGCAAGCGCAATCTTTGACCCCTTTGTACCCTAGACCCACCCGGCCCATATATTTCATAAAATGTGTTTCATTTGGAAGGATAGACTTTTTTCATCGCCCAATAAGGGACAATATATTTGTTTCGCGATGTGAAATTTGCAAATCGGGAAATAAGAAGGAAAAAAAGAAGAGGATAGATATGATTGAGTAACGGAGGGATAACCGATAAAATTGGATAGTGATACAAAAAAGATATATTTACATGATGTTTAATTTGCTCAAGGATGACATGTTCAAATCGATAGATGGTCCTTTATTATTATTATTTTGTAAGAACAACATTAATGTATAGTTTTGTGACGTCAACGATTTGGTAGACTGAAAGTTACTTAAGGCGACCAATTTCCTAATCCATAAATTAATTATGCGCATGAGGACTAACCCCTGAGATACAGTTCCCATTCAATGCAATGATTTCCGATTTGGATATCAGATAAATCTGTATTCTTTGAATATTTTGGTTACAATCACATGAAAGGTTCTATATAAGTACAGTAACAAAGTTTTAGGAAAATAAAGTAACAAAGTCTAAAATTACCCAAATGGTAAGTATTCTCACCTCCAACTATGGGATTTAGTTCTCCACTTTTGCTCCCTTGGGAGTTGAAACCGACAATTTTATCGTTAGAGGTAGAGAATGCTTAGCACTTAAGCAATTTTTTCTTGTCAAATATGAACAAGAAATCTGCTTAAATATAGTGTTATAGTTCATTACATGATTCACTTTCAAAATTGCCTTCCCTTCAAGGTTACACGAGATTTTGTTCTCACAAGAAAATCTTTAAAAAAAAACAAAGCATATCCGCGCCAGAGGTTTCGCATTGGATATGATTTGTAACCCTATATATGCTAAATGAAATTAGACGCACTCCATATGAAAGTTCTCATTTCCCACTCATTGATTGAAAAGAATCCACATTCCAGCGAAGATTGCAATAAAGTAAAAAATTGTTTAATAATTACTCCATTTGAATATTTTGGTGACATGGATGGCGAGAGAATTAGGGTTCTTCCTCAATGTAGCCATTCTTTTCATGTTGCTTGTATTGATAAATGGCTGCTCTCACATTCTTCTTGCCCTACTTGTAGGCTTCATCTCAAGTCCGGTAATAATTGTTTGCCATTTTTGTAGAATATATTGTAAATCTCTTAATTAAAATGTCTTATTTATATGATGAGAGTTGTTGTTTGGTATTGTTTTCGTCTCAAGTGATCGAGTTTTGATGTAATTTAATTTGTTCACTTTTGTGATTGTGTGCTAGATACTGTGTCTTTGTAACAAATATTTGTTTCAATTACTAAGGGCAATTTCTTCTGTTGGAATTATAAGGAAGTGTCAATTGAGAATCGAAGTTTAGAATTTTTTCGAACTATTTGCTTATAAATTTTAATTAAATATGTCTGTATTTCATTAGCTAATCCAAGGAAGCCAAAGTTAACCAAGAAAAATACAACAAGTATAAAGACGACCACTTCTCACCATCAACATAGGCCATAGCTTTTGGAAGTGTTTGTTGCATTTTTGGCCAAGCAACCTTAGAAATACGAGTAAAATTACAACAATTCGCGATTAAAGAAATTCATACCAAGAGGGAAATGATATCTACAAAACCTAATATGTAGACAAAACTAGCAACTCAACTTTGGCTTGGAAATTTTATTTTTCTCCCAAAGTGAAGCCCATTCTTAGTGTATTCTCACTTTGTTTGTCTTTTTTATTACAAATAAAGTAGTTAAATCGCCTTTTGGTATGTCGTTTTCTTCCCCCTTTTTTCCCCCTATTTGTCGTCTCTTTGTTTATGTTGTCAACTCACACACGGATTGTCTAGTTAAAGGTGAGAATAGAAGTTGATAGACTGACATGCAGTAGCGGAACCAAATTCTTCGTGTTCAATTCTAAAAAAGTTAATATATATATATATATATATATATATATATATATATATATATATATATATATATATATATAATAAGGGACAAAAGAATATATACATAATTAAAAAATTAACGTATTTACACCATATAATTTTTCGGCAAAAGAGTGTCAATTGTCCTTTCCATCAAGGGCGAAGTTATGTGTGGCCAAGGATGGTCAACTGAATATCTTTCGCCGAGAAAATTATATTGTGTATAGGTAAAATATTAATTACTTGTTATTAATCCAAAAATAGACTTTGAACACCTATGCATAGCCCACTAGTATTTTGAACACCCTTATTGAATTTTCTGGTTTCGCCACTGCTTGCATAAGAGTAGCTCCGCCACTACTGACATATATAACATGATATCCTAGACTACATAATGCAAGTATTTGTGGCAAAATGGTTTTAAAAAAATAGTTATCCACCCATATAATCAATTAAAAAAGTGGGTTGGTTAATAAACTTTTTAAAAACGGTTCAAATATGGATAAGAACCATATTATCTACTTAGAAAATGGATAACCAATGGGTTTAACTTTTACATTTGTAAAGCCTCAAATTGGGGTTTCTCAAGTTTGGGAGACTGGGAATTTTTTTAAAAGTGATCATATTCAAAAAGTCATAGATACTATGAATATCCATATTATCCGCCAATTAACCCGTTTTTTATCTGTATTAAATATGGATCGGATTGAATAATTTATCTATTTTTTTGCATTACTCGTTTTTTAGCCCGACCCGCCCGTTGGAACTCTCTCTCTTTTCTTTAGTTTTTCGTTTTTAGATACTGGTAAATGTAGTCGGAAGTTAAACATGCACATCTTATAATAGGGTCTCTTCTCACTAATATATAGTATCAAATTGAAATAATGTCAAGTAATTGGAAACACTTTTTGTCTTGCTTTCTAGCTGCAACCTTTTTATCTTCTTCTGGAAATACAAATTGGTTGCATTTGTAGTTCGAACAAATTCCCCATTGTCCAGATTAATTTATACTTCTTAATTTAAATAACCATCTCTTTGTTATTGTATATTTCAATTTTAAAATGACCGTAATTTCAGTGGTAGTTCTTGCTAAAGACTGAACATCTTAGTCTTCCGCACCTTAAGATGGAGATGGATAATTTTAATTTGATGGATTTAAATTTTAACCTATAGGTTTTTTACCTTAGAAGTCATCAAACATTAAAAATTATGGGTTCAATAATTTGATATTTCTTGAGATTATAGTGATTTTTCACATTGTATCAAAAGTGCCGTGATCAATTATATTTAACCCATAGATAAAATGCTACATCCGTCACTGCCTTAAGAAACGACCTTTTTCTTTTGGGGTCATGAACTAAGAGAATTGTAATTTAGTTGCAAAGATGATTTAGGATCTGTTTGGTTTTCATATTGTCTGAAACATTATTCCATTTAAATAAGAAATTGAGTTTCGACTTGACCAAATTCCCGTCCATTCATATGCAGGAGCAAATTGTTGAAGAAATGAAAAGATTCGTCCATTTCTTGTTTTCAAATTCTGTAATTCCAGTACTGAAACAAATTAAAAGCACATTTAGACCTTTCAATACCCATCTTATGAATTTTAGCTAGCACAAAGTAAAATAATTGAGCAGAACACTCTATTTGATAAGCAAGAACTAAGAAACACTACATTGGATCAAGCTATTGCTAAAGTTCCAATCATGAATACCAGGAAAACAACTATGAAGAACCAAAATTGACCTCCTAAAAGAATTTCCGTTACTAGTAAAAAAAATATTAAGATACAAATTCGCACTATGGAGGAAATGTTTATGAATAACTATACTTTCAAAAAGAATTGAATTTAATCTCTGAAAATTTTTTTGGTGGGGAGTTTCAATCTGCAATCATCACACATGAAGTTTTTGGTCCAATTTGTAGTCATTGAACAAGATGACAACATTAGATCATGGGGAAGTTTTCAATGTTTAAAGGGATTTTTACAAAAATAGCCGGCCATATTCGTTATTTATTTTTCCTATAGATGGCAAGACGCGGAAAGCGAGGGTCAGATGGTTCGGGCACATGCTGAGGAGAAGCCCAGATGCCCCGATAAGGAGGTGTGAGCGGTTGACTTCGACGGGTACGAGAAGAGGTAGAGGGCGGCCTAAAAAGTATTGGGGAAAGGTGATTAGGTAGGACATGGCGTGGCTTCAGATTTTCGAGGACATGGCCGTTGATAGGAAGGTGTGGAGATCGAGTATTAGGGTTGTAGGTTAGGAGATAGTTGAGCATTTGTCTACTTTGTACAGGTGTGAGGCTAGTCTGATAGGGTTTTGTCTTAGACTGCTAGTGGCTAATATTGTGTTCACACTATTCTTCCGTCTTTACAGCGTCGGGCCTTATTTACTGGGTATTGTTATTTCTTTCCATCTATTTTCTGGTTCTTATGATGTTACTATTTCTATGGTTTCTATTGATAGTATTGATATATCGTCTCTTTTCGTCTTCTTGAGGCGAGGGTCTATCAGAAAGAGTCTCTCTACTCATTCGGGGTAGGGGTAAGGTCTGCGTACTTGTGAATTTTATTAGGTTGTTGTTGTTGTACATGAATTACATACTGATTATACACAACTATATGCATATTATACCTGAATTATCTATATATTATACATCTATCGATTATTTTAAGTTTAAGCGGATAACTGGACGGCTATTTAGGTTAGTTGTTAATGGCTGTTTTTTCTTTAAAAACTGAGTAAACAATCATGCAAGTTGGAACGTACGGATCATGTAAAAGAGTCTTAAATTCTTTCTAATTGGCCATTATGAGGTTTCCACTTTCCACCATGTACGTACCTTTCAAACGTGGAATGCCATAAATGAAATGGCCGTAAATTTCATACACCCAAGAGTAAAAGATACTTAGCTGTAAGTAGAAATTAGGCGTGCCGAATGATATAATGGATTCCAAATGGACCAAAACTAATTGCTGAATCTAACTATTTGTCTAAGCTTATCTGGACTATTAATTAGGTATCCAGTACATAGAGATAAGTATGATTGTTCAGCTTGTCTACTAGCTAAACACGGTAATGAAACATCTGTCTCTCCTATAGCTCGAAAGATCTAAATTTTTAGGTAAAATGGTATCTTAGCCACTTAAACTTGTACCGATTTGTCATCTCGATATATAAACTTTTATTTTTTTCATTTGGACACATATACTTGATGAACCGAAAACTAATAAACATATCTGAACGTGTCCTTCACTCGCGGTGACATGACTGACACGTCATATACTAAGCCTTTTATTCTTTAACATGTGTAATCTGTGGGGTCCTACTTTAAAAGAAAAAAAAATTATTTTACCAGATTTTTATTGACCTCTTTAAAAAAAAATTATTTTTTTGTCTTCTTCTTCATAGTCAAAGCTCATGCCGGTCCACTACCATTCCACCATATTCAATACTTAGCCATCATTAATTATTTTTTTCGATTCTCTTAATCTTAAAAATCGTCATATCATGAAAGTGTGGGAGAGGGTGGTTGAAGTGAGGGTGAAGATGATAATGTCTGTATCCGACAACCAGTTCGGGTCCATGCTGGGTCGTTCGACTACAGAAGCTATACACCTTGTTAGGAGGTTGGTGGAACTGTACAGAGAGAGGAAGAAGGATCTGCACATGGTCTTTATTGACCTAGAGAAAGCGTATGGCAAGGTTCCTAGAGAAGTTCTCTGGAGATGCCTGGAGGCAAAAGGTGTGTCGGTTCCCTACATTATGGCGATTAAGGGCATGTATGATGGGGCTAAGACTCGGGTTAGGACAGTATGAGGAGACTCTTAGTATTTTCCGGTTGTAATGGGGTTACACCAAGGTTCTGCACTCAGTCTGTTGTTATTCGCCCTGGTGATCGACGCGTTAACACACCATATTCAAGGGGAGGTGCCATGGTGCATGCTATTCGCCGATGACATAGTTTTAATTGATGAGTCGCGAACCGGTGTTAACGAGAGGTTAGAGGTTTGGAGACAGGCTCTTGAGTCTAAGGGTTTCAAGCTGAGCAGGACGAAGACGGAATACCTGGAGTGTAAATTCAGCGCTGAGCCAGGGGAAGTGGACGTGGATGTGAGGCTTGAATCACAGGTCATCCCGAGTAGAGGCAGCTTCAAGTACCTTGGTTCGGTTATCCAGGGGGGGAGGGGAGATCGACGAGGATGTCACACACCGTATTGGGGTAGGATGGATGAAGTGGAGGTTAGCATCTGGAGTCTTGTGTGACAAGAGAGTGCCACCAATACTCAAAGGTAAGTTCTATAAAGCGGTGGTTAGGCGGCCATGTTATATGGGGCTGAGTGTTGGCCCGTTAAGAACTCACATATCCAGAAGATGAAAGTAGCAGAAATAAGGATGTTGAGGTGGATATGCTGGCACACTAGGATAGATAAGATTAGGAATGATGTTATTCAGGAGAAGGTGCACGTGGCTCCCATTGATGACAAGATACGGGAAGCGAGGCTTAGATGGTTCGGACATGTTCAAAGGAAAGCTCAGATGCTTCGGTACGGAGGTGTGAGCGGCTAGTTGTGGAGGGCATGAGAAGAGGTAGAGGGCGACCTAAGAAATATTGGGGAGAAGTGATCAGACAAGATATGGCGAGGCTCCAGATTTTCGAGGACATGACACTTGATAGGAAGATGTGGAGGCCGAGTATTAGAGTTGTAGGTTAGGATGTAGTTGAGTCTTGACTTACTTCGTACTATTGTGGGACTAGCCATGTAGGGGTTTTGTCTAAGATAGCTAGTGACAATGTTGTGTTTTACTACTTCGCTTTTCAGTGCATGTCCTATTTACTAGCTATCGTTTTTGCTTTCCATCTTTCTTCTGTATTTTATGGTGTTCCTATTTTTCCTATGATTGTTGTGGTGATACTAATATTGTCTGCTTTTGTCCTTTTGTCTTTTTATTTTCTTAAACCGAGAGTCTTTCGGAAACAGACTCTTTACTCCTTTGGAGTAGGGGTAAGGTCTGCGTACACACTACCCCAAAACCTTATCAGTGGGATTTTACTGGATTTTTATTGTTGTTTCTTAATCTTAAAAATCGTCCTCTCAAAAGACCTAAATTAGTAAAATTAGCCATTGCATTAATGAGTCACCATAGGTCGAAAATTTTTATTTGCCGTGGACAATCCCTCAAACAAGAAAAAATTAAAGATGATATTCATTTTAATTTTTGCAATGAAGCTTTTAATGAAGAAAAATGGCTGTCTATTTTGATTCCCAAGGATGATGTGTTTTTAGGTATTTTTCAGCAGTTATAATGGGGAAGGAGACATAAGTTAGTAGATCTAGGAGATATTGTGATGTTTGGGAAGCCAGACCATTGGTTTATTTGAAGTAGTTTTATGAAGAATAGGTGCACCATTGTTGTACGGTGAAGAGCTTGAAAGCCTCCAATGAAGATGAAAAGGAAAAAAAAAGAGAGAGAAACAGAAGGACACGGCAATATTCATTACCACTGAATATTTTAGCCAAAAGTAGATGGAATAGGATAAGTAATAATCCCACCTGAAGGACAGGAAGATAATATTTATCCATGGAACTGAGAGAAGAGAACTTCTGCAACCTTATGTCGTGGGGGGCCCGGGGGGGAAGAAAAGAAAGGGAAATGGGAAATGGAATGGGGAGATGGGGTGTCGGGTGGTTATTTGAGATTTTTTTATTCTTTTTCACTTTTTATCTTTTCTTTTCATTTTTAATTACTTAGCAAACAACTTTCACGTGTCTGATTTGCGTGATATGCACGCACTATTGCCACGTGACACATATTGTTGTCACGTAAATTTGGTTAATGATCAAAGGTGTTTATTGCCACGGAGGCTATTTTGCCAAATTTTTATGCTAATCCTTTTGGTTTTATTCTTCCTAAACTTTCTCTAATGTTTCTTAATCATGCAACATTTTGATTGACAAAGAAAGTTTAGTCAATTTGCGAAAAGATTTTTAATCCTGATCAATAAAAATGAAGCGCAACGCAATCCATTAAATATTTGTACTCCGCATGCACACACTTAAAATTGCTCATAGAGTGGTCGCTCCTGAATATGAAGTCAAGAAACTGAGTCCTTAATATGAACTTGCCACAAGAAAGTTGCATTTTCAAAAATATATAATTATTGATCTCATATTAGACAAATCACTCTGTTTGACACCGCTACAGTACAAGACTATGCTTGATCATGGTTTTACAACACAACTAATTGCTACTACATCTAACCAAAGAAAACATGCACATCGCAGGTGCACCCAACTGTTACACGTCATACATCTTCAACCAACTTGATTCATAAGCTATACTTTACACAGTGAAGCTCACCACGAAAGTACCTTACTATTCATAACTCGAAAAAGTGAGGAACCCTAGTCTTCATCTTCACCATCGTAGTATTCTTCATCATCGTCAGTGCTCCCATAATAGTAGTCATAATCATCATCGTCGTCTTCTTTGTCATATAGAAGCCCTTTTATACTCTTGGTCCTTATCTGTTCTTGAATTCGGTCTCTTATGACAGTGCCCTGTTGAAATCCCAAGACATGATCAGACGAGCGAAGTTAAACCACTCATACAAGGACATTCAGCACTCTGGGTTGCCAATGTGGAATCACTTGTGTGTGCTTAGTGCTAAATTTTTCTTTTGCCTGGCAACTGTAGGAAATTGAGTACAAGATAGAGACAAGAGAAGAGGAGCGTGGGAAGGATGGGGGGATGGGAAAGAGGGAGAGTGATCTCACCATCTTGTGGCAACCCTCTTCAAACATCTCAAGGAAACCAGCAACCAATCTATCAGCATTTTCCACCCAAATATTCCGATGCTTTGCTACTGTTTGTATCTGCAATAAATAGTCTTTCAACATGTTTTGTGCTAGAAGACTATAAATAGCTATAAATAGCTTTAAACTGAAAGAGTATGATGACAGGCAATCTTCTTATGTTCATTTCATTAACATACATAAGAGCTATCAGAACGACTATGTATTGCTTCATTTATGGTAGCATGTTACAAAAGACGTAATAAAAAGAATCATGGATAAGAATTTTTTTTTTCGCTTTTCTACAAACAATTCAGAGAGCTTTTTTTCACACGGAAACCTAGCATCTCATATGAGAAGTAGCATCTGCTATCATAGCTCATTCATCAGAAAATCGCAACTCCCACTGCCTCCACCCAAATTCTACTAGGTGATAAACTATTATGACTAATCTGTAGAATAGTAAGAGGAAAATTTACGGAGAAGGTAGTAATACACAGAGCAACACAACATTAACCATAATCGGATGCAAGCTCATTTACAGAAATAAATATATATTCCCTCCGGTTCAAAGAGTGTCCACTTAGCCTTTGTTTGTTGGTTCAAAATTAAGTGTCCACCTACCAAATCAAGAAAGAATTAACCTTATTTTTCCATAATAGCGCTTATTTACATATTCCTGAGTCTTTTAAATTGCTCTAATTTTCTATGATATCGTTAAATAGGAAATATTAATTAGGGATAGTTTAGTCAGATTACCTATTTTTCTAGGAGTTAGTATTTTCTTAAGGGGTGTGCAAATGGCTAAGTGGACACTTATTTTGAACCGGAGGGAGTATTATCAACCAAGCCACATCATAATGGGCAAGCAAACCCAAAAGCTCATGAACACTTCATTACAGATTGAGTGAACTAATTGCACTAATTTTAAAGCTCCAGCACTCTCACAACAAAGGAAAGCATACCAATGTGGACCCAACAAAGTCAAACCATTTTCACCAAAGGAATATACTGATGCATCTAAAAGTGGTTGGACATATCACCCTATCCATAAGGAAAAACAACTAAATGCACAAGCATGGATCCATGCTAATATAGCTATTATGAAAATATGGATCGCTACTGTATTCCAAGTTCCTATGCATGAGCCGAGGGTCTATCGGAAACAGCCTCTCTACCCTCTTGGGGTAGGGGTAAGGTCTGCGTACACTCTACCCTCCCCATACCCCACTTGTGAGATTTTACTTACTCTATTTATCCAAGTACCTATGCATGACATAATGTGAATGCTTCATCTCCTAGGGTGACAACTTGACCTAATGAAATGCTGTCAGCTTAAAATATGAAGGATCTAATAACACGAGAAATGAGAGTTGTACACAGATGATAAAAAATTGAACACCTAACACAGAAAGCAATGTTTTTTCCCTCACTTTTAGTGATGGTATAATGTTGGAATTCCATTCTAGGATCAGGGGCGGATTTACCCCCATGATACAGTGCACGTGAACCCATGGTCTTTCCGCCAAACTAGGTACTTTATGTACATATTTCCAAGAATTGATTTAACATTATTTGTTGGTACCCATGCTCCAATAAGGTTGAATGGTGGGACTTGATTAAATGTTTGAGTTATTTACCCAAAGGCATAGGATTCTATTCCCACTTAATACTTCTTTTTGCTCCTTTCTTTAATGGTGCACCCATGTTCTAGAAGTCTTAGATCTGTCTTTGTCTAGGATGTGCCAAACCGACCCACGTAACACTTCGTATTATTCACATCTTATTAATTGTATCCTCCAATTCAACTTTACCTTACGTGCGCTCATAATACTACCCTTTCATTGCTCAAAGTGCCATTTGAAAACAGACACTCAAAATCTAGCGGCTGGAAGACCGGGATCTCAATTTCCTTTTTCCAGGTACAGTTTTTTCCAGGTACTTGCCAACTATATTCACAAACAACATATACTATGGAGGCTCTTCCACAAGCTCGCATTTGAAATTAAAGAAATGAAATGCATCATTAGAGTTTGTAAGTCATATAAAGAAGAGTATACCTTCTCTTCCACTTTTTCTTGTTGTTTCTTTACTCTCTCATGCAACTTTTTCAACCCCCTGTTCACTCTCAGCCTTTTTTCCTAAAAGAAGCAATAATGAGGTTAATACGTGGCAAAGCAAATAAAAAGCGAAATGTAAAGCTAATGCTAGGAGAAAGTCTACATCATCCAATTAAAACACTTTTTTCCTGAATATTAAGTCACCCAATTAAAACACTAAAGAGCATACCTTCACGTAGCTTAGACCAAGATCCTTCCTTGAATATCCTCGGTCCAAATTGCGCATCACATATTCATTGTAATCTTTTACAATCCTCATTATTAAATCTGAAGTAGATATTCCATCAGTCCGCTTGGTCTCCAAAAACTTACCAATGGACTTAACCTAATAACACAGGTTTTCACAATATTCACATCAGACAAGGCTTCAGCATGCATTAAGAGAGCATATCAAACTAGAGATCTTATAATGAAGGATCAACAATGAGTAAATCAAGAACGAATTTCATACAGCATGTTAAAAAAGATCCACAAGTTGCACATACCCTGATATATGCACACAAACATTGTACAGATACAAATTCAATTCTTTTAAAAAGAAACATTAAGGAATAAGGTAGAAAGTCTCCTATGATATAACTGAAGTTCATTATGGACTTACATACTCGTAAACATCATTTCCAGCTCCACTTGACAAATTCAATTCTTTTAAAAAGAAACATTAAGGAATAAGGTAGAAAGTCTCCTATGATATAACTGAAGTTCATTATGGACTTACATACTCGTAAACATCATTTCCAGCTCCACTTGCATCTGCATAACTGACATGTAGAGACAAGAAGAGGAAATATTAAAAGATAAATATCTATGAACCAAAAGAAAACACAAAACAAACAAATAATACAAGGCAAATCATACCCCGGGGGTGGGGAGGGGGGGGGGCTTGAATTAGTTATGCAAAGCTAATCCATCTTAAAGTAAAATAACGAATATAATATCAGAAGCTTCTCTAAATATCAGTTCCAAGGAATGAAGGAAACAAGGACCTCATGTATATCAACAGAAGTAAAAATTTTATGGGCCATTTAGCCTTACGGAAGAGCATCATGTGCCACATAGTCAATCTGATGTTTCTCAATGAACTCCGGGGTAACAACCCAAGGCGCATCTGGAATAACTTCATCAACCCATCTGCATCAATGCATACACAATTAACCTAAAATGAGGACAATATAGCACCCATAACACAATTTAAGATAAAGGGTGACATGACCCATCAGAAATTACATTACTAGACATTCTAACAGACTAACAGCACGTGCAGCTTCAGATAAAAACATATTCAGAAGTACGATTTCATGCAATATCATGCATATCACCTCCTTAGAAACCAAAAAATGTCAGCAAGAATCAGAATAGTAATTCCTACTATTAGATAGTTATGTGTAATTGGTTATGCTTGGTGTAATACAACAGAATAATAGTAGGTCCCATAAGTAGTGTCCCATATTATTTACCTATATATGTTTTTATCTTGTGCCTATAACAGGATCAGACATTAGGTTTCACGCATTCTCCAAGTCTTTTCTTCTTATCTCTTATTCCTCGTACAGTATCAGCGCTTGCTATACTTAGATACCGGTGGCAATCCAGGAGAAGAAATTGTTGCCCTGTAACCTTCAATGAGTGCTTGCGCAAAATCTAGTACCACTATAAGACCGAAATTTCCATGCAAGCACAACCCAAAAGGCATATCTAAGAGAAGAAAACTTTTGCGGCTAAAATATCTCATCGGCTGGCCCGTGAGGTAGTATCCGGTAAACTGCTTTCTTCTGACTCGCCAATCTCAATTCCCATCGAGGTTCTGACCAACTCTTATCACCGAACCCTAGCCCAAGACTGTCCACTTGTCCAGTCAAATTCCTTTATTATTTAGTACGTTTCAGTCAAATCCCAGAGAGCGTTTTTGTTTTATCATCTTTATGACCACTTTCAATCTTTCTTTCCAGCATCTTTGGAGTCAAATCAAGTAGGCCATCTAAATCACTTCCACTTAAGTTTTCCGGCACCCTAAGTTGTCAAGTTTAGCTCCGACATCTCTAGCAATTACGCAGTGAGTATATTTTCCCCTCAAACAGGATATTTCAGCAACCTTTTCTGATGGCTGTTTTCCAACACTATTCAGCAAACTTAACTCAATATCCTGTTCCATCTTCCATCAGTTTCAGACCCTTTCTCTAAGGTTTTGTGGCACTTCACTCTATTTTTTTTATTCTTTATTGAGCTCTCTTTCAACCAAATATTCTATTTATTGGATTTAGACTCTTTATCGAAAAATAAAAAGATATTCGGTCTGGTCTCTCAGGGTAAAAGAACATGGACGGGTTGAGTGGATCACATTATCATGAGCTAATTTTGCCACACGGGTTGAGTGGATCACATTTTCTGATGGCTGTTTTCCAACACTATTCAGCAAACTTAACTCAATATCCTGTTCCATCTTCCATCAGTTTCAGACCCTTTCTCTAAGGATTTGTGGCACTTCACTCTATTTTTTTTATTCTTTATTGAGCTCTCTTTCAACCAAATTTTCTATTTATTGGATTTAGACTCTTTATCGAAAAAGAAAAAGATATTCGGTCTGGTCTCTCAGGGTAAAAGAACATGGACGGGTTGAGTGGATCACATTATCATGAGCTAATTTTGCCACCCATTAGTCGTGATAATCACAATGTATTTCATAATGCATCAAATCCAGAATTTCATGACAAACCAAGCACATAAATATTATTGTGACCTTGTCGAAGAAAAGATACTCTCAAGAAATATTGTCACAGAGTTGATGAAGTCAAACGATCAACTTGCATACATTCAGCAGATATCCTCTAACAGGTCACGTGTCACAAACTTGGAACATACAACTTGACGCACCAACTTGATGAGGAGCTAGATAATTAAGTTTAAATAGTCATACCTAGTTTAACATAGGGGTAAATAGTCATACCTAGTTTAACATAATAGTAGTCTCCCACATGGGGTAAATATGCTATGTAAATTGTAAATTGAATCTATAAATAAATTCAGGTATAAGACATTCGTCTTCACACAATCTCTCACTCTCACCCTTGTGTCTCATATCTCACACCAACAAACCACATTTTTAAACAAAATAGCTAGAAGTGACCTCAACTATTCATCTCATTGGGAACCAAAAGGCAAATGAACAAAACAATATAAGAGTAAACAAAAGAATGGGGTTCAAAAATAAATTACAGACAACGTTCATTTTAAAAATCAAAGTTTCCCTCAATACACACAATATAAGAAACATCTACACGAGATTATAAGTTTAAAGGTGCATATAAGTTCATATTTTTGTATACGTATTCTGAAGACACCAGACAACTGAATGAACAATTAGACACTTGATCATTTCAGTATTACCGCAAGAAGAAAAAAACATTTCAGTAAAGCAGACTGAAGCAAATGCTAAATTTTTAACAGAATTGACAACTCCATTGAACTAACTTGCAGTGGCGCAGAGATTCATAGCGCTCCTTATCATTCATAACAGTTTTTCCCTTGTACATGTGGGTGATTTCATCATTGCAGCATCCAACAAGAAGATAAGTGTTGGGCAACCTACATTTTAAGCAATGAATAATTTAGTCCAAGTAAAACGTCAGTTCAATTTCACAAATTTGTCATGGCTTACAACTAATAAAATCCAAAGTAAATTAAAATGCAACTTAGGCAAACATTTACTGTTTTTCCCTTTTACAGGCTAACTATTGCACATCTCAATAATGAGTTTTGGCTAATAACATCCCTGAACTATATCCAACTTAAGTTACATCCTTAAACTACCATATAGTGAACAAAAAACATCCTTGAAGTATACAAAACTTCGTTAAAAAACTAACAGAACGGAGGATGGCTTTCTTCTCTGCGAGCAGTAGGCCATGAGTGTGCTTGCTATGCTGGGTTTTGATGTTAGGAATAGAGAGGCATGAGACTGATTTATAGAGGATAGAGTGTGTTGCTAGAGTAGGGAAATGTACAAAGAACAATTTGCTCAACTCCAGTTACGCTGTTTTTGTTCTGTTACATTGAACTTGCAATCATCATTTTCTCAAAGAACATTTTGCACAAGAATGCATGGAAATTATCTTCCAGTTCTAGTGGGCGAGCACTAGAATGGTGGTATTGGGATCTTTAGGCACAAATCTTTTTTCCAACAGGTCTAATTTTAATCTCAACTCCAGGTTTCAAGTCACAGAAGAAGTTTGAGAAACTGCTTTAGCTACTTCGCCTTTGTCATTAGTGTTAACGAGCATTTTGACGCGCACAGAGAACTGTTCTGGAGTCCCCGAAGTCATGACTGTGAGCACTGCTAGCAATGGAGTCTGATCTGAACACTATCTGGGATACCAATGGATTTGCCTTCTCCATATGGATCTATCCTTGAGCTTCTCAATTTGAGCTTTACTGTATTCCATTTCTTGTTATGTCCCTGAGAAGTTAGCTGAATAACCCAGTTCAAGGCTTCTCTATAGTCTTGTTTGTTCCTCAGAAAGATTGCAGCTTTAGGTTCTGAATGGAGAATAAAGCTAATAAACCTTATATATTTAAGGACATTGAGCTAAGATTGCGTTTTGCATGCTTTCAAAACCAAACCATGGAAGGTAGTGGTGCCCCACACTACTTCACCATCCATACGTAACAACGCAAAGCCTTTCCCAAGTTCAGAACCCATAGAGGCTCTATAAATTCTTTTCATGCAACCAAATCATGCTCGATCACTTAGCTGCCGGTTGAATTATATAATAGCACTTTCGTGTAAACAAAACAAATTTTGTTGGATGTTGAAGATGATAGTGGAGGGGACAGATAGTAGAATTTGTAGGGATATTTTTTGTTCGCCGTGGTAGTACAAGGATGTAGTTTAAGTTTGAACTATAGTTAAGGGATGTTATTGGCCAAAAATTTCCTCAATAACTCTAGATACCTTTATCTTCCTACCAATATGCTACGGTGTAACTCTTCTCACCGAGGCTTAGGCAGAGTAATACAAATTAACCAGCTTTCTTTTTCGCCTATGATGGGATCCCTCTCATGACTGAACAAAATATACCAATTACCATTATCTCCCCAGTTCTCTCAGAAATCTAGCATCCCATTTGAGAATATAAAAAATAGAAACTGGAAAATTTTATTACAATCGAAGTCCATTACTTGTAAAATCATGGAGTAATATGCCACAAAAAATAAAATTGAAGGTTATAAAAACCATGAGTAAATAAAGGGAAATAAGAAGGAGAATAGAGAAAGTAATATACAGTTTTTTGGCTTGTTCAAGAGCGCGAGCATGGCCGAAGTGGAAGAGATCGTAGATACCGTCGGCGTAAATACGAGCCGGTCGATCTGTTGGCGGTGGATTCGGTGGGATTGGTTTCAACCGTCGCGGCTGCGGCTGTTGTTGCTGCTGTTGTTGTAATTGTGGATCTTCGCTTCCATTCTCCATTGTTTCTTCCTCTCTCTCTCTCTCTCTCTCTCTCTCTCTCTCTCTGCTATTGCTATTGCAATTGCAATTTGCTGTGCTTCCCAATATGACAATCGTAACGTTTAAATTGGAATTACTGTGTTCGTATTTATACATCTTTTGTTTCTTCCAACCCAGCCCCTACCCCACCTGCTAGCATCACACACCCTCAACACGGGGTACCGCTGCCGACCTCTCTTTACTCGAATTATATTTTGGGCCCCAATATATTTTAGTAATTGATTGGAGTAATTGATTTTTTTTATAATATTCAAAATCCACGTTTAATCTATATCTATATCTATATCTATTTATATTTATATCTATATTATTATAAAAGTACGAATAATTTATGTTAAATATTGAACGACTAAAATATCCCCGAAATATTGATTGACTTTTATGCCCTTAAATATTTATATAATTTAAGAATCTGATTGTAAATTATTTAATGATGGAATTCTTTTTCGATTTAAACTATACATATGGGCCCTACAAATTTGATCCTACTTGGATTAGAAAGGCACGTCCATAATTTCCTCTCTTTTTTATTTATATAAGATGCTACATATGCATATAATCAAGTAGCATGGATGGAGTTTTAACCTCTTTTTTGTATTTCGTGATTTATTTTATTTTATCCTTGTAATATTTGATTGATTTGGCAAAAGTTCTTAATTTTTATTTATTGTTGGATATTATATAGCTATTGAAAATTTTCTGTGAACAACAATAATTTTAGTTATTTTTTTTATTTCTCTCCCTATCTAACACGCGGTGCAAGATAAGCATAGCTATATTTGATTATTTGCATCACACAACATATTTAATTAGCAATGATGCTAAACTAATAGTAAAAAATATCGTTTTTTTTTTCGTGAAGCTAACCAAGAAAAGATTTTCCGATTCCTACTGTAGGAACAATGCCAGATATATTTTTACGGTGAGTGGCCTCCTATCGATCTCTAATTCTTATTTTCTGTCAATAAATATTATCTTTTAGTGGCAATTGAACTCAATTTCGCTCTAAATTATTAAACTTATCTGCCAACTTATCTCAACCTTCACTTGCCAAAAAATTTAAATTTTAATACCAGGATTGCAAATCACAATACCCAATCAAGAAGTGCAAACATTTTGAGATTGATGGGGACAAGAAAAAGAAAAAGAAAAGGGGAACCTCTCTTACTAAATAGCATGTGCAGTAAAATGCAAAATATATTTTTCCTCTTGTGTTTTTACGCTATTTTGATAATATGGCTATTTGGGATTATATGTTGCTCACGAGAGTCTCTTTCTGAATAGATATATGATTAAACTTTTGTGCATTATTGTTATGGAGATTAAATGAATATCAAAAAAATTTGTCACTTTGTTGTTGTCTGACAAAAATTGAGCCATTATATGCTGAAATAAGAAGGAAAAAAAGCTAAACAAAAAACGTAAAGCTTTGACTAATCATAATTGGATTATCTATCTTTAGCCTAAAAGCTTACATATAACCAATTATTTAGAATTCGAAGGTCCTTATATGCAGTAGAGTTATGGAGTTTTATATCTTTTTAAAAAATAAATCATCCCCTCGAGTAAGTAATAGATGAGTTTTTCATGTATAAGAGACTTATTATATGTAAGTCTTTTCGAAATTTATAGTAAAAATAACTAAAGAGACATACTCCTATCTTTACAAGTCTTACTAAAAATTAGTCGTATTCGGCCGAGAATAAAGATAAAAAGGATACAAAAATAACGAACTATACCAAGTAAGGGAGCAAGAACATGCCTTCTAGCATTAATTTCATGAATGAGAGCAAATTAAAATTTATGCGGTTAGATTTCTACTACTTCAATTTTTATGTCATAGTTCAACTAAATATGTTCTGAATATTAATGCAGTTAACAATATTACTATTTCTTACGTAAATTTTCCACTAAATGACAATAATTCTATAAACGACGTGGCAACGCACGTCTATAGAGACTAGTACTTTATTAAAATCACGAAAGCCCTTAGTGAAATGTCGTTCGCCTTTTTTACCCTTTAAAATCAATTTTATATTGGACAAAATCGTAATTTAATTACTTTCCTAATATTTAGGACCTTAAAATTAATTAAAACTTTACTTATTAAATTTTTCCTTATTTAAACTATGTAAAGATTCTTAATATATAGGACTTTAAAATTCATTAAGAATTTACCTTATATCAATCCTTTTTCTTGATTAAATTATGTAACAGAACTAAAATTCCTTACATTTGAAAAAAAAAATCGTTTTGGTAAAATACAGCAGCTGTCCGGAATATAAATTGGACAGGAAAATGTAAATACTCTTAAAGAGACTCTGTTGGCTGCAGGTCGACAAATGGAATACACCTCACCTAGGTCCCCGCATGTATACACGCATATGCTCTCACATGGCCTCTAGATATATATGTACCTGCAAAAAAATGTGCAGCAAGTATAGTATGAGTACGTAAGCAACGTGTACCCAGTAAGTATCTAGACTAACCCAGAGAAGTTGTGACGAGAGGTCGACGTCGATGCTTACTAGTGGTCCAATAAGGCAAATACAGTAAGAAGTGAAACACATATGGGGCAGAATAAATACGTGAATTAAACAAATATAAATATGTGGTACAATCTTCCTCTCAACAATAAACTCAACTCTCGATTAGCAGTCACCTCCTCCCTCTTATATATATATATATAATGGACCTCACCAGATGGGTCGCCATAATTCGCCATAATTCAAATCAGGAAAAACTCCCGGATACACTAGCCCTTGGTACAATTAATACGCACGATTCCCTAGAATGATGCGCATGTTCAATTTCACATGTTGTCATATTTCCTTTTTAGTTTCACCAAGAACGTATAGCCCTTAAAGATTTAAGAGTTTTTCTATAGATATTTTTGAAAAATTATTCTCAAATTCATTCGAAGAGACACAAATAGAGTTAATTAGCTATAATTTTATTACGATTCTTCAAAAAATATCAAATAACACAATAGATTAACTGCACATGAATTAATTATTTTTTAGGCTTAATTGTATATGAATTAATTATTTTGTATAACTACAGTAAAAATTTTAAAATGCATATTTAATTGCTTTGCTCTCAACAATTTTACGTGCTTCATGTACTTTCCATGAATGTATTTTTATGTTTTCTCTTTGGTGATGATGTAATAAAATATGATCATCACGTTAAGCGTCTAAATATTACTTATATGGATTTGTTTTCAATTAGCACAATTTATATAAGGTAAAATGCTAATGGATTTTAAAGTTCTAAATATTAGGACTTTTACCTAGTTTAATAAGGAAAGATCTAATAAATAAAATTTGAGTTGATTCTAAATTCCTAAATATTAGGAAAGTAATTTAAATTACAATTTCATCCAATGCAAAATATATTTTTAAAGGGTAAAAAAGGCGAACGACATTTCGTTGAGGGCCTAAGTGCTTTTAATATAATATAGATAACGTTGTGAATTCACAACGCATACTATTATGAACATGTTTACCCGAAAAATGGATAGAGTTGAATTTATACGCAGTTCCGAGGATATGTAGCGTAACTTAACACAAAGTGTAAGGATAAATAGAAATATAAATATAGATCGCAGAGAATGCGAAATAGATAAGGTTGTTAGGAACAATGAATCTTAGGATTCAACAAATAAAATCAATCTAAGAAATTTGAAAGAACGATTCTTTACTGTAGAAGAATATAGCGCTTTTATTATAATGTAAGACTGAGAAAAACTTGTCTTACAGAAATGGTAACCAAGCCCTTTTGTAGTGGAGGGATTTGGCTCTAAGCATAATAAAATAAACATTCAGTTGAAGACCCCATGATAAGTCAGCTTTTTCACAATTTCTGCCAAGATTCTCTCTAGTGGGATTGCAACGGCTTTTGTCTGCGAGCTAGATCTTGCTTAGAACCCTCGATTTTTGGTTTGAGCTTGATTTCCACTCGAGCTCATGATCTTGGTTCGAGCCCGATCCTGGATCGATCCCTCGAATTGATTCGAGATCAATGTTGGTTGGTCTCTAGATTATCAGCATGATAGATCTACTCTACATCATGATTCGATTTCGATTCGAGCTTGATAATGATATCGAACTCGACACGGATCGGCCTCCCTGGGTTCCAGATTAATTTGTTCCACCTTCAGAATTTTACTTCGATAGATCACCGTTCGAACTCGATCGGACGTGCTAAGGCCGAAATCTATTTTGACCGTATATAGAACTCACGTCGTATACTATTATGGTTGAATCCTACGGGTATCTAACATGAATCCACAGCCCTTCACGATTCTGAACATATACTATTTCTTTTAACTTGGAGTTTTTATCTTTCTTCCTTTAACATGAATCCTTGTAGTTTTATTAGAATCCATAGTACTTCCTTGTTTTTAATATTTTGAATGTGTAACACTTTATATTTATATTATTACTATATTAAAAGCGCGAAATTCTTTACCGAAATATCGTTCGTCTTTTTACCCTTTTAAAATAGATTACACACTAGATAAAATAATCATATAATTATTTTTCTAATATTTAAGAGTATAAAATTAATTAAAATTTTATTTATTAATTAACTTTTCTTATTTTAACTATGTAAAAAATACTACATTTAGGACTCAAAATTTAAATTTTATTTTATATTATTTTTTTCTTATTTGACAAACTTTTATGAACTTCATAAGTGCCTTTGGAGTTTAATACGTGTAACAAGTATTACATTTAGTTTAATGTCAATTGCTAATTTTCAACAATATATTCTTATATACATTTTATACTAATTGTCGCGATGCACACGTGCAACGCACGTACACTAAAGCTAGTTCATACTAAAAAGTGTGATGTCACTCGCTAGTGATTAATGAAATTCATAATATAGTATTTTAATATATCTATTCATCCTAATTTTTCTATATTATTTAAAATCTACACATAGTATGTGAGATACTTTCACATCACTAAATTATAATTTGTTAAATAAAATGACAAATAAAAAGAAAGGAAAGCTCGTTTGAAGAATTTGCTAGAGAAAACTTTATAAGGTAAATATATTATGACACGTGGTCGTCCGAGAAAGGGACACATGGAACCCAAGACAGGGGATGGCTGAAGACTGAAGACAATTGTTTCGTTTGTCACTGGAAAAATAATGCTCATAAAAATATGATAAATGATCTTCTCCCGATAGCATTTAATAGAGAATACTCATAGTATTAAGAGCAGTTACCCGTTATAAGAAATTTGGCATTTATACTCACCGTTATATCTTCATCAATGCCCTTCATAATGGGACATTAAAGAAGGGCACGACCCTAAAACCTTCTTCATATCTATAAATAGTGAGCTCAGTTGTCATCGTAAAGGACACAAATTTTCTGGCAAACTTACACTATATTTTATACAAAGCTCAATCCAATCTTATCTTTTTATTTCTTGATTTCTTTGTTATTGTGTCCGGGAATTGTTGCTTTTGTTGTTTCGTCTATATCCTAAGGCTGCGTAAGCGTAACTCTCCAATTATTTATTTATTTCAGAATCAATTTAATTCACTTATTTAGAAACCACGTATAAATTCAACTGTACCATTTTACGGATAAACAGTTTGGCGCCCACCGTGGGGCCTAAATAGCTGTGTAATTAAATTGATTCTTGCCTTTTCTACTAACGTGTTTTGATTATTTTTGTCTTAGAAAAAATTATAAGAAATAGCAAATAGCACTGTTGACGGCATGCACAACCTCGTGATTCGAGAGGATCAGCCTCATTATGAGGACTCAATCAGTGACACCCATAACGAAGGGAGTGACGCTACACCAGTGCATGACAGGCAGTATCCTCGACATGTTCGGGGGGCCACTCCTGATGATGTTGATGAGGAGCATGTCGCCGACACTGTAAGGGTCTTGCAAGAGCAGCAGGTGATCATTCTAGGCCACCTCACACGACAGGATAAAGTTATGACGGATTTGAAGAAAGCGTTGTCAGTAGCTTCAAATAATGCAAACAGACGAGATCTGATTCCTCCCGCGGTTCCCACGAATCAAACAACGCGGAGAATCGACAACAACACTCCCAAGGGTGAAATTGGCTCTGATGGGGCAGGGGGGAACGAATCGGGTCTCAACAAGGAGAATGAACTTTTACGGTTCATGAGGGAAGTAAACACCCACATAGACCAGATCCCGGGCGCGCCACCAGTGCTGAAAGGCCCGGACTCGTAGAAGTATACTCAATTGCCATACAAGCCAAGTGTGATACTAGAGTTAATCTCGAAGCGGTTCAAAATGCTAGAAATGCCAAAGTGTGGCGGAACTTCAGACCTCCAGAAGCATATTACCACCTACACAGCGACGATAAAGGGGAATGCTTTAGCTCCTCACGAAATTGAATATGTGCTGCTGAAGAAATTTGGAGAAACCCTCACGAGGGGGGCTTTCACATGGTATTCGTTGTTACTCGAGCATTCCATAGATTCCTTTGAAATACTTGCGGATTCTTTCATCAAGGCTTATGCGAGGGAAGAAAAGTACATGCACGAAAGGCCGACATATTCAGGATAGCGCAAGGAGAATCTGAGCTGCTACGAGAGTTCGTTACTCGATTCAAGAAGGAAAGAATGTTGCTCCCCGTTGTCCCGGATGAATGGGCGGCCGAGGCGTTCATCAAAGGATTGAATCTAAGGAGTTCAGACGCTTCCCAAAAATTGAAGAAAAGCTTATTTGAGTTTCAAGCAATGACCTGGGTGGACGTCCACAACTGGTATGAATCAAAAATAAGGATAGAATATGATTGGGTTAGTTTTCCATCATCGACCAAAGGATGAGAAAAGAACAAGGAAAAATGAAAGGATGATTATGATGCAGACATGCGGACTTCGAGGGGCCGATTTTTGCCTTACGAATGAACCGAAGGCCGCAATAGAGGTTTTCGGACAGCGGACAGGTTCACGATTGACAGGAGGAGGACGCATACAGATTGTTGCTACCACACAACGACGCACTGGTAATTTCTTTAAATGTGCTAGATTTTAAAATTAAACGTGTTCTAGTGGATCTAGGGAGTTCGGCTAATATCATACAATGTAGAGTATTGGAGCAAACTAAACTCACCGGAAGCATTATAACGGCCATAAAGCTCCTCGCTGGATTTAACCTCGTAAGTGTGACAACTCAAGGAGAAATTTTATTACTTACAAACGCTAAAGAAGTAATGAAAACAACTCTTTTCGAAGTGGTAGATGGTGATATGGGATACAACATCATTCTGGGAAGGCCATGGTTGCACGAGATAAAAGTTGTACCATCAACATACCATCAATTGCTGAAGTTTCCAATGCCCGAGGGAATTAAGCAAATAAGGGGTGACCAACCAACGGCAAGGGAGATGAATGCAATTTCGGTATCCAGTAGCAAAGGAAAGGAACACGTGGTATAGCAATTAGAGGGCCCGACACCTACTCCTGAACTAGATGAAGTTAGCCAGGCGTCGGAAAATTATCAGGTGCCGAGATATTTTCAAGTTCCAGAAGAGACCGATGCAACGAAGTCCACAGTGGAAGATCTGGAGCAAGTGGCATTATTCGAGGAATTCCTAGAAAGGAAATTCCACTTGGGGACAGGACTGCATCCAGAACTCAAGTCCAACTTCATTAAATTCCTTAAATCTAACGCCAATTGTTTTGCATGGTCGTATGAGGATATGATAGGTATCCCGACAGAGGTAGCCGTACACGAGCTTTGATCCTAACATACCTCCGATAAGACAAATGAAGCGCCCGATCGCCGAAGCCAGGAATAAATTTGTCAAAGAAGAGGTAACCCACTTACTTAATATCGGTTCGATCCGAGAGGTAAGATATCCAGACTGGCTAGCTAGTGTAGTAGTAGTTCCTAAGAAAAATAATAAGTTTTGCATGTGTGTAGATTATAAAGATCTTAACAAAGCATGCCCGAAAGACTCGTTCCCACTGCCAAACATCAATCAAATGATTGATGCCACGGCAGGGCACGAGTTAATGAGTTTCCTCGATGCTTATTTCGGGTACAACCAAATTAAGATGAACCCAGAAGGTCAGAAAAAAACTTCATTGTTAACGAATTTCGGTATATATTGTTACAATGTGATGCCGTTCGGGTTGAAAAACGTCGAAGCCACTTATCAACGACTCGTGAACAAGATGTTTGAAAATCAAATAGAAAAAACTATGGAAGTTTATATAGACGATATGCTCATTAAGTCTTTAAATGTAGGTGATCATCTTAAACATCTGCAAGAGACTTTCGACATCCTAAGGAAGCATAATATGAAGCTTAATCCCGAGAAATGCACGTTCGGGGTCAGTTATGGTGAGTTTCGGGGATTTCTGGTATCACAAAGGGGGATTGAAGTAAACCCTAATAAGATCAACGCTATAGAGGATATCCCTAACCAACTGTCAAACGTGAAGGAAGTCCAAGGGCTTACGGGGAGATTGACAGCTTTGAGCAGATTCATTTCCTAATCGTCAGATTAGTATTAGTGTTTCTTTGTACTGCTCAAATAGAAAAATAATTTTGAATAGACCCCGGAGTGCCAGCATGCTTTGAGGGATTTAAAGAAGTACTTTTCAAGCCCTCCATTACTTTCAAAACCAAAAGAAGGGGAAACATTAATGGTTTACCTCGCGGTCTCGGAAGTTGCGGTAAGTGCGATTTTAGTCCGAGAGGACAAAGGTACGCATTCTCCTATTTATTATGTTAGTAAAGTTTTAACGAGAGAAAAAACTCGTTACCCACATTTGGAAAAACTGGCCTTAGCTCTCGTAGTCGCCGCTCGGAAGCTGAGGCCCTATTTCCCATGCCACCCAATAACCGCAGTGTCTACTTTCCCTTTGTGGAACATCCTCTATAAACCCCAT
The DNA here is from genome assembly GCF_000715075.1 of Nicotiana tabacum. Classification (NCBI taxonomy): domain Eukaryota; kingdom Viridiplantae; phylum Streptophyta; class Magnoliopsida; order Solanales; family Solanaceae; genus Nicotiana; species Nicotiana tabacum. The sequence continues at coordinate 135,286,026 of NC_134096.1, read as the reverse complement.
CTCTCGGGTAGATTGTCCAAATGGGCCGTCGAAATGAGTGAGTTTGACATAGATTGTCTCTTGGCTGATGTTGTGGCCGAAATCACGCCTTCGGGGGAAACCCTAAGGCAAGCCATCAAGATGGTCCATTTAATTAACACTGAAGCAGCGTATGAAGCTTTGATTGCAGGACTCGAGTTTTCCCAGTGACTTGACTCTCAGGTCATTGAAATCAAATGCGACTCACAGATGGTGGTAAATCAGGTCTACAGGATCTTCGAAACTAAAGAGGAGCGTATGCAACAATACTTGGTAAAGGTTCAAGCTCTGCTGGCGCGATTCCGAGAGTGGTCAACTACTCATATCCCAAGGGAAGAAAACGCAAAAGTAGACGCATTGGCAAACCTAGGATTATCAACAGAATTAAAGGGATCGGAGTCCAGATCGATATTACAACTGATGAACTCAGTCCTGGATACAAATGGTTACTACGAGGTAAATTCAACTAATATAGTTTGGGACTGAAGGAATGAAATCGATTATCTCGAACACGGGAAGATACATGAAGACCCCAAAATATCCCGGATGCTGCACACCAATGTAGCGCGATATAGCTTCAAGGGAGGCCAATTGTATAGAAAATCTTTTCAAGGCCCGCTGGCCCTATGCTTAGGAGCGTCCGAAGCTAACTATGTCATGAGAGAGGTTCACGAAGGGATATGCGGCAACCACTCGGACGCAGATTCCTTGGTGTTGAAGTTGGTAAGGGCAAGATATTACTGGCCCTGCATGGAATATGACGCCAAAGACTTCGTGTGAAAATGTGATAAGTGTCGACGTTACGCGCCACTGGTGCATCAACCGACAGAACCCTTACATTCGGTCCTATCTTCGTGGCCGTTCATGAAATGGGGAATGGACATCGTCGGACCATTACCATCGGCTCCCGGAAAGGTAAGATTTTTTTAAATTTTAACTGACTATTTTTCTAAGTGGGTGGAAGCACGTCCTTATAAAAATATCAGAGAACGCGAACTGGTGGATTTCTTGGGGAAAAATATAATTTGAAGGTTAGGAATACCAAAAAGATAGCATGCGACAATGGGCCACAATTTATCGTCATAAAAATTACACAGTTCCTCCAAGATTTAAAAATAAAGAGGATCACATCTTCACCTTATCATCCAAGCGCAAACGGTCAAGCGGAGTCGACAAACAAAGTGATTATTCAAAGCCTCAAGAAAAGGTTGGAAGCGGCTAAAGGAAATTGGCCCGAGGAATTACCCAAAGTTCTACAGGCATTCCGAACTACGGCCAAGTCGAGCACAAGGGAACCCCCTTTTTCCCTTGTGTACGGTGCAGAAGCTTTAATCTCAGTGGAAGTAGGGGAACCTACCTTGAAATACTTCCAGGCAGATGAAGAATCGAACAACGAAGCAATGCTAGTCAACTTGGAACTGCTCGATGGACGTAGGGAATTGGCACATGTAAGAATGGTAGCTCAAAGGCAGAGAATGGAGCGGTATTATAATCGAAGAGCCAACCTCTGTTATTTCAAGTAGTAGGAGACTTGGTTCTAAGGAAAGTAACTCACAGTACCCGGCAGCTCAACGCGGCAAAGCTAGGTCCAATATAGGGAAGTCCCTACCGGGTTTCAGCTATCACCGGAAAAGGTTCATACGAGTTGAAAAACCAAAATGGAGAAAAGTTGCCCAGCAATTGGAACGTGGCACACCTCAAAATATATTATTGATGATGAACATTATCCGATCAGAAAGTATGTGCTGCACTTTTTTTCCTTTCGTTCAGTTTTTGTCCCAATTGGGTTTTTTGGCAAGGTTTTTAACGAGGTAGCAACAGAAAGCATACTACGAAGACATCAGCAATAAGACCTTTAATATCAAGGCACGCAAGCAAAGATCCACTCGGGGATGGTTAGATAATCTTTTGCTCTATAGCAAATTCCCACAAGGAAGTTAAGTCTGCTATTGAGCACATGTTACCCGATCATTCGCGAGCACAAACCACTAGAGGGTTGTTAGATAGTCCTTCGCTCGATAGCATAAGTTCCTAAGGGGGAAGTAAAGTGTGTTACCAAGTTAAGGATTATCTAGCAATACATTAGTGGAATCTTCGAAGATATAAGACTTCCAGTGTACCAATTCACACTCTTCATATTCGAACACTGGGGGGAATGATATGAGAATATGGTGACAATGACCTCCACGTTGACCGTTAAATGCAAAATCGAACATAAAATTATATCATTGAGACCGGGGATTGCGCGGCCAGCCCCGTAGAAATAAGTTGTACAAGTTAGCCACAAGTAATGGCAATTTCTTTTCAGCATAGCAAATGTTTATGTATTTTTTGAAAATAGAAGGAATAAAATAACATCCTTTTATTTTTATCTTGTTTCTTGTCTGAACGATGAATTAAATTTGTCATTTGAAAGTTAAACAAGTACTTCAAAGTCTAGTGTTGTAATGAATAGTAGGCGTCCTCTTCAAGAGCACCGTAAATATAAGAGGGCCCTCTCTTATAAAAACCCTCACATTAAAGGGTTAGTTCCGGAAGAATTTATGCCCAGAATAAAAAATGCCATCGGGGAAAAATACACCCGAAGCCGTATACGAAAGGACACAAAAAGTAAACTTGCGCAAATACTTATCAAAGCCCTCAGGGAAAAGGGCTAATGCCCAGAGCCAAAAATGCTTTCGGGGAGAATACACCCAAAAGTTTCACATAATAAGACACAAAAAAGTTTGCGCAAAATTCTTAAAGAAAATGCAAATATTAAAGGCTTGCATGAATATTCTAACGAAAAGAAGACTCAAACAATACTAGAGCAAAAGATATTTTATTTACAAAAACACGTCAAATTGGCACATGTACGAGAACTGGAAAAAGAAAAGAAAAGCTAAACTGTAGTATCTCCGGAACCATGAGGAAGAGAAGTGTCCGCGCCCCGGGAGAAGTAGACGGACCCACCGATGGCTCAACATTTTCACTAGTTTGGCCTTTGGCATCATCATCATTCGATTCTTCTTCAGTTCCCGAAAACTCAGAACCGGAACCAGAAGGACCAGGTACATCAGACCTCACTGGGAGTCCTCTTTTAGCAGCTAACTCAAGCTCGCGGGCCTTAGCAGTTTTAGCATCAAAATCAATGACACCAACTTTGGCCTCTTCCAAGGTTTTTCTCCCCATGCTATACATGGCGTAAGTTTTTTCAACAACGAGGGAAGCCGCTTGAGTTCTTCCTTGAGTTGGGTTACCTCGGCAAAAAGGTTTTCCTGTGAGGACATAGCAGATTTGAGGCGAACATCAAGGTTGCGGACAGTTGAACTAAAAAGCCTATTATGCTCGATAGTTTTCCCGTACTTCTCTTCCAGTTGGGCGTGTTTCGCCCCCACATCAACAAGCTCTTCAATTTTGGAGTTCAAGGTTGCCTCTAAGATAGTCACTCTTTCAACAGAGACAGCCTCACATTCGGTTGCAGCAAGAACGACGTTATAGACTTCAACTCACTCGGCCCTGGCTTTGTCAAATCTAACCCTCAGAGGGCCAATTTCTTGGCTAAGGGTTACTACTTCTTGCTCACTTTACCGTAAATGAGTTTTCAATACAACAACCTCAACGGCTTTGGCTTGCAGTTTTGAAAGGCGAACAACATGGTGCTCTTGCTCTGCCAATAGCTGATCCCGTGCGGAGGTAATCTCTTCTTTTTTGCGAATCAACCTCTGAAGGCCCTTGGAAGCAAGAAAATTGTCCTACAAAGTTAGAAGGGTAAAATTCAGGATATGTTCACACCCAAAAATAGAAGAAGTAATAAAGGAATAAAGGAATGTACCGCTGCGGTATTGTGCATGGCATTGTTCAACAAACACTCTCCTGAGAGTGCTTGAATCTTTTCCCAGTCTTTCTCTAAAGCCAAAGGCTTCAGATAATTAGCAAACTCTACCGACCGGGATAGAAAGTTGCATTCGGTAGAGACCGAAAGGGTAACGTTCCTCCTCCTTTATGGATCTTCAGAAGGGGCACCATAATTTTACCACAAATTCCCATGAAATGGGGACTGTGGAAGAGGAACACTTTCTTCGTGGTCAGGTGCGGCCGGCGGAGACGGTGTAGCAATTGTTGGTAGAAGGATGGATGAAGATGGAAGTGATGTAGAAGTTGTTGGTGTTGGTGAAGATGGAGATGAAGTTGATGGAGTTGAAAGGTGAGAAACGGTTGCATCAAATGCAGTGCTAGTTGTTGGATGCTCGCCAACCAAAGATGGCAAGGGTCCTGTACTCAGCCCCGCAGTACCGGATACAACAATTGGGGCCCGAAAACGGGAGTTGACATTATCTACCAAATCAAATTCTCCCCAAAGTGTCGAGGCATCGTCCTCGGTAGGTGTAACTCTCTCAACAGGTTGAGAATCCTGTTGAGATGATGAGGATCGTCGTCTTCTATGTAGAGAAGCTCCTTCATCACTAGCTTCTTCATCATCGTTGATCGTCACAGTGTCTATGACTGGCCCAGAAGGAGGGCCAGTCACCATCGCTACCAGAGATGACTCGGGGGCATCGGTCCTCGCCCTCTTATTCTTTTCCCCAATTGCAGAGAGGCGCCTTCTCTTTGGTTGTTTGTCTTCCAGTCGGGACTCCGTAAAGAAGCATTTTCCTCTCGAAGCAGGCCCGGAGCCACATGTTCGTGTAAGCGCCTCCTGAAGCAGCCTCGCCGTATCAACAGGATCAACCAAGACATCCTCCTCGGCAATAGCAACAAAGCCCGTGGGTAGACCTAATTTCATAGACATGTTAGAAATGATCAATCAAATTCTTCACATGAAAAATTGAAACAAGATTAGTTTGAATTTCCATGATTCTTGGCTTTCCACACGCATTTAGGGGCCAGTTCTTTCCACAAGTGAGTCTTGGGTGTCGTAACGTCCAATCATTTGTACCCACCGGTCCAAACCTTCAATCACTGGTGGGATCCAGTGAGTTATTGAAACAAATGAAGGATGGAGGATCAATACGGCTATAAAAAACTTTTAGTAAAAGGAAATACTAAACAAAGAGCTTACGAGTGCAGTTCAAAGTGGTCGGAAAGGATGAAGCCATTACCGAAATGATGTCGGTGGTGGCAATTGCAACGAACCGTTCCATCCACCCACGGTCGTTATCATCATCTATGCTAGACAACAATGCATGGTGGCCATGCTTGCAGATGTTTATTATTCGCCCACGGAAGAGTTTGGGAGAATAGAGATTCATCATATGAGCTACGATTAGCTCCTCTTCAATTTCCTGGCACAAACTCCGAACGCAAGCAACTGTCCTCCATACAGAAGGACTTACTTGTACCAAACACACCTGGTAACTAAAGCAAAACTCCGCAATTATGGAGTCAAGCTCTCCGCTCAAAGAGAACGCACCTAAAGTAAAGGGATACGTGTAAACATATGTAAAACCCTCATTGGGTAGGGTGAATCGCTCCGATAGATCAGGAGCGATAATTTTCAAGTCATGGCAGCGTCAATCTTCCTTCACAGCAGGAATGCTCGAAGAACGTATGGAAGAAGGATACCTGCTAACGGCCCATGTACGAGAGTTATCAGTAGGGAATTTCTCTTCGAAGTTTTTTGTGGTAATAAGACTTCGAGGGATGATGGAGCCCATTGTTGGAGAAGCAGAGTCCTCATCCTTGTTCTTGCCTTTTGAGGAAGAAGCCATTGTAGGAAAGAAAAGAAGGGCTTTCGTTTGAAGAGAATTAGAGAAAATATGAAGAAACAATATGCAAGTTAGGTAAAGGAAGTTTGAAAAGTTATGAAGTATAATGAAGGAAGTTGATACGTATAAGTAAAAGTTTTGGCGGTTAAATTCGTGGCTAGGTTTACCTCGATAATCGGAAAAAGTTGTATTGAATCATGGGACGACGCGTGTTCGGGGCATTAAATGCGGAGAGACATGCGTCTAATCAACCGTCAGAAGCCTTCAGAGGGAATTATAGTAATTTACGCCAAAAGAGTGTTTCTACCAACTTTCCGATAACACAAAGTTATGTCGCCGGAAAGCAGTGGGACTATATGTATAAGGTAAAATATGTTATGACATGTGGCCTTCTGAGAAAGGGATACATGGAACCCAAGACAGGAGATGACTGAAGACTGAAGACAACTGTTTCATTTGTCACTGGAAAGAATAATGCTCATGAAGATGTGATAAATGGTCTTCTCCGGGTAGCATTTAATAGAGAATATTCATAGCATTAAGAGCAGTTATCCGTTACAAGGAATTTGGCATTTATGTTCACTGTTATATCTTCATCAATGCCCCTCATAATGGGACATTAAAGAAGGGCACGACCCTAGGACCTTCTTCATAGCTATAAATAGTGAGCTTAGTTGTCATCGTAAAGGACGCGAATTTTCTGGCAAACTTACACTATATTTTATACAAAGTTCAATCCAATCTTATCTTCTTATTTCTTGATTTCTTTGTTATTGTGCCCGGAAATCCTGTTCCCGAAATTGTTGCTTCTGCTGTTTCGTCTATATCCTAAGGCTAAGTATTGCGTAACTCTTCAATTATTTATTTATTTCAGGATCAAATTAATTTACTTATCTAGAAATCACGTATAAATTCAACTGTACCATTTTACAGGTAAACAAAAACTAGTTACTATTACAACAACTATAACTATACCTCAAATAAATTTGTAACTAAAAAAAAATATTCTTACAGATCATCATATGATTATCAAATGTGAGAATAACACAATAGAAATTTAAAATTGTACGAAATATCAATATTTCCTTCTCTCTTTTTTGTTTGGGGGTTGAGGTGGGGGACTTAGACATGCAAAAACAGAATAACTCAATTCATTCAGTTCCTGTCGTCTTCTTATTCTACAAATTTATCTTCCTTTCCTATTTTTCTCGTTATTCGCTTCCTTTTCTCATTTATATTTTAGGTAACTCAAAAAACAAAGGAATAAATGCAGCGGGAATAATTGGTAGAGCCTCGTGGGGCTGTGGGTCCTTAATACTTTTCCCCTTCAATGACACGTATCAACGCTGGCATTGTGGGTCCCAAAGGGAACGCCTCTACGGCTCTACATTTTGCTTTAAGCATCCTGTTCAAAATTCACTTATTAGGAAAAACTATACAGTATTATCGCTAATTAAAAAATAATAGTCAATCAAATATGTATTCTATATATATATTTAACTAGTAAATATATTTATTTTTGTCCGAGCAATCGAATACGTAACTTATGACAATAAAGAACTAGTTAATATATGGACCGTGAGGAAAAAAGCTTTTCACAAATTACACATCGTTTTTTATTTTTTAAGTTTGAAATTAAGATATATGATTTAATATATATTATTACCATTCTTTTATAATTTTATGAGTCATTTAAATTGTATATGAAGGAGGTTTAATTTTTATGTAAACTCCACCGTTATAAATATTCTAGTGTCTGATTGATTGTTTTTCTTTCCCTCATAAATAATGTGAGAATAAATTATGAAAATCTAAGTATTACGTATCTTTTCTTATTTCAAATTAATATATATTGTTGTTATTTTTTATATAGTAGTGTCGACCTATTGTTTAGAGTTAACATATATTATTTTAAAATATTACTATTACTTACACACACATATAAGAAAAAATTAAAACTATATCAGATGACACACTTTAATAAGAAATGTCTCTCTCGCCGAATAAGAGAAAGAATCTTTTGAAGTATAAGAATTAAACTCTGCACTTTAATGGTGGAAGGGAAAATAACTCTATTAAGATTTAAGACTGTATTCATTAGCTTTAAAAGAGGTTTTGTATCTTTGATCATAAAAGATTTTAACTTTTATTTGCTAATTCCTATATAAAGAGCCATGATTGAGATTTTCATAAATAAATAAAAAAGCCAACCCATGGATTAAATAAAAGAGTTTAATGAGGAAATGACATAGCTACGACATATTAACATCTTGAGATAAGAGCCCCCTCGAAACATGGGAAGAGGATATCCCATTTGCAAGAAGAAAATTCTATAGGAGTGGCTTCCAACTTTAATATCCGATTAAATTATAAAAAGGTAATTTAAAACTTTGAATTGCACATTTATTGTACCTTTATGTAAAGTTTTATTTAAAAAAAGAAAAGAAAGAATGAGTTGATCTACTTTCGATTTTATAAGCTGGTTAAGTAGTTCCTACACAACTAAACACAGTCAAATGAAAATATGAGCATTTTCATTTCACTCCTAAATTCAATATTGTTAATTGACAATGCTCTTTTTCCAAATAAAAAATTATACTAGTAAATTAGAGAGGTTATTCAATTGTTGACATCTAAAGGCAAATAATTCTGTGATGGCTGATCCAAAGGTAAGCTAATAGTAATGTACAATATTGAGATGTGTGCACACGGCAGTTATTAATTCGTTATGAGCCTCATGTAGCAACACATGTGCTGGTTCAGTGGTAAAGTATCTAAATCAAAGCTCCTGTCGAAATAATGAAGTGCTAATTAAGTAAGACTTTCAAGAAAATATAAAAGACAATTTAGACAAAACGTTCTTATAAAATTAACGCAATTAAAATATTTTCTTAAATGATGTATAAAAATATTAAAATCATATAATATTGGCCGAAAAGAATATTTTCAAAGAGTGGAATATTCGAGTAATGAAAGGAAACTTTTGAAATAATCCGGATCTGATTCCACGGAACACAAAAAAGAAGCTTCTTAAGAATATTCCGGAGATATTCATAATTAGTACTACTTCAAACTTCAACTGTCTGGGCTTCCACGTTGTAAGCTGCTTAACTACTAATTAATTCAGAAAACAAATTTAACTAATAAATCGTATGATACTCAGTTTGCTTAAACTATAGTTGATCCACAATATTATTTCATAATCCAATCGATTACAACTAAGTCAAACAGAAAAGCAGCTAATTCATAACCTTATTAGTTGTCCCAAGATTGAACTCAACTCTAAAGGAAACTTGATACAATGAAGACCGCCCCCTAATTGGATAATATTCACTCAAGAAGTGATTGACACTTGATAGGACAGTTCATTTAACGGCACAACAGGAGCCAAGTAATATTAATCAGCATTAAACATGGATTTATGAGAGTATAATCCAACAAGCAATCCTTGTCAAAACTTGTGACTTGCAACTAAGGGGTCGTTTGGTTGGGAAACAAGTTATCCTATGATTAATTACTCCGAGACTAGTTATGCCGGAATTGGTTATCCCACCCTCCCATGGGGATAAAAAAATACTACAATCCCGGGATATCTAATTCTTGGATTAGTTATACCACGATTTTATCTCAATCAAATATAATCTCGAGATTAATTATCCCTTATCCCTCGTACCAAACGAGCCCTAATTGATGTACATCAACCCTCCTAGCCTTATCTCAACTGTTCAATCATCAGACAAAGAATAATTTGTTTCAAAATATTTGACCTTTTTTCCAGATCTACCACTCTTTCGAATTGATGTTGTCAAGAGATGTAAGATACATTTAGACATATTTTTATTTTATGACTAATGCAATTAAATGTCTTTCTTAAGGAGTGCAAGAATATCAAAAGACAGATAACAGTAGCTGCCCCAACTGTATCAAAGATAACTAATTTCAGAATTCTTTATTTTCCGACTAGGGTCTACCGGAAACAGCGTCTCTATCATCATAAAGTCTGCGTACACACTACGACTACCCTCCCCAGACACCACTTGTGGGATTCCACTGGGTTTGTTGTTGTTATTTTCCAAACAATTCCAGCATTTAGCAACGGCCAAATACCAATGTAGTTTCTCGTCTAGATTCTTGTAAGAGTTCAATACATCATGGTTCATTTTCACCAAGTCAAAAGCCACATATACTAGTCGATCTTGATCTAACGAGTTACACCCAAGTTTGACAAGGCAAGTGTATGCGATTAATATACATGATTCTAAGTATGAGTTTTGTAAGATGACACAAAATATGCTTGGCCTCTTGTAGTTCTATGCCTTAGAGAACAAATACAACGTAAACCTGGACTTACAGATGCAAACCAGAGGTTCCAATGACGGACAAAGTAAACTAATTCCATCGGGGTGACCTAAAATTGTACTTTCCCGCAATAGAATTTCCATTAAGACCACAGGAAGCTGCATCAGAAATTAGTTGCCAGAACGAGTACCTGCGGAACTGTCATTCACCTAGCAATAACATTCTAACACCGATGTAAGAATTAACGATTTTCTTTTAAGTCTGGAACCTCATTTTCAGATGGCAATCTTTCCTCAGGTGGTCCACAAGTTTTGGGGTATCTGCCAAAGTCTTTATTTGTTGGCTTCGCAATTTCCACAAAAATGACCCTCCCATTGAGGTACTGACAAGGGAAGACAGAATTTGAGAAAAAAGAAAACACTGCACAACAATTAAGAACCAAAACAAATTCAGTGGGATATAACCTTGTGATCCATGCTATCAAGAGCAAGCATGGCATTTTCTTGAGAAGTGTACTGAATAAATGCATATCCCTTTGATCTCTGGGTCACTTCATCCTTGACCACCTTAACTGATAAGGGAAGTAGACACATTTAAGAATGCAGGCCTCAACTACAAGAAAAAGTAAAATAGATAAGAAAATTATCTCCCAAAAATGGCATGTACCTTCAGCCACCTGGCCAAAATTTGAAAATATCTTCTCCAGGCAACTTTCATCAGCAGAGTATGGTAGATCTATGGTTCAAAACAAGAAAGAAAGTTTAGAACTTTACAGAACCAGAAAAGCAGAGAAAAGCAAGAAAATTGCGAACTTGTAGTAAAGGGCGAAATAGAAAATCAGCTAGTGTTTCAGTGTTCCAAAACTATCTTTTTCATTAAAAAACCGGCATTCATTACGTTTACAATAGAATGAGAACTATCGAGTAATCCTTAAAGGTAGAACATTTTAACTTAGTTAAATTATAGAAACTATCACTCTAGTGGTCTCAGCAAAGAAAATTTCTCAAAACTCTTCTTTGAGCAGCACCATGAAAGTTTCATGTTTATGTATATTACTAACTAGAAGTAATTCGAGTTTACAACAGATCATCTTGTCTCTTGCCTGAAAATTTACACAACAAGGGGGAGTTGATGGAAGCCATCGAATACTTCCACGTGAATGGTGCTTTCGAGAGAAGCATCAATGCTTCTTTTATTACCATTGTGCCTAAGAAAGAAGGCGCATCTTGTATCAGAGACTATAGGCCTATCAGTCTAGTGGGGAGCATTTACAAGATTATTTCTAAAGTGCTTTCCAACAGACTAAAGAAGGTTCTTGACGTGTCCGTTTCGTCCTCCCATAATGCGTTTGTGGAAGGTAGGCAGATCCTGAATGCTGCTCTTGTGGCAAATGAACTTGTAGACTCCAGAAGAGAATCCGGATTACTGTGCAAGTTGGACCTTGAGAAGGCTTTCGATCATGTCAATTGGGAGTTCCTGGACTTCATTATGAAACGGATGGGGTTTGGGGAAAGATGGAGGGGATGGATCAAGTTTTGCATTTCATCAGTCAGATTCTCTGTCCTGGTTAATGGTAGCCCGTGTGGTTTCTTTGGCAGCTCCAGGGGGCTCAGGCAAGGTGACCCCCTATCCCCCATGCTATTCATTTTAGTGATGGATGCTCTGAGTAAAATGATGGATCGTGCGGCGAGTGGAGGATTCTTGAGAGGTTTCTCAGCTCCGATCGGGGTGCTCAGTGCCCGAAGGGTCTCTCATTTGCTTTTTGCGGATGACACCCTAGTTTTCTGTGATGCCGATATGGATCAGTTGACCTGCCTAAAGCAGGTACTGCAGTGGTTTCAGATAATATCAGGACTCAAAATCAACCTCGGCAAGTGTGAGATTTTCCCGGTGGGTGAGGTTGCTAACATTGATGCTTTGTCGCATGTTCTCGGATGCAAGATGGGCTCTCTCCCCACTACTTACCTGGGTCTACCGTTGGGTGCTTTGAAAAAGGATACTACTGTTTGGAATCCAGTCATTGAAAGGGTTGAAAAACGATTAGCAGGCTGGCAGAAACGGTATTTGTCAAAAGGCGGTAAGGAAGTGCTTATTAAAAGCACTTTGTCAAGTATCCCTACCTATTACTTATCCCTGTTGCAAGCACCTGTGAGCATCACAGAAAAACTGGAGCGACTTCAAAGGAATTTTCTCTGGGATGCGGCAGATGGAACTAGAAAGTTTCATCTAGTGAATTGGCAGACAGTCACTTCCCCAAAGAAGTGGGGTGGACTTGGAGTAAAAGATCTCAGGGTATTCAACAGAGCTTTGCTGGGGAAGTGGCTGTGGAGATTCGGGGTAGAAGAGCATGCTCTATGGAGGGAGGTCATAGCAGAAAAGTATGATTCCACGGGAGGGGGTTGGAGGACCAAGGCAATCACAACACCGTTCGGGTGTGGCATGTGGAGGAACATCATGAAGAACTGGGAAGCTTTCTATGGCAACATCACTTACAAGGTGGGAGATGGAAGGAGAATCAGCTTTTGGAATCACAAGTGGTGTGGAGAGGCTACTCTGAGGGTCTCTTTCCCACACGTCTACAGAGCTTCAAACCAGAAGGAATTGATGGTCCAACAAATACGCAAGGAGCATGAAGGGGGATAGTATGGGACCTCTCTTTTAGAAGGAACATGCAAGATTGGGAGATTGCGGAGCTCCAAAATTTATTGGCACTGCTATACGGGCAAGATATGCCCCATCCATCTTATGATTCTTGGAGATGGGGGTTGCGTGATGATGGCTTGTTCACCGTAAAGTCCTTCTACCAGAGTATGTTGGTGAGACAGGAGGCTACTTTCCCATACTCATCGATCTGGATTCCTAAGGCGCCCACGAAGGTGTGCTTCTTCGCGTGGCTAGCAGCGAGGGAGTGATCTTGACATCTGAAAATCTGCGAAAGAGAGGAATTACACATGTTAGTTGGTGCTACATGTGTAAAAGCTCAGGGGAAAAAGTTGATCATCTTATGCTGCATTGCCCTGTGTCCTGGGGTCTATGGAGGGCAATCCTGAATCTCTTTGGTGTTCAATGGGTGATGCCAAACACTGTAAAGGAAAAGCTATATAGCTGGGCCGGTTTCCGTAGAAGAAGCAAGCAAAAGGCGTGGAAGTTCGCCCCGTTAGCTCTCATGTGGTTAGTCTGGGGAGAGAGAAATAGGAGAGTTTTTGAGGGGATTGAGTCTTCGTTTTCACATCTTAAGAATAGTCTTTTATCTTTGATCGCTTTTTGGTGCACACATGTAGCCCCTACTTGTGTAGAAGATTGGGCGTCATTTGTAGGGAGTCATGTTCTGATGTAAATTCTCTACTTTTTGTATACTGCTTGTATGCGGGAGTTTTTTCTCCCTTTTGATTAATACAATTTACCTTATCAAAAAAAAGAGAGTAGTGCTTAACAAATGTAGAAAGGTAATACTTTTTACATAATTCTCATTGATCAACCACTAACGTGCTCTATAATTGCAAATTTCAACTGATGAATCAAAAAGTGATTGCTTTTGAAGAAGGAAGAACAGAATGAAAAGAATAAGATGCAAAGCCACAAAAGATAGAATTGGGAGTACCATATAGGCACTTCACCTTCATAACACCAGATTTGGTTCAATTAACACACACATACTTATTTTATCCTCATCATTATATTTGCAGTATCCTCTTGGGGGCTCTTGCAGTCTAGACAATCTCTATCTTCAAAATGGGTAAGGCCAAAAACAACACTAAAAAGCCAACATCTTTCTCATTAAACAGATACAAAATATAGTTCCTACAGGGAAATTTGCGGAATTAGTAATTACATGGAGATACATCTCTCCTTCTATGAAACCTTATTCTTTTCTTTTTATTTTTTTTACAAGCAAATATATCTCCAATGACCACTTTCAGTCCTCAAAGACAACACTCTTCTTAGTTCTTACTAACTTTGTAATGTCAAGGATGGTTGAAATGCACTTTACATAGGAATTGCTTTCTAATATCACCATTTTACGCCTTTGCGGACTACAGTGAGGAAGCTAAGAGCCAGCAGATGTACATTTCAAATAATGCCTAGCTGAAGTTCTACAAGCCTGCAGACCCCTTCTAATTCCAGGCCCTTAGAGCTAAAGAATTAGGATGCTATCCTATAACATGAAGTGTTTACTTACATCAAACATCATAATTGCTCAAACCAAGGATCTGAACTCTACTCCGCCTGATGCAGAGTTTGAACCAGGTAAATTTACAGAGCCAGCATCTTTGAGCAACTTCTTCGACAAGAAGCAGCATAATCGTAGACTTATCATGCCAACTAAAGAAACTGATGCCATTTACTCCAACCACCACTATGGAAGGGCATCACTAGCTTTTATCACCAAATGAAGCAGAAAAATGTAACCACTCATAGGTACAACTACAACCACATAGTCCCGAATCTTCACAATGATGGATTGATGTTCTTACCAAAGCCACCTGGGCAAATCAACATTTACAATGTTGTGATATCAACTTTTTTATTAGTATCAGATTGCAGAGACAAGATATAGCACAAAGACGCATAACCTCCTACGAGTCTTATTAGTTAGTATTACTGCATCTCGGCGGAGGCAAGATAACACATAAAGAAACATACAATTCTATGATCACTTGTTATTAGATCTCATTCTAACTGTTTGGTCAGAAACAGCAAGCAAGCAATATGGGTTGTACATTACTGGTGTCAAACAGTACTCAGACTACAACAAATGCCACCAGTAAAGATTCTAGCCAAACTTATCACTTGTTACTATATCTCATTCTTAACTGTTTGGTCTGAAACAGCACGCAAGCAATGTGGGTTGTACATTACTGGTGCCAAACAGTACTCAGACTACAACAAGTGCCACCAAACTTATTTCTCTTTTTAATTTCATGTCTGCCCACCCTTGCTTGGGAAAGAAAGTAAGTCAATAAAGTTTTGGCTTGGACCTCCAGATGTTGTATCCGAGCTTCAAACGCCTTGAAGGTTTAGGTTTTACAAGACTTAGGTAAAGCATATAATTAAGACATGTTTAAAAACTACCATCCACGCTAGAAGGGGATAGTCAATACTGTAATATTGATTCAAGCAGTAAAATTTCATTCCGATACTTCCTCTGAGAAGCTAATGTCATCTTCCAAATGCATTGTGTAATTTGACAAGCGTCTTATCTTTTCGGGCTCCAATGACATTACGCAGAGAAGAAAATCTGGGCTAAAGAAAGTAAAGTAATTTCATCCATCCAGTTAACCTAACCTAGTAAAATAGATATCCAAATTATCTCGTCAAGCATTTCAGACATTATCATATTGGAAACAAAAGATCATAGCTTTACAGAATTATAATGGACGGAAAAGCTCCCAGGAACTTCCCACCATTTCATAGATTCGGGCTCAGGTAGAGGCCAACCAACTGGACTTAACATGATAATAATACTGAGCGGAGAAAATAAATTTCCTTCTATAAAATTCTAATAGCCAATTAAATGAACAAGTGACCATCTACCCCCAAAATATATCATCTAAAAAGAAAAATTAAAGTTCCTTTCCTTTAGGTGGGGAAAGAATTCACGCCAAGTGAACCTCTTTTAGGATAAAGTACAGTTCTTGATATTAATCTCAACTTCGATTAAATATATCAACAATGACAAAACAAAGCCCACAAAGAAATGAGATAAAAATACAAAGAGGAGGGAGTAAATTGCTTACTTCTAACCATAATCTTGCTGGCAAGAGGGTAGCTGGAAAAACTAGCTTGGATTTTGAAGGATTTTGGTTGACGTGAAAGTCCAATTGTTGGCTGCAAAACAGCAACTGATGAGCTGCTTGGCCATAACCCCTTATGCATCAACATTATCAACTTCGTTACTTAAGCCTTAGGTGATGTTGGGGTTTTGTGGGAACATAATGCTGGAATTGTTGCTAATTAATGGAGAAGCTGGAGAAACAGCTATGAAGTAATTAATTAGATATTATATGTGAAATACTTATTATTAAAAGAGTAATTTTTGTTTTTAATAACTAAATTTTCGCATTTGCTAATGTAAGATCTTTTATTCTATTCTATTCTATTTTAAAATTATGTATATTTTTGCTTAAATTAAGTAGAAATAACACCGGATAGCTACTTTGAAGGGTTGTTATTTAGGAATTAACTCGTGCGTCATGAATTTAAGTTTTTCGGTTTTCGGAAAAAAATATCCTGACTGAAGTTAAAAAATTTAGTTTAAAATTTCAGAATAAAATAAGTACTCGTTAATCTCTAAGAGCCCGTTTGGATTAGCTGATTTGAAGTAGCTCATAAGCATTAGGTGCTAAAAAATACTTTTAAGTGTTGAAATTAATTTAATAATTAATCAGTTACGTGTTTGGATACAAGTGCTGAAATTGATATAAGCTGCTGCAGTATTTGATTAAAAAGTGCTGATAAGCTCTTTTTCTGTTAAAATGACTTAAATAATCTTATAACTGTTTACACTTATAAGAGCGTATTTCTTCAAAATTTTAGATTCCAGATCGATTCAAATACAAAATATTCTATTTGTCATTTTATTTTAAATACAATTGTGCTTATATAAGATAATTTTTATGATAAATATAATTTATTTTATGATAAGCATATAATCATATGTTATAATAATTAATAAATTGACAAAAGTTTCTCAGTAAAAAATAAACCTAAATAGGACAAAATATTTGAAGAAAAACAAACATTGTCTTCATCACCACAACACTTAGAAAGCAATACACCAAAAAATTTGATATGTCCTCATTTATTACATATAGTTCAAAGATTAATACACAATCACATAGATACAAATATGCAAAGGAATAGAGAATTTGTTTATCTTAAATAGTCAATGAGAATTGAAGACTTAAAGAGGCAAAGGTTTAGATTGAAACAATACTTGAGGCATTGAGTGTCACACTCATTTTTTCTACCTTAACCCACTTTAAAATGATAAAAGATAAAAGTGATTTTTTAAGATCAAAAGGGTTTTCAATTAGAAATTGACGAGATTTGTGTTTCAAAAGATTTTTCAGAGTCGCCACTTGACATTTGGTTTCGGTGTACCAAGTTACCGTTTAAAAATTAATTTTTCTTTCAAAATACTTGTGACTCTAAAACTGACTGCACCAGAAATTCTGAGTAAGGGGGTTCATTTGACTCGGGGAGAAGGTGTTAGGCATTCTCCGAGTTCCATAACTAGTACGGTTGCATACTTTATCAAGTTGGCTTTAAATGGTACTCAAATCGAGGTAAAACACACAAAAGCAGAAATAAACACAAAGAGGTTTGAGGTCGTCGCTACCAAAAATAATAAAAATAAAAATAAGACAAAAATACTGGATTTTATACTACGCTTCCATAATGTCATCCGTCTCCACTGCTATTTACATGAACTACGGGACATTCCCCTGAACAAATTAATATTTACAAACTTTTTGGGACATACTCTTGATAAATTAATTAACTAAAAGGACGGCCTTTCACCTCAAATGAAATAGAAAGTCCTAAAATTTACCTACCCGGATATGGTCGGCCTAAACATGCTACTTGCGGTAATAATAAATAAAAGCAACAAAGACATTTTTATAAATCCAAATAAAAACATAATGCCTCTGACCAACAAACAAAGGAAGGAGATACGAAAAATAATATAAAGACATATAAAGAATAGATCAAAATATGATGCTGGCTTACTTGACAATTTGACTACAAAGTCTCTTTTAGGAAAAATAGCTTAGTGTTTAAATAGTATTTACCGAATGCTTGTCTCTTCTTAATTTAATCCATATGACCCATACAAACAATTTTTTTTTTTTTGTTATTTTAATAGCCTATTAGCTCCATGTGATACTCCATCAAGTAACATTGAAACATACAACTAGCAAATTGCGGATGATAAATAAATATGATCAAACACAATAGTAGCCTAAACTAGCAAAGCTAAATGCTATAAACATAATATCATTCCATCGAGACACAAAGTTCCTAATGCAGACTAAGTGAAAGACTAAACACAATTATAAAGAAATATTAGTGAGTTCTTAACTAATAGACTTAGGATCTAAAGAGGTATTAATAGAAATATACTACTATTGTTTCACCTACATATTATAAAGATTATATTCAAACATTAATTTAAACTATTAGTAAGTAATATGTTCTGTGCTAAACCTTATCAATTCAACCTGGACAGAACCTAAAATAAGTTGCTAAGAATAAATGACATGGAAATATAATTTATTAAAGAAACCAACTATCTATATATATATATTAAAGCAAGAAAGTTTGCACTGTGGTTAAGCCAAGTGACATGCTAATATAAAGCCGCTTGGCAATTTAGGACAATATTTGTTATAGTATTTAATTTAAATTGAAAGATAGTAAATATCTGAATGAAAAGAAAGTTAAATTTGAATTGATTGATTAATTAATTAGGAAAGCTATCAACACATAAATGTTTCAATTCAAACGAGAGGCTCAATGAGTGAGGCGAATTGTTCTAAATGATGATAAAGAGTTTTTTGAAATTTGAGTTCACAACAAAAACAACAGAAAAAACAAAAACGTGTTTGTTACTAGAAATAAGACTAAAAAATCTAGGTTCGAACCCATAATCATAATTACCGAGTTGTTGGGTCAAAACTTAACTTGCGTAACTACCTTAGGTGATCAATAGTGTTCACTTCTCTGTGTGCCCTAAGACATTAATTCAAAAGATTTAACTAAGACGTTAATTCAAAAGATTTAAGTATAACATATAGTGATAACAGAAGAGAGAAAATATAAATTGAAGCATCAACTTGTATGGTGATTAATAAAGGAAAATTTGCTTTGGTGATAGAGCACTTTCTTCACCAATCAGTAAACTTAATGTTCAAATCAATTTATATCTATATTTTATATATATTATACATATTAAAGGAATAATTTGTATTGTGGCTAAGTTAAGTGGGCAGTGGCACGCTACAATAAAGTTATTTGACAATTTAGGATAATATTTATAATAATATTTAATTTAATTTAAAATTAGAAGATAATATTTTTAATTTAAATGGAAAGATAGTAAATAAGATTATTTTGAATCTGAATGGAAAGAAGGAATAATAGTCTTATAATGATATAACCAACTACCTATTTTAATTAATAAGGTTTTGACCACACAAAAATTGAACTGAAAGATAAAAACAACACCCCTATCTAAACTCATTATAAAGATAACTATGGAATTATTATTAATACATACTACGAGTACCACTACTCTTGTCACGATCCGAAAATTTTTACCGACGTGTGATGGCGCCTAACATTTCACTTGCTAGGCAAACCAACGTTAGAGAATCATTAAATCAATTCCTTATTCCCATTCAGTAATTAACAATAATTAACTAAGATGTAATATAATAAGTGCGGAATATCATAAAACTATATTAATTACTACCACCCGGATCTGGAGTCACAATTTACGAGCATTCTAGAATTTACTACAAGTAATAGTCTGAAAGAAATACAACTGTCTGAATGAAAGAAACAGTAGAACAGAAAAGATAGACGGGGACTTCAAGGTCTGTGAACGCCGACAGATCTACCTTGAGTCTCCGGACAGCGGACCAATAGCAAAATCTCGATCAACCCGAGCCGGTATCAAAATCTGCACAGAAAGTGCAGAGTGCAGTATCAGTACAACTGACCCCTTGTACTGGTAAGTGTCGAGCCTAACCTCGACGAAGTAGTGACGAGGCTAAGGCAAGGCACCTACAAATCAACTTGTACAATTTAACAGTGTATATACAAATAACAGAAATGAAGAACTAAACAGAAAATACCGGGAGGGGACACATACTGGGGGGAATACAAGATAAAGAACTACAACAGAAGGATCACCAGAGCAGTCAATATACCATGAATCAACATGAATAGTGAATACAGTAAGAAAAAATAATGCACGGCATCACCCTTCGTGCATTAACTATCCCAAATCATCCCGAATCATCCGTTAACTGAATTCAACCACGCACACAAGTCAATACACATAATACGAAGCTGCTTAAGACCTTAAGTCATGGAACGGGACGTTAATTCTTAAAATGACAAGTTGGGTCGTTACATTCTCCACCTCTTAAACAAACGTTCGTCATCGAACGTACTAAGAATCTTTCTGAGGACTTTGAATTACTGAGTGTATTCTTACACACATACTTGTGAGTGATTCTAGTTCCCGCAATTTAACACGGGTCCGACAACACCATCTCAATTGAGATTATTTCTTTTCTATATTCTTATAAGCTTTAAAGCAAAATCCCTAACTCTCCAATCATTTTCAAAATACCTGATTTTTACAACAACGCACGGTATTAGTCCCAACTGGCTATAGCAACTCGTACCTACGCACACGTCAACTTTCTTGATAGTGTTGAAGTACTTCAAAACTTTCTCTGGGTTGCTACATTCCCCCCCCCCCCCCCCGCGCTTAGGATTATTCGCCCTCAAACACATAACATATTTATCTCTTCCTTTGCGATTCTCAATCCTTCAAATTTTATTAACTCCCAAAATTTTTAGAAATTTCGGCAGAGTCTCCCCTGTAATTGGGCCTATCCACCTGTCAGAGTAACACCAAACAACTCCTAACAACATATCCACAACCCAACAAAATACCACAAGGTATATATCAATAACACCAATCTCAGCATTACAAGCACTGCATTATCATAATGATATCAGGACATGAAGCACATCATATGTATGCTTATCACCACATCTCTGGTCTTAAAAGTTGTTCATAATTAATTCCAGCATCATCAATTAATCTCATATTAACCAACACCTCGTTTCGATTTTTTCACAATATTGACGACAGAATGTGAGGCATGAAGACCTCATAATTATTTACCCGACTTAACGAGTCACATTTAACGCCACCTGGGCACTCACCTCATAGGCTAAAACTCAATGTTTACAGCACCAAAATGGCTGAATATGAACAGAAAAATATACAAGAATTACAAATAAGCCTAACAGGCATGACTCCCTATTAATATTATTGTACAAATTAAATTTCACAAAAGAAGAATTTTAAATTCATAAATATTTCACCATAAGGACCTCGTCCTTATATACTCCTACCGTGGCTTGTAGCCCAATTTAAATATTTCACATCATGTAAAAATGCGAGGATCTCGTCCTCAAATCCGAATCACAATTATGTTGCACATTGTGCTAACTGAAAATTTTAATTTTCTTTATTTCTTCTTTTTAATATATTTCATAAATAATTTTCACAATATATAATGAACCCTCATATCATTAGGGCGTATAATTCATAAAAATTGGAATCAATTATTCTGAAACACATTAAACCCATTGTATTGAATAAATAAATTTTTGGTTTTGGACTTATAGCCCTCAATGGTGTACAAAAATAAAGTGACAGACACATCTTACATCTTCAAGTCTCCCAACAAGGATAAACATATAAGTGAGTCACAAATTTACAAAGCTCACCCATAAGCGGAGCATAATAGGAGGACTCACCTCAATATTTAGAACCAAATCAAATTAAAGGAAAATATCCTTTTATAACAAAATCAGGATCATACTTGTAATGACACCATCTGGTGTATCGGTCTCAGCCAAATCATAGTGATTATATCAATGAGTCGGGCCTCCACCTCTTAGGCGCCCACTACCCGCATGTCCTCCACCTCTAGCTAACTGTGCACGTGGAGTATCAACTGGAATAAAGCTTGTAGCTGGAGTGTTCTAATAAAATCCACCACTCCCAAGTCTGGGACAATCTCTCATGATATGCCTAGTATCACCACACTCATAACAACCCCTCTGAGGTCGCGGCTGCTCGTATTGAGTCTGTGCCGGATAACTGGAATAACCACGGTAAGAATCTTGTCGGTGGTGTACTGGAGCAGTCCGAGTAATCTGATGTGCGGACTGAGCTGACCGACTGCTCGAGCTTCCGCTATAATGGGTTCTAGCTGAAGAGTAAAATCCACTAAACCCTCCAGATCTGGAGATTGAGGGTGTTTTGGCCTCCTTAGACTCCCTTTCCTCGCCTAAAACACCCTCAATCTTCCTTGAAATCTCCACTACTTGTTGAAATGGAGCATCAGTTTGCAACTCTCGAGCCATGCATATTTTAATATCATAATCGAGCCCCTCAATGAATTTGCGGACCCGGTTTCTGATTGTAGGAACTAATATAGGTGCATGACGGGCTAATTCACTGAACCTAATAGCATATTCTGACACTGTCATAGTGCCCTAACGCAACCGTTCAAACTCTGTACGCCACGCATCTCTGAGAGTCTGGGGAACAAACTCTTTCAAGAATATTTTCGAAAATTGAGCCCAAGTTAGTGGTGTGGCATCAGCTGGTCTATCTTCTTCATAGATTTTCCACCACCGATACGCTACGCCTGACAGTTGAAATGTAGTAAAGGCAACTCCGCTCACCTCTACAATACCCATGGTACGGAGAATACGGTGACAACTTTCTAGAAATTCTTGGGCATCCTCTGTAGCTGTGCCACTGAAAGTTGGTGGATCATATTTCTTAAACTTTTTAAGTCTCTTTTGTTCTTCTTATGATGCCTCAGGCCGAACCGGAATAACAGGTTGTACTGGTACTACACCCGGAACCTGGCCAACGTGAACCTGCTGCTCTGGAGTTGTGATAGGAGTCTGAGCTACTTCCCCAATCTGCAGAATGTTTGGTGCAACAGAGATCAATCCCGCATGAGTTAATGTACCAAACATACTCAGGAACTGTGCCAAAGTCTCCTGAAGTCCGGGGGTAACAATAGGTGCTTCTAATACCTGTCCCCTAACTGGAGCTACTAGTGGCTCCTCAACTGTTGTTCTGACAGGTGCTCTATTCGCAGCACATGCCCTTCCTCGACCTCTACCTCGGCCTCTTGCAGCCCTAGCAGTATGTACGGATGCCTGCTCAGCTAACCCAGCAGTACGTGTCCTCACCATCTGTGAGAGAATGGAGATACAAAGGTTCAAATTCCAAATTCATCAAATTCCGCACGACAGGATTAAAAAAAATAGAAATTTCCTAATAGTTCTGTAGCCTCTCGAAGATAAGTACAGACGTTTTCGTACCAATCCGCAAGATTCTACTAGACTCGTAGAACCTATGAACCTAGAGCTCTGATACCAACTTGTCACGACCTAAAATTCCACCACATGCGTCGTGATGGCACCTAGTCTCTAAGACTAGGTAAGCCGATTTCTATTATATTTTGAAGCCATTGTTTTTTATTTAAAACTAATAGCGGAAATAATTACAATATACAACCTCCCAAGACTGGTACTACTGAGTCACGAACTCTAACTGGATATATGGAATGATCACGAGGACCGAATATACAATATTTATTGATTAAAAATTAACAGTGCAATGAAATGAAAAGACTCCAAGGGACTACGACGACCAAGCAGCTCTACCTTGAATCATTACGGTCCCCCTACTAGCTACGCGTTTCCAGCCACCCTTATCTCACCGCATGCATTTCAACACACTAACCTTATATCACCGCATGACTTCTAGTAGTTCCCCTACTAGCCATGCGTTTCAAGCCACCCTTATCTCACCGCATGCATATCAATATCACAATATTTCACAATTCGCACCTCAAGTGCCCAAATATTACAGCATTTCACAAATTGCACATCAAGTGCTCAAATCTTACACATATCACAGATTGCACATCAAGTGCTCAAATCTTACAACATATCACAAATTGCACATCAGGTGCTCAAATCTTACAACATATCACAAATTGCACATCAAGTGCCCAAATATTACAACTTACCACAGAAATCAACAATACATTATTTTTCACAATAAGGAGCCCATGGTTCAACCATAAGGTGCACAACACCCAAAAATAATTAATAGAGATATAAATTACTCAACATAAAACAAAGTCTTCATTAAATTCAAATTTTCAATAATTATATAAACACCTCTTCTTAAGCTCATTTAATTAATTATTTGCAGAGGGAAAATCCATAATGAAATTAAATTTCAATAATTATCAAATCAACAAATTCATAGAATTACATAAATAATCAAGTAACAATCACATCAAATTGTCATATAACAACAGATTCAACGACAACAAGGATTTAGGCACGATAAATAGATGATTAAATATATACCAACAATTATCCAATTTATCACAAAATATGCTCAAGACTTTAACTCAATAAAATTTACACATATAAGCCCGAGTACGTACTCGTCACCTCGCGTACACAGCTTTTCACATTTCACAAATGGCGCATAAGACTCGATGCCTAAGGGGTAATTCCCCCACTCGAGGTTAAGCAAGACACTTACATTTTTGAAGTTAGAGCGATATTTCAAAATCGCCTTCTTGTTCGAATTGACCTCTGGACCACTCACATATATCCAAATTAATTGCATAACTTCATTAAAATTCGTCGAAAATAATTCCGGATAATAATATGTCGACTTAAAAATTTATTCCAAAAAGTCAACAAAAGTCAACGGGGGACCCGCCCCTCGGAACCCGATATAAATTTCATGAAATTCGAACACCCATTCCGATACGAGTTCAACCATACCAATTTTATCGAATTCCAATAACAACTCGACCTCCAAATCTTAAATTTTCGTTTTTGGAAGATTTTACAAAATCTTGATTTTCCTCTATTAAATCCGAATTAAATGATGTATTCAAAGACATAATCATGGAAATTAATCAAAACTGGATAAGAATCACTTACCCCAAACACCCATGCAAAAATCTCTCCAAAAATTGCTTTCTACCGATCTCCAAATTTGATTTTGAGTTTGAACTCAAACCCCCGTTTTGGGACTTTTAATTCTGCCCAGAAGTGCCTTCATCGCGTTCGCGACCATAGCTTCGCGTTCTCGAAGCACAAAAAATGTGCTTCTCATATTCCTCCTTCGCGTTCACGATATCCTCATCGAGTTCGCGTTGCCTTCCGACCTCTGCCCTTCACGTTCGCGAGACACGAGTCGCGTTCGCGAAGGCTTAACGCCAGGCAGGCCCCCAACTCTCTTTCCTCTTCGCGTTCGCGTCTTCCTACTCGCGTTCTCGTAGGCTTTCCTCATCTCCTTTTTCGCGTTCGCGGCTTTTTCATCCCGTTCGCGATGGGCAAATCCCAGCCGTCCAAAATCCTTCTTCGCGAATGCGTGAGACCCTTCGCGTTCGCGAAGAACAATACCATATATCAATTCCAGCAGTTGCAAAACAAAGAGAAATGATCCGAAACCATTCTGGAACTCACCCGAGTCTCCCGGGACCTCAACCAAACATACTATCAAGTCCCAAAATATCATACGAACTTAGTTGAACCTTCAAATCACCTCAAATAACTCGAAAACCACGAGTCATACCCCAATTCAAAATCTATGAACTTTGAACTTTCAAATTCTATAACTTATGCCGAAACACATCAAATCAATCCGGAATGACTTTAAATTTTGCACACAAGTCATAATTGACATTACGGACCTACTCCAACTTCCGAGATCGGTTTCCGACCCTGATATCAAAAAGTCTACTTCCGGTCCAATTCTCCAAAAAATCGACCTTCACCATTTCAAGCCTAAATTGGATACATATCTCAGATTTATAGTCCGGACACGCTCTTAAGTCCAAAATCACCCAACGGAGCTAACGGAACCAACGGAACTCCATTCTGGAGTCGTCTTCATACATTCCCGAGTATGGTCAAAATTCTAAGACTTAAGCTTCCGTTTTAGGGACCGAGTGTCCCAAATTACCCCGAATCATCCGGTAACTGAATTCAACTATGCACGCAAGTCAATACACATAATATGAAGCTGCTCAAGACCTTAAGTCATGGAACGAGGTATTAATTATTAAAATGACAAGTTGGGTCGTTACAGGTGCACCGAGGGCGAGACACTAGGTCTAATGAAGCCCTTATCAAGCAAATCTTGCAAATTCTCCTTCAATTATTTTACCTCTGGTGGTGCCATGCAATATGGCGGAATGTAAATAGGCTGAGTGCCCGGAGCCAAATCAATGCAGAAATCAATATCCCTGTCAGGTGGAATCCTCGGCAGGTCTGCAGGAAACACCTTTGGAAACTCACGAACAACCGGCACCGAATCTATGGAAGGAACCTCCGCACTAGAATCGCGGACATAAGCCAAATAAGCTAGATACCCCTTCTCGACCATATGTCGAGCCTTCACATAAGAGATAACCCTGCTGGCAGAATGGCCAAGATTCCCTCTCCACTCTAATCGAGGCAACCCCTGCAAGGCTAAGGTCACCGTCTTGGCGTGACAATTTAATATAGCATGATAAGGTGACATCCAATCCATGCCCAGTATGACATCAAAATCAACCATGTCGAGAAGTAGAAGATCTACACGAGTCTCAAGACTCCCAATGGTGACCACACACGAACGATAAACACAATATACAATAATAGTATCTCCCACTGGTGTGGACACATACACAAGACCACTCAAAGAATCACGGGGCACAACCAAATAGGAAGCAAAATAGGATGACACATATGAGTAAGTAGATCCCGGATCAAATAGAACTGAAGCATCTCTAATGCAAACTGAAACAATACCTGTGATAACAGCGTCAGATGACTCAGCCTCAGGCCTGGCTGGGAAAGCATAACACCGGGACTGGGCCCCACCACCCTGAACTACGTCCCTGGGACGGCCTCTAGCTAGCTGGTTTCCACCTCTAACGGTCTGACCTCCACCTCTAACTGTCTGGCCCC
This sequence comes from Nicotiana tabacum, assembly GCF_000715075.1. Classification (NCBI taxonomy): domain Eukaryota; kingdom Viridiplantae; phylum Streptophyta; class Magnoliopsida; order Solanales; family Solanaceae; genus Nicotiana; species Nicotiana tabacum. Next base: position 135,259,192 of record NC_134096.1, on the reverse strand, counting down.
TACTTCTGGCTGCTTGACCCCTGCCTCTGGCTGGCTGAGCAGGTGGTGCAGAAACTGGTGCCGAAACTATGGCACGAGAACTCTGATGTTGTGAGCTGCCCGTTTCCCGAGGGCAAAATCTAGCAATGTGCCTTGGATCACACAAGTATAACATAACCTCGGCTGTTGTGACTGTTGACCCTGAAACTGACCCTGTTGACCTGAATAACCACCCTGATAACTCTGAAGTAGAGGTGCACTAATAGGAGTTGGTGGTGCACTGTAGTCTAGCTGGTCGGAATAATGCATCTGAGGGCCACAACCACCTGAGGCACCGTGGGATGCCTGAAGCGCTGAATGAAATGGTCTGGGATGATGGCCTCTACCAAAAGTACTCCTGCCTCTAGATGAGGCACCGCTGAACTCACCGGAATGACGAGGTCTCTTGTCAGACCCCTGACCTCCCTGAGTAAGAACCATTTCGACTCGTCTGGCGACATTAGCAGCCGCTTGAAAAGAAATCTCACTCCCAGTCTCCTTAGCCATCTGCAATCTGATAGGCTGAGCAAGTCCATCAATAAACCTCCTCACTCTCTTTATCTCGGTGGGAAGCAGAAGAATAGCATGACGGGCCAAATCCACAAAACGGGTCTCATACTGAGTAACAGTCATACTGCCCTACTGGAGACGCTCAAACTGACGGCAACGCTCCTCTCTCAATGTGATAGGCAGAAACTTCTCTATGAAGAGCTGAGAGAACTGGTCACAAGTAAGAGCAGGCGACCCAGCTAGTCTGGCCAATAAGTAATCTCTCCACCATTTCTTGGCAGAACCAGTCATCTGAAATGCAGCAAAATCGACCCCGTTGGTCTCCACTATACCCATGTTTCGTAGAACCTCGTGACAGCTGTCAAGATACTCCTGGGGATCCTCTGAAGGAGCACCACTGAAGTAAACAGGAAAGAGCTTGGTAAACCTGTCCAATCTCCATAAAGCCTCAGAAGACATAGCTGGCCCATCTCCGACCTGTGTCGCAATAACCGGTTGAACTAATCCGACTAGCTGAGCTGCTGGAGCCTGATACTGGGGAGCTATCTGCTTCGCAGCGGGAGTGGTGGGAGTCTGGGCTCCTCCTCCAGCCTGAGAGACAGGTGGTGCCATGGGAAATGCGCCATTTTGGGCCACACTCTCCATAAGGCCCACCAAACGGACCAAAGCGTCCTGAAGTGCTTGGGTAGCAATGAACCCCTCCGGAACCTAAGCTGGTCCGGCAGGAACAGTTTGGGCTGGAACCTCCTCATCAAGCTCTATCTGAGGCTCCACTGTTGGGGCTGCTGCTCGGGCCCTAGGCTGAGCCCTGCCCCTGCCTCGGCCTCTGGCACGGCCTCGGCCTCGACCTCTGCCCCGCGTAGGAGCTGTCACTGGAGGCTCTGGTTGCTGCTCAGCTGAGGAAGTGGTACGTGTTCCCGCCATCTGCGAGAGAATATGAGTAGAAGAGTTCAATCAGTATTGAGAAAGTAAAATCGCACGATAGAGAAGAATATAAGTGAAACTTGTTCCTAAACTTCATAGCCTCTGGAAGATAAGCACAGACGTCTCCGTGCCGATCCTCCAGACACTACTAAGCTTGCTCGTGAATCGTGAGACCTAGGCAACCTAGTGCTCTGATACCAACTTGTCATGACCCAAAATTTCCCACCAACGGGACCATAATGACGCCTAACATTTCACTTGCTAGGCAAGCCAACGTTAGAGAATCATTAAACCAATTCCTTATTCCCATTCAGTAATTAACAATAATTAACTAAGATGAAATATAATAAGTGCGGAATATCATAAAACCGTATTAATTACTACCACCCGGATCTGGAGTCACAATTTACGGGTATTCTAGAATTTACTACAAGTAATAGTCTGAAAGAAATACAACTGTCTGAATGAAAGAAACAGTAGAACAGAAAAGATAGACGGGGACTTCAAGGTCTGTGAACGCCAACAGATCTACCTTGAGTCTCCGAACAGCGGACCAATAGCAAAATCTCGATCGACCCGAGCCGGTATCAAAATCTGCACAGAAAGTATAGAGTGCAGTATTAGTACAACCGACCCCATGTACTGGTAAGTGTCGAGCCTAACCTCCACGAAGTAGTGACGAGGCTAAGGCAAGACACCTACAAATCAACTTGTACAATTTAACAGTGTATATGCAAATAACAGAAATGAAGAGCTAAACAGGAAATGCCGGGAGGGGAACATACTGAGGGGAATACAAGATAAAGAACTGCAACAGAAGGATCACCAGAGCAATCAATATACCATGAATCAACATGAATAGTGAACACAATAAGAAAAAATAATGCACGGCATCACCCTTCGTGCTTTTACTCTCAATCTCACCATAAAATTAATAGAAACGACACGGCATCACCCTTCATGTATTAACTCTCATATCATGGCAAGATATTACCCTTCGTGCATTAACATTCACAATATGGCACGGCATCACCCTTCGTGCATTAACACTCACAATATGGCACGGCATCACCCTTCATGCATTAACACTCACAATATGGAACGACATCACCCTTCGTGTATTAACACTCTCCCTTACCATAATGCAATGCATAAATAACAACAGAAAAATAGAATAACAAGTACAAACCTTACTTCAATATTTGGTTCCATAATATCAATCTCAACTTTGAAATAAAAACTCAATTATCACCAGAAAATTCGTAAACATGATAAGAACGATAAATTGAACAACACTAGTATAACACGTAGCAATTTGGCATAGGAATGAGACAATATAAGAAAAATAGAGAAACATGAAAAACAGGTGAATTGACGGCGCATAAATACTCGTCACCTCACATATACGCCGCTCACATGAATTTCACTTAGCAAGTGATCTAAGGTTCCTAATTTCCTCAAGTCAGGGTTAGACACAACACTTACCTCGCTCCGAAGGCCACTTAATTCTCAATCACAGCTTTTCCTTTGGAATTCACCTCCAAACCACTCGTATCTATTCAAAAATAACTCAATAATATCAAATATTGCTAAAGGAATCAATTATATTGCGCAAGTTAAATTTTTCCAAATTTTCCTCCAAAAAGTCAAAAAAAATCGACCCCGAGGCCGCTTTTTCAAAACTCGAGGTTCGACCAAAATTCTTTTATCCATTCACCCCCGAGCCTGAATATGTAATTAGTTTTGGAATTCGACCTCAAATTGGGGTCTAAATCCTCAAATTTCGAAATTCCTAAGTTCTACCCAAAAGTCCTAATTTCACCATAAAAATTCTAGATTCTAGTTTGAAATCTTGTTATAAGATGTAAAAGATTGAAAGAAAATAATTAGGAATCACTTACCTATGATTTGGGGAATATTTGGTCTTTGAAAAATCGCCTCTTAAAGTTTAGGGTTTTGAAAATATGAAGAATGAATGAAAAATCCCGTCTAAGCCCCTTTTACTCAGCTGCAGGTGTCGCAATTGCGTCCTGCAGGTGCCAAATGAATGAATCACTCAGCTGCAGGTGTCGCAAATCGCAATTGCGATGCCCTTCACAATCTTGCTGCCTTCGCAAATGCGAGAAAAGTATCGCATTTGCGACCACTGAACCTCGCAAATACGAGTAGATGTTCGCATTTGCGAACTTGCCTTTCCCAGACTCCCATCGCAATTGCGAAGGTAACCTCGCAAATGGGAGAACTGGTGGCCCAGGCTTCTGATCGCAATTGTGATGAAAACATCGCAATTACGGACCCTGTTATGTTCGCATTTGCGATGCCTGATCTCGAAATTACGAGATAAGAGGCCTGCAACAGGTTCCGTTATACTAGAAAAATTTTCTAAGTTCAAAACATCTAGTGGCCTATCCGAAACTCACCCGAGCCCTCGGGGCTCCAAACCAAACATGCACACAAGTCTAAAAATATCATACGAACTTGCTCGCGCGATCAAATCGCCAAAATAATACCTAAAATTATGAAATTAGTACCAAATCAAATGAAATTCTCAAGAACACTTTAAAATTTCTATTTTCTCAACTAGACGTCCGAATCACGTCAAATCAACTCCGTTTCTCACCAAATTTCACAGACAGGTCTTAAATATCATAATGAACCTGTACCGAACTCCGAAACTAAAATACGTATCCGATACTAACAATGCCAAATATCAATCAATTCTTAATGACAAATAATTTCCAAACTTTTAATTTTCATCAAAAATTTATAACTCAAGTTAGGGACCTCCGAATTTGATTCTGGACACACGCCCAGGTCCCATAATTCGATACGGATCTACCGGGACTGTCAAAGCACGGATTCGGAGCCGTTTACCAAAAATATTGACCAAAATCAACTAAAATCAATTTTTAAGGTAAAAATTCTTATTTTCATTAGTTTTCAACATAAAAGCTTTCCGGAAATCTGTCCGGACTGCGCACACAAATCGAGGAGGGTAAAAATAAAATTTTATTTTAAGGCTTAAGAGCACAGATTCGAGTTCTAAAACATAAGATGATCTTTTGGGTCATCACAACTCCATTCAGCTAAAATATAAAATATAAGATAATAAATAAATGACACACAAAAATATTATTGATAAATTTAAATATTAATTTGAGCAGTAGAATAAAAAAATAGTGAATATAATTTTTATTATAAGAAAAAAAACTAAATTCATCTATTAATGGGAGTTGTGGACAATAATATGAACAACTCTAAGTTATGGGTAATGCAATAAATATGTAATTAAATAATTTTAGTAGTAGATGTATACATAATAATAAGACTTATTTGATCTTTGAGAAGAGAAAGTTTTTAAAATATTAATGAGCTAAGTTATACTATATAAATAAGATACATGCATTTAAAACCGTTATAATAGATAAAACTAAAATAAATAAATAATTGACATAATTCCGAGAAACAAATTAAATTTTTTTAAATATAATTCAAATTCTTATATAGTTAATTTAAGTGAAAATTTAAAGTCAAACTTCCATTTAAATGAAATAATTATATAAAATTTCATAGTAGAGGGAATACTATAGAAAGAGAGGGGGGGGGGGGGTATAAAGATAGTGTGGGTAAATTGATACTTTTAATTAATTTAAAAATAAATCTATATCTCTTGCTCAATTAGCATTTCAGTTTTGAGAATCAAGATGTGTGATGTATGTAGTTTGGAGTCGATACTTTTAAAATGATTCTCAGAAAGAGAATGGTCACATAAATGCTGTTCGATTCGATCATTTTTTAAGCAACTCCAATAATGTTAGAAGGGAGTTGATCAATCATAAATTTACACAGGAATACAGAAATTGATGACATACATTTCTGTGGAGATAATATTTTAAACTATGAATTGACTCAAACATCGGCTAAACAAATGTCAGTTGTGTTGCCTTACGGTAAAATTAATTATCCAATATTTTATAATTTATTTTATATCTCAATTGTTTGGAAGTCATAGATACATTTTTTTGTCTTTTTTATTTTTCTATTAGTGCTAGCAGTTGCTATGCTAAAATAGATAAGAAAGGAGGATAGATTCTTCTCTAATGACTCAGGTATGAACTATGATTTTTTAGCCCGTTGTTGATATGTATGTTCTATCAAATTGTATGAGATAATTGATCGAGCAACCGATTGGATCATATATGTATCAATTAGAATGAAATAGATTTGGATAGGGTAAACATATAGAGGAACTTAATTGCACTATTTGGGATTGCTATTTACACAAAATAAAGTGAATTACAAAAATCAGATTCATTTAATTATGAATTACATGTAAGAACTCATCTTATTTTAGTACATGTGCATGGTAGAAGAAAAATATTTAAAGTAGGTTAACATTTATTTAATTATAATATATTAATCTTAACTATATCCCAAAGGTATCATTTAAATTGTTAAAAATAAAGTGACTTTAATTGTGTGGTTAAAATTGAGGTGACATTAAAATTATTGAACAAATTACGATCCAACTGTTTTATAAGTTGGTAACTCCCAAAATTTAGAATATATTGGTTATTAATAAATTATCATGTATGTATATATTAATTTGTCATTGTGTAATTTTAGGTTGATAGAAGTTGATATTGATGTGAGAAGTTATTATGTTGAGATAATAATATAATATATTTTTATATTTAAATTAAGATATTACTAAATGTATTTTTATTAGTTATTACTCTATATAGCATGACTTCACTCAGTTTCAATATATATGAAATAGTTTGACTTGGCACTGAATTTAAGAACAATTTTTTTTTTTTGAAACATATGGTCTTAAAAGTTTTGTGGGGCAATAATATTTGTATGAGTGTAAGAACTTCTCATTATAGGTAAAATGGGTAAAATAAAAAATTTAAAGTTAAATTATTTCCAAATACAGAAATGTGTCATTCTTTTGGAACAGACTAATAAGAAAAATATTTTATGTAAATTGAAAGGGAATGAGTATTTATTTTTGAATCATATTGTATTTTTATTTGTTTGTATCACCAACTATATATGGGGTTATAATATTTAAGTTTATGTCAATAGTTATTCATATAATTTATTCTATTTTATTTATAGAATTTAGCAGGATCATAATATTATCCGCACATCGTGCGGGTACTGACACTAGTAAACCTTGAATATTAAAACTTCCAGGTGGATCTTTAGATTTGAATTCTCTTGGTGAATATATTAAAGACAGAGACAAATGATAAGAAAAACTTGGACATTGCTTTGAAGCTTTAGGCGTATGAAATTCCTTAAAACAAATCAAAATCTCATCTCACAATTACAACGATATGAATTGAACAAAATCATACCATGATTTTTTTATAAAAATCAAACAAAAGATAAACTAAGAATAATATGCCAATACCAAGCTAAAAAAAAAACAAATCACATAAACAATAAGAGAGGAAAAGAGATAACCTTAAATAGCAATCCAAATCGAAAGGAAGCGCGAACTTGAGCGGACCTCGAATCGGCAAACAGAACTTCGACTCAACACCTTGAACTTAATCCAGCTCCACGAGAGAAGATCAAAATCAGAAACTAAAGTGTATTTTTTTTTTTCAGATTTGAGGAGCAAAAAATGAAATTAAAAGGGACTAAAATTGTACGGATTTTTTGATTCAATACTAATCTACTATTGAAATCTAAACCTTTTTTTTTTTTTGAAAGTTAAAGAAAAAAAATTTAGAAATTTTCGTCCAAATAATGAAGAACAACTTCTCTTTTTGATGAACTCTTAGGAACTTTTTTAGTTCCAATTTCTCTCCCCTAAACCTTGAAATCTTCTGCCTCCTTCTTTTGTGCCAAATCAGTGCTCTTTATGTGAATGGGCAAGAAGAAACAGAGAATGGATTATAATCGTGTGGACCCCCTTTCTCAAACGTGAGTCGCACGATATAGTGGTAAAATCTTTATGAATGGTGAGGGCGCTATATAGTGGAAAAGTCTTTATGAATGGTGAGGGCACTAGTTGAAATGTAGTGACCAACTAAAATTTGTTACACAAGAAAACAAAATTCAAAATTGGTAAAGAAAATCTTTTTTTGTTTTTAAAAAAAAAAACAAAAATAATAAAATAAATTCCCAAAGAGGTCCACATTGTTCATTTGGTTTCCTTTGCATTTTTTGCTTTTCCCGTTACCTTCTTCTACTTCTTCGTTTCTTTTTCTTTGTTTGCCTTTTTGTTTTGTTTTTTTTTTCTTCTCATTTTTTTAAGAGATTAACCAAAAATACTAACTATCTAAAATAATATGAAATATTGACAAGAGAATAAGATAGCTATATTTGAATACTATTTGATATTTATTAGAGCCTACAACTTTAATACTAAACTAAATAAAAGTATTTTTGAAAATTTTCTTCTTATCTTTTGAAAAATAAAATATCAAGAGTAAAACTAATTAAACAAAATATCAACTAGCTAAAATAAAGAAAAATATTTCTTTGTAATTTTTAATTTTTAAGATTAAATAAAACCAAAAGTTTAATATAGTCAAAATAGCGATATTAGGCCTAAAACCAACATCGAAGCACTAAAAAGTGTAAAATTTCGGGGAGGGTCAAACATTACATGTCTATACTAAGTATTGATGTAGGAGTTTTGTTCTAAAAAAGAATATTTTAAGGATAAAATAGTAAAAATCTTGGTCAAACTTAAAGTGCTTATAAGCTAAAAATTCATAAGCTGCGTGTGACCATCTTATAACATTTGACTTATTTTTGACTTATAAGCACGTGATTTATAGACACTTTTAACTTTACCAAATGCGTAAATTATTCAAAAAGTGCTTATAAGCTAGTTTGGCCAGCTTATAAGCTTAGCTAAATACCCTTTAAATAGCATCTCTGAGAATAGCTAGTTGTGTACTTGCAATACTGCCGATAGAAAACTACATTAATTACGTGACAAATATTTTAACTTATGTGGCCAACCAAATGGTGATATTATAAATACGAATTTATGTTAGGATTAAATACTGCAATATCATCAACCAAAATAACCCTTAAGAATATACATGTGTCATGTGATTTGTAGCAAGGTAATAATTCTTCTTTTGTTTTCTTTTTCTTTCTTTGGGTTAAACTAAGAAGGTGGGCAGTTGTGAGCACGTTGGAACTTTTGGGGCTTAACCGACACTCTCAGTACCTCCTTTTCAGTTTCAACTTCCTCCTTTTCCACACAAATAGCATCAGCCTTCTCCCTCTTCATTCCTCGATTCGTCTCTAGAGATTGGATCCCTCAAATTGAAGCTAAATACTTCAAAGTACGCTTTAAAAACTGTTGCACTCACTACTACAATACTTCTTCTCCATTCAATTTTGTTATTTCAGAGTATTTCGATCTGATTATTTAGTTTATTTGATATCATTAAGAAGTTGAAATTTGTTTAAATCTTTAGTTTACATCTGATTTTTGGTGGTGTTTTATTAATAGTTTAGGATTTGATTTGACATCTGAATGTGTCAATCTGTTCAAGATGCTTACTTTCTGAATCAAAGCTGTTGTTTTGTGATTCTAGATTTGCTTAAAACTGCTTTTTCCCCCCTGCTCTTATGTGATTGCAGAAACCTTGTTCTCTCAGATGGCTAACCGACCTCCTATCAAAACTAGCAACTCAGCTCTTATTGCTATGATCGCTGATGAGGTGAACTTTTCATCGTGGTTTTTTTGGGTGTTGTTATGTATGTTTAGAATAGATAGACTGTGTTCTACTTCACTTGTGTCATTAATGGGCATTAATCATGTATTTCTTTGTTCACGTTCCGTGCTGGAATCATCTATGTGTATGCATTGCCCACTTTAAGTATCTAAACATTCTGATCCTGATGGAAATAACTTGTTAATTTAGGACACAATTACAGGATTTTTACTGGCTGGAGTTGGCAATGTTGATTTGAGGAGGAAAACAAATTACCTCATTGTGGATTCAAGTAAGTTTCAACTTTGGAATTGCAATTCGCTGATAGCTTTGAGAATCGTTCGTTTACTTCTAGGCTATAGCTTCCACTCTCCATCAAAATGACATATGTATTGATACTATTAACTTGATTGAATGCAAATATGCTCTTGTTAGTAAAGAAAAAATTAGTTATGTAATAGACGCTGGCCATTGCAGCTGTCATTATTCAAATACGAAAAATATTTGATATCTTTCAATATTGTGTTTGTAGTTGCACTGTCTGCAACACGTATACACTTATAAACGTTTGCGGACGTATTTAGGTCAAAACTAGTGTTTTCTTCGTCAAATAAGATTTATAATATGTATATGTAATCTTAAAGAAGATAAGCTAAGACAATATCATGTAGAAAATAAAGTTTACATGCAAATTTAGAGAGCATTACATAACTAAGCGTAATACCGTAGTTAAAGCATGTAAATTAAACGTAATCCATATTTCCAAATGTTTCTATCACTACCATATGATCATTATTTCCACCAAGCAACACCATTGAAATATGTTGCGTGGTGTGTTTGTAGTTAGCAATCATTGTGTCAATGCCTCATTTAGTGAGGATGTCTACAATATCTAAGCGTACCAAATTGCCATGGTCAAGAATAATATTTGTTTCAATATTTTTGTATTACCTTTAATGATGCTTGGTAAAGATCAACAATATGCTCTGATAATTTTTATTGTCCACGTTAATCTTTCTTCCTCTTCTTTGCTCTATTTTGCCCCACTTAGGGGTGACAAATGGCTTAATGCTTAGTATTGTAGCCACCACGATCACATCCATGACTACGTCCATAAGATTTATTAATTGTCGCGTTCATTTCAGGGAGTGGACTAGAACCAACATGCATATTTCTTGATTGTTCCCCTAATAGCTAGTGTTGTTTTGCTCAACCACTAAGAGACATGAAATCAATTCTGAGTACTTTTTAAAACGTTTTTCACGATATTATTATCGTAAGAATAAATTTCAAGCATGAATAGTTGAGAATATTTTCTCTTACATATCCTCATCAGTGATCTTTTCTCCATGTAATTTCACTTAGAACTAATTCTATGGTGGAAAAAGATATAGCTCAGTCAAGTGAAATTACATGGAGAAAAGATCAATGACGAGGATATGTTAGAGGAAGCATTCCTTATTTTTCATGCTTCAAATTTGCTCTTGCTGCAACAATACCATGAAAAAAGGTTTTAAAAAGTACTCAGAATTGATTTCATGTCTCTTAGTGTCTGATCAATATAATGAGCAATTACTAAAATATAATGAAGCATGCTCCGTTGGTTCCCATCTATCTCCAGAAGTGTATAAGACAACTAATAGATCTTATGGATGTAGCCGCGACCATAATTGTGGTTGTGGTCATGGTGACGCTAATAAGCACTACACTTATCATCAGGTCGTATCAGTGTTTTGGAGAGCGAGAAGCGGAAAAAAGCGAGGTGCAGTGTTGTCAAAAGCGAAAAGCTCTAAAAAACGTTCCAGGTTTATTGGGGGTTTAAGCGCAATTGAAATGTGGGCTTTAGTAAAAAAAGACGCAATGATGGAAAAATAAATATATATGTAATTCAAGAAGAAAGAGTAACAAATTCACTCATAATGTTTGACTTAACAACTGATACACTTATTTTTCAATTATTATTGTTGTTTAGTACTGCTCTATTCAAGATAGAATTTATGGGCAATAAGGCACATGCCTTAATGCTTTGCTTACACTGAAGCGCAACTTAAGCGAGGCGAAGCGTGCCCCCTGAGCTTTTCTGAGCTTCAGGGCATAAGAGCGCGCTTTTTTCATGTGAAGCGCAATTTAATACATAAATAAAAAAATATTAAATAGGCAAAGATAAGTGACCTAGAACTTAATAAAAATAACATATTAAGCAAATGTTTCAATTCTTAAATTAAGAAGTAAATAATAGATACTAAAAATAGATAGTCAATAATCCTCAAAAGTCGTAACATATTAAGCAAATGCAAAACCAAATCACAAAAGGAGCAACATCCTATTCTTCAACAACCAAAAAAAAAAAAAAAGAACTGAACAACAGAAAAATAGAGCAGAAGCATAGTGAACAACAGAATTGTTTTTAAAAAATAAATAGAGCAGAACCCTAAAATAGAAAACAAGGCAGGATAGAAAAGAAGAACTAACAAAAATAGAAAGGAAGAAGAGAAAGAGAAGAAGAGAAAAGATGAGAGGAGTCGAACGGTAGCACAGAAAATCAGAAGAGGAAGAGGAGAAGAAAGAGAAGAAACAGAAAAAGAGAAGAGAAGAAGAGAAACTTACCTGAGAGAAGACAAGACCTCGAAGGCTTGCAGCAGTTGAGAGAAGAAGAGAGTCGTCGCAGCAGAGAAGCAGATGTGTTTGGAAGAAATGTGTGCAAGTGTATTTGATTTTTTTTATTAAAAACCCTAGGCAGCCGCTGGACCTCACTTAAGCGAGCTTTTCTCGCTTTTCCCCATCGCCCCGTTTCTCGCTTTTTTGCCTGAAGCGTGCGCTTATTTACAAATACTGCGCTTCAGGGCAGAAAAGCGTAGACCCCTCGCCTCGCCTCGCTTCTGCGCTTTAAGCGAGAAGCGCTCGCTTTTAATAACACTGGGTCGTATCTTGATCTAACTGCAGAAGGGGCATATCAGCGTAGACTGCCGTAGAGAATAAGAGAAAGATAAAAGTCGACAAAGTAAAAAGAATCTTGTTGGTTTTTACTGAGCATCATTAAAAGATAAAGAAAAAATATTTAAGCAAATCTTGCTCTTGACCATGGCAATTTGGACGCAACACTTTTAGATGTTGCAAGCTTCCTCTCTAAAGGAGGAATTGACCTTGGGAGGAAATAATATTCATATGGCTAGTGAAGAAAACATTTGGAAATAAATGACTATGTTTATGTTACATGCTTTAGTTATGCTTTTACACTTAGCATGTAGTGTTCTCTTGAATAATAGCTCTCAAAGTACTATTTTGCATTAAAATTTTATTTTCGACATTGATGATCTCGGTGGTATATCTTGATGTCAGTGTCTAGGTGGTACTCCCGGTATAAAGGATTTGTCATTATGATTATGACTTAAGGAGCCCAAATGTGATTTCAATACACGATTTTCGACTTAAGGAGCCCAAGGTCAATCTGTTTCGTAAACTCTCTTGCTCAACTCAGCATAAAGTCAATCATATGCGTTTAGACCATATAACCAAACAGATTGACCTTTTTTTATTGGTAATGGGCTAAAATAATATTTCTAATTTAGTTGCTGAGTGAGGAATGAAATAATGGAAGCTGGCGTCTTCTTTGAGTGGTAAATTTTTTCATCTCTCTCAATTTTCCAATATTTGGATAGAAAGTAATATAGATTTCCTATCTCATGTTCAGAAACAACGGTGAAGCAGATTGAAGATGCTTTTAAGGAATTCACCACAAGAGAGGACGTCGCAATTGTGTTAATCAGCCAATATGTAAGTTTCATACTCTGTTTTCATTTGATGTTTGGTTTATCATTTTTACATGTCTATTATGTAGTCAAGAAAATTATCAGCAATTGCTGGTTGTGCATTACATGGAGCTCTGCTGAAGCGCCACAATAAGAATTGCGTGTTTCAACTGTTAGTTATGTCATATAGTGTTTATGTCAAATTAGGTTGGAATGTAGATGGCTAATTGGATCGATCCAAATCTTTCATTTTCTCAACTTTTCAACAACAACCTAGTGGAATCCCACAAGTAGGGTCTGCGGAGGGTAGTGTGTATGCAAACCTTACCCCTACCTATGAAGGTAGAAAGGCTGTTTCCGAATCTGAACTTTTGAACTACCTAATTGCTGTCCAACTTCGGTTGCTCTCAAGCTAATATCAGAAACCTGCTAGAGTAAAAGTAATGTAATCTATATTTCCTGTTGGAAGTTAAGCTTACTGTGGCTATAGCCAGTGGCGGAACCTGTAATTTTAACAAGGGGATTCAAAAAATTCGAACCTAGGATCTAAAGCAATTTTTGAACTACCTTTGCCACCATAATGAAAACCTTCCTCATGTTCAAGGAGATTCAAAAATTTGGATATATATGAAATAGTTGTTTTTTTCCTTTTTTTTCCTCTATTTTCGTCTTACGCAGTACAGTTTTCCTACAAAGAGGATTCAATTGAAATCCCTTCATTGGCTGTAGTTCCGCCATTCGCTACAACATCAATCAGCTTGCATTTCCTCTTCCAAAACTAAACCCCATTGGACTTGTAAAAGCAAAAATAGATAATTGACCATAACCATATAAGCCTGCTTCTCGAATCTCTGTCACCTCCATCAGGTGATACTGTACTTGGTTGGGGAAAAGGCAGGAGGAGGAGGGGGCATCAAGAGGGTAGTGCTAAAGTTCATTTTCCTTTTTTGGTTATGAAATACAATTGAAGAGGTGTCCTTATCATCACACACAAAAAAAAAGGGAAGAAAGAAAGGAAAATACAAGTGAAGAGGTGTAGACCTCCATCTCAGTTTTTAAGCCAGTCTAAAATTCATCAGAATGAGAAAGTAACTGTTCGTGCAGTCCTTCCAAACAGTGTTAAGAAATGTTAAAGTACTTTTCAAAACCAGTCAGTCACTTCTCTTAAGATGTATCAGACACTGTGAAACAGAGATTTGAAACTGCTGAGTTAGCCTGTCAATGTCTGCCTGTATTGAACTAGTTGTTTGTTAACATGGGACAAAGGGGATGTGTGCAATGGAGATACTCCTTTGATAGGCATAATATAGAAGGGGAAAGGACAATAGCTTGCTTAGAGTAAGAAAAAGCTATCAATTTCCCTTTCTCTCCCCGTCGAATCAATAGCAGAGCCTTGTTCAGTAAACAACCTGAGTTTAGCGCTTCCTGTTTCTTACTTGTCCTTGGATGTATTATCATTTTTAGATACACCAGAGATTGTGAGGTGCTGTCTAATTGCTTCTTTTATCTTTGTTGTGTTTCTGTTCAGCTTACCAAATAAATCCCAGTAACATTGTGTAATATGGTGGAGTTTCGCTATCACCCATAAGAACTAAAAATTATTAGGCTGCAATTTTATGTCCATGGGCAACTATCCACTTTTCTTTAACTGAAGACTCACGGAAAACAAGGGTCCAAAGTAGAGTTAATTGGCACTTCGTATAACTTGGTTTATTTTTTTCAGATTGCTAGGGTCCAAAGTAGAGTTAATTGGCATTTCATGTAACTTATTCCTCCTGGTTTATTTTTTTGCAGATTGCCAACATGATACGATTTTTGGTTGATAGTTATAATAAACCAATTCCAGCTATTTTGGAGATTCCTTCAAAGGACCACCCATACGATCCTGCCCACGATTCTGTTCTGTCACGAGTGAAGTATCTCTTCTCTACTGAATCAGTGGCCTCTGGAAGGCGTTAATGATGGAATAATGTTTCTATATGCCCCAAACACTCGAAATAACTTGTATTGTACCATGTCACCATCTTATCAAGCCGTATTCATCTTGCAATCTTTGTTTGTTTTAGATATTTAAGCGGATTGTGTGTTGATACAAGTTGTACAAGTTAAACCGACTATGTGAGTGAATAACTTGTAATAAAGTCAGTTGCTGGCGGCTTCTGTTCTCGGGGAGGTTGAAATGATATATGAATATTATTATTGAAGAGGAATCAACTAGAATAATTGAGCATTGCATCAATGTTGTGCTCTTCATCAATGTGCTTATGGAAAATTTATTTGATCATCATCTGTCTAAGCATTAGTTGGCAAAGTTGCTGGTGGTAAGATAGCAGGTATCCAATGAGACTCAACTTGCTTATGCTCCCTTAAGTTTATACGTACCAATATCTTTTGACGTTAGGTGAAACTTGATGGAAGAATTTGGATGAATCCGAAGTAGTAGTTCAAAAGACGAAAAACTGTTTTAAAAGCTGGAATTAGGATTTATAAAAAGTTTAATGGTTGTTCAAACTATTTACCCTAAGAAGAAAGGGCGTTTTAATTGGTTAAAATGGAAGATATATGCGCTACTAAGGGATGTTTAAAAATGTTCCTAGAAAAGTAGCATAAATAACAGTACAAAGAGTAGGACATAAGTTCCGTAGGGCGCTGATACACTTGGTCTACTACAAACCAACCAAGCTCTCTCAGATGATTACTCACACCTAATATTTACACCAAAGTTTAACTGAAAATATGTAGTATTAATTGACAATAGTTAAGTGATGAAAATACAGTAATAGCACATGCTATGCATTCATTGGACTAGCGTATTGGGTGTCAGTAAATTCGGAGATTCACCTCTAGTAATCATAGGCGGATGTAGCAATGCTGCCGGGTTCATTTGAATTTAGTACTTTCAGCACATAGCATAAATTTATGTATAAAAATTTATTAAAATTGTAACAAAAATAGTCGATATGATCCTATAACTTTAAAAATACAATGGACTCAATGCAATAAAATAAAATTTAAATCCATAAAATTTAAATTCTGAATGCGTGTGTGCTAGTAACATACATCACATGAGTTAGAGAGATGTGGTGAAACGTCTTCTAATCTAGTTTAATTGACGTGGATTGTTCTTTGGGGGATGTAGACTTGTCTCTGGGTCATCTTTAAGTTCCCTTGTTCATTGATGTGTGACCTAATGCTTCTTATAAGACGTACATACAATTTTGTAAAACCAAGAAAAAGCAGAAGAAAGAAAAGACTATCACATACATGGTCAATTAATTTTCTTTGTATTTACCTGATACATCATACATGCTACCAGGAACTCACAAATCGCATTAAATCAAGAGGTGAATATCACAACTTTAATGATGACATTAAATAGGATAAATATTTACATAATGAACATTCTCTTTTAACTAATACCTAAAAACCTTAAACAAATCCAAGATAAGAAAAAAAACTACTGAAATTTGAAAAAGAAATTGAAGACTTGATCCTCAAACCAATCTTTTCCTCATTTTCTTCTTACCATGGCTATATGCCCCAAAAGAGTGAGTAGAAAAAGAAAAAGAGAAAAAAAAACCAAAAATAAAAATAAAATTAATAGCATATATGCACTAAAAGATCAGATAACCATCATCCCAAATATTTTCATCAGTAGAAGTAAACTCTCCAGTGAAATCTTGAATAGAAAGATTCTCCAATTCAAAATCATCTAAAGTCAAAAAATCCATCGGAGGACTACTGCTATTGGTCGTTGAACTTGAAGCAATAACTCTATGATCAACTGAGCACATACCCTTTTGTTCTTGATCTTCTATATTGGCCATCTTCTTCTCCTTCTGCTGCATTTGTCTCTGAGCCTGAACCTTAAAACCACAGTAATCATCACACTCAAATGAAGACAAATGAGTAATTGAGTTATTTGCATCAAAATCTTCATTCTCATCTAGTCCAAAATTTAAGTTAATAGGACCTTTATGAGCTCCTAAGAAGGTATTAGCAGTGTGACATCCTGTAAATTGTTGCACTAAAGCTCGAAAATTCGAGGCATCTGCATTTAGATGAGTGGTTGGAGTTTTCTTGGATGCTCGAGATCTTCTTCGAATTGGCTTCTTTATGCAACAATTTTTGGGACTTAAGTCATGACTAGATAATGAATTTGTAGGGCTTAAGGTAGTAGTGTCACAGTTTAAGGTTGTAGTCATTTTGGTGACAGAAATATCATTTGGTTGGTTGCTAAGTTTTTGTAGGTAATAGTAGTTCAAAGGATCATCAGTTGAGCTTTGCATGGTTTTTTTGATCATTCAAAAAACATTCAAAGTGTTAGCTCAGTTTGTTGTTTAGAAAGGGCAGAAACAACCTAGGCAAGAATGTTTATATAATGGGATTTTTGGTTAAAGGTAAGAACGAATAAGGCATAAAAGCTGGATGTTGACTATTCATCTTATATGTTTTTTTCTTTTTTCCTTCATTAAGACCAAGATATAGCTGCAGGTGTTTTTCCAAGAAAGAACGTGGCTAGATTATGATATATGTGAATACGTCATTCTGTACTTATATATGTGTTATTTTAGGGTCTGAGAATGGCTTAATTATCTTTTAATTAAAGGACGTTTGATTGGCATGACGGAGTTCAACGGAAAAGAATGGAAAGAGAGAATAATTTCATCGGTTAGACAATAGTTACTCGCATTTGGTGTTTAACTAAATCAAGAAACTTAATTATAGCATTCACAATTAAAGTGAGAATACATTTAATTTAACATGATTAAATATAAAAAAAATTATAGAAAAAAGGGATAAAGACAGAGAAAGAAGGATTAAGCTTCATTTGAAATGGCCTTTGAAAACCATTTATGTTCCTTTGTTAGAGAGATTCTCTTAGGTTCTAGGAGAATACCATAACTTAATGATCTAATTAACCCATCCTTAATCACCTCCGCGTTGTAATGAAAGGCGCATGTGCCTCTAGGAGATTGCGATAGATTTATTAATGATTTGTCTAAATTAATTTTCTATACAGTGAAAATGATTAACAAGTACCCATAGTATGATTCCGTTTGATTTCATTATCTAGTGGTTGACCATATATGTTGACACGCAACCCATTTGTTTAGAGTAAAATAAGTTTGCATATGCCATTGGCAGGTCATGTTCACACTTTCGCTTCCTATGTAGCAAAACAGAGAAATATATGAAATTTTTTACTCGCACCTGCTTTATTTACACCAAATTAGTAAATACAAAACAAATATATTTATTTTTTATTTATGATTAGGTGATTTATATTTTTATTTATTTTGTTGATTTAAAATTAAATTAATTGATTTAACATAATCGCCGGTTTGGAGTAAGTATTTCTTGATACTGGTGTAGTAGAAAAAAAGGATTCGAAATAAATAGAATGTATCATACGGAGTATCTTTTTTGAAAATTTAAACTTGAAACACGGTTATGACACAAGCAGTACAACATATAAATGGAATAAGTACTTTTACTATATACTTAGCCAAGTCTTTAAAAGTTATAGGTACCTATGGGTTGAGATCTACTTGGTACTTTTTCTGATCGATTTTTACAGCTTATGTTTCAACATCGAAACTTGTAACGCTTAAGAAAAATCCAAGGTTCTTTGGTGGTACATAATGAGAATTAAACCAATAAATTTGGACGACTCCTCACCCAGTAAATATAGATTGTACTAACTTGTAAAATAAACTTTAAGAAAAAAGAATAAGAATTGAGTGATAACAATTTCAGAATTTTATTTTATATCCTTATCCTATTTGTTGTGATTCTGCATTTCTTGAGCCGAGAGTTATCGTAAACAACTTTTCTATCTACTTGAGGTAAGGGTAGGTCTACATATACAAGGGTAGGTCTGCATATACACAACACTCCTCAAATTTTATTTATGTGAGTATATTAGTTATGTTGTTGTATTTTACTTGTGCAACGTTTGATTTTCAGCGGACTTTTCCATTTCCTTTTTCATATGCTTGAATTATGTCCCGTCCAAAGATTATAAAACAAAGAAACTAAGGGAATCTTACAAATAACCAAAAGTAAAGAAGAAACTAAAGAAAGAAATATTCCTAAAACCTGATATATGAAACTCAAGGTTAACATAGTTAACAAAAATTGATATGCCCTTATAATACTTGTGTTATGAAATTATCTAAGATAGCGTAATTGCTTGAATAGCGGATCGAATTGTGAACATAGTAAACGAATCTTGGTTAGATATTTGATTTGTACGTATAATTTGAGGTTTTCTTGGAAGAGGTAAACTAATAAAACATGTGTTAAGTACATGATAGTTTACTAGTTTAGCAATATAATTACATTTCAAATAATTGGGTGCTTAGGGTTTTGCTTTTGACTTACGAAACTGACCATGCTTTGTTTTATACTATTTGGGCTCGTTTGGTACGAGGAACAATGAATAATTAACCCCGGGCTAAATTTAAGAAGAGTTTATCACATGTTTGTTTGAGAGAAAATTGTGATATTTTTAATCCCGAGATTATAGTATTTTTTTATCTCTATGAAAATATGAAATAACTAATCCCGAAATAATTAATCCTCGGATAACATTTTTCCAACCAAACGACCCCTTTTAATTTTCCATAAACTACAAAGTCTGGTACACTTGAACAAAATGTAGCAAGTGACACCACTTGATGGCATATTATTAACATAAACACCAATAATGTTTTCAGAATAAAAGGTTATTGGTAGTGCAAAATTATTGCATAATCAATGTTATATAAAGCAGGTTACTTACTATTCAGGATAAATTAGCAATGAATTCCTTTTTGATAGAGTAATTAACATTCAATTACCTTTTAAGTATTCTTATTGATTTTTTACGTCATTCGTCATGCTGTATTTCATACCGAAAAAAAAAGAACCCCCTTTTTCCTCATAGTGGTAATTCCCATTCATTAACATAAAGAATTGTATTTAAAAGTTCAAGATTTAATTTTAACCTCTTTGTCCTACCCTCCTCCCAGGTCCTGTTAATGTATTTGCCCTGATTTTCTTATCATAATTGAGTTTTACTTTTTTTTTAAAGGAAAATCAAAGTATTACTATAATTGCTTTTACTTTTCCTCTAAGAAAAAATATAAATCTCTTCCATATTTAATAGTTTCCTTTCTTGGAAGAAAAGTTCCGGCCTCTATAAATTAAAAATTCCTCCTTCATAAACAATACAAGAATAGCATTAACAATGTAGTCATTACAAGAGTTTTATTTAGGGGGAGAATTTATTCTCTCATAAGTTTTTTTCTCTTTTATAACCATATGTAGGTCACTTGACCAAATCATATTATAATATTATGATCTTTTAGTAGATTTTTCTTTGTCATCTGATTTATCGTCACAAAGATTTACTTTGCTAGTTTTCGCATGACGCCTTGTTATTTTCAATCCCAACACCACCCCCATCCCACGTTCTTCTAAGCTCAAAGAAACTTTGTTTATTCTGTTTCTATTTCTTTACACTATCACGCTTTAAATAGTTTGTGTTTATTCAGATTCTTTTTCTTCAAACAATCACACCTTAAACGATTTAGGAACTAAATGTTTACTTAAACCTCCATATCCAAAGTCAATGTTTCAAAAGTCTCTACCAAGCAAGAAAAAATAACAAAAATGAATAAATATATAGTCGTTTGCGTATTCAGCAAGAGATGAAAATTTACCTATCTTCTGCACGAAGAAAATTGGAAGATACTCTTAGTTTATAATGAGACAGAAACTAATTAGGAAAAGGATAGAGATACAAAGAGCTGACCAATAATGTCCGAATAAAAACGTGTGTAAAATTGTTATAGGGCTTTGCACCTTTGAATATATCTTGTAATTTGACTGAGTTTTGTCATCATTAGTACTAGTAATTACACAACAAAAGAAGGAAAAAGAGGGGGTAAACATGTGTGATATTATTCTTTAAATCATGTTTATATCAAGGTCTGATCAGCATAAGCGAATCTATGTATAGAGAAGATGGTAATCAGACACGTTAGCCTCACAAAAATTCTAGATATATATATGTATATATATATATATATATTAAAAATTAATCATATATTTTGCCCGAAACCTTTAAGATCAAAAGTCTGATTGCTTATGTGCCCCGCCACCTTCAAATAGTAGGTTAGGGCGACAAAGAATGTTTCTACTTCCAAGAAAAAAAGTCTTTGAGACTCAGAAAATAAATAATATAATTTTATTTTTAACTTTGGAAAAACTTTAATTTAACACAAAAAGTTTCAAAGTTTATGTATTCGGTCAACTAAGCCCCTTTAAGATGGGAAGGGGTGAGTATACAGATAGTATAGTTCGTAGAGTATTTGACTTCAACCTTATCTTTGAATGATCTTCCTCATCAACGGAGATTCTGGTAGACTTTGACCAACTTCTCTGAAAGTGAAGAGGATTTGTGCACTAAAAAAACAAAAATATAATAAAAACAGTAATAATAAAAGGAGGAATTTTTGCCTTTCTCAAAATTCAACTATGTTAGTGTGTTAGTGTATCGAAATTATGTATTAAGCCAATCCAAAGGCAACTCTGAAATCTCGCTTATTCATATGACTTCCTAGATCCATGAAGGACATGAATATTTATAAATTGGTCTATGTAAAGAGTAGAGATGAAATCACCAAATCAATATACTATTCCTTTTTAAACTTATCGATTTGATGATATCTTAAATTATAATTATAAAAAAAAACCAGAAGTCTATTAGTTCTAATTTGAATATATATTAATAAAAGGAAGAAAGTGTCACGATTCAAAATCCAACTAGCCGTGATCGCACTTAACCTCACCCGCTAGGTAAGCCAAATAACAACAATCTGATTCAATTAATATTTAACTGACTTTAATACACTCCCCAAGAACTAGTAGTACAAATCATGAACTTATAAGATTAGAATTTAAAAAGCTGCTATGAAATAAATATATCATATGTTCGAAATGTACATAAACCGATTTTTATAAATCTAAGGCTATCATGAACAAGAGACATCTACAAATCCCGCTCCCGTCGATCACAGCAACATCATCATCTAATATGTGCACGTAAGGTGCAGAAGTATAGTATGAGTATAACCGACCCCATGTACTCAATAAGTAACAAACCTAACCTTAAGTTGAAAGTAGTGACGAGCTGGAACACAGGTCAAAGTCCAACACCAATAACCAACAACAACTCATAACAATATAATAAAAGTGGTACAGGAAATGACTCAGAAATAAAATGTTCAGCTTGTTCACAGTTCCAGAAAATAGACATGCTTTTCAAGCATAACAGTGAAAACCCAAATCCTTTACCGAAAATACCAAAATATGAGTAAATTTGTAAAATCGTGATTTTCCTTCCAAAACTTTTCAACAGGTAAATGTTTCATTATCAAATAGCATGAGGAAAAGTACATCTTTATGCCTACATGTCAATGTGTATGAGAAGTCATGAATGACGTGATACCGTGCATCATGAAGAAAAATGCGTCTCTATGCTTGTATGTCAAGTGTGCATGTTAGTGCAGTACAACATAGTGAACAACCACATGCATACTCTTAGAGTATCAATCCACTTAGTTCTCTCAATCACTCGGCACTCGTACTCAATAGGTACTCGCGCTCACTGGGAGTATGTACAGACTCCGGAGGGGCTTCTTCAGCCCAAGCGCTATAATACGCACGGACAAATTACGTGCTGCATGGACAACATACATGCTATAGTATCAATATCTGGATCCGCACGGACAACTCACGTGCTATAATATCAATAACCTCACAATCAAGTCCTCGACCTCACTTAGTCATCAATCTCTCTAGTCTCTTGATAAGTGGGGATTTTGACTACTTATTTGTGCCCTTTTTACTTTCGTTTTAGCTCAAAAATGCTTAAAGGTATTCCCGAAAACTGATAAAACATGCTTTCTTGCAGAAGTATTGGAAAATGAGCCAAAGAGATGAAATTCAACTCAAGAAGGAATATTTTTAGATAAGGACTAAGACCAAACAAAAAGGGTAAAGTGCAGACCGTAGAATTTTGTCTGCGGCTGTAGATCATGAAGGAATTTCTGTCAGAGCTTCTTTGAAAAGTGTGGACCGCACAATAATTGTGCGGCCGCGGAAGAGGAAGATTAGAGAGTCCCAACTTTAAGTCCATCAAGAAGTGCAGACCACACTATTATTATGCGACCGCAGAGCTCAAGAGTGCGGCCGTATTCAAAAATATGCGGTCCGCAGAACCTGAAGAAGTGCGGCCGCAATTCAGAATTGTGCGGCCGCAGAAGTCCCTCCTGTTAAGCTCTACATCAAAGTGCGGACCACACACAAAATTGTGCAGCCGCAGAACCTCCGAAAGGGCAATTTTGTCAGAAAATTTCAGTTGTGCATAAATAGTTTTTTTTTGTGACAAAATTAGGTTGAGTTTGGAACATCTGAAAGTTGGGAGCCGTTTTTATTTACTGCTTTAGGAAATTTTATGATAGTTTGTCTATTTTACATTGGATTTTTATCTCTTTATCATTGAATATTAGTTTAATCTTCTATTCTTCTTTAATTCCTTCATTTTCATCTATGAGTAGCTAAATTTTTAGTTAGGGTTATAACCCAACCCTAGTGTGGGTACCTAATGGGTGTTTGATTTAGGGCTTGTTTATGGTTGAGTGTGTAATATTTAGCCTAGTTCTTGCTTTAATTGTAGAATTAATGGCTGCAAACATTAATTCAAGCCTATTTGACTTAGTCTCTACTTGAGAAAGAGAGACCGAGTCTAGGAAAACTTGGCTAACAAGAAATTGGGGTGAACTCAAGAAATTGATAGTCCCAATTAAAGGGTTGAATCTAGAGATAGTAAAATCCGACTTGAACATCTATCAACTATTTTGTGAATTACCCATTTGGACTTGAGAAAGCCAAATTGGACAAAACCACTCTATTACCGAGAGGTATATTATACCCTGACCTACCAAACCTTCCCTAAAGCCCACAACCCGTTAGGCAAACACCTAGGTGAAAGTCACAACCCTAGATCTTTTACATACTTGAAAAACAACACCAAAAATATTATTCTCTAGCTTTACATTTGCAAACCGTAGCATAATTTAGAAGTAGAATCAAAACACAGTTTGTGGAAGTGCATCTTAGACACTTTACGTGCTTAGTCCAAATATATACCTAATCCCATCTACGCTCCATGTGGATTCGATCCCGACTCTTAGTTGGGTATTATTATTGCAATCGACTGCTTCACAACCCCAAACTGAGGTGTGATTTGGGCGAGATCATCTCTTGGGTTCACTATGTCATGAAACTAGCCCAAAATGATGATGTGGTGTATCAAAAATTTACAACATAGATTGAGATATAATATGCAATGAATGTATATGACTGAGTACGAAATTACAGTTTAAAGATATAATTCGATAGTAGAAATGATCTCGGTGGGTCCCAATAATACCAGCATTTGACTAAGCATGATTTCTAACATGAGTCACAGCTCAGTTTCTTTAACACATGACAAATACACGGAAAAATACAAGTTAATTGACTACACATCTCTACGGAATCGACTGAGTCTCAATTTATACGGTGCGGACCCACACGCCCGTCACCTAGCATGTGCATCACCTCCAAACAAATCACATAACACGTAATTCGGGGTTTTATACCCTGAACACCAAGTTTAAAAGTGTTGCTCATCTCAAACAAGCCAAATCCAATACCGAGCAAGCCAACAATGCTCCGCAATGACATACCGCGCGTACCGACTTCCGAACGGCTCGAAACTAACCAAAAAAAACTCAAATACATCAAGTAAAACCCAAGGAAACTATTCCAATGATAAAGGTCGAATCTTAATCAAAAATTCGAAATCGACCCAAAATCCCAACCCGGGTCCACGCCTCGGAACCCAATAAAACTCACAAAATACGACAACCCATTTAGTTACGATTCCAACTATACTAGTTTCACTCAAATTCGACTCCAATTCGACATTCGAAACTCAAAAACTCAATCTATGAAACTTTAGGCTAAAATTCCTAATTTTTCCCTTTAAAACTC
The DNA here is from genome assembly GCF_000715075.1 of Nicotiana tabacum. Classification (NCBI taxonomy): domain Eukaryota; kingdom Viridiplantae; phylum Streptophyta; class Magnoliopsida; order Solanales; family Solanaceae; genus Nicotiana; species Nicotiana tabacum. Next base: position 135,234,204 of record NC_134096.1, on the reverse strand, counting down.
ATAATCCAATTACCAAAAATGAAGATAAAATAACGAAATATAATCAAAACCAAGTGTAGAACGCTTATCCCAATCCTTGTGATGAAATGTGCCTCCAAAACCGCTACAATCCGAGTCCCACATCTCAAAATATGAACAAAATGACCAAACCCTTGATTTAAAGCTTCTGCCTAGTCATTTCCGCTTCTGCGGACACAAGAGCCGTTTCTGTGACACGAGCTCCACTTATGCGGACTCCACTAGCCAGTTGACCCCTCGGACCTGCAGATATCTATCCGCTTCTGTGCAATCGCAGGTGCGAAGCCAAACACGCTTCTGTGCCCAAGGCCCTCACTTCTGCGGGGCCGCAAATGCGCTCCAATTTTCGCTTCTGCGATCTTCCCCAGCCAAGCCTACTTGCGCTTCTACGAACAATTGTCCGCATCTGTACCCATTCTTCCGCAGATGCGGAAACACCAGAACCAACATACCTACAACAATGCAACATGAAACAAAAATGATTCAAATCGTGTCCGAAACTCACCCGGGCCACCCGGGACCCCGTCCGAATATACCAACAAGTTCCATAACATAACACGGACCTATTCGAGGCCTCTAATCACGCATAACAATATCGAAACGATGAATCGTCCCTCAATTCGAACTAGAATAAACTTCGAACTTTTAACTTCCAAAATTCGTGCCGAAACATATCAAATTAACCCGGATGAATCCAAATTTTGCACATAGGTCCCAAATGACATAATAAAGCTATTCATTTTTCTTAAACCACAATCCGAACCCGATATCATCAAAGTCAACTCCCGGTCAACCTTATAAACTTTCCAAACTTTTAAATTTCCAACTTTTACCGATTAGCGCCGAATCCTTCTAGAAATATCCAAATGCAAATCCGGGCATACGCCCAAGTCCAAAATCACCATCCGGACCTAACGGAACCATCAAAACTTCGCTCTGGGGGTTAAATTCACAAAAGTCAAACTTGGTCAACTCTTCCAACTTAAAGCTTGAACCATGAAATTCATTCTCCAAATCGATTTCGAATAACCTGAAAATCAAAACCGACGATTCGCATAAGTCATAATACCTCATACGGAGCTACTCATTCCCACAAACCTCCGAGCGAAGTGCAAATGCTCGAAACGACCGGTCGGGTTGTTACATTCTCCCCCACTTAAATATACGTTCGTCTTCGAACGTGCCGAGAGTTGTTCCAAAACTATCAAACCACCGTGTAACCTTATCATGCACATACGCGGGGGTGATCCCACGTCACCCTATTCCATATAGGCCCGACAACACAATATATTGAAGATCATTACTTCAACCTTAGCCCTCAAACCATAGAATCCACTTTCCAATATCCGGAATTTCTTATAAGATCTGAATCTCGCACCTACACACTGTATAAGTATGAATAACTGTATCAAGCCATAACAATAACCCATGATGTAATCACATTATGTACCACCTAACTCAGATGCTCACAACAATAACTTTTGACCACAACAGCTGCTCAAAACACACCCAATACCAGAAATGAACCTCATATCAAACAAAACTTTGTTCTAAAACTTTCGTACACTGCAATGATGAAAGAAACACGCAGAAACTAATAATCACTTATCAGATCAACAAGTCATGGAGCCCCCTCTCCTTTGACAAGAACTATAGCCAATTTCTTAGCCAACTTCCGATATTATTCTTCCAAACATACCGTAATAAAGTCCGATAGCACCTATTCTAGGTCCAATGGCCCGATCTCATCAAACACAATCATCCTAGTGACAGGGCACACCATTACAACCTAAAGTCACAAACCGTGCAATCCGTGCACCCATAAGGGACAATTCAAATGTACCCAAAAATGAAAAAAAAATGACTCAAACGAGAGAACCATCCCGCAACTTCAACAAGTACCCCCACAACTGCAATGCTACAAACCCATCATACATAGTATAACCAAAACACACGAATCTAAAACAAAGGATCATATCTCGACGTATCCCAGATGCAATGCGTGACCCCATCCAAACATTGGTCCACATGAAATACCTTCAGTGATGAGCTGGAAACACAACACAAAATTATGCTCGCTAGTCGAATATAGTATAGAAAATATCGCATCCACATGGGTTGGAGTTAAATAGTGTTTTCGTAGTTTACAGCTTTATTGTAATTCAAGATGATCAACAATTTAGAGTTGTATGATTTAAAACTAAAATTTACTAGAAGTCTAAACTATTGGCTAATGACAATCGCAACAAGAGTAAGCAAGAAGACATCAAAGGGAGAAAATAGGGGTTGATTGGATTGGTCTAAGATACTTGTTTGGGAATTAACTCTAGTTACTTCACTTCTATGGTTCAAGTGAGTCTCTCAAATTCACTCTATTATGTTCAAACATTCAGTAGAAACTCCTCTCTCGATTAAGTCTCAACCTTACGATATGAACTAAGTTAAGCTTGGTGAAGATATGCAAGAATTCGTAGTGGATTGATCCTTAGAAGAACCTCTTTCGATTATCCTCTTAACTAGGTCTAAACGTTAATTCAACTAGCCTCTTTCGATTACTAACAAGAATCAATGAATTCAACCAATAAGATAATGCAGAACATCACAAATTATGCCTCTTTCGATTATATAAATAAGTGAATATATATGCAAAAATAAAAATGCCTAAAACACTTCAATACATAAAACTAGAGTTAATATCCACAAACAATTCTCAAAACACCAAATCTAACAATATCTAAGGAAGAATTACTCCATGGATATGGAGAAATTCATCATAAATAAGTTTAAGTCAAACGAAAAACATAAAACATCCAAACCCTTGTCTTGAGTGAGGATGAATGGTGAAATCCTTGTGCTGTTGCTTCTCCCTCTTCTCCTTAGGTCTAAATTATGTCAAAAGTCCTCAAAATACCATTTTTCCATGTACATATATTAAGTAGGGTCGGGACCGAACAAATACACCTTCTCCTACACAAAATAGGACACTTTTCCCAGACAGGACGTGCGAGGCTTCGCACCTGGAAGTGTGCTCGCACACTTGGCCGCGCACTTTTCACCCTATTCTGCCTCATATGCGCGCCCAATGCATGGCCAGTGCACGGCCGCGCACGTGGGTGGCGTTCTGTTGGGAATTTCGGAAAATGTAAAGCATGGAAGTTGTAGCCCTTTTAAATAGCTTTCCAACGATATATTGTGAATCCCAAATGAAGTTCTTAGCGAAAGGTTATATGCATTTTACTGAACACTGCGTAATATACCTGCTCGATTCTTCGTTTCGTTCCACTATCATCTGTTGATCCCCAAACACGATCCCGACTTAATCCTTGGGCTTTTACTCAGACTTCAAAACTCCTTAATAGCTTGAATTCATTTTATAACATCTACATAGATCAGAATCACTCCTACAAGGCATAAAACACACAATACACTAGCGATTAAAGCTCCAACTCAATTAAAGTGCAGTAAATTAGAGTGCGATAAGCGACTAAAACATGGGATTATAGCCTACCATCATCCAGCTACCATGCTCAAACCAACAACCGCGCGCAATTTGACATCAAGTACCCAAGGTACAGGACCATAACCACGGAGAAGTAAATAGCACAATATACCACAGTCCGGAAAGAACATAACCAAATGCGCAATCAATCATTCAGCACCCTAATACCTATCTCGCTCAAATTCCGCTATAAGACCCAAATAGGACCGCACTATGTATGCATATAACCAACAAATCGCAATCCCTCGTAGCATAAAAGTGTAACTCATAGAACATATCAGAACACGAATAAGCTCAACTCTAACCGAGTGATTCACCCCTCAACACTAACCGTGCTGAGTCAACAATTCCGACCCGGTGTAGGATACACATCCTCATTAGTCCTACCAATGGGCCCCTAAGTCAACTCCGGTCATCCACAAATAGATAATTAACCCTCCAAAAGTTCGCAATGACCTAACCATAACTCATACCATCATCTGGCTAGCCTTGGCCATAACATCACAGTCCACAATCACAAAACGCTCTACTTCTAAGAAATCCTAGTCTCCAAATTCATAGAACACACGAATCACCATATCTGCTCCCAACTCCACCACCCGAATGTCTAACACATCTCTCATACACGATCATCCCACGAGGAATACTTTCATAATTCTTCCGTGCCACACAGCAAAATAATTTGAATACCAGCAGTCTATCAAGGAGGTGAGTACCGCAATACCAATGAACATCCATAAGTCAAAATACAATACGCCTTCTGAAATGCGCACCCTTCTCAAGAATTACTAAGCAGCTATAACATTGATCTAAATATCTGAAACTGACCATGCTGTCCAAAATTCCTGGCCTTCCATTCAAGACTGAACTGCCACCTTGTAAATGTAAATCTTAATCCCGCACAACACACCACATCTATCATACCATTATGTGAAAAGTATGAGAATCTCATTATCAACTCTGAGTCACCAGCAAATTACATACTCGGTTAGTTAGAAACCTTCCATTTGCTCTCATCCAGGAAGAAATCACAATACACAACATGTTCCTAACACCGGTAGAAAATATCCGGCTCAAACCATGGTAGAAACCATCAAGAACATTACGATCCTTACCCAAGGCTCACTACAAGACATTCTAACATAAAATGACACCGCCCTAAGTCCCATAAGCCATTGTATTTTTCTTAAGCACCACAAGTACCACAACCGAGATACCCACTCTGAAGGACCTTATGTGAATTTTAAATTATTTCTATTTCTTTTCTTATACTGAAATGTAGAATCCATAGCCATACAGAATTACCGCAAGTCCCGGCACCATCAAATGTAAATCTCAGATTCTATCCATATACAAATCCGAAAAAATTCTCGATTGCTATATATAAATCTCGAACCCATTAGAACCTTTTAGAGAGTTGTCCACTCTGCTCAAATCTAAATTGCACCGCCCAAACGGACCTAAAGACACGTGCTCCCTTAGCTTAACAACACTTAAAGAGGTAACCCTGCCTTAACACCACCAATCAAATTCATACTCTGTGCGTACTACATCCTTCACAATAACAACTTAATCATTCCATGATTTCCATACCCCCATAAGGTGTAACATAACCCGTATCCAGAAATTTCTTTACTCGAGTCATCCTCGATCTCAACCTTTGCAAGTCATAACCGATCCACATGTATGCTTCAAACCAAAAACAATACAACACGTAACCATGCAATCAATTCATCGCTAGAAGACTCCCCCACTTGGCTCAAAGCCATAAAATAAAATACTCGATAACTCATAATACCCATACTCTATTACTGCCATAGTCCCCCACTGAGGTTCAACTCAATCCTTCATAAGCTCATGTAACACAAACCATCTAATACCTCCAATCATTTGCAAATCTTGCATTCATTTACGTGACGATCAGGTCAACTTTCTCAACCAAATTCAAAATTCAAATTTCAACACATATACCACACTTGTAGAAAAGAAACTCTCCACACAACATTATAAAGCTCATATATCCGTCGATTACTTCGTAGGAGATAACCCACCTGCTTAGCCTCAAACTGGCATCTCTTTATACCCTTTCACAGCCACAACTACTATGCAATCGCTTAATCTTCCTAAGTCTGAACTCACAACAAGATATGAAATCTAGTTCATCCCACAAATAAACAAAATGAAGGATTCCGTATTACAATTATAACTCGAGGCTATACAACACATTAAGACAGAAATCAAACACCCAATAGCCCTTTTTACATCTCAATCAAACTATTCTCGTCACAATCAAACCATCAGAACACATCTCGTAGTCACATCATACTCATCATATATCCATCCAGCAACTCATCGAGCCACAAATTCCACTAATAGGGACACTACCGGACATATAAGTCTAAAGGAACATGTTCACACAATCGAAATCCCCGTGCTCAAGCTACGGTCAAAACCCGACCTCAAGTTCTCCAGACTGGCCCATCATCAAAACACATGATACACATCTCAAACCTTGTTCATGGAATCACAAGCCGGTGATGCACAACTGATACCGAGCACTCACATGCGCACACAAATGCGTGGAAGGAATTCAAAGAGTTATGTTTCAAGCTGAATTAATTCCGCACGATAAGGAAAGAAAGATGAAAAATTATCCTAAATGCCCTGTAGCCTCTCGAAGATAAGTATGGACGTCATCATACCGATCCGCAAGACTCTACTAGACACTTGCTCATGACTTGTAGAGCCTATGAACCTAGAGCTCTGATACCACATTGTCACGATCAAATATCCAACTAGACGTGATGGCACCTAACCTCACCCGCTAGGTAAGCCAAATAACAACAATCCGATCCAATTAATATTTAACTGACTTTAATATACTCCCCAAGGACTAGTAATATAAATCATGAGCTTCTAAGATTAGAATTTACAAAGCTGGTATGAAATAAATACATCATCTGTTCGAAATGTACATAAACAAATTTTTATAAATCTAAGGCTACCATGAACAAGAGACAGCTACGATCGGAACGCAAGTACGTTTTCAAATCCCGCTCCCGTCGATCACACCAACATCAACATCCAATATCTACACGCAAGGTGCAGAAGTGTAGTATGAGTACAACCGACCCTATGTACTCAATAAGTAACAAACCTAACCTTAAGTTGAAAGTACTGACGAGCTGGAATACAGGTGAAAGTCCAACACCAATAGCCAGCAACAGCTCATAACAATATAATAAAAGTGGTACAGGAAATAACTCAGAAATAAAATATTCAGCTCGTTCACAGTTTCAGAAAATAGATATGCTTTTCAAGCATAAAAGTGAAAACCCAAATCTTTTACCAAAAATACCAAAATATGAGTAAGTTTGTAAAATCGTGATTTTTCTTCCAAAACTTTTCAACAGGTAAATGTTTCATTATCAAATGGCATGAGGAAAAATACATCTATATACCTACATGTCAATGTGTATGAGAAGCCATGAATGATGTGATACCGTACATCATGAGAAAAAATACATCTCTATGCTTATATGTCAAGTGTGCATGTCAGTACAGTATAACATAGTGAATAACCATATGTATACTCTTAGAGTATCAATCCACTCAGTCCTCCCAATCACTCGGTACTCGCACTCGCACTCAATAGGTACCTGTGCTCACTAGGAGTGTGTACAGACTCCGGAGGGGTTCCTTCAGCCCAAGCGCTATAATCCGCACGGACAACTCACATGTTGCACGGAAAACTCACGTGCTATAGTATCAATAACTCACTCAAATCCGACTCCAATTCGACATTCGAAACTCAAAAACTCACTCTATGAAACTTTAGGCTAAAATCCCTAATTTTTCTCTTAAAAACTCATAATTCAATTACCAAAAATGAAGATAAAATCACGAAATATAATCAAAATCGAGTGTAGAACACTTACCCCAATCCTTGTAATGAAATTTGCCTCCAAAATTGCCTCAATCAGAGTCCCACATCTCAAAATATGAACAAAACGATCAAACCCTCGATTTAAAGCTTCTACCCAGTCATTTCCGCTTCTGCGGACACAAGAGCCGCTTCTGCGACACGAGCTCCATTTCTGCGGACTCCATCAGCCATCCAACCCCTCACACATGTGGATCTCCATCCGCTTCTGCGCAACTGCAGGTGCGATGCCAAACGCGCTTTTGCGCTCCATCTCGCTTCTGCACCCAAATCCCTCGCTTCTGCGGGGTCGCAGATGCGCCCCAATTTTCGCTTCTGCGATCTTCCCCAGCCAAGCCTACTCGCGCTTCTGCGAACAACTGTCCGCATCTGCGAACTCGCATCTGTGCCCATTCTTCCGCAGATGCGGAAATACCAGAACCAGCATACCTACAACAATGCAACATGAAACGAAAATGATCCGAACCTCGTCCGAAACTCACCCGGGCCACCCGGGACCCCGTCCGAATATACCAACAAGTTTCATAACATAACGCAGTCCTACTCGAGGCCTCAAATCACACATAACAACATCGAAACGACGAATCGCACCTCAAATCGAACTAAAAGGAACTTTGAACTTTCAAAATTCGCGCTGAAACATATCAAATCAACCCTGATGAACCCAAATGTTGCACACAAGTCCCAAGTGATATAACGAAGCTATTCATTTTCCCGGAACCACAATTCGAATCCGATATCATCAAAGTCAATTCCCAGTCAAGCTTTTGAACTTTCCATACCTTCAAATTTTCAACTTTCGCCGATTAGCGCCGAATCCTTCTAGAAATATCCAAATGCAAATTCGGGCATACGCCCAAGTCCAAAATCATTATCCGGACCTAACGGAACCATCAAAACTCTGCTCCGGGGTTAAAATCACAAAAGTCAAACTTGGTCAACTCTACCAACTTAAAGCTTGAACCATGAAATTTATTCTCCATATCGATTCTGAATAATCTGAAAACCAAAACCGATGAATTGCATAAGTCATAATATCTCATACGGAACTACTCATACCCAAAACCTCCGAGCAAAGTGCAAATGCTCGAAACGACCGGTCGGGTCGTTACAGAAAGCCAATATTTTATTTAATATCATACGAGCTCATGACTAGTAGAGATCCTATCATGTTTTTTTTTTGAAACCCCAGGAAAATTCGCAGCCGCTACAGCCTCTGCCCTTCCGGTGAACACTATGTGGTGAGAACTATGTGCGCACTAGGTAAACCCCCACCGCGTAATAGCCTGTAAACCACACACGGGATGTAATATTGCATTTTCACTTAACCTTTTCCCCTTTCCCCTTTCCCTTTCTTGGACCACCCTCAAAATAAAATAAAAAACTTAAAACATGTATATATGCTCTTGAATTATTATTTTTTAGTTTCATATACAGAAAATGGTTTTATTTTTTTTTAATAAAAATTCTTGCACTGCCTCAAATTTGACCGTATGCTATTCATAGTCAATTGGATCACTACTTCTCTAGTGGAAGAAAAAAAGAAACGTCATCAACGTTATGTTCATAACTAGTTGAACTGAGAATTTGACGATATAATGCTTGTTGATATATTTCATATCCTTAAAACCAAGTAAAGGAAAGGACAAGGAAAAACACGTTTAACATATATCCCCTCGTTCTCTTTTTCTTTTTCTTATGAAAAGAACTCTCCTTTTTTCCTTGTTTCGCTTCACACCCAACATAACAACTTTTTAATAGTGACTTGACCAAAACATGAAAAACTGAAATACCTTATTTTTATATTTTTCCTGAATGGTAGTTGAGTATTCATATCATATAGAGTTGGTAATAAACACATTTCCATGTCAAAACTATGAGTATTAATTTACACATAATATCGAAACTCAATTTTTTCATGTCAAAGTAGCATTATTTATTTAGACATAAAATCAATAGTCATATTTTGCATGTCAGAGTAGCATCATTTGTTTACAAGGTCCAGCTTAAAACGCCGTTCTTTCTTTGATAGTAGAACGCCATTGCCATTGGCATTTCATGTACAACTTGTATTTGTAAGCTTTTCTTGTTTGTCAAATTTCTCCTTTGATATATATAATAAGTTGATATTATTAAATTTCTTATGACAGCTTTCGTATTTCTTTTCAATTTATTTTATATGATGTGTAAAAATGTCCTTGAGCATATCTTCTTCAGGATAACGATATAAATATCATCAAGATAACAGGTATTTCTTATATATTTTTGTGTATTTTGAAAAGGTATGCCTATACAGGTCAAACGCTTTGACCTGCGAAACTTATCATTTAAGTTACTGAATATTCTATTAGTCCTATTAATTTTGAAGCCTGATTTTATTGCTAATGCAATCTTGTGCTCTTTAATAATAAGTAAGGGATGTTAGTGAGAGGAATTATGTTGCCAATAAGGCCAAGACAAATGGTTAGATTAGATGCTGTGACTAATTTATTTACGACAATTAAGCTTATATATATTTTATATCTCCAAGAAAAAATAAAAGAAATTTATTTGCTGACCTCATTAAGATGGACAAGTTTGGTGAAATTGGACCGGCAAAATGTCCCAAACCTGACACGTGGCTCTAGTTAAATGTGAACTAAGATTATATTACAAGATCTAATTTAACAATTTATTATCCAATTTGACAGTGTCCAAATAGTTTAATTTAAACGAAATCCAGAAGTATTTAAGGGCTAATTCATGCATTCTTATTGCCTTAAATCATGGATTAATATCAAGCGGCTGAAAGAGGGGCGGGAGTTAGGGGAGGGGTTGCCGGAGATCAACTAATAAATATCTATGGAGTTTTTTTGAACTTTTGAAATATGAATTCAATACTCCCTTCTGTCTATTTTAATTAATTTTTTTTTATGTTCAACAATATTTATTTTTTCAGATATCAATAAAGAATTAATGTAACGACCTAATCGGTCGTTTTGACTGTTAGAACCCTGTTCCCCTAAATAAAACTCCCCGTATGTACTTTTACTAATTTATGACTTGCGGGGATGGTTGGTTCGGGATTTGGAAGTGTTCGTGTTGAAATCGGAGCACTTGGTGCTTTAGTTGGCTTTAAAAAGGGCGAGTTTGACTTCGGTCAACATTTTTAGAAAACGACCTCAGAATCGAGATTTGATGGTTCCAATAGGTTCGTATGATGATTTTGGACTTGGGCGTATGTTCGGATCGGGGTTTGGATGACCCGGGAACGTTTCAACGCCTATTGTAGAAGTTGGCATTTTGGAAGAATTTCATAAATTTGGGTTGAAGTGTATTTTAATGTTATCAATGTCTGTTTGAGATTCCGAGCCTGGGAATAGCTCCGTGTGATGATTCTGGTCTTCGAAGCGCGTCCAGATGTTAATTTGGAGGCCCGTAGGTCATTTCGGAGTCATTTGGCGAAAGTTAGAAATTTGAAGGTTTTTAAGAAGTTTGACTGGGAGTGGACTTTTTGATATCAGGTTCAGATTCTGATTCCGGAAATTGGAGTAAGTTTGTATGGTGATTTAAGACTTGCACGCAAAATTTGGTGTCAATCCGAGTAGTTTATGTTTCGGTGCGTTCGGAGTAAGTTTGAAGAATTTGAAAATTTTAAGTTGAATCAATTTGGTTTGAGGTATGATTTGTGATTTTGATGTTGTTTGATGTGATTTGAGGCCTCGAACAAGTTTTTGTTAGGTTATGTGACTGGTTGGTGTGATTAGACGGGGTCCCGGGGGCCTCGGGTGTGTTTCGGATCGAATTTGGTTGAAAAGTTATTGCTGGTTCTGGTTTTGTTCTTCGCGAATGTGAAGGGAGTCCTACGTTCGCGAAGAAGGAAAATGGTGGCTGCTACGCGAACGCGGAGGAGTGCTTGATGATCCTACGCGAACGCGGTGGGCCAGTCGCGAACGCGTAGAAGGAAATGTAGGAGATGGGCCTTAGGTCGTTGGCCTTCGCGAACGCGAAGTGTGGAAAGCGAACGTGAAGAAGCAAGGTCAGCTGGCCATCACGAACGTGACGAAGAGGTCGCGAATGCGAAGAACAATTGTGGGGCAGGGCATTTGGCCTTCGCGAACGCAAGGCATTGGTCGCGAACACGAAGAAGGGGCGTCAGTGCTGGGCACTGAGTTGTTTTAAACTGGATTTTGGCTATTTTTACTTCATTTCCGCCATGGGTGCCGATCTTGGAGCGATTTTGGAGCTCCATCTTCATCATCTATGTCAAGGTAAGTGATTCCCACCTATTGCAGGTTTAATACTTGGATTATATATGGATTTAGACATGAAAATTTGTAGAAATTTGGGATTTTGAAGAAAAACCTAGAAATTAATATTTTTGGATTTTAACCACAAAAATAGCTATGGAATTGGATGAAAAATGGTATATTTGAGTTCTTGAGGTTATGGGTAATGATTTCCTCTGAAAATTTTCGGAATCTGGGCTCGTGAGCCCTGGGTGAATTTTAGAAATTTTACCATTTTGGATAGTTTCAGATTTTTCGGCATTGAATTGAGATTTTTCGCGACATTGTGATCGGGAAGTGGGCTTTGAGACAAGGTAAGTTTCTTGTCTAACCTTGTAAGAGGGAATTTACCCCATATGTGATTCAAATTAATAATTGTTGCTAATTGTGGGGGTTACGTACGCACGAGGTGACGAGAGTCCGTGCGTAACTACTAATATTGCTAATGTCCAGATAGTTTAGGACTCAAATCATGAATTACTTGTGATAAGTGTATCCTTATTTAATTAAAGCAATATGATTATGTTGTAAATTGTTAGAGGAAATGGTAAAAGATTGAACTCTCACATACTTGAAATTTTATTCAGAATATTTAACTGTTGTAGAAATTTGTACATCCTCCTGCATTATATATATATATATATATATATATATATATATATATATATATATATATATATATATATATATATATATATATATATATATATATATATACTCATTCCGGAGGTTCATAAGAAAATGTCCTCCTTTTTTGTGGAGCGGGCCGAACGCCTCGATAGTATAGATGCATCTATGGATCGAGCCGAACGACCTCGGCAGACATCGTGCCTAATAATAATAATTACACGATACCTTGATATTTTATTGCAGCTTGTGAAGCAAACTGATAAATGAAAAATTATTGGAATTTAATGAATTAATTATTTCTGTTGGTTAAGGAACATTATTGTCATTTCTATAAATCATGTTAATTTAAATATTTCTATTTTAATATTATTGACCCTTAGTGAGTGTCAAAGTCGACCTCTCGTCACTACTTCTTCGAGGTTAGACTTGATACTTACTGGGTACACGTTGTTTACGTACTCATGCTATACTTCCTGTACATTTTTGTGGAGGTACAGATATATCTAACATCCTTGTGGGCGTAGAGGTGTGGTTAAAATGCGGGGACTTAGGTGAGATGCATTCTATATAACGATCCACAGCCAACAGAGTCTCCTTCAGAGTTATTTATATTTTTCTTATCTAATTTATATTCCGGACAGATGCTGTATTTTATTTTACTTTCTAGTTAATACTTATGCACTTGTGACACCGGGTTTTGGGGGCACTTATGACTTGTTCAGTAGTGTAGTTGGGAAAATATTATCATGTACTCTGTAAATTTTATTCCTTATTATTTAGTTGAAGAAAATTTTTGATTTCAAAAATACTAAAATGGGTAACTAAATAAATTAGTCAAGGTTGGCTGGCCTGACAATGATGTTAGGCGCCATCACGACATTTAATAGATTTTGGGTCGTGACAATTAACTTTTTTTTTCTAAAGTTTCCCTTGGATCGGAGTACAGAACCTTGGAGTATTTGTTATAATTCCAATGAATAAATTAAGATTAATATGATCATTTTTATTGTTAATTAATGTTAAAAGGTAAATTCCTTAATATGTGTAAAAACAACCAAAAAATCAATTCAAGTGGATCGGTGGGAGTAACTTACAATAGCAAATCTTTTTTATTTTTGGTTTTCACCGTTGTGCGGTACCCGTATTGGGGTCCGACAAAATCAAGATTCATGCCAGGAGGTCCCATACTCAGGGTAAAGCATTTTCTTACAAAGGCGATGTCATACCCAGGACGCGAACCTGAGATCTCTAATTAATTATGAATAAGTATTTACCACTCTACCACAACCCTTATTAGTTAGGATTTTTTACATTCCTATACACTATTTCAAACTTTATTACCCTCCTTACTCAAGTTTTAATCTAATTACATAATATATATAAAATTATCAATTATGTACATTTTTAGGCATTTAATGATAATAATTAAATCCTAAAATCACTCTAACGTCTATATCCCACTCCCCCACGTTTATCTCTCCACCCCCCCCTCCCCCACGTATCTTCAGTATCTCCCTCCATTATGTTTTTACTCTTCTTCAAAAATCCTTCTACATTTTTTTCACTCTTCTTTAAATATCCCTCTTCATTTTTATAGATTCAAGCTCTAAATACTCTATCACTCACCTTCATTAACGCCTGTTGCTTGCTTAACTTTTAATGAAGAAGAAAATACTTTCAAAGATCGGCCCTAATTCCAGTAAGAGAGCAACAATTCCACCATTGACAATCATTAAAAAGCTTTGAAGCTTTGAATTCGAATTTTGGTTTTCAAAAACCATTATTTGTTTGGATTGGGTGTTGTTGCAAATAATTGAGAATATTGTTTGGAGTTTATATCTCAATTTTGAGGGTGTTTTTGTGAAGATTAGACTTGATTTTGACAGAATTTTAGATTGAAACTCGAAGAAGAAGAAGAAGACATAACATACATTATACTTACGAAATTGTAGTAAAGTTGTAGAAAAATTGTATTCTGTTGTTTATATACATTTTTTTATTTAAATATTGTATGAAAGTTGAATAATATTGTATAAAAATTGTATTTCAGTTATATGATATTGTAATTGTATATAACTGGGGTAGAAATAATGTATGAAAGTTGTAGATAAGTTGTATAATATATAATTAGTTGTATGAAATTTATTTTTACTATGTATAAATCAGATATTTACCTCTCTACTCCCTCGGGGTAGGGATAAGGTCTGCGTGCACACTATCCTCTCCAGACCCCACTAGTGGGATTTCACTGGGTTGTTGTTGTTGTTGTATGTATAAATCAGATACAAAATATACAAAAGACATATTGTATAAAGTTTGTATAAAATTTGTAATTAAGTGGTATAATATTGTAGTTGTAGATAAGTTGTATAATATATAATTATTATATATGAAATTTATTTTTACTATGTATAAACTAGATACAAAATATACAAAAAAATATATTTGTATAAAATTTATATAAAAAATATATTTAAATTTGTTGGGTGATTGGTACTTGACCATGAAATGACCATCTTATTTCCTTTCTCCTCTTCATGTTCAAAGAGTTGACTCGATCATTAGCCGTTCAAAAAGTTGAAATTATGATTTTACTCTCTCATTCTCCCATATGATTTCCTAAAGTAAAAGAGATGGTTGAATGTTTCTTGTCTTGAGCTACAGGATAGCAACAATGTATATTGACCCTCCAAACTTGTACCTGCTCCTATGGAAGAAGATAAAATGTCGAGGCAGGAGAGAAATAAATCGAGGAAGGAGACAATGGACTTGCGAAAAGCTAGACAAAACCCGTTTATGATAGATTTGGTGAATAATCTTGAAGGAAGACCCGAAGAGGTAATTCACGACCTGACTATTAATACTGAGATATTTTCAATGACCCCTCCTGTATTTTACTATTGCTTTCGGTGAACTTTACGCATGTTTAAATTTCTTAGTCGTGCTCACTGATCTTGTTTGTTGTAAGAGGGGAGAGAGGAGAGAAAAAAAGAAAAATGGTGTAACTAAATCCCTTGATTAAAGACACAAATAATGGATTGAGAGTCTTTTAAGGTGGATCGTATACATTTTGTAACTAAAATGTGTTTAGGTCGGATAAATACCAAACAATGAACATTTATCGTAATAAGATTTCAAATAGTATATTGGAATGAAAAAATTTCAATTAGTTTAGAGCAAACTTCATTACATATGCAATTACATAGTATTGGATTGCCAAAATAACCATACAAGTATGCTGTAAACAGAATTTAAAGGGATAATTTTAATTTTGACCAAAGAAATTTCACATATCTTATGCATCTAGTACTCTTTCTCATAAGTGACAACATTATGGTGACAATATTGTTGCTTGTCATTTGAAGTATTTCTGACTGTTTGCTATATTTTCTTGTACGTACAACAAAGGTGTACGAAAATAACATTGACTTTTTTTTCTTTGTTGCAATTACAGATAGCTGTGGACTTGGTTTCCATTAATATTTTTTCGAACCAATTACTTGCTGAGCAAAATCATTAGGAAGTCATTTACTTTGACCGACGACTTTGTCTTCCACGTTAATTTTTCCTTCTTTTGACTAATCAACAGTTTGACATATAAGTGATCAGAGGAAATTCAAATAGTTATGTCAATGCACGACCTGGCGAGATAAAAATTCCCGTGATGTTCTTATTATTTTTTTTTTCTTTTTTTTTTTCAATTAATGATTATGCTGGACTGTATTTTTGTTCTTTCAAATAAAACTACCGAAAGGTAACTGAATTTTATTAGCTTACAGAAATTTTGACTAGTGATCATTTTAGGGTTTAGTTTATCATTGTAGTAGTACTAGTAATTGTTTTTTAAGGTGCACTAAATTGGAGAAGTGCATAAGTTTTGTTACATATCAGATAATAGAATACATACATGGAATAGTCCTCCGAAATTAAACTCAGTAAACTGGTTTAAGGCTTGTGATTTCAATAAGGTACTCCAATAATTACAACTTGCTGCTTCAAGTTATTCAAACATGTGAATACATTATGTTTCTTGACTTTTAAGTTTACTTAAGAGACAAGCCGATGACTTTTTCAAAAGTAAAAATTCGACAAGACAAAAAACAATGACAAATTTTTTGGTGCTATAATTCGTATGCGTGAGCTCACTATTTTATTGACTTGAGTACATGCTTCTAGCAGTGCGATGAAATTAATATTAAATGATTTTCTTTATTTTGATGGGTACCATAGTGAAGTAATTTGATGAGAATTGATGATGATCGATGATGATCTTAGTATAAAGAAAAAGAAACGGTACTCCAATTTAAATGACGTTTGATTTGATGTTATTACAATAATAACTTTTCTTAGGGTGGCTGGATGTAGACTTCCAACCAACCACCTTAGTTCCATGCTTGGACTTGGTATATTTTGACACATAAAGCTTCATCTCTTGTTGGATTCCCAATTTTAAAATTCAAAAGTGTGCTATGTATTGAGACTTTTATTTACATTTGGTCTCTTCAAAACCTTCTTTTTTTTTTTTTTTGGAATTTTTCTTGGAGGGGGTAGGGAAGCAGATAAACGTTTATAAGAGAAAAACACTACATATATAACTTCAAGAGGGTAGAAAAAAAAAAGTTTAAATCTTTTGGGATACATATCATTTTCGTTTTCTTTTTGATTCGTTTTGAGGTTGGGCCACATTCGCATGTCGAATATCTTCCAAATAGAGTACTTCCTTCATTTATAGGAGAACAAAAAATAAAGAATAGGCGTTTGGACATAATTTTGTTGAAGTTTGAAAAAAAAAAAGAGTATTTTAAAAAGGGTATTTAGAAGTTAAAATTGTGCTTGAATGTCGATTTTACTAGAAAAAAAGGTTGAAATTTTGTGAGCGAAGATCATTATTTCATACTACTCAATTTTTCAAACTTCAAATTATCTATTTTAAGTTTGAAGTTGAAATATTAATGGACTAAGTGTACAACAAATACTTATTTCTCATAATCTTCAAATATTATTTCATATATTTGAAATTAGAGTGTTACCTTCTTGTTCAATTTATATTTTTATCCTTATCCACATCATAGAAATCAAAATTTCGCCTTTCATATTTCACAGAAATGACTCTAATTAGGATATCCTATTTGTACACTCCTCTCAATTTCTTTCTTTCTTTCTTTCTTTCTTCTCGTTCTCCTTTACTTTTTTGGTATTATATCTGATATCTCTATTTTGCTTAAGGATATACACAACCGTAGATATCAGGACAAAATTTGAGGTCAATTAAGTGCATGTATTTTCTACTATGGATTCTCTACGTCATTAATTGTTGACTGAAGCTTAAAGGATGAAGTAAACCAAAGCTCTCCAGCCAAATTATACGCCCAAGTCATATTCATTCAAACTTGAAAAGGCCAGGGGGGCGGGGTTAATTAGAAGAACTAAAAGAGATAGAATTTACAAAGGGAAAAAATAAAGGAGGAAAAAAAAGGTCTTGAAACGCTCTTGCGAAGTCTAAATTTCTCATATCTGGATGTGCTAAAAACAAATCAAATTTTCCCTTTCATTCATATAATATAATATAATAGTCACTACCATATTCCATAATCGTCCACACTCAACTTACTATTTCCAGAATTACTATAAGCAGCAGAAGGAGAAGTACCACTCTCTTGATCTTGCTGTAATTTGTCCTTTGATCTCTCAGTCTGATCTTCATAATTAGAATAGTATCCATAATTCCTAGAGCCCTCCCCTACTAAATTACTTCCAAAAAATTCAGTCTGAACGTCATCAGTTGATGGTCCGAAACTTAGGTTAATTGGACCCTTTTGATTCTTGAATATTGGAGAAGTATGATCACATCCAGTGTATTGTTGCACCGCTGCTCGAAAATTCGTGATGCTTGTGTTGACAAGAGTTGTAGGGGTTTTCTTGGAAGCTCGACTCCGCCTTCGAATCGGTTTCCCTTTGCTGGTTTTAGGACTCAACTCGTGAATATCATCATTTCCAGCAATTTGTGAAGAATTTTCAGGACTTAAAGTACTGGAATATTGATGTTGATCAATAGTGTTTTGAGTAGTGCTTGTGGTTATGATAGTGGAATCAGAGAAACACTGATCATAAGGATTTGCTATACCAAAATCAGTTTGTTGGTAATATGGCATTCCAATATCCATCCATTGATTAGTAGGTGAAGTTGGGATAGTGTTATCCATGTGGTTAGGTTAAGTGTTTGAGTTGCATGCATTATAATAGGAAGCCAAATGTTTTGGCAATTGTTATGAGATTTATATATCGGATATCTTAGTCAAAATGATACATTTTTGGCTTTGATCTTTCCTTTGCAATTTACGTTTAGACAATGACGTTCATTTTTGACCATTCAAATTTTGACCTTCTACCCTTCCCTCCAAGTTGGAGACTCCAACCAAGAAATTTTATTGGTATAGAGTGTAGTTTCTACTTGTAATCAATTGGATCGTTGAGTAAAGATGTGGTACTACCTTTATACATGAAGTAAGTTTATATAAATGACAACTTAAATTTTTTACACTATCAATATATTTTTATTCGTTGTAGTAATTTACTAATTTTTTTATATGCTACCAATCTCACGTTTTATGAACGATTACATATATTTATCTATTAAGTATACCGTTATTGTATAGAAGTTAAATTACTCCTAGCTATATACATGTACAATCAAAAGAATTTACTTTTCTTTTTGTTGAGAAACTTTAGGTGGGAATACGATTGGAGTTAGGAAGTGCATGTAGCTTCGAGGAAACAGCGCGCATGTTACATGACAAAGAGAGAAAATAAAAAGCTTGGAAAGATCGATGAATCATATCTAGGAAAATCTAATTAGCATGTTATTTTAATGTTTCTTCTTCTTCAAACAAAATCGCCAAATTAATTAATATATTTACAAAGTACAAAGAATTAGTTGTCATATAATTGTTGCAATAACCTGCACGTGTTACTGCGCATGCATGAGGAGGTAGGTATTCCTTGTCTTTTTCAGCCGATTTTCTGATATATTTTATTATTTTAGTATTGAGAACTAACTATATAATTATGACCTCCTAAACGTGTAATTGACTCAAGTTAATAACTGCTCACTCTGTTACATATAGTTTGCCTTAGCATATAATGTATCCATATCCCTATTTAACCTAGTATATGAACATTGAAAAACGTTTAAAATTTGATGTTTAACTATAAGTAAATTACAGGGCAAAGATTAATTTTAGCTCGCGGCCGAAACTATTTACATTCGATAGCCACAAAAGTTATAGAAACTCTCTAAACTAATATTGTCGGGACCATGAAATATTATTATTTTGTAGAGGTATTATTTAATCGATTAATTTATTAATTTAAAGAGTATTTTCGAAATTCGATGAAGGTTAATTTTGATTACAACAAAATCATTATATCTTACTAATTTATGTATCATATTAATTGAATTAATATAAAAAATAAATACATTATACATAAAGTACAATGTATGATGTATGATTCATTATAATTTTTTTAATTAAATAATTCATTGCAATGTTCATTGTTTATTCATTGTAATTAATAAATCATTGTAATGTTTATTGTTTCTTAATAATCAAATATTATTCATTGTAGTTTTACTAAAAATATTCAATGTATGATGGTGAGAGAATAAACGATATAAGCAACATAGAAAATTTCTTCAAACCGTACCCAATAATGACTTCTCATCTAAAAGGTGTCACAAAATCAACAATGACAGATCAAATATGTAAAGCATTATGTGAGTACAAAAGAGATTATTCCACATGCACTCAAAAAGATTTGCAGTTGTGGCTTGACACTCAAACGATCAGCTGAGTTTCTTTCGGCTAACTTAGAAAAAATAAGGGATATCAAGCGGCACAAGTCAGCAAAATTTTCAGACATGGAGAAGGTTGTTTATGAGTGTGGTTTCTCCAATACCAAGACCGTGTGAATATAACCGAAGAGTTAATTTTGGAGAAGGCGAGAGATACAATAAAACTTTTATATCCTCAACAAGATTTTGAGCATAACTTTTCTCAAGGTTGGCTCGAGAAATTCAAGCTAAGACATGGTATCAAATCATTTTGTAGTTTCGGAGAGAGTGGATCGGTTGATATACAAGAGATGGAGACGAAATTGGAGAGTATAAGGAAAAAAATATACCAGTTCCCTATGAAAGATGTTTTTGATATGGATGAAACTAATTTATTTTATATGTTACAAGCTGATCATTCTCTTGATACGAAATAACCTGAAGGAAGAAAGAAGGACAAAGAAAGTCTCACAGTTGTTATTTGTTGCAATAAGGATAGATCTGAAAAAATTCCTTTATGGATTATTGAAAAATATGCAAAGTCATGTTGCTTCAAGAATGTCAACATGAATAGCTTGAATTTTCACTATCGTGCAAACAAAAGAGCATGGATGATTAGTGTGCTTTTTGGTGAATATATTAGTTGGTTTTACCACTACATGCATGGTAGACGAATTTTGCTTGTGGTAGATAATTATCCAGCACATCCAAAAAATATTTAAGGACTACAAAATATTGAATTGCTTTTCTTGCCACCCAACATGACATAAAAAATTCAACCATGTGATGCTGGGATAATTAGAGCTTTCAAGATGCATTATCGCAGTAGATTTCACATAGGATATTAGAAGGCTATGAGCTGGGAAAAACTGATCTAGGAAAGATGAATGTTTTGGATGCTATCAATCTTGCGATCGAGGCTTGGACGACAAATGTTCAGCAAGATACAATAGCAAATTATTTTCGACACTACAAAA
The DNA here is from genome assembly GCF_000715075.1 of Nicotiana tabacum. Lineage (NCBI taxonomy): Eukaryota > Viridiplantae > Streptophyta > Magnoliopsida > Solanales > Solanaceae > Nicotiana > Nicotiana tabacum. The sequence continues at coordinate 135,213,038 of NC_134096.1, read as the reverse complement.
TTCGTTTGAGGGATGAAGCCTCAAGGAATTTAAATGAACCCACTTGTGAAAACGACATTCATGAACTTGAGGTCATTATTAATGATATCAGTTACCGTAATAAAATGAATGTCAATAGCCTGTTGGATTACCCGGTTGAAAGTGATACATGTTTAGAGGTCCAGAGCTTAGAAGAAATTATGGATACCATTGGAGAAAATAATGTTGAAGACGATACAATACCTTTGGAACCAGTTACGCGTAAGGAAGCACTTATCGCGTCTAGAACGATTCAAGGCAGAAGATATAATAATACTTGAAATGACTGAGAATTTAAACAACGAAAAGTCTCAGAAAAATAACAGCACAACAAATAAAGGTAAACAACAGGGGGCGCTCCCGAGGTATCGCCTCGTAACCCAAATGTAAATGCTCAACAGGGGGATCTCCCGAGGTACCGCCTTGTAGTCCCAAAAGTAAATATGCACGATAGATGGATCTCTCGAGGTACCGCCTCGTAGTCTCAAAGTAAATATGCAAGACATGGAGATCTCCCGAGGTATCGCCTCGTAGTCCCAAAATAAATATGCAAGACAGGGGGATATCCCGAGGTACCGCCTCGTAGTACCAAAGTAAATATGTAAGATATGGGGATCTCCCGTAGTACCGCCTCGTAGTCCCAAAATAAATATGCAAGAAAAGGGGATCTCCCGAGGTATCGTCTCGTAGTCCCAAAGTAAATATGCAACTCATAAATTATGGAACCACTAATTTGCGGCAAGGAATCCTACAGTTAAAGACCGAATACAATAATCAAGGAAACATGTAATTTAACAAGTATATTGCACGAATATCAAGAAAGGTTAAGGCACGTAGACATGCAATACTAGGCTAAACATAACAACTACACATGCTAAGGAAACTCAGTTAAGGAATTCAAAGAAATCTAGTCAGCAAGAACCGAAATTTCCATAATTATTCCGTATACGCACTCGTCACCTCGCATACACGACGCTCACATATCACAAATTTGTTACAACAGTACCAAATCCTAAGAGAATTTTCCCCACACAAGGTTAGAAAAGTCACTTACCTCAAATCTCGCTCAATCAATCGATAAGGATTCCTTTCCCTTAATTTTTCGACTTCGAAAGGCCCAAATCTAGCCAATAGAAATTACATAACATGAATACAACTACAAGATACTAATTTAAATCATAAATCTACGACTTTAGCAAAGAATCGAAAAATTACCCCAAAATGTCGACCCAGGCCCACGCCTTAGAATCGGGTAAAAGTCACAAAATACGAACACCCATTCAATATCAAGTTCACTCATATGAAAATTACTCAAATCCGATATAAAATTCTCAATCAAAATCTCAAAAATCGGCCTAGGGATTTTTCCACCCCTTTTTCAAAATTTCACAACCCAAATCCTTAATTAAAGGAAGAATAAATGATATCTTAGTAGAAATTAATCAAAAATAAGTCAAGAATCCTTACCCAAATATTTTCTCTGAAAAACCCTTGAAATTTTGCATCAATCCGAGCTCTCTAGGTTCACAAATGGAGAATGAAATAAAACCCTCAGAATTGGCCCTTTTCTGCCCAGCGAAATCGCTTCTGCGAACTCATAGCCGCATCTGCGGCTCCGCACCTGGGGAATTTCCATCGCATGTGTGGTTCTAACTTAGTCCAGGAACGTCCGCATCTGCGGGCCCAAATGCGCATCTGCGCTTCCTTTTCTGCGGCCAAGGAACGCTTCTACGCACGCACTCCTGCGATCAATAGTCCTCCCAAGCCTTTCCGCTTCTGCGCTCAACCGTTCGTAGAAGCGACTCCGTTTCTGCGGTCTTCACGTCACACCTGCGACCACTGGCCATTTTCCCTAGCCCCGCATCTGCGGTCAATCTTGCGAAAGTGGGATTACACCAGAATTGGTGCCTTTAGCCATTCTTACAAATCCAAATTTGATCTGTTAACTATCTAGAATCCACCCGAGGTCCCCGGAACCTCAACCAAATTTACCAACAAGTCCTAAAATATCATACGGACTTAGTCGAGCCTTCAGATCACATCAAACAACAATACAAAATACGAATTGCACATCGATTCAAGCCTATTGAATTTTAAAACTTCAAACTTCTACATCCGACGCCGAATCCTATCAAATCAAGTTTGATTGGCCTCAAATTTTGCACACAAGTCGTAATTGACATTACAGACCTATTTCAACTTTCGGAACCGGAATCCGACCCCGATATCAAAAAGTCCACTCCCTGTCCAACTTTCCAAAATTTAACCAATTTTCCAACTTGCGCCAATTGATGCTAAAATGACCTACGAACCTCCAATTCAACATCCGAACACGCTCCTAAGACCAAAATCGCCCTACAGAGCTATTGGAACCGTCAAAACTCTATTCCGGAGTCGTCTTCACACAATTCAAACTATGGTCGATTGCTACGACTTAAACTTTTATTTTAGGGACTATGTGTCCCATTACACTCCGAAATCATAAACAAATCCTCTCGGCAAGTCTCATAACCACAAAAGAAAGTAGAGGGAGAAATAAATAGGGGTTCAGGGCGAATACTCTCAAAATGACCAGCCGGGTCATTACATTCTCCCCCTCTTAAAATAAACGTTCGTTCTCGAACGAGTTTAGAGACATACCTGAAGTGGTAAAAAGATGAGGATAACGGCTGCGCATATCCTGTTCGGTCTCCCAAGTTGTCTCCTTGACCGGATGACCCCTCCACTGAACCTTCACAGATGCGATGTTCTTTGACCTCAACTTTCGAACCTGCCTATCCAAAATGGCCACCGGCTCCTCAACATAGGATAGATCCTTGTCCAACTGGACTGAGCAGAAGTCTAATATATGAGACGGATCATCGTGATACTTCCGAAGCATGAAAACATAAAATACTGGATGAACTGCAGAGAGACTATGTGGGAGTGCAAGTCTGTAAGCCACCTCTCCAACCCTCTCAAAAATCTTAAAAGGCCCGATATACCTAAGACTCAACTTTCCCTTCTTTCCGAACATCATAACACCTTTCATGGGAAAAATCCGGAGCAAGACCCGCTCCCAACCATGAGTGCAACATCGTGAACCTTCCGATCTGCATAACTCTTCTGCCTGGACTGGGTTGTACGAAGTCTATCCTGAATCAATTCAACTTTTTCTAAGGCATCCTGAACCAAGTCTGTACCCAATAGCCTAGCCTCGCCTGGCTCGAACTAACCTACTGGAGACCGGCACCATCTACCATACAAAGCCTCATACGGTGCCATCTGAATGCTCGACTGATAACTGTTATTGTAGGCAAACTCCGCAAGTGGAAAGAACTGGTCCCAAGCACCCCCAAAATCCATCAATCACACACGAAGCATATCCTCAAATATCTGAATAGTGCGCTCGGAATGCCCGTCCGTCTGAGGGTAAAATATTGTACTCAACTCCACACGAGTACCCAACTCACATTGTACGGTTCTCTAGAACCGTGATGTAAACTGCGTACCCCAGTCATAGATGATAGATACCGGTACGCCATGAAGCCTGACAATCTCGCAAATGTAAACCTGAGCTAGCTGCTCTGAAGAATAAGTAGTGACCATTGGAATGAAATGATGTGACTTGGTCAATCTATCCACAATCACCCAAACTGCATCGAACTTCCTCTGAGTCCGCAAGAGCCCAACAACGAAATCCATGGTGATCCGCTCCCATTTCCACTCTGGAATCTCTAACTTCTGAAGCAATCCACCTTGTCGCTGATGCTCATACTTCACCTGCTTACAATTTAGGTAATGAGCTACATATTCCACTATGTCCTTCTTTATCCGCCTCTACCAATAGTGCTGCCTCAAATCCTGATACATCTTCGCGGCACCTGGATGAATTGAGTACCGCAAGCTGTGAGCCTCCTGGAGAATCAACTAATGCAAACCATCTATATTTGGCACACATAACCTACCCTGCATTCGTAATACACCGTCATCTCCAATAGTGACATCCTTGGCATCACCATGATGAACTGTGTCCTTAAGGATAAGCAGATGGGGGTCATCATACTGACACTCTCTCGTACGATCATAAAGAGAAGATTGAGAAACCACACAAGCCAAAACTCTGCTCGGCTCGGAAATATCCAATCTGACAAACTGGTTGACCAAGGCCTGAACAACCAAGGCTAAAGGCCTCTCTGCTACTGGTAGGTATGCTAAACTGCTCAAACTCCCCGCCTTGCGACTCAAGGCATCGACCACCACATTGGCCTTCCCGAAATGATAGAGAATGGTGATGTCATAATCCTTAAGCAACTCCAACCATCTTCGATGCCGCAAGTTAAGATCCTTCTATTTAAACAGATGTTGTAGACTCCGGTGATCGGTGAAAACCTCACAAGGAATACCATACAAATTGTGCCGCCAGATCTTCAAGGCATGAACAATAGCTGCTAACTCAAGGTTGTGGACATGATAGTTCTTCTCATGCACCTTCAACTGTCTAGACGCGTAGGCAATCACCCTACCATCCTGCATCAACATCGCGTCAAGACCAATGCGCGACGCATTATAATACACCGTATAGGACCCCGAACCAGTAGGACACACTAACATTGGGGTTGTAGTCAAAGCAGTCTTGAGCTTTTGAAAGATCTCCTCACAATCCCCGGTCCACCTGAACGGAGCACCCTTCTGGGTCAATCTGGTCATAGGTGCTGCAATAGACGGGAAACCCTCTACAAATTAACGGTAATACCCCACCAAGCCAAGAAAACTCCGGATCTCTATAGCTGAGGATGGTCTGGGCCAACTCTGCACTGATTCAATCTTCTTCGGGTCTAGTTTGATTGCCTCAATCGATACTACGTGACCCAAAAATGCCACTGAATCTAGCCAGAACTCTCACTTCAAAAATTTTGCATACAACTTCTTTTCTCTCAAGGTCTGAAGCACAGTCCTAAGGTGTTGCTCATGATCCTACCGACTCCGGGGGAATACACCAGAATGTCGTCAATAAACACAATGATGAAGGAGTCAAGATAGGGCTGAAATAAACTGTTCTTCAAGTGCATGAATGATGCTGGGGCTTTGGGTAGCCCTAAAGACATCACAAGGAACTCGTAATGACCATACCGAGTCCTGAAAGCAGTCTTCGGGATATCTGGCTCCCGAATCTTCAACTGATGATAGCCTAAATGCAAGTCGATCTTAGAGAACACTCTGGCACCCTGAATCTGATCAAATATGTCATCAATACGAGGTAATGGATACTTGTTCTTCACTGTAACCTTGTTCAACTGGCGATAATCGATACACATTCCCATAGAACCATACTTCTTCTTCACAAACAAGACAAGATAACCCCAAGGTGACACACTGGGTCGAATGAAACCTTTATCAAGAAATTCTTGCAACTGCTCCTTTAATTCTTTTAACTCTGTTAGGGCCATACTATAACGACCCGACTTGTCATTTTGAGAATTAATATTCAGTTCAGCGACTTAAGGTCCCGAATAACTTCGTAATATGTATTATGACCCGCGCGTATTGTCGAGTTTGATTTTCGGAAGATTCGAAATTTAATTGAAAGAACAATTCTTATTTTTGAAGCTTAAATGAAAAGAGTTGACCGGAGTTTGACTTTTGAGCAAACGATTCGAGAATGGGATTTTGATGGTGTCAACAGCTTCGTATGGTAATTTCAGACTTAGGCGTATGTCCGAATTTGGATTTGGATGTCCGTAGGACAATTCGACGCATTTTGGCGAAAGTTGGAAAATAGACGATTTTTAGAAAGTTTGACCGAGAGTCGACTTTATTGATATCAGGGTTGAAATTCGATTTCGGAAATTGGAACAGGTCCATTATGTCATTTATGACTCGTGTGCAAAATTTGGGGTCATTTCGGATTGATTTGATATGTTTCAGCATCGAATGTAGAATTTGGATATTTCTAGAATGTTTCGACATCGTTTCTTCAAGCATAAGTAGTATCAAATTAAGCAAATGAGCTCAAAATTCAGTTTTGATTAAAGCATTAGACCCGTATTGAAATTACTGAGCCATAGCAAAATGAATCGTCAAATTCGGACATCGTATGAGAGAGTTATGCCCATTTCCGGGCCAAATAGAAAGGATTTCCCATCGCCAACGCCTAGTGTAGCGTGGGGCGCTAGTCCTAGCACTGGGAATTTTGAGGTTCTGGAAACTGGGTCACAGGTAGCTCCCCACGCTACCTCTGGCGCTCGAAATATTAATTACTCACTTCAGGGTTCATTTTTCCCCTTTCCTCTTGGCCGAATTTTGGGGGTTTCCTCCACTCTCTCAAGATCTCCAACTCCCCCCATCTTCAAGGTGAGTAATACCTACTAATTTGGTGTTTCATTCCATCAATTCCACCCTAAAACAAACTCAATCCTCCATGAAATCCTTAGATCTTCAAAAAATTTCCTCATTTATGATTGGGATTTGTGGAGCTCAGTTCTTGGGCGATTTTGAGGATTTCTTCACGATTTCGACTGGGGTAAGTGTTCTACATCTGAAAGTGATTATATTTCATAAATTCATGGTTATATTCATCGTTTAATTCGAGTTTTAATGGAGAAAATTGGAATTTTTGTAAAACTCCTCAAAAAATGGAAATGTAAGATTTGGAGGACGATTTGTTATTAGAATTCGATAAAATTGGTATAGTTGAACTTGTATTGGAATAGGTATTCGGATTTTGTGAAAATTCTATCAGGTTCCGAGAGGCAGGCCCCGCATTCACTTTTGGTTGACTTTTTAATGTAAAATTTTAAGCTGACGTTATATATCCAAAATTATTTCTGATGAATTTTAATGAAGTTATACAATTAATTTGGATAGATTTGAGTTGTCCGGAGGTCAATTCAAGCAAGAAGGATATTTTGGAATATCGACCTAACTTCAAAGAGGTAAATATCTTGCATAACCTTGTATGGGAGAATTTCTCCTTAGGCATTGAGTCGTATGTGTCATTTGTTATAATGTAAAAGCCGTGTACACGAGGTGATGAGTTCGTACTCGTACTTATATGTGTAAATTTTATTGGTTTAAAGTCGTGGGCATTCATAAGTATTAAATTAGAAATTTGTTGGCACTTATTAAATCCTTATTTGTCATGCCTCGTTCCTTGTCTGTCGAATTTGTTTCATGTGATAAGTTGGTGTGATTGCTACTTTAATTTTTATGCGAATTCCGTGTGCTTATTGAGTTGACATTTCCTAGAAATAATTACATTATGGCTTTTCCATCTGCAAATAATTAATTAAATAAGTTTAAATTTAGACGTTAATATATTTATCAAAATTTAGATTAAAGAAGGCGTTGTACAATGTTGAGTTACCTTTCTATCATTTTTGTTGTTTTTGAGAATTTATATACGTTGTGTGGAGCTTGGGCTATTTGCCATGAAATTAATCGGTTTCGTTGTATCTTTGGAAATGGTTATGGCCTATGGGTAATTTGTGATATGAATTGTTGCATATTTACTTTGGGACGATGAGGCATTACTTCGGCAGATCCCCTGCTTGCATATTTACTTTGGACTACGAGGTGGTACCTCGGGAGATCCCCTTGCTTGCATATTTACTTTGGGATTACGAGGCGGTACCTCGGAAGATCCCCTGTTACATATTTACTTTTGGTACTACGAGGCGGTACCTCGGGAGATCCCCCTGTTGAGCATTTAATTTGGGTTTACGAGGCGATATTTCGGGAGCGCCCCTATTGTTTTCCTCTATTTGTTGTGCTATTACTTTTCTGTAAATTTCTCGCCGTTCACTTCTCAGTCATTTCATTAAATTATTATGTCTTCTCCCTTGTGAATTGTTTGTACGGTTGTGATAGAAATATGGATACGAAGTGCCGTGGGATACTAAAGTGGGCTTAGGCCCGAAATTTTTAGGATTTTAAAGTGAGGTGTCAAGCGATGATTTTTCTTGAAAGAAATTATATTCGAAAGATTTCACTTGAAAGGAATTATATCCGAAGGATTTTACTTGAAAGAAATTATATTCGAAAGATATTTATTTGAAAGAGTTACATTCGAAAGGTTTTATTTAAAAGAATTATATTCGAAAGATATTTATTTGAAGGAATTATATTGGAGAATTTTATTTGAAAGAATTATATTGGAAAGATATTTATTTGAAAGAATTATATTGGAAGATATTTATTCGAAAGATTTATATTCGCAAGATGTTTATTTGGAGGAAGTATATTCGAGATACATTTAATTGAAAGGATTATATTCTAAAGATTTTTATTTGAAAAAAGAATTTATAGATACAAGATGTATATTTTGAAGGACTTGATTAATTGATTATACTTGCCTTCATTATTCGTTTGAGCAATATTTATGGTGTTTTTGATGTCTTGTTGTTTATGTCACTAGTTGATTATTGTTGCTATCACTGCTATCTGTTTCTATTATACTTTTGTATGCTATGTTGCATAGGTTATTAGACTAGTGAGTGTCTTGATTGTACCTCGTCACTACTCTTCCGAGGTTAGTCTTGATACTTACTGGGTACCGACTGTGATGTACTCATACTACACTTCTGCACATTTTTGTGCAAAGCAAGGTATTGGAGATATCAGACTCTGACAAAGTTAGTGTGTTGATCGCAAGGATTCAAGGTAGAGCTGCTCGGTCATCCCAGTCCCTTGGAGTCTTTCCATTTTATTTTATTGTCAACTCTTATTCGAACAGTATTCTATATTCGATCCTTGAGATCATTGCATGTATTCAGTTAGAGTTCGTGACTCAGTATTACCAGTCTTGGGAGGTTGTTTGAATATTTTCGATGTTGGTTTTGACACTTGTATTTAAGTTATATATTTCAAAAAAAGGGCTTGAATTGTTGTTATAATCGGCTTACCTAGTCTTAAAGACTAAGTGTCATCATGACGCCTGTGGTGAGATTTTGGGTCGTGACACATACGATAAGGTGGAATAGAAATGGGCTGAGTGCCCGGTAATAAATCAATGCCAAAGTCAATATCCCTGTCGGGCGGCATGCCTAGAAGATCCGTTGGGAATACATCTAAATAGTCCCTCACTACCGGAATAGACTCGACGGTAGGAGTGTCAACACTAACATTCCTCACATAGGCCAGATATGCATCACACCCATTCTCAACCATTCGATGAGCTTTAAGAAATGAGACACCCCTGCTAGGAACATGATCTAAGGTACCTCTCCACTCTAGCCACGGTAGACCTGGCATAGCCAACGTCACTGTCTTGGAATGACAATCAAGGATAGCGTGATAGGGCGACAACCAGTCCATGCATAAAATAACATCGAAATCCACCATACTGAGCAATAATAAATCGGCTCTGGTCTCAAAACCACTAAGAAAAATCAAACAAGACTGATGCACACAGTCAACAATAATAGAATCACCCACGGGTGTAGATACATAAATAGGTGAACTCAGAGAATCACAGGATACACCAAAATACGGGATAAAATAATATGACACATAGGAATAAGTAGATCCTAGATCAAATAAGACAGATGCATCTCTATGACAGACCAGAACAATACATGTGATAACAAAATCTGATGCAACTGCCTCTGTCCTAGCCGGAAGGGCATAATATCTGGCCTGACCTCTCCCTCTAGGGCGACCTCTACCTGTCCGACCTCCACCTCTAGCTGGCTGTGCAGGTGGGGTGGTAGTTGGTGTTGTAACCATAGCCTGAGGACCTAGTAGAGCACGCGGTGCCTGAGAAATCTGTAGAGGTGCACCCCTCCTAAATCTGGGATAATCCCACACCACATGGCGAGTGTCAACACACTCAAAACAAGCTCTCGGAGGACGTGGCTAATGCGACTGGCTTGGGCCTGATCGACTGGACTGACCACTGAAAGCACCCCGTACAGGAGTCATACTAGACACTGGCGGTGTATAATAAGGATCCTGGGGCCTAGTAGTGGCCGGAGCACCGATGACAGCTGGAAGTACTGAATGAACAGGGCGACCCATATAACCCCTGCCATGACGAGCTGCCTCTGGGGCACGAGTGCCACTATAAATGCCAGACTCTCGAGACCTCTTGGCCTCTCTCTCCTCTCTATCTCGAGTCAGCATACCCTCCAACCTCCTAGAAATCCCTACTACCTGCTGGTACGCAATATCCATCTCCAACTCTCGGGCCATGCTCAATCTAATACTGGGGTTGAGCCCCTCAATAAACTGACGAACCCGCTCTTGAACAGTAGCAACTAAGGCCGGTGCATGCCTAGCCAAATCACTGAATCAGACCGCATACTCTAACACGGTCATAGAACCCTGGCGCAACTACTCAAACTCTGCACGCCATGCATCTCTGAGACTCTGGGGAACATACTCATTCAAGACGATATCTGAGAACTGAGTCCAAGTGAGTGACGCTGCCACAGTCGGACTATCCAACTCGCATGCGCACCACCACTGATAGGCCGCTCTTCTGAGCTGGAACGTAGTGAAAGAAACCACATTAATCTCTGCAATACCCATAGTACAGAGGATACGGTGGCACTCCTCAAGAAAACCTTGGGTATCATCTAACGCCAAGCCATTGAAAGTAGAAGGGTGGTACTTTTTGTACCTCTCGAGCCTGAGCTGCTCCGCCTCAGAAACTGTTGCCCTAACCTCGGGCTAAACTGGAGCTACCGCCTGCATCGGTATGACCTCTGGATCCTGGTTGACCTGAACCCGCTGCTCTGGGATACCGGCGACGGGAGTCTGTGCTCCTCCCCCAGCCTGAGATGTGGCAGGAGCAAGTGGTATCAATCCTGCCTGAGCCAAGGTGCTGAACATGCTAAGAAATTGGGCTAGAGTCTCCTGGAGAGCTGGTGCACTAACAGGCGTTTCAGGTGCCTACCCTCCAACTGGAGCTACTGGTGGCTCCTCTGCAGCAGCTCGTACGGGTGCTCTGGCTGCACCACGTGGATGTCCTCGGCCTCTACCCTAGCCTCGGCCTCTAGCGGCTCAAGCAGGGGGCGGGGGTGTCTGGTCATCTGATCCAATTATACGTGTACTCACCATCTGTGAGAGAATAGAAAGACAAAAATTTAGAATCCGAAACCAAAATCTCGCACGATAAGGAATCAAAGTAGTGAATATTTTTCTAACAGTTCCATAGCCTCCCGAAGATAAGTGCATACGTCTCCGTACCGATCCGCGAGACTCTATTAAACCTGCTTGTGACTCATAACACATATGAACCTAGAGCTCTAATACCAACTTGTCACGACCCCAGTTTTCCCTCCGTAGAATGTCGTGATGGCACCTAGTCTCTAAGACTAGGTAAGCCTAACAATTTGCAGAATAACTGAATATAAAACCGAACTCAATCTCAACATATGAAATATAAACAAGAACTGCGATTTTTAATAATTACAACACTCAAAACCCGGTAGAAATAAGTCACAAACTTCTAAAAGAAAACACTAAGTGTCTCTATACATCAAGTCTAAAGAGAATGAGGAATACAACATGATAAGGATAGAGGGGGACTCCGAGGTCTGCGGACACTAGCAGATATACCTTGAAGTCTCCTCGTGCGGTCCAGCTCACTGGTATCTGGTCTGGTAGGAAGAACCTGGATCTGCACAAAAAGATGTACAGAAGTGTAGTATGAGTACACCACAACGGTACCCAATAAGTGCCAAGCCTAACCTCGGTAGAGTAGTGACGAGGTCAGGTCAGGGCCCTACTGGAATAAAAAGATAAGAAAGGCAGAAGGTATAATAATACTTGAAATGACTGAGAATTTAAACAACGAGAAGTTTCAGAAAAATAACAGCACATCAAATAAAGGTAAACAACAGGGGGCGCTCCCGAGGTATCGCCTCGTAACCCAAATGCAAATGCTCAACAGGGGGATCTCTCGAGGTACTGCCTCGTAGTACCAAAGTAAATATACAAGACATGGGGATCTCCTCAGATACTGCCTCGTAGTCCCAAAGTAAATATGTAAGACATGGGGATCTCTCGAGGAAATAAGTAATTGAACTAAGCATGTTGCACGAATTTCAAGTAAGGTTAAGGCACGTAGACATGCGATACTAGGCTAAACATGACAGCTAGACATGCTAAGGCAACTTAGTTAAGGAATTCAAAAAAATCTACTCAGCAAGAACCGAAATTTCCACAATTATCCCGTATACGCACTCGTCACCTCGCATACACGACGCTCACATATCACAAATTTGTTACAACAGTACCAAATCCTAAGGGAATTTCTCCCACACAAGGTTAGAAAAGTCGCTTACCTCAAATCTCGCTCAATCAATCGATAAGGATTCCTTTCCCTTAATTTTTCGACTTTGAAAGGCTCAAATCTAGCCAATAGAAATTACATAACATGAATACAACTACAAGATACTAATTTAAATCATAAATCTACGACTTTAACAAAGAATCGAAAAATCGCCCCAAAATGTCGACCCAGGCTCACGTCTTAGAATCGGGTAAAAGTCACAAAATACGAATACCCATTCAATATCGAGTTCACTCATATCGAAATTATTTAAATCCGATACAAAATTCTCAATCAAAACCTCAAAAATCGGCCTAGGGATTTTTCCACCCTTTTTTCAAAATTTCACAACCCAAATCCTTAATTAAAGGAAGAATAACTGATAACTTGGTGGAAATTAATCAAAAACAAATCAAGAATCCTTACCCAAATGTTTCCTCTGAAAATCCTCAAAATTTCGCCTCAATCCGAGCTCTCTAGGTTCACAATGGAGAATGAAATTAAACCCTCGGAATTGGCCCTTTTTTGCCCAGTGAAATCGTTTTTGCGAGCCCAATTCTACATCTGCGGTTCCGCACCTGCGGAATTTCTATCGCAGGTGCGGTTCTAACTTAGTCCAGGCACGTCTGTATCTGCGGGCCCAAATGCGCATCTGCACTTCCGCTTCTGTGGCCAAGGAACGCTTTTGTGCACGCGCTCCTGCGAGCCACGCCCCTTTCTGCGATCAACAAGCCTCCCAGGCCTTTCCGCTTCTGTGATCAACCGTCCGCAGAAGCGACTCCGCTTCTGCGGTCTTCACGTCGCAACCTGCGACCACTGGCCATTTCCCCCAGCCCCACATCTGCACCCAATTGCTCGCTTCTGCGGGCTCGCACCTGCGGTCAATCTTGTGCAGGTACGATTATACCAGAACTGGTGCCTTCAGCCATTCTCACAAATCCAAATTTGATCTGTTAACCGTCTGGAATCCATCCGAGGCCCTCGGGACCTCAACCAAACTTACCAACAAGTCCTAAAATTTCATACGGACTTAGTCGAGCCTTTAGATCACATCAAACAATACTAAAAAAATACGAGTTGCACATCGATGCAAGCCTAATGAACTTTAAAACTTCAAACTTCTACATCTGACGCCGAATCCTATCAAATCAAGTCCGATTGACCTCAAATTTTGCACACAAGTTATAATTGATATTACAGACCTATTCTAACTTTCGGAATTGAAATCCGACCCCGATATCAAAAATTTCACCCTCGGTCCAACTTTTCAAAATTTAATCAATTTTTCAACTTTCGCCAACTGACGCTAAAATGACTTACGGACCTCCAATTCAACATCCGAACATGTTCCTAAGACCTAAATCACCCTATGGAGCTACTGGAACTGTCAAAACTCTATTCCGAATTTATCTTCACACAATTCAAACTATGGTCGATTTCTACGACTTAAACTTCTATTTTATGGACTATGTGTCCCATTACAATGAAGGGTTTAGTGGTTTACCGCCCAATTGAAGAGGTATTTTTTCGGGGAAGTTAACTCATATACCTTTTTATAAAACTCACTTGATATACCTAAGTTTAGAAATTACGTCAAATATCCCAAAAATATTACATGTTATACCTCCTTATATTCTAAAACGTATCATAATATTCTATTTTAGAATACAATCCAAATCTAATTTACCACATTATTCTAATTTGGAATACAATATCCAAACGGAATATACCTGTAACAACTACAATATTCAAACCAAACATACCACAATATTCTAATTTGGAATTTGGAATACAATATTCTAACTAAATATACCACGATATTCTAATTTGAAAAAATCTAAACTTAGCTTACCACTATATTTTAATGAAGAGTACAATATCAAAATCAAATATACCACAATATTCTAATTTGAACTATAATATTCAAACAAAATATACCATGATATTCTAATTCAAAAAATCAAAACCTAGCTTACCATAATTAATATTCTAATGATAGTACAATATCCACCAAACATACCACATTATTCTAATAAAGAATACAATATTTAAACGAAGCATACTATTTATTATATTCTAATTTGGAATTTATTATTCAAATTAAACATCCATAATATTCTAATTTAGAATATAATATCCGAACGAAATATACCAAAATGTTTTAACTTGTAATATAGTATTCAAACCAAACATACCACAATATTCTAATTTGGAATACAGTTTGGAATATAATATTCAAACCAAACATACCACAATATTCTAACTTGGAATACAGTATCCGAACAAAATATGTTATAGTATTCTAGTTTAGAATATAATATTCGAACAAAATATATTACATCATTCTAAATTGGAATACAATATCCAAATCAAATATATGATAATTTTTTAATTTGGAATACAATATTCAAAGTAAACATGCTACAGTATTCTAATTTGGAATACAATGTCTAAACTAAATATACCACAATATTCTAATTTGGAATACACAGCATTCTATTTTGGAATACACAATATTCTATTTTGGAATATAGTAGGTATATATAATAAAATAAAGTTATAAAGTAGGTATATAGGGTAAAATAAATTTATAAAGTAGGTATACAAGATAAAATAAATATTTTAATTATATATGGTATTAACTGGCATTTTAAATGGGCATATCGCGCAAATTAACCTAAATTTTAAGAAAACACAAAAAACACTAGAATCATATTTCACTAAATTGTCTTAGATATTTTTCTAATTTTAAAAAATTATTATTTATAATATTAATGGGACCATATATTTATATAGGGGTCTTCCAAAAATATATTATTTTATTATCTTATCGAAATCGGTGATTTTTTCCACTGGTCCAAGTTAGAACCGGAGAAAAATATTATCTTAGAGAGTTTATTAATTTAAAAAAGTTAAACAGTAAATTAGAGAGTTTTTTGGCTATAAGTTGGACTCGTGCTTGGGCACAATAAAAGGACGAACCCACCAACATATAAATATATTTGTTTTAGATCAATCAAGAAAATATATATAATTTTCAAGAAATACTATAGTAGAATCTTCAGTTTATCATTATGGTGGATCAAATATTGGTGTTTGAAGTGTAAGCCTCACGACACTAGGATGAGTTCCACTTTTGCCTTTTAAAACATTTTCCCAAAACCTATGTTAATATTCTTGATTTCATAACGGTGACACTGAAAACAATAGTATTTTGGTCTCAAATTGTAAATAAACCACTGTATGCATCCTAATTACATATTCTTGATCGCCTTCTCACTGTTTTTGCACGATAATTTTGGGGCTTAATTATTCCTTTTCAGCATTGCATGATGACTAGTAGCTAGCAAAAAGTTAGCATAGTGTAATAAGTAGCTAGTAGGCAGGAAATCCCTAATTCAACTCTCAGTCTTTTCTTAGTGCGGTTTTCTCATGATAAAATCAGGACTTATTTGTTTTGCTTTAAATTGCTTGATAATATTTAAAGCATATCTGGTCAAAATAAACATTTTGGTTGGACTGTTCCTTACTTCTCAACCAAGAATAGACCTAATGAATTTGACCATTCAATTGTACTTTTTCGTCCATTTGAATTGAATTTTTTTTTTTTTGGCCTTTTTTGTGATTCACGATATTTGATTTTTTCAAATATTAAGAAGGAATTAATTTTAAAAAATAATAAAGATTAATCAGATCAATTTTATTATTAACTAATGTCAAAAGATGGATTCCTTAATATGTGTAAGAACAACAAAAAAATTAATTAGTGGACCAGAGGGAGTACTAGATAAAAAAAATAAAAATAAAAAAGGTGTATTTGGAATTTCTTTCAGTTCAAGTGGACGTTTTTCTTTTCAATAAAGCCCCTTATATCAGTTTTATCATTAATATTATTTTTACATCGTGATTTTTAAAAATATAATAATAAAATTTTGAGAAAAAATAATTTTGAGTCAAAAGTCAAGTCAATTCCGGGTGCTAGTACCCCACTCCTTTTCTCTTATCTTGAAATTGTTTATTTTTCTGTCTTCATTTCTTGGATAGCATTCAAGGGTCATGTTGCTTCTAGGAAATAGCACAGAAGAGGAATCATGCTTGAAAACAAAGATGTAAGTATTACTTTTAGGAAAATTTAATTGATTATCATTTACTTTGTGATGCACAGCTCTTGCTTCTTCCTCAATTACGCTGATTATTGAAGAATGCTCTAAACAAAAGAAGCATGATTTACTTATCTGTACCAGTAATTTAATTCTATTTAATGATAAAAATCGAATTATCATTAAATTAAATGGAACCAAGAAAAAATAAATGCAAGATTGGAGCGGCCAAAGGTCACAATTCACTGTAACGTAATGCTTGGAATTTGTTGTTTACTTTCAAGTCAAATCCTTGTTCATATCTAGTCAAGGAAATTAGTCAGAGTCTATTGATACCTTCGTTAGATTGCTGCCTTTTATTCGAAAGGCTACTCATTGTTCTACTTTGTGAACAACAAGTAAACTCTTGCGAATACTCAAATATACACACATAGTTACACATTATAAGGATAAAGATGAACTAGTACATATAGTACTCCCTTCTGAACTTTTTATTTGCCGTTCAAGGTTTTGGGCACCTATATATTAATTAAGAAAACTTATGTTAGTTGGAGTAGTAAGGGCGGAACTGAAAAAAATTAATTAATGCCTTTTTTTGCTATAAAGTGACAAATAAAAAGAACAAATGGAATTATTCATTTGAAGAGTTTTTTTTTTTTTTTTTTTTTGGTTTTAATAAAGAGTGAAGCTGGCTAGTTATAAAGTAATGAGTAGTATGGAATGAAACAAATTATTTAGCAAAACTAGTCATGTATTACTTCTTGCTCACTAGATGTGTGTATCGAATAGTTTTACTTTGACAAAGTGAATACTTTAAAATAAGGGGCATGATAGAGAGAACTTGAAGAATGTGGACTTATCTCATAAACTACCAAAAGTCGCCACAGGTTTGAGCTGAATAAGTCAATTTTGATAGTTGAGAGCCTATGTAAGTTGTTTTGACGAATCCCCATGGAACCAAAAAAACAATATAGAGAAAAACAATACAAAATTCTTTTGTAAAAAATTAGATAGAATAATACAAATTTTTTCCGTAGTTTTTGTAGATCAAATATTAAAAAGAAAAGAAGAGAAGGGCAGAAGTGATTAAGTGAAGAATACGCTGACCAAGATGACAACATTCGACCTTTGATTTCAAGCCCCTTTTTTTCTAGGTCTACTTCCGTTAGCAGAAAATATTAAATCTTGAGATGGACTACATATACAATATGGGAAAATAATACTAAAATTTTCACGCCATGGAGTATAATCAATATTTTTATTACCCTATAAAGGACAAAATCAATAAACTACCCGATATTCTTTCCCCAATATCAGAGTATTTTACTAGAATCTGTGTGAATTCCATTGATGAAAAACTTGTGATGACAATAACATGTTAACAATCGATGTACAACACTTATAGTTGGCAATCCTTTTCTTCAAATTAACCGAAAAATTACCTTCTTTTTTTAAAATTTATGACTTGTCAGGAAGTCAGATTTATAACTACATAATAAAAACCAGAAAACAAAAGATATAGGACATAGTCAATGAGCTAAGCGTTCACACTTGTTCACATATGAAAGAGGAACATGTGGGCCTTTCAACTTTCAAGGTTGAAAAGATTTGCAGCAGATAATTCAAATGGAGGCTGAATCAAGACAGATAGAAATCACCTAACCACCTTGATTTTGAGTTTTGACTAACCACCACAACAATTTTCATACCAAGTGAATTTTCTTTTCCTTGTCCTTGCTAAAAAGAATACATTAGTATTATGTTTTGTACCATAAGACGTATATTTTTCTTCATTGTAAAACACATCGTGGTGAGAGGCCCAAGTCCAACTTATTATTCCTAAAGCAAGTATGCTTACCACACACGGGCTAATATTATGCTCTGAGCAAGTGTCGAAGGAACTAGAGAAAATCCAGTCAAAGGGTAAACTAAGGTTGTAAATCCTTTTGACATGACATTTTACTTAATTTGGTAATAATTTAATCCAGTGGAATTCAAAATAACATAGGTTTAATTGTCCAATGGATTCCACTCATTTCTTAGCCACTATTACTACGTCCAGAAAACGAAGATTAAGGCAACATCTTCCGAATTCAAGAACCTACCACATAACAAACCCATCTGAAAAGAAAGAACTAAGAGGACACTTCCACAGCTTGACTCCACAGAACTGCATGAATAGTAATGATAAGCCTGGACAATATAAAACCAGCAGAGATTTACCGATAGCAACGAACAAGTAAACCGCACATTCACTATCCCTCAACAAGTGCAGTACTACTCTTCAACAGTGATCTAATAGTTGAATTTGGTATTTCAAAAGGAAGAGAAGAGAAGGAAATGGTTTGTGTTTCCAATGTTACTTGTCAGTTTCATCACTGCTGATGCTGCTCATATATCTGCATATAAGTCTCAGAAAGTGCAACCATTTGGGGAAGAGTTTCAGAAACATGTAGGTCTTGCATCTCATACCTGCGTCAATTAAAAGCATTAGGTTATCAAGTAATAAAATCAACCATTCCCTCTTTTCTTTTCCAAAGGTTATCATGTAATACTTGCATCTCTTTTCTTTTGATATGAGCTGTGTAACTAACCAAAGTTCTTCTGATTTTCGTTGGACAAACACCCTGTAGGATCCTTCACCTGGCTTACCATCATGAACAATATTAGCAATCAAATCATACTTTGAGCGAAGCTTCTCATTCTCCTTTGGTGCTGGCAGAGGAATATAATCCTTGAGCTCTAGATTCTTCACCGGGAAGTTAACTGAAAAAAGATGCATCAAGCGTCATAAGTTACGAAATAGAAGCCTAACAGTGCAGTTCCAAAGTCTTAACTATAAATACTCGAGGTTTAGAACTTTTTTGCATTATCTAGTTTTTTGTTTCTTTCCTCCTCCACACCGCCCTCTCCCTGCTCCCTAGCTGCTTTCTCCTGTGTGGAGAACGTGTAGTGCAAGTGGACTCTCTAACAAGCAGAATAAAAGATATTTTGATCAGAAAAAAGAAATTACACACCACTGATCCAGCAGAAAGTAAACCTAGAACACTAAACCCCTCATCCCTCGTCTCCCCATCCCCCTTCCTTAAACGCCCGTATGTGGAGAATTTGGAATCAGAAAGAACAATTCTAACAAGCAATATAAACCAAAGCTTCAAACTAACAAAAGCTAGAACTTCAAACCCCTTGCTCCTCCCTGCCACCCACCCCTCAAAAGAAGTATTTACTATTTACTGATATTCAAAGTGTAAAAGAGGCTAAGCGACATCCTAATCTACAGTAAGGTCTAGTATATGCTGATGGGTAGCAGAACCAGGGCTTGAATAGAACAGCTTGGTATCATGTCCAACCAAAAATACCAATTTGAGGGATGAGAATTGGACAGTATGAGTGAAAAACCACAGATATTTCACAAAAATGGACTAGTATATTCCCACGACATTTTTGGAGAAATGAACTTTTAATATGATAGGCAACTTAGGCAGTCTTCTTCTTCCTTTAATTCTGGAATTATTGTTTCCCTATTACCAAATTTCCTTCTTTTGGGTGGGGGAAGCTGTGTGGGAGAAGAGGTACTGGCGAGCTAGCAGGAGTACTGACGAAGCTTTTAAATCCCTTGGAGAAGGGGATATTACTGACAAAGCTGTAGAATTGACAAGGCTTCTACATTCACTATGAGTTGGATGTTTTGGTAATTTCATTCAATTCAAGGATAATATCAATATGAGTACTCACCAAGCGTCGGATTTTTCTCCATAAAGAAATTGTTCTTTGTAAACCTTCGCATGTGGAGAATTAGATACTGCGGCAATTTTGTTACACGGTATCTCATCCTCGCTATACGAGGCCTTACAACTTCAGTCACAGTCTCACCGTCAAACTTCTTAAGTATGTTGAATAATGGTACCTGCATTTACAAAAATCAATTAAGTACAAACTTGAGATGCATCATATGGTAAAAGGATGTAGATAATGAGGTCAACACTCAAGAGATTAAAGTTTCCAAATTTCGTGAACCATATTAGACAAAGTTCAAAAGCAGGTGTTTCATTAAGTTTGAAGAACTTGTTAGACACATTGAATAGAAATCGATGGATTAATAGCCTCTTATCTACTTTGCGAAGCTAAAAAGATGAAAAAACAACCATCAAAAGAGAGCAGAAATAGATCATGAATGTGTGCAAATAGGCATCTACACCGTAATTATCAAACTGTATCACCAACAAGCATATTCCCCTCAAGTTAATAAAATTCAAGAGATCCCACCTCCAATTCAAAGAATGACAAATACCTCCCTTGTTGACACAGACTAAGTGAAGGGCATTAAATTTGAACAAAAATTGTATGATGCCCTGAATATTTTGTCACCTGCTATTCCCTTGGTGGGAGTTGAGAGGGAGAAATCATTTCCTTAATTCTTCTATTTACTCCCTCTCCTCCTCTCATTTCATTTCTTTGCTCTCATACTCTACCTCTCTTTCTTAGTGTGCTCTCATACTCTACCTCTCTTTCTTAGTGTGTCCTCCCTCCCCAAAACACAAGACCAACATCCAGAACTATCAAGATATTTAACTCACGAAAAATTAGTCAGTAGACCAAAGATCACAATAGGGCCAGGATAACACAGCTATACTTTCAAGAACCCTACATTTGTGTAACGGCCAATGATTTATTGCATGAAGATAACTGCATCGTGAGAATAACATTGGTAAAATAGTTGTACTTGCAGATATCATTCTAAATTGTAGTAGTAACTAATATCAAGTGAATGAACTATCTAAACTAGAAGAGAGGCGCTTCTCCTTATTTAAACTACAGAGAAAGTCTTGAGCTTTAACCAACTAGAAAGGAAACTCTCTGTAGTTAACCCAAAATTTTAGCACATCTACATAAAATTTCATTCACCTCAGATCACTCAAATATCCATTTAAACTCTACAACACTCGATAAACGAACTTGGAGAACTTTTTTTCAAGTGCAAAAATATTTCTCAAAGAGTCGCACTTTCACATTTTCTAGCTGACATCTAGACACTTGCATTTCTGCATGCGCATAACGTATTAGAACAATAATACATTCAAAATGGCCAGGTAAAGGGGATGAAAAAAGTCAAATATGATGACCACCATTCTCCACGAATCCTCGAGGAGGAAAAAAAAAACAAGAAAAAAGGCAAAACATTTCCAATGATAATCACAATAAAAATTTTAAACTTGAAAAAACAAACCTGAGGAATAATATTCTTTTCCATGACATCTTTAAAAAGAGGTGGGGGTGGCAAATCGAGTCCAAGCATTAAGAAAGGCATTCTGCTACTTTCCATGGCAATATTGTGAGATCCATGTTGACCATCTTCCCCATTGCCATTATTCGGGGCATCCCCATTCTCCCTCTTTTCTGCAATAGGTCTACTATGCATCTCTTTCACAACCTCCAATTCCCCCTATACAAGAAGTTTCACATATTACCATAATAATCGACAAGTATATTTGAAAATGTTGAAGACAGTTATCTGTTGCAGCAAACCTGAAAGCACCGGTGGATTATGCTACTGCCTTTTTTGGAAGTTCTAAGCTCGGCGTGAAGGGTATTCAGAAGCCATGACATAAATTCAACAGGGTCAGACTGTGCACCTATCCGAAAACGTTTTTTACTAGCTTTCATAACTGCTTGCAAGAACTCATGCGGACTCACCTGCACAAACATTAGTTAAAATAAGAAGACCATGAAGAACAGACAAAGCGGAATTCACCAATGCTGGTATGCACCTGTCCCTTAAAGTTCCGTGCATGCCAAATCTTTCGGGTGAGCTCTCCAAATCGATGAACAAGAGGAGATCTACTGTGTTGATAATTTTCAGGGATAAGAAAGAAGTTTCTCAAAGGAGTTACTCGCATCAAAGACTGAATCGTAACATTGACAAAATCAGTCTCCTTGATGTTATTCAGCCCAACCTAACGTATGCCCCAGCACCAAAAGATTAGCATCTAGACTAAAAGAGACATAGTAACTTGAACACTCATATACTAAACAAATAAATGCAGCATAAAGAAGTTTATTACCGTTCCAGGAAGATAATCAGACCCATCAAGTGCCCTAGACCATTGTCGGCTCTTATCGAGTTGTTCAACCTGCTCCCCGTTAAATCTGTCAAATAAATACCAAGCAAACAAACATGGTGAATCACAGTAATCTTTTCAAAGAAAGGATTACCAGCTAATAGATACAGGGGAAATATAACTACACAAAGCAAGGCGAACAAATAAATGGCGGCAGTCCAGAGTAAGTTGTGCCAAACCTTGGATTCAGCACGTGTATAATGTCATCAAGCGATGGATCTATGACTTCATATCCATCAGGAAGACAATAAACTTTCTCTGTTCGTAAATTGATATACACATGGTGCCCTGCTTCAAGACTGTGTGTATATGCATGGGACTTGGGCCCCCTTCCTTGGAAATACTTCCCACAAACTAAACATGCATACACATTTAAATTTGTGAGAGAGACCGAGCAAAATTTCTCGAAGTCAAAATCCAATACCTGCAAAATTAGACAAAACATATAAAAGAGGATATTACCAGAGAAGAGAAGAGAGAGAGAGAGAGAGAGAGAGAGAGAGAGAGAGAGAGAGAGAGAGAGAGAGAGAGAGAGAGAGAGAGAGAGCCATCAGTCTTGACACATGAGCTAAACCAAATGTGTTTTACTGATGCAGTCAATAGAAATGCATCAAATCCAACGAAAAGAAGTTTGGTACTCAATTACTACAAGACACCCTTTTTTATAAGGAATTACTATCAGTCACTTAAACAAGAGTCCCAAAAGTATCAAGCTATTGTCCCTAAAGAAACAGAACGGAGAGATTTTAAAACCAAAGTAACGAATGGAGAAGCATATCAGAACCTCAGCACCACAAGGATGAAAAGTCGTCGCAATTTCGCTGTGCAATGTAAATTTCAGAATTTCATCGTTAGATGTAAAATTTCAGTATAGCAATTTGTGCAGTCTAAATTATGATAGATAAACCTGTTCCAGAAAAACTGAATCAGGAGGCTACCTGTCTATTTACAGTATCAAGATAAGGGCAGTCCCTCCGAATTTCAATTGCACGATTTCGCTTCCCTTGGCTTCTACCATGATACTCATCATCCTCATCTTCTTCCTCGTCGTATGAGTAGCCATTTTGCTCCTTGTTTCCACCATTATTTATAACTTGCTCGGCAATGTGTCCTCTCCTTCCATCATCCTCATCGTCTTCATCATCATCATCATAAGATGCAAGTGGAAGAAGAGGATTCTCGAAAGCAATTGGTGGAAGAGAGGGAGAAGAATGCTCTATTACCTTCTGCCGTTTTGGGCTTGCCTCTTCAGCCACCAAGCTATCTTCTACTTCTCGCTTCTTTGTCATTCTCTTGTCACCTCAAACTACTAAGCTTCACTGGAGATAATCAAATTTCAGATCAGTTACCTCACATCAGTAACAATTCAAAGTAATCTCGAAATTATTTTGAACCAGAAGATAAAAGTTTTAATTTGCATATACTATAATTAGTTGAAAGATTATTTAGTAAAGGAAAATGAAATATAAAACATTGTCTCTAAAATCAATTTAATCACTTTGACTAGATTCATTTATTCATCTTCAAAATTAAGAGCAGACATTCTGCAAATTCGCTAACCTAGAGTAAACCACAATGAAGCATACGACAAAGCTGACACCCATTTGAGTGTTTTTATCTTATTTTTCTTCAATTAGTCAACATAAAACTGAAGGTAAAAGGAATGACTAAAGAAGGAAAACGAAGATCAGTGTGCCAAGATCTTTACCAAAAGGAATCTAGTTCTTCACACTTTGATGTTCCTCTCGAACAAAATTGTTTCTAGATTTTTAAAGGATGAGGGCCTGAAAGAAAAGACAACGTTCATCTATTTTCTTTCGCCGCCAAATACAGAAGCACTATCAAGGAACTCTTTTACTCTCATCTCCTTTTCCCAGTATCCTCCACAAGAACAACAGTCACGGCCTGCAAGTTGCATCTACATCGAGCCACAACCATTTAGACCAGATAATCTTACAATTCTCACAATCCAGTACACACCAAAATAAGCACTAAACACGTCACGTCCCATCTCCTAGCCCTCTAAACTCTGGCTGAGTGATTGCTGATACTACACGCCATACTTGCAACTAATATCTAATCCATATTTCCTTCTCGGTGACATTACAAGAATCAAAAAAGATTAAGTTAGAACACTCTGATAGTACAGAGTACAGTATCAGTTTCCCTTATTGGTACCACGCAGAAACCAAGCCTAGCGCATATACTTGCATCTCTCAGTTTGCAATTGTAGTATAGGTTAGCGGACCACAAAACTCGTAGGTGTTTAGGATGCTCAATGAATAAGGTGAATACAGTGGAAATATATCAACATCATGAAAAGAGAACATATGTAAGAAGTAGAGGCTGATTTTGGAAGATCAAAATTCCGAGGAAGAGATCTTTGACATGCTAAGCACGGAGCAGACATGGTTGGTATATCTAGCAAGCATGTTATTATAGTCATGCTTTTTGAAAAACGTAGAAAAGAAATAAGAATGATCTTTTCTGTTTAACATAAGATGAAAAGCATTTTTGTTTCTTAGTATGAAACAAGCAATTCAAACAATAACTCAGTCTAATTTTGCCTTTTTCCTTTTCTGTCACCTGTAGGAAATCGAGAAGGATCAAAAACATTTAAGAGCACCCTGACTGATTATTCAAAGTTTTGGAGCAACATTTAGTAGCTGAATTTGGATTAAGGTGATAGTTCATTTAGACCTTCTTAAGATCTACAAACTATACCTATTGCACATCCATCTCCTTCGAAGAAATGCATCCTGTGCAATGTGTACATATCTACTATTATCTACAAAAAGCACTCCAAAAGTCTTACTAACTTAGTAAGTGCTATCACTCCAAAAGAAACTGAAGGTTAATACATAAAGCTGCATAACATTTATTAGGAACCCTACAACCAGGACGGCAATTTACTGCCAAATTAAATTATAACAATACCACAATCAATTAATCTACACCAAGTTATAACAGACAATAATATGGAAATCTAGTTAATTTAATCAGGCAAGTAGATCGAATTGGTAATACAGGTTTCAGTTCTAAGATGCAGTGGCAAGAGTAGATGCCCAAAAATCTTTGAAAAAACAACAACAACAAACCCAGTGTAATCCAACAAGTGGGGTATGGGGAGTATAGTGAATAGGCAGACCTTACCCCAGGCTGTTTCCGATAGACTCAAAAAAATCTTGGAAAAAACAAGCCAAAAAAAAAAGACCTAAGATACCGAAGTAAGAAAAAATCGAAAAAGCTCTTTTACTTCTCTACCCTAAATGCTTGAATAAAGCAAAACACAATTTCATAATTAGACTGAAATCGAGTAGGTTTAGCTGTAAAATTATCGCACAGATTCAAACACAATTCACAACAGGCAAAAAGTAACACATACACGAAGCAGTCAAATAAAGAGAAACGAACAATTGAAGAATGCGTAGGAGAATAGTTGTGGAGGAAGAGGAGAAAACCTGGAAATCGAAGTTTGAGAGGAACCCAACTTTTGCCAACGGACCAGAAAGTGCAAGGAGTATATATAAGCAAAAGGCAAAGCCTATACAATTTTGCGGTTTTTAATTTTATGCAATAGAGGTTTGGTTTAGGCCTCGGGCAATTATTTATTCCCTTTTAACTAGTATGTATACGAAAAATAATAAAAATTTCAACCACAGTATTTATTACTTATTTTAAATTTAATAAAATATACATCAATTAATATAAATATTATGGTAAATTATATACGGAGTCACTAATAATAAAGTAGAGTTTGAGTAGCTTGGTGTCGTCAGGCGTATTTTGGGAAAATTATAACTGCTTTAGCCTAACACAGGTGGTATCGTTATTTTACCCAGTTTTGACATGTACAACCGTCAAAATGAACGCTCAGTGCATAGGCTGGTTCTTCCTCCAGATTCTCACAGTTGCTCAAATCCTCTTCCAGTTTCGTTTGGAAAATGGGCGTTAATTCTACCTCTGTTTTTTGACCTTATTCTCCAACTATTTCACTTCTCTCCTTGGATCTATACTCTATGCTATGACCAGATAGTTCTGTCACAGATCTCTTGTTCAACTTTAAAGGTAATACATATTTCTCGCTTACTGTAAAGAAATATTTTTTTTAAGTGAATTTATTGGGGTTCTCGGTATTTTTCTGATTGTTGTTGTGCAGAAATTGTTTATATTGGGTAAATTATTGGTCCATCATTCTCCGCACTGCGGCAGCTTGTGAACTCTGTTGCTTAACCAAAAGTCCTAAATTGAGGGAAATGCTAACGATACTCTTTTCTCCTGAGAAGAAAGCCGCGTATTGATGAAGATACAAAGGAGAATGGGAAATGTGATTTTCCCAATTGAAGCACATTTATAGAAGTGCAAGTCATACAGGTATTCCCTATGTGCTAATAGACTTGATTGTTTTCTTTTTTTTCCTGTGTAGAAAAGGTTTTAATTTTTATTTTAACTGTAAGAATCAAATTAGTCAGGAATCGAACATCACTCAAAAATGTATTTTATCTCAACAACATTTTCAGTCCCATAAAAAATTCTATATCCCCAATTTATAGAATCATGAATTATTTATTAGCTCATAAAATAATTTAAAATTCTAAGAAATTTTTGATATATTTAATCAGCTATCCTGCCATGTCCTAAAAGATATAAATCCATGATCCGAAATACAAATGAAATCTAGCGTAATTCATGCTTTGTTTCTGCTCTCTTGCGAGCAGAGTATGTTCATAGGAAAACCAAAGAGACACCAGTTGCTTGGCATTTGTAGATTCCAACATGCTTTAGCTAATTATTCTTCTGAAGTTATTTTCTTCTTTTCAGTTGAAAGCTTGAGCCACTGCCAGTCCAAGACATGTTATATAAATTCAGTGTGTGAGATTCACTGCTATTAGTGAAACAGTCAATATATGAACCTCTATGCGAGATATATTTGTTATTTTGGTACTTTGTTAATGCAGTTGTTGAAATTCATTTCTCTGATCAGATGTTGTTTATCTGCTGGACTTTGAATCTATCTTTTTTTAGTTGGTACCAAGTTTTGTTAAGATCGACTAGTTTTTGGTAAAAAGGTCTTTTTACTGCAATTTTTTGTACTACTTGCCTTTTCCCCCTTTTAATAATTCTATTTATGTGATGACCCAAAATGTCATCTTTAAATCTAATAATTAATTCTGTATTCTAAGATCTCAAAAAGCACTATTTGTCACTCCTCGACTTGCGTGCGAAGTCCGTAAAATTTTTCGGATTATTTTTATGTGAAAAATGGATTAAAATGTGAGCTAGAGCCTTAAAACTCAACTGAGTTGACTTTGGTCAATATTTTGAGCAAACGGACTCGGATCAGTATTTTGACAGTTCCGGTAGGTCCGTATCGTGATTTGGGACTTGGACGTATGCTCGAAATTTAATTTGGAGGTCCCTAGCTCAAGTTATGACCATTTAACGGAAACTAGTAATTTAAAGGCTAAAGATTTTCAAGTTTGACCACGGTGTTGACTTTTTGATATCGGAGTCGGAATCCGGTTTCTAAAATTTTTATAGCTCCGTTATGTCATTTATGACTTGTGTGCAAAATTTTAGGTCAATTGAACTTGATTCGATAGGTTTCGGCATCGAATATAGAAGTTGGAAATTTCATAATAGACTAAGGTTTCAAGTGAGTTCGCACAAGACCTAACTTCAAACGAGCATACCTCTATTGATATGAAGAGTTATATGGTGTATACCTATGAAATGAAAGATCCTTGAGTCTAGTTTCTAACGCTTCAAACCGTTCATCATTTGGACATTCCTACAAAAAGTTATGACCAAATTACCAAAGGCTGACAAAGGCTGGCAGAATGTGATTATGCGATCGCAAAATGGTTATGCGACCGCAAACTGGTCGCAAAATGGTCCAGAACAGCCCAGTTCTGGGCACCGATTTGTGCGATCATTTTGCGACCCGCACACCAATTGTGCTGTTCATTGTGCGACCGCATACCTGTTTTCGGAGAGGTAATTTTTCTATTTTTATAACTCGACCCCATTTTGATAAATATGCTTTGGGGTTTATTTTGGGGCATTTATGTGATGATTTTAGAGAGAAGTGAGAGTGTTCTAGAGAGAGGAAGTAGATAAAGTGTCTTGTTCATCATATTCTTGTCCTAAGCCTTGAAAACCAACAAGAAATTCATCAAGTTCTTCGTCAAAGAGGTAAGGTTCTAACCCATAATCTTCAATTTCGAGTTTGGGTAATGATGGGTGATTAAGAGTATGATTCTTGGGGTAAGTGTTCCTTATCCTATATTGATTATATTTCATGATTCCATGCTCATTTACATCATGAATCCGTGAATTTAGGGAAGAAAATTCAGATTTTTATAACATCTTCCAAAAACGAAAATTTAATATTTGAAGGTCCATTTGATATCGGAATTGGATAATTTTTGTATGGTTGAACTCGTAGCGGAATGAGTGTTCGGATTTCGTAAATTTTTTCGGGATTTGAGATGTGGGTCCCACTGTCGAATATTTAAATGAATTTTAGATTTTTATCCGGAAAATTAGTAAATTCATATGGAATTAATTCCTATGATTCGTATTGAGTATATCAAATTGTTAGTGAATAGATTTGAAACTTTTGGAGACAAATTTAAAAAAAAAGTTGTGGTCGAGTAATTGATTGGAAATTGCAAAGCGAGATAAGTGTCGTGGTTAACCTTGACTTGAGGGAATAGAACCCTTAAATTATTTGTTATGTGAAATGCATGTGAACGACATATAGGCGAGGTGACGAGTGTCTATACGTCGTCAAATTAATTGTTTGCCTACTTACTTGAAAAATCATAAATTATTTTAAATCATGAATTAATTATTATAATAATTGTTTCTCTCTTATTCTTTGTCAAATATTAATCCTTGAATTCTTGCATTAATTGTTACATGCTATTTGAATTATGTGCCTTAAGTGTTATTTGACATTTAGCATATTAAATATTAAACTGCATATTTTCTCTCTGATTTCTATAATAACTTGCTATTTGCCTTTGTTTGTTTCATAATTAATTCATAATTATTGTATGCTTGTTGTCTTATAATTTTATATTAATTATTATATTTATTGGATATATATATATATATATATATATATATTGGAGGAGCGGGTTGTACGTCGCAACAGAATTGATCGAAATGAATATATTGGAGGATCGGGTTGCACGCCGCAATAGACTTATTAAAAAGTCCATATTGGAGGATCGGGTTGCACGCCGGAACAGACTTATTAAAAGTCCATATTGGAGGATCGGGTTGCACGCCGCAACAGACTTATTAAGAGTCAATATTGGGGGATCGTATTGCACGCCGCAATAGACTTATTTAAAAGCCAATATTGGGGGATCGAATAGCACGCCACAATAGATTTATTTAAAAGTCAATATTGAGGGATCGGATTGCACGCTGCAACAGACTTATTTAAAAGTTTATATATACTTGATTGAAATAAATATATGACAGACTTGATTAAAAGGAATATATTGGGAGAGCGGGTTGCACGCTGCAACAGAATTAAATGTGAATATATTGTGAGAGCGGGTTGCACGCTGCAACAGAATTGATGGAAATGATAATTGGTTATGACTGCTGAATTGGCTTCAATTATTATAAATGAGTTACCTTATTTATTTCTATTATTTGTTGTTGTTACTAATATTACGTACAAGTTAATGTAAGTGAACCGCCTTAGCCTCGTCACTAATTCGTCGAAGTTAGGCTCAACACTTACAGTACATGGGGTCGGTTATACTAATACTATACTCTGCACTTCTTGTGCAGATTTCGGAGTTGGTCCCAGCGGCATACTATAGACTTGCTCGGATTTTAGCTACTCAAAGGAGACTTGAGGTATAATTGTATGATGTTCGCAGTTCTGAAGTTCACGTCTACTTTACTTTAGTTGTGTGTTTATTTTCAGACAGCTTTATTTTATTCAGACCTTTATTTGTATTATTCTAAAAGCTCGTGCACTTGTGACACCAATTCTGGGATGGTATTTAGACACCGTTATTTTTAAGGATTATTCACTACATTTCAGACTTCACTTTCGCGTTTGTTCTTTGTTATTAATAAATTAAAAAAAATATTTTAAAAATAGATAATATTATTCTAACGTTGGCTTACCTAGCAAGTGAAATGTTAGGCGCCATCACGGTCCGAAGGTGAGAATTTCGGGTCGTGACAGTTGGTATCAGAGCACTAGGTTACATAGGTCTCACGAGTCATGAGCAAGCTTAGTAGAGTCTGAAGGATCGGTACGGAGATGTCTGTACTTATCTTCTAGAGGCAACAGAGTTTAGGAATAATTCTACTTCTTTCATTCCTTATCGTGCGACATTGATTTATCTTGAAACATATATCTCATATTCCTTTGCATCCACTCGTGTATGACATTGCGCACTCGGTATCAGTTGTGCGTCGACGGTTCGTGATGCCGCAGATGGACTACGAGAGAGCCAGAGATGCTCAACATTGCCTCAACGTGTGGTTCCAACTGAAAATGCGGACGTATTGAGAGATCAACCAGTGAATCATGTGAGGGGTGCAACGAACCTTGGCATCTTGTTGATTTATACGAGCTGTGAAGGTTAATATTGTGGATCATCGGACGTGGTGAACTATGACATCGCGCCGAGTGGGGGAGTCCATTATCAATGGATGGATTGCGTTGTCATGTGTTATATCAGTTTTGGCCTGAAATGTATATATGTGGTACTGAAAGGTTCTCCAAAATTTATACATGTTTAAGACCCGAGATTTTGTAGAGGATAAGGTTGGGACTTGCGGTATGTCCGCCTACTTAATAATCCTATACTTCAGTACCAAAGGAGTTAGAGAAATAACTTTAATTTTCAGAAAGTCTACTTGGCGTGGACGTTATGGTTGCAGCTTTTGGGGTACTTCGGAGGAAGTACAGTGGTTGACGAGATTTTGGACCAAGATTTGTCTGTATGGAGCTCTACTTTTGTGATCGTTGTGTATAAATAGGGGTGTTAAGAAATGGGTCAGCTCAACAGTATTGAGTCAACATAACAAAAGAATAAATTGGCCTTGGGAGAGATAATTCTCCACAAGTGTTTGTGGCAAGCCTATGAAGAGGGCAGACCAGCCAATGCAACACCGTCCACTTGGCTCAGTTCTCATAAACGCTTTTGAAAGAGTTTGTTCATAGACTCTCCGTAATGCGTGGCACATAGGTTTTGAACGGTTGCGTCAGGCCACCATGACGGTGTCATAATATGCCATCAGGTTCAATTAGGTAGCCCGTCATATTCCTACTTTGCTTCCTACAACCAGAAAGCGAGTCCACAAACTCATTAAAGGACTCAATTATAATCGTAAAATTTTGTACGACTTGGGAGCTACATGCTGATACTTCATTTCCGCTAGTGGTAGAAATTGCCAAGATATTAGAACGTGTTCGGAATGAGGAAAAAGGAAACTAAGGAGACCAAGACGTCTCGAGGTTATGGGGGATTCAGTGGATTATACTCTGAAAGTATAAATCATTATGGTGGGGGCTCGGGCAGTCGGCCAGCCCAGTCCGCACATCGGATTACTCGGGGTGCTCTAGTAAGTTCTTTTAATGCACCATCGACATGAGTTTCCTACAATGGTTATTTCAGTTATCTGGCACAGACTCAATATGAGCAGCCAAACCAGCAAAGGGGTTATTATGAATACGGTGATACTAGGCACATCATGAAAAAAGAAATTGTCCCAAACTTGGGAGAGGCATATTTCATCAAAGCACTCAGGCTACGTGCCCCATTGCAGTTACTACACCACCCACACGACCAGTTAGGGGTAGAGGACAGGCGGGTAGAAGGCGTCCTAGAGGTGGAGACCCAGCCATTGTTATATTTGTTTTATGGAATAGCGGAGGTCGTTACATCAGATGGTGTCGTTATAGGTACGACCTCGATTTAAAATAAAGGAATAATTTTCTTAACTTGATTCGGTTCTGAGTATCAAGACGAGTCCTCCTATTGTGCTCCACTTATGAGTGAGCTTCGTAATTCTATAATCTACTTATGTGTTTACTCCTGTTGGGAGGTTTTATGGAGATAACTATGCCTATCATTCCATGTTGGTCTCTAATAAGAGCTGTGAGGCTAAAGGTGGCTTTCTGTTACTCATTTCGGTAAGTTTTGATGTAATTTACGGATAATTAATTATAAATTATGAATTATATGCCTTACCAGTGTGGGGTTCATTATGTGTTATGATTTTGTTTAACGAAAGTTATTTAAAAGGAGAAAATAGAAAGTTTTGATTGGCAAGATGTGCATATTACTTGTGATTCAGAACTGAGGCTGAGGTCCTCACATTTTAAAATAAATTGATATGTTTAAACCGGACTATGAGCTGCGGTGGAAGTTATATAAGGACGAGATCCTTGTGATAAAAATTCTTGTGTTTAAATTCTCCCTTGTGAAATTAAATTTGTACTATAGTACTAATAGAGAGTCATGCCTGTTAGGCTTATTTGAAAATTTTTGTATGAAATTCTCTGTGCATACTTGCCAAATTCGTGTTGTAATATTGAGTTGTAACCTACGAGGTAGGTGCCCGCCAAGGTGGTGTTAAATGTGACTCGTTAATTCAGGTAAATAATTATGAGGTTTTCATGCCTCGCATCTCGTTATTAGTATTGTGAAGGTTTGAAATGAGATTTTTGTTAACATGAAGTTAATTGACGATTCTGTAATTGATTATGAACAACTATTAAGACCAGATTGACCCAGAAGGGTGCCCCATTTAGATGGTCAGACGAGTGTGAGTTGAGCTTTCAGAAGCTCAAGACTGCTTTGACTATGACGTCAGTGTTGGTGTTACCCACATGTTCAGGATCTTATACGGTGTATTGTGATGTATCTCACATTGGGCTTGGTGCAATATTAATGCAAGATGGCAGGGTGATTGCATATGCGTCGCGGCAGTTGAAAGTTCACGAGAAAAATTATCATGTTCATGACTTAGAACTGGCAGCCATTGTTCAAACAAACATGTATTGCCCGCTCTACAATGGAGGCTGAATTCATAGCCTTAGATAAAGCCGGTGAAGAAGCTGAATGGCTCCGAAATTTCTTAGAAGACATTCTATTTTGGCCCAAACCGTTGGCACCAATATGCATACATTGTGATAGTCAAGCGAAAATTGGAAGGGCTGGGAGCGTTATGTATAACGGTAAATCTCGTCATATACGATGAAGACATAAAACCGTTAAGCAATTACTCTCTGGAGGAATTATCACGATTGACTATGTAAAGTCAAGTGATAATGTGTCGGATCCACTTACAAAAGGCCTAACTAGAGAGGTAGTTGAGAAATCATCAAGGGGAATGGGAATATGGCCGAGAACAAGTCATTGTGGCGGTAACTCTACCTAGAAGACTGGAGATCCCAAGATCTAGGTTCAAGGAGATCAAACAAAGTCATTAATGACGGTTCAACATTGTCAAATAAAATTTTAGTCCGTTCTCGTGATGAGACAATGTTCAGTACCAAGGATAAAGCATTAAGGCCTTTTAATGATTTCTAAATTTGATACGGGGTATATCAAATAGTGTATCTACAGGATGACACGTTTAGGAATCACCTATGTAAGTGTGAAGTGTTAGCCGCTTCAAGGAGAACTTTGTAAGGCCAGTTCTCTACGTACTTATGAAACCAGGCGGTGTTCATGGCTGAAACGAACACAACAAATGAGAACCAACAACAATGTCAATACATTTGGGTTTTATTCTTTTCTTTCGACTTTTTCCAAGCAAGAATTTAAGAAGATTTCGTTTTTAAAAGCATAAATGACATTGTTGACTGTCAATCTATTATTTTTCGGTATGTAAAATTATCTACTAATTAAGTGATTATTGTCAAAGATTGTTGAAATGAAATGTCACTAATAATATTTTCTAATTTATCCCCCATCAATTTAAATTTTAAGGGAATTTCCAGCATTTTCACTCCAAACTTATTTTGCACCAGTATTTTGATTAGTATGTACTTTTGTTCCTCCCAAAGTGACTAGGTATTTGAATTAAAGATCAACTCAAGTCCAACAAAGAAAAAAACCTCTAGAACGGTCGTAGCTTAAAAGTTCAATATACACCGAAATACATCGTGCTACTCATTATATTGGATAAGTGATTGCACCTTCTTATGGCAATGTAAAGCATAACCACAGTATTTTTGACCAAGAAACGCGATTTTGCATTGAACTTGGAGAGTTAAAAGGAAGAAATGTGATTTATATATGATTGGAAGAAATTTAACTTATACATACCGATGCAGTGTATGTTCTCGGGCGGAGGAACGTACTGAGGAGGAGGATTCGCCGGTAGTGCAACCACATGTGGAGGCGCATTCGGCCTCACACTACGGTGTTGGTTGGCCGCACCCACAGATCTTCCAGCTACTGACGATCCTTCGCCCGCGGCCAACATGCTTCTCTTGTAATATTTTGGGAGCAAGTTCTTTTTTAGGTTTTGCACGAGCATGTTGTTTTGCTCTCCAATTTGAAGATCCTCTGTAGTAGCGTTTTGGTCCTTTTCAACCTAATTAAAAAGAATGTACATGTCACGGCCCAAAATCTCATATGTCGTGATGACGCCTATCTTAATACTAGGCAAGCGGACAACCTCAATAAATCACAAATTCTTTTATTTGAAAACATAATATTTAAATTCAATATAAAAATCTTACAAATACTGATATAAAATACTCCCAAAACCTGGTGGCACTGAATACATGAACATCTAAATGAAAACAGAGTCTGAGGGATACAATTACTGTCTGAAAATGTAGGACAGTACAATCAACTCAAAGGAAAGAGAGTCAAGGTCTGTGGACATCAAGCAACTACCTCGATAGTCTCCAACAGATAATCTCCCAAAAACTAGCAACCGCCGTGTCCGGAAGTACCTGGATCTGCACACGAGGTGCAGAGTGTAGTATGAGTACAACCAACTCAATAAGTAACAAGACTAACCTTTGGGCTGAAAGTAGTGACGAGCTCAACAGGTACAATCCAGTATAGAAATAACAATACAGAAAATATAGGCATGCTTTCAAGTTCACAATTAAACTCGGTACAAATAAAATAGATCAATTCTGAATGATATGAGGAATATGACATCTCTGTATCTACATGCCAATGCATATGCTGTATATGATTCACCTCTGTGGAAAACCTCGTGTACTCACAATCTCAAAATACTCAATCACTCAGTACTGTATATGGCCAATCCAGCCCAGGGAAGATCCATCCCATATATAAATACATCAATTGACAGTCAGTCACTCGGTACTGTATAAGGCCAATCCATCCCAAGGGAAGATCCATCCCCAAATATAAATAATTTGGACAAGATCCATGTCCACGGAAGATTCATCCCTCAATATAAATCAACTGCGCTCACTATGGGGGTGCAGACTCCGGAGGGGCTCCTTCAGCCCAAGCTCTATAATAGCCAGATCCATGCATAAATAAATAAAATATGTTGCGGCGTGCAGCCCGATCCCATAAATATCACTCAAAATCTCCAGTCTCTCGGGCTCTCAATGACATGAAAATCAACCCGACATGAAAATCAACCTGACATGATGATATGATGTATCAATGAATAGCAACAGATATTGAGATATGATATGCAAATGATAGATGTGACTGAGTACAAAATTATAATTTAAATGAATAATTCAACAGTAATATGACCTCTGTGGGTCCCAAAAATATTGACACGTAGCTTAAACATGATCTTTAACATGAGTCTCATCTCAATTTCCTCTAACACGTGGAGGATATGTAGATAATAACATGATTATTTGATTATGCAACTCCACAGAATCAATTAATTCATAATTTCTATGGTGCACACCCACACATCCGTCACCTAGCATGTGCGTCACCTCCAAACAATTCATATAATATGTAATTGAGGGATTTATACCCTCAGAACCAAGTTTAGAAGTGTTACTTACCTCAAACCGTGTAATTTTTTTATTCCAATATGCTTTTTCCTCGTGAATCGGCCTCCGAACGTCTCGAATCTAGTCACAATTAATTCGATTCAGCCAATACAAATCATAGGAATTTATTCCATATGAAAATACTTATTTTTCCAACAAAATCCGAAATTCCACTCAAAAATCGCTAGTGAGGCCCACGTCTCGGAACCCGACAAAAGTTACAAAATATAAACGTGAGTCCAACCATACCAAATTTATCAAATTCCGACAACAACTCGACCTTCAAATCCTCAAATCTATTTTTCGAATCCCTAGGCCCAAATTCTCAAATTACACCTCAAAAATACGTAATATAGTCGGAATACTCAATGATAATTCAATATTATTGACTAATAATGATCATAAGTGACTTACCTCAAGATTTCCCGTGAATTCTCACTCAAAAATCGCCTCAACCCGTGTTGGAAATGTCCAAAATGACAAAAATGTCGGAACCCTTCTATTTTGTAATCTATCCATAGGTTTCTCACTAGCGGACACTTAACCGCATCTGCGGTCGCGCTTTTGCAGAGAATCCACCACATCTGCGGTTTTTGCCAAGGCTGGCCTCCCTTCGCTTCTGCGGTCGCCTTCCCGCTTCTGCGAACGGGCTTCTGCGAGGAGCAAGCCGCTTCTGCGGCCTCTGCGCTTCTACGGTCGTACAGTCGCAGATGCGACTCCACTTCTGCGGACCATCTGCTCGCTTCTGCGACCTCTGCATCAACCCATGCCTGGTCGCTTCTGCGAGTTCGCACCTGCGAGCTAAATTTCGCAGGTGCGATTGCACTAGAAGGACAAAATTTCCAACAACTGTTTAAGTCCAAATTTTGATCCGTTAATCATCTGAAACTAACCCGAGGCCCCCGATACCTTAATCAAATATACCAATAAGTCCTAAAATATCATACGAACTTAGTCAAAGCCTCAAATTACATCAAACAATGCTAAAAACACGAATTATATTGCGATGCAAGCCTAATGAAACTAAGAAATTCAAACTTCTACATTCGATGCCGAAACCTATCAAATCACGTCCGATTGATCTCAAATTTTGCACACAAGTCATAAATGACATAACGGACCTATTCAAATTTTCATAACTGGATTCCGTCCCTGATATCAAAAAGTCAACTCCCCGGTCAAACTTCCAAACTTAAACTTCCTATTTTCGCCATTTCAAGCCTAATTTAACTATGAGTTTCTAAATAATTTTTCGTACACGCTCCTAAGTCCAAAATCACCATACGGAGCTATTGGAATCATCAAAACTCTATTCTGGGGTTGTTTACATATAAGTCAATACCCGGTCAACTATTTTCACTTAAGCTTTAAATTTTGGAACTAAGTGTTCCAATTCATTCTGAAACCTCACCGGACCCGAACCAATTACCCCGACAAGTCATATAACAGTTGTAAAGCACAAATTTAGTAGTAAATGGGGGAATATGGCTGTAATAGTTAAAATGACTAGCTGGGTCGTTACATTCTCCCCTCTTAAACAAATGTTCGTCCTCGAACGGGTTTAGAATTATACCTGGAGTCTCAAATAGGTGTGGATATTTGCTCCGCATCTCCCGCTCAGTATCCCAAGTAGCTTCTCCGACTGGCTGGCCTCTCCATTGTAGTTTCACTGAATCTATGTTCTTTGATCTCAACTTTCGAACCTACCGGTCCAAAATGGCCACCATCTCCACATCATAAGTCAGATTGCCATCGAAATGCACTGTACTGAAATCCAAAACATGAGACGGATCTCTGACATACTTTTGGAGCATAGATACATGAAACACTGGATGAACACCCGATAATCTAGGCGGCAATGCAAGTTCATCAGTCACCTCTCCAACCTTCTTAAATATTTCAAAAGGCTCAATATACCTAGGACTCAACTTTCCCTTCTTCCTGAATCTCATAACACCCTTCATAGGCGAAACTCGGAGTAGTACCTTCTCTCCTACCATGTAAGAAACATCGCGAACCTTCCGGTCGGCATAACTCTTCTGTCTATACTGCGCCGTGCGAAGTGGATCCTGAATCAATTTAACTTTTTCCAAAGCATCTTGAACTAAATCAGTACCTAATAGCCTAGTCTTACCCGGCTCAAACCAACCTACCGGAGACCGACACCATCTACCATATAAAGCCTCATACAGAGCCATCTGAATGCTCGATTGGTAACTGTTGTTATAGGCAAACTCTGTAAGTGGCAGAAACTGATCCCAAGAACCCCCAAAATCTATAACACAAGCGCGTAACATATCTTCCAATATCTGAATAGTACACTCGGACTGCCCGTCCGTCTGAGGGTGAAATGTTGTACTCAACTGTACCCGTGTGCCTAACTCTCGCTGCATTGTTCTCCAAAACTGTGATGTAAACTACGTGTCCCAGTCTGAAATAATAGACACTGGCACACCGTGTAGGCAAACAATCTCGTAGATATAAATCTCAGCCAACTGCTCCGAAGAGTAAGTAGTCCCAACTGGAATAAAATGCGCGAACTTGATCAACCGATCCACAATCACCCAAACAACATCAACTTCCTCAAAGTCCCTGGGAGTCCAACTACGAAGTCCATAGTAATACGCTCCCATTCCCACTCCGGAATTTCAAGTCTCTGAAGCAATCCGCCCGGTCTCTGATGCTCGTACTTCACATGCTGACAATTTAAACACCGAGCTACAAACCCCATTATATCTTTCTTCATTTTTCTCCACCAATAGTGCTGTCTCAAATCCTGGTACATCCTAGCGGCACTCGGATGAATGGAATACTGCGAACTGTGGGCTTCTTCAAGAATTAACTCACGCAGTCCATCTATATTTGGCACACAAATTCGACCCTGCATCCTCAACATCCCATCATCTCCAATAGTAACATCTTTGGCATCACTGTGCTGAACTGTGTCCTTCAGGACAAGCAAATGGGGATCATCATACTGGCACTCTCTGATGCGGTCATATAAAAAATACCGAGAAATCACACAAGCTAGATTCCGACTGGGCTCCAAAATATCTAATCTCACAAATTGGTTGGCCAAGTCCTGAACATCAACTGCAAGAGGCCTCTCACCAACAGGAATGAATGCAAGGCTACCTATACTCATTGCCTTTCTACTCAAAGCATCGGCCACCACATTGTCCTTTCCAGGATGATACAAAATAGTAATATCATAGTTCTTTAGCAGCTCCAACCATCTCCGCTCTCTCAAATTTAGATCTTTTTGTTTGAACAAGTGCTGGAGACTCCGATGATCCATAAATACTTCACAGGACACACCGTAGAGATAGTGCCTTCAAATCTTTAATGCATGGACAATGGCGACCAACTCTAAATCATGAACATGGTAGTTCTTTTCATGTGGCTTCAGATGGTGCAAAGCATAAGCAATCACTCTACCCTCCTGCATTAAGACACACCCAATACCAATCCGAGAAGCATCACAATACACTGTATAAGAGCCTGAAGCTGAAGGTAAAACTAAAACTGGAGTTGTCGTCAAGGCAGTCTTGATCTTCTGAAAGCTCTCTTCACACTCGCCCGACCACCTGAATGGAGCATCCTTTTGGGTCAATTTAGTCATAGGCGCCGAAATAGACGAGAAGCTCTCCACAAAGCGACGATAATAACTGGCCAAGCCGAGAAAACTCTTAATCTCAGTAGCTGAAGATGGCCTGGGCCAACTCTGAACTACCTCTATCTTCTTTTGATCCACCTTAATTCCATCACTGGACACTATGTGTCCCAAGAATGCCACTGAACTAAGCCAGAACTCACACTTAGAGAATTTGGCATAAAGTTTCTCCTCCCTCAGCCTCTGTAGTACGATACTCAAATGTTGTGTATGTTCCACCTGGCTACGTGAGTACACCAGGAATACATTATTCATCAAGTGCACAAATGTTGTTGTGGCGTTGGTCAGCCCAAAAGACATCACGATAAATTCATAGTGACCATAACGGGGCCTGAATGCCGTCTTTAGAATATTTGAATCCCGAATCATCAACTGATAATACCCAGACCTCAAATCAATCTTAGAGAACACCCTCGCTCCCTGAAGCTGGTCAAATAAATCATCAATACGAGGTAAATAATACTTGTTCTTGATTGTAACTTTGTTCAACTGCCTGTAGTGGATGCACATCCGCATAGTACCATTTTATTTTTCACAAACAGAACCGGTGCACCCCAAGGCGACAAACTAGGCCTAATAAACCCCTTATCAAGAAGTTCATGAAGTTGCTCTTTCAATTCTTTCAATTTAGCTGGTGTCATATGATACAGAGCAGTAGAAATGGGCTGAGTGCCCGACACTAAGTCAATACCGAAATCAATATCCCTGTCGGGTGGCATACCCGGCAGGTCTGCAGGAAATACATTCGGAAAGTCTTGCACTACCGGTACAGAATCAATAGTAGGAGTTTCTGCATCAACATCTCTCACAAAGGCCAAATATGACAAACACCCATCCATTGGGCCTTCAAATAAGAAATTACTCTACTGGGAACATAATCTAGAGAACCTCTCAATTCGATCCTCGACAACCCCAACATTGTCAACGTCACAGTGTTCTCGTGACAGTCCAGAATAGCATGACATAGAGACAACCAATCCATACCCAAGATCACATCGAAATCAACCATACTAAGCAATAAAAGATCAACTCTAGTCTCCAATCCCCCAATAGTTACCACACACGTCAGATACACACGGTCCACAATAATAGTATCACCTACCGGCATAGGTACAAGAACATGTGAAACTAAGGATTCACAGGGCATATCCAGATAACGAGCAAAATATGATTATACATACGAATACGTGGAACCGTGGTCAAATAATATAGAAGCTTCCCTGTGGAATACTAAGACAATACATGTGATCACTGCATCTGAAGCAACGACATCTAGCATGGCAGGAATAACATATAATCGGGCATGACTACCACTTGATCGACCTCCCCCTCTTGGGCGACCCATAGCTGACTGAGCCCCACCCCGAGCTGGGTGGGAAGGTGGTGAAGCAACTGGTGCTGAAGTTGTAGTCTAACTCCCATGCTGAGCTGAACCTCCCGTAAGGCGGGGGCAATATCTCTTTATGTGACCCAAATATCCACGCTCAAAATAACCCTTCTCTGAAAATGTCGGCAAGTACTGAGTTGGACCTCGAGAACTAGAATAACTACTAGAAGAACCTGGTACAGGGGTAGTTTGCATATAAGTCAACATCCGATCAACTATTTCCACTTAAGCTTTAAATCTTGAAACTAAGTGTTCCAATTCATTCTGAAACCTCACCGGACCCGAACCAATTACCCCAACAAGTCATATAACAACTATAAAGCATAAATTGAGCAGTAAATGGGGGAAATAGGCTGTAATAGTTAAAATGACCGATTGGGTCGTTATAGTACATTAGTTTAATAACGACCCGACTATTCGTTTGAGTATTACAGCCCCATTCTCCCATTTACTGCTCATTTTGTACTTTACAGTTATTATGTGACTTGACGGGGTAGTTGATTCGGGTCCGGTGAGGTTTCAGAATAAATTAAGACATTTAGTCTCAACGATAAAAACTTAAATTGAAAAGGTTGACCGGATATTGACTCATGTGTAAACGACTCTGGAATAGAGTTTTGATGATTCCAATAGCTCTGTATAGTGATCTTGGACTTAGGAGTGTGTCCAAATAATTATTTGGAAGTCCGTAGTTGATTAGGGCTTGAAATGGCGAAAGTAGGAAATGAAAGGTTTGAAAGTTTGACAGAGAGTTGACTTTATTGATATTGGGGTCGGAATCCAGCTCTGGAAATTTTCATAGGTCTGTTATGTCATTTATGACTTGTGAGCAAAATTTGAGGTTAATCGAACTTGATTTGATAGGTTTCGGTATTGAATATAATTTGAGGGCTCGACTAAGTTCGTATCGTATTTTAGGACTTGTTGGTATAATGGGTTGAGGTTCCGGGGGCCTCGGGTTGATTTCGGATAGTTAACGGATCAAAACGAGACTTAGTGCATTGCTGAAGCTGGGAGTCTGTTGGTGTAATCGCACATGCAGATTGTTGATCGCAGGTGCGAAGCTCGTAGAAGCGAGCATGGCAGCACAGAAGCGGGAAAAGGGAGAGTGAGGCAGTGGCCGCAGGTATGATGGAAATTCCACATCTGCGTGATCGTAGATGCGGATGAGGGGTTGCAGAAGCGCAGGTGACCGTAGAAGCGGACTGCTTCTCGCAGAGACAGAAGCATAATCGCAGAAACGGAGGCAGTGTAGCCTTGTGGACCACCGCAGAAGCAGAGGATTTTTTCGCAAAAGCGGAACCGCATGTGCGGTTAAGTGATCCGCAGAAGTGAAAGGACCTGGGCAATATATATTCCGAAGGGTCCGAGATTTTTCTGATTTTGGACTTTTCAAGTACGGTTTGGGGCGATTTGTCAGAGGGAAATCACGGGGATTCTTGAGGTAAGTCACTTGTGACCATTTTTAGTTGATAATATTAAATTATCATTGAGTATTCCAACTAGATTACATATTTTTGAGGTATAATTCGATAATTTGGGCTTAGGAATTTCAACATAAGAATTTAAGATTTGGAGGTTGAGTTGATGTCTGAATTTGGCAAATTTGGTATGGTTGGACTCATGGTTGAATGGGCGTTCATATTTTGTAACTTTTGTCGGGTTCCGAGACGTAGGCCTCACTATTAATATTTGGGTGAATTTTCGGATTTCATTGGAAAATTTAGTATTTTCATATGGAATTGATTCCTATAATTTGTGTTGACTGTGTCGAATTAATTGTGACTAGATTCGAGGCGCTCAGAGGCCGACTCGCGAGGCAAAGGCTTATTGGAATAGAGAATTTGCACGGATTGAGGTAAGTAACAGTTCTAAATTTAGTTATGAGGGTATGAAACCCCGTACTATGTGTCATGTGCTTGGTTTTGAAGTGACTCACATGCTAGGTAACGGGCGTGTGGGCGTACAACGTAGGAATTGTGATTTGGTCAATTCCATGGAACCGTATAGTTGATTAATCTGATATTATCCGTATATTCTCCATGTATTATAGAAATTGCACTGCAAATCCTGTTTAGGCTATGTGTTGGCACTGTAGGGACCTACAGAGGTCGTGCTATATATTGAATTATCTGCTAAATTGATGTATTGAACTCAGTCACAGTGCTACTGCATATTATATCTCGGTCTCTATTATTTTTTATTGACACATTATATTATCGTTGTTTTGGCTGATTATCATGATTTTTGAGAGCCCGAGAGACTGGAGAGATTGATGACTGAGTGAGGCCGAGGGCATGATTGTGAGGATATTTATGGTAGCGGGCTGCATGCCGTAACATGTTTTATTGATTTATGCCATGATTGGCTTGTTATAGCGCTTGGGCTGAAGGAGCCCCTCCAGAGTTTGTACACCCCCAGTGAGCGCAAGTACCTACTGAGTGCGAGTGCTGAGTGTCTGAGAGAGATGAGCGATTTTGAGGAATGAGTGACTGTGAAAAGGTTGGAGTGAATGGGAGGACTGAGTGACTGTTACTCTGAGTATGTGCACTTGATTTCATTACTGTTGTGTTTCAGCTGATATAGATCCCTGTCACGAAATTTTCTAAAAGATTCTATGTCCTGTTTCAATTGACCTTGATACGATTTAACTGTTTTGGTTTTAAATGTCAAACTTGAAAGCATGCCTATTTATCCGTATTATATTGTTTGTAAAGTGAACTGTACCGTGATGCTCGTTACTACTTTCAGTCCAATAGTTAGTCTTGGTACTTACTGAGTTGGTTGTACTCACACTACATCCTGCACCTCGTGTGCAGATCCAGGTGCTTCCGGACACAGCGGTTGCTAGATTTTGGAAATTTATCTGTTGGAGACTATCGAGATAGCTACTTTGGTGTCCGCAGACCTTGACTCCCTCTTCCCTTTCAGTTATTTGTACTGTTCTATATTTTCAGACAGTATTTTTATTAGTCAGACTGTGTGGTCATTTAGATGCTCATGTAC
The DNA here is from genome assembly GCF_000715075.1 of Nicotiana tabacum. Taxonomy (NCBI): domain Eukaryota; kingdom Viridiplantae; phylum Streptophyta; class Magnoliopsida; order Solanales; family Solanaceae; genus Nicotiana; species Nicotiana tabacum. The sequence goes on along the minus strand of NC_134096.1, from coordinate 135,168,471 downwards.
TTAGTGATACCAGATTTTGGGAGTGTATGGTATAGAGATAGTATTTTGTATCAGAAAATTTGGGATTTTACTCTTAAATTTAATTATGGTATTTTCAAACTTAAAGTAATTGGTGGTTTACTGAGGTTGTCGGCTTGCCTAGTATTAAGGTAGGCGTCATCACGACAGGTGAGATTTTGGGTCGTGACATGAACGAGAAGATGATTGATGCAACTGTTTTGCCATTTTCCGGTGTGCATAGTTAGCCTGCATTTGTTTAAATAAGAAAATTGGTTATTTCATATAAAAAGAATTTATATTTACATTAACAACTCAAGGATCCAAAATTATGGCGTCACAATGGTCTATTTCCACAATTTTTTCATGTAGGTGCAACATAAAAAGCGACTCTGATTTTTAATAGAGATATTTGTTGAGAAAAAAATATTACAAATAAACCTCGCATTTCTTTAACAATTTAAACTTTTGAATCCGGTAAAAACCATGTGATATATTGTACATTTCTTTGCTAAACCAAAGATTTGAACCCTTTGTCTATTAAATACACAATTTTCTGCAAATATTTTTTTTATGAAAAGATATGTTTGGTTGTTTTAAAAAAATTCATATTTTAAAAAAATATATAACTACTACCTGCAGATGATGGAGGCTTCTTGAAACATAACGTTATAGATCTGATGGGCAGATTAGCCAGGAACTTATGAAGTCTTCTCATAGTGACTTCTATAATTATCACAACTTTGGAACCTAATTCAAGCATATAAAAACATATTAGATTCATTTAGATAAGCGAGTGCAAAGTCCATGTTTTGAAATTAAAATATCTGAAGTTTAATACATATATGATTATTATGGTATTATCTATAAATTTCAGATTGTTTACTCTTAAATATGAATATATATACAATTTAGCTTATTAATACATTAAATACAAAATTAAAATAAAATAATAATTATATATTATATCTATAAAAATAAAAAATTAATTTAGATAGTTTGGTATAAAACTATTATTTGTTATTAATGAAGTACACTTTAAAAGCCAGCAGCAATGGCAACTGGAGTGGTGATAGCCAATCGTAAAGTTGTGAGAAAGTAATTGGTAGCGGTCGTGGACAAATAGCGATGGTGATTGTGCAATAGTGGTCAGTAGTGACTAGCTATAGAATTTGTTGGTGGTTGTGGCTCTGCGATGAATGTTAGTGGCAAAAATGGTTGTTGATAGTGGTGATAGTGGTTGCCAATGGAAATTTAGGTTAGGAATAGTAGATAAAGTATTTATAAAATGACATATTTACATGAATATTTAACATCATCTCTCTTTTGATGTTTTCAAGAGTCTATACAAGATCTGAACTGATCAAATGAATGGTTATAGAAAAGAAAAATATATACATTTAATGGGCTAATATTTGAACGAATCTGATTAAATTAAAACCTCTTTTATATGAAATAAAACGAGGTCTTAGCTCTATAACAGAGAAAATAAAAAGAAAGCGAGAGAAATTACCTTACATTGTTAAATCAAAGAATCAATAGAGAAAAGCAGATAACCATAACTTCACGGACGATCATTTAGAAAAGCTTACAATTGAATATATTATTGAGCGAACACATGCATCTTATATATAATGCTCGAAATTTAGTTCTACTTTCTCATTAGATTTTTCTAGATTTTATCATATGAATGCCGATGGAATGAAATTAAATTTTAACAGCTCGGCATCCAAATTTCGTACTTCAAAATTGGTAAGAAGATCTGTTTTAAAATGATATTTTAAATTACCTTCACAATTGGAGAGAATATATTGTTTACCCGAAAAATCGGATAACGTTGAATTTATGTATGGTTCTAAGGGTAAGTATATTCCTTTGATCTGAAGATAACAATACACGTATTTATGACGCAAAATAGAAAATGATGAACAAAGATACTTAGTGAGCTTTAGAAAGATAAACACAATGAATTCTTAATCCCAGGGAAGATGTCTTCTATTACAATCTATCTTGCCTTTTATAGCCAAGGATCACTACTTTATCTATAGCAACATAATGGAATAATATTACTAGTGGAGGACCCATGATGGTGTGTCTCCTCCTTAATTCCCGCCAAGATTCTCTCCTTTGGTGCGGTTGTAACAGCTTTTTGTCTGTGAGCTCGATACCGACTCGAGCTTGGTATCGGATCGGAACCTCGGCCTTGGTTTCGAGCTTGGTGATCACTTTCGGGCATCGATGTTCGGGACCTGTATCGGTCGATGTTACCTCGGTCGATTCGGACGCCCCGAGCTCGACGCCCCCATCTCGGAATTCATTCGGATTTTCCATGAAGATACCCCTTGACTGAGATGCCATCCTCGATCGATCTTCATGATCGAGGATCGGTTTTAACCGTATACAGATAGCCCCCTCGTTTCTTGGAAAGGAGATGACGAGAAACGATGTGATTTCCCTAAGGTTCGACAGACTCAATGATGACGTTTCTATCGACTTTGACTATGACGTGCGTGATAGCTGTCCTATCGATTTGGTTTTATCGAGGCATTTAATGTGTATCAGTCGGTGGTCGGCCACCGCTAGAAACGAATCACCATGCCTTATAAATAGCTTTTCCATATAATATTTTCCACTTTTGTGCTTCCTCTTTTTCCAAATTCCCTTTGATTATTTTCTCTATTTCGTTGCTTTAGTGCCGCTTATACCAGAGTTTTGGTGTTGTCCCCTCTTTCACCTTCCTTTGGGACTTTTTCTTCTTATATTAATGGCGAAAACTTCAAAAATCGTACCTCATAAGGAGAAAGCTTCCTTCTCACGGCCGCGTGACGATAAGGCACCGACGGAGCCGTCCGTTCAAGATTATATTCCTGGCCCGTGTATTTTAAAAACTGATTTTAGGGTGAAGAACCCTTCGTCCGTTCCGGGTCGGTGTGAGCACGTATCGATGTATACGTGCTCTATAGCGGAGGTTCACCTCGAGGCCGTCAGAAAAGACTACGGCTGGGGTTCTGAGGTTGTGTTACAAGTCCCCTCCTCCGATGAGAGCGTCACTACCTATGTGGAGGGATTTCTAAGTATTTACACCTATCCCTTTACATTGGGAGCTGTTGATCCCGTGATTTTTGATTTCTGCAGGAGATATCAGGTCACCCTCGGCCAAATTCATCCTTCCTTATGGCGTATAGTCATCTTATTGCGTTTCTTCTCTATCAAAGCCGGAGGGTTGGATTTTTCTCTGAACCACCTTATACGACTGTATCGGCCTCAGATTTATCGTGGACTAATTAGGCTACATCGTCGAGCATCGAAGGCTTTGATGTCGAGCATCGATGAAGATAAGGATCGAGGTTGGATGGGTCGATATATTCGAGTGAGGACTCGTGATCTTATCCCGGAGGAAAAAATGCCGTTTCCTGAAAAATGGAATTTCGACCGTAAATGATACTTGTTTGCTTTTTGTGTCTTTTTTCGTTTTTGTTAATATTATTTTATGATGTCCAGCTGCACCTTGGATGCCACAAGCTGTGCCTGATCTCGAGGATTGGGTTCGAAAGTTAGCCTCGACTTCATCCTATGCCGAGCGCGCTTGGCTTGATTTGGCTAAAGGTAGATGGGAGGCTAAGAATCATGGTGAGGTTTGGTTCCTGTTTCCCTCGAGGTATATTCTGCGTTCATTTCGTTATCGATTTTTCCTTTGTATATAGGTGTAACTAGGGATGCCATTTTGAGGCCTTCGAGCGGTGATGAAGGAAACAAGTCCCCGATCCTGGAACAGGGAAAAGAAAAGAAACGAAGGGCTTCCTCTCGGCCGGAGGACCCTAAGCCCAAAGCTCAAAATGTGAGGAGAAAAATTATTGCCCTTTCGATCGACTCGGTCCAACGACTGAGGGAGGAAGGAGAAGAAGAAGATAGCTCCACGGCTTTGGTAGTCCGACCTACGGAGGCAGTCGAGGTTGCTAGAGCTGCTGAGCCGATGGCGGCCGTGCCCATCGGGGTTGGTTCCGAAGACCTAAGTCTCGATCGAAGTACTCCGAGTGATTTGCTCGGGGCAATGGCAATGGGTCATTCACCTTTTCTTCTGTCTTTTTCTGAGGAGGCATTGAAAGAGGCTCGAGAGCTGAAGACTCTCGATATTGGTGCTAGCTCAGGTGCAGCAGATCCTTTTAAGGATTGTTTTACTGGTGTTGATGATAGTTTCGATATCGGTGATGCTTCTCTTTTGTTAGAGGAAGCTCAGCGTTTTATTACTCGGGTAATGATTCTTCCATACTTGGCTTCTTTGTTCTTTTCCATACTTGACAGTTCCGATATCGGTGATCCTTCTTTGTTTTATTGGTGTTGATGACAGTTTCTAACTATGTAGGCCATCGGTAGGTTTCGAGTTGATCTTAGCCAGTGTGAGGCCGAACTCCGGAAGGTCCTAGGTGAAAGAGATGACCTTCGGCTTCTTTGTAGCAAAAAGGAGGAGGCTATAAAGGATCTTTAAGCGGATTTGGCTAAGGTTCGTGAAGAAAGGGTCGAGCTCGATCAGCAGGTGAGCCTCGTTCTGTTAAAGTATGGATTCGACTCGACTGTGGAAGTTAACCCTCCGTTGTCTCAGTTGCAGCAAAAGATTGAGAAGATCGGGCTACTTCGAGAGGAGGTCGATCAAATCCGGGCCGAATTCAACCAGTGGAAGGAGACTTTTGACCGCCTGGCAGTGGAGAAAAAAACCATCTTAACAAAGTTATTATCAGCCGACGTTCATCTTCGAAACGTCAAGCAAAAGGTGTCGGTTCAGGCTAAGAAAATCGATGAGCTTGAGATACGACTTGCTGAGGCTAAGGCGGAGGTTGAGTCATCAAAAGTTTTGGCGGATAAGTCTATTGTTGTATATCGAGCTGATGCTGAGGCCGCTCAAGTGGAGGCCCGGGAAGCGGCGAAGATTGCCGATGCTCGAGCTCATTGGGTTGCCGAACTTGTTAAGTGTAGATCTCGGAGAGAGACCCTCGAGGAGATACATGCTCGGGGTTTCGACCTTACCGAAGAGGTAAGAAAGGCAAAAGAGCTTGAAGCGGAAGCTGAAGCCTTGGCTTTTGATGATGATGACGATGATGGTAGAAAAAGCGGGTCTGAGGGTGGGGAAGACCCCGACCCAGAAGCTTAGAGTCTAATTCTTCATATCTGTAAATTAATTACATAGGCAATTTTGTATATATATATATATATATAACAAGGTCGATTTTGATCGATCAGATTTGGAGTGACGTTTTGCTTGTTGAGTTGATGATAATGTGGTGGTTAACGTAAACTCTGAGTAAACGTAGCTTTTCAATGTTTCAAACTCGATTGTGTCCTTGTTCGAACTCGGCAGCCCGTAGGCTTTAACATTTGAGTGTTTATTTCGAACTCGATATAGAAGTAGCCCGTGGGCTCAATATTCGAGTGTTTATTTTGAACTCGAGATAATGTGGTAGCCCGTAGGCTTAATATTCGAGTGATTATTTCGAACTCGAGATAATGTGGAAGCCCGTAGGCTTAATATTCGAGTGATTATTTCGAACTCGATGTTGAAGTAGCCCGTAGGCTCAACGGTCGACTGAGTATTTCAAACTTGATATAGAAGTAGCCCGTAGGCTTAATATTCGAGTGTTTATTTCGAACTCGAGATAATGTGGTAGCCCGTAGGTTTAATGCTCGAGTGATTGTTAATTCTGGTTACATAATAAATCTCAAGTCATTGTACATATGTTTTGGGGCAATCTATATGAGAATGGTTCATTTTGACCATTTTGGCTCTTACAACTTTTCCTCTATTGTTGTGAGAAGACTTTGTTGCATTTGAACTCGATGTATTTGAGGGCCTGTGCCCCCGGTATTTGAGGCCATTCGGGCTAAGGGTCGAAAGCCTCGGATACTGTTTTAAAAGCGCAGCACGATCGATGGTTGCCTCATTAAAAACCTTGCTGCAAAAACCCATTTGGGAAAAAACTGGTCTAAGGAAAAAAGAGTGCAACACGTGCTTTTGAGTAAAAGAATACTTCTGTTCTTTGTTCGAACTTCTGTACGGGACAGTTGAATAAATATGGGAAATGTCGGACCTTAGCAGTAGTACCGTTTTAGATGTAATACATTCCAACTGCTTGATAGCTGTTTGCCGTTTATGATGCCGAGCCTGTACGATCCTTTCCCAAAGTTCTCGAGCACCTAGTACGGTCCTTCCCAATTTGGTCCTAGTTTTCCTTCGTTTGGATTCTGAGTATTGATGGTGACTTTCCTTAACACCAAGTCCCCTGGCTTGAAGTGGCGAAGTTTAGTTCTTCGATTGTAATACCTTTCGATTTGTTGCTTTTGTGCGGCCAATCGGATGAGGGCAGCTTCTCGTCATTCGTCCGATAATTCAAGGCTGGTGTTCATAGCCTCGTTATTTGATTCTTCCATCATGAATTGAAATCTGGGACTAGGCTCTCCGACTTCAACTGGTATCAATGCCTCGGAGCCATATACTAAGGAGAATGGGGTCGCCCCTGTACTGGATTTCGATGTTGTTCGGTATGCCCAAAGAACTTCGGGCAGGATTTCTCTCCATTTTCCCTTAGCGTCGTTCAATCTCTTCTTCAGGTTTTGAAGAATAGTTTTGTTTGTTGATTCGGCTTGTCCGTTTCTGTTGGGGTGGTACGGGGTTGCTAGTATCCTTCTTATTTTGTGGTCTTCGAAGAATTTTGTGATTTTGTTGCCAATGAATTGCTTCCCATTATCACATACTATTTCGGATGGTATCCCGAATCGGCATATGATATGATCCCACAAAAAGTCGATAACCTCTTTTTCTCTTACTTTCTCGAACGCCTGCGCTTCAACCCATTTAGAAAAATAGTCAGTCATAAACAAAATAAATCTGGCTTTACCTGGGGTCGATGGTAGGGGGCCGACGATGTCCATTCCCCATTTCATGAATGGCCATGGGGATAGGACCGAGTGAAGTTGTTCTCCGGGCTGATGGATCATTGGAGCAAACCTTTGACATTTATCGCATTTACGAACAAATTCTTTTGTGTCTTTCCCATATCGATCCAATAATACCCTGCTCTGATCACTTTTCGAACTAACATGTCGGCACCGGAGTGATTGACACAAGTGCCCTCGTGTACTTCCCAGAGGATGTAATTGGTATCTCCCCGACCTATGCATACCACCATCGGTCCATCGAATGTTCTTCGATATAACGTTCCGTCCGCAGTCAAAGTAAATCGAGCAGCTTTAGTTCGAAGGGTCCTGGACTCTTTGTGGTCTGAAGGGAGCTTTCCATTTTTTAAGTATTCAATATACTTGTTTCTCCAATCCCAGGTTAAGCTAGTAGAATTTATTTCGGTGTGCCTTTCTTCGATTACAGATCTTGAAAGTTGAACGACAGTTTCCGAGTTCAAATCATTCACCTCGACCGATGATCCCAAATTAGCAAGCGTATCGGCCTCGTTATTCTGTTCTCGTGGAACATGTCGTAGACTCCATTGTTTGAAATGGTTCAAAGTGATAAGCAGTTTGTCCAAATACCTTTACATTCTGCCTTCTCGGACTTCGAAGGTTTTGTTTACTTGACTCACCACCAGCAAAGAGTCGCAATTGGCCTCAACGACCTCCGCTCCCAAATTTCTAGCTAGCTCGAGACCTGCAATTATGGCTTCATACTCGGCCTCATTGTTAGTTAACCTGATAGTTTTAATAGCTTGCCTAATAATGTTACCCGTGGGAGATTTTAAAACTATGCCTATCCCGGACCCCTTTACGTTCGAAGCTCCGTCCGTAAAGAGGATCCATGCCCTCGTTGATAAATTTGATTTTAACAGTAGTTCTTTTTCGACTTCGGGTACGAGGGTCGGCATGAAATCGGCCACGAAGTCTGCTAAAATTTGAGACTTGATGGCCGTTCGAGGTCGATATTCGATATCATACCCGCTGAGTTCGATGGCCCATTTGGCTAATCGGCCCGATAGTTCAGGCCTACGTAAAATATTACGAAGTGGGCAGGTGGTTAGTACGCTTATGGGGTGGCATTGGAAGTACGGTCGTAACTTCCTAGAGGCGCTAATTAGCGCAAGCGCCAATTTTTCCAAGTGTGGATATCTAGTTTCCGCTTCCCCTAAGGTCCGACTTACATAGTAAACAGGAAATTGTGTACCTTCCTCTTCTAGAACCAGGACACTGCTTATGGCGACTTCTGATACTGCCAAGTACAGGTAAAGTTTTTCGTCGGTTTTTGGAGTGTGCAGTAGTGGTGGGTTCGATAGATATCGTTTCAATTCTTGTAATGCTAGTTGGCATTCCGGTGTCCAAGCGAAGTCGTTCTTCTTTTTGAGTAGAGAGAACAATTTGTGGCTTCGATCTGATGATCTCGAAATGAATCAGCCTAAGGCTGCTATTCTTCCTGTTAACCTTTGTACAGCTTTCACGCTGTTCATGATGGTGATGTCTTCAATGGCCTTGATTTTGTCTGGGTTAATCTCGATTCCCTGATTTGACACCATGAAGCCGAGGAACTTACCCGAGCCGACTCCGAAAGCACATTTTTTGGGGTTGAGCCTCATGTTGTATTTCCTCAGAATATCGAATGTTTCCTGCAAATGGGTCAAATGGTCCTCTGCGCGCAGGAACTTGACTAGCATGTCATCAATATAGACTTCCATTGATTTATCTATTTGTTCTTCGAACATTCTATTTACTAGGCGTTGATAAGTAGCTCCTGCATTTTTTAGCCCGAAGGGCATTACGTTATAACAATATGTTCCATATCTGGTCACAAATGAAGTCTTTTCATGGTCTTCCGGGTTCATTTGAATTTGATTATACCCGGAATAGGCATCGAGAAAAGTAAGGATCTCGTGGCCGGCCGTGGCATCGATCAAGTGATCGATGTTGGGCAGTGGATAAGAATCTTTGGGGCATGCTTTGTTCAAGTCCTTGTAGTCTATACATATTCTAAGTTTGTTTCCCTTTTTAGGCACTACGACCACATTGGACAACTATTCAGGGTATTTTACCTCTCTAATGGATCCTATTTTGAGAAGTTTAGTTACCTCATCTTTTATGAATGCGTGCTTCATCTCCGATTGGGGTCTTCTTTTTTACTTCACAGGTCTGAATCTAGGGGACACACTTAGTCAATGTGTCGTTATGTCCGACGGTATTCCTGTTATATCTAAATGGGACCAAGCAAAGCAATCGATGTTATCGATAAGAAATTGAATGATTTTCTTCCTGAGTTCGGGGCTCAAACCCCTTCCCAGGTATACCTTTCGTTCGGGCCAGTGTTCGATCAAAATGATTTTCTCCAATTCCTCAATAGTTGATTTGGTGGCATCGGAGTCATCGGGGGTCACGAAGGATCGAGGGATCCACTGATCATTATCTTCTTTGATGCTCTGCTTATCTGGCTGGGTCGAGGCCGATGTCTTTGGTTGCTATTTGGCGTTCCGGTCTTCGACTGTGCCTCCTTTTGAACCCGATCCATTCACCGGCAAAGACGAAGATGTTGGTTTTGCTTCCTCGATGGAGAACATTTCCTTTGCAGCTGGTTGTTCTCCGTACACTATTTTGACACCTGTCGGTGTTGGGAATTTGAGGACCTGGTGTAGGGTCGAAGGTACAACTCTCATGTTGTGGATCCACGGCCTTCCGAAAAGGGTGTTATATCTCATATCGCCTTCGATCACGTGAAACTTTATTTCCTGAATTGTTCCGACGATATTTATCGGTAGGGTTATCTCGCCTTTGGTGGTTTCGCATGCCATATTGAATCCGTTTAAAACCAAAGTTGCGGATACGACCCGGTTTTGTAGGCCGAGCTGTTTTACGACCTTCGATCTGATGATATTGGCCGAGCTACCTGGATCAATTAACACACGCTTAATTTTAATTTTATTCATGAGTACGGATATTACTAGTGCATCGTTATGGGGTTGGATGATTCCCTCTGCATCTTCATCATTGAATGATAAAGTCCCTGAGGGAGTGTAATCTTGAATTCGAGATCGCTTTTCCCTCACAATCGACGTTTTAGTGCGTTTGAGCATAGGTCCTTGAGGGGTATCGACGCCGCCGATGATCATGTGAATGATGTGCTGTGGTTCTTTTTCTTCGTTTTGCTTGCCAAAGTCCTTGTTTTTAAAATGGTTCTTCGCCCTATCACTCAAAAATTCCCTAAGGTGCCCTTTGTTGAACAAGCGAGCTACTTCCTCTCTTAATTGTCTGCATTCTTCCGTTTTGTGACCATGGGTGCCATGATACTCGCATATTTGATTGGGATTCCTTTGGGCCGGATCGGTCTGCATGGGTCGAGGCCATCTGGTATCTTTGATGCATCCGATAGCCGATACGATGGCAGATGCATCGATGTTGAAGTTATATTCCGATAATCGAGAAACTTCTATAGGATCGGCATATTTATCAAAGCCTCTCTTGCTCATAAGTCCCCGAGAATTTTTCCCCTGATCATACTTGCGATTATTCCTAACTGTCTCATGTGCCGAACCGTGGTTCACCCGATCTGTGACGTACGGCTGGTATCGGTCTCTGTTTGACCTTTGTTCTCTGTTGGTTTCCTTCAGAATTTTAGTGGTTGTGCGGTTCTGACGCGTGGGTTCATACGAAAATCCTAATTGATCATCTTCGACCCTAATTTTCGATTGATACCGATTGTGTATATCCGCCCAAGTTATTGCAGGGTATTCGATCAAGCTTTGTTTCAGCCGACGTGATGCTGTCGAACTCAGTCCGTTCAACCCTTGGGTGAAAGCTTGTACGGCCCAGTCGTCTGTGACTGGTGGAAAATCCATGCATTCCATTTGAAACCGGGATACGAATTCCCTCAGTATTTTGTCACTCCTTTGTTTTACTTTGAATAGATCTGATTTCCTCGTTGCGACCTTTATGGCACCAGCACGTGCTTTTACGAACAAATCTACTAACATGGCAAAAGAATCGATAGAATTTGGTGGCAAGTTGTGATACCAGATCATTGCTCCTTTTGCGAGGGTCTCTCCGAACTTTTTCAATAATACGGACTCGATCTCATCGTCTTCCAAATCGTTGCCTTTGATGGCACATGTATAGGAGGTGAGATGTTCGTTAGGATCAGTCGTACCGTTATATTTGGGAATTACGGGCATACGAAACTTTTTTGGGATCGGTTTCGGGGCCGCGCTCGATGGAAAAGGCTTTTGTATGAATTTCTTCGAATCCAGCCCTTTCATCATGGGCGGAGCCCCCGGGATCTGATCGATCCTAGCATCATATGTTTGGAATTTTTTGTCATTGGCTTCGACTCGTTTTGTGAGTTCCTCGAGCAGTTTAGCAATTTCAGGAGCGGTTCCTGATTCTCGCTCATTCGATTTCACTGTGTCGGGCTCCGTTCTGCGGGTTATTTCTCGAAGAAGTGGATTGGAGTTTGGATTACTTTGCATATGAGTTTGGCTCTACAACTGAGCTATCGCTACTTGTTGGGCTTGTAGCATTTCAAAAATCATATGCAAGCTGACCCCGATTTCCCCCGTGCTGTGGGTGTCTCGGGCTATGGGTCGAGCGTCACCCTGAACGCTTCTTTCCTGCTCGGAACGCTGATTCGCTTCTAGAGCTATTCGTGAATTGATATCTACTGGTACTTCGGCTCGAATTTTGGGTTCCTCGATTCGAGCCTCGTTGCCGTTGTTGGGTAGCCTTTTGGCCACGGGCACTAAGTTGTTGGTTTCATCTTGAAGGCCGGCTTCAAGGTCGATTGGCAGAGCCATTGCTGGTATGAAGTTGTAAGCTGGAGTGTACTGTATATTTGTATCAAATAATCACTTGTTATCCTTAGCCCCACGGTGGGCGCCAAACTGTTTATCCGAAAAATCGGATAACGTTGAATTTATGTATGGTTCTAAGGGTAAGTAGATTCCTTTGATCTGAAGATAACAATACATGTATTTATGACGCAAAATAGAAAATGATGAACAAAGATACTTAGTGAGCTTTAGAAAGATAAACACAATGAATTCTTAATCCCAAGGAAGATGTCTTCTATTACAATCTATCTTGCCTTTTATAGCCAAGGATCACTACTTTATCTATAGCAACATAATGGAATAATATTACTAGTGGAGGACCCATGATGGTGTGTCTCCTCTTTAATTCCCGCCAAGATTCTCTCCTTTGGTGCGGTTGTAACAGCTTTTTGTCTGTGAGCTTGATACCGACTCGAGCTCGGTGTCGGATCGGAACCTCGGCCTTGGTGATCACTTTCGGGCATCGATGTTCGGGACCTATATCGGTCGATTCGGACTCCCTGAGCTCGACGCCCCCATCTCGGAATTCATTCGGGTTTTTCATGAAGATACCCCTTGACTGAGATGCCATCCTCGATCGATCTTCACGATCGAGGATCGGTTTTAACCGTATATATATTAGATGGTGCATTCGTTAGTTTTAAAGTCAAGATTTGACTCTAATCAATAATATCTGTCAAACCTGAGTACACACTAGAAGTGTCAATGATTCTTTGAAACCGATTGAATCGAATCTTATCGCGCCAATTTTAAGGTTTTTCTTAATAAAATATTCCTAATAGATTTCGATGTACTCTACTAGTCGTCACACTCGTACATGCCTTGGTGGCTTGTTTTATCATCCAACTACTTTAAAGCAACTCCATCGTTAGAGGAGTGCCTTATTGGACTGAATTTGTCGATATGCGAGAGATGAAACATGTTTTGCAAGGTTATATAGTCGATCAATACAAGAGCGGTCCATATGATAGTCGTAGTATAGTCATTCATTTCAGTGCAATAAGGTTATGCATTGTCTATTTATCTTTGATATAAGGGGCAATCTCCGAAATGTCCTGAGACTGGACTAGGGCACCACTTGTAGAAGGGAAGGGTAGTCTAAGTCGAGTACGAGGCATGATGGATCTTTCATCTTCACTTCGTCCATTATAAAAAAAGATTGAATTATATACATTGACAATATAAAAGTTTTTTACACTAGTTGTAACTTTAACTTATAGTAAGTTAATTGTCTTATTATGATAGATATTTGTTGATGAGCTTACATTGTCAAAACTCATAAAGAACATAGGAAAACTTGCAAACTGGGAGCATAGTTAAACTCATAAAAGAACAGAGGAAAACATACAAACTGAGAGAATTTACATCGAGAGGGTGGGTAATTCACATACGGTGTGAATCAAAGAGATAAAGGAAAGAAATAAGAGAAGGTTAAGGAATACACAAAAATCGGAATTGATCCTAATTCCTACTTTTTTTTGTCTTTCTTTTTGGCTCTTCATTAATTTACCGCATTCTACTCTATAGTTATTTCCAATATAGTGGTAAGTCTGGGTTTCTTGTATCTCTTAAGATTCATATCTTTAAATACTTTTGTGAAGATGAGCCTAAGTTCCAAATAGAAAGAGAAACGGTTTGATAGCTTATTAAGGACATTTTTTCGATTCATCTTTGATAAAGTACTTTTTTCAAATGTTATATTTAGTACTTCAGTGTCACGACTCAAGATCCAACTAATCGTGATGGAACCTAACCCAACCCGCTAGATAAGTCAATTAAGCACTATCCAATTTAATGAGATTTATTGAGACAAATGAATGATAAAATAACTGAACCTTTATACATTTCCAAAGGACTGGCAGTACAAATTCGGAGCTTCTAAGATTTATAATTTACAAAGCTGGTATGAAATAAAATACATCATCTGTTTGAAATATACGTGAAGAAATTAAAATTCTAAAGCTACCAAGATCAAGAGACAGTTATGACCGAAATGCAGGTACATTTTCAAATCCATCTCCCGCCATACACAACAACATTAGCATCCAAAATCTGCACGCAAGGTGCAGAAGTATAGTATGAGTACAACTGACTCCATATACTCAATAAATAACAAACCTAACCTTAGGTTGAAAGTAATGACGAGCTGGAACAAAGGTCGGAGTCCAACACCAATAGCCAACAACAGTTCATAACAACATAATAAAAGTGATAAAAGAAGTAACTCAGAGATATAATCCTCAGCTCATTCAAAGTTTCTGTCACGGCCCAAAATCTCACCTGTCGTGATGGCGCCTATCTCGATACTAGGCAAGCCGGCAATCTAGATAAAACATTATATCTTTTAAATTTGAAAACATAATATTTAAATTCAGCGAAAGAAATCTCACAAATATAGATATAAACACTCCCAAAACCCGATGTTACTGAGTACATGAGCATCTAATATGAATACAAAGTCTGACTGATAAAACACTATTTGAAAGTATAGAACAGTACAATAACTGAAGGAATGAGAGACAAGGTCAACGAACGCCAAGCACCTGCCTTGATAGTCTCCAATTGGTAACACACTGAGGTCTAACAGTCACCGTGTCCGGAAGCACCTGGATCTGCACACGAGGTGCAAAGTGTAGTATGAGTACAACCAACTCAATAAGTAACAAGACTAATCTCTGGGCTGAAAGTAGGGACGAGCTCCGCACGTACAGTCCAATACATAAATAATGGTACAAAAATGTAGGCATACTTTCAAGTTCAACAGTTAAACGCAGTACAAGAAAAATAAATCAATACTGCATGATATGAGGAATGTGACATCTCAGTGGAAAGACCTGATTAACTATTGGTCACAAATCATTCGGTCTCTCGGTATGTGTGTGTGTGTGTGTGTGTGTGTGTGTGTGTGTGTGTGTGTGTGTGTGTGTGTGTGTGTGTGTGTATATATATATATATATATATATATATATATATATATATATATATATATATATATATATATATATATATATATATATACACACACACACACACACACACACACACACACATCGACTGACAGTTAGTCACTCAGTATCGTATAAGGCCAATCCAGTCCTGAAAAATTTATCCCCAATTGTAAATGATACGGACAATATCCATGTCCAGGGAAATTCATCACAATATAAATAAGTAAGGCAAGTCCATGATCTGGGAAGTCCATCCCGAATATATAATCATCTACGCTCACTAGGGGTGTGTACAGACTCCGGAGGGGCTCCTTCAGCCCAAGCGTGATATAAAGCAGATATGGCCTACTGCAGGCGGATAGTCCCAATCCGTATAATAATAAAGCCTATAAGGCCTGCTGCGGCGCGTATTGTGAGGATATTTATGGAATCGAGCGGTGCGTTGCAACATATAGTATGGGATCGAGCCCCGTTCCATATAGTAATAATATATATAAAGCCAATGCGGCCTACTGCGGCGTGCAGCTTGATCCCATAAATATCCTCACAATGGGCGAATATGACTGTGTGTGAAATGTATATTTTTAAAACAATTAATTCAACAGCAACACGACCCCATGGGTGCCAAAATATCGGCACGTAGCCTAAACATAATCTTTAATAAGAGCCTCAACTCAATTTCTCTAACACACGGATAATAACATGATTCTTTAATTTTATAACTTCACATGATTTATTCAAGTCACAATTTCTATGGTGCACGTCCACACGCTCGTCACCTATCGTGTGCGTCACCTCCAAATCATTTATATAACACCAAATTCGGGGATTCATACCCTCAGAACCAAGTTTAGAAATGTTACTTACCTCAAACCGTGTAATTTCTTACTCCGTTATGCCTTTGACTCGAGAATCGGCTTCCAAACGCCTCGAATCTAGTCATAAATAATTCGATTCAGTCAATACAAATTATAGGAATTAATTCCATAAGAAAATATAAATTTTCCATCAAAAATCTGAAATTTTACCCAAAAATCACCCGAACTTAGTCGAAACCTTAACCAAATACACCAACAAGTACTAAAACACCAACAAGTCCTAAAACATCATACGAACTTAGTCGAAACCTTAGATCACATCAAACAACTCCCCCGGGACCTCAACCAAATACACCAACAAGTCCTAAAATATCATACGAACTTAGTCGAAACCTTAAATCACATCAAATAATGCTAAAACCACGAATCATACTATAATTCAAGCCTAATGAAACTAAGAACTTTCAACTTCTACATTCGATGCCGAAACCTATCAATTCAATTCCGATTGACCTCAAATTTGGTACACAAGTCATAAATGACATAACTGAGCTATGAAAATTTTCAGAACTGGATTCTGATTCAGATATCAAAAAGTCAACTCCTAGGTCAAACTTCCAAACTTAGATTTTTATTTTAGCCATTTCAAGCCTAATTTAGCTACGGGCTTCCAAATATTTTTTCGGACACGCTCCTAAGTCCAAAATCACCATACGGAGCTATTGGAATCATCAAAACTTTATTCCGGGGTCGTTTACACATACGTCGACATCCTGTCACTATTTTAACTTAAGTTTTAAACCTTGGAACTAAGTGTTCTACTTTATTCCAAAACCTCACCGGACCCAAACCAATCACCCCGGCGAATCACATAACAACTGTAAAGCATAAATTGAGCAGTAAATATGGAAATGGGGTTGTAATACTCAAAACGACCGGTCGGGTTATTATATTCTCCCCCACTTAAACATACGTTCATCCTCGAACGTGCCAAGAGTTGTTTTCAAGCCATCACATCACTATTCCATCTTACCACGCACATATCCGAGGGTGATCCCACGCCACCCTATTTCATATAGGCATGACAATACCACGTAATTGAAGATCATTTCTTCAACCTTAGCCCATAAACCTTGGAATTCAATTTCCAATATTCAGAATTTCTTTTCAAGACTCGAATCACACATCTATACACTGTATAAGTCTGAACAAACTGTATCAAGCCATAGCCATAACTCCAAATATAATCGCATAATATACTACACAACTCGCATACTCGCAGCACCATTCTCGATCATAATGACTACTCAAAACCAACCCGGTACTGACATTAAACCTCATATCAAACGAAACCTCATTCTGAAACCTTCGTACACTGCTGATAATGAAAGAAACACGCGGAATCTCATAACCTCTTATCAGACCAACAAGTCATGGAGCTTTCTTGCCCCAACCAGAATCATAATCACCTTCTAAGATGACTTTCAATATTATCCTCCCAATATACTGTAATAAAATCTGATAGTACCCATTCTAGGTCCAATGACCATATATTATTAAACACAACTATCCCACTGACATGCCACACCAATACAACTCAAGCCACAACTATGCGACCTTGTACCCAAAATGAAAGATGTCTCAAAGTAGAGAACCGTATTGCAAGTTCAACAAGGACCACCACAACTACAATGCTATAAGCTCATTATATATGGTATAACCAAGACACACAAATTTAATAACAGTAACAAGCTCTTCTAGAGCTCACATTAACATCACTCGCACAGACAACTCACGTGCTATAGTATCAATATATGGATCCGCACAGACAACTCACGTGCCAATAATATTAGTATATGGATCCGCACGGACAACTCACGTGCCAATAATATAATCCGCCTGGCATGGTCACAGGCCTCCAATCCAAGCATATAATACATGAGCAATCAAATAAGTACACCTGTATATGATAAATGAATTATGATTCTCATGCTCCTGTACTGGTACAAATAACATGACATAGAGTAGGCAGGTGCAAAGTGTGCTATCACTACTCAAATCGGCAAGTTAACGTAGAAATAGTAACTACCCAATTTATTCAGGGAATTAGCCTCTTTGTAACCTCAAGTGTAGTCCAGATAGTTCTCGATAAAGGTACAAATACGAGAAACGTTATAACTTTACGCTTAATAGTCAACTCTGGGCATATCTTTGCCTAAGCATTCTTCTAAGTATGAATACTTTCCCCAATGCCCGCACATGGCTCAAACCTCCCATATGTACGCACTCGTGGCGCGCAACTATCACAAATAATTAACGCAATTAGTGCCTCTACTGAGTTTAAATAAAATACTCACCTTAACCATTTCGCAACCCTGAAATAATTTGCTCCTGAGAACTTCCAGTCCCCCAAAATTCATAGAACGCATGAACCATCGTAACTGATCACAACTCCAACACTCGAATGACTATTACATCCTTCATGCACGATCATCCCACTAGGAATACTTCCATAATTCTTCTGTGTCGCATAACAATAATTAGAATATCAGCAGTCTATCAGCCAGGTGAGTACCGCAATACCGATGAACATCCGTAAGTCAAAACACAATGCCCCTTCTGAAATACACACCCTTCTCAAGGATTACTGACAAGTTATAACATTAATCTAAATATCTGAAACTGGCCATTCTATCCAGAATTCGTGACCTTCCCATCAAGAACACACTGTCACCTTGAACATGTAAATCTTAATCCCGCACAACACACCATATCTATCATGCCATCATGTGACAAGCACGGGATTCTCATTATCAACTCTGAGTCACCAGCAAATTACATACACGGTCAGTTAGAAACCTCCCTCTTGCTTCATTTCAGGAGAAAATCACAATACAAAACACGTTCCCTATATCGGTAGAACATATCCGGCTTAAACCATGGTAGAAACTATCAAGAACACTTTAAAATCCATTTGCACATAACCAAGCTATCAAAACTGAATTCCTCTAATTCGACCAAGCCACGCAAATCACCAACCCAAGAATATTGCCACCAAAACATCTGTACAGTCTCACCACATTATAATTACCCAAAAGAACCGTACTTTGAGCTTCTTCTGAATTACCCTCAAGTTGACACTTTTCTTGTCAGAACACTACGATCCTTACCCACAGCTCACTACAAGACATCCTAACATAAAACCATACCGCCTTAAGGCCTATAAGCCACCGTATTCTTCTTAAGCACTACAAAAGTACCACAACCGAGACCCCCACACTGAAAAGACCTTATGTGGACTTCAAATTATTCCTTTTTACCTTTCTTGAACTGAAATGTAGAATCCATAGTCATATAGAATTACTGCAAGTCCCGGGACAATCCAGTGTAAATAACCAATTCTGGCAATATACAAATTTTGAAAAAATTTCAATTGACACATACATTTTGAATCCATTAGAACCCTTTCGAAAGTCACCCACTATGCTCAAATATAAATTGCACAGCCTAAGCGGGCCGAAAGACACAAGCCTTATTAGCACAACAACCCCCAAAGAAGTAACCCTGCCTTAACACCACCAATCAAATTTATACTCTGTGCGCACTACATCCTTCAAAATAACAATTTAATCATTTCATGATTTTTCATATTTTCATAAAGTGCAATATAACCCGCATTCAAGAATTTTTTTTTTACTCGAGTCATCCCCGATATCAACCTCTGCAAGTCATAACTAATCAACAAATATGCCTCGGACCCTAACCAATACCACACATAATCGTGCAATCAAATCGTAGATAACAGACTCCCCCACTTGACTCAAAACCATATAACAAAATATCTGATAACTCACCATACCCATACTCTACTATTGTCATAATCCCGCAGTCAATTCCACGAAAAGTCTTCACAAGCTCAGGTAACACAAACCATAATATACCTCAAATCATCTACTAAGTCCGGCTTCATCCCCGTAAAATTCCAACAAAGTTCAAAGTCCAAGAATTGATCCATTAACCCTCCGAAACTCACCCGAGGCCCCCCGAGACCTCAACCAAATACACCAACAAGTCCTAAAACATCATACAAACTTAGTTGAAACCTCAAATCACATCAAACAATGCTAAAACCACGAATTATACCCAATTCAAGCCTAATGAAACTAAAAACTTTTAACTTCTACATTCGATGCCGAAACCTTTCAATTCAATTCCGACTGACCTTAAATTTTGCACACAAGTCATAAATGACATAACAGAGCTATGAAAATTTTCAGAACTGCATTCCGACTCCGATATCTAAAAGTCAACTCCCCGGTCAAACTTCCAAACTTAATTTTCTATTTTAGCCATTTCAAGCCTAATTTAGCTACGTGCTTCCAAATAATCTTTCGGACACGCTCCTAAGTCCAAAATCACCATACAGAGCTATTGGAATCATCAAAATTTTATTTCGGGGTCGTTTACACATAAGTCGACATCCGATCACTATTTTAACTTAAGTTTTAAACCTTGAAACTAAGTGTTCCAATTCATTCCAAAACCTCACCGGACCTGAACCAATCACCCCGGCGAGTCACATAACAACTGTAAAGCATAAATTGAGTAGTAAATGTGTAAACGGGTTTGTAATACTCAAAACGACCGGCCGAGTCGTTACAGTTTCGGAAAAAGGCATATTTTTCAAGTATATCAGTGAAAACCCAAATCTTTTACCGAAATCACCAAAATATGCGTAAAATTATAAAATTGTAATTTTTCCCAAAAACTTTCAACAGATAAATGTTTCATTATCAGATGGCATAAGAGAAGTACATCTCTACGCCTACATGTCAATGTGTATGAGAAGTCATGAATGACGTAATACCGTACAACATGAGGAAAATACATCTCTATGCCTGTATGTCAAGTGTGCATGTCGAATACAATGCAACTCAGTGATAAAACCATATGCATACTCTCAGAGTACTCAATCTCACTGTCTCACACTTTCCACTCATCAAGCTTAATCACTCAACACACTCAGTCACTTAGCACTGAACATGGCAGATCTAGCCGAGGGCAGATCCAGCCCGAGCGCTAATATAACCTACTTCGGCATGCATCCCGATCCACATATAGCCCTAAGGTATGTTGCGGCGTGCAGCCCGATCCCCTCATGAATTAATAATACCTGCTGCGGCGTACAGCCTGATCCTATCGATATCCGCACAATTAGGCCTTCGGCCTCACTCAGTCACCAATCGCACCAGTCTCTCGGGCTCACAATGTCATGCAAATCAGTCCAAAAATAATGATGTGATATATCAATAAATGGTAATAGAGACTGAGATATGATATGCAAATGAATGCATATGACTGAGTATGTAATTGCAATGTAAGCAAATAACTCAACAACATAAATGACCTCACTAGGTCCCAACAGGATAAGCATAAAGCCTAAACATGCTTTCTAACATGAATCACCGCTCAATTACGCTAGCACGTAGAAATTTCATCGATACAAATAAGATTAGGTCACTACACAGTACCACATAATCAACCGAATCATAATTCACACGGTGCACGTCCACACACCTGTCACCTAGCATATGTGTCACCTTAACACTAAACACATATCACGTATATTTAGGGGTTCATACCCTCAGCACCAAGTTTAGAAGTGTTACTTACCTCGAACAAGCCGAATCCAATACCGAGCAAGCCAAACGCTACTCCAAAAATGCCATCTCGCGCTTACCGACCTCAGAATAGCTCAAAACTAGCCAAAAGAACCTCAAGAACATCAAATAATGCCTAAGGAAACAATTCCAAATGATAAAGGTCGAATATTTACTCAAAACTCCAAAGTCAACCAAAAACTCAAACCCGATCCCGCACCTCGAAACCTGACAAAACTCACAAAATCTGACAACACATTCAATTACGAGTCCAACCATACTAGTTTCACTCAAATCCGACTCTGAATCGACGTTCAAAACTCAAAAATTCACTCTATAAAACTTTAGGCAAAAAATACCCTATTTCTCTTTTGAAATCATCAACCAAGTGCCAAAATCGAGGATAGATTCATGAAATATAATCACAAGCGAGCCAAGAATGCTTACCCCAATTCACGTGGTTAAATTCCTCTCCAAAGTAGCCCAAACCGAGCTCCAAAATCTAAAAATGATGAAAGAAACCAAAGACCTCGAATTATAGGTTCTGCCCAGCGGTGCTCGCTTTTGCCAACAAATTTCCGCTTCTGCGGACTCGCGCGTATGACCAAAATCTCGCTCTTGCAGAAGAGTACTGCCAACCAGCCCATCGCACCTGCAGAAAATCTTTGCTTCTGCATAAACGCGGGTGCGAACAAACTTCGCGCGCCTGCACTGCCTCTCGCTTCTGCGCCCTCATGCGCCTTTGCAGATGCGAAGAAGACTCCATATTTGAGAACTCCTGCCCCCAGCACAGTTTCTGCATTTGCGATGCCAGTGCCGCTATCGTGGCTCCGCACCTGCTCCCTTCGCTGCGCATGTGCAGTCAAACCAGATCCAGCAAGGCCAACCATCACATATGAATGAAAGATTATTCGAAACAAGCCCGTAACTCACCCGGGCCCCTCGGGACCCCGTCCGAATATACTAATAAGTCCTATAACATAACACAGACCTACTCGAGGCCTCAAATCACACATAACAACATCGAAATGACTAATCGCACCTCAAATCAAACTTAATGAACTTTTGAACTTTCAACTTCCAAAACTCGCGCCGAAACATATTAAATCAATCATGAATGAACTCAAATTTGCACACAAGTCTTAAATGATGTAATGAAGCTATTCCAATTCCCGGAACCACAATCTGAACTCGATATCCTCAAAGTCAACTCTCGGTCAAACTTATGACCTTTCCAAACCTTCATATTTCCAACTTTCGCCAATTACCGCCGAAACCTTCTAAAAATATCCAAATGCAAATCCGGGCATACGCCCAAGTCCAAAATCACCATACGGACCTAACGGAACCATCAAATCTCCAATTTGAGGTCAAATACTAAAAAGTCAAACTTGATCAACTCTTCCAACTCTAAAGCTTAAATCAAGAAATTCTTCTTCCAAATCAATTCCAAATAACCTGAAAATCAAAACCGAAGATGCACACAAGTCATAATACATCATACAGAGCTACTCATGCCCCCAAACTACCGAGCGAAGTGCGAATGCTCAAAACGACCAATCGGGTCGTTACATTCTCCCCCAGTTAAACATACGTTCGTCCTCGAACGTGCCACGAGTTGTTCCTAAGCCTTCAAATCACTATGCCACCTTACTACGAACTTACCCAGGGGAGATCCCATGTCACCCTATTCCATATAGGCCTGACCACACAACATTACTGAAGATCATTACTTCAATCTTAGGCCGTAAACCTTAGAATCCAATTTCCACATCCGAAATTCCTTACAATACCCGAATATCGCACCTACACACTGTATAAGTTTGAACAAGTTGTATCAAGCCATAACCATAACCCAAGATGTAGCCGCATGATATACCGCATAACTCACGTACTCATAGGAATAATTTTCGACCACAATAACAGCTCATAACCTCGTTCTAAAACCTCCATACACTACCGATGATGAAAGAAACACACAGAAACTCATAACCACTCATCAGATCAGCAAGTCATAGAGCTCCCTCTCGTCCAACAAAACAAAAGCCAAATCCTAAGCTAACTTCCGATATTATTCCTCCAAACATACCGTAATCAAATTCGATAGCAATAACTTCATGCCCAAAGACTTCATCTCATCAAATACAAGCTACTCTACTGACACACCACACTAATACTACCTAGAATCACAAACTGTGCAATCCGTGCACAATAAGCAAAAATTCAAATGCACCCAAAAATGGAAAATGACTCAAATGAGAGAACAGCCCCGCAAGCTCAACAAGTAACACCACAATGCAATGCTAAGAACCCATCACACCGTAGAACCAAAACAAATGAATGTATCATAAAGGATCATATCCTATCATAACCTAGCCGCAATACCTGACCCATCCAAACACCGATACATATGAAATACCTCAAGCCCCAATGCTCAAAATCAACAACCATAAGCAATTCGACACCAAGTACACAAGTGCATGACCATAACCATGGAGAAAAAAATAATACAATATATCACAGCTCGAAAAGACCATAACCAAGGTGCAATCAACCATTCAACACCCGAATAACCATCTCACTCAAATTTTGCTACAAGGCCCAAACAGAACCACACCATGTGTGTATATAACCAACAAATCACAACCCCTCGTAACATAGAAGAGTAACACATAGTCATATCCGAACATGAACAAGATCTATTCTAACCAAATGACACACCCTTCAATAATAACGTTGTCGAGTCAACAAATCCAACCCGATGTAGAATACATATCTTCCTCGGGCTTACTAATGGGCCCCCAAATCAACCCTGGTCATCCACAAATAGATAAATAACCCTCCAAAAGTCCACAATGACCTGACTATAACACATACTGCCAGTTGGCTAACTTTGGCAACATCTACATAGTACACAACCATGAAACAATCTGCTTCTGAGAACTTCCAGCCTCCAATTCCATAGAACACATGAATCGCCATAGCCGATTCCAACTCCTTTACTCAAATGGCTAACCCATCTATCATACATAATCATCCCCACGAGAAATACTTCTATAATCCTTCCATGCCACATAGCAAAAATCTGAATATCAACAGTCGGTCAACCAGGTGAGTACCACAATACCAACAAAATATCCGTAAGTCAAAACTCAGTGGGCCTTCTGAATGTACACTCTTCTCACATCTTGCACCTCATCCATGGAGTCACAAGCCGTCGATGCACAGTTGATACCGAGTGTACACATGCGTATACGAGTGCGTGGAAAGAAATTCAAAGAGATACGCTTCAGGCTGAATCAATGCCACACGATAAGGAAAGAAAGATGGAAAATTTATCCTAAATGCCCTGTAGCTTCTCGAAGATAGGTCTGGATGTCATTATACCGATCCGCAACACTCTATTAGACACTTGCTCATGATTCATAGAACTTATGAACCTGGAGCTCTGATACCAACTTGTCACGACCCAAAATCCAACTAGCCGTGATGGCACCCAACCCAACCCGCTGGGTAAGCCAATTAACCACTATCCAATTTAATGAGATTTATTGAGACAAATGAATGATAAAATGACTGAACCTTTATACATTTCCCAAGGACTGTTAGCACAAATTATGAGCTTCTGAGATTTAGAATTTATAAGCTGGTATGAAATACAATACATCATTTGTTTGAAATATACATGAACTGATTAAAATTTTAAAGCTACCAAGATCAAGAGGAAGCTATGACCGGAACGCAGGTACATCTTCAAATCCAACTCCCGTCGTACACAGCAATATCAACATCTAACATCTACACGCAAGGTGCAGAAGTGTAGTATGAGTACAACCGACCCCATATACTTAATAAGTAACAAACATAACCTTAGGTTGAAAGTAGTGACGAGCTGGAACAAAGGTCGGAGTCCAACAGCAATAGCCAACAATAGTTTACAACAACATAATAAAAGTGATAAAAGAAGTAACTATGAGATAAAATGCTCAGCTCATTCGCAGTTCCAAAAAAGCATACTTTTCAAGTATATCAGTGAAAACCCAAATTTTTTACCTAAATCACCAAAATATGCGTAAATTTGTAAAACTGTGATTTTCCCAAAAATGTTAAACAGATAAATGTTTCATTATCACATGGCATGAGGAAAGTACACCTTTATGCCTACATGTCAATGTCTATGAGAAGTCTTGAATGACGTAATACCATACAACATGAGAAAATGCATCTCTATGCATGTATGTCAAGTGTGCATGTTGAATGCAATGCAACTCAGTGATAAAACCATATGCATACTCTCAGAGTACTCAATTTCACTATCTCACACTTTCCACTCATCACGCTCAATCACTCAAATAACTCAGTCACTTAGCATGGCAGATCCATCCCAAATGAATCAATAGCAACTGCGCTCACTGTGGGTGTGCAGACTCCAGAGGGGCAGATCTAGCCCAAGCGCTAATATAACCTGTTGCGACATGCAACCCGGTCTACATATAGCCATAAGTCTTGTTGCAACGTGCAACCCGATCCATATATATCAATCATACCTATTGTGGCGTGCAGCTCGATCCCCTCATGAATCAACAATACCTGATGCGGCGTGTAGCCCGATCCCATCGATATCCTCACAATCAGGCCCTCGGTCTCACTCAGTCATCAATCTCACCAGTCTCTCGAGCTCAAAATATGATGAAAATCAGACCAAAAATAATAATGTGATGTATCAATAAATGGTAACAGAGGCTGAGATATGATATGAAAATGAATGCGTATGACTTAGTATGTAATTACAATGTAAGAAAATAACCCAACAGCATAAATGACTGGGTCCTAACAAGACAAATATATAGCCTAAACATAGTTTCTAACATGGATCACAACTCAATTATGCTATCACGTAGAAATTTCATGGATACCAATAAGATTAGGTCACTACACAGTACCACAGAATTAATCGAGTCATACTTCACACGGTGCACACCCGCATGCCCGTCACCTAGCATGTGCGTCACCTCAATACCAAACACATATCACGTATATTCAGTGGTTCAAACCCTCAGCACCAAGTTTAGAAGTGTCACTTATCTCGAACAAGTCGAATCCAATACCGAGCAAGCCAAACGATACTCCAAAAATGCCATTCAATGCTAACCGACCTCTGAACGGCTCGAAACTAGCCAAAAGCAACTTAACATCAAATAAAGCTAAGGAAACAATTCCAAATGATAAAGGTCGAATCCTTACTCAAAACCCCAAAGTCAACCAAAAAGTCAAACCCGAGCTCGCACCTCGAAACCCGACAAAACTCACAAAATCCAATGACCCATTCAATTACGAGTCCAACCATACTAGTTTCACTTAAATCCGACTCCGAATCGACGTTCAAAACTCAAAAATTCACTCTATGAAACTTTAGGCAAAAAAACCTCAATTTCTCTTTTGAAATCATCAACCAAATGCCAAAATCAAGGATAGATTCATGAAATATATTCACAAGCCACTCAAGAATGCGTACCGCAATTCACGTGGTGAAATTCCTCTCCCAAGTCGCCCAAATCGAGCTCCAAAATCCGAAAATGATGAAAGAAACCAAAGACCTTGAATTATAGGTTCTGCCAGCGGTGCTCGCATTTGCGAACAAATTTCCGCTTCTGCGGACTCGCGCGTGCTACCAAAATCTCGCTCCTGCGGAAGAGCACTGTCAACCAGCCCATCGCACCCGCGAAAAATCTCCGCTTCTGCCCAAACGCAGGTGCGAACAAACTTCATGCACTGCCTCTCGCTTCTGCGCCCTCATGCGCCGCATGTGCGCCTTCGCAGATCTGAAGAAAACTCCGCATTTACGGACTACTGCCCCAGCACAGTCTCCCCTTCTTCTATGCCACTACCGCTTTTGCGGCTCCGCACCTGCGTCCATGGCTCCGCAAGTGCGGTCATACCAGATCCAGCAAGACCAGCCATCACACACGAATGAAAGATGATCCGAAACACGTCCGTAACTCACCCGGGCCCCTCGGGACCCCGTCCGAATATACTAATAAGTCCCATAACATAACATAGACCTACTCGAGGCCTCAAATCACACATAAAAATATCGAAACGATGAATCGCACCTCAAATCAAACTTAATGAACTTTTGAACTTTCAACTTCCAAAACTCGCGCCGAAATATATTAAATCAATCCGGAATGAACTCAGATTTTGCACACAAGTCTCAAATAACATAACAAAGCTATTCCAATTCCCAAAGCCACAATTCGAACTCGATGTCCTCAAAGTCAACTCTCGGTCAAACTTATGAACTTTTCAAACCTTCAAATTTCCAACTTTCGTCAATAGCGCCGAAACATTCTAAAAATATCCAAATGCAAATCCGGGCATACGCCCAAGTCCAAAATCACTATCCGGGCCTAACAGAACCATCAAATCTCTAATCCGAGGTTAAATACTAAAAAGTCAAACTTGATCAACTCTTCCAACTCTAAAGGTTAAAACATGAAATTCATTCTTCCAAATCAATTCCGAATAACCTGAAAACCAAAATCGACGATTCACACAAGTCATAATACATCATACGTGTCACAACCCTATTCTCTTATAGGTCGTGATGACGCCCAACGCCGCCGCTAGGCAAGCCAACGGTGGACTAACCATGTGATTTCCTCCTTTTAATAAATTTCCAAGTATTTAAATTCCATTAGTTAAAAGATTAAGAAACAACATATTAAAATAAATAAAACGAAAGCAACTGAGTGCAATCATAACAATAGTAATAATCCAAAACCATAAAATCTGCTAGTGTGTGTAACAACACTTGGTGTCACAAGTGTATGAACACTAATAGATTATACAAACTCTAGCTACTATCTCAAATACAAATAGACAGAAAATGAAAGCAAAAGAGAGACTCTAGGTGTTGCGAAACGGCTCAGGAAGTAGTTCACCACTAGGCCTCCGGGTAACAGGGATGCACGCCGGTATGTCCACCAGATGCACCTGCCTCAGATCCTGCACGGTTAGTGCAGAAGTATAGCGTGAGTACATAAATAATATGTACCCAGTAAGTATCCAGTCTAACCTCAAAGAAGTAGTGACGAGGGGTCGACATCGACACATACTATGGGCTAACAATAGCAGTATATAAGTTCTAAATAAGCATGGGTTATATAGATGATAATAATAATAATTCATTAACAAGCAGGAAATAAATAATTTCTTCACACATGAAAATTCCCAAATTAATTCAGTCATATATGATTTCAACTTATCAAGCCATGAAATGATAGGGGGCACGAGTGTCTGGTCATCTGATCCAGCTGTACGTGTCCTCACCATCTGTGAGAGAATAGAAAGACAGAAATTTAGAATCCGAGGTCAAAATCTCGCATGATAAAGATTCAAGAAAGTGAAGCTTTCCTAACAGTCCCATAGCCTCCCGAATATAAGTACAGACGTCTCCATACCGATCCGCGAGACTCTACTAAACCTTCTTATGACTCATAACACCTATGAACCTAGAGATCTGATACCAACTTATCATGACCCCAATTTTCCCTTCGTAGGCTGTCGTGATGGCACCTAGTCTCTAAGACTAGGTAAGCCTACCAACATGCGGAGTAATTGAATATAAGGCTGAACTCAAATCTCAAAATATGAAATATAAACAAGAACTGCAATTTTAATAATTACAACTCCCAAAACCTGGTAGAAATAAGTCACAGGCTTCTAATAGAAAAATACTAAGTGTCTCTATACATCAGAGTCTAAACAGAGTAAGAAAAACAGCATAATAAGGATAGAGGGGGAATCCGAGGTCTGCGGACGCTAGCAGATATACTTGAAGTCTCCACATACAGTACAACTCACTGATATTTGGCCTGGTAGGAAGAACCTGGATCTACACCAAAAATGATGTGCAGAAGTGTAGTATGAGTATACCACAACGGTACCCAGTAACTGCCAAGCCTAACCTCGGTAGAGTATTGACGAGATCAGGTCAGGGCCCTACTGGAGTTAAAAAAAAAAGCAAGGCAGAAGATATAATAATATTTTGAAATGACTGAGAATTTAAACAACGAGAAATTTCAGAAAAATAACAGCACAACAAATAGAGGTAAACAATAGGGGAGCTCCTGAGGTACCGCCTCGTAGTCGCAAATGTAAATACGCAACATAGGGATCTCCTGAGGTACCACTTCGTAGTCCCAAAAGTAAATATGCATATAGGGGGATCTCCCGAGGTACTGCCTTGTAGTCCCAAAAGTAAATATGCAAACAGGGGGATCTCCCGAGGTACCGCCTCGTAGTTCCAAAAGTAAATATGCAACTCATAAATTATGGAACAACAAATTTACGTCAAGGAATCCTACAGTTAAAGACCGAATACAATAATTAAGGAAATAGGTAATCAACTAAGGATGTTGCACGAATTTCAAGTAAAGGTTAAGACACGTAGACATGCGACACTAGGCTAAACATGACAGCTACACATGCTAAGGCAACTCAGTTAAGGAATTTAAAAGAAGTCTACTCAGCAAGAACCAAAATTTCCACAATTAGCCCGTGTACGCACTCGTCACCTCGTGTACACGGCGCTCACATATCACAAATCTTTACAACAGTATCACATCCTAAAGGAATTTCCCCCCTCCCTCCCCTTCCCCCCCCCAAACAAGGTTAGACAAGCCACATACCTCAAATCTCGCTAAATCAATCGGTAAAAATGCCTTTTCCTCGAATTTCTAACTCCGATCTGCTTGAATCTAGCCAAAATAATTTCATACTATAAATATAACTACAAGAAACTAATTTAAATAATAAAACTACGACTTAAGTAAAGAATTGAAAATTCAGCCCAAAATATTAACCCGAGCCCATGTCTCGGAATCGGGTAAAAGTCATAAATTTCGAACACCCATTCGACCACAAGTACAACCATACCATTTTTACCAAAATCCAACACCAAATTGCCACTCAAATCCCCAAATTAAACTCTCTAAATCCCTAGCTCAAACTCCCAATTTTCACCTTAAATACACACTGACTAGGTGGGAAAATCAATGGGGAAACAAGATTATTGATAAAAAATAAGCACAAGGGACTTACCTCAAGAAATCCCTCGAAAATTCTCTCAAGAATAGCCAAAACCCGAGCACAAAATGTTTAAAATGAAGCAAAATCGCGAACCCTTGTATTTAAGTGTTCTGTCCAGCACTTCTACCTCTGCGGCGTCGCAGAAGCGACAACTTATCCGCTTCTGCGTTTTCCCTCGCTCCTGAGGTCCGCTCATCCGCTCCTACGGACTCGCTTCTGGGGGCCTGCCAGCCACTTCTACGGTCCCAACTTCCTTGCCAAATTTCGCTTCTACGGTTCAAAGACCGCTTCTATGGGTGCACTTCTGCGCAAACACATCCACTTTTGCGGACTGGCCTCCCAAGCACTCGTCCGCTTCTACGATCACTCTTCCACAGAAGCGACTCCACTTCTGCAGCCTTTACACCGCACCTGCGATCACAGGCCATTTCCTCCAGCCCCGCATCTGCGAGCTCGCACCTGCGGTCAATCTTGCGTAGGTGCAATTACACCAGAGCTGGTGCCTTTAGTCATTCTCACAAGTCCAAATTTGATCTGGAAACCGCCTGAGGCCCCCGGGACCTTAACCAAACTTGACAAAAAGTCCTAAAACATCATACGGACTTAGTCGAGCCTTTAGATCACATCAAACAATGCTACAAATATGAATTATACATCAATTCAAGCCTAATGAACTTTAAAATTCAAACTTCTACATCCGATGCCGAAACTTATCAAATCAAGTTCGATTGACCTCAAATTTGCACACAAGTCATAATTGACATTACAGACCTACTCCAACTTCCGGAATCGGAATTCGACCTCGATATAAAAAAGTACACCCCCGGTCAAACTTTTAAAAAGTTATCTAATTTTCCAACTTTCGCCAATTAATGCTAAAATGACCTACGGACCTCCAATTTATCATCTGAACACGCTCCTAAGACCAAAATCACCCTACGGAGCTATTAGAATTGTCAAAACTCTACTCCAGAGTCGTCTTCACACAAATTAAAGTACGGTCAATTCCTACGACTCAAGCTCTCATTTTAGGGATTGTGTGTCCCATTTCACTCCGATATCAAAAACCAAACCTCTCGACGAGTCGCGTAACCACAAAATAAATTAGAGGGAGCAATAAGTAGGGGTTCAGAGCTAATACTCTCAAAACAACTAGCCGAGTCATTACAGTTCAGGCCACATATTGATTCGTTTGTCACTGTCTTCATTGATGACATTTTGATCTACTCGCGTAGCATGGAGGAGCACGATCAGCATTTGAGAGTGGTACTTCATACCTTGCGGGAATATAAGCTATATGGTAAGTTCTCCAAGTGTGAATTTTGGCAAGATTCTGTAGCATTCTTGGGGCATGTTGTATCAGGCGAGGGTATTAAGGTTGATCCCAAGAAGATTGAGGCAGTTCAGAGTTGGCCTCGTCCTACCACAACGAGTGAGATCAGGAGATTCTTGGGGTTAGCAGATTATTATCGCCAGTTTGTGTAGGGCTTCTCATCTATTCCAGCACCTTTGACTAGATTGACCCAAAAGGGTGCTCCGTTCCGATGGTCCGATAATTGCCAGGTGAGCTTTCAAAAGCTCAAGAACGTATTGACTTCAGCACCAGTGTTAGTTATGCCTTCCAGTTTAGGGATGTGTACTGTGTATTGCAATGCTTCACGCGTTAGTTTGGGTTGTGTATTGATGCAGGAGGGTGAGTTATTGTATATGCTTCACGTCAGTTAAAGCCCCATGAGAAGAATTACCCTGTACATGATTTGGAGTTGGCCGCGATTGTTCATGCTCTTAAAATCTAGAGGCATTATCTTTATGGGGTGTCCTGCAAGGTTTACACCAATCATCGTAGCTTGCAGCACTTGTTCAAGCAGAGGGATCTCAATTTGAGGCAGCGTAGGTGGCTTGAGTTACTAAACGACTATGATATCACCATCATTTATCATCCGAGCGAATGTAGTTACGGATGCCTTGAGCGAAAAGACGGAGAGTATGTTTAGTTTGGCCTTCATTACAAAATAGGAGAGGCCATTAGTTTCGGACATTCAGTCCTTGGCTAACAGACTTGTGAGGTTGGATATTTCAGAGCTCAGCCGAGTTCTTGCATGCGTCATTGCTCAGTCTTCACTATTTGAGTAGATCAAGGATTGCTAATTTGATGATCCGCACTTGTTGGTTCTCAGAGAGATGGTACTAAAGGGTGGTTCCAAGGAGGTTACTATCGGTGAGGATGGTGTTTTGCGACTCCATAGTCGCCTATGTATTCCTAATGTCGATGGATTGAGGGAGAAGATCCTAGAGGAGGCACATCGTTCTCGGTATTCTATTAATCCATATGCTACAAAGATGTATCGGGACCTGAGGCAGCATTAATGGTGGCGGCAGAAATGGGAGCACATTACTATGGACTTCATAATTGGGTTGCCGCAGACTTTGCGGAAGTTTGATACAGTTTGGGTCATTGTTGACAGGTTGACAAATTCGGCACACTTCATTCCGGTTGTGACCACGTACTCTTCAGAGAGGTTGGCCCAGATTTATATTCAGGAGATTGTTCGGTTGCATGGTGTACCTATTTCTATTATATCAGATAGAGGCCCTCAGTTTACTTTGCATTTCTGAAGAGCGGTACAGAGTGAGTTGGGGACCCATGTAGAGCTCAACACAGCCTTTTATCCGCAAACCGATGAGCAGTCGGAGCGGATAGTTCAGATCTTGGAGGATATGCTCAGAGCATGTGTGATTGACTTTGGAGGGCAGTGGGATCGATTCTTGCTTTTTGCCGCATTTGCTTACAACAACAATTATCAGTCCAGCATCGAGATGGCTCCATTTAAGGCTTTATATGGTCGGGATGTCGTTTTCCCATCGGATGGTTTGAGCCCGGCGAGGCTAAGTTGTATGGTACTGAATTGGTGAAGGATGCCTAGGAAAAGGTAAAGTTGATTCAGGAGCGACTTCGCATAGCACAGTTCAGACAGAAGAGTTACGTGGATCAGAAGGCACGTGATTTATCTTTTATGGTGAGCGAGAATGTTCTCTTGAAGGTCTCGGCAATGAAGGGGATCATAAGGTTCGTAAAGAAGTGGAAAGTTGAGCCCAAGGTTTATAGGTCCGTTCGAGGTGTTGAGACGAGTTGGGGAGGTTGCTTATGAGCTTGCTTTGCCTCCCAGTCTATCGGGAGTTCATTCGGTTTTCCATGTGTCTATGCTCCGGAGGTATCACGCCGACAAGTCGCATGTGTTGGACTATAGTACGGTTCAGTTAGATGAGAGCCTCGGTTTTGAGGAGGAGCCAATTGCCATTGTTGAGAAATAGGTTCGCCAGTTGAGGTCCAAGAAGATTTCTCCAGAAAAGTTTAAGTGGAGGGGTCAACCAGTCGAGAAGGCAATATGGGAGACCAAGGAGGACATGCAAAGCAGATATCCACACTTGTTCAGCACTCCAGGTATGATGCTAGACACGTTCAATGAAGAATGTTTGTTTAAGAGGTGGAGAATGTAACAACCCGACCAGTCGTTTTGCTTTCTAGGTCCCCGTTCCCCTAATAAGACTCCCTGTATATGCTTTTATTGTTTTATGACTTGCGGGGATGGTTAATTCGGGATTTGGAAGGGTTCGTGTTAAAATAGGAACATTCGGTTCCTTAAGGTTGGCTAAAAGGGCTAAGTTTGACTTTGGTTAACGTATTGAGTATACGACCTCAAAATGGCAATTTTACTGTCCCAATAGGTTCGTATGATGATTTTGGACTTGGGCGTATATTCGAATCGGGTTTTGGATGACCCGGGAGCGTTTTGACGCTTAATATTGATAGTTTGAACCTTGAAGGTTTTAAAGTTCTTTAAATTTGGTTTAGAGTAGGTTTTTGTGTTATCGTGGTCTGTTTGGGATTTTGAGCCTATGCGAGAGACCGGGGTAGAGGCCGTGGACATCCACATCCAGAGCCCCCGCACCAGCTGCTACAGAGGAGCCACCAGTAGCTCCAGTTGGAGATCAGGCACCTGAGACGCCTGTTACTACACCTGCACTTCAGGAGACTCTTGCCCAGTTTTTCAGCATGTTTGGCACTTTAACTCAGGCAGGATTAATTCCACTTACTCCTGCTATATCTCAGGCTGGGGGAGGAGTGCAGACTTCTGCCGCCCATACTCCAGAGCCACGGGCCCAAGTTGACCATGCCCCAGAGGTTATACAGATGCAGCTGGTAGGTCCAGTTAAGCCCAAGGTTAAGGGAGCAGTTTCTGAGGCAGAGCAGCTTAGGCTCAAGAGGTACAAGAAGTACCATCCACCTACTTTCAGTGGTTGGCGTAAGAGGACGCTCGAGGTTTTCTTGAGGAGTGTCATCGTATCCTCCGTACTATGGGTGTTGCGGAGACTAGTGGGGTTTCTTTCACTACGTTTCAGCTTAGTGGAGTGGCCTATCAATGGTGGCGTGTATACGAGTTGGATACTCTAGCTGAGGCAGCTTCACTCACTTGGACTCAGTTTTGAGATATGTTCTTGAGGGAGTATATTCCCCAGAGTCTCAAAGATACATAGCGCGTAGAGTTTGAGCAGTTGCGCTAGGGTTCTATGACCATGTCAGAGTATGCGGTCTAATTCAGTGATTTGACTAAGCATGCACCGGACTTGGTTGCTACTGTTCGAGGGCGGGTTTGTCGGTTTAATGATGGACTCAACCCCAGTATTAGATTGAGCATGGCCTGAGAGTTGGAGATGGATATTTCGTAGCAGCAAGTAGTGGGGATTGCTAGGAGGTTGGAGGGTATGCTAACTCGGGATAGAGAGGAGAGAGAGGCCAAGAGGTCTCGAGAGTCTGGAACTTATAGTGGTACTCATGCCCCAGCTACAGCTCGTCAAGGCAGGGTTTATATGAGTCGCCCTATCCATTCAGCACTTTCAGCCGCCAACGGTGCTCCGGCCACTCCTAAGCCCTAAGATCCCTATTATGCACCGCTAGTGTCTAGTGTGCCTCATGTATGGGGTGCTTTCAGTGGTCAGTCCAGTCGATCAAGCCCAAGCCAGTCGCAGCAGCCACGTCCTCCGAGATCTTGTTTTGAGTATGGTGACACTCGTCATGTGGTTAGGGATTGTCCCAGACTTAGTAGGGGTGCACCTCCACAGATATCTCAGGCACCGCATGCTCCACCGAGTCCTCAGGCTATGACTACATCACCAGCTACCACCCCACCTGCACAACCAGCTAGAGGTGGAGGTCGACAGGTACAGGTCGCCCTAGAGGGGGAGGCCGGGCCAGATATTATGCCCTTCCTGCTAGGACGGTGGCAATTGCATCCGATATTGTCATCACATGTATTGTTTCGGTCTGTCAAAGAGATACATCAGTCTTATTTGTTCTAGGTTCCACTTATTCCTATGCGTCATCTTATTTTGCTTTGTATTTGGGTGTATCCTATGATTCTCTGAGTTCACCTGTCTATGTGTCCACCCGTGGGTGATTCTATTATTTTTGACCATGTGTATCGGTCGTGTTTGATTGTTCTTAGTGGTTTTGAGATCAGAGCCGATTTATTATTGCTCAGTATGGTGGATTTTGATGTTAGTTTGGGCATGGACTAGTTGTCTCCCTATCACGCTATCCTTGATTGTCACTCCAAGACGATGACTTTGCCTATGCCAAGTCTACCGCAACTAGAGTGGAGAGGTACCTTAGATCATGTTCCTAGCAGGGTTGTCTCATTTCTTAAGGCTCGGCGAATGGTTGAGAAGGGGTGTGATACGTATCTGGCCTATGTGAGAGATGTTAGTGTTGATACTCCTACCGTTGAGTCAGTTCCGGTAGTGAGGGATTTTGCAGACGTATTTCCAGCATATTGTCCGAGCATACCACCCAACAGAGATATTGACTTTGGCATTGATTTGTTACCGGTCACTCAGGCCATTTCTATTTCACCTTATCGTATGGCCCAGTAAAGTTAAAAGAGTTAAAGGAGCAGTTACAGGAGTTACTTGATAAAGGGTTCATTAGGCCTAGTGTGTCACCTTGGGGTGCTCCTATCTTGTTTGTAAAGAAGAAGGAAGGTTCTATGCGAATGTATATTGATTATCGCCAGTTGAACAAGGTTACAGTGAAGAACAAGTATCCATTGCCATGTATTGATGACCTATTTGATCAGTTTCAGGGTGCCAGAGTGTTCTCTAAGATTGACTTACGTTCAGGCTATCATTGGTTGAATATTCAGGAGCCAGATATCCCGAAGACTGCTTTTAGGACTCGGTATGGTCATTACGAGTTCCTTGTGATGTCTTTTGGGCTGACCAACGTCCAAGAAGTATTCATGCACTTCACGAATGGTGTATTTTAGCCCTATCTTTACTCTTTCATCACTGTGTTTATTGACGACATTCTGATGTACTCGCAGAGTCGGGAGGATCACGAGCAACACCTGAGGACCGTGCTTCAGACCTTGAGGTAGAAGAAGTTATACGCAAAATTATCAAAGTGTGAATTTTGGCTAGATTCAGTGACATTTTTGGGTACGAGTGAGGGGATCAAGGTAGATCCAAATAAGATTTAAGTAGTGCAGGGTTGGCCTAGACCATCCTCATCTATGGAGATCCAGAGATTTCTTACCTTAGCGGGGTATTATCGTCGATTTGTAGAGGGTTTCTCGTCTATTGTAGCACCTATGGCCAGATTGACCCAAAAAGGTACTTCATTCAGGTGGAAAGAGGAGTGTGAGGAGAGCTTTCAAAAGCTCAAGACTGCTTTGACTATAGCCCCAGTGTTGGTGTTGTCTACTGGTTCAGGGTCCTATACGGTATATTGTGATGCGTCACGTATTGGTCTCACCGCGGTGTTGATGCAGGACAGTAGGGTGATTGCCTATGCGTCTAGACAGCTGAAGGTGCATGAGAAGAACTATCATGTTTACGACCTCGAGTTAGCAGCTATTGTTCATACCTTGAAGATCTTGTGGCACTATTTGTATGGTGTCCCTTGTGAGGTTTTTAATGATCACCGGAGTCTACAATATCTGTTTAAACAGAAGGATCTTAACTTGCGGCAGCGGAGATGGTTGGAGCTGCTTAAGGATTATGACATCACCATCATCTATCATCACGGGAAAGCCAAATGTGGTGGCCGATGCCTTGAGTAGCAAGGAAGAGAGTTTGGGCAGTTTAGCATATCTACCAGTAGCAGATAGGCCTTTAGCCTTGAATGTTTAGGCCTTGGCCAACCAGTTTGTCAGATTGGATGTTTCCTAGTCGAGCAGAGTTTTGGCTTGTATGGTTTCTCAGTCTTCTCTTTATGATCGTATCAGGGAGCGTTAGTATGACGGCCCCCATCTGCTTGTCCTTAAGGACACGATTCAGCACGGTGATACCAAGAAAGTCACTATTGGAGATGACGGTGTATTATAGATGAAGGGCAGGCTATGTGTGCCCAATGTAGATGGGTTGCGTGAGTTGATTCTTTAGGAGGCTCACATTTTGCGGTACTCGATTCATACGGGTGTTGCGAAGATGTATCAGGACTTAAGGCAGCACTACTGCTGGAGGCGGATGAAGAAGGACATAGTGAAATATGTCGCTCGGTGCCTAAATTATCAGCAGATGAAGTATGAGCATCAGTGACCGGGTGGATTGCTTCAAAAGTTAGAGATTCCAGAGTGGCAATGGGAGAGGATCACTATAGATTTCTTTGTTGGGCTCCCACGGACTCAGAGAAAGTTCTATGCAGTTTGGATGATTGTGGATAGATTGACCAAGTCAGCTTATTTCATTCCTGTGGTTACTACTTACTCTTCGGAGCAGCTGGCTCAGGTTTACATTCGCGAGATTATCAGGCTTTATGGCGTACCGGTATCTATCATCTCTGACTGGGGTACGTAATTTACATTGCGGTTCTGGAGAGCCATACAGTGTGTGTTGGGTAGTCTGGGCACACTATTCAGATATTGGAAGATATGCTTCGTGCATGTGTGATGGATTTTGGGGGTGCTTGGGATCAGTTCTTCCCACTTGCGGAGTTTTCCTACAATAACTGTTATCAGGCGAGCATCCAGATGGCCCCGTATGAGGCTTTGTATGGTAGACAATGCCGGTCTCCAGTGGGTTGGTTTGATCCGGGTGAGGCTAGACTATTGGGTAAAGATTTGGTTCAGGATGCTTTGGAAAAGGTTGAATTGATTCAGGATCGACTTCGTACAGCCTAGTTCAGGCAGAAGATTTATGCGGAGCGGAAGGTTTGCGACGTTGCATTCATGGTTGGGGAGCAGGTTTTGCTCTGGGTTTCGCCTATGAAGGGTGTTATGAGGTTCGGAAAGAAGGACAAGTTGAGCCCTGGGTATATCGGACCTTTTAAGATTCTTGAGAGGTTTGGAGAGGTGGCTTACAGACTTGCACTACCACCTAGTATCTCTGCAGTTCATCCAGTACTCCATGTTTCCATGCTCAAGAAGTATCACGACGATCCGTCCCATGTGTTAGACTTCAGCTCAGTCCAGTTGGACAAGGATATATCTTATGTTGAGGAGCCGGTGGCCATTTTTACATGCAGGTTCAGAAGTTGAGGTTGAAGAGCATCGCTTCAGTGAAGGTTCAGTGGAGGGGTCATCCGTTCAAGGAGGCGACTTAGGAGACTGAGCATGATATGCGCAACTGTTATCCTCATCTTTTCACAACTTCAGGTATGTCTCTATACTCATTCGAGGACGAACGTATGTTTGAGAGTATTAGCCTCAAACCCCTATTTATTTCTCCCTCTATTTCATTCTGTGGTTACGTGACTCACCGGGAGTTTTGGTTTTTGATTTCGTAGTGAAATAGGACACATAGTCCCTAAAATTGGAGTTTGAGTCGTAGGAATTGACCGTAGTTTAATTTGTGTGAATATGACTCCGGAATGGAGTTTTGACGGTTCCAATAGCTTCGTAGGGTGATTTTGGTCTTAGGAGCGTGTTCGGATGTTGAATTGGAGGTCCGTAGGTCATTTTAGTGTTAATTGGCGAAAGTTGGAAAATTGGATGATTTTTGGAAAGTTTGACCGGGGCTAGACTTTTTGATATCTGGGTCGTATTCCGATTCTGGAAGTTGGAGTAGGTCTGTAACATCAATTTTGACTTGTGTGCAAAATTTGAGGTCAATCGGACTTGATTTGATAGGTTTTAGCGTCAGATGTAGAAGTTTGAAGTATTATAGTTCATTAGGCTTCAATCAATGTGCAATTCATATTTTTAGCATTGTTTGATGTGATCTAAAGGCTCGACTAAGTACGTATGATGTTTTAGGACTTTTTGGAAAGTTTGGTTGAGGTCTCGCGGGCCTCGAGTGGTTTCTGGATGGTTAACAAATCAAATTTAGACTTGTGAGAATGGCTGAAGGCACCAGTTATGGTGTAATCACACCTGCGCAAGATTGACTGTAGGTGCAAGCTCGTAGAAGCGAGCATTTGGGCGCAGATGTGGGGCTGGAGGAAATGGCCTATGATCGCATGTGCAGTGTGAAGGCCGCAGAAGCGGATTCAATTATGCAGAAGAGTGATCGCACAAGCGCATGAGTGCTTGGGAGGCCAGTCTGCAGAAGCGAACGAGTTTGCGCAGATGCGCACCCGCATAAGCGGAATTTGGCAAGGAAGCTGGGACCGTAGAAGCATCTGTGAGGCTCGCAGAAGCGAGTCCATAGGAGTGGATAAGCGGACTGCAGGAGCGAGGGAAACTGCAGAAGAGAATAAGTTGTCGCTTCAGCGACGTCGCAGATGCGGCTAAGTTTCCGTAGAAGCGGAAGTGCTGGACAAAACTCTTAAATACAAGGGTTCGCGATTTTTCTTCATTTTAAACATTTTGAGCTCGGGTTTTGGCGATTCTTGAGAGCATTTTCGAGGGATTTCTTGATGTAAGTCCCTTGTGCTTATTTTTTAATCAATAATCTGGTTTCCCATTGATTTTTCCAACTAGTTAGTGTGTATTTAAGGTGGAATTTGGGAGTTTGAGGCTTGAGATTTGGAGAGTTTAATTTGGGGATTTGAGTGGCGATTTGGTGTCGGATTTTGGTAAAAATGGTATGGTTGGACTCGTGGTCGAATGGGTGTTTGTAATTTGTGACTTTTATCTGATTCCAAGACGTGGGCCTAGTTTGACTTTTTGGGCTGAATTTTCAATTCTTAGCTTAAGTCGTAGTTTCATTATTTAAAATAGTTTCTTATAGTTATATTTATAGTATGAAATTATTTTGGCTAGATTCGAGCCGATCGGAGTTGGAAAGTTGAGGGAAAGGCATTCTAACCGATTGATTGAGAGAGATTTGCGGTAAGTGGCTTGTCTAACCTTGTGTGGGGAAAATCCCCTTAGGATATGGTACTGTTGTAATAATTTGTGATATGTGAGAACCGTGTACGCTAGGTGATGAATGCGTACACGGGCTAATTGTGGAAATTTTGGTTCTTGCTGAGTTGACTTCTTTTAAATTCCTTAACTGAGTTGCCTTAGCATGTGTAGCTGTCATGTTTAGCCTAGTATCGCATGTCTACGTGTCTTAACATTTACTTGAAATCATGCAACATGCTTAGTTGAATTACCTATTTCCTTGGTTATTGTATTCGGTCTTTAACTCTAGGATTCCTTGTCGTAAATTTGTTATTCCATAATTTATGAATTGCATATTTACTTTTGGGACTACGAGGCGGTACCTCGGGAGATTCCCCATTTTACATATTTACTTTTGGAACTATGAGGCGGTATCTCGGGAGATCCCCCTGTTTGCATATTTACTTTTGGAATTACGAGACAGTACCTCGGGAGATCCCCCTGTTGTGTATTTACATTTGGGATTACGAGGCGGTACCTCGGGAGATCCCCCTGTTTGCATATTTACTTTTGGGGACTACGAGGTGGTACCACGGGAGATCCCCCTGTATGCATATTTACTTTTGGGACTACGAAGCGGTACCTCATAAGATCCCCATGTTGTGTATTTACATTTACGACTACAAGGCGGTACCTCAGGAGTGCCCCTTTTGTTTACCTCTATTTGTTGTGCTGTTATTTTTCTGAAATTTCTCGTTGTTTAAATTCTCAGTCATTTCAAAATATTATTATATCTTCTGCCTTGCTTTTCTTTTATTCCAGTAGGGACTTGACCTGACCTAACCTTGTCACTACTCTACCGAGGTTAGGCTTGGCACTTACTGGATACCGTTGTGGTATACTCATACTACACTTCTGCACATCCTTTTTGGTGCAGATCCAGGTTCTTCCTACCAGGCCAGATATCAGTGAGCTGGACTATACGTGGAGACTTCGAGGTATATCTTCCAGCGTCCGCAGACCTCAGAGTCCCCCTCTATTCTTATTATGTTATTTTCTTTACTCTCTTTAGACTCTGATGTATAGAGACACTTAGTATTTTCTTTTTTAAGCTTGTGACTTATTTCTACCGGGTTTTGGGAGTTGTAATTATTAAAATCGCAGTTCTTGTTTATATTTCATATGTTGAGATTTGAGTTTACCCTTATATTCAGTTACTCCGCAAATTGTTAGGCTTACCTAGTCTTAGATACTAGGTGCCACCACGACATCCTACGGAGGGGAAATTTGGGTCGTGACATTAACACCATGTTCATCAAATTCATAAACGTTGTCAGGGTGTTAGTCAATCTGAAGGACATCACTAGAAACTCATAATGGCCATATCTAGTTCGGAAAGCAGTCTTCTGAACATCCGAATCTCGAATCTCCAA
This sequence comes from Nicotiana tabacum, assembly GCF_000715075.1. Taxonomy (NCBI): domain Eukaryota; kingdom Viridiplantae; phylum Streptophyta; class Magnoliopsida; order Solanales; family Solanaceae; genus Nicotiana; species Nicotiana tabacum. The sequence goes on along the minus strand of NC_134096.1, from coordinate 135,126,459 downwards.
CTAATGGTATGCTGATCTCAAGTTGATTTTAGAAAACACCATGGCACCCTACAACTGGTCAAACTCCCCGGTGCTGGTGCTGGGGACTAAAGGGATCCCCGAGCACCGGGATAACTGGTAGAAGGACCTGGCATAGACGAGCCCTGACCCGATGGAGCACAGGACGAACTCTGAGCTGGGAGAGCACTGAGAGATGAATGGCCATGCTGATAACTGTGTGAATCATTACCAAATGGTGCACCGCGGTGAACTAGGCGAGGCGTCTGAGCATGTCTGAAAGGACGACCTCTACCGTGGTGGAACTGACCCCCATAAGGAACACCGCTAAATCCACCCTGACCACGAGGCCTCTTGGCCTCCCTCTCGACCCACTCCTGGCTGCGAACCATCTCAATCTGACGAGCAATGTCGATAACCACATCAAAAGTAGCACCAGACACTCTTTTGCTAGTCATAAGCAATCATAGCTGAAAAGTGAGGCCATCTATGAACCTCCCGATCCTCTCCCTGTCTGTGGGAACCAACCAAATAGCATGACGGGCCAACTCTGAAAATCTCATCTTATACTGCATCACGAACATATCACCCTGACAAAGCTACTCGAACTGCCTGCGCAGCTCCTCTCTGCGGGACTGTAGTATGAACTTCTCCAGGAATAGACCGGAGAACTGCTTCCATGTAAAGGGTGCTGCGCCGACTGGCCTACACCTCTCATAAGCCTCCCAGCAACTGAAGGCAGCCCCAGAGAACTGAAAAGTAGTGAACAAGACTCCACTGGCCTCTAGAATACATGCGGTATAGAGTATAATCTGGCACTTATCCAAGAAGCCCTGTGCATCCTCTCCCTCGGCACTTCTAAAAGATGGAGGCTGGAGTCTCCCAAACCTCTCCAATCGACGATGCTCATCATCAGGCATGAGAGAAACCACATTGTCCTAAGCAGCTGCCACCGGCTTGGCTGGTGGTTCCCTAGGTGTCTGGAATCCCTGTACCACCTGCTCGGGTGTGCGGGCGGCGGGAGTCTGAGCACCTCCCCCAGCCTGAGTAGTGGCTGTTGTGGCCAGAGCAGAGACCGCCTGAGCAAGACTGGTACACATTGTCAGGATCTGAGCTAAGGCCTCCTGAAGGCCTGGAATCACAATAGACATAGGTGGTGCCTGAGCTGGTCCCATAGGCTCGTCCACAACTAGAGTCTGCTCCTGAACTGGGGCAACTGGTGGATTTGCAGGTGCTGCCCTAGCTGCGGTGCGAGCTGTACCTCTGCACCTACCGCGACCTCCGCCTCTTGCGGCCCTGACTGGTGGTACTGGTGGCTGTCCATCCTGCCCTGTAGTACGTGTCCTCACCATCTGTGAGGGAATTAGAACAATAGAAATTTAGTTACTAGAATCAAATGATTTGCACGACAAGAATTCAAGAATGTGAAATTTCCTAAGGATTCGGCAGCCTCTCGAAGATAAGTACAGAAGTCTCTGTACCGATCTGCAAGACTCTACTAAACCTGTTCATGACTCGTGCGACCTATGTAACCTAGGCTCTGATACCAACTTGTCATGACCCAAAATCTAAACAATCGTGATGGCGCCTATCGCGATACTAGGTAAGCCGACATTTCCAAAACACTTTCAACCTTTAACATAAATGAATTTAAGACATTTAAAATAACTGGAGCTTTTCATAAAAATAGGGTAAAACCCAAAGCATAAGTGCAAAAAAATAGCCCGACATCGGGATGTCACTGAGTACATGAGTATTTATTCCAGGAGTAGATTAATAGAACATCTAAGGAATAAGAACTAAAATGCGAATAAGATAATGAAGGAGAGACAAGGCCTGCGAACGTCATGCAGCTAGCTCGATAGTCTCCAGAATCAGCCGCTCAAATATCAACACCCGCTACAACCGGGAACACATGGATCTGCACATGAATTGCAGGGTGTAGCGTGAGTACAACCAACTCAGTAAGTAACAAAATAAATAAAGAACTGAGAAGGTAGTGACGAGCTATACAAATACAGTTCATTTTTGACAATTCCAGCAAAGAATAGACATGCTTTCAAATCCGGTAGATTAAGTTAAATCAGTTTTAAACAGTTAAAGTGCCGGTAATCCGGATATAGAATCTTTCCAAAATTTCACAACAATAACAGATAGCAACTAAGTGCATCAATAAATGAAAAAACAAGTACAACCTCCCAGGGTAACAGTCACTCAACTCGTCACAACAGCTCAATCACTCGGCTCTCAGCCCTCGGTACTCACACTCAATAGGTACATGCGCTCATTGGGGGTGTGCAGACTAAAGAGGGGGCTCCTTTCAGCCCAAGCGCTATATCACTGCGGCGTGCAACCCGACCCAATCATATAAGTAGCCATAAGGCTCGTTGCGGCGTGCAACCCGCTCCATATACCCTCACATAGCTCACAAATCGGCACTCAGGCCCTATCTCAGTCACTACCTCTCCATCCCTCTCGGGCTTTCAGAAATCATACAAATCAGCCAAAAGAGTTAATAACAAGTATCAACAAGAAAACAAAAGGAAACGGAGATATGACTCGCAAGTAGCACTGTGACTGAGTTCAAGACAACAAATAGCAGTTAATCAAGAAGTACTCGACCGTTGCGGGTCCCAACAGGGATAACATATGGCCTAAGCATGGTTTCTAACATGAATGGCAGTCAAATTTCTAGAAGATAGAGGGAACATGTAATTAACAATAAGCTATTCGACTTTACAGTCTCACGGGGCGGACCAAGTCCCAATCCCCCACGGTGCACGCCCACACGCCCGTCACCTAGCATGTGCGTCACCTCCAAAATATTCACATCATATCAAAATTTAGGATTTCATACCCTCAGGACCAGATTTAAAATTGTTACTTACCTCAGACCGCACAAAATCCTACTCTGCAATGCCTTTGCCCCTCGAATCAATCTCCAAACTCCCCAAATCTAGCCACAAGTAGTACGATATAATTAATATAGGCCTAAAGAATCAATTACACAAGAAAATACATGAAATTATAAGCCGAAATCCGAAATAGGCTCAAACAGGCCCACGGGCCTACACCTCGAAATCAGACAACATTCACAAAATGTGAGCACCTATCCACTCACGAGTCCAACCATACAAGAATTACTCGAATCCAACCTCAAATCACTTTCCAAAACTCGAAATTCTAGCCTATGAAGTTTCTACCATTTTCCCCCAAATTTACAACTCAAATCCCTAATTAGATGATGAAAATAGCAATAGATTCAAGAAATATAGTCCAATCCGAGTTAGAATTATTTACCCCAATAATATTCTTGAAGAAACCTCGAAATAATTGCCTCACACCGAGCTCTCAAAGTCCCAAAATCGAAATGGGAATCAAACCCCTGAAATCCTATTTTTCTACCCGGTTCTTTCGCATCTGCGGACCTACTGTCGCACTTGCGATACCGCACCTGCGGTATTTCCCTCGCAGGTGCGAAAATGACTTAAAGGACTGGGAGTAAGTAGTCGCACCTACGTGTGCGCACCTGCGGACAAAGGTCTTCTTCTGCGATCTTCCCCTCCATCTCACTCTCCGCATCTGCGGAGCTTCGAGCGCATTTGCGGGCTCGCAGATGCGGAAATGTCCTCGCACCTGCGACCCCTGGCCATCTCCTCAACTCCTCCTTCTGCTCTCCTTCACCCGCACGTACGAGTACGCACCTGAGGTCTCCCCACTGCAGGTGCGAAACCACCAGATATCAGAAAACTTCAGCCATTTGACTAAGTCCAAATTCAATCCGTTAAGCATCCGAAACACCCCGAGGCCCCCAAGACTTTAACCAAATATACCAATAAGTCCTAAAACACCATACGAACTTAGTCGAGCCCTCCAAACACGTCAAATAACAACAAAAACACGAATCACCCTCCAAATCCAAACTTAATGAACTTTGAAATTTCCAAATTCTACAAACGATGCCGAATCATGCCAAACCAAGTCTGATTGACCTCAAATTTTGCACACAAGTCATATACAACATTACGGACCTACTCCAACTTTCGAAATTGGAATCCGACCCCGATATCAAAAAGTCAACCCCCTGTCAAACTTTCCAAAAATTTGGCTTTCGCCATTTCAAACCTAAATTAGCTACAGACCTTAGATTCACAATCCGAACAAGCTCCTAAGTCCAAACTCACCCAACGGAATTGACAGAACTCCATTCCAGAGTCGTCTTCACACAATTCCGACTACGGTCAAACTCCTAAGACTTAAGCTTCCGTTTTTGGGACTAAGTGTCCCAAAACACTCCGAAACCAAAAATAAACCTTCCGGCAAGTCACATAAGGAGAAACAGATACGGGGAAAGTAGTAAATAGGGGATCGGGGCTAATACACTCAAAACAACCGGCCGGGTCGTTACATCCTCCCCTTTTAAAACAATCGTTCGTCCTCGAACGAGCATATAGGCATACCTGAAGTGGTGAAAAGATGAGGATAACAGCTGCGCAAATTATGCTCGGTCTCCCAAGTCGCCTCCTCGACCGGCTGACCTCTCCACTAAACCTTCACATAAGAATTATTCTTCGACCTCAGCTTTCGAACCTGCCTATTTAAGATCAACATCGGCTCCTCAACATAAGATAAATCCTTGTCCAACTGGACTGAGCTGAAATCCAACACGTGAGACGGATCGCCGTGATACTTTCGGAGTATAGAAACATGGAATACTGGATGAACTCCTGCTAGACTGGGAGGCAGGGCAAACTCATAAGCAACCTCCCCAACACGTCTCAATACCTCAAATGGACCAATAAACCTCGAGATCGGCTTGCCCTTCTTTCCAAACTTCATAACACCCTTCATGGGTGACACCCGGAGCAAGACCCGCTTTCCAACCATGAATGCAATATCGCGAACCTTCCGATCCGCATAACTCTTCTGTTTGGACTGGGCTGTGCGCAGTCTAACTCGAATCACCCTAACCTTCTCTAGAGCATCCTGAACCAAGTCTGTACCTAATAATCTAGCCCCGCCCGGCTCGAACCAACCCACTGGAGACCTACACCGCCTACCATACAGAGCCTCAAACGGTGCCATCTGGATGCTCGACTGATAATTGTTATTATAGGCAAACTCTGCTAGTGGCAAGAACTAATCCCACAAACCCCCAAATTCCATCACGCACGCATGGAGCATATCCTCTAATATTTGAATAGTGCGCTCGGACTGTCCGTCCGTTTGAGGGTGAAATGTTGTGCTTAACTCCACTCGAGTACCTAACTCATGTTGTATGACCCTCCAGAGTTGTGATGTAAACTGCGTACCCCGGTCAGAGATAATAGATACCGGTATGCCATGAAGCCTGACGATCTCGCTGATATACACTCGAGCCAGCTGCTCAGAAGAATATGTAGTCATCACATGAATGAAATGAGCTGACATGGTCACCCTATCCACAATCACCCAAACTGCATCAAACTCCCGATGAGTCCGTAGAAGCCCAACAACGAAATCCATAGTGATCCGCTCCCATTTCCACTCCGGAATCTCTAACTTCTGAAGCAACCCACCTGGTCGCTGATGCTTATACTTCACCTGCTGGCAATTTAGGCACTGAGCTATATACTCCACTATGTCCTCCTTCATTATCCTCCACCAGTAATGTTGTCTCAAGTCCTGATACATCTTCATGGCACCCAGATGAATAGAATATCGCGAACTGTGAGCCTCGTAGAGAATCAGCTCACGCAACCCATCTACATTGGGCACACATAGCTTGCCATGCATCCTCATTGCACCATCATCCCCAATAGTGACATTCTTAGCATCACCGTGCTGGACCGTATCCTTAAGGACAAGCAGATAGGGGTCATTATACTGACGCTTCCTGATACGATCATAAAGCTTAGAGAACTTTGCATAAAGCTTCTCCTCCCTCAACGAGAGTACACCAGGATGTTATCAATGAATACAATAACGAACGAGTCAAGATAAGGCTGAAACATATTGTTCATCAAATGAACGCTGATGGGGCATTGGTCAACCCAAAAGACATCACAAGGAACTCATAATGGCCATATCGGGTCCTGAAAGTTGCCTTAAGAATATATGAGTCCCGAATCTTCAGCTGATGATACCCTGACCTCAAATCATTCTTGGAGAATACCCTTGCTCCATGAAGTTGGTCAAACAAATCATCAATACACGGAAATGGATACTTGTTCTTGATTGTGACCTTGTTCAACTACCTGTAATCAGTGCACATTCTCATAGTACCATCCTTCTTCTTTACAAATAGAACTGGTGCACCCAAAGGTGACACGCTAGGCTGAATAAACCCTTTATCAAGGAGTTCGTGAAGCTGCTCATTTAATTCCTTCAACTCCACCGGTGCTATACGATACGGTGGAATAGAAAAGGGCTGAGTACCCGGTACCAAATCAATATCCCTATCGGGCGGCATGCCCGGCAGGTCTGTAGGAAATACATTCGGAAAATCTTGCACCACCAGAACAGAATCAATAGCAGGGGTTTCTGCACTAACATCCCTCACAAAGGCCAGATAAGATAGACAACCCTTCTCAACCATCCGCTGAGCCTTCAAGTATAAAATCACACTACTTGGAACATAGTTATAGAGCCGTTCCACTCAACCCTCGGCAACCCTGGCATCGCCAATGTCACGGTCTTAGCATGATAATCTAGAACAACATAACAAGGAGACAACCAATCCATACCAAAAATCACATCAAAATTGACCATATTAAGCAACAAGCGATCCACTCTAGTCTCCAGACTCCCAATAGTCACCACACATGACTGATATACACGGTCCACAATGACAGTATCGCCCACCGGCATAGACACGTGAACAGGTAAAACTAGAGACTCATGGGGCATATCCAGAAAATGAGCAAAATACGAGGACACATATGAATAAATGGAACCAGGGTCAAATAATACAGAGGCATCTCTATGGAAAACTGAGACAATATATGTAATCACAGCATCCAAAGAAATGGCATCTGGTTTGGCAGGAAGAGCATAGAAACGGGCCTGGCCGCCCCCTGATCGGCCTCCCCCTCACGGGCGGCCCCTAGCTGACTGGGCTCCACCCCGAGTTGGCTGAGCGGATGGTGAAGAAACTGGTGTTGATGCCATAGACTAGCTCCTCTGCTGAGATGGATCTCCCACTAGGCGGTGACACTGCCTCCTCATATGACCAAACTCTCCACACTCATAAAAACTCCCCGGTGCTGGTGTTGGGGACTGAAGGGAGCCCCGAGCACCGGGATAACTGGTAGAAGGACCTAGCATAGACGAGCCCTGACCCGATGGAGCACGGGACGAACTCTGAGTAGGGAGAGCACTGAGAGATGAATGGCCCTGCTGATAACTGTGTGAACTATGGCCAGATGGTGCACCACGGTGAACTGGGTGAGCCATCTCAGCATGTCTGAAAGGATGACTTCTACCGTGGTGGAACTGACCCCCGGAAGGAACACCACCTCTTGGCCTCCCTCTCGACCCACTCCTGGCTTCTAACCATCTCAATCTGACGAGCAATATTGACAACCTCATCAAACGTAGCACCAGACACTTTCTTTCTAGTCATAAGCAATCGCAGCTGAAAAGTGAGGCCATCTATGAACCTCCTGATCCTCTCCCTGTCTATGGGAACCAACCAGATAGCATGACGGGCCAACTCTGAAAATCTAATCTCATACTGTGTCACGGACATATTACACTGATGAAGCTGCTCGAACTGCCTGCGCAGCTCCTCTCTGCGGGACTGTGGTATGAACTTCTCCAGGAAAAGACCGGAGAACTGCTGCCATGTAAGGGGTATTACGCCAACCGGCCAACGCCTCTTGTAAGCCTCCCACCAACTGAAGGCAGCCCCAGAGAACTGAAAAGTAGTGAACAAGACTCCACTGGCCTCTAGAATACCTGCGGTACGGAATATCCTCTGGCACCTATCCAAGAATCCCTGTGCATCCTCTCCCTCGGCACTACTGAATGATGGAGGCTGGAGTCTCCCAAACCTCTCCAATCGACGGTGCTCATCATCAGGCATGACACGAACCCCATAGTTCTGAGCAGCTGCAAAAGGCTGGGCTGGTAGTGCCCCAGATGTCTGGAATCCCTGTACCACCTGCTCTGGTGCGCGGGCGGCGGGAGTCTGAGCACCTCCCCCGGCCTGAGAAGTGGCTGCTACAGCCGGAGCATAGACTGCCTGAGCAAGACTGGTACACGGTCAGGATCTAAGCTAAGGCCTCCTGAAGGCCTGGAATCATAATAGGCACAGGTGGTGTCTGAGCTGGTCCCACAGGCTCGTCCACAACTGGAGCCTGCTCCTGAACTGGGCAACTGGTGGATCTGCAGATGCTACCCTAGCTGCGGTGCAAGCTGAACCACTACCCCTATCGCGGCCTCTACCGTGACCTCCGCCTATCGCGACCCTGACTGGTGGTACTAGTGGTTGTCCATCCTGCCCCGTAGTACGCGTCCTCGCCATCTGTGAGAGAATTAGAACAATAGAAATTTAGTTACCAGAATCAAAAGATTAGCACGACAAGATTTTAAGAATGTGAAATTTCCTAAGGGTTCGGCAGCCACTCGAAGATAAGTACAGACGTCTCTGTACATATCCGCAAGATTCTACTAAACCTGCTCATGACTCGTGAGACCTATGTAACATAAACTCTGATACCAACTTGTCACGACCCAAAACCTAAACCATCGTGATGGTGCCTATCGCGATACTAGGCAAGCCGACATTTCCAAAACACTTTCAACATTTAACAAAAATGAATTTAAGACATTTAAAATAACCGGAGTTTTTTATAAAAATGGGGTAAAACCCAAAGCATAAGTGCGGAAAAATAGCCCGACATCGGGATGTCACTGAGTACATGATAATCTATACCAAGAGCAGTCTAATACAATATCTAAGGAATAAGAACTAAAATGCGAATAAGATAATGATGGAGAGCCAAGGCCTGCGAACGCCATGCAACTACCTCGATAGTCTCCGAAATCAGCCGCTTAATTATCAACACCCGCTATGACCAGGAACACCTGGATCTGCACACGAAGTGTAGGGTGTAGCATGAGTACAACCAACTCAGTAAGTAACAAAATAAATAAGGAACTGAGAAGGTAGTGATGATCTATACAAATAGAGTTCATTTTTGACAATTCCAGTAAAGAATAGACATGCTTTCATATGCGATAGTTTAAGTCAAATCAATTTTATACAGTAAAATGCCGATAATCCGGATATAGAATCTTTCAGAAATTTCACAACAATGACAGATAGCAACTAAATGCATTAACAAATGAAAAAACAAGTATAGCCTCCTAGGGCAACAGTTACTCAACTCATCACAACAGCTCAATCACTCAGCTCTCAGCCCTCGGGACTCACACTCAATAGGTACCTGCGCTCACTAGGGGTATGCAGACTCCGAAAGGGCTCCTTTCAGCCCAAGCACTATATCGTTGCGGTGTGCAGACCGACCCAATCATATGAGTAGCCATAAGGCTTGTTGTGGCGTGCAACCCGATCCATAGTCCATAAATAGCCATAAGGCTCGTTGCGGCATGCAACTCGATCCATATACCCTCCCATAGCTCACAGCTCGGCACTCAGGCCCTATCTCAGTCACTACCTCTCCAGCACTCTCTGGCTTTCAGAAATCATACAAATCAACCAAAAGAGTTAATAACAAGTGTCAACAAGAAAACAAAAGGAAACAGAGATATGACTCGCAAGTAGCACTATGACTGAGTTCAAGACAACAAATAGCAGTTAATCAACAAGTACTGGACCACTGCGGGTCCCAACAGTGATAACATATGGCCTAAGCATGGTTTCTAACATGAATGGCAGTCAAATTTCTAGAAGACAGAGGGAACATGTAATTAAAAATAAGTTATTCAACTTTACAGTCTCACGGGACGGACCAAGTCCCAATCCCCTATAGTGCACGCCCACATGCCTGTCACCTAGCATGTGCGTCACCTCCAAAATATTCACATCATACCAAAATTCGGGGTTTCATACCCTCAGGACCAGATTTAAAACTATTACTTACCTCAAACCTCGCAAAATCCTTATCCGCAATGCCTTTTCCATTCGAATCAATCTCCAAACGCCCCGAATTTATCCATAAGAAATACGATATAATTAATATAGGCCTAAAGAATCAATTCCACAAGAAAAAACACAAAATTATAAGCCAAAATCCAAAATAGGCTCAAACCGGCCCCCGGACCCACGTCTCGAAATCAGACAAAAGTCACAAAATGTGAACGCCCATCCACTCACGAGTCCAGCCATATAAGAATTACTCGAATCCAACCTCAAATTACCTTCCAAAACTCAAAATTTTAGCCTATGCAGTTTCAACTATTTTCCCCCAAATTTACAACTCAAATCCCTAATTAGATGATGAAAATAGCAATTGATTCATGAAATATAGTCCAATCCGAGTTAGAATTACTTACCCCAACAATCTTCTTGAAGAAACCTCAAAATAATCGCCTCACACCGAGTTCCCAAAGTCCCAAAATCAAAATGGGAATCAAACCCTCAAAATCTTGTTTTTCTCCCCAGTTCTTCCGCATCTGCGGACCTACTGTCGCACTTGCGATGCCACACCTGCGGAATTTCCCTCACATGTGTGGAAATGACTTAAGGAACTGGGTTCGCATCTGCGAGTAAGCGGTCGTACCTTCGTGTGCGCACCTGCAGACAAAGGTCCGCTTCTGCGATCTTCCCCTCCATCTCACTCTCTGCATCTACTGAGCTTCGAGCGCATCTGCGGGCTCGCAGATACGGAAATATCCTCGCACCTGCGATCCCTGGCCATCTCCTTAACTCCCGCTTCTGCGCTCCTTCACCCGCACGTGCGAGTACGCACCTGCGGTCTCCTCACCGCAGGTGCGAAACCACCAGATATCAGAAAACTTTAGCCATTTGCCTAAGTCCAAATTCAAACCGTTAAGCATCTGAAATACCTCCGAGGCCCCCAGGACTTCATCCAAATATACCAACAAGTCCTAAAACAACTTACGAACTTAGTCGAGCCCTCAAAACACGTCAAACAACAACAAAAACACGAATCACCCTCCAAATCCAAACTTAATGAACTACAAAATTTCCAAATTCTACAAATGATACAGAATCATACCAAACCACGTTTGATTGACCTCAAATGTTTCACACACATCATATACAACATTACGGACCTACTCCAAATTCCGGAATCAAAATCCGACCCCGATATCAAATTGTCAACCCCCCCGGTCAAACTTTCCAAAAATTCGACTTTCGCCATTTCAAGCCTAAATTAGCTACAGACCTCATATTCACAGTCCGGACACGCTCCTAAGTCCAAAATCACCCAATGGAGCTAACAGAACCAACAGAAATCCATTCCAGAGTCGTCTTCACACAATTCCGACTATGGTCAAACTCCTAAGACTTAAGCTTCCGTTTTAGGAACTAAGTGTCCCAAAATACTCCGAAACCAAAAACAAGACCTCTCGGCAAGTCACATAAGCAGAAACAGATACGGGGAAAGAAGTAAATAGGGGATCGGGGCTAAGACACTCAAAATGACCGGCCGGGTCGTTACACGGGGTCTTTGTTGTAGTATCCCGAACGTAGGCTAGATAAGCCAAACAACCCTTCCGACCATGTATCGAACCTATAGAAAAGAAATAACTCAACTAGATGCACTGACAGACGAACCCTTCCACTCCAATCTAGGCAACTCTGGCATCGCCAAGGTAATATTTTTGGCATGGAAATCAAGGATGGCGTGATATGGAGACAACCAGTCCATGCCCAAGATGACCTCAAAGTCGGTCGTATCGAGCAACAGAAGATCCGCTCTAGTCTCATAATCATAGAATGTAACAATGCAGGACCGGTAGATCGGATCCACATCAACAGAATCGCACACAAAAGTGGACACATAAACAGGAGTACCCAAGGACTCACGAGGAACACCCAGGAAATGAGCAAACAGATATGAAACATATGAATATGTAGATCCTGGGTCAAATAGTACTGAAGTATCCCTACCGTAGACATAAATAATACATGTGATCACAGCATCTGAGGACACTGCATCTGGTCTGGCCGGAAAAGCATAGAACCTAGCTGGAGCACCACCTGACTGGCCTCCACCTCTAAGACGACCCATACCCACCTGCCCTCCGCCTCTAGGCGGCAGGACGGCTGGTGGAGCAGCTGGTGCTGTAATAATAGGCTGCTGACCTTGCTGCACTGCCTTGCCCCGAAGCCTAGGGCAAAACCTCCGCACATGACTGAGATCCTCGTACTCGAAATAACCTCTCGGCACGACGGACTGCTAGCCTGAAGTCTAACCCTGATGGCCTGAATACCCACTGGAGAAATCTTGAATAGCTAGTGGGCGGTAGGAACTCTCTGGCACGGTGCTGAAATAGGGTCACACTGGAGCACCCCGAGGAGGCGACGGTGCTTGATATGTGGGCCTGCTAGACTGACCCCTCACAAACTGACCCTTTCCCCAAGCTGGGGCACCACTGAACTCTCCAGAATATCTAAATAGCTTATCCCTCGTCGTCTACTTTCGACTCCGCAGACGGACACCCTTGATCCTCCAAGCTATCTCCACAACTAGCCCGTAAGAAGTCCCCATCTCCACATCTCAATCCATGGTTTCCTGGATACCTGAGTGCAAACCAGAAACAAACCTCCGCATTCTCTCTGCATCGGTAGGAAGTATCATAAGTGCATGGCGAGACAACTCAGAGAATCTCACCTCATACTTGGTCATCGACATTTGGCCCTGCTGAAGCTACTCAAACTGAAACCGCAACTCTTTCCTCTGAGAAGGTGGAATATATATGTCCAAGAAGAGGCGTGTGAACTAATCCTAAGTCATAAGAGGAGAACTTGCTAGTCTACCGAAAAGATATGACTGCCACCACCTACGGGCCCTGCCCTACAGCTGAAAGGTGGTAAAGTCCACCCCGTGGGACTCCAATATCCTCATGTTGTGCAGTCTGTCCCTCCACCGATCGATAAAGTCCTGGGGGTCCTCATGTCGCCCACCTCCGAAGGTAGGAGGATGAAGCTTGGTCCATCTGTCCAATAGCTTCTGCGGATCACCGATCGCAGCTGGTCCGGGCTCAAGTATAGCTGCTGCAACTGGCTGAGCTCCACCGACGGGTAGTGCATCCGGGGTTGATACATGGCAGATGCATGCCCTGGAGCCTAAGCGGTAGGGGTCTGTGCTCCCCCCCCCCAAGATGTGGCTGGGTCTGCTGGAAATAGACCATTATGAGTCATAGAATCCATGAACCGTAGCATACGACCCATGACCTCCTGGAATACCGGTGCGGACATGAAATCTACCGGGGCTGGCTCTGCTGCAGGGACCTCGCCCTGCTCCTCAATAATAGGATCCTCTATGGATCTACTGGTTGCATAGCTGGAGCAACTCTGGGATGTCCTCATCCCCTACAACGGGCTGGAGCCCTCCCTCGGCCTCTGCCTCGGCCTCTAGCAACAGAGGGAGCAGCTCCTCTATGGTCTGGAACATCTGTTATGTGCGTTCTCACCATCTGTGAAAGAATAAGAGAAGGACACTTAGCACCATATTAACTTCACGATAGGAGTTGAAGAAAGAATAGTTTCCTAACATCCTATAGCCTCTCAAAGATAAGTACGGACGTCTCCGCACCGATTCGCAAGACTCTATTAGGCCTACTTATAACTTGTGAGACCAACGTGAACCTAGTGCTCTGATACCATATTCTCACGGCCCAATTCTCTTATAGGCCGTGATGGAGCCTAGAGCCGCCTCTAGGCAAGCCAACGGTAGACTAACCATGTGATTTCCTCCTTTTAATAAATTTTCAAGTATTTAAATTCCATTAGTTAAAAGATTAAGAAACAACATATTTAAATAAATAAAACGAAAACAGTTGAGTGCAATCATAACAATAGTAATAATCCAAAATCATAATATCTATTAGTGTGTGTGCCAAGACCTAGTGTCACAAGTGTATGAGCACTAATAGATTATACAAACTCTAGCTACTGTCTGGAAAAACAAATACACAGAAAATGAAAGCAAAGAAGAGACTCTAGGTGCTTTATAGATATAATATATAATATATAATAATTATTTTATTTTAATTTTGTATTTATTAATGTATTAATAAGCTAAATTGTATATATATTCATATTGGAAAATAAACAATTTGAATTATGTAGTGGTAATACCTTAATAATCATATATGTAGTAAACCTCAGATATTTTAATTTCAAAAAATGGACTTTTCACTCGCTTATATAAAAGATTCTAATATGTTTTTATATGCCTGAATTAGGTTCCGAAGTTGTGATAATTTTGGAAGTCAGTATGAGAAGACTTCACAAGTTCCTGGTTTTTCTTCCTATCAGATCTATAACATTATGTTGCACGAAGCCTCCGTCATCTGCAGGTAGTAGTTATATATTTTTTTAAAACATGGATTTTTTAACACAATTAAACATATATTTTCATAAAAAATTATTTGCAGAAAATTATGTATTTAATAGACGAAGGTTTCAAATCTTTGGTTTAGCAAAGAAATGAACCGTATATCATATGGCTTTTTGTCGGATTCAAAAGTTTAAGTTGTTAATGATATGCGAGGTTTATTTGCAAATTTGTTTCTCAACAAATATTTCTATTAGAAATCAGAGACACCTTTTATTGGAAATAGACCTTTGTGACACCATAATTTTGGATCCCTGAGTTGTTAACGTAAATATGAACTTCGTTTTATATGAAATAGCCAATTTTCTTATTTAAATAAATGTAGGCTAACTATGCACACCGGAAAATGGCAAGGCAGTTGCGTCAGCCATCTTCTCGTTCAAGTATACTCATCCTTAATTTATTTTCAGTAATTTAACCATTTTTATTGAATTTTGAGTTATCGGTAGATTTGTATATGTAATGGTTTATAACGTGTAAGTAACATGTTTCTAATTTATTTCTTAAAGAAAACATGTTTCTAATTTTTCATTTTTATGGAATGAATGTGTTTAACCAAAGAATTTGATTCTCAGTCAAAGCCCATTTTTAGAAGTACTCGGGTTACTGATAATCAAGAAATTCAATATTCTCTCAGAAATAAGAAAGGAATTTAGAATAAGAAATGACAAAATATTCAATTGAAAGCACAAGAAAGTAATTATATTCTAATAATAATCAAAACGTGTCTGTACAAGTGATATCTCTTTTCCTTATATAGGAGTCTATAGATACAATGTCTTTTCTCTTTTATGACCGAATCATTATGAGCATTAATGATATTAATGAGACGTTATAATTGGTAATCATAAATGTTCATGAAGATTCCGTAACGTTTGTGATCATTCACGCTCATTAATTGACGATTCATGAATCTTCCCTCTTTACTGTCTTGATTCATTCCTCCAGTACCTCTTCATTTAACTACTTAGACTCGAGCGACCATATCCATTCATCTCATGGGTGATTTGCTCGTATCTATTATGACTCGTGTCTCTTTCAATGCATCTCTCCAGCTGTCATTTTTTTATCGATCCATGTGCCTTGTCATATCAATCACACATTTAATTCCATGTGTAATATTTATTTTTACCAATACATACAGCCCCCCCCCCACTTACCAATTATTCAGCAATTGAATATTTGGGAAGTGAATCACATTTATGGCGAGAATTTTTTTGCCGTCGTTTCTCATGTATCATTGTGTCTTCTTCAGAACCAATGCATCGTATGTCACTTCCATTTAGTACATGTGACATGTGGCATTCATTGATTGGCTCTGCAACTCTTCAGCGGGTTTTAGGGCTTTTTTGCGGTTGTGTCAGTCACGGAGTGACTGTTTCATTATGACGTTTCCATCATGACCCCCTTTACATGACGGTTGCTTCTTCGTATAAATACCTCATTTGCCTTTGTTTTTACGAAAAAACTTTCTATAGTGTTCTTTGTTCATCGGTACATATTACCTTCTTATACAATTATGTCTTCTCCAAATCCTGATCTTTGTAAAGTAGTTATAGTAGATGAACTTCCCCCTTCATCTGCTCCTATCAGAAGTAGAAGAGGTGGCAGGTTACATAGTTTAGGGTCTGTATCTATCTGTGGTTCTTCTTCTCAACCCAGTATTACTACCTCTTCATCTTCTAGAACTAGGACTTCTTCTTCTTATAGATCTTCTGCTAGAAATAGGGATTCTAGTGAACCGCTTCGTGAACCCACTGTTGATGAAATTATTCCCGCTGAACTTTTCTTCTTTACTGATAGAGAATCGATTAGAAATCAAGTTACTTCTATGACTTCTCATGATCGTGTTGATGTTTACCCTTCCCAGATTACTGATGGCTTGATTTCTCTTGTGCGAAGAGAATGTCATTGAAAATTCGATTTCCCAATTTTAGTCCCTAATTCTAATCAAAGGATCACTTCATATAAAGCTGGTTATTCTTTTGTTTATACATATCCCTTTACATTAGGCTTCAAACCACCTATAGACCTAGTCATCATAGAATTTTGTCGCTTTTTCAACGTTTGCTTAGGACAGATTAGCCCTAGTGTATGGAGAGCTGTGGCATGCTTGAGATACTTGTCAAACGTGGCCTCTTTACCCTTTACCTTCTATCATTTGATTCATCTCCATTCCCCCAAGTTATTTTGTTCTGGGGGTTTTACTCTCGTGGCCAGGAGTAAGAGGGTTTTAGTGAGCCCTAAAGATGACAAAGATCGTGGTTGGTATGCCCAATTCGTTGTTGCTCCCACAAGTGGGTTAGTGGGTGAAGAGAACATGCCTTTTCCAGAAAAGTGAAACTTTGCACGTAAGTTTCTTTTCAGATTTTTTCCTTCTCTTCTTTTTTTTGTGAAGAACCTGCAATCTGGTGACTGTTTTTCTTTTTTTTTTTCTTATTTTTTAGCAACCATGAAAGTTGTTGAGGAGATTCCAAACTTCCGTGGTTGGGTAGAAACATTGTTAATTGTTGCTCCTATGGAAGAAAGGTCCTGGAAGTACCTTTCTAATAGGTTTTGTTGGAAAGTGAAAACTCATGGTATCTTTCTCTTCTACTTTCTACCTTACTTCCATACTTAAAAATTTACTAACTCCTCTCTTTACTAAGATTTTCCATTCGAGGTGTGAGTGCTGCATCTATTGCTTCTTCGAGACTCTCTCTGTCGATGGCTCAAGAGATGACCTTGAGTTCCTCATCAAAAAGAAAAGATGATAGAGCATACATTTTCGAGGGTGAAGAGGAACGGGATAAAGGCTCGTTAGTTCATAAGCCTCGAGCTAGGAGACATGTCATTTCGGATGACGAAGCTACTCCTCCTCCCAGTTCTGTTCCCATGCACGAACCCGAAGGTGCTACCTTAGTGAGCTCTGATGAAGAGATGCCTGTCGCACCCCGTGACTCTACAGAATAGCTCTTTTCTCGTGAGTTTGATAATGAAGACTTCGGCTTTGTTTCTGAGGAAATGTCTCTTGCCTCTTTTTCTGTATCTGTTCCAGTTGATCCTCAGTTCCCCGTACCTATTGCTGCTACCACTGCTTCGCCCGTGGCTATTTTGACTCTCTCAGTTACCCCTATTGTTACAGCTTCTTATGTTGAAGTTGATTCTTCCAGTAACAGTAGGGTAATGAAAAGAGTTACCATCGAGGTTCCTGATGATGGTAATCTTCTGAAGAAATCTGGCCAAGCTGATATATGGCTGAAACCATTGATTGGCCCAGTTGAGAAGTTCAAATTGGAAAGCCACAGTTCTTTACTTCTTTAACGTGGATGAATGATATTGTACATTCATCCTTAAAGGTATAAGCCTTAGCTTTTTATTTTGCATGTGATTTCCTTTTCATCTATATTTGATAATCACATTTTCCTTTTCATTGTGTAGATCAGCCTAGTTGGAACGGAGATGATGAAGAGGATCGTCCATACTGAGAAGTTAATGAACGACTATCGCACCGAAGCGGACAACTGGAAGGAACAGTTTGAAGGTTTTCAACTTGAGAAAGAAGTCTTAGAGGAAGAAAAGTGTACCTTGGAGCAGCAGGTGAAGGTAATGGCAGCAGAGTTGGCAGTTGAGAAAGCCTCATCCAGTCAAGCGGGCAAAGATAAAGACCTTCTCGAGTCTTCATTTGCTGAGCAGCTTTCCAAAGACACTGAAGAAATAAGGGGTTTGAAGGAACTGCTGGACCAAAAAGAAGTTTACCCCAGGGAGCTTGTTCAAACGCTCACCCAAACTCAAGAAGATCTCCGTGCATCTTCTAACCAAGTTCAGTTCTTAGAGAGGTCTCTTGCCCCCATACAGGCTTCTTATGATGCTGCTTTGAATGAGAAGGAGGAGCTAAGAACTGAGATTGAGCTGTGGGAGAGGTATTATGAAGCCCTTGAAGACAAGGCTATTGTTGATGTTAGTTGGGCTTTCTTGAACACGCGCCTCGAAACTTTAATAGATGCAAGCCGGGAAGGCTTTGACTAAGCTGCTGAAATTTCAAAAACTAAAGAAACTATTGAGAAAACTCAGTAGAGTCAAAGCTTTTCTTCACCTGAGGTCAGCATTCCCGAGGGTGATGAACTTACTCCTGGTGAAGCTATTGTTCAACCCTCCTCTGCTCAAGTCGTTCCCTCTGCTGCTGATGATGCCAACTTGAATCCTTCTGATAATACTGGTTCAAATCCTTCCCCACAGTAAAAGTTTGATTAAAAAGTTTGAAGTGTTGTTTTGTTTTTTTTATTGGTAGAAGTTTACCTCTGGTCTGTTTTGTGGTTTAGTATAAAACAATTCGGTTGGAACTAAGTTTATACTTAGTTTTAACCAAGTTATTATAATATTACTTTTCGAGTTTTTGTTCAACTCTTATAATATCTTATTTTGAGTTTATGTACTTCTCTCTTATTATGCACTTAAAAATGCTTCAATACTTCATGATTTTTTTAACATGCATGAATTATAAAAGAGGGCCCTTTTATAAATGACACTTAATGAAGAAGACGTCTCAACTTCATATTGGTATAAACATACGAAAGAAGGAATAGGAACACAAATGTTTCTTTGAATAATTTGAAGAAGTTTTGTATTGTTTGAACTTTCAAACTGTATAATACTTTACACGTATTCAAATATCATCTATAACTCTTTCGTAAATATTTTTCTTATAACAAATTTTACAAAATTCAAGGATATATCTTGCAACCCATGACTAAATATTGCCTTTAACCTACATATTCGTAAGATTTTGTAATTTACATTCTCGAGTGTATTCCTCGTCATAGGTTTTTTGAATCAGGCTTGTATTTTTGCTCTTAACTTTTGATTTGTTGGGTAGATTGCCTCAGGCTTGACTCGAATTCTAACTTTTCCAGTCTTCTTTGCCTTTCATATATATAGTCCCCCAAGTGTTAGAGCTTTGAAGTATGAAATCTTGAGCAATTGATTATTCCTTCCATGTGGTTCATTTCCTGAAAAGGAAAAACATACGGGACTCGGAAGTATATATAATTTAGATGATGACTGCTTAACCCTTTATATTTCCATCAGAAAGGCTGCAACTCTAGACCGGGAATAATGTTGCTTCCACGTGTCTTTCAGGTCTAATATCATCATTTGGTGTGGGCTAGCTTTTTGCCTATCATCTAAAATTATTAGTATAATTTTAATTGTACAAAACAAAATTCGTAATTGAACGATACCTGACCGTAGGTATTTCTTTTGCTCAGAAATAATATTTCTTTAAATGAACAGCATTCCAACTCGAGGGTAAAACCTTGCTATCCATAGTTTCTAATTCGTAGGCACCTTTTCCAGCGATACCTCGAACTTTATAGGGTCCTTCCCAATTTGGACTTAACTTTCCCGCTCCGGTTGTTTTCATTAATTGGAAAACCTTTTTAAGAACGAACTCTCCAATTTTGATGTTCCTGAGGTGAGCCTTTCTGTTGTAGTATCGTTCTATGATTTGCTTTTGTGCTACTATCCGTATTAAAGTTGCTTCTCTTCTTTGTTCGGGTAAGTCCAAGTTTGTTCTTAATTCCTCATCGTTCGACTCTTCCGTTGCCAATGTGAATCTCGTGCTTGGTTCTCCTATTTCAATTGGGATTAAAGCTTTTGAATCGTACACAAGCGAAAATGGAGTTTCTCCTATGACTGTTTTTGTTGTGGTTCTATAAGCCCATAATACTTCTGGTAATTCTTCAGGCCAATTCCCTTTTTGATTTTTCTAGTCTCTTCTTCAAATTATTGATGATAATCTTATTTGTTGACTCAGCTTGTCTATTTTCCACGGGATGGTAAGGTGAAGAGGTTATTCGTTTGATTTGCCAACTTTGAAAGAACTTCGTGATTTTCGAGCCAATAAATTGTGGGATATTATCACATAAGATTTTTTTTTGGAACTCCAAACCGGCATATAATGTTTCACCAAATGAAGTCTTTCACCTCCTTTTCTCGTACCTGTTTGAAAGCTCCTGCCTCTACCCATTTTGAAAAGTAATCTGTTAACACTAATAAGAACAGTACCTTTCCTTTAGCTTGTGGTAAAGGCCCTACTATATCCATTCCCCATTTCATAAATGGCCACGGGGAAATAACTGCATGTAATAACTCTGTAGGTCGATGCATATTGTTGGCATATCGTTGACACTCATCACATTTGGCTACAAAATTTTTCGGCATCTTCTTCCATTTTAGGCCAGTAGTATCCTGCCTTAATTAGTGTTTTAACTAAAGATCTTCCACCTGCGTGATTTTCGCAATTTCCTTCATGTACTTCCCTCATTACGTACTCCGTTTGATTGGGTCCAAGGCACCTTGCTAAAGGACCGCCAAACATTTTTTGATATAAATTATCTCAAATTAGGCAGTAACGAGCAGCTTTTCATCGAAGCACTTGAGATTCTTTCTTGCCTTCAGGTACGATCTCGTACTGCAAAAAATTAACAATCTCGTTTCTCCAATCCCAGGTTAAATTATTAAAGCTTACCTCATGTTTATTTGGGTCAAGTGTTGAATGAAATAAATGTATTACAATAGCATTTTCTTCACTCGTTACTTTCGCAACTGAAGCAAGGTTAGCCAACGCGTCTGCTTCTGCGTTTTCTTCCCTGGGTATTTGCACGTTCTTTTATGATTGGAATTGCCTGACCAGTTCTCGTGCCTTTTCCAAGTATTGTTGCATTTGTGCCTCTCTAGCAGTGTAAGTCCCCTGCATCTGATTGACTACCAGTTGAGAGTCACTTTTAATCATGATTTTCTCTATGGAGATTTCTCGTGCTAGTTCCAAACCTGCAATTACAGCTTCATACTCTGATTCATTGTTAGTAATAGGGTAACATTTAATTGTTTGTCCTATACTTTCACCTGAGGGTGAAATTAAGACAATACCTAAACTGTCTCCTTTGACATTTGAAGAGCCATCAGTAAATAAAGTCCACGTACCTGGATTAGCTCCAGTAAAAATTTGTAATTCCTTTTCTACTCCGGGAATTATTTTTGTATTAAAATCTGCCACGAAATCTGCTAAAACTTGAGACTTTATTGTTGTTCTAGATTGATAAATAATGTCATATTCACTTAGTTCTATTGCCCACTTGGCTAGTCTGCCTGACAATTCTTGTTTATGCAAAATATTCCTTAATGGATATGCAGTTACTACAAAGATAGGATGGCATTGAAAATATAGTCTCAATTTCCTAGCTGCCATGACTAATGCTAAAGCTAGTTTCTCTAGATGAGGATATCTAGTTTCAGCATCTAATAAAGATTTACTAACATAATAAATAGGAGATTGTTTACCTTTGTCCTCCCTTACTAAAGCTGCACTTACAGCTACTTCTGCAACTGCAAGATATACAAATAGTCTTTCTCCATCCTTTGGTAACAATAGGGGAGGATTTGTTAAGAATGCCTTCAAATCTTTGAGGGCTTGTCGGCATTCCTCAGTCCATTCAAACTGATTTTGCTTCTTTAATACTGAAAAGACTTTAACGCTTTTCTCTGAAGATCTTGAAATGAATCTTCCCAAAGCTGCAATCTTACCTGTCAATCTTTGTACCTCTTTTTTGCTTGTGAGTATATCAGGTATTTCTTCAATAGCTTTAATCTGTGCAGGATTTACTTCAATTCCTCTATTAGATACGAGAAAGCCTAGAAACTTACCTGAAGCTACGCCAAAAGTGCACTTTTCAGGGTTCAGTTTCATATTATATCTGCGGAGGATCTCGAAGGTAGTTGAAAGATATTGAAAATGATCTTCCGCTTGTGTAGATTTAACCAACATATCATCAATGTACACTTCCATCGTCTTCCCCAGGTGTTCTTGGAACATCTTGGTCATCAACCTCTGATACGTGGCTCCAGCATTTTTCAAGCCAAAAGGCATGACTTTGTAACAATAAGTCCCCCTATTTGTAATAAATGAAGTTTTTTCTTTGTCTAAGGGGTCCATTTTTATTTGATTATAACCAGAATACGCATCTAGAAAGCTTAATAATTCGTGGCCTGCGGTAGCATCAATCAATTGATCTATATGCGGTAAAGGGAATGAATCCTCCGGGCATGCTTTATTTAAGTTAGTTTAATCAACACAAACTCTCCATTTACCGTTCTTTTCCGGAACTACCACAGTATTAGCTAACCAGTTAGGATATTTTACCTCGCGTATTGAATCGATCTTTAAGAGTTTCTGTACCTCTTCATCGATCACTTGATTTTTGAATGATCCTTGCTTCCTCTTCTTTTGTTTGACAGGTATGAATGATCGATCTTCACTCAATTTATGAGTCATCACCTCTGGAGGTATACCTGTCATATCTAAATGGGACCATGCGAAACAATCCGCGTTAGCTTTTAAATATTCAATTAACTTACCTCTCCTATCTGGATTTATCCTTGCTCCGATATGAATTCTTCGATCTTGCCATTGTTCGAATAATGGAACAGCTTCAAGCTCCTCAATCGTTGTTTTAATGGTTTCGTTCTCCTCTGGCTCTTGAATTACATTTGGTCTGGAGTCCATGTCTGTTTTTTTTTATACAATTTCTGTTGAAATTTGATTTACCGCATCTTTCTCACTTGCACCCGCATCTTTTTGACTTGCACTCATATTTTTTTGACTTGCATTCGTATCTTTTTTACTTGGTTATATCATCGAATTGATGCTCCTTGAAGTTTGTTAATCTCCTCAAATTTGTTGAATTCCCCATTTTGAAGGGAATTTGATAACCTGATGTAATGTGGATGGCACAACATCCATATCATGAATCCACGACCTCCCAAGAATCACATTATAGGCCATATCCGTGTCTATCACTTGAAATTTTATTTCTTTGATGACCCCTTCTGCGTATGTGCTTAGTTCAATCTCGCCCTTTGTAACAACGGTTGAGTTATCAAACCCAGATAAGGAACGTGCTTTTGGAACTACACGATAGGCCATCAGCATTTCGTTCACCACTCGTAATAGAATGATGTTCATGGAGCTGCCTGGGTCAATCAAAACTCGTTTTACATTAGTATCATGTATAAGTAAAGATATTACCAGTGCATCGTTGTGAGGAATCATTAATCCATCGGCATCTGCATCATCAAAGGTTATGTTGCCGTCTTCCAGAGTTTGGCGAGTTCGCTTCCCGTGAGTTATTGTGAACTTTGTTGTTTTTCTCGCAGCTGTATAGGTTACGTCGTTGACTTCTTCTCCGCCGTTTATCACATTTACTATTCTTTTTGGAGACGGAGGTTTTGGGGGCTCTTGCCTATTTTTCATGTAAGCTTGTTTGCCTTTCTCGCTGAACAATTCCGTCAGATAGCCCTGCTTCAATAAATGTTCCACCTCACCTTGTAATAATCTGCAGTCTAATGTTCTATAGCCGTGGTCATTATGGAACTCGCACCAAAAGTCTAGGTTTCTTCTATCTGGATTTGATCTCATCTATCTAGGCCATCGTACCTTATCCCCCATGCTTCTTAAAACAGTGACCAACTCGTAGGTACTCACGTTAAAATTATAGTCCCCAATCCTTGTGTTTGTATTAGCATCTTTGTTGAGTTCACCTCGATCTTTCCTGAATATCGACGATGACGAACCTGAATCTCTATTTGTGAACCTGTGATCAGCCCGCACGTTTTCGAATTTGAAACGAGCTTCTCGCCCCGAAGGTCCCATATAAGGCTCGTACCTATTCTTACCGGACCTCTTCTCAGATTCTGACCGCCTCGAACCTGTTTTTTCTTCAACCCTTGACTGAGCTACGATATCTTCTTCGATCCGTCATTTGGTATTGTACCTACTATAGACATTATTCCATGTCGTGGCAGGGAATTCTCGTAGGCTCTCTTTAAGCCTCCTCGTAGCTTCTGAACTTTTCTCGTTTAAATTGCTTGCAAATTGCATGGCTGCCCAATTGTCATGTACTCTTGGTAGCAATATTCTTTCACGTTGGAATCTGTCTACGAATTCTCGAAGCAATTCTATATCTCCTTGTTTTACTTTGAATATATCCTCCATTCTCTTTTCAACTTTTTGTGCAACCGAGTGTGCTTTTATAAATAGATCTGCAATCTCAGCAAAAGAGTCAATAAAATTTTCAGGTAAAAGAGAGTACAATGTTAATGCTCCTTTAGTAACTGTTTCCCCAAACTTTTTGACCAGCACAAATTCAATCTCCTGCTTAGTTAAATCATTGCCTTTTACTCCCGTGGTGAATGCAGTAACGTGGTCACGTGGATCGGTCGTTCCATCATATTTTAGGATGTTAGGCATTTTGAATTTTTTGGGAATTAGCAATGGAGCTGCGCTTGGTTTCCATGGTTGTTGTGAATATTTGTCGAAATCAACTTCTTTGATCACATGTGGTACGCCAGGTATTTGCTCAATACGGTCGTTTTGTTCTTTCACCTGTTTCTGCAAGGTTAGTATTAAAAATTTTAAATCGAAATTATTAGGCGTACCTGGTCTCCCATCACGTGACTCGTTGGGAGTTTCTCCGCTTCCAGAATTAACCAACCCTGATCGTGAAATTTCTACAACTGCAGTATTGTTTGGTGGAGGTGTGGGTGGCACAGCTGGTAGTCCCCTCACGAAAGCCTGAAGAGCATCATTCACGTACTCAGCAATTAACTGCTTCACAGCATCCTGCTCGACAGTTTGTTCATTTCCATGTTGTTCATTGTTTTGAGTGGTGGATCTTTCTAGTAATGCTTCTCTTGAATTGCGTGGGGTTCCTTGAGGTGACGGAACTGGAGTTCCTTCCACCTGTTGGTTGCTGTCATTGACATTGGACATGATTCAGTTGAGAGAGAGTGATTTGGAAAATAAGAGAAGATTATCAGATTCCCAACAACGAAACCAATTTGTTTAACCAAAGAATTTGATTCTCATACAAAGCCTATTTTTAGAAGTACTCGGGTTACTGATAATCAAGAAATTCAATATTTTCTCAGAAATAAGAAAGGAATTTAGAATAAGAAATGACAAAATAATCAATTGAAAGCACAAGAAAGCAATTATATTCCAATAATAATCAGAACATGTTTGTACAAGTGATATCACTTTCCCTTATATAGGAGTCTATAGATACAATGTCTTTTCTCTTTTATGATCGAATCATTATGAGCATTAATGATATTAATGAGACGTTATAATTGGTAATTGTAACTGTTCATGAAGATTCCGTAACGTTTGTGATCATTCACGCTCATTAATTGGTGATTCATGAATCTTCCCTCTTTACTGTCTTGATTCATTCCGCCGGTACCTCTTCATTTAACTACTTAGACTCGAGCGACCATATCCTTTCTTCTAGTGGGTGATTTGCTCGTATCTATTATGACTCGTGTCTCTTTTAATGCATCTCTCCAGCTGTCATTTTTTTAGTGATCTACATGCCTTGCCATATCAGCCACACATTTAATTATACGTGTAATATTTATTTTTACTAATACAGAATGCAGAGAGAAGTTGTTGAGCAAGAATATAAACAGCGGAGGAGAGATTATCCAAAGATTTCACATATTAGGTGGCATTCCTCATTTTGCATTATAAAATCTTTTGGAAAAATAATTCCAAAGATTAAAAGTAACTTTTTTATTTTATATTTTCTGATTTTGATTTTATTTTATTTTTACTTATTAGATGATCTTGATTGATACCTTCGTTCTAATAGTCCTTTTCTTTTTATAGGTCCATGTTGGAGTTATTGTTACGTGAACTTGCTCTTAAGGTTGCTAAGTATTTCTTTATTGCATATAGAAGCAGTTTAGACATATTTTCTCACTTATTCTTTTGTTAGATATATCGTTACATGGATTTTATTTAATTTCTTAATCAATTTATTCTATAACTCCAAATTTGTATAAAATTTTTGGGGAAAAAAGCGAATAACTACCAAAACATTCCATATAATATAAAACAGTTTTTCTATAAATTTGAATAATGTGTTTTTTCTTTTTGGAATAGCTTTGTCAAAAAAGCAATAGGAATTAAACTGAAATGTGGACCTTAATTTAGTGATTACTTTATATTCCTAATTAATTTCAGCAATCCAAATATAGATTTTGTATGTATCCTTATTGTCATATTTTCAGATTAGCATATTACAAGAACAAGTTCTGTTAATTCGATTAAATATGCTTACTATAGGCTTTTTTTTGGTGACATGATAAATTGCTTGACATTTTTAATTCTTTTTCTATTTTGTGACCTTCAACATATTATACAGGATTTTTTTGGAATTAAAATGTCGAATGGAGAAGCATTTTCACAAGAAAGCACCAACAACAATAATCAAAGCATGCTTGATTCAATCTTTGCTGATTTTAGTTTCTTTTTGTTGCCCATAGATCAAAGTGCTCTAGTTACTAATTTTGATCTATGGGCACCAGAAAGGAACTAAAATCAGCAAAGGTTGAATCAAGCATGTTTTGATTATTGTTGTTAGTGCTTTCTTGTGAAAATGCTTCTCCATTCGACATTTTAGTTCCAAACAAATCCTGTATAATATGTTGAATGTCACAAAATAGAAAAAGAATTAGTAATGTCAAGCAATTTATCATGTCACCAAAAAAATCTTATAGTAAGCATATTTAATCGAATCAACAGAACTTATTCTTGTAATATGCTAATCTGAAAACATGAAAATAAGGATACATACAGAATCTATATTTGGATTGCTGAAATTAATTAGGAATAATAAGTAATCACTAAATTAAGGTCCACATTTTAGTTTAACTGATATTGGTTTTTTGACAAAGCTATTCCAGAAAGAAAAAACACGTTATTCAAATTTATAGAAAAATTATTTTATATTATATGGAACATTTTGGTAGTTATTCCCTTTTTTTCCCAAAAATTTTTATACAAATTTAGAGTTATAGAATAAATTGATTAAGAAATAAAATAAAATCCATGTAACAATATATCTAACAAAAGAAATAGTGAGAAAATATGTCTGAACCGCTTCTATATGCAATAAAGAAATACTTAGCAACCTTAAGAGCAAGTTCACGTAACAATAACTCCAACATGGACCTATAAAAAGAAAAAGAATATTAGAACGAAGGTATCAATCAAGATCATCTAATAAATAAAAATCAAATCAAATCAAATCAAAAAATATAAAATAAAAAAGTTACTTTTAATCTTTGGAATTATTTTTCCAAAAGATTTTATAATTCAAAATGAGGAATGCCACCCGATATGTGGAATCTTTGGATAATCTCTCCTCCGTTGTTTATATTCTTGTTCAACAACTTCTCTCTGCATTCATTCCATAAAAATGAAAAATTAAAAACATATTTTCTTTAAGAAATAAATTAGAAACATCTTACTTATACGTTATAAACCATTACATATACAAATCTACTGATAACTCAAAATTCAAATAAAAAATGGTTAAATTACTGGAAATAAATTAAGGATGAGATATACTTGAACGAGAAGATGATTGACGCAACTGCCTTGCCATTTTCGGGTGTGCATAGTTAGCCTGCATTTATTTAAATAAGAAATTTGGCTATTTCATATAAAAAGAAGTTCATATTTACGTTAACAACTCAAGGATCCAAAATTATGGTGTCACGAAGGTCTATTTCCACAATTTTTTCATGTATGTGCAAATCAAAAGTGTCTCTGATTTCTAATAGAAATATTTGTTGAGAAACAAAATTTGCAAATAAACCTAGCATATCTTTAACAACTTAAACTTTTGAATCCGACAAAAAGTCATATGATATACGGTTTCATTTCTTTGCTAAACCAAAGATTTGAAACTTTCGTCTATTAAATACACAATTTTCTGCAAATAATTTTTTATGAAAAGATATGTTTGATTGTGTTAAAAAATTCATGTTTAAAAAATATATATAACTACTACCTGCAGATGACGGAGGCTTCGTGCAACATAATGTTATAGATCTGATAGGCAGAATAGCCAAGAACTTGTGAAGTCTTCTCATACTGACTTCCAGAATTATCACAACTTCGGAACCTAATTCAGGCATATAAAAACATATTAGAATCTTTTAGATAAGCGAGTGCAAAGTCCATTTTTTGAAATTAAAATATCTGAGGTTTAATACATATATGATTATTAAGGTATTACCTCTACATAATTCAAATTGTTTATTTTCCAATATGAATATATATACAATTTAGCTTATTAATACATTAATAAATACAAAATTAAAATAAAATAATAATTATATATTATATCTATAAAAATTTAAAAATCAATTTAGATGGCTAGTTATAAACTATTATTTGCTATTAATGAAGCACACTTTAAAATCCAGCAACGAAGGCATTTGGAGTGGTGATAATCAATTGTAAAGTTGTGAGAAGGTGATTGGTAGTGGTCGTGGACAACTAGCGATAGTGTTTGTGCAATGAATGTTAGAGACAGAGATAATTGTTGATGGCGGTGGTGGTGGTTGCCGATGGTAATTTAGCTTAGGAATAGTAGATAGAGTATTTATAGAAAAGAAAAATAAATATATTTAATGGGCTAATATTTGAATGAATCAGATTAAAACCTCTTTTATATGAAATCAAACGGGGTCTTAGCCCTATAACAGAGAAAATAAAATAAAAGGCGAGAGAAATTCACTTACATTATTAAATCAAAGAATCAAGAGAGAAAAGCAGAGAACCATAACTTCATATACGATCATCTAGAAAAGCTTACAATTGAGTATATTATTGAGCGGACACATGCATCTTATATATAATGCTCGAAATTAGTTCTACTTTCTCATTAGATTTTTCAAGATTTTATCATATGAATGCCGATGGAATGAAATTAAATTTTAACAGCTCGGCATCCAAATTTCGTACTTCGAAATTGGTAAGAAGATCTGTTTTAAAATGATATTTTAAATTACCTTCACAATTGGAGAGGATATAATCTAGAAATGTGGATATATATATATATATATATATATATATATATATATATATATATATATATTATAAAAGTATGAATAAAATATTGAATTACAAAAATAACCTTTTAATATTAAGCATAATAACTCACAATAAAAAGATATAATCGAAATTCTAGACATTAACATTGTAATCCTATTAGTTTTAGGACATAATATTGCACGTTAGGAATCATATATGATTACCTTTAGGAATTAGATTTTATTCTTTTTATTTAAAAAAAAATTCAATGTTTGTTGCTACTGAAATTCATATATACAGAATAAAATTTACACTACGCAATGTCAGCACACTCCGCTTATGAAAAGTCCAAGAGTCTCCTTAACAAGACGTTTCGTAAATGTCCAAAAGTCACTTTCTTTTATTTAAATATTATTAAATAATTAAATAAGGTACAATTCAATTATTTAGAAGATTATTTCAGTAATTTAATTTTTAATTTTTGGGGCTCCCACATTTATAATGGCACATGATGGTTTAAATATTTATTTATATGAATGAACAATAAAATTTAATTAATGAGAGAATTTTATATATAATAATACAACAATCATCTAAAGCATAATAACTCACAATAAAAAGGATATAACCGCAATTCTAGACATTAGCCTTATAATCCTATTAGTTTTAGGATATAATACTACACGTTAGAAATACTACATGATTACCTTTAAAAATCTCATTAGTATAATTATGTTCGGGTATAGATATATAATACTACATATTATCATGTAAACCTAATACCTTTAGGAACATGTTAAATTTTTTTATTAGTATAATTACTTTCGAGATATGGACATATTTTTAGCCATGTAATCCTATAACTTTTATGATATATACTTTTTAAAATATTTCTATTACTAATTTAATTTGAAAACGTATTATATTGTCCAAATTCATGTAGAAATAGGAGAGCCTATATTATTATAAAAGCACGAATATAATATTGATAGACCAAAAATAGCCCTAAAATATTAAACAGAAGAACTCATAGGGAAAGAACATAGCTGTAATAACTTATTTTTTGCTCTAAAAATATAAAAGTAAGAACAAATCCAACATTCACTGACTTCTTGCTTCGTGTCAGAAACGAAGAAGAGCATCCAATAAAATATGATTTGGTTCTTTCTAGAATACTTGGTTATCAATCTCAATCGTAATAGTAGTGCATTTAATAAGGAGAATATTTTCATCATTAGATTAAAATACAATTTATGAGAATTGCATAATTAAAGTTAAAGAGCTATCTTAGCTAGCAAAAATTAATTTGTTGATCAACTAAATAAAAGGTTGATTGCTAAGTTTTATGGTAAAAATAAAATATTTTTCAGTTTTGACTCAGCACAAGATAATACCAACAATTACTACCAAGAAAATACTTAAATACTTTAATACCAAATAGCCTTTTGCCCTACATGTTTGTTGTCAAGTTCATTATTTCTCCATATATATATAATAGACTAAGTTAAAGTTGATCTTCCATTGCATATAGGTTGATTTTGAAGAAAAATATGTTTGTCATGCTACTGGAAACTTAGATCTGTTGAATAACTTATGTAATAGTACACATACGGTATATAGAAGTTTCGACAATAACGTCATATATGCAGAAATTATGATACTGATCAATGTGTTTCTAAGTATATGTTTAACCCCGAATTCAACTTTCGTCTTCCGAAACTAAAGAATATCCTTTTAAATTTGTGTGAAAATAATTTTCAGTATGTTTATGTTTTGTAGTTATAATAAATAAAAATAAGGATAAACATCCTAAATATTGGACTATATTTACCACAATATATTTTCTTACGCGAATAACTATATGTTGCACTTTCAAGAGAGATATCAATATCGACAACAAGAGTTCTGGTTATGGCAGAATAACCAAAGTATTATAAGGAAACATATAAAAAAACACATTATACAAAGAAGTGTTCGGTAAGATACCATCACATTAGATACCTTTAACTACAATACATAATTATCTACTTAACATGACTAAAATTGATCATTTATGTAAGTTCTGAAGATGCCCTTTCATTTTATATATATATATATATATATATATATATATATATATATATATATATATATATATATATATATATATATATGTGTGTGTGTGTGTGTGTGTGTGTGTGTGTGTGTGTGTGTGTAATGTGTGTATACCAATATCTATCTATCTCTATGTATGTGCGCATATTTAGAACATTTAAAAAAATAAAAAATATACTATATATTAAATGGTGCATTCGTTACTCTTACAATCAAGATTTGACTCTAATCAATAATATTAGTCATACCTGAGCACACACTAGGAGTGTCAATGATGCTTTGAAAACCGATTGAATCGGACCTTATCGGGGTTTTTCTTAATAAAATACTCCTAATAGATTTCGATATACTCTACTAGTTGTCACACTAGCACCTGCCTTAGTGCCTTGTTTTATCATCTATCTACTTTAAAGCAACTCCATCGTTAGAGAAGTGCCTTATTGGACCGAGATGCGAGAGATGAAACATGTTTTGCAAGGTTATACAGTCGATCAAGACATTAGTGGTCCATATGATAGTCGTAGTACAATCATTCACTTCAGTGCAATAAGGTTATGCATTGTCTATTTATCTTTTATACAAGCAGCAATCTCCGAAATGTCGTGAGACAAGACTAAGGCATCACTAGTAAAAGGGAAGGGTATTCTAAGGCGACTACGAGGCATGATGGATCTTTCATCTTCACTGTGCTCATTATATATAATGATTGAATTATATGCACTAACAATATAAAAGCTTTTTACACTACTCGTAACTTTAACTTGTAGTAGGTTAATTGTTTTAGTATGATATATATATATATCTTTAGATGACCTTGTAGTGTGAAAAATTCTCTTACATATAAATCATAAAAAAATAGAGGAAAACTTACAAACTTGGAGCATAGTTAAACTCATAAAAGAACAGAGGAAAACATACAAACTGAGAGCATTTACATTGAGAGGGTGGGTAATTCACATACGGTGTGAATCAAAGAGAAAAAGGAAAGAAAAAAAAGAGAAGGTTAAGGAATACACAAAAATCAGAATTGATCCTAATTCCTACTTTTTTTTGTCCTTTTTTTCTTTTTGGCTCTTCATTAATTGACCTCATTCCTACTCTATAGTTATTTCCAATATAGTGGTAAGTCTGGGTTTCTTGTATCTCTTTAGATACAGAGAAGAACACACAACACTTACAGATGACATTGCCATGCATGCACCAGCTACCCAAGGTGGCAACTCCAGTCTTAACAAAGGAAAAAGAGCCCCTGCAGCCACTGGAATTGCGATCACATTGTACGCCATGGCAAAGATATAATTCCACCTAATCCGTGCAAATGTCTTCCTTGAGAGGTCTATGGCAGTGATGACATCCTCCAAGTTGCTCCTCATTAACACGTACTCAGCAGCTTCTATCGCAATATCAGTTCCCGCTCCAATTGCCATACCAACATCTGCAGCAGCTAATGCGGGTGAGTCGTTGATCCCATCACCTACCATAGCAACTACACTGCCTCCCTTTTGAAATGAACGGATGACCTCGGCTTTTCCTGCTGGCAACACTTCTGCTCTAACATCCTGGATACCAACCTGCAATTTGAAATGGCATCCAAGGGGTCATATATT
Source organism: Nicotiana tabacum (assembly GCF_000715075.1). NCBI lineage: Eukaryota > Viridiplantae > Streptophyta > Magnoliopsida > Solanales > Solanaceae > Nicotiana > Nicotiana tabacum. The sequence goes on along the minus strand of NC_134096.1, from coordinate 135,093,301 downwards.
TAGCCCAGAATTTGTGGCCAATCTAATACTTCTCAGAGAACTGCAAAGACAATTTAACAGTACTACGTCCATCCATCCCCGGTTTAAGCAACTTCATCTTATTTTCAAGCTAGAACAAAGACTTGAGCCCCTCTTATTTCATTTTTCAAGAGGTGAAGCTTATTTTCAGGCTGGTTGCAGGGGTGGGTAAAAGGTAACTTAGATGCTAGTCAAATATGGGACAGGAAAGGATGAAAGCAACCCTAAATTAACTTCTGTGAATTAAGTTAGGTTACCAATTTATCCCTACCCAGTTTGTAAACTCATATTACAGTGTAGAAGAAAATCACGATAACAAAGATGAAGCTACAAACCTCCTTAGCAACTGCACGAGCTGTTCTCCAATTATCACCAGTAACCATGATTGGTTGGACGCCCATTTTTATAAGGCCCTCTACAACAACAGCTGCTTCTCTCTTTAGTGGGTCAGCTATCCCCAGAGCACCAATTACAACATTATCTCGAGCGACAAGAATGCCTGTCTTTGCACTTTCTTCCAACTCAACAACAAAATTCTCTACGTTGGAAGGTATAGCTATCCCATTTTCAGTAAGCAGCTTGCGGTTACCAATCTGTTTGTTGACATAAAGACAAGAAATTAAGACTTTATCCTGATTGGAGACTAAGAAATTAATCAGCTCTCTAAAAATTGTGAATGTCATGATGTTGAAAACTCACCAAAACCCATTTCCCATCGACGGAGCACTGTATACCTTTTCCAGGCAAAACAGAGAAATCTGATACATCTTGAAGCCATCCAGAAAACTTGGCCTGTTCACTGTAACTCTGATCGGTATCAGATGGTTCATCAAAGAAATGAAAATGACGAGCGTATTCCATTATGGCTTTAGCCAACGGGTGTTCACTGCTTGCCTGCATCATAAGTATATCCCTTAGATGACATGTAGCTAGAAGGAAAAAATTGCAGTAGTTTTTGCAACTTTAGAACATTTGGTTTAAAAGAACTACTCCATCCAGTCCACTTTATACGACTTACTATTTCTGGAGTCGAACAACTTTTTCGTTGACCACAGCTTTTTCATATATTTCTATATTATTAATTATTAAAAACTTGTTATCATAGTACTTTTTGGCTAGTTTCTAATTATGTCAACGAACCCCTTTCATTCTTGTTAAAGGGGAGGGAGTATGATTTTTGAATTGAAGGCAACATTGAACAACAAATGACTGCTCTAGTAATAAATAGAGGATCCTAAAAATTCATTTTGAGAAAAATTCAAAGTGGTTGCTTTCATATATTATCAGGTACCAGCATTTTACTTTCTTAACCACTTCTTTCTCCTCAAGAGAGCCGCATATGAATAGCATCAGAAGATTGTAGCAAATGGATTTCTATGTGATCCCTGCTAGAAGAGTAGAACGTAGAAAATACTTTTGAACAGATGAAGGTCTTCTGATTCTAGTAAACTCTTGGTGCACCCACGATGTTTTTGTTAGTATAGATGACTGTGTACCTTCTTTTTTTGTTGGCCTCAGAGTTACTCACCATATAAATATAATTATTACTATCTTATCAAAAAAGAACGTGTACCTCTGCGGAAGCTACCAAAGTTAGGAATTCTCCACGATCCATCTCAGTGAAAACTTTGGCTGTTGTGACTTTAGCTTTTCCCTGGGTCAAAGTGCCTGTCTTATCAAATATCACATATCTAATCTTCTGCGCCATCTCCAATGCATCTCCACCCTTTATCAGCACACCATTGTTGGCACCAACCCCTGTCGCAACCATAACAGCAGTGGGGGTGGCCAAACCAAGTGCACAAGGACATGCAATAACCACAACTGATATCGCAAACATCAAAGAAAATACAAAATAATTGCCATTTTCTGGCAGCCATTCTTCTGGATAGCCTCCAAGAACTCCAGCAACATACCTGGTTCAATGGATAAAATTACAAAAACATCAGCACAACATTCCTAGTTACAGTGACAGAAATTATTTGGAATGAGGAAATTATGAAAAAACTGACAAACTCACCATCCAAAGAATGTCAATAAGGACATAGTAATAACCACAGGAACAAAAATGCTTGCAATCTGTAAGTCAAAAGAGTACTAACGATGAGAAAATCCAGTCAGCTCAAACGTCAAACATTATATGAGCACTAAGAAACTCCAATTCAAAGGCAAGAATAAAACAAACAAAGAGACTCATCAATTACGAAAGCACTATCACATTAAAAATGTATATTCATTTTCCGCTAAACCGATCCACATCATAGCAAATTCAGTGTCTAATTGGATTTCCACAAAGCACTTTCCTAGATATTTTCAGCCATTGGCATTGAACAATATAGCACAGCATCAAATATATCAGCAGTGTGAATGCTTTGTAGCCAAAGGAGGGAACAACATACAGTAAAATGGTGTCCAACAGTCGGAGATAAAGGCCGATCGAATAAATGAGGATAGAGATTAAACTTATTAATGCAAAGAAAGATAGGCAATTAGTACTTTAGAGGAGGAAATGCAAGATCTTGAACTTCCATTTAATCAATGCTTCTTTGAGCAAAGCAAATACTGTAAAATTAACAACAGGAAATAATCGATTTGCACAGAATTCACAATACTCTTCAGCAAGATGACACACATAATACTCACATAGTCGGCGAACTTCTGAATGGGAGCCTTTGACATCTGTGCTGTCTCAACCAGAGATATGATCTGACTCAGAACTGTGTTTGACCCTACTTTTGTGGCCTGTATGTGAAGAGAACCATGTAAATTGATTGTACCTCCAATAACCACTGAATTAATCTCTTTCAAAACAGGAGCAGATTCTCCAGTGACCATACTCTCATTCACATGGCTTGAACCCCATACAACGACACCATCCACAGGAACCTTTGTACCAGGAAGTACTTTTAATATATCGCCAGCCTGAATCAATAAAGCATCTATTTCTCTTTCTCCTACAACTTTTCCACCTGGAATACAGAGTAAACATAACCTCAGTGATAGGCCCCTTTTGCATTTTGGAAACTATACGTGGTAATGTGTCGAGCATTAGACAGAAATTCTAAATGTTCTTACCTTTGTCTTTGACAAGCAGTATAGCTGTAGCGGGGGCAAGTTCTACAAGTTTTTTGATAGCACCCGATGTCTTTCCTTTAGCAAGAGTTTCCAAGTACTTTCCTAGAAGTACAAATGTGATTAACATGGCACTTGTTTCAAAGTAAGTTGGAGACCAGAACCCAGAAATTGCACCATAAAGTAGTGCACATACAGAGTAAACATAGGAAGCTGTAGTTCCCAACGCAACCAAGACATCCATGTTTGTGGAACCATTTCGAAGTGCTCTTCCAGCCGCAACATAAAAACGTTTACCAATACCAAATTGGACAACAGTCACTAAAGCCCACTTTAACCAATCACCCATTTGAAAGGGACCACACTGCCAAATCAGTAAAGCATAGAGCAGAGGTATTTGAGGGCAGACGACACGCATTAGAATCACAGGAACCTGGCATAAGTTGTATGAGTTAGCCAATAGATATATATATATATGAATCTAAAAAGTAAAAGGCGGAGAAAATCTTTGCATCTTCAAAGATATCAGTTCCCAAGCTCCATTAAATTAATGGAAACCAAGCATGGGAAGTTAGGAAGCTTCCAGACATCACACAGAACCATGTCCTTCTAACCCCTCAAACTTGAAGCGGGGTGGTTAGGCAGCTAAAACAAAAGGTTAAAACAAGAAGAGAGGATAGCAGTACAACAAACAAATAGCAAAAGAGTAACTTACACTTAGAGATAAGCTTGCTGTAAAAAGCCGAAACATCTTCGAGGATTCTTCTAAATCTCTGGAAGCCATTCTTGTATACGGGTTCTTGACAAGTAACTTAAACTTGCCACTGCTTCCTCCTTCAACGCCATCAACTACAGATCTTGAGCCAAGAACTTCGGGATCAAAGACAACTTCAAGCTCACTTGATACCCGATCAAATAAAAAGTGTTTAACTCCATGCAACTTTGAAAGAATGCCTTCTAACAACTGTGCATCCATCTCACCAGAAATACCAACCACCCCAAGTACAATTTTATCCTGCTCGCTGCTCTGCACAAAGGAAGCTTCAAAACCAGCATCTTCAATTGCATTCGCTATATCATCCTTACTGATTATGGACGGATCATATCCAACCTCTCCTAGCGATGTAGCCAAAGCAACTACGGCCTTTCGTACACCTGGGAGCTGTTTTAGGATACCTTCAACAGAATTTACACAAGCTGCACATGTCATACCACCTATTATGAACTGCCCTACTACAGTTCCATGTGGGTTTGTACGAGATGCAGTAGGTTCTGAAAGAAGCTCTGCCTCAAACCCAGCATCTTCTATAGCATTTGTAATCTCATCATCCTGAAAAACGAATGGGGACATTTAAAGTTCATTGTCATGTTTGCGTCAAGCTGTTAACATGCAACATTAAGAACATTACACTAGATTTGACAACACTAACGCAACTATCAAGCACTACACGATATCAGCAAGAACCAGCCAACATCAGTAACTCGTGTCTGGTAATGACTGCTCCGTGGCAGAAGAGACTTCGTCAAGTCTTTCCTTTTTGGGTTAGAGCATGTTCATTATTTCTTAACTATCTTACTTCCTCTCTATTTCACTTGATTCCATAAATGAGTTGATCTAGTGCAACATTATATCCTTTACCAAACACCAGAAACTCTAACAGAATGACCATGAAACTGACACTCGGTAGAGCAAAAGAGAACGATCAAATTGCATATGACTAAGGCATAACAGCTCAAAAGGAGAGCGACAATCTATGTAATCTGTAACGGTGACACCGTGATAACTCTGCATCACCATCTCATCTCTAAAACCTAATATTCACAACCACCTCATCCCCGGTGTACAAAGCATCTTGCATTCATGCAGGGTCCGGGGAAGGGCCGCACCAAGGGATGTGATGTAGACATCCTAACTTAATGCAAGCATTACTGGCTGCTTCCACGGCTCAAAACCGTGACCTATAAGTCACACAGAGAACTTTACCGTTGCTCCGAGACTCCCCTACTACAACCACGTCATCCATCAACCACAAAAACTGTGTGACATTCCGCACAATGGTTCCACATAGGTTAAGGGTATATAGTCTGTACAAGTTAAACATCAGTCAGAGAGCTAGGAGAACTGTAATCTCTAGGGAAGAGTGTCATTTCTTCCACTCTTAAATAGGTTACTCTTATTGCTCAGGTTCGATAAAGGTTTGATATCCACTAACACGATAGTGATGGTATAGGTAGGTCAAACAACAGCATCATACGAAATTATACTTCTATGCAAATAACAACAACATACCCAATGTAATCCCACATAGTGGGGCGTAGGGAGGTTAGTGTGTATGCGTTGCTCATTTGGAACACTTTGTTCACGGTAGAGGCATGTGATCTCCAGTCAATATGCCATAGCTGGACTGACCAATAATATGTATGATTGGTCTATGGCAGTTTGGTGATACCATTATTTTTATCATCTTGGCTGCCTACTGATATAAAAAAAAACTTGGTCATTCACCTTAATAAAAAAAGTGATGCATTTAAGTATTGGGTAAAAGACTTCAAGAGCTTCTTTTCTGTTGTAGAAAGTCATGCTTGGAACTCGTAATCGAGCTATTGTATGGAATATTATGCCCAGTTAGAGGATCAAAACATTTGAAATGTTTATTGTGCTTTGTTTTGGTTAAAATGAATGTTACATGCGTTTTACCTCCGGTTAGAAATCTCGAAAGCTCAGTCCTGAATCTTGCATGTATTACTAGTACACAGCCAATGCACAGCTTCATATTGCACAGGATAGCTAACAGTCAGTTCTAAAAGAGAGAGAATTCGTGACATCAAACCCTTTCTCCTTTTCCAGTAGGGGATGGAAGTACGCATGCAATCCTATTAGTCATGATTTGGCACTTTATGTTCTCAACTAGCAGAATTTCCTCATACAATTTTTGCACATGGGAATCTAATGGAGTAAGAACTTCAGTAATTATCAAACTTTTATTGGTCTTGGTGCACATCTCCCCAAAAGTTGGACATATCCATTTTGATTTCGAAGTCTCGTTTAGGACTCCGACTCGAGTTCATGAAACATAGCTGAACATCATCCAGCAAAACAAGCTTTACAACAGAGTTAGGTAGAATAATTATGTGCAGAAATATCCAAGCCAAGAAAACAGAAGGAACTAGAAAAGGTAAAAGACATCATCGTTATAACCAGGATATCAGAGAATAGGGATATGAAGTTCTTCAGAATGCCAAGCAGACCAATAATCCAACATCACCATAATACAACTAAAATTCCCAACACCCAAACGAAAGTAGACAAATATCAAGCAGTTAGTGCCAATTCTTTACTCCAAACAGCTAAAAAATAACCAAGATTTAGCAAAACTACCAAAATCAACAAAACCCCACGATCATATACAAACCACAACTAAATATTTCAAGAAATAAAAGCTAACCCATTTAACCAAAAAGCTCAAAATCTCAAAAAAGATCAAAACTATAACTCAGAACTAACACTAAAACCAATATAAAAAACACAAGTAAAGTTTAAAACAAGAAGTTCAAACAAAAATGTAAGAAACTCTCTAACCTTGACCAAGCTAGGATCGAAGATGACGTCAGCCTTATTCTGAAGCAAAGCAACAGTAGCCTTAACAACACCATTTATGCTCATCAAAGCTCCTTCCACTGAGTTAGAACAAGCTGCACATGTCATCCCCGTTACTCTAACTTGAATTCTCCTCAAATTCTCACCCAATTTCTCTTCTTCTTCGTCATATGAATCCAACAGCCTCACTTCCTCTCCGGCACCATCTCCGGCAACCTCCGTTAACTGGACGTCCCTCATGCTCGGTGCCATATGATTATTGATTTAGCTCCTCCTTATGATAAAAGTCAAATTTTGATATCCCTCTGTTATAGTTTCTCCGGCGATATATATGTTTATGTATAGGTTAGCCGGAGAAATAGAGATATGGGTTTGTATGTAAAGATTTGTTTTTTTAGCATATTACTATTATAGAAAGAGGAGACGGAAGAAAAAAGGAAAAATCTGTGGGTGGAAAGGAAAAGTGGGAACGACAGCGAATTTGTAAGTAAACAAAGGGGAGGAGACATATTATGAAATGACCTTAATGCCCTTGTATAAATCTGTACTGGATCTTTTTTGGGTAGATGTACTGCAGAGTTCTTTTATGTGTGGGACCTGGGATTGGTTGTTTTCTTTGTTGGGTAATTATAGGGGACCAAAGAAAGGTTTAGAAGTAATGAGGAGTGATTAATTGGTCAATGATTTGAAATGGTACCAATAAGGACAATTTTATGAATTTTATTCTTGAATTTTGAACAAATATTCAAGGTTTTGACTTTTCCGTTTAATATACTAGAAGGTTTTTGTAGGAATTAGCACTTTCCTTTTTTGTTTCTTTCCCTTTTTCTTTTAGGATAAAGTAGTCGGGTTTTTCTTATGAAAGATTTTTTTTTCTTTTTTATAATTGTTAATAATTATGTTTTTATTGAATCGAATGTCTATAAAAAAAAGTCTCTTTATCTTCATAAAATAAAATGTCCGTTGTGAAATTACGCTAAATATGTTATTTTTCACTTTTTATTTTATATTTGAAATATTATAGTTGCACTTTCTAAGGACGATAATAGATGTTAATTTACAAATTTGCAATATTAGATTTTGCATTTGTATTTGGGGGGAGGGGGGTTATTTCGATTTAAATTGGAAGAGATAGATGGATTGATGTAATATGAAATGTGATTATCTTAGTCAAATGTATTTTCTCCCCATTGAATATAATAATCTGTTTAATTGATGCAAAAGGTTTATAAATTATCCACGTGACCATGGTCAAAAACTCAAAATGACTTTCTCTTGGTATTATTTGGATCCCATATCCTTCACGTTTTAATGTTTAATTCTCTAAAACAAGGGTAATTTGGGAATATCAAACAAGTCATAATTAGAATACTTTTTATATCGCACTACTGTGGCTTGTTCATTTGGGCATGGCAGACACGGCAGGCGTCGAAAACCTATGACTAATCTAAGTTACTTACAATAGGAACTTTCCCATCCATTCTTTGTGTTTTTCCTTCTTTTCTTCTCTAATTTATTTGGGATTAAACAAAAATCATTATTGTTGTTTATCTTAAAATGATTATATTGTTAAAGTAGAAATTAACCTATCAAATGCATCATTACCATTCATATAGCATACATTGATCTAACAATTCAACATTACAACATTGATTGTTTCAAAAATTACTGTAATGATACATTGTACTCTTGTGCTACTCAATTTTTTTTGAATAATATTATTGTTCAAGGTGTATGTTGCATCTTCCAATCAAATTGAGTGATTAATTAAAAAATCATGTGAGATCAATAAACTTCAACTTTCATAATTAAGGTTACTTCAACTTTCATAATTAAGGTTAGGGGATTAGTTCACTCCTTTGCAAATTATTACTCCTATTGACTATTTCGTTGTCATTTTAATAAATATTTTATAAATGAACAAGATAATGAGAGATTACATCACCTTCTTAAATGTGAGGACATAATTACGGAACTGTAGTTAGCTATTTTTTATTATAATAACAAGATATCCGATCATTAATGAACCGGATGATTTGATATCCAATTGACTTAATTCATGATTAGGTTTAAGTTATATATACTGATTTTGTAAAAAAATATACTATGCTTTATCAAGTGTAATCTAATCAACTGTAGGCAAAGTTATCTACTCCATTTTCTGTGTTATTAGATCACATTTGTTATAAATACTTACATGTTATATTTAGAAGCTTAACATGATAATATGAAAATATAATAAATTGTCAGTACATTAAACCTAAACTTACTTAGATTTACCTTATATCTCTTCTTCTTCTTTTTTAATTGAAGAATGCAACTACCATAAGTCCTGGCTTTTAAGTTATGTTCTGATGTCATGTTTGACCTGCTTGCCGTTGCTGTCTCTTGTACTACAATTTGGTACTCCCAAATTGGAAATTTTCAAAATAACGACTTCTCCAATTCATATCTTCAACTTCAAATGGTTGAACCTAATACACCAAAGACTGCTGCCGTTGCTTCTTCTTTTTTTTCCTCCTTATTTCTGCTTAGATAGTACTACTATCATTTATCAAATAATAATTTCAAGAAATGTAAGAAATATTAGATGTGAAAAACAGTTATATTAATTAATGCTTGCATCAACGAAAATATTAATATTGTTAAGTAGACTTTCAGTACAAGTTTTTTTTTGGTTGGAGTAATTCTTTTCTGTTTCTTGATTGTGATTAACCTAATTAAAGAAGAATTGGGGGAAGTGATCTCTAACAGTTTCAAGGACTTCAAGAGCAAAGAAATAATGTAGGATACAGAGGGGTCAAAGTTCATAATTAAACAAGTGAATAACTAATAATCAACTGTTGAAAATAAGAATAATAATAATAATTAATAATCAACTAGCTCGTTACCTAATAGTAGAAACAAAGGTGAGTAAGAGACAAATCCCGTTTGATTAAAGTAGATTTTGGATAGTTTAACGACTTAAAACACCCGTTCCTATGCATCCATTTTGGATATAAGAAAAAGCGTTTGTAAAGGGAGGGTGTTGGTGAGATCCTCAAACTTGGTATAACATTTAAAGCATGCAGTACATAAATTACTAAGCACATTTCGTTTTCTCTCTCTCTTCAGCGTGTATCATGCTACAACAAAATTTGGTTGACTATTGGTGTGTTGGGTACCAAGGAAAATGTTTTTCATGATCATGAAAAATATTTTTCATAAAAAATGTTTGCCTGGAAAATGAATGATTTTATCACTTATTTTTCCTTGTTTGGTTTGTGAGTGGAAAAAAAAATTCAAAACATATTTTCTAGTATTTTCTAATACAACCCGAATCTGGTGTCACAATGTACACGAGCTACTAGAAGTTCTACAAATAGAGTCTGAAATAAATACAATTATTTCAAATGAGATGAACCGTAAAAGAGAAAAGAGGAAGGGGACTTCAAGGTCTGCGGACGTCAGCAGATCTACCTCAAGTCTCCGGATGTGATAATCCGAACTAGTGCACCTCACATACAGCTGGGACTATTACCAAAATCTGCACAAGAAGTGCAGAGTGTAGTATGAGTACAACCGACCCAATGTACTCCGTAAGTGTAGAGCCTAACCTCGACGAGGTAGTGACGAGGCTATGACAGGACACTCACGTAATTAAACTTGTAGAAACATAGAAATACGTACCAAACATCAACAAACAGAGATTTAATATGTACAGCTGGGAGGAGACATGAAAACGGGGGACACGATACGATAACTACAACAGAAATGACAACACAAGGCAGTCAAATAAATCATCAACCAATAAAGACGAATAAACATACGAAATAAAGATGGCACGGCATCACCCTTCGTGCTTTTATCTCTCAACCTTACCCTGAAATGATGACATAAGTAGAATGAAATGGCATGACATCACCCTTCATACTTTTACTCGCGAGTTGCCCATGTAACAATGAATAATTGATATAGATGGCACGGCATCACCCTTCGTGTTTTATCTCTCTTCCTTACAATGTATTAATCAATAAATGAAGTAATAAAATGGCACGATATCACCGTTCGTGCTATAACACTCTCCCTTACTATGTAGTAATGAATATAAAAAATCGGGAGATAAATAATGCAACAGATGTACTTTACGTTAATAATGATTCCAAGATACCAAACCTCAACTTCCTAAATACTCAACCATCACAATAAATCCATAAATACGGAAGGAACAATTAAATAAGTAATAATCTAATCTAAGCATGAATGTCATAATTTAAGAGGCAATAAATCACAAAGAAACAAGTTCTACCGCATGTTTAATCCAACGACAATGCATAAGTACTCGTCACCTCACATATAGGTTGTATCCATACATTAAACACGTAACAAATAGGCCAACCACGTCCTAATTCCTCAAGTCAAGGTTAACCACGACACTTACCTCGCTCCGCAACCAATTCAAAGTTCAACTATGACCTTGCCTTTCGAACAAGCCTCTGAACCAACCAAATCTAGGAAATTATCAACCAAACGATTCAAAATAAGCCTTAGAAACTACCCACGAATGAAAGATATTCAATTTATATCATTATTGAAAGAGTCAACAAAAGTCAATCCAAGGGCATGCTTGGTCAAAACCCGAGGTTCAGACCAAAACTCGATCACCCATTCACCCTCGAGCCCGGTTATGTAATTCAATTCGAAATTCGACCTCAATTCGAGGTCTAAATTCTAATTTTTTTTTTTACCCAAATCCATAATTTATACCATGGAAATCCTAAATTTAAGGTTGAAATCTTATGGAATATAATGGGTAATTAAAAGGAAGTAGATTAGAGTCACTACCAATGAATTGAAAAAGAAAAGCTCTTGGAAAAATCGCCTTTAGGGTGTTTAGGGTTGAGAATTTGAGAGAATGAGCTAAAATCCCGTCTATCTCAGCTTTTGACTAGGCGCAGATATCGCAATTACAACCTCGGGTTCGCATTTGCGAACCCCGCAAATGCAAGACATACTTCGCAAATGCGAAGAAGCTCCATATCTGCTATCATCACTTTTGTGATGATTTGTTCACAAATGCGAACTTTGGCCCTCCGCAAATGCGACCCCTTTGATCGCAAATGTGATCCCTTGCTGACCCAGTCATTCTTCGCAAATGCGAGGAAGTGGTTCGCAAATGCGAACCTGACATGGGTTTGAAAGTTCGCAAATGCGAACATTGACATCGCAATTGCGAGATCAGAGGCTGCACCAAAACCAGATTTTCACCAGCTATTTTTCTTAAGTCCAAACCGCTCCGAAGCCAATCCGAAACTCACCCGAGCCCTCAGGGCTCCAAATGAAACATGCACACAAGTCCAAAAATATCATATGAACTCGCCCCGCATGATTAAAATACCAAAATAATACCTAGAACTACGAATCGGACACCAAAACGAATGAACTTTTCCAAAGAAGCTTAAGAACTTACACTTTAACAACCGGACGTCCGAATTATGTCAAATCAACTCAGTTTTGCACCAAATTTTGCAGACAAATCATAATTACAGTAATGAACTTATACCAAATTCTGGAACCAAAATTCGAACCCGATAGCAACAAAGTCAAATTTCGGTCAAACTTATTAATTAATTAGACCTTTAAACTTCTAGTTTTCAATAAATTACGATAATTCGAGTTAGGGACTTCCGAATTCGATTTCGCGCATATGTCCGAGTCCCAAATTACGGCACGGACTCATCGGGATCATCAAAATACTGATCCGGGTCCATTTTCTCAAAACGTTAATCGAAGTCAACTCAAGTGAGTTTTAAGACACGATTTCACATTTTCACATAAAACCTTCCGAAAAAAGACACTGACTGCGTACGCAACCCGAGGAAGGCTAAACAGAGCTAATCAAGGTTTCGAAACATAGAATTTTAGGGTTAAAACTATAAATGACCTATCGGGTCATCACAACTAATATGATGCTTTACTTTTTTCGCAAAATAACGTTAAAATTTTTACTCCATAACTAAAAATAAAAAATACTCTTTTTTGTTGAAAAAGAAAGTACTGTTTCTACAACACGAAAATAAAGTACTCATTTTGTTGAAATGAAAGAAATATTTTTTCTACATCATGAAAAGAAAAATACTCTTTTTGTTGAAATGGGAAAAAAAGTTTTCTATCTAAAATATGAAAAGAAAGTACTAATAATAATGTTTCTATTTAGGGTGAGGTGAGAGGTCGAGGGTGGGGGTGAGGATGGGGTGGGATGAGGGTAGGGGTAGGTGGGGCAGGTTGGTGGGAATGAGGAATAGGGTGTATGAGCCATGACATGATCATATAATGTTATTAAACACTACAAAAAAAATTAAAATTAGCTACGAACTTTGTCGTTAATTTTTTACTAAATCACTCGTAACTAACAGAATTTTTTGATAATATGTCACTAAATAGGATTAGCGACGAATTTTTCTGTTTAAATACATAACTTGTAAGTCGCTAATTTTTTTTATTTTTTTAGCAGTGAAAGGACATAACGAACTTTGGGGATATATATATATATATATATATATATATATATATATATATATACGAGCCACCAGAAGTAGTGTTATCAGAGTAAGTATCATACCAAAGCAAACTATGCTTTACAGGTATCTAAAGTAATAGAAATTGATTAAATAGTGATAATATTATGCGCCTTTTTCCTTTTTTATGATGACCATTGTAAAGGAAAAATGTATTCTTACTGAGTGTTTGTTTTAAATTATGTTAACCTATTAAACATAGTCAGTTATAAAAGTTTATTTTAAAAGGACATGTCACGTCAACCATGGACAAGTGAGCTTTTTCTAGTAAAGTTATCTAACATTGTCAATTCTCATTCCACAAAAGAAAAAAAAAGAAGTTTTCCGAAGGAAAAGAAATCAATATTATTTCTCTTATCGGCAATTATAAAAGGCAAATAAAGTCTACATTTCACTTGGTTTATTTGAAAGGTTTTGATCCATCTTCAAATTGGGAATATGACTTTGTTTCCATTTAATAAAGATGTAAGAAACAAAGATAAAAGAGAAGCATATATCAGATGCCAATTCATCATCCACTAAGGATGCACGATTGCGTAATTATTTATCATTTGACAATCTCAAGCAGTGCCAATCTGATGTGTATCTCATATTTGGTTGATGTGTATCTCATATTTGGTCTACGTACAAAAAATTTTAATAGTAGAAAAATTGCTAAAATGAGAAATGAAGTTTTACTAAAAATTAAAGTGGGCATGTGCATTTATACTTAATAGGGTTAGCAGCACGTACTGCTTGAGATAATAACCTGTATAATCATTAGTAACTCCTAAATTTGGAACTGGAAAACTGGTGACTTATGATATAAACTGTAATTACCAATTATATATTTGGTGGGATGAAAATGTCAAATGGGGTTTAAAATGTGTTTGTACGAAATAGCAAGTTGTACTATATACTTCAAAACTGGGCAAAGGGTAAGCTAGTACTTTTAACATGAAAAGGATTAGTTGATCAAAACATCTAACATGAGATTAAACTAGTATAGTTATTGCTTTGGTTATAGAAATAAGCCAAGTTTTCCCATATTACAATTTAGAAAATTATAATATGGAAATATCAAAATCAACAACCTTTAGTATTGTTGGAAAGATGGACACAGGTGACCTAAGACACCATTTAGATAGTTGGTGCAACGTCAGAAACCTAATTTAGTTATGTGTGTAACAAAAGACTTCATTCTCACCAATATGACAAATTAGGCCAAAGGGGTTGCTGACCAGTTTTCCTTATTGTATCATTGGAATTGTTTAGAAATTAAACTAAAGCCACAATGTATATAGTGATAATTATATAAGTCACTCTCAGTGATTGGTAAAACTTTGTTATCTGTTTCTCGTGAAAGCTTTTGTTAAGGTTGGAGTGGTAACGTTGGTTGCTAGCTAATTATACTTTATTGTTTGTGAGTCTGAAAGGAAAAACAAAAGAAAAGATTTAGTGCCAAAAGAAATCCAGTTTATGTAAGCATAATAGCCTACAAAATTCGTCATATCCCAGTATATATCCAGTTTATGTAAGCATAATAGCCTACAAAATTCGTCATATCTTATAATTATTCATTGTCATAATAGCCTACAAAATTCGTCATATCTTATACTAATTATTCATTGTCTTTTATCTGAGTCGAACATTAAAAGACATTCGAACATCTGTCAAAATATTGAGGTCAAATTAATTGTGAATGTCATAATGGTGTCTCCGCAGTTCAAATCTTAGGCATTGTTGTGCCTAATATACGGGTGAACTTGGGGTCGGCAGACACCCCGAGTTCTCGGTGAGTCAGACGAAGTACGAATATATGAGATAGAGACTGAATCTGAGAACTCTTTGGTTTGAGGCCGGAACGGGTGCTCGCCATCGGGCCCGAGAAGTCAACACCCCCCGAACCCGGAATCTCTAGTTCCAAGACCTCGTAAAGCATTATAAACGGTTGCACATGACTAACAGAGGACTGTGATATCCGCACCCAACCGAATATCGCATCATAGATCTCGCTCGATGCCGATAGCGTATCAGTGTGACAAAATCACAAATGAATCGAGATAAAATCGAGCTCAGATGAGCTCCAATGGAGGAAGAGCAGAACCCTAGCTAAGAGAGAAAAGAGTGAGAAGCTTTGAGAAATATGTGAAGCATAACTAGGAAAATGGAATTGAATCTCTCAATGTACAAAGTGTCCATAACACTATGTTTATACACGTGACTTTCCCACTCACTCACTTGACAACTGGCAACAGCTGTCCACTAACTCCAATAATAGCACCACTAACTAATCTAACAACTAATAACAATATTAACTCACTGGAAAAACTAAGAAAGAAAAGAATAAATACACAAGAGGTAAATGTATAACTAATCTCAATACAGTGATTGATGTACAAGGAGGAGTTTTACCTTTTTTAGAGTTGTCAACTTACTGAGTAGGTCTGAATGTTTGATTCCAGTTAAAGACTTTGTGAAAATGTCTGTGAGCTGGTCGTTGGTGGATACATGATGTAGAGAAATTAGTCCCTCTTGCAGCTTGTTTCTAACAAAGTGGCAGTCAACTTCTGTGTGTTTTATATGTTCATAAAATACTGAATTTCTGGCTATTTGCAAGGCATCCTGACTGTCACAAAATACTGGAATGGGAAGATTCATGGGTACAGTCAACTCTTCAAGAAGTGTAACCAACCAAACTAGTTCACCCACAACTTGTCTAGCTGCTCTATACTCTGCCTCGGCTGAAGATAAGGATATGGTGGACTGTTTCTTTGATTTTCAGTTAATGGGGCTGTTTCCAAGCAGCACAATGTAGCCATTGACTGATTTTCTAGACTCAGGGCATGCTGCCTAATCTGAGTCACAAAAAGCTCTTATCCCATAGTCCTTGCTATTGGAAAAGAATATCCCCAGGCTTGGATCACCCTTCAAGTATCTCAAAACATGATATGCAGCTTTCAAATGAGCTTCTCTAGATGAATGCATGTATTGGCTAAGATGTTGGACACTGTAGGATATATCAAGCCTTGTATTTGTCAAGAAGTTCAGCTTCCCTACCAGTTTTCTATAATTGGAAGGGTCAATCAACAATGGACTCTCGTCTGCCTTCAGCTTTGTAGAGGGATCAAGGGGTGATGTTAGGCTGGAATATTGAGTACACTCAAACTCTTTCAGCAGATCCATAGTAAACTTTCTTTGAGATATCACCACTCCATCTTCCTTATAGAGTACTTCCATTCCTAAGAAGTAGTGTAACCTTCCTAAAATTTTTATCTTGAAAGTTTCATGCAGGAAACTCTTCAAAGAATCAATCTCTTCCTGATGAGTCCCTGTTACAATAACATCATCTATATATACAGCCACAAACACCACTAAAGATCCCTTCTTTTTGTGAAATAATGAGTAATCCAACAATGAGTATGTGTATCCTTTGGAACATAAAGCTGCAGTCAATTTCTCATACCATTGCCTACTTGCTTACTTGAGTCCATATAGAGACTTGTTCAACTTGCATACTAAACCAGGCTTGTCTACTACTAGGCCCTGAGGCACTTCCACGTAGACTTCCTCATGTAGATCTTCATGAAGGAGGGCATTGTTTACATCTAATTGAAACATCTGCCAACCCTTCTTTACAGCAATTCCTATTAGTGACCTCACAATTGTCATTTTTACAACAGGTGAGAATATTTCTGTGTAATCTATCCCTGCTTTCTATGTGTATCCCTTTACCACTAATCTAGCCTTAAACCTCTCAACACTACCATCAGCCCTGTATTTTATTTTATATACCCACTTACATCCTATTGCACTCTTACCAACTGCAGTGGTATAAGACTCAATGTGTTGTTAGCAGTCAAAGCCTCAAATTCTTGATTCATGGTTGACTGCCATGTAGGACTTACAACTACCTCTTCAAATGAACTAGGTTCACATGAATGTGAAATATTTCTTACCAATTGCTGACTATCAGAACTTAACACATTAAGCGATATATATTGTGTATTGGGTATATAAGTGGCAAAAGAAAGAGAAGAGTTACTGTCATTTGAGAAATCAGTCTATGGAGAAGATTGATGTTGTAGGTCATGTAGCTTAGGAAGAGAGTAGTTATAGTCTTTTAGGTATGTAGGAACTTTGTGTGTTCTAGAAGGCCTAATTTGTGTGGGGCCTAAATGATATTCTTATTGGCCTGTACTACTTGGACTATCAGTGTTAGGTGAAGGTTCTTGGTATTCATTGTTAGGTGACAAGTGTTCACTGTGGTTGAACTCTGTGAACTGTGTCTTGTTGGAGCTGGACTGTGGTGAAGACTGTCTATGTGAAGGTTCAGGTGACACTGTACTGTGATGTTAGTTTGAAACTGTTTCTCTAGGAGGAAAGAAATCAGGTACTAAGTCTGCATTGACTTGAGGGAATGAAGGAAAAACTTTGTTTGATTTAGAAAGTAAAGTGAAAGGAAAAACATCCTCATGGAAGACTACATCTCTTGAAACATGGATTCTTTTTGTGACTAGGTTTAACACCTTGTAGCCCTTTGTCCCAAAGGGGTACCCCACAAACACATGAGGTAGAGTTCTAGCCTTAAACTTGTCCCTGTGAGTCTTAAGTGTGGTAGGAAAACATAGGCAACCAAAACTCTTAAGATGTGAATAAGAGGGTTTTTTCTTATAGAGTAGCTCAAGAGGACATTTGCCTTTAAGAGAAGAAGAAGGTAATCTATTTATTATGTAAGTGGAGGTAAGAATGCACTCTCTCCAATACTGTAAGGGTAGTTTTGATTGATACAACAATGCTCTTGCTGTTTCTAGCAAATACTTATATTTTTTCTCTACCGCCCCATTTTGTTGGGGTGTGTATGGATAGGTTCTTTGATGAGTAACTCCCCAAGATTGAAAGAAAGAGGTGGCTTCTAAATTGGTGAACTCAGTCCCATTATCTGTTCTTATAGTTTTGATAGATGTGTTAAACTGAGTTTTCACAATAGCAAATAAGGCTTTTATAGTTTGTAGAGTATTGCTTTTACAACTCAATAGGTGTGTTCATGTACACCTACTGTAATCAACTACAAAGGCGATGAAATATTTGTGTCTACCATGAGTTGCAATGTGATATGGTCCCCACAAATCAGCATGCAATATTTCAAAAACTTCAGTTGCAAGAGTGGTTCTTTCTGGAAAAGGTAGTCTGCTATGTCTGGCCATTGGGCATATAGGGCAAAGAAAAGGTTGTGTAGGTGTGAATTTGGCAGGCATCTCATTAATTCCCTTAATTTTGGCAAATGGGACATGTCCTAGTCTTTTGTGCCACAAAAATTCAACCATGTTTCCATCAGATGTAGATGTGAAAGTAGAGACAGATGTAGATGCATTTGACAAAGAATCATTTTCTTTACTACTTAAGGATGAAATTTTAACACTGGAGTGTTTATGTGAATCAACACACCTCTTATTACAAGCATGATATGAAACATGCAAACTAGATGCAACAGGGGGAACAAGATGTGAGTAAGGGTGTACATTATTCTTATCAGGTATGCTAGATGAAACTTGATTAGGAATTTGAATGAGGGCTACAACATTCTTGCAGAGTTCTGAAATGTGATAGTATATGCCATCAGAAGCCTTACCAATTTCCAGAGGCCTCTTCAGTGAAGGGGCCTGCAGAAGAATACATGAGAATTTGGTAAAGATGACATAACGATCAAACTGAACCGTCAAACAATGGATAAATATTAGGTTGAATTTGAAACTGGGTACAAAAAGAACCCTTTTGAGACTGAACTTAGGACTCAAGACCACATCACCTACTAGTGTCACCTTCACTTTATATCCATTAGGCAGTGTGACTAGAAAAGGATAAACTAAGGTTTTGATGTTAGTTAGAATGGATTTGTTGTATATCATGTGATTTGTGGCCCCGGAATCAAGTATCCAAGAGTCAGTAGTTGGTTTAAAATATTCATGTGAATAAACACTGGAATCAAGAGAAGTAGAGCAAGCTGAAATACCTGCAAAATTTACTGTTCCAACCTTCATCTCAGAATTGTCTTCTGCACTTCCAGTCTGAAAGTTTTCTAGGATGCTGATGAGTTGATTATAATGCTCTTTGGTCAAATTTTTCAACACTCGCCCTTCAAATGAACTATACCAGCAGTCTTGTCACCATAATCTCCCCATCTCCTATACCAGCAGTCTTGTCACCATAATCTCCAAACACATTTGCAGCTACTAGTTTTCCCTTATTGAACTTGGAGTCTTGTGGATAACCATAGAGCTTGTAACACTTATCCTTGGTGTGCCCTGGCTTCTTGAAATAATCACAGACTGGTCGAGGTCTATTTGTAGGGTAATTTCCCCTAAAACTATTGCCCCAGTGCCACTTGACTGGTTGTAATTCGTGTAAGAGTTCCCTCCAGATCCATTTCCTTGTTGACCATAACTGGTTCTGAAGTTGTTGTTTCCTGCCATGTTCACACTCAAAGAACTGGAGTCAATCATCAATTGATTATTTTACTTCATCTCCCTTTGTTTCTCCTCTTGAATGAGAATCGCAAATGCTTGTGCTAAGGAAGGTAAGGGGTTCATCATCAGAATGTTTCCCCTGACGATGGTGTAAACCTCATTTAATCCCATTAGAAACTGAATTAACCTCCTATCCTGCTCAGCCTTATGCATTCTCGCCTTGGTACCGCATGTACACTGGCATTTGCATTGCGCATGGGCATTCAAGGTATTCAACTCTTCCCACAACTTCTTCATCTTAGTATAGTATCCAATAATGTCGAATGTTCCTTGACTCAAATCACTGATTTCCTTCTGTAACTGATATAATTTTGCCCCATTGGTTTGATCATATCTATCCTCCAACTCTTGCCAAAGCTCTTTGGCATCGTTTCCATACTGCAGGCTGTCTGCTAAATCCTTTGATAGGGAATTCAAAATCCATGAAGTTACTATATTATCACACCGTTCCCATTGATCAAAAATAGGGTCCTTTGAGTCTGGTTTCCCACACTTACCATTTATGAAACCTACTTTGTTTTTCACAGAAAGAGCCCTAAGTACTCTTCGCCTCCATGACCTGTACCTCGATCCATCAAAAGCTACTGGCAAAAGCATGAAACCTACATTTTTAGATGGATGCATATAAAGCGGATTGATTGAATTAAGTAGCGGATTAGTGGAATCCGATGTATTTTCCTCAAAAGTCATGATTTTAGTCGATGTATATGCACAGATGGAACTCAATCACCTGATTTCTGTGCCGATTTCAATTTTAGGGCTGACCTCAGACCTCAAAATGAAACAACGTTGAACTTTAGTTTTTCTGGATCAAAACGAAAATAAGCTAGAGATTAGAACCTTCCCTCTGATACCATGACAAAATCACAAATGAATCGAGATAAAATCGAGCTCAGATGAGCTCCAATGGAGGAAGAGCAGAACCCTAGCTAAGAGAGAAAAGAGTGAGAAGCTTCGAGAAATCTGTGAAGCATAACTAGGAAAATGGAATTGAATCTCTCAATGTACAAAGTGTCCATAACACTATGTTTATACACGTGACTTTCCCACTCACTCACTTGACAACTGGCAACAGCTGTCCACTAACTCCAATAATAGCACCACTAACTAATCTAACAACTAATAACAATATTAACTCACTGGAAAAACTAAGAAAGAAAAGAATAAATACACAAGAGGTAAATGTATAACTAATCTCAATACAGTGATTGATGTACAAGGAGGAGTTTTACCTTTTTTAGAGTTGTACTAGGGATGAAACTCTCCTACTATATAAAAGGGAAGCTTTTTCATTCAATACATATTGCAACATGCATATCAAGGCAATACTAAATTATTTCTCTACTTTCTAGCTATTGAAAGGTTCTTATTTTAATCATAGTTCTTGATACGTATTTGACTTCGAATCGAGGGTTCGCTCGAGGGCAAAACCACTGCTAAGCTAAATTCCGAGCCCGGGCTCAACATCACAACTGTTTGGTTATTTATCTCATTTTTAATTTGTTTATCTAACATTCTTGATTACTTGTATTGAATCAATCCACATATCTTTAAAATCGCGTACAAATTTAATTGTTATCCGTTTTAAGGGTAAACAGTGTGGCGCCCACCGTGGGGCTAAGGCTAATAGTGGTAGTTTGATACAAATTTTTATAACACACTCTATTTTACACTTGTTCTTTAAGGTCTCAATTTCAGGTCAGCCTAAAAATGTCAAATTCTCAGTCTACTCACTTGAACGTTAAGGTTGAGTCTGGAAATCATGGCGAAAACAAAAATCTGCGCCTAGCAATGAGGTGCCTCTTGCTGAACCCAACGGAGTCCCAGTTCCAGACCTAGTCGATACTAACTCGTAGGTGGCCATCGACGCCAACCTACCTACCGATCACGAGAAAAATGTTAGTGGAGGAGCCCGTCTAATGGCTCGAGGAGTGCCCGAAGGCGAAGGCGAGGGGTCAACTTACGGTTAAACTTCAAAATGTTGCAGGCTCAACAGGCGGCGATAGCACAACTTCAAAATCAAAGCCGCGCCCCCAGCAGAGTTGAGCCCGAACCATTTCAGGAAAACACCCGAAGAAATGAGCAGATCACTTAAAGACCTAGTGAAGCTGAGTCCGGTGTCAGTCCCGAAGTAATGAAAATGCTTGAAGAATTAACGAAATTGGTGGAATTAGGTGGAAAAAAAATTGATGCAAACAACAAGAAGGTGGAGACATATAATTCCAGGGTTGATCAAATCCCAGGAGCACCCCCGATATTGAAAGGTCTGGATTCTAAGAAATTTATCCAAAAGCCTTTCCCTCCGAGCGCGGCACCAAAGCCAATCCCGAAGAGGTTTCATATGCCTGATATTCCAAAATATAACGGAACCACGAATCCGAATGAGCATGTGACCTCCTGCAATGACTTGGAAGATGATGAAATCGAGGCAGTGTTATTAAAGAGGTTCAGAGAAACTCTGTCAAAAGGAGCAATGATATGGTACCACAACTTACCCCAAAATTCCATTGACTCTTTCGCTATGCTCGCAGATGCTTTTGTAAAGGCTCATGTCGGGGCCATCAAGGTTGAGACCAGAAAATCAGATCTTTTCAAGGTTAAGCAAAGGGACAACGAGATGCTCAGGGAGTTCGTGTCAAGATTTCAAATGGAATGGATGAATTTACCTCCGATTACGGATGACTGGGTTGTTCAAGCATTCACCCAGGAAGCTCATTGGCTTCGCAGCAGCTGAAACAAAACTTGGTAGAGTACCCGGCGGTAACTTGGGCCGACGTCCACAACAGGTACCCGTCAAAAATCATGAGTCGAGGACGACCAATTCGGAGCCCCTCCTGGGTCCGTTTATCCCATCAAAACCAACGACATGCCGAAGAGGGTCGTCGATCATAAATCAAGTTCGGTCCGAGATCGGTATCAACCATACAGTGTAGATCAAAGGGGAAACAGGTTCGGGCGCAACTCTACAAGGAACGATAAAAGAGGCGATCGAGGGCCCAATAGCCGAGGTTTGATGAGAAAAAATGGTTTTGACAGGTCGCTCGGGGGACGGGAAGTGCCAACATTATCAGAGTAGAAATTCAACGTCGATGCAGCCAATATCGTATCAGCCATTGGGCACATCAAGGAAACCAAGTGGCCTCGACCATTGCAGTATGACCCAACCTAGAGGGATCCTAACTTGATGTGTAAATATCATGGCACTCATGGCCATAGGACCGAGGACTGGCAACAATTGAGAGAAAAGGTTGCCCGGCTGTTCAATAATGGGCATCTCCAAGAATTTTTGAGTGATCGAGCCAAAATTCACGTCATAAATAGGGACTCCAACAAATAGACCGAACAAGAAGAACTCAGCACGTCATAGGATCTCGACATCATAGAATACGGAGCAGACCAGGAAGGAAGAAATTAAATAGCAATCACCGATACCGGTCCCGACCAAACTAGAAGACCGAGGAGTAGGCGATGAAGATGACTACGGAGTTCCTAGGTCGTTAATTACTCCCGATGATTCTAATGCCACCAAATCGACGGTCGGGGAGATGGAGCAAGTCATATTAATCGAACACCTGCCCGTACAGAAGGTATACCTGGGCACGGGGTTAACTCTCTAGCTCAGGAAAAAACTCATTGAATTTCTTATAGCTAGCATAGATTGTTTCGCTTGGTCCCATCTTGACATGACAGGAATGCCGCCGGAGGTAACCACGCATAAGTTGAGTTTGGACCCGAAGTTCTATCCGGTTAAACAGAAAAGGAGACCGCAGTCCGAAGTCAAGCACAACTTCATCAAGGACGAGGTATCTAAACTCCTTAAGATAGGATCCATTTGGGAAGTTAAGTACCCGGACTGGTTAGCCAATGTAGTGGTAGTACCTAAGAAAGGAAATAAGCTAAGAATGTGTGTAGATTATAAAGATCTGAAGAAGGCATGCCCAAAGAATTCTTTTCCTTTGCCTAATATCGATCGGATAATCGACGCGACGGCCGGGCACGAGATACTCAGTTTCTTGATGCCTATTTCGAGTACAACCAAATTCGGATGGACCCGGGCGATCAAGAAAAGACTTTTTTTATCACTAAATTTGGCACCTATTGTTATAATGTAATACCATTTGGATTAAAGAACGACTAGTAAACCGGATATTCGAAGAACAAATAGGAAAATCAATGGAAGTTTATATTGACGACATGTTGGTCAAGTCCCTGCAAGCAGATGACCATTTGAAATATTTGAAGGAAACCTTCGACATATTGAAGAAATACAACATGAAGCTGAACCCGAAAAAGTGCGCATTCGGGGTCAGATCCGGAAAATTCCTTGGGTTTATGGTATCCAATCGAGGGATCGAGATCAGTCCCGACAAAATCAAAGCTATAGAAGGCATCACCGTGGTGGACAACGTCAAGGCCATTTAGAGGCTGACCGGGCATATAGCCGCCTTGGGCAGATTCATATCGAGGTCCTCAGACAAAAGCCATCGATTCTTATCACTATTAAAGAATAAAAATAAATTTTCCTGGACCCCGGAATGCCAACAAGTTTTGAAAGAACTCAAGTGGTACCTCTCGAGTCCCCCCGCTCCACACTTCGAAGGCAGACGAACAATTGTACCTCTACTTAGCAGTTTTAGAGGTGGCGGTAAGTGGAGTCTTAGTCCAGAAAAAGGAAGGTACATAATTCCTTATTTACTATGTCACTAGGACTCTTTGCGAGGCCGAATCAAGGTATCCTCACCTGGAAAAATTGGCACTCGCCTTCCTAAGCGCCTCCAGAAAGTTGAAACCGTACTTTCAATGTCACCCCATATGTGTCGTAATTTCTTACCCACTGAGGAATATCATGCACAAGCCTGAGCTATTGGGTCGATTGGCCAAATGTGTCATCAAAATTAGCGGGTACGATATCAAGTATCGACCCCGAACTGCCAAAAATCTCAAATGTTGGCCGACTTCGTGGATGACTTTACATCGACCCTAGTGCCCGAAGTCGAAAGAGAATTATTGTTAGCCTCGGGGGCTTCCTCTAGAATTTGGACCCTTTTTACGGACGATGCCTTGAACGCAAAAGGGTCTGAACTTGGTATCGTACTGAAGCCCCCTACGGGAAATATAGTTAGACCGTCTATTTGTACTGTGAAATTGACTAAGTATGAGGCCATGATTGCAGGTCTCGAATTGGTTAAAAGCCTTGGGGCCGAGGTGGTTGAAGCTAAGTCTGATTCCCTCATTGTAGTAAATCAAGTCAATGGGATGTTCGAAGTAAAAGAGGAACGAATGCGAAGGTATTTAGACAAGTTACAGGTAACGCTACATCAATTCAAGGAATGGACCTTACAGCATGTGCCCCGAGATCAAAATAGTGAGGCCGATGCTCTAGCTAACTTGGGGTCATCAACTGATGATGATGAATTCAGTTCGGGAACTGTTGTACAACTCATGAAGTCAGTGGTAGAATAAGGACATGCCGAAGTAAACTCAACGAGTTTTACCTGGGATTGGAGGAACAAGTACATAGACTACTTGAAAACTAGGAAATAGCCCTCGAATCCCAAATAATAGAGAGCCCTACATACCAAGGCTTCCAAATTTAGCTTGGTCGAAGGGGCATTGTCCAGAAGAACGTGTGACGACTCGTTAGCTAGATGCATGGGGTCGGGAGATACTGAGTACGCCTTGAGGGAAGTTCACGAGGGCACTTGCGGAAACCATTCGGGGGAAGAATCTTTGGTTCGGAAATTAATCAGGGCTGACTATTATTGAACCGAAATAGACAAGGATATGAAAGACTTCGTACGAAAATGTGACGCTGCCAGAGACACATACCAATGATCCATCAACCGGGGGAGCTACTACACTCGGTCATGTCCCAATGGCCGTTTATGAAATGAGGGATGGGCTTCGTCGGTCCCCTGCCATGGGCGCCCGGTAAAGCTCAAGTTATACTATTCATGACTAACTATTTTTCCAAATGGGTGGAGGCCCAAGCATCAAAAATGTCCGGGAGAAAGAAGTCATCGACTTCATCTAGGACCACATAATATGTCGATTTGGGATACTGGCCGAGGTCGTGTGCAATAATGGGAAGCAATTTATTGGCAGTAAGGTAAACAAATTTTTCGAAGATCACAAAATTAAAAAGATACTATCAACACCTTATCACCCTAGTGGGAAAGGACATGCGGAGTCAACAAACAAGACCATACTTCAAAACCTAAAAAATAGGTTGACCGATGTCAAATGGAAATGGAAAGAAATCTTGCCCGAAGTCCTATAGGCATATCGTACAACCTCAAAGTAAAGCACCAGGGCCACTCTATTTTCGTTAGTCTACGGGGTCGAAGCCTTGATACCCGTCGAGGTGGGAGAGCCGAACCTCAGATTCCAATATGCAACCAAAGAGTCAAATAGCAAGGCCATGATCACGAGCCTAGAACTATTGGATGAAAGGCGTGAGGCGGCTTTAGTCCGATTTGCCGCCCAGAAACAACGGATAAAAAGATACTACAACCGAATAGCCAACCTCCGATACTTTAAGATAGGGGACTTGGTGTTGAGGAAAGTAACATTACACACCCAAAACCCGAATGAGGGAAAGCTGGGGTCAAACTGGAAAGGACCGTATCGAGTCATCGAAATTACTGGCAAAGGCTCATACAAACTCGAAGAGGGAAATAGGGTGCAACTACCGAACAATTGGAATGTGACACACTTAAAATGGTACTACTGCTAAGGTACGATCTCAACTACTCTTTAATCATGTTATCGAACTAACACTTATAGGTAAAGCTCAAGAATTGATGTGACTAATAGGTCTGAAAGCACGCGTTGCACTCTTTTTTTCTTGAACCAGTTTTGTCCCAAAATAGGGTTTTCGGCAAGGTTTTTAACGAGGCAACAGTAAAACGTGCTAACTTAGATTCGAAGGCCGGTCTCAAACCAGAGTCAATGGGCGTTCATTTCGCATCAACAATATCCGAGCCCTCTCAATCTCGGCTTCGAATACTGGGGGCCATTACCCTCAGATTAAGGTTTTCAGTAAGGGAAAACTTAGCAAGGAAAAAAGAAAACATTGTATGCTAGAAACTAAGGCTCGGTGGTTAGGATTCATTGCAAGGTCCAAACGGTCATGTGAACCGTGCCCACATAGTCCACATTAGCCATGATACAAGCTTTTATACATTTTCGATCATGTACTTTACACACAGAAATTAAAGAAAGTTCCGCCTTGCTATTACACATTTTCTTGCCTCTTAAATTCCATATCCTAAGAGCCCACGAGCTACCCCTATTCGGGGACTATCAAGCCCAAGGACTACCCTCACTCAGGGACTATTATCCGGAAAAAGTTCGGACAATCGGGCTACTAAATCCCGGAGGCACCAAACCTATTAGGCGGTGCATAAGTACAAAAGGTTACGGTCGGCCTAAAAACGACTCGGAGACGTCCGAAAATCGTAATAAAAAAAGTAAGGCTTTTCATAAATATTCAAAACTTGCTAAAAGGTTACCCTCGGCAAAAGCATCATCTAAAATCACTTAAGCATCTTGAAAAAACTTCCGGTCACATCAAGTTTTCAAAGCCTCGAACAAACAAAGTTGTATCAAAGCCAGGCTCCGTTCGGACCTTTGAAAATAGAATTCCCTATAACTACGTTCAATTATATGCTAAGACATTAGAAACATTTCAAGAATAGAAATTATGAAAAGATTCTGGAAAAGTAAAGACTCGAAATTGCCAGAAAGGGAAAATTACTAATATTAATAAGTGACAAAAGGAAGAGTTTTGTCGTCCTCACAATAGTAGATATTAATTTATTAGAGTTCTACATCTATCCTTATAATTTTCAGTTAATTTCTTTTATGTCCTGTTAATCTGATCTTTCAAAATCTTGTCCTTGACTCAAGAAAAAGATTTATATTTAAGAAACAAAAAGAAAAGAAGAAGCTAGAAAGTCTAAAAGCATTAATTGTGACTAAGAGAAAGCAAAAAACCTACAACGTCATCTCAAAACTTGCCCAAATACAAAGCCCAAAAAGCTCAAAGTTCCAAGTCAACAAAAATAGGAGATAAAAAGATCTCAACTTTTGCAAAGCAGACGCTTATGTGGAACAAAAGTACAATAATTTTCTACAGTAGTTAAAAAAGTAGATCACCGCCCAACTCTTGATTAAGTGACAAATATCTCATTGCATCATTGCAGAGACTGATTTTACACGGAGTCAAGGACATATTTTGAAAAATAAGATTAACATGAAAGCCAAAAAGTCGGTGGTGTACTCTTCAAAAAGCCTCAGGACATCGTCTGTTTCTCATTCTCTGTTTCTCTCTGCTTTGAGCCTTCCATATTTTCTCATCTCAATCTGATAAGTTTGTCTCCTCTATTACGTTTTTTGTCGTTATGATTTTTTTGTGTTACGTAAACCCGCCAAAAGCATAATATGGAGGAACAAGCTGAGACAATTTTCAAATTCTTATTGCACGTCTCTCTTCGTGTGTGTTTGGAAGTGAACAAAATAACAAGAAACTCATCAAGAATAATATTTATTAACAATCTATTTTGCTTCTATCTGTCAATAAGTTTATTTTAATTTCATCTGATGAGTCAGTAATACTGAAGAAAATTATAATATTTTTGGAGGTATTTAACATTTAGAGAACTAATCTTTTGGAGGATCTTTGAAACTTTAAGCGTTTATCTTAGCTAAAAAAGTCGCACATATGATAAAACTATACTTACTCCATTGTGAAGCTCATAATTTCATGTTTAATCATTCTTTCTATTTTTCTTGGGCCCTTGCCATTTTTTTTGTGTTTTCTGATTCTTGCCTATCTAAATTTTCTTTAGTATTAGTTCACGGTTAAAAACATAAGGAACCTCAAATGAATAAGAATGTGTATTTCCATGGTTATACTAATATAATTTTATTTATTTATGTGTTTATGTGTTATTTTGGAGCTTAGTACTCTCCTACAAAAATATCTACTTTCGTCTTAATTTGCCTACTAAATGGGTTCCATTATAACACTGAAGGTTTGATGATAGTTTGAATGCCATATGTCAAAGCGATACATTTTTACTGTGATGGATCGTGCAAAACACAATAAAAAGTCTCTTTCCCAAACGAATAGGAATATCAAACACCGTGAAAAATATAAAAATATGACAGCAGATGAAAAGCAAGCTTTGTCATTACAATGTAAATTCAAATACCAGGAATCAAAAAGATGTAAACTTCTTGAAAATGCAACTCCTCATAACCCAACTAGAATGGTACCCATTTCTGTATGTTCTACAAACTCTATAGAGCATCCATTTTACACCTACGAAAAAGGTGAGTGTGTATAGTCCCACATTACTCGGCACAATGTCGGCTAGTATTTGGACATATTTAACAGCTATCTTCTTGACTTTAGGTTCAACATTAGTTGCATCTGATAAAAAATAAAATATAATATCCGAGCTAGCTATGTCTTGAGGTTTGTTTTGGTTCTCTGACCCTACCAAGACATCCGTCGTGGTTTGGTTTACTTTGTGTCTGATGTTACTTCAAATATACAGGTTGTAGGAGAACTATAGGGTTCCCTTCAAACATCTGACATCGACGATCAACTTATGTTCCACTTAAAAAAGTTTCCAGTTGTAAATTTTGTCGTGCAAAAAGATTTGAATATGAACCTCCTGGATTTTGCTGTGACAACGACACAGTCAAATTAACTTCTCACAAGATGCCAGTGAAATTACAGAATCTATATTTTGGAAATATTAATGAGTGCAAACACTTCCAAACGTATATAAGAACGTATAATAACCTTTTTGTATTTACATCGCTCGGTGCAAAGTATGATAAAGATCTAGCTAAAAGAAACCATGGTGTATATACTTTTAAAGTTCAAGGACAAATGTATCAGTTGGTAGATAATTTGTATCCACGAGACGGAAAACCAAAAAACCTACAGTTGTACTTCTACGATAATAGTAATGAATTAACATACAGAATGGCTTGTTCCAATAAAATCCATGAATCAATAGTGAAGGAACTGATGGACATTTTATCAATCAATCCATATTCTATCTTTTTGTGATCTCTGGTAGATATTCCTAACCTTGAAGACTTGTATATTGCTCATAGAAGTGACTCAGGTTTGGACCAACGAGTATATAATCTGCCTACCTCGATTGAGATTGAAGCAATATGGGTTGAAGAAAATGATGGTAGTATTATTCGTAGTACCACGTTAGAAGCCGTCACGACAGGTTAGGATTTTGGGTCGTGAAACTATGGATGTTATGATGCTTTACAATACCCGTTGTTGTTTCCGTATGGTCAAAGTGGGTGGCATTGTGGTATTAAGAAGATTTATAGGGCATAAAACATTTCTAGATATCCCAAAACTTTTGAAAATGAAGAGATACCAAATATAAGAAATATTTGCTCTCTTGACGGATATCTTGAAATTGAAGCTGAAATTCTACAGAAAGGAAAAGGAAAATGAAAAAGGAAAACAATGTTTGTTCGTGAATATTATTGTTACAAACTGCAAATGAGAGATGATGAAGAAGATGAAATATTACACACTGGAAGAATATTTCAACAATATACTGTTGACGAATATATAAAACTTGAAACACAAAGGTTGGATTTTATTTGGTTTAATCAAGATTTATTCCGAACAGATGTACTACTGGGACTCATTGATATTTTGGGCTTTGGTGAAAGAGACGCTTCAAATATCGAAAAAAATAAATTTCTTTCAAATTCTTTTATTGGTGGGCCTAGAGATATGCGTCAACGGTATATGGATGCTATCACGTTAGTCCAGCGCTTTAGTAAGCCTGGTTTATTTATAACCATGACATGTAATCCATCTTGGCCAGAAATAAAGGAACATTTAGGATCAGTAGTTGAAGCACAAAATAGACCTCATCTCATTAGCTGAGTGTTTAGAGCAAAAATAGAAGAATTTAAAACGGATATCCTAAAACGAAATATTTTTGGAAAGGTTGCAGCTTTTATATATACAGTAGAATTTCAAAAACAAGGTTTGCCTCATACTCATTTCCTTATAATACTAACTAATGAATACAAGTTGCTAACACCAGAAGATTACAACAATATTATTAGCGCAGAAATACCCGATGAAGATGTAGAACCAGATTTATACTCACTCGTTATTCAACACATGATGCATGGTCCTTGTGGTAATCTTAACCCTACAAATTCTTGTATGAAAACAGGCGACGATTGTAAGTTTAAATACCCAAAAAAACTTTGCTAATCACACTTCTAAAGGAGTTTATTCTTATCCAATTTACAAAAGGCAAAATACAGGAATAGAAGTTTTAATAAGAGAACAGTTTTTGGACAACTCTTGGGTTGTTCCATACAACCCTTTTTTGCTTGGTAAATTTGATTGTCATATGAATGTTGAAGTATGCTCTGACATTAAGGTCGTTAAGTACATTTACAAGTACATTTGTAAAGGACATGACAAGATTGCATTTTATATGCATACCAATGAGACAAATGTAGAAATAGATAAAATAAAGAAATATCAATATGCTAGATGGGTGTCACCACCGGAAGCTACATGGAGCTTATTTGGATTTTCTATTAGTGAAATATCGCCGAGTGTATGTTCTCTCCAAATTCATCTTGAAGGACAATAATTTATTTCATTTAAAAGCAGTGCAGATATACTTAATATTGTAAATAATCTAATGAATAAACGAACTATGCTAACAAAATTCTTTTACATGAATAAAACAGACAAGGATGCTAAAAAACTAAAGTTGTTGTATCAGGAATTTCCTGAATATTTTGTATGGTCTACTAAGGATTGAGCTTGGACACGCCGACAAAAAGGATGTACTATTGGTCGTGTTGTGACATGTCATCCAATAGAAGGCGAGCGGTGCTATCTCAAGTTGTTATTAATGAATGTTAGAGGTCCAAAATCTTACAAAGATTTACGAAATGTCAATGGAGAACCATGTAATACCTTTAGAGAGTATGTAGAAAAATGAGGAATGTTACAATGTGATAACAGTTCGATTGAATGCATGTCGGAAGTAACAAGTTATCAAATGCCACACAATATAAGACACTTATTCGCTCCATTATTAGTATATTGTAATCCTGTGAACCCAAGAGAATTATGGGAATAATTTGAGGAACCAATGTCTGAAGATCATAAGCTACTAGCCAATATTGGAACAAATGAGATCCGATTTCAAGTTTTAAACCATATTAATGACATATTGCATTCTATGGGTGCTGACATAAATGAATACAAACTCGTTCAAGAAACAATCAGGCCTTCGACGATTGCGAAGGAAGCAAAGGAAGTTTATTTTGAGAGGACGATTACTGTGAGTGAACAAGACATATCATTATACAAGAAGTTAAATAAAGACCAACTTAAAGAATATAATACAATTATTGAAAGAATATTCTCATGTAGAGCAGGAGCATTTTCCATTGATGGTCCAGGAGGAACAGAAAAAATATTCTTATATCGTACTTTACTTGCAACTATACGGTCTAAAGGAGTCACGACCCAAAAATATCACCTGTCGTGATGGCGCCTATCTCAATACTAGGCAAGCCAACAATTTAAATAAACCACCATATCTTTCAAGTTTGAGACAAAATACTTAAATTCAGCGGAAGAAACTCACAATTTCAAATATCACACTCCCAAAATCCGGTGTCACTAAGTACATGGGCATGTAATATGAATACAATATCTGACCGATAAAAACCACTATCCGAAAGTATAGAACAGTACAATAACTGAACAGGAAAGAGAGACAAGGTCAGCAGACGCCAAGCAGCTACCTTGATAGTCTCCACTGATCGTACTCTGAAATCTAACAATCTCTGTATACGAAAGCACTTGGATCTGCACATGAGGTGCATAGTGTAGTATGAGTACAACTAACTCAATAAGTAACAAGACTAACCTCTAGGCTGAAAGAAATGATGAGCTCCGCAGGTACAGTCCAGTAAAAATAACGGTACAAAATGCAGGCATGCTTTCGAGTTCAACAGTTAAACTCAGTACAAGCGAAATAGATCAATACTGCACGATATGAGGAATATGACATCTCAGTGGAAAGACCTCATGTAATACTAGTCACAAATCATTCGGTCACTCGGTACTGTTTATGGCCAATCCGGCCTAGGGGTATTCCAACCCGTATATATATCTATACATCGACTGACAGTCTGTCACTCAGTACCGTATAAGACCAATCCAGCCCTGGGAAAATTTATTCCCAAATATAAATAATACGGACAAGATCCATATCTAGGTAAATTCATTACAATATAAATAAGTAAGGCAAGTCCATGCCTTGGGAAAATCCATCCCGAATATATATATAATCATCGTAAGTAAGGCAAGTCCGTGCCCTTGGAAGTCCATCTCGAATATATTTAATCATCTACGCTCACTGGAGTGTGTGTACAGACTCTGGAGGGGCTCCTTCATCCCAAGCGCTATAAATCAACCGTGCTCACTTGGGGTGTGTGCAGACTCTCGGAAGGGCTCTTTCAGCCCAAGCGCTATATAAAGCCGATATGGCCTACTACAGGCGGGCAGTCCCGATCCGTATAATAATAAAGCCAATAAGGCCGGCTACAAGAAGGCAGCCCCGATCCATAAAATAGTAAAGCCAATAAGGCCTGCTGCAGACGGGCAGTCCCGATCCGTAAAATAGTAAAGCCAATAAGGCATGTTGCAGGCGGGCAACTCCGATCCGTAAAATAGTAAAGCCAATAAGGCCTGCTGCAGGCGGGCAGCCTCGATCCATATAATAATAATAATGTATAAAGCCATTATGGCCTGCTGCGTCGTGCAGCTCAATCCCATAAATATCCTCACAATGGACAAATATTACCGAGTGTGAAATGTATGTATTTTTTTTGAACAATTAATTCAACCGCAACACGACCCCATGGGTACCAAAATATTGACACGTAGCCTAAACATGATCTTTAATAGGAGTCTCAGCTCAATTTCTCTAACACGTGGAGAATGTTCAGATAATAACATGATTCATTAATCTTACAACTGCATAGGATTTATTCAAGACATAATTTATATGGTGCACGTCCACATGCTCGTCACCTATCGTGTGTGTCACCTCCAAACAATTTATATCATACCAAATTTGGGGATTCATACCCTCATAACCAAGTTTAAAAATGTTACTTACCTCAAACCGTGTAATTCTTTACTCTGGTATGCCTTTGCCTCGTGAATTTGCCTCCAAACGCCTCGAATCTAGCCACAATTAATTTGGTTCAGTCAACACAAATTATAGGAATTAATTCCATATCAAAATACTAATTTTTCACAAAATCCGAAATTATACTCAAAAAATCCCCCGTGGGGCTCACGTCTCGGAACACGACAAAAGTTACAAAATATGAACGTCCATTCAACCACGAGTCCAACCATACAAATTTTACTCAAATCCGACATCAACTCGACCCTCAAATCTCCAAATTAAACCAAGAGAGTTTTCACAATTTTCCAACTTAATTCACCAATTAAATGTTAAAAACAACCATAGATTCTGGTAATTTAACCAATATTGAGTTGAAAATATTTATCCCATTGTTTTCCTTGAAAATCTTCCAAAATTCGCCTCTTCCCGAGCTCAAATCCGTCAAAAATGGAAAATAGGACGAAGTCCCATTTTCAGAACTTAAATCTGCTGCCCAGTCATTTACCCTATGCGATCGCGGCAAAACACCCGCGATCGCGAAGCATAAAATTTTTCTAGCCCTTTTTTACTCTATGCGATTGCGGCCATTCTCCCGCGATCGCGAAGAACAAATTCCCCAACAGCCTTGTCCAACTTCTTCCGGACAGCCTCTAGTATAATGGTCATAACATTTTGTATACAACTCCAAATGACAAATGGCTTACATTTCTGAAATTTAAACACAAAGGGCTATAACTTTTATTTTTGGATCATCTCCAAATTCCTTATAGATTGCGAGATAAAAGCTTCCAAAGTCGGGTCAGTGCAACAAAATTTTTACTCTACTCAATCGCGAAAGGCCATCCGCGATCGCGATTCATTGGCCATTTTTTCCATTTTGTGCTTCGCTATCGCGGCCAATTCCACGCGATCGCATAGCACACTGCTGTAGCCAAAAACTAGCAGCTTTAAATGGCTTAGAAATGGTCCGAAATCACCCCGAAACTCATCCGAGGCCCCCGGGACCTCAACCAAATACACCATCAAGTCCCAAAACATCATACGAACTTAGTTGAAGCCTCGAATCACATCAAACAACGCTAAAATCACGAATCACACTTCAATTCAAGCCTAATGAATTTTGAACTTTTAAATTCTATATCTTGTGCCGAAATACATCGAATTAATCCGGAATGACTTCAAATTTTGCACACAAGTCATAAATGACATAACGAAGCTATTCCAATTTCCAGAATCAGATTCCTACCTCGATATCAAAAAGTCAACCCCCTAGTCAAACTTCCCAAAAATTCAACTTTCGGCATTTCAAGCCTAATTCCACTACGAACCTCCAAATAATTTTCCGGACATGCTCCTAACTCCAAAATTACCATACGGAGCTATTGGAATCATCAAAACTCTATTCCGGGATCGTTTATACATAAGTCACCATCCGGTCAACTATTTTAACTTAAGTTTCCAACATGAAATTTATTCTTCCAAGCTAACTCTGAAATACGTTAAAACCAAAACTGACAATTCACACAAGTCATAATACCTAGTAGGAAGTTATTCAAGACTTCAAATAGTTGAAAGGAGCGTAAATGCTCAAAACGACCGGTCGGGTCTTTACAATCTCTCCCACTTAAACATACGTTCGTCCTCGAACATGCCAAGAATTGTTCCTAAGCCTTTAAATCACGGTTCCTCCTTACCATGCATATACCCGGGGTGATCCCACGTCACCCTATTCTATATAGGCCTGACAACATAACACAACTGAAAATCATTAATTAAACCTTAGCCCAAAACTTGGTGCCCAATTTCTAACACCTAGAATTTTTTCTAAGATCTAAATCTCACACCGTATAAGTCTGAACAAGCTCTATCAAGCCATAACCATAACCCCAGATATAATCACATTACATACTACATAACTCACATGCCCGCAGCACCATTCCCGATCACAATCACAGTAATTACTCCAAACCAACCAAGTACAAGTATTAAAACCCCGCATTCAACAGAACCTTATTCCAAAACCTTCGTACACTGCCAATGATGATAGAAACAATCAAAAACTCATAACCACTCATCAGATCAACTAGCCATGGAGCTCTCTCGCCCCAACCAGAACCATAATCCTCTCGAATATACCATAATCAAGCCTGATAGTACCCATTCTAGGTCCAATTACCTTATATTATTAAACACAACTATCCCAAAGACACGCCACATCAATATAACTCCAGCCACCACTGCGCAATCCGTGTACCCAAATATATGAGATGTCTCAAGGAAGAGAACCATATTCCAAGTTCAACAAGCACCACTACAACTCTAATACTATAAGCTCATTATATATAGTAGAACCAAGACATACAAATTTAATAACAGTAACTAGCTCTTCTAGAGCTCACATTAACATCACTCGCACGGACAACTCGCGTGCTATAGTATCAATATCTGGACCCGCACAGACAAATCACGTGCCAATAATATAAATATCTGGACTCGCACGAACAACTCACGTGCCAAAAATATCAGTACATGGATCCGCACGGATAACTCACATGCCAAAAATATCAGTATATGGATCCGCACGGATAACTCACGTGCCAATAACATAATCCGCATGGCATGGTCACAAGACTCTAATCCAAGCATATCATACAAGAGCAATCGAATAAGTACACATGAACCATCGTAACTGGTCACAACTCCAACACTCGCATGGCTATTACATCCTTTATGCACGATCATCCCACCAAGAATATTTTCATAATTCTTCCGTGCCACATATCAATAATTTGAATATCAACAGTCTATCAACCAGGAGAGCACCGCAATACCAATGAACATCCGTAAATCAAAACACAATGCCCTTTTCAACCGCACACCCTTCTCAAGGATTACCGAGCAACTATAACATTCATCGAAATATACAACACTGCCCATTCTGTCCAGAATTCATGATCTTCCTTTCAAGAATGAATTGCCACTTTGTACATATAAATCTAAATCCTACACATCATACCACATATATCATGCCATCATGTGACGAGAACAAGAATC